>NC_080841.1:71358635-72591995 GCF_030435755.1 Ochotona princeps | reverse complement strand
GCCTTGTGATCCAGGCCTGCCGATGTGCACACCTGAGCTGCAAGAGTTCATTGTCTAAATACTTCAGAAGGAGGAGATGCAGCTCTTTGCCTGTCAAGGCACCCTTAAGTTAGGCTCAATTTTTACATTTTCTGAGAATGGATTATGTGAGTATTCTTGTACTTCTTGAGGGGTGCGAGACAATAAGGAAGAGTTTCCAGAGCAGAGTAAATAGATGAAAACATACGTACATTTTAGGATTTCTTGGACAATGTTAAAAGGCATTGCAAGCTACTTCACATGGCCACAGCAGCAATTGGACAATTGGACGTCTTGATTTCCAATAACAAGTTGGTGGAGAGAATAGCTGTACTGTTTGATAGCTTTCATCTGCACTTTTAAGCTACTTATATGTCATAACCAAACTTTGTTCTTTTTCTGTAAAATATGTATTTACATTTAAGCCCATTTTCTTGCTATTCTCATGAATTCATGGAAATTATCTAAAATTTTTTTTTTTTGATTTAAAGGTACAGTTACAGAGAAAAAGAGAAACAGAGAAAAAGAGCTCCAGTTCTCTGAGTCATTCCACAAATGGCTGCAACCACCAGAGTGGAGCTGATCCAAAGCCAGGATCCAGGAGCTTCTTCTGGGTCTCCTACATGGGTCAAAGAGCCCAAGGACTTGAGCCCTTCTCTGCTGCTTTCCAAGCTACTAGCAGGGAATCGAATCGAATGTAGAACCCCGGGACTTGAACTGTTCCCATATGGGATGCCGGCACTGCATGCATAGACTTAGTCGGCTGTGCCACCATGCTGTCCCCTAATTTTTTTTTTTTTAATAATGGTGATCACTCATCCTTTGTCAGTAGTGCATGTGTGCTACTGTCATCTTTTTTTTGCTTGTTTGTTTGGGATGACAGAACAAAGTACATTTTATCGGAAGTAATAAGAAACAGGAACATACAATAAAGACACTACACAGTGGAAAATGTTCGTGATCACTAACGGAGGCAAAAAAGACAATAAAAACACAAAGTCAATATCAACAGAGACCATTGTTGGGAAATTGGTATGGAATAGTGAGGGCTTTGCCACAGTCGATTTTAGGCGCCACATCTAACACACGTGTGTGCTGCTAAATGCCACCCATTTAAAAAATATGTGTTGAGTTATCATTTGCAAATTATGTAATTCATACTTATTGAACTTTTACACTTTCGATTTTTAATACAAAGGAAACATACTTTATGCCTTTTCTAAGCACAGTTCCGAGAAGACAACCACATTTCCCTCACTCTCCTACTCTCGCCTCTTAATTTTTTTTTGTAGTATGATTTTTTAAATTTATTCATTAATTACATTGTATTATGTGTCACAGTTTCATAGGTACTGGGATTCTCCCCACCCCTCCCCCAACGCCCCCCCATGGTGGATTCCTCCACCTTGTTGCATAACCACAGTTCAAGTTCAGTTGAGATTCCCTCATTGCAAACATATACCAAACATAGAGTCCAGCATCTTATTGTCCAGTCAAGTTCTTTCAATCAATGGTTTTCTCACTTCTGTAGTGCTGTTTTTGATTAACATTTGATTTTTAAGGCAGCCCAAATGTGTCTAAGTCATTGTTTTGCTTTTTTCTTTGCATGTAAAAAAACCAAAAATTTTTGGGTACTTTGAAGCAATAAAAGAATACAGTAATTTTCAGTTGTCCTCATAATCTGACTTTATATCAGCATCCTAATCTATCTAGAATTGACTTGCACGTGCTGAACAATTTGTGCACATTTGGTACTCACGCGAATGAACTTACGTACATGTATTATCAACTTACATGTTGGAGAGGCAGAGAGAGAAAGAGACGGGAAGAGAGTTTCCACCTGTTGCTTCACTCCCCAGATGTGTGCAACAACCCTTGGAGCTTGGCCAAGCTGAAACTCGGTAGTGGGAAGTCAATCTGGGCCTCCCAGGCGGCCGGCAGGGGCCCAGGTACCTGAGCAGTCATAGCTGCTGCCCAGGGTCTGCATTAGCAAGGAACTGGAGTCAGAAGATGGAGCTGGGAGTTCAAGCTAGACATACAGCTGACTGGGACATCTTAATTGCTAAGCCAAACACTGTGTCCTCTTGCGTTTCTGCCTGCTCCCTCTCCTCCCTCTCCTTTTATTGTTCCCTTGCATTGTCTTGGCTTTCTCTTTTTACATACAATTTAGAATTAACTTCTCTCTTCTTCCTTCCAATTTTTTATTATATTATTTTATGACCCAGTTTAATAGGTACTTGAGTTCCCTTCCCTCCCACAAGTTCCCTCCCCTCCCCACCGATTTCCCCTCCAGTTTTACAGTGGGTGTCTTTTGTGAATATTCCTAAATCCATCATGCTGCCACTGAAGTGTCACTCAACAATGTATGCATGGACAATGTCGGTGAGTCCAATGTCCAACTGTCAGGACATTATCAGCCATTTCACTGGGAGTCCGTCCTGGTACTGTATGCACAGAGACAGACTGCTCTCTGTTTCCACCTCTGCACATATCCGTTTGCTCTGCACTTTCTTATGTATCCCAACTTCCCTCTTTTTCTATAGCAATAGTCTTTTGGTATGTTTGACTGGAATCCCATTTACTTTAGGTAATAACTGTAGAGAAAAGCATCTTATCTTAATAAATTTACATCCGTTTTCAAAAACCATTCCATCTATCTCCATTAGATCTTTATAAACACACATTTACAATGTCTCTATGGTTTTGACTATATTAATTCACAGGCATTTTATTATGATGACTATATGATGAATTATCACCCCCGTCCCCCTATTTAATAGCTCACAGCAATAAGCTCTAATCATATGTCATAGGTGTGTGGATGGGGTGGGCTCAGCTAGGAGCTGATTCTCATTTAGTTTCTCTTGGGGAGTGTTAGATAAATTGGGTGAAGATGAAACAGAGTGAGTCGCCAGAAAACTCCTTAGAGAAATGTGTTTATGACAGTTGGCCATGTTGACAAGGGAATTCTAGCATCTATACCCTACCAAGTATTGGGCTCATGAAGAATAAAGAACAGGGCAGGAAAAAGTGATGATAAAGTGATTAAAAAACAACAAAAAAAGCCCAGCCAGAGCAGCAATCCACCTGGCTTGCTTTGGGGTGACTGAAACGTTACTTGGAGAGCATCCTTCTGCTGGCTGGCCTAGATGCCAATCCTGAAAGGAAGGGAAGAGTTGATCATCAGTTCTAATTCGCTGTGGCCAGCCAACCTGCTTTTTTCCAGGGAGTTGGCCGATGTCTGTGGTACTGAGACAGGTGCTATGGCAGCTCAGGGCTCTTGGCAGTTCTGCCACCTTGCACCTTCACTGGCATCCATCTGCTTTCTGACAGGCAAGATCTTTCGCACGCCTGGTGGTTCTGAGAATCAGCCTGTAGTTGGAGGCTGTCATGCCATTGGTCCATCTGATTGTAACCCTTTCTTTGTCCTCTCTTAACATGGCTGATGGACAACAGCGGGGAAGTCACTTCGCTGTTGCTGTGGGTCACCGTCCTTCTGGAAAACTTCTCTAAGAGTTGGATGGGGCAATCTGACGCAGGAGCTTGTGCAAAGAGAGCCGGCATGCTAAGGGGGTGGAATCAAAGAGAGCTGGCGTGGTAAGAGGATGGAGTGAGTGAGCGCCGAGGCTGCTGAGCATCCCAAATCATCAGGTTCTAAGGTTGGCTCGCAGCACCCGCCTCCTAAGGAAAAAGGTCATTTCGGAGCCATGATGCAAAGCCACATGTGGAGTCATGCTCAGCAACAGGGTGCTGGAGGTCTTTGCTTCTGGGTGAACAAGGCCCCTGCTGAGGATGCTCCGTGCCTGCATCTCAGGTCGCTGGTGCAGCACAGACAGCTGCGGAAGCCTGGGGTTCTGCTGGGGTCTTGGGTCCGCGGCTCTGTCAGTGACTGTGGGAGTTCACTCATCCGCTGTCTTCTCTGGCAAGTGGGCTGTTTTTCCTCAGGCACTTCAGCATGTTCCTAATCGAGAGTCCCCAAGGGGTCGTAATCACCGAGGTCAGATTTCTTCTCTGGACATCCTCCTCACCACGGTCTTGTCACCGATAGGGGAGGTGTACAAGGGGACTTCACAAAGCCCACAGGAAATGGAACTAAGAGGTGATGGGGCACAGAAACGGATTGAAATGCATGCACAGTTTTCTCACAACATGCATTTGCTGTGAATGTTTCAAAGCTCCCTCACATGCATGCATTTTACATTTTCTTTGCAGTAGAATGAACCTGTCTTTTAATTTCATTTTCCGTACACTTCCTTTGCAGTTAGGTTTACATAATATAGGTCATGTAGACTAAAAAATCTTGGTCAACAGGGCTGGCATGGTGGTGCAGCGGATTCAGCCGTAGCCTGTGGTGCCAGCATCCCCTGTGAGCACTTGTTCCAGGTCTAGTTGCTCTACTTCCTCTCCAGATTCCTTCTAAAGTATCTGGAAAAGTATTAGAAGATAGTCCAAGTGCCTAGGTCTTTGTCGTGTGTGAGAGAACTGGACAGGGTTCTGCGATCTTGGCTTTGGTCTTGGCCAACTCCTGGCCTTTGCAACCATGTGTGGAATGAACCAGTGAGTAGATTTTCACTCTCTTTCTCTTTTTATCCCTCTCTCTCTGTAACCTTGCCTTTCACATAAAACAAATATAAATCTTAATAAAAACACCCCACTTTGTTTAGCACTTTATCCTGACTACAAAAGTTCACCTAGTGTAGTATAGAAAGCTTCTGAAGTATATAGTTCTATTTTATTTTTATTTTTAAATTTTTAAAATTTAAATGTTTATTTGAGAGAGAGAGAGAGAGAGAATGAGAGAGAGAGAGATCCCTCATATACTGATGTACTCATTATGTGATTGCAAGGGCCAAGCCTGGGCTAAGGCTGAGGCTGAATCTGGAAGCTGGGAACTCACTCCAGGTCTCCCACATGGGCATCAGGAACCCGATCACTTCAATCAGCATCACCACCTCCCACGTTCAGAGTCAGCAGCAGGCCGGGGCAGAGCTGTGACTCAAACCCACACATTTCAAGGCAAAAAGTAAATATCTTAAACAGGATCTTAAGAGGGAGGCCCAACTCCCTCTCTGTATTTTCATCTGAATTCAAATTTTCTCATAAATAAATATCCAAACTAGTGCTTGTCATGGTTGCCTTAGGAACATTCACTACTTCTACCATGTCTATAAACAAACAATAAAAATATTGTGAACAAAACTAGTGGACACGTAAAGAGGAGTATGCTGAGGGAATGATGGTGTAACTCCTGGGGGATGGGGCAGGAAGTGGAGAAGCCAGGATTCTCTCTGGCCTTGCTGTGAACAGTGATGGGGACATTTTTCCTCTCAACTCTTTACTTACTCATTTGAAAGGCATTAGGCAAGTGGTGGGGTTGGGCTCATCCTTGGGTGTATCCAGTCTCACTATTGACCACTGTGTGCACCTTGCTCTGCTTACCAACACAGAAACCAGCAGGCATTAGACAACAGGTGGAGCCAATTCCTGCTATGGGCTGTGCCTGCTCTACAGGCTGGCATAGTCCACACCCACACCAGGCACCTTGCAAGGTTGAACGTGGACATCAACTGGTGACTGGACTCCGGTGGACCCCTGAGGGGACTATCTTGAGGGTTTCATAGGGAGACAGAGACATGTGTGACTCTCAGACATTTAGTGCATTGTTAATAATGTGGGAAAAGATTAAAATTCTTTTTTTTTTTTGTATATGTCAAGTCAGAAAAATAAGCTGAGTTGGTTTTCCATGCACTGGGAGGCGGGAACATGGAGGCAAGTTCAACAAAAGGACCATGTGGATGCTTCTCACCTTGGCCTTTGGGATCCTCTTTGTGGGTTTTTTTTTTTTTTTTTTTTTTGTGAGCAGCCAAGGGTTTGTTGTTGTGTATTTGCTTGTTTGTTTTTCCCTTAAAGAGTTATTTATTTCTTTATTTATTTGGATGACAGGTTATAGAGAATGAGGGAGAGATTTTCCCCTCTGCTGCTTCACTCCACAAAAGGCTGCAGCAGCCGCAGCCAGGCCAGTCCAAACGCAGGAGCCAGAAACCTCTTCTGGGTCTCTTACCTGCTTACAGGGGCCCAAGCACTTGTGTTATCTTCCGCTGCTTTCCCAAGCACCTTAGCAAGAAGTCAGGACACAAATCAGTATCCTTAAGGGATGCTGGTGTTGCAGGAGGCTGCCAGAGAGTCAGTCTAAACAACAGTTTTGGTGATGATGGTGGTGGTGGTGGTGGTGGTGGTAATGATGATGGTGACAGAGCCAGTCTCTAAGGCTTCCTGATTATTCACTGTGCACCTGGCATCTTTAGACAAGCCTTGGGTTTTTCATCTGCAGGTTGAGAATGACAGTGTACATACGCTTCAAGGTTTCCCTGTGAAAATTCACTTTCTGGGCCAGGTACAATGGCTCAGTGGCTAAAGCCTTGCCTTGTACACTCTGGGATCCCATTAAGGGTATTGGTTTGTGCCCTGGCTGCTGCACTTCCTGTCCAGCTCCCTGCTTATGGCCTGGAAAAGCAGCAGAGGATGACTCAAAGCCTTGGGACCCTGCACTCATGTGGGACACCTGGAAGAAGCTCCTGGCTCCTGGCTTCAGATTGGCTCAGCTCCAGCCATTGCAGCCCTGTGGGTAGTAAACCATTGGATCGAAGACCTCTCTGTCTCTCCTTTTCTCTATAGATCTGCCTTTCCAATAGAATAAATCAATCTTCAAAAAAGAAAAATTAATCCTCCACAGAAACAGAGAGCTCTTGGCATAAAGGCTGCACGCTTGAAAACCACATTAGCAGGTGGTGTTCCTGTGTGTGAGAGTTCGCTGCACATCGGGTCAGATCAGATCTCTGAGGATGGTGTGTACATCATGCCACAGACAAGGTCAGCGCATTTTGTGGAAGGAACAGAGCCCAGGTGCCAGAGAGGGTGGGAGGGATGGCCCTGACTGCTGACCATACCTGCTGATGTGGTTGGGATTCTTGCTTGCAGGGTAAGCCTGGTGATTCTAGGAGGGTTTGAATGCCTTAGCATTAGGCACATGGCACCTGATACGAAGGCTGCTGGGATCTGATGGGTGGACTGAGTTTGGTCAGGTCACTCTACAGCCTTGTGGGTTCACATTAACTTTAGGACAGGTGCAACGGACTAAACACAGTGAAACATAGAAAAGGAAAGCTGTTCCATCTCCTCTGGAGCTCTGTAGGAAAACAGTTGTCACAGGGATCCTATTCGGCACTGTCAGTGGCTCTTGTAGCCTGCAGGGCACAATTGGCTTTCTTGTGCTAACTGGTTGTGTTTTGCTATGATGTTAACTCTTGATCCAGCTAGTCAGATAATTAGCTATAGCGCCAAGTGCAGGGCGCTGTGAGAGAAGAGATAGGTGCTATTCACCTGAGAAATTGCAGATGTACAACCCAGGGCTGCTGGGCTGAAGGAGATCTGTGGCCTGGGTTTGGGATCAGGGTGAGGCTGTGGGATGGTTGTTTCCTTGCAGTCTGCTCCCCTCTGCCTTCAGAGCAGAATTTCCAAGGGAGAATTCTCCCTTCCTGGCCAGGCACAGCACCGGTTTTCCTTCCATCCTCTCACCTTCAGGCACACAAGTGCCTGGAGTAGGGCAGGGCGTGTGAGGGCTCAGGGTGGCTCTGCCTTTCAGGAAACGTGGTGTCTCTGTCAAGAGATGGGAAGCAAAGTGGTGTGGGAGCTGTTGACAAGGGCAGCCTTGTCTTGAATGGGCACTGTTACTGTTTGAGATGTGAGCAAACTCCTAGACAGATATTTGCAACAGGTGCCTGTGTGCTGGGAGTTTTTCCGTGGGATGATTCTGGAACTGTATTCGGGGATGTGTCTCAGGGTTTCTATAAGTGACCCAAGTGACTTAAAGGAATCAAAGAAATAGAATAATATTAACAAGGCAAAGGGAATGAACAGAATCAAGAACAATAAAGTTATAATGATGAAAGTGTGGAAATGTTCTCGAATATTGGGTATGTTTAACACTAGAAACAAAATTGAATAAACAATTTGTATTTTTTGAGACATAAACTCACTACATCTATCATTTTTTCTCTGTGTATTTCAATTAGTTCCTACTAACAATCATGGGATGATCATTATAGTATTTTTTGCAAAGCTGTTTTCCCTATTATTTAGAAAAACTCTTTGTTTCAACTAGGGTAGCTTGCAATTCACTTCCATAAACTTGTTACCTTCTTAGGTGTCTATAATACATTTTGATTAGAATCACAGAAGTTGTTTTGTGATATAACCAGTCTCCTTATTTCCCAATTTTATCATAACCAATGCCAGTTGTGTGAAGCGCTCTTGGAACTTGTTGAGTAGCCATTATTTCTAAGGATTTGCATTATGCATCATTCTATTTAATATTTACCACAACACTCCAAGTTAAGTATTGTTGCACCTGCTTTTGGATGAAGAAGCTGTAGCTCAAGAAATAAAATTGCGCATGACGTGATGGCTTTGCCTGCGATGCTGTGAAGAATCGCTCCTTTTCTTACACTATGGAATTTCTGTTCTTAGGCTGCCAATTTTTTTTTAAGATTTATTTATTTTTATTACAAAGTCAGATATACAGAGAGGAAGATCCCCCATCTGATGATTCACTCCCCAAGTGACCGCAATGGTCAGAGCTTTGCCAATCCGAAGCCAGGAACCAAGAACCTCTTAATGTCTCCCACACGGGTGCAGGGTCCCAAAGCTTTGAGCTGTCCTCAACTGCTTTTCCAGGCCAAAAGCAGGGAGCTGGATAGGAACTGGAGCTGCCGGGATAAGAACCGGCGGCCACATGGGATCCCAGCGCATTCAAGGTCAGGGCTTTAGCTGCTAGGCCACGCCGCAGGGCCCACCGATTCTTAATTCTTAGGATCACAGCTATTCTAAGGAAGGTTCCAACCTCAGCCAGCAATTTAAATATCTCCTCCTTTGGATAAAAGAGTACAGTTGCATTCAAGAGTTTTTCTAGGGATTTTTTGTTTAAACACTATCCTGTGGTGGCAGACAAATGGCCTTGGACAAAAAAAAAAACAAAAAGTAGAGCTTGGAATCTGACAGGAAAGAGCTGGCGTGCATTGGCTCATGCCTCGCTGGGTGGGACATGCTTCTCACCATGGTGTTGGGGATTTCCCTGCACATCCCCCCCCGCCAAAAAAAAAAAAATGTTCTGCACCTTAATTGTCGACAAATGTCTTGTTAGAGTTACAAGCCAGTCTAGATTACCCTAAAATCTGACAAGATCAGCAAAATTATACTTCAACACAACAAATGGCTAAATACTAAAATGAAATAGACACGAGACAGCTGAATGGTACCTTATAGCCATTTTAAGGTATATAGCAGTCGGTCCTGTATATGAACTAAAATTGAAATGTCAATGAGCTAATCATAGGTTGTGGTTAAGAACTTGCTTTTTTTTTTTTTTAACATACTGGTTACAACCATGTCAATTCCATAATGTTGCAAATTGCTGTTGATGTTATACTGGGACTCTTAATTGACTGGGATGATATTCTACCAGCTCTAACTTCGGACCAGAAATGGTCTCCCCAAGAAACTGTTCAACCCATCTGGACAATAAGTAGCTGGACTCTATGCTTGGTATATGTTTGCAAGGAAAGAATCTTGATTGACTTTGAACTGTAATACTACATCAAGGTGGAGGAATCCACCAGGGGGGAGGGGCATGGGGGGATTCCCAGAGCCTATGAAACTGTCACATAATGCAAAATAATTAATAATAATAATAAAAAATGGCCTTGGATCAGACATTTAGTTGCAGAGGTGATCTCAAGTTCATTGGTGGAGGAAATATGTTTCACTTACCTAGACCTATCCTATATTCAGTTTTGCAGTGCATTGCTGTTTCTATCTGTACAAATATGCATGTATGTGTGTATAATTCAATGAAGATTTACGTGCCTGGAAAAGCAATAAAAGACGTACCAAGTGCTTGGGTCTTTGCCATCCACAGTGCCATCATGTGGGAGACCCAGATGGAATGCTAGGCTTCTGGCTTTGGCCTGGCCAAGGCCCCAGCCCTTGCAGCCATTTGGAGCGTGAACCAATGTTCGGAATCTCTCTCTCTCTCTCTTTCTCTCTCTCTCTCTGTAATTGCTTTTCAAATAAGCAAATAAATCTTTAAAGATCAATACTGATGATGAAACAAAGATATAACAAGTCTTTTTGAAACATATTTTTATTTTGAATTTTGAATTATGTGGTACATTTTTGTATAGGCTGAGATTCCCCCCCAAACTCCCACCCCTCATCAGATTTTTCCCATTTTGTTACAATAGTGTAGTCCTTCATAAGGAATTATAATTCTCTCAGTCTCTTATTTAAGTGCACCCCAACATTGTTGGTACAGACTTCATGGAATATTATTCAGCTATTAAGAAGAACAAAATTATTCTATTTACAACCAGATGGTCCCAACTAGAGACCATTATGCTCAGAACAAATACCATATATTCTCTCTTATATAAGAAAGTCAACATGGAGAGTGTAACTCCAATAGTCCAATCCATACTGTGTTTTGATTGTTTGTTTGCTTTTTTGGCTGTATCCCATGTGTTTTGATTCAGTTTGATTCCTTCCAAATTATCTCTTTTCTCTAGTCGAATTCATCATGTGCTCATGAATTATAGATGGCATCATTTAAAAAAGATGTTCTCTTCACAGAGAAAAGGCAAATATGAAGAACATCCCAGTAAAATAATCACACAAGACTAAATCAATGAACAACTCATTGCTAAAATGACAGGACCAAATTACTACCCATTCATATTAACCTTGAATGTAAATGACTTACACTCATCAATCAAATGTCATAGATTAGTGAACTGGATTAAAAAAAAAAAAAACATCTATTTGTTCCCTACAGGAGACATATCTCAACAACAAAGATCATGGATTTTTCTTTCTTTTAAGTTTCATCTCTTCAAATAAATTATATAGTAGCATCATTTTCTTCAAGAAGGTTATTGATTTTCTTTTTCATTTCTTCAGCGACACATTAGTCATTCAGTAGCATGTTATTTAACTTCATGCCATTGTTAATTTCTTTCTTCTTCCTGTTGCTGATTTTATTTTGTGGCTTTTCATTTAAGTATGGTAACTGTGTAATGGTGACTATCATATCTAGTAGCATGTTATTTAACTTCATGGCATTATAAATTTCTATTTTTCTTCCTATTGTTGATTTTATTTTGTGACTTTTTGTTTAAGGGGATGTATAGTAACTGTGAAATGGAGACTAACATATCCAGATGTGAAGATACAATACAGTATGCATCTCTACTTCCAGATTAAGGATGGACTTCCAATGAAACTGCTTAATATATCTTGACAATAGGATGCTGGACTCTTGCCATTGCATGCCCGCAATGATGGACATATGACTGTATATGAAGAACTATATTATAGTAATAATATAGGGGAACTCAGTGAGAGAGGAAATAAGGAAATCCCAGGGTCTATGCAACTGTATCATAAAATAATAATAATAATAAAACAATAATAATAATATTATAATAATAATGAAGGCTATGAAATAAAAATAAAATAAAATAAATCTAAGCAAAACAAAAATCCAGGAAGCTGGCTTTGCTGAGCTGAGATGGGTGGCATAGGATAAATAAGCTGCAATGAGTGACCTGTGATGGTCTTACGACCATGTCCTCCCCATTACACTTGTTTGGGTGCTGATTCCCAGGCAGAGCGGCAGGTGCCTGGCCACCTGTTCCATGGGATGGGTAGGAGAATCCTGCACATGAGGTGTCTTCCTGTCTGTGTGGTGGCCCCACCCCTGCTGGGGGTGGGTCAGTACAGGCAGTCTGTCTATCCTGCTCACAACCGGCTGCATGGTTGCAGAAAAGCCTCTTGGTTACCTCTCTGTTTCTGCCACTTTATCATCATGCCTTTTTTTTTTTTTTTGAGCCTCTTTCTAACTCCTTCCTATCCCCGTTCTTAACTGCTATGCCTTGGCTGGCAGGTTTCAGTTCTGGAAAGTTAATGTAACTAAGCTGGGATCCCCAACCAAGTCTTTTCCATGGAAAAACTTGTCTGAGCACTCACTCAACTGACTTCACAACGGGGCTAAGAGGAAAATTCTAGGTGGTGCAGGAGCCATGGAAAACTTGAACCATGCAGCCTAGAGAGCTTACTTTAGGCTGAAACTTCCCTTCAGCTTCTAGAAAGCAGTTGTTGGTGTGATGTGATTTGCTTGCTTGGCTGTCATCCTGGCATGACACACTCCTGACACCCCATAGTTGCCATTATTGCTCTATGTCAGCTCTTCAGAAATGCTCAAGGGTGCCTGCACACACACACTTGCTTTGATTACTGCAAGGGAGTTAATATTTGTTTAAAATAAGACATCTTGATAAATCTTTGTGAAGTCTAGATGATAGCAGCTAAATCTGCTGTTTTTCCATCTCTTCCTTCAGTGCTGTGTGGAACCACATTAAAAGTTCACACTGCCCTTCTTAGATGCTGCACATAAAAGGTATCCATCTAAACTCATCCCATTCTTACCCATTTGTGGAGTACATGGCATTTGGGTGTCTCCAGCCCAAGGCTGTTGAGACACAAGCCAGCAGGTTCCCTGGGGCCTTGGCCCCCACACCATTCCCCACCACTCTTCTACTGACAGAAAGACATTCGCTGGAGTGGGTGTGTGTGCAGGGGTTAAGGTGTCACAGCAGGCATCCCATCCTGTGTCTAAGGGTCCAATATCTGGGTTCAAGTTCTAGCTCTTGTCTTGATCCCAGCTGCTTGCTCACACACACCCTGCAAGCAGCAGGTGATGGCTCAAGGCCTTTAATCCCAGCCACCCACGAGAGAGACCTGTATGGAGTTCCTGGATGCCACTCGCACCTTGGTCCAGTCCTGCCTGCTGTGGGCCCTGGGGGAATTAATCAATGGACAGGAGGTCTCCATCTGTGTTTGTGTGTCTCTGTCTTTCAACCAAAACTATCTTTAAAAAGTACTAAGACATTCCTTGAAAGAACTGTGTGTGTTCATAGCATCCTTCCTTTGGTTTGATTTGTCTTAGAACTTGGCTCGGACATTAAGAATGGATCTGTTTCTAAAAGATGGGGGTTGAGGGAGCAGGAGGGTGATAAGGGTTGCAGAAGCTCTGGGAGACACACACATACACACACACACACACACACACACACACACACACACACACAGTGCTTGGTGGCTCACTGGCCACATTGTTGAAAGGGCGGAAGAAGTCACATGTAGTATCCAGGCATGGCTGAGATCTCACAGCTGGATGCAAGATGAGAGAACATTCCTTCATTTTCTGGAAATTTGTGTTTGAATACATGGGAGGATATCTTGAGAAGTTCATGAAAAATGGCATTAAATGATAAGTTTCTTTGAGTATAAAATATTTCAAAATCTCTATATAAATTTTTTTCATAATTCAAGTTTTCATGAACTGTCACACCTTTTACATATTTTTAAAAAAGATTTCTTTGTATTTGAAAAATATAGCTAGAGAGGGAGAGAGATCATCCATCTGCTGCTTCACCTCCTAAATGGCCACAACAGCTGGCTCTGAGCAGATCCAAAGCCAGGAGCCAGGAGCTCTCTCTGAGTCTCCTACGTGGGTGCAAGCGGCCCAATGCCTTGATCCATCCTCTGCTGTTTTCCCAGGTCAGAAGCAGGGAGATGAATCGGAAGTAACATGGCCAAGGCACAAACCAGCACCCATACAGAATGCCGATGACTGGAGGATTGGCCTGATAAGCCACAATGCTGCCCCCACTTTCCGTATTTCTCAGAGAGAGCAAGAAATCTCTGAGAAACACTTGCAATTTATGGTGATCACACTGGAAGAGAAGCAAATTGTAGACCTGACACAACACTACAAAATCTGGCAGTTGGTGGTAGAAATGATTCTGTTGAGAGGTTATTGTTGATAAGATTGGATTATAAATGCCTTCTTATTTCCTAGGTCAGTGGCAGATGTACATAACAGTCATTTTGTGATGTTGGTTCAGATTTGGCAAATTGTGTCCTGGGTGTGTCCTCTGGCCCACCACCTGCATCTGTAAATAAAGTTTTATTGGAACACGCTATGTTTATTTGCTACCACACTGCCTAGCATGCTGGCTGAGCTGCAGTAAAACAAGAGGTGGGTCACGGACTGTGCAGCCCCAGGAAACTGAAAGATCCACCTCCTGTTTTCATTTGAGGTGTCTGCCACCTGACTGGCAGTGATCTGAAGTGAACTGATTAGGCTCATGCATTTCTCAGGATATGCACGATTCGGTGCTGTGAAAGCTTCAGGCCTAATGCCTTCAGCAGCTGAAAAAGCAGAAGAAGGAATTAAGGCGTTTTAAACACCTTTTGAAAGTAGAAAATCCAGGGCTATGCCTTCAGAATTTGGGGTTTTCTGGATTCCTCTTTCTTTGTGAGTGCTCACAGCCCCTTTGCTGACAGTACAAAGCCATCCACCAAGGGCCTGACTTCAATAGCATTCCAGTTTTCACTCACATTTGGTTGCCAAAAAGATGCAAATGAGCAACTGTGTGGATCTGGAGTCGTTTGTGCAGCTTTGAACCATGGGTTTGCTTGCTCTTGTAAACATTGCAGGAGATTCTGTGAGCAGGGACATCCCTGAATGGCAGACTAGATGATGTGTTAAGAGCAGCCCGAAGTGCATGGTGCTAACTCCAGGCCCAGAAAGATCCGGGGTGCTGTTGTAGGGTGCCCAGGCCTGCGAAGGGTGGCATCTGGCAGGTGGCCCTCAAGTTTTATCCTCCACTACACCACTATGCTGGTGGAGTAGCACTCCCAGATCTGAATTCCCCTGGGCTCCCTCTGTGAGCTGAGAGTACGCCAGCCATCTTGCAAAAGTTCACGGGGAAACACATGCTATGGAAAACGTATGTGTGAGTTTCCTTCTTGTGCCTCCAAATACCTCTGTCTTTTAATTTTATTGGCTACAAACTTGTTGCAGTAACTTAGCCTCCCTTTTCCTCATCTGTAAAATGGACATAATAATGGTACCAGATTGGAAAGTGAACCCAAAGAACTAAGTGGGTTAGGTTAGCTGTTATTACCTTCTAGGCAGAAACAAAGAAAGGTCTCCAAGAAGTAATAAAATAATTTGAATTAAAATTGAGAGGAGAGAGAGAGAATTCCCGTAATCCCTACAACAGGCCCAGCTCAGTTTTGTTTGACATTTTTTTACTCACCTGCTGAAATGCGACTGTCATCATGACAAGAAGAAGGTGAGTATTCACAGGGCCAGAGAAGCCACCTGCCAGCACCTGTCAGGAGTCACACCTTCCTTGAACCTTCTTCCGAGGCTGGCCTTTCGATGGGTTTTATGAATAGTTCTGATCCCATCTTCTGAAGGCTGAAGGCCGCAGTGTAACCACAAAACAGCCAAATCTTAGACATTGCAAACACGTAGCAGAATGAAAAGAATTGGAAGACAAGACCTAGCCCTGTTTTCAAAAAGCTTGCGACTTTGGTCGCCCACTGCCTCCTCCCAGCCACATCTGTTACAGTGAATTTCTCTTCTCGCAGGACAGTTTTAAAAATTAATTTGTAATTACACACCTGGCTGGGGAAAGGGTGAAATGACCTCATTACAGACCAAACACAAGCCCTCGGGCTGTCCCGCAGTTACAGTGACCCACCCGCAGGAAGCAGGCTGCCTCCTACCTGCCTGGAGGGCATGCTGTGGCCAATGCTGCCCGTGGACACTGCGCCTGCGCTGCCGACACAGCACACATGGCAACATCAGTAACGCAGTGGTGTTGGGAGTCAGTTGCTGGAGCTGCAGCTGGGGTGACAGGCGTCAGACCGCCTCTGGCCAGAGCAGGTACCAGCACCAGCGGTGAGTATGAAAGCCATCAAGATAAGCAGAGGGTTCAGTGCTGTCTCTGCTTAACTTGAAGCTAATTAGCTGCAAGTAAACTACCAGACAGCAACAGCCACTGTGATACCGAAGGAGAAAGCGCCCTACCCTAACACCGTTCCCACACCATTTCCTTAGAGTATTTTTTTTTTTTTTTTTTTTTGCCACGAGCTAAGGTCTCAGCAAGTATCTCCCAAGACCACCAGAGCAGTAAATTCTTTGTCAGTCGTTTTTCAGCCTAGCTTTCCCCCGTCTTCACACGACTTGACCGCCAGGGCCATCATTGCTTTTCTAATGTGTCCCCATTTCTCTTTCATTCTTCCAGCCTCCGTCTCCCCACCTGCTCTCTCCACATCAACCTCAGACAGGGTACTTAACCCGCAGTCTAAACACAGCCGCATTCCTTGTGTTAACAGAAATACACTGGCTCACACAGACAGCCTAAGCCTCCTGTGAAACAATTAGAAGGTGACGAAAATGACACGCGGTGGAGACGGAGGTTGAAAGCGAGGCATGGACTCGCTGGTACAGGTACACACATGTCATGCCCAAATCTGAGCCAAACTATTATCTCCAAAGTTGCCATTTGCAATCCACAGACTTATCCTAAGCCGGGAAGGGGAGGGAATCAGGGCAGAAGAGGAGATGGCCCCAGTTATAAGCGAGTCTGGAGGGCAGCCATAAGACAGCATGGGGAGATGGGCCTTGCTGGTCTCTGGCTCCCAGGAATAGAAGGTAAAAACTGTTTGTTTTTCTATTTTTCTATTCACTGTCCTTTTCTGTGTTTCCCAATGCCAGTGCACATCAAAAAGTACATAGAAGTGGACATAAAAGCCTGGTATACCTGAGTGAAAAAAGTTTTTTTTTTTAAAAAAGATTAATTCGTTTTATTACAGCCAGATAAACAGAGAGGAGGAGAGACAGAGAGGAAGATCTTCCGTCCGATGATTCACTCCCCAAGTGAGCCGCAACGGGCCGATGCGCGCCAATCCGATGCCGGGAACCAGGAACCTCTTCCGGGTCTCCCACGTGGGTGCAGGGTCCCAAAGCATTGGGCCGTCCTCAACTGCCTTCCCAGGCCACAAGCAGGGAGCTGGATGGGAAGTGGAGCTGCCGGGATTAGAACCGGCGCCCATATGGGATCCCGGGGCTTTCAAGGTGAGGACTTTTTAGCCAATAGGCCACGCCGCCAGGTCCGAAAGAAGTTTTTAAAATCCATGCCTATCAATCAGTGGGAGGGTCTTTGAAAAATTCAAGAGGGGCTGGTGCTGAGGCACAGCTAAGTTGCGGCCAGCTTGCAGCAAGCTGGCATGCCATATTCGAGCGCCGGTTCAAGTCCTGCCTGCTCCACTTTCAACACTTCCAATCCAGCTTCCTGCTAATGCATTCAAGAAAGTAATGGGAAATAGTTCAAGTATTGGGGGGGCCTGTCACTTAGGTGGAAGACTCAGAAGGACCTCTTGTCTCCTGGCTTTGGCCTCAATCAGTGCCAGCCTTTTGGGGAGTGAACCAGAGAATGCAAAGGTTCTCGCTCTGCCTTTCCAATAAAGAACAGTTAAAATTTGAAAATTTCATAACAAAAGCATGGTATGGGAAAAACAATGCCTTGATTCAAAAAATATTTTGCACTCCAAAATAAACTTGCTTTTTAGTTTTACTCTCTACAAACTTTTTGAAATGTCTTCATATGTACATGGAGTTATTTAAAATTGTAATCTAACCAGCATTTAAATGACACATATTTTTACAGTAGCATGGATGCACTCATTTTGGTTTTAGCAAAACTATATAGCACTGTTAATGAGATTGTGTATATTATACTCATATATTGCATATAATATTAATGTTCTATGTAGCATATAAAGTATGCATATAATCTAAATATTAGTATATCTAATCTACTGGTTGAAATAATTTATCCAGATTTTCCAGCTATAATGTATACAGTTTTATTTCTTAAACCCCCTTTTGACTATTTCTCCAAAATAGTCCTGAATTGAATTCATAAGATATTCTGTTGAAATTTCTCAATAAGTTAGCATAAAAACCAGAACTAAAGCCATTGTCATCTGACCACTATGCCTGGGTTTCTGGTTCCTAATTTAGACGTGGTGCATCTTGTAGTGTTCATAGAGCCGGTGGCAGCAGTAGGAGCTGGTCTGAGGCGCTCGGAGCATTGTCACGGTCAACCTGTAAGATGTTCTGCGTCTGGCCCCATTGTCTGGCTCTGTCAGTTAAGTTTTATCGGAACACTGCTGCTCCTGTGTGTTCACCAGATGTCTGTAGCGGCTGCCTGGTGGTGACAGTCTGTGCGGTGCTTGCAGTAATCTTGTCCTTTTCTGGCCGGCTCCTTGTCACTGTGTCTCTTCCTGCCCTCCGTTTCCACATCCACACCCTCCTGGAGTCACAGTGGTCTGACTTGTAAGGTGTGTCCTGGATCTGACCGGTTCTGCCCTGTCCCTAGCCCGGGCCGGCATCACGTCTCCCCCGCACCAGCCTTGCCTCCCTCGTTCTTTCCGTTGGCTTGTCGGCTTCCAGCACTCAGGTGTGGGAATCAACCCTGTGTCCTCAGGCCTGGACCCTCTTCAGCCTCATCTGCTCCTCTGGGACAGGGCCCCTGCTCCTGCCCTGGGCCACAGTGGCATTTTGGTGGCACCTTTAGGTGTCCTGCCCAGACACACATTCTTCGCACTTTTCCAGGCCACCGTCTTTGCAAACCTCACCCACCCACACACACATTCCACAACATACCACACAACACATACCTTCAACCCACATAGTCCACACAATCCATTCACTCTACACAGTCACACAACCCACACACTCCCCACTCAACCCATACACCCCACATCCACACCCTATATAATCTATGCGCTCTATAACCCCACAACACATAATCCACCACACTTACCTCACAAACCCATATACTCCACATGATCCACTCGCCCCACACACATCCCACACCCACGCAGCCCTTATACTTCACACATTCCACAAGCCCTCCAAACTCCACACACCTCACACATGACACAAACCCCACATGTCCCACACGCAGATGCCCAGACTGAAGGGTATAAACTCAGGGTTCCAGTATATCTGACTCCTTGTGAGACCTCTGCTTCTGACTGGAAGTTCGGTTTGCTGTGTCTCCACAGGCAGGGAAAAAGAGAGAATCCTCTGTCTCTTTGTCTTACAGGGCACTAACCCCATCTTGAGGTTCCATGCTCATGACCTTGTATCAACTTAATGGCTTCTGAAATACCCTACCTTCAAGAACCTAGAGTTCAGGGTTTCAACATGGATTTAGCAGCACATAAGTTCAGCTCAATGCAATTGTGCATGTGTGTACGTGTGTGTGTGTGTTTACCACAAGACACCGAACAGATGTTAGAGGGAAATGAACCTTTCATTTGTTGTACTCATTGTGTGCAGAAACGAAGTAAAAGCAATTTTCATAAAACCTAGGAAGAGACACAAAATAAGCTCACATGATGCAAAGGCTCAGGATTGGCTGCTCGGAAGCTTGAAGCTTCGTGTTAGGTCTGAGATATGTGTTGTGTTGATTGCTAGTTCCGTGGGGTGAAGCCAGTGTCACGCTTTGATGCTTCCATGGAGTGAGGGTGTTAACCAGAGCTCTTCAACTGTTCGGCGTGCATCCATCTGCTCCGGCACTGGGAGGCTGCGTGCTCAGATGTTGTTCCTCATGCTTACACATCGTAATCGATGATGAATGTTATTTATGCCCTCCCAAATCGGCCCGGTTGTTGAAAAGTAAACAGTTGGTTGTGGTTAACTACTTTTGTCAAATGGTTCTGATTTGAAGCTTCCCACTTGCAGCTGTTTTAAAGAATGGGAAGAGGGGAATTTTGGCAGGATTCTGATACTTTATTATTCTTTTTTTTCCCTTCAGAATGGTTTTGCTCAGCAACATGGACACTGTAGTCATTCTGACCCTCATGCTCTGGGAGTAAGGATGAAGGATTTTAGGTGGCTTTACATTTTTGCTTCCTTCAAACATGCTCTGCTTGTTTTTTTTTGATAGTAGTGGCTGATCTCAAATGGTGTGGGGATGCTCTGTCACCCAGTGTAGTAATAAGAGTAAGGTTGACACCCGGCTGATGTAACAGGTAGAGGCAGGGAGAGGATGAGTGTCTTTGTATTGCATTTTCTTCTGCAAAGTTACAGCTTTTGACTAGTGTAGAAGAGCTAAGAGCGGGACCATGCTAGGCAGAACAGAGCTACAGTTATACATGGCAAGGAATAGGAGAAATATTGAGATGCAAATGTTAGTTTACTTAAAATTTTTCTATGTGTGTAGGCTGATGTGAGTGATGGATAGAGTTGGACTCTTACTTGCAAGCACACACAGGAGTCAGGGCTGGGATCACTTCAGACAAGGTTTTTTTGGGATCTCTCCCAAATGAACCACTGAACTCAGAACTCCAACCATGGGGAGAATCGTAGGATCTGTGGTCTGACTATGAGTGCATGTGTCAGAACTGGGCCTCCTCAAAGACTTAGTTGGACTAGTGGACAGCATGCCAAGATGCACATGGAAGCTATGTCAGAATATTGGGGACTGTAGAGGATGTCTAATACCATGGCAGAGGAAGAAGGGCAGAACAGATGGTCAACTACCACAGTCAAGTGTTGACAGCGTATATTCAGGTGAATAGAGACTCTAAGGTGGACTCTGTCAGCCAATGGCCCTTGGAAGGATTTCCTGATCCTTGGATCAGTGAGATTGACAGCATTTTGGAACTGTAGAAACCACTTGAGCAGAACCCTCAGAGCATCAGGGACCCTGGGATGACGTCGGTTGGTGGTTCCCAATCCCTGGGTACTGAGGCAGTTGGGAAGCTGGGTGCAGCTTCTCCCCTTCTTTTCCTTTTCTCTGGATGTAGGAAGAAGAAAAAGAAAATTTGGAGACAAATGGTTTCACCAAATTTCCCCTAATCCTCGACCTTTCCCACCCTAATCAACTATGTAAACATCATAAAAAATAAAATTAAAAAAATGAATAATAACTGATTTTTTTTTTATTTGAGATCTTCTATCTACTGGTTCACTTTGCAAATACCTGAACCATCAAGGACTGAAGCCAGGAGCCTGGAGACCCATCCCGATTGCCCATGTGGATGGCAGGGACCCAACACCTGGGTACTCACCTGTTACCTCCCAGGAGGCACAAGAACAGGAACCCTAGTGGCCAAAGTCCTCACCTTGTGTGTGCCAAGATTCCGTGCGGGTGCCAACTACTATATCGGCGGCTCCACTTCCCTTCCAGCTCCCTGCTGTGGCCTTGGAAAGCAATAGAGGATGACCCAGGGCCTTAGGATCCTGTATCCATGTGGGAAGGCTTCAGATTGGTTCAGCTCCGGCCTTTGCAGCCACTTGAGGAGTGAACCAGTGAACAGAAGATCTTTCTCATTGTGTCTCTCCTTCTCTCTGTAAATCTGACTTTCCAACAAAAATAAATGTTTTTAAAAGAGGAAAACGTAATTGGAGGTAAAAGAAAAGCAGAGAACTAACTACACAATTAAACAGAGGCAAACATCAAGTGGAAGATTTCAGAAAACCACATAGGATTTTCTTGTCTGTCACACAATTTTTGCAGTTACTTTCCATGGGCCAGGTGCACGGGAGAGCAGAGAGCCTCGTCTGCAGGGGAGCGGAGCCCCGACCCTGGCTGAAAACACTGAAACGGAAGAAGAAAAACCGTGGACTCCATCTCAGGGTTCATGGTGTTCAGCAGAAGTTTAAGGAGGGATAAAGATGAAATTAAAGTGGCAGATGGATGATCAGTTTTTCTATCTTTAAAATGGGTACAATATAATCAGCATGCCTGCTATTAATATTCAGCATGACAACAAATGGGCACTTCCAAGACATTCATGGAAAGTGTGTATTATGAATTAAGTGTGAACTTAAAATAGTTGCACCAAAGCACATTTGACATTTAACTCCATTTTCCACTGTTTGCAGTGCCCGCCCTTACCTGTGCACGTTGGCTCCTCCTGATGGTGTCACTGGTGGATGGATGGTCTGATTTTGCAAGAACAATGGTGCTTCACACAGAATGCCTAATCTGTAAGCCAGAGAGTTAGTGAATGGACTTGGAAAGGTGCCAGGGAGTAATGAAGATACCTGCACAAAAAAAGCCAGGAGAAATTGAAAGAAAAAGACACACACAGTTAACAAAACAGTGTCAGGTAACATATATCACTCTACTCAATGACAAGGACTTTTTATGGAATACCTACATTCTGTATGGGTGCATCAGTCCCTGCTGCTCCACTTCTGATCCAGTTTCCTCCTAGTACTCCTGGGAAGGCAGCATGTGATGTCCCAGTTATGTGGGTCCCTGATACCCATGTGGGAGGCCCAGGCGGGCATCCTAACTCCTGGTTTTGACCTGGATGTGTGGCCATCTAGGAGAGCAAACCAGCAGGTGGGAGACATCCCATCGTTCCTCTGTCTTTACCTCTTTCTCTGTTGCTTTGCCTTTGAAATCGATCCATCAATTTTTAAAAAGAAAAGGTGTCAAGGACTTTTAGGCTGATGGAGAAACCAGTTCAGATGTGTTCTATTTCTAAGACGTGGCTTTTAAAACAAAAACAAGAATAGTATGGAAAATGTAAGATAGGTCAAACTATGCCACAAAAATGAAAAGCAATAGAAAGCAGAGAAGCAAATACCAGGATAAGAGGAAGGATCCAAATAAGTGCACATTTAATAAGGGAGAGTTGTCTAAAGAGCACAGCTGTGATTTGCAGTGAAGATGAGCAAACACACGCTACTACGGGTCGAAAATCCTGCACCACATTTCATGCCTTAATGTGCAATAACATAAGGAGAAGCTGCAAGAGCTCTTGAGATAATAGAATTTTTTTTTCTAATAACTGACCAACCAAGTAACTAAAAATGATTGTAGTGATTTCTTATCCTTCAAACAAACAACAACAACAACAACAAAAACAGTGCTCCCTTTCGACACTTAATATTTTCACTGGTCTGGCACAATGGCTAAATCCTTGCCGAATGGCTAAATCCTCACCTTGCATCTGCTGGAATTCCATGTGGGCACAGGTTCGTGTCCTGGCAGCTCCACTTCTCATGCAACTCCCTGCTTGTGGCCTGGAAAAGCAGTGGAGGACGGCCTTAAGTCTTGAGACCCTGCATCTGTGTGGGAGACTCGGAAGAGCTCCTGGCTTCAGTTAGCTCAGTTCTGGCCATTGCAGCCACTTGGGGAGTGAACCATCAGACAAATCTTTTTTGTATCTCAAAATTGAAAAAAAAATTTTTTTCACGCTCTGCAAAGTGTTTAAAATTTCAGGAAGCATTATTATAAAGACTAGTAAAGTTGGTGGTAAATGTATTTTTCTTTGATTTGATAGGCCAAGTAGGGGTTTGTGGCCCAAGTTGAGAAATAGAATCTAAAGAATGCAATCCATGCAGCTAAAGTCATGAAAGTGCAGAGAAAGCTGTCTTGCTAGGCAAACAGGTTATTTTTAGATATTAATGAGACACTTACAAAAGTTGCTAAAAAATGTGAAACTTTTTTTTCTAATGAATAGATCACCCTGTTGCTAACACTGCTGAAGTTGTGACTTGTGTCCAAAGGTTAAAATACACTCAACACATTCTCAAGTGGAACGTAAATCTGGAAAAACCCTGTATGCATCCAGTGGTCCAATGGGGAAACCAAAGATTACCGTTCTCAGCTCTTCCAATACCGGCACAATGGGAGCTGCAGTCCCTGTACACTGCTGCTGGCATCCTCGGAGAACTGCCTTTACTTTCTTTATTTTTGTTAAGATTTATTTATTTTTTATTGAAAAGTCAGATATATAGAGAGAGGAGGAGATACAGAGAGGAAGATCTTCTGTCTGATGATTCACTCCCCAGGTGATTGCAATTGCTGGTGCTGTGTCGAGCCGAAGCCAGGAGCCAGGAACTTCCTCCAGGTCTCCCACATGGGATGCCTTGGGCCATCCTCGACTGCTTTCCCAGGCCACAAGCAGGGAGCTGGATGGGAAGCAGGGCAGCCGGGATTAGAACCGGCGCTCATATGGGATCATGACGTGTTCAATGCAAGGACTTCAGCTGCTAGGCCACTGCGCCGGGCCCTACCTTTTCTTTCGGTATCGAGTTCTTGATACTAACTTCTTTGAATCAACATTCTCCTTGCTAAGATCAACTCTAAATCCTAAAATATTACAATCTGTTCACAATAACAAAACTGATCATGAACATCCAGAAAATGTTGCCAGAAAACCATGTGGGAGTTACTGTTCCCACACCAGGAGTTAAACAGAGATCTTTAATCAAAAGCCAATAATAAACACAGTATGCATGAGAAACAGGAACCCAACAATAAAGGGGAACCTTCCAAAAAATTAAACAGAAAAAAAAAAAGTAAGGCAAAAATTAGGACGAATTACACCCAACCTTTTGTTTTTAAAACCACCGTTACCTGTCAGAGGAGTGCCTTAACTCCTGGCTGCTCCACTTCAAATCCAGCTTCCTGTTAATGCACTTGGGAAAGCAGCAAAGGATGGCCCAAGAGCTTGGGCCCCTGCATGCACATGCAAGAGCTTGGGCTCCTGTCTTCAGCGTGGCCGTTGAAGCCATTTAGGAAGTAAACCAGTGGATGGAGACTTTCAATCTCTCGTTGTCTCTCACCCTGCCTTCCATCTCAGGGATTCTAAACTAACTTGCTGCCTATTACATCACTTGAATTGTGTCTGCTGAGGGCTCTCCGTCACTTTTATCAATCTAGTGGTACCCGGCAGGCTCATTGCAGGAGGTCTTCCTCAGGCCCTTCCTGGTTGCTGAGTTGTGTCTTGTGTCGTCTCTCCGAGCAGCTTTAGGTAGAGCATATGTTGACCTTTCAGGTCGTTGTTAGAATGGGGTTTCTGTAATCACAACATGCATCACCCATGTACTCATTTGAATGGAAGGTACGCGTTTACTGTGTCACTTAGCTTAAATCCCTACTTGATCTCTTTTGTGACTTGACTTAATATTTTCAGAAAAGTAGCACGGCATAAGAAACAATTGTCCAGATGACCTCTTCTTCCCCCTTTGTCTACATTCCATCATCTCCAGCAGGTGAAGACATGAATGTTGGCCAGACAGGTGCATATGGTGGTTGCCATCGCAACGGCTGGGTCAAAGTTAAGCTAGGAGCCAGGAGCTCCATTTCAATCTCCTTCATGGGTTGCAGGACCTCAATCACGTGGGCCATCTTCTGTTACCTTCCCAGACGCATTAGCAGGGAACTGGATTACAAGCAGGGTGGCTGGGACTAGAACCCACCCTCCAATAGCGGCTGCTGGCCTCAAATATTTTTATCACACACAAACTGGTAACCAGGTGAGGTGATGAGATTTGGTTGTTGACACATATGTTAACTAGACTGGGGGGTGGTGGTAATGATTTCGCAATGTATATAAAACCAACCCATTATGGACGCTAGATACAAGTTATTTTTCTCTCCCCAGTTGTATGTTCACAAGCATGGAAAAAGCAGCAATGAAGATAGTCCAAAGAAAATACTGGAGTAAGACAACTGTTAAAAATGAGTACATGAATACAAAATGTCTGTACAGAGATAGCCTGAAGCAAGCAGAAATTATGACTCTTAATTTGAAAATGAAAAAAAGCTGCTTCATTGAGTTGTAAGATTCCCCACTCTCTCTGCTCCTAATTCTAAAATTGTATTTTTCCTGACTTGGTATCACAAAGTTTCTATAGCCTTACTTCTGGATCCTTGAAATTTTATTTTTGATTTTCGATCTTGGTATTGGTTTTTCTCTCTCTGTCTCGCTGTCTCTGTCTCTGTCTCTCCCTTCCTTCATCCCCTTCTCTCCCAGCTGTGTCAGGGTTATTTGGTTAATATGCATTCTGCCAATCTCTAAGGAATTATTGATCTGGAAGTAGCTGGACCTCTCCATTGTGAGTCAATTTGAAAATGCTATTTTTATTCAGATTAAAGAATTTGGGATTCAACAAGTCAATAGCATGTGAAGGCTGTGGGGCTAATTCACTCCCCCCCAGGTACCCCAGGGTGTGGAATAAACCCTGTATAGATTATTCAGGACTGGCTACACAGTGCTCCATTTGAATTCCACTTTACGTTAATAGCTATGTAGAATGGCTAAGAGCAGCAAGTCAATTGAACTACAAGGGAGGCATTGAATCATCGATTTTGAACACAGCAGCCCTAGTGCTTTGGAAGGAAAAAAACATACATCGATTCAAGCAAACTAAAGAGAATTTCTCCACTCTCTTCATTTAAAGTTATTTTATTTAACATTTTGATTCTGGTGGTTGGACAGAGATAAGCAACACAAATAGGAGGACTCTTGCAGGCTCTGTAGAGGCTCATTCACTGTCCATTAATAAGAACCAGCGAGATTTCAATTTTCGTTGCATAAATGCCTTTTTTTAAAGGCTCAGCTTTTTATTGATGAGTTGTGCAAGAGTAATTTTACTATAGATGCTAATTTGGGCCTGTGTCTTGGCTAAGTGGGAAACATTCTTAGACTGAATTAGAAACAATGCTTATTAATAAAAAAAAAACCTCCCAGAATCACTCCTCTGTGATGATTTTCTCGACAGTTTCATAATGTAAGGGTGGCGGAAGAGGCCGATTAGCCACCTGGTGTGAGCCTGATGGCCAGCTGATGCACACCCATGCGACGCATACCCGTGTGTTAGGCTGCAGCAGTGAAATGGAGATGTTGAAAATAAGCAGACTCCATCAGCATCAGTCCAAGAATTCTAGATAAGTTGAACAGAGGTGAAGGCCCCAAATCATTGCAAAAAATGATAGTTTCCTCTTGGCCCAATTAAGGAACCTGACTGTGGTTATGTTACTGTGGTCCCAGAGCCCTAATTGCACATAAAAATCTCCTTCCAAATCAGAACACATGTGCTAGGGCTAAGTCCCCTTCCATTCTAAACAAAAGGCGAGTTATTAAAATGTAGGGTGATTCCAGGCAGGATTGGCAGCCAGTTTAGTGGGTCATAACTTCACACTTGCACGGTGAAGTTAAAGTACACCTCCACTCATTGTGCTATATTGACTGGTGATGGGCAGCTGTATTTTTGTTTAATCTTGCTTTAGTTTTTATGATAGTAGAGAGATGTAATGACCAAAGTTTCAACTGAATGGCTGGCCAGTGCCTGTTGACAGGATCCTGGTTGGCATGGAAGCGTTGAGGTTCCATTGGGTTTCCAAAGAGGCTGCCTGCTCTCGGGCTTGAAGGTCTAGCCATGGGTGACCCCTGAGACAGGTGTTTGTTGCCAAGGACAGTTCTGGAGTTTTCAGATTTGCTGCTTGAATACCTGTCACTGTTAGTAATGTTTGTTTCTGATTGAAATGAAGGCTCTGTGCCCTGTTTGAGTCAAGTGTCATTTCCTCTTACGTGAGAAAAATGGACTCTAAATATGCACTTCTTTTTTTCAGTGGCCTTCAGTCATGGCTTATCTTTCTTCAGGCATGCAAACAAGTAAGCAGATTGGTAGTGGTGGTGTGTTTTATATACTTCTTTTCCTGGGGCAGGGAGTTTGGCCATGTGTTAGTTGGGAGTCTGAGTTCAGATTTTATTAACCCCTGTTCTCATGCAGAATTCTTAATCCTGGTGATTGAGTACAGAAAACACAGCATTTTCTCTAGGAGCATACCTTAGGAAGACAGCTTTGGAATGTAAACAAATGATGGGGCTAGCACTGTGGCATAATGGGGAAAGCTGCTGCCAGCAACACTACCATCCCATTTGGGTGCCGATGCCAGTCCTTGCTGCTCTATTTCTGATCAAGCTCCCTGCTACTGAGTTGGCAAAAGCATTGTAAGATAGCCCATGTGCTTGGGCACCTGCCACCCACGTGGGTAACCCAGATGAAGTTCCTGGCTCCTGAATTCCACTTGACTTAGCCCTAACCTTGGTAGCCCCTTGGACAGGGGGAGGTGAACCAGCAGGTGGAGGGTTCCTCTCTCTCTCTCTCTCTCTCTCTGTAACACTGCCTTTCAAACAAACAAATTCTTAAAAAAAAGAGAAGTAAACCAACGGCTCTCTAAATCTGTTAACGACTTAAAACATCCAATGCTATGGGCGGTGTTATATGTGAGGCAAAGCCCTTTTATTATAGGTAAAGGCACTCTTAGGGCCAGCCTTCCACGGGTGCCACCTGGGCAGTGTCACGAGGCTCCCACACTTCAATGCTTCACAGCAACCCAGTGGGCTTCATTTTCCGTTGTCACTGCCTTGAAATTCTCAGCAAGCTCCACGCTTTGGCTCTGAGGCTCTGCAGCCTGCCTGCCGGCTGTTAATTGCTCCTAAGCTGGGGCTGCAGGTCCTAGGCTTAACTTTTCGCTTCTCTTATCCTCCAAGCACGTTGCATGGTTCTTGTCTGGGTTATGGGGTTGAGCCTATTTTTACCTTTCTGCGCTGCTTCTTGTGTTCCATTTCCACAGTGTTTAGATTATAGCAGACATGAACTTCCTGTGTCTCAGCACCGCCCGTGAATCAGGCTGGGGCTTGGGACCACAGGGCTGTCACGGGCTGCCGGCTTCCAGCTCTGGAATAACAAGTGCTTGACAGCTTGGTTTACATAACTGCGAAACTGTAGCTCTATTCTGCCATGCAGTTCCATGTGACATAATAACTGGGGCCTTAATTTATTTAGACTTTTCCTCACAGTATAATTTCCAATAAATAAATCTCCCGGGGGCAGGAAGACATGGTATTTCACAATGCTCTCATTTTCCTCCTTGGCTTTGAATCTGCTTTTTTTTCTTGATAGTTAACAAAATGAACACTACACCTCGTAATTTTAACTTTTACCTCTCCTTGCCTCACCCGGTGTGCTGGAAGAGCGGGCGTGAGTTGAATGTTCAGGGAGAGTGGGAGAGCACATCTCACTGCTTTTTCAATGTTCTTTTGCTTTTTTCCCGGTTTTATTTTTTGGCACACCCAAAGCAGCATTAACCTGTAATCTCATGGAAGTTAATTTTTCTGTTTCTCCTTAAGACACCATAACAACCTATAGTCTATGAAGTTTAGTTAGTGTGAGGTCATTTTCTTAAATCCGTTTTCAAGTTTCAAAGCTTCAGTTGGAACGTATCAATGAGGAAAGAGGAAGGTGAAGGGAAATAGTTGGGAAATATCTGCATTGCTCCAGAGCCAAGAACAGGGGTTGGCTTGTGAGCTTTTGATATTTACATAAGAGAAGAGACATCCTGGGCCAGGCACAATGGATGAACTGATGCCAAAGAGGAACACAGTCCCCGCCTTGAGGTGCTTTCTCCTGAGACCTGGGTCAAGAGTGCACTCAAGGGAAGGAAGTGAGCCTGAGATTCTAGAATTCCACTGGGTGGGCCATGCCAAGCCACCTGTGGGCCCCAAACAATGGCCTGGGCTGGGAAATGGTGCAGACATCCTTGGGAGAAAGGACAATGTACACTGTCAGATCTGAAGGTGTGTGTGTGTGTGTGTGTGTGTGTGTCTGTCTGTCTACAGGCAAGGCCACAAGGCTGGTGTTTGATAAGGCCTGATTCTTTAGGGGACAGGTGCTTAGGAAAGCCAGAGAAAGAACTCAGGCTGGGCTCTGTGACGCTGGCTACAGTGCCCAGTCAGGTGGGACAAGTGAGTGGCCTGAGAGACAGCAGCTGTCCAGGAATGAAATGTCTCTCCCCCGCTGTGTCACCCAGGGATCCACAAGCCGTTGAGACCCGTCCTTTCTCACCTCCTTCCAGCCACTGCCCATGTTGCCTTGCGGATGAACATTTTGGTGGCGAGAAGAACTCACTTTCAGTGGTGCTTCCTCCATCTGTATTTTCTTGCTATTGGAAAGATTCATAAGGATCACATAAAGATTTTTTCCATTTTTCTTTTTTCTATTTGTTTTTATAATTTATACTTATTTTTGCATTCTTTTTTTTTTGTCTTTATGATTGGTTTGGAGAGGACAAACATGTAGTTTGTAGATAGAATTTTAAATATATAATGACATACTCTTCTCTACCTTCCTTTTCCTTTTTTTGCTTTAAATTTTTTTAAAAAAGATTTATATATTTGTCTGAGAGGCAGAGTGAGACACACACATATACACATGCAGAAGGAAAGAGAAAGAGAAAGAGAGACCTATTTGCGTGTTCACTCCCATACAGCTGTAAACCCAGGATCCAGGAACTTAATCTTGGACTCCCATATGGGTAGCAGAGACCAGAGCACTTGGGCCAACATCTGTTGTCTTCCCAGGTGTGTGAGCAATGAGCTGGATGGGAAGTAGCGTATCCAGGAGTAAAACTGGCACTATGACACTGGGCACAGGTACGCCAAACGGCAGCTTGGTTGGCTGACCCACAATGCTGGTATCCATGCAGATTTCTTAGAATGTGGAACAATGTGGCAAACAGGTGGTATAAAAGAGAACATTTTTTTTTTTTTTGGTGGGGATGCGGGGGGTGAAGGGATGGACCTTCTTTCCAGAAAGAAGATGCAAAAGGAATGCAGGAAGAACAGTGAGTTGATCTGCCAGGGTTGATTGGGGCACATGGCAACTCCTATGGGATTCTCCAAGATTCATCTATTCCAAAGTGAGTTGCTTCTCATCTATTGCTGCCAGTCCATGAAGCAGCCACTGTCCCCATCCTGAAACTAGACATGGGAGACACCACAGACAGTTCCCATGGTTGCACAGGTTCTGTGTCTTTTAAAATTGTAGATTTTCCTCTCTTTGAAGCTTTCTCTTCAATGCTTCACAGGACCAGCATTCCAAATTTCTGGGTGCAAGAAAAATGGTCACAATGGAAACCAGACAGAAGCTTCATAGATGAAGTCAAATGTTGTCCATGAGGTTGTCAAAACCAGTGAGGAAAAAACAAGGTTTTCACAAACTATGTTGAAAAAATAATTAAACTGACCCAGGACCTCACATCATTCATAAAAAAAATATGATCCAAGATTATTTATGAAAAAAATAATCCAAGTTTCAAATATAAAAAGCTACAACTATAGTATTCTCAGATGGGAGCATGGAAGAAAATCTTGATGCCACTTGAGTTGGGAATGGTTTCATGGCTGTAACACCCAAAGCCCTGGCAGAAGGAAAAGCAGACAGATTGGATTTCATCAAAATTTAAAACTTTTACATCAGAAAAAAAAAAAGAGAGAAACGACAATCCAAAGAATGGGAGGCAATATTTTCAAACCATTTAGTTGAAAGGGCATTGATGTGGAGGATATTAAAAAATACATAACAATAATATCAAACGAAATGACTCAATTAACAAAGAAGCAGAAGAGCTGAACTATCTTCAGAAAAGATAAACTGATGGACTAGAAGCACGAAAAGGCACTACACATGACTAATCAGAAGAGAACACCAATCAAAATCACTGTGGGACACCATTTGGCCCAAGAAGGATGGCTACTGTTGTAAAGAAAAAGAAATGGAAACAAACAACATTGGTAAGAGTGTAGAAAAGTTGGAACATGTGTACTTGTATATTGCTGTTGGGAATGTAAAGTGGGCTTTACACACATACACACACACACAAGATAACACTTTCTCAAGATGCTGAACAAAATGATCAGATAATCCAACCACTCCAGTCTTTAGGAGCATGCCTCAACTATTTGAAAGCAGAGATTCAAACAGATACATGTACACTGTTATTTATAGCAGCAATTATCCATACTTGCTGAAAGATGGAAACAACCCAACTGTCCACCATTAGACTAAAGAGAAATGTGATGTAGACACAGAAGAAATGAGATCCTGATGCCTCCTATGATGTGGCCATTGTACTAAGTCAGAGAAGCCAGACTACAAAGAAAAAAATGTGTAGGATACTTCTTCAGCAGGTACCGAGACTCACACAGAGTCAGCTTGTGGCTGCCAGGAGCTGAAAGAGCAAGACAAGTTAGTGTGGAGTAAATGCAGAATCTGCTGTAGGAGATGATGTGACAGGTGTGGAAATGCATGGAGGAGAATGCACGGAAGCCTCTGGATTGTATGGTTAAAAATGGGTGGGAAGACTTCCAAGAGGGTTTTTTTTTTTTTTTTTTAAATCTCAAAGGGTATACAGGAAACTGTTTTGGGTACATCTTCCAACAGATAATGCTATCTGTCTGCTTTCTGCTGTTGTGAGTGGGAAATAGGAGTTTCATATTGATCACAAGGCTATGCTATTTGCTATAATCATAGTGGCATTATTGACCAACTTACCCTTCAATAACTTAGAGTGGAAGCAAAGTGATCCACTTAAATAATTAATGTGCCCATTTAAACATAGACCGCTGGTCTCGACTACATTTTGAGGACAATTAAATCTAACTATGTCCTAAAACTTAGCAGCATGCTGCTACTCCTTCCCATTAAAGTTGAATCAGCACAGTCAGATCTAGAGGCAATCCAGCAGGGAGATCTCAAGAGGATGAAGAAAAATGCCCTTAGCAAGTGAGTAGGTTCAGTGTACGTGCGTGTGTGTGTGTGCGTGTGTGTGTGTGCGTGTGTGTGTATGTGACATCTTCCTCCTCCATTAAGTCTGAGATGGCAAGAGAAATTTCTCACAAGGCTTATTCTGATGCTAAGATTGTGGAAGAGCCTCCACTTATTTGTCTTTCTGACATCTACTGAATATTATTATTATTACTATTATTATTATTATTCACTTGAAGTATTATATACAGGATCTGCCAACAAAATGAAAGAATAAAACAAGCCCCACCCCCGCATCTCTTGCATGACTGGCTGAGAGAATGTTGGGTCTATTAGTAGTTGAGGGTTCAACAGGAGTGTTGCTAGAGAGACCTGCGGGTAGCAGATTCTTGGAGGCTGTTAATCCTTGTATAATTCTGTAAGGGTGAGTAACAGGAGGCAGACAGCACATGGAGTGAAAGGTAGCCACAGGGATGTTTTGGTTCCCTGGGCTGTAGGAGAAGCACATCTGAGAGCTGAAACCACATGCCTCCAGATTCCTGCTCCCTTTCATGCTACGTTTTACCACACATGAATGTTGTGGGTAGGTGGTTGGCCTGCAGTTAGGGTACTCATGTGCCCCTATCAGAGAACCTGGCTGTGGAGATGGCATTTGAGAAGTGAACTGGGGCATGGGAGATTTTCTCTCTCTCATTTCCCTCTGCCTCTCAAATGAAGTTTTAAAAATATGTTTTGAATTACAGTGGTGAGAGGTAGCCGTAGAGCATGCATTCTGTGCAAAAGGTGTTGCAAGGCTTACTTTCACAAGGTGTTAATAAAAGTTGAGAGGTTGTACTCCTTTCACATTCCTGATCTCCAGGACTTCCATATTCTGTGCATTACCTGATTGCCAGCAATCATGCAGAGTAGGGGAGGAAGCAGGGAAGTGATCACGAGCCATTGGGGTTCAGCTGATAAGTCACAAGGGGTGCAAGCCACTACTTTTACCTAGGAATTTCATGACCAAGGTCAGAGTTCTTCTTTCATGATGTTTTTATATTTAGGTAACACTTGCTGCCATCTCTGTATCTTGGTAATTCAAACTGGAGTCTGCTGGGCACTTCTGAGAAGAGCTGGTGTTAGCTATTGGATTAGTAGGGCACTGGGGGCTCTGGCTGCCCCAAACAATGTCTGTTTTGCAAAACTCCTGAGCGACTTTCTCCCCAGCACAGTGGAGGGTCAAAGATTATGGAAAATAGAATTAAAAACTAAACTTGTTTTGGCCAAAACATTTTTGAATCTGTATAACAGAGAAGTCTTCAAGCAGTCTGTGGAAACATATACTATGGAAAAACTGAGCATAAACCTAAAATTTATTTTACACCCCAGTGAATTTATTTTTTTCTATTCATTTCTCAAGAACTTTGGGAAGAATCCTTGTTTAGTGAAAACCACTGTAAGGTATTAAAAAAAATCAAGCTTTTGGGCTTTTGTGGCTTAGTGGCTACATCTTGCCTTCCATGCCACATGAGCGTTGCTTCATGTCCTGGCTGCTCCGCTTCCCATCCAGCTCCCTGCTTGTGGCCTGGGAAAGCAGTCGAGGATGGCCCAAAGCCTTGGGACCTGCACCTATATGGAAGACTTGGAAGAGGCTCCTGGCTTCTGGGAGGTGAGTCTGGTGGGAGGTTTTAGACCATTGGGATGCCCTCCATGGGTGGGTCTTAGGAGAGATCGAGGGGTTGAGTTCCAGTTCTGCCTGGTTGTTCTATCTCCACACATCAACCTCATAGCCATCCTCTAACCAGACACACCATTCTAAGACCTCCATACCCCAAGTTGAAAGAAATCAGTTCTTTTCCAATTAATTTCTCTCAGGTACTTGAGTACAAGGAATGAAAACTGGACAAAAGTGATCCTGTTGAAGTACAATGCATGTCTGCAGAAACGGGAGGTTTTGAAACCAGATGTAGGGGAGGAAACTAAAATCTGGTCAGTTAGAGGGCTGATGGGAAGTGACTTTGAGAAGTGCAGCACACAAGTCTCCCAAATCATAGTCACTGTAAGCACAAGACTCAATTTCTAGGATTTTAAGGGGGAGCTTATCTGTCACTTCTGCTGGCTTCCAATCTATGTGAAATTGAAATTTGGTATCATCACCTTTCTGGATCACCACTCGAAAGTACTTCTTTTGTGCACACAAGTATTTTAAGTAAAGCTAAAGAAACCTTGAGAAGACAGGAGACCCAAAGCAAAGATAACCACAAAAGATGGTAAAGATATTAAAAGATCTCCCCATGCAGCAACTGCAAAATGCAAGAGTGATGAGGATGGGAGGTGCCTGCAAAACGCATTAGCATCCAGTGAGTCCACAAATATCACAGGCCCTGTGCCCCAGACAGTCAGCTTGGCCTCTGTTCTCCCCCGGCGGAGCTTTCCAAGGCTTGCTGAGTGATGTCAATGCCAAGTTTCCCCAAACTTCCTGGAAATTGTACAAGCAATTCACCAGAGATACCAAAAAAAAAAAAAAAAAAGGCTGGGTTGTCGCCAGCAGCATTCCTCTGTGAAAACTGACTCTCAAGCTTTTTCTTAAATATATATGTATATATTTTCTTAATTGGGTTTCTGCAATTGTGAAGATTTACAGCCAACGAGGCGAGTGAAATACAACAGCCAAAGCACAAGGAACAACTCCAAACATGGTCATCTTCTTAACTCCACAGTGGATGTGACTTTCATCTTTTTGTCTTGCATAGAAGCAGGTCGGACTGTCCACCCTTTCAATGAGCTTTGTCTTACAATATAGCCCTTCCTACCTTGCCTCCGACTCTTACAGGAACTGCTTAGCAGATGCATGTTTTCATCTAATTGATGTAATGGGTTAAGGGAGCAGAGTCTCATTTATGTCATTTGGGATAAAGGATGCACTTCCTAAATTGGGAGAGAGACAGGCAAAAGCAAAATAATAATAATAATAATAATAATACCAACCAAACAAAAAGTCACATTTTTCTCTAAAATTGAGTTCGTGTGTGTGTGTGTGTGTGTGACAGAGAATGAGAAAGAGAGAGACCAAGAGAGACCAGCATATCCCCCACGGCTTTAGCTTTTTGTGCAGTGCCCTTCTGTTATCCAGACGTGTCTCAGTGTGAGCCCTAAATACGGGATCGTCTCCGCCGCCCCTGCCCCTCAGACAAAATCAGATTCTGGGTCATTAAGACGGCGTGTCTGATGGCGGCGGCTCCCTCACCCTGCGTGACTGCCAGCGTATCCTGCAGGAGAGGAAATTTTTTTTTTTTTCCTTTTTGGGAGGGGAGAAAGACTGCTCAGGAAAAGATGTGCACCTTCTTGATGAGCTGTTCCAGGCTGGGTGTCCCTGCGAGAGCAGAGCTGGGGGTGGCATCCCATCTCTTTCAGTACAGGGAAAGGGCAGGTCCTGCTGTTCTCCTTGACCCTGTGACAAAATAGTCAGACACCGTTGGGGAAAGATCCAAGTAATTAAAAGTATCCCAGGGTTATGGTGAAATAGGGCAAGTAAAAATGCACTCCTGGAGACCAGGCTCTTTCAGTACCAGCTCTTTTGTATGCTCTCTCTATTTTGTTTTCTTTCTTTATTTCAATTTTTTCAGGGCACAGATTTTCCCTTGTCCCCCAGTTTGGGCTGTTCTGCTGTCCACCAGTGAAAAATGGCAGGATCCTTATTACTGCTTCTCTAGCTTGGGGTCCCCAAGTCAACAACCCCACCCCACAAAACTCCTATGCTGTATTTGTTCCTCCTTTTCAAAGTTTATTTGAAAAAAAAAAACAGACTTTATTGGAGAGGCAGAGAGACTGAGAGCGTATGTGAGATCTCCGATCTGCTAGTGCACTGCCTGAAAATGCTCAGGACCAGTGAGGAGCTGGGACCTCCATCCGGGTCGCTCACATGGAAGAACTTGTAACCACCACCTGCTGCCTCCCAGGGTGTGCGTCAGCAGAAGACAGGAGTCAGAGCTGGGAAATGAATTCGGAAAGAGCAGCTGTGAATCAGTCCTGGTAAGACGGCACGGGAGTAGATGCAGTTCTGCGGGCTATGTTTTTAGTGTTGCGTGTGTGTATTTCTCTCTTTCTTTTTTTAAAGATTCATTTATCATTTTTATTAGAAAGATATACAAAGAGGAGGAGAGACAGAGAGAAAGATCTTCGGTCCACTGATTCACTCCCCAAGTGGACACAACGGCCAGAGCTGAGCTGACCCAGAGCCAGGAGTTTCTGCCAGGTCTCCCATACGGGTGCAGGGTCCCAAGGCTTTGGGCCATCCTTGGCTGTTTTCCCAGGCCACAAGCAGGGAGCTGGATGGGAAGCGGGCCCGCCGGGACGAGAACCGGCACCCATATAGGATCGCGGTGTGTGCAAAATGAGGACTTTGGCCACTATGCTATTGCGTCGGGCCCTACGTATTTCTCTTTATGATGATGCTTCTAGCAGGAACACTTGAGCTGGGGCCAATCTGGGGCCACTCCCCAGGGCTGACCCATGGTCCCACTCAGCTCAGTGTGTCTTTGTGCTCTGAAAAGTGTACTGGGCCTTTGCCCCAGCTGACTCTGCAGTAGGGTTGTGGGGTTAATGTTTGAAAAATACAGCACTCACTTCTACTTTTGTCTAGATGGTCCACAAGGCCTGGCTGAGTCATCGTTTATGCTGTCAGGTTTGGGAATAAGGACAATTCATTGCTCTGGAGACAGTCTCCACATTGCAAGCAGAATTGTGAACCAAGAACTAGCTGCTATACTGCTCAATAGCTGTGTGACCCTGGACAAATAATTTCATTTCTCTGAGTCGCCATGTTCTCATCTGTGATTTTTCACTCAGTAATAATCCCAGGTCTGCCTCTTCCCTGGAAATAAGTAATAGATTGTTATTGTCATAAGAGGAGGCCTCAGGATTTTATCGAAAACAAATAGGTAAGTTTAGTTTGGTGTAAAAATGTTATAATCTAGGGCCCGGCGGCGTGGCCTAGCGGCTAAAGTCCTCGCCTTGAAAGCCCCGGGATCCCATATGGGCACCGGTTCTAATTCCAGCAGCTCCACTTCCCATCCAGCTCCCTGCTTGTGGCCTGGGAAAGCAGTTGAGGATGGCCCAGAGCTTTGGGACCCTGCACCCGCGTGGGAGACCCGGAAGAGGTTTCAGGTTCCCAGCTTCGGATCGGCGTGCATCGGCCTGTTTCAGCTCACTTGGGGAAGATGGAAGATCTCATTGGATGAAAGATCTTCCTCTCTGTCTCTCCTCCTCTGTGTATATCTGGCTGTAATAAAATAAATAAAATCTTTAAAAAATGTTATAATCTAGGAATAGGTGGTCTTTTTTTCATAATACATACTTTTCATGAACTTTTGGAGTCTAGTGTAGTAATCCATGCATCGATCCATTCACCCATCCACATATTTTATCCACTGTTGATCTTTTAAGAAAAAAAAAACGTATTTATTAATTTGTAAGGTAAGGCAAAGTTAGAGAGAGAAATAGATAATATATATGTTATATATTCCCATATATGCATATGAAGAGAGAGAGAGAGAGAGAATTTTCCCATTAGTTCGTGTTCCAAATGACTGCAATGCCATAACTGGGTCAGGCTGAAGCCAGGATTCTGGCACATCATCTGGGTCTCCCTGATGGGCGCAGTGGCCCAAATAATTTTCCACTGTTTTCCTGGGTGCTGGATCAGAAGTGAAGCATCCCAGTGATCCTCTGTACCTACAACTCCAGCCCCACTGTTTGTTATTTAAATATAGTATCTAACAGTGCAACTGAATATGGTTTGTGCTAATAGTATGCATTATTTTACCTAGAAAAATGCACTACCTTTGAATGGTTCAAAGTCAAATGAATGTATTTGCTTTAATGCAGTTCACCCTAGGTCCTGTCCTCAGGATTGTACTTTGGGAGCTGTGGTTTCGGGCATGACACCCACATCCAACAACATGCCCATGCAGAAGGAAGTGCTGCTCCTGCCTTGGGTCTCCATTTTAATTCTTTGCAAGAAAATTTCACCCAGAATCCCTTCACCACATCTCTACTCTCTCTTTGGCCTGAACCGCATTGTTCTCCAAATGTGTGCTGATCTGTGATTGGGGCAGCTGATGGAATTATGGTGAGATGTTCCTGCTGGAGGAAGTTAGGTGTCTGCAGGTGTCTGAGCGCGTGTGCCATGGGCAGGTGCATGCCGGCATCTGCACATCTGAATCCCAGTCATGGAGGTCACAGCCACTTGCTTTATGCATTTGAGGAGGCCACAGTCCCTTCCGTTTCCCTTGTCCCTTGGATATTTTACTTGTTTCAATTGGTTTATTCAGAAACAGCACAGCCCTAATCCAGCATAGACACTCTCCTAACCCAAGGCAGACACATCAGCTGCTGTGTGGGGCTGGGAAGGCAAGGGTCATCTGCATGTTTCTGACATCATTCACCGGCCACACACAGCCGCCAGCTTAAAACTTATCTTGCTGTGGATGAACCGGATTTCAAGTCCCACCTGCAGCTGCCTTAGCAGAGCCAGGCCAGACAATTTCACAGACCTTCAATGGTCCATTGGCTGGACATTCTCCACTCCTGGTTCAGACAGTGGTGAACAGATAGAGCACACAAAGCTAAGGGTTAGAAGACTCTGCCCAGATTCACTGCTTTCTAAAAAGTTTATGGAATTAAAAGGTAAAACGAGTTTTTTATTTTTATTTTGTGCAAAAGAATCCGAATGCCTGCGTGATATTTGTTTCTCACCATATGTGTTTTCTAGGAGATCTTGGAAGAACCCTGTGCGTGTTGGTAGAAGTGGCTCACTGGCACGTGGGTGGGCATGCAGGATGGGAGATGACTGCTGCCACACTGCTCTAGGACAATGCCAGAGGTGGCTGGTGGAAGCTAGGGGAAGGAGCGGGGAAGCAGCAGAAGCAGGGCAGACGCAGGGCCTCCCCCAGGCCACCTCCCCTCCTCTGGCTGCAGGATCTGCTGTTGGACAATCTGCCTTGCAGCTCTGTGGTCCCAAGAGGGCTCTCTGCAAAGGGGAAGGCAGGCATTTCTCCCAACCTTCTCCCTGCCTTCTTTCCTCCCCCCTTTCTTTTTTCCTTCCTTTCTTCTCTTCCTTCCCTCCTTCCTTTTCTCTCTCCTTCCTCCTTCCCTCCCTCCCTCCCTCCCTCCATCCCTGTCTCCATCTATCCATCTCTCCCTCTCTCCATCCCTACCTTCCTTCCTTCATTCCTTCCTGCTCTCCCTCCCTTACTTCCTTCCCTCCTTCTCTCCTTCCTTCCTTCCTTCCTCCTTTCTTCCCTCGCTCCCTCCCTCGCTCCCTCCCTCCCCCTCCCTTCTTTCTCCCCTCCTTCCTCCCTCCTTCCCCTCCCTCCTCTGCTTCTCTCCTCACACCCGATGTTCTCACAGGAACCTCTCCCAGAGCTGCCATTCCTCAGACTTGTGCTGTTGCTCTGCGCCAAGCTGTGGTTTCAGCCTTTCCCTGCAAGAGAAGCCAGACCCCCAGAACTGTGCTTCTGTCACCTGGGAGCTTGCAGTGACGTTTTAATGGCTGTGTGGTGATGAGGTCATATCCCAGCTTCCCTCCTCTGGGGACCATACGTGCTGCAGGGTTCAGAGCTGTATGTTTGCTTCCTCTCATTACCCTTACCCTGTCACCTTGTCCCATGTCCTTATGCTGGGTGCCAAGATAAATAAATAACAACCCGGGACCCTCAGCCCTGCTGGCCTGATTAGCACATAGCCATACCAAATGAGACAACTGTGATTTCCAAGCCACGGTCACTGAGCGTTTTGTTTTTCTAATTTCCTTAAGGTCTTTGGCAGTCTAGCCTGGAAAAGTCAAAACTCTTTACCCAGAAGACTTTTAGTCATTTGGAACTCTCCCTCTCAGCCGGTCTCCAGCGAGCAGGGGGTCTGGCGTGGTGAGGGAGAGAGGGGATGAGGCTCTTCCTGCAGCTGTTAAACCTGAACTTGGCCTGTAGGGAGTCTGGGCTGAGCACAGCACGCAGAAAGCTGGTGCTAGAGCCAGCTCTCCATGCCAGACTGTCCACATGTCCAGTTTGTTCAGCAAATCCCCTCCAGCAGATGACCATGCCTGGGACAAAAATCCATTTCTCCAAAGCACCCTTTCCCCACACCCAAGCAGTCCCCAGCTCTGTCCTCTGCCCACCATCCAAGCTCTTGACATTTTCTGGGCATGCAGGTGGCTGCATTTCTGCAGCCTGGGCTTCCGGGATGTGCAGGCTGCTTCTGTCTTAAAGTCAGACCTAAAATTCCAGGCACCCTAGTGAAGATTCAAGCAGGCTCTGGGGACCAAATAGTCGCTGCCGTTGTGACTTGAGAGTGTCTGGTCTCCTGCACGTCTGATGCTGCCCAGGCCAGGGGATGGTGCTGACTGGCAGCTTTGTGACACTCAGCCACCCTTATATCCATTTTTCTCCCATGCACTTGTGGGAAGTGAGTTTCTGCTGTCTGCGTCTGCTATCTGCTTTCCTGGTTCCTGGTTCCTCCACAGGAACCAGGAAATTTGCTCCACCTCCCCGCCCACACAGCCACCGGGGAAAGGAGCTCCTCTCTTGAAGCTGACTGGCAGCATTATAACATGCAGCTGCCCTTGTTGTATCTATTTTTCTCCCATGCACTTTTGGGGATGCGTTTCTGCTGTCTGTTTCTACTATCTGCTTTTATACTCACCAGTTACTGACATCGCAGCTGGCAATCTCCAGGACAAGGCTGTGTGTGCATGCACAAGCGTAGGGGACTTGGATGGGGAGCCAGGAGGCCCGCAGGCTTCCAGGGAAGATGTACTCTCACGGCCAGCAGAGCGTGGCCACAGCCAGGGCCAGATGGAAAACCCATCCCTCCCTGCCAAGGTCCAGCCAAGCTCCCAGAAGCTGGCTGCTTCCCCAAGTCTCTCCTTCCCCCTCAGCCCATCTTCAGGACACAATAGAGCTCACGTGGCTAAGGACTCTCCAGTGAAGAGGGTAAAGGCATTGTCAGACTGTAGAGGCAGAGAAGAGGAAAGGAGGAGGAGGCGGTGTTTATCTTGTGGGTTCTGTTGTCTCCAGTCTCACTCACTGTTAAGGAGCAAGGGATGGGCTGGTGCTGTGGTGCAGAGGGTTAAAGCCACCGTCTTTAACCCAGCGTGTGTGCCAGATTAGAACATCAATTCCAGTTCCAGTTGCACCACTTAGCCTTCAGGAAGTGCCTTACCCTGGCATAGTAGTGGAAGATGGTCCAAGCAGGGAGCTGGATCAGAAGTGGAGCAGTTAGAACTTGAACCTTCCTGCAAAACCTTCATTTAAGTAACATAATATTTCCCAAGATCCTATTTCATATTAGAAACCATGTTTAGTGCTGGAAGTTCAGAGATGGCCCGTAAGGAAGGTATAATAATGTAGTTGCTTCCCGTGGTCTGGTCCTGGTTTCTGATCAGCACCATGACCCTCAGCAAGTCAAGGCCATCATGGTGAAAAGGCTGCCCAAGCCATGGTCCCTGCCTGAAGTCTTGCTGGGATTCAGAAGCAAACAAATGACCACCTCTAGGGCTCCCCCAAAATCTCCACATGTGTCAGGATCCTAGGTTCCTCATCTACACCCGTGTGTCCATTAGGTATGTCTATAATTGTGGTGCCCGTGCTTCCTCGCATCTGCATTTGGAATAGTCGGAACCAGCTGGGCAGATGTTGGGTCTCCCATTTAGGCCACCTTTGGAGCTGATTCAGAAGTAGAGCAACCAGGACTCTCACCTGGCACTCAGCTAAGGGATGTGGCCTGTCTTCCATGAACATTGTAAACATGGTTTTTAGTGTTTCCTCAGCACAGGCTATATGTGGAGTTCCATTTCTCAGATCCAGGAATGCTTTAATCAGGCTGGAGGATGAGCTGATCTGGAGCTTCTCTAGTCTCTGCCTTCTAAGTTGGCCAGCCTCAGTAGCTCATTTAGTCACCTAGCAAATAGGCCTTCAGTGTGGACAGCACGCCAGGCTCTGTGTTGGAGAGAAAGCAGTCACGTGGTTAGAGGAGTTCCTGGCAGCTGAAGAGGGGCAGAATTATACCACCTGTGTGAGACAAAAAAATGAGTTATTCTGGATAGGGTGGGTAGGGAGTGTCCCAGGGGTCTCCTGCTCAGGCACAGGGGCCACCTGACGGAAAGCAGCTTTGAACTGTTCTGTGGAGGCTAGGGCAAGTGAAACTTGGAGAACGCAGCTGCCGAGAAGATCCATAGGTTGGGGCAGAGCAGGTGGCAGCTCCAGACTTCTCACTGCAAGGCCTGGATGAAGGTGAGGGTACTGACCTGGTCAGATATAACCTGTAGAAGGTAATATGAGGGGGAAGAGCTTGTGGTGAAGCAGTAAGTCACCGCTTAGGGTGCCTGTATGGTGTATTAGAGTGCCTGGTTTAAGACCTGGCTACTCCATTTATTTTCCTGCTGGTGTACCTGGGAGGCAGCAGGTGACGGCTCAAGTGTCTGGGTCCCTGCTACTCATGCCGAAGAGCTGGATGGAATTCCTAGCTCTGGGCTTCAGCCTGGTCCAGCTCTGGCTGTTGCAATCATTTGGAGGGAATAAACCAACTCTCTGTCCCTCCTGCTCTCCGTCTGCTGCATTGCCTTGCAACTAGATGAACATAAATATGTAAATATACATTAAGAAAGAATGTGAAGCATCTCTAAAAAGCTCCTGCGAATAATGAATGTTGTTATAACTTTAGTGACTATCTGGCCCTTCCCTCTGCACCTTGCTGACCATATTGTTCCTACGGCTCTCAGTTCCGTGACTAAGTCTCAAACCAATTGAAAGGGTGCCAGTCCTAAATCCACTGCTCTCTGCACCCTGCTGGAGCCAGCAGGCTGCTCTCACTCAATACCAGCATCGATGTTTAAGCTACTGACTTCCTGCTACTTCTCGCCATCCATTGTCCACACCCAGCCTTCTGTCTGGACCATTACATTAGCCGTGGTCCCTCTGTTTCTACCCACTTAAATGCACAAAGCAATGCGAACCAAAAAATACAGACTGCTTTTTAGAGTAGATTTCGGCTTACAGTGTAAGTACCCCAGACCTGGAAACAATGTACCCCTGAACCCATGAGCATGCATGGCCTTCACCATTATCCACATTCCGCACATCCCAGAGTGGCACATCGATGAATTCACATGGACATCTTTCTATCTTCCCAAGTGCAGAGTTCACATGAGGGTTTATTCTAGGTGCTGCGTGTTCGGTAGGACTACACATGTGTATAATGGTGTTCATCCATCATAACAGTGCCTTGCAGTGTTTTTCAGTACTCAAAAATTTTCTTCTGTGCTTTGCCTATTTCTTCCCTCAACCCCCCGGGACTACTGCTATTTTTTTGTGCCTCTGCAATTGTGCTGTTGCAGAAAGTCCCATACTCTTAGTTGAAGTCATTCAGCACATTGCCTTTCCATCGTGGCTCCTTCCTTCCAGCAATATGCATTTTGGATTCCCTCCATGCTTCTTGATGGTTGGACATTGCATGTCATTTACCACTGAGTGCTAGTCTAAGCTTTGTTTGTACCCTGTTTGTTTATCCGCCCACCTGCTGAGGGATCTCTGGTTCGTTCCGGATTTAGGCAGTTATGAAGAAAGTTTCCTGAAGCCTCTGTGTGCAGGCTTTGGGGTGGGCGTAGAGAGCAGGACGCACAGGTGCTGGTCATGGGTCAGAGGTATTGTTCAGTCTAGCGACAAGCTGCCAAGTGATATTACTATGTGACTGGGCCATTATGAATTTCCATCTTCAATGAATGATGGTCCCTACTGATTTTAATATAAAATATTCTGGAACGTTCTCCTCATATCCACACCAGCAGGTGTTGTTAGTAGAGTTCTGAATGTAGGCCAGTCTCACTGGAGTTAGGTGGTGCCTCAATGTGGTTTTCATTTGTATCTCCCTGATGTATGGCTAGGGAGCTGAGCATTTTTCTCATTTATCTATTAGGCATTTGAATTTGTTCTTTAGAAAAACACTTGCTGATTTTCTTTGCCCATTTCTCCACAGTGTTGTTGGTTGTACTGTCCTTGAGTTTCTGAAGCTCTTTGTAAATCCTGGATGTTAGTCCCCTACCACTTGGGTAGTGTGCAAAGATTTTCCCCCATTCTGTTGGTTGCGTCTTCACTTTGTTGATCATTTTCTTTGCTGTACAGAAGCTTTTTAGTTTGATGTAGTTCCGTTAGTTTTTTTTTCTTTAATTACCTGTGCATTTGGTGTCTTTCCCAAGAAATCCTTTCCCATTCCTAAATCTTGGAGAGTGCTTCCTATGTTTTCCTCTAATAGTTTGTTGGCTTCTGAGTACAGATTTAGGTCCTCGATCCATTTAAAGCTGATTTGTGTATAGGGCAATGGGGTGGGGAGGGGTCTTGTTTTTTATCTCTGCAGGCTGCCATCTAATTGTCCAAACAGCATTTGGTGATGCGAACAGGCTTTTTCCCTGGACTGTTTTCAGTTTTCTCATGAAAGATTTGTTAGCTATACATGTATGGGTTCCATGCTGGTGTTTCTATTCTGTTTCATTGATCTTTGTTTCTTTATCAGAAACTAGGCTGTTTTGATTAGGTCTTGAGATCTGGACTTGTGATTCTTCCAGCTTGATTTTTAGTACAACTACTATGGAAGTCACCATGGAGAGTGCTAAGAAAACTGAAAAAAGAAATGACATATGACTCAGCTATCTCACTACCAGCAATATATCCAAAGGAAATGAGATCCGCATGTGAGAAAGGGATCTGTAGTCCTATATTTATAGCAGCACAAATTCTAATAGCAAAGATATGGAAACAGTACAGATGCTGGTCCAAAGCGGAGTGGATACATAAATTGTGGTACATCTGTTCCATGGAATACTACTCAGTCATTAAAAAGCATGCGATTCTACCATTTGCAACCAAATGATCACAATTAAAGACCACTGTGCTCAGTGAAACAAGTAAATCCCAAAAGGACAGATATCATATATTCTTTCTGCTATAATGTAAACTTCATGCAAAATATAAGATTAATAGTTCCTTTTTAATACTGTTTTTGCTGCAACTCATGAGTTTTGATAATTTTGTTTTTCTTTTCATTTCTTCAAAATAGTTTCTTTTCTCTTATTAAATTCGTCACTGACTCAGGTCATGCAGTAGCATAATTTTCTCCAAGAAGGTTTTTTTTTTTTGTTTGTTTGTTTTCTTCTCTTTTTCATTTCTTCAGTGACACATCGGTCATTCAGCAGCATGTTATTTAACTTCATGGTGTTGTAAATTTTAAAACTTCGTTTCTGTTGTTGATTTTGCTTTATGGCTTTTCACTTAAGAGAATGTGTAGTAACTGTGTAATAGTCTATCATATCCAGAGGTGAAGATACAATGCAGCATGCATCTCTACTTCCAAATCAAAAAAGGACTCCCATTGAAGCTATTAGATATATCTTGACAATAGGATGTTGGACTCTCTGCCATTGTCCATACCTACAATATCAGGATACACTTAAATAGCAGAATGATGCTCTTATGAAGGCTTATGAAGGACTATGCCATTGTAATAATATAGGGGAAATCAGTATGTGGGGGAAAGGGATTTAGTAAGTGAAATCCCAGAGCCTATGGAATTGTATCATACAATAAAAAAATTAGAGAGAAATATTCTGAGATTTAATGCATCATTTCTTTCATGAAATACAGTTTCCCATGGATTTCTTTAATGCATGTGCTGATGTTGTTTATCTACTTACTCATTTACTTGAAAGGCAGAAAGAGACATCTGTTTATTGGTTTTCTTCTTAAATGATGACAATAGCAGGGCTGGTCCAGGTCAAAGCCAAGAGCCCAGAGTTTCATTGGGCTTTGCATGTGGGTGATAGAAACTCCACCACTTAAACCATCACCTGCTGCCACCCAGGATGCACATTACAGGAGGCTGGATCGGAAGTGGAGAAGCTGAGACTCCTGTTGGGTGCTACAGCATGGCATGGGGTGTCCTAAGCAGTGGCTTAACTACTTTCCCCTTCCAGGTTTGCCCATCCATGAAATACTTACAGACTCCTCGGAGCATGCGCTTACCAGCTCCTGTCTGGTTCATCCTAAAAGTGAAGACTTACTCTTCTTTTTTTTTTTTTTTTTACCATTTTAATAGATAAATATACAAGAATCATAATATTTCGAGGCATATTGGAATCACATGCAACACAGACTGCGTGCTCATAGAGACAGTTTTCTTGGCAGAGGTGGGTTGCTGTGCAAAGCTCGGAGCTCAGAGGGTTCCTGGTGGCAGTTCGCAGAGTTGTAACCATGAAATCCCTCTCCGAGCAGAGGTTTTCCATCTCTGCTTCCTGTCTGACAGATAGTGAAGAAGTGAAACTTTGGAATTATTTGAAAGATAATTTGTTTTTTCACTATACATGAATGCAGAATATGTCCAGCCGTAGATCTGGAAAAAAGTGTAGGTAGAAACCCTGGCTAATGTTGTGCAGGCTTGGGAGAGATGGTTTTCTTAAGATTTATTTATTTTTATTTGAAAGGCAGATATACAGAGAGGAGGAGACACAGAGAAGAAGATCTTCTATCCGATGAGTCACTCCCTAAGCAGCTGCAATGGCTGGAGCTGAGCCAATCTGAAGCCAGGAGCCCAGAGCCCCTTCTGGGTCTCCCATGCAGGTGCAGGGTTCCAAAGACTTGGGCAACCCTCGACTGCTTTCCCAGGCCGCCAGCAGGGAGCTGGATGGGAAGTGGAGCCACTGGAATTAGAACCAGCGCCCACATGGGATCCTGGCACGTTCAAGGTGGGGACTTTAGCATGCTCCTGTGTTAGGCCCCAAGAGATGATTTTCTATTCTATGCAATCCCTTCTATAAAAGTTACTTTATAAAATATTATACAAAATAGACTGTCTCATTGCAAAGAATCAGTCAGGGACTATTTTTTTTAACCGAAATTAAGATGCAGCATGTAATTGGAAAAACTGATACTGTATGATGTTGGAAATGTTCCATTAATTTCTGTTTTCTACACATTCAAACTGGGCATCCCCCCTAATAATTAGTGTGACTTAATTAGGCTTTACGATTTTTGTGTTTACATGGTTTTCCTGTTTTTTTTTTTCCCCCTGTCTATGTACAGGCTAACCATTTTTTATTCATTAGGGGTGCTGAAGAAAGTAAGAAAAAGAAATGAAGCAATTATATCCAAAATCACCATGTGATGACAATTTCGGGATTCTTAATGAACTATCTCTATGTATGGGTTATCCATTACGTGCTCAGTGAAGACACCGAGAAGCTGGAGACCAGGGTTCCCGTGCTTGAGACACCACCTGCAAGGGGGACAGGAAAACCTCGGATACAAAGGGAGACTCCAACATCAAAGAAAAGTGGAAGAGAGGTTTACTGCTTCTGAGTTAACCAGAGTAACTATAGCCACAAGGAGAGACACTGGACCACTTGATTGACTTAAAGACTGAAGGCAGGGCTAGCTACAGAAATATTCATCCATTGTCTTACAGAAAGGAAGATTAGCTCAGTGGCTTTGGGCACTAGGGGGGTGATAGCTCATAAAAGGGGCAGGTGTCCAGTCTCCAGCTCCTTTGGATACATTCCGAAAAGGAGGCTTGCTGGAGTGTCTGGCCCCTGTAGACTTCGTTTCCTGAAGTATGGCAGGAGCAGGGTTTCCACAAAGCTTGTGCTCACTTGTATCCTCACCAACAGTACACCTTCACCAACGTTTGCGAACTTTTGGATAGCTGTCATTTAATGTTTTTAAATTTAATTTATTTGAAAGGCAGAGAGGCAGAGCTCTCCCGTCTGTTGGCTCACTCCCTGCATACTGGTCAACAGCCAGCCTTAAGGCAGGCAGAGGCAGGGACCAGGAATTCAGTGTGGGTCTCCCACGTGAGTGGCAGGAAACCAATTAGTTACTCCACCATTCTTGCCTTCCAGGGTGGGGCCAGTGCAGGAGGTAGGAACAGAACGCAGAGGCAGGATTTGAACCTGGGTACTGCAAGCCAAGATACAGGTGTCTCAACTGGAATGCCCTGATAAACGCCCTTGTAACTGGATCGAGAAGACCAGTAGGTCAATCAGCCTGATTTAATCATCCTACATTAGAAACACATGACAGCGTAACATTGCACTCCATAAATACCTTGGTTTATTTTTTGTCAACACCAAGTGCAATTTTATAAACAAAGAGACTGAAACAAACAAACAGAAGGCCCCAGATGCAGCTGTGTCCTACTCATTTCATTTGTTTCAAAATCTCCACAGAGGAGAGCCCCACATTTCAACAAATACGGATTTGGCGGTTGCGAGTGAGGATTAGCAACGGCACGCCATTTAAAACTCATTCCCAATAGCAAAGCTGCTGTCGAAGTTCTTATGCTTCTCTGGGGACTGCTTGGTGATGAATAAACACCCCTTTCGCCGGCTTGCGAGAGGCAGCATAATCATCCAGCTCCCTTAGATAAACAACACTCGCTGTTAGGACAACACCATCTGCCTTCTGCCTTTACAAAACTTACTCAGGCTTTTGGTTGACTTAAGCTTACAAACCTGGAGGGATAAACCTTTTATCTCTAATCCTCCCAAGATGCCTGACCCCACATCCAGTCGTAATTTTGGATTTGAGTTTCTCCAGGCTTTGGGTAGATGTGCCTCTGCCTTGGGGGTTCCTTGGGCACCCTTGTGTCTGCCTGACATTTTCAGAAACAGGGAGGTGACACACTGCATGCCTCGTCTGCTCTGTGTGACACAGAAAATAGACAAACAGCACCCTGGGTGAAACTGACTAGTTCGTTGCCATATCCGTCCCTCCCCTGTGCGGATGGACTGGGGACAAGATGTGGATAGATGTGTGTTTTTCACTCTCACACCTGATATTGTCTGTTCTGTCCACTTCCGGTTCAGCTTTATATGCTCTGCTGCTTTAGAGTGGGATACTCTTTTTGTCTCAGTGTGGACAGTGTTCCTCTTACAACTGATTCTCATGGGGTGAGTGCCTTTTTAATGATGAAGGAACCCCTTTTGGATTAAGCTGAATCCACACATCAGGATGGGTAAAGTGTGGCTGAGTCTGCGAATCAGGAATGGGCAAATTGTTGACTCTGAATGCTCACTCCGGTGGTGGAATCCATACCTTCTGATGAATTGCTCTATGGCAAGCAGGAGAATTGCCGGTCAAGAGAGCAGCACAGCTTCTGCATCCGGGTGGAAGGTACCTGTCGGACCTAACCTAATTATCGAGTCATTTTCCCTTCAGTTAGAATTACAAGTAGGTGAAGAAATGAAAAAGAAAATCAAGAACCTTCTTAAAGGAAATGATGCTACTCTATGATCTAAGGGTCAGTGAAGAATTTAATCAGAAGAAGGTGTTTTGAAGAGATGATACTAACAAAAAAAAAATCAAAATCCATGAGATACAGTTCCCACTGATCTTTGTTGGTGAAATGTGTTTTCTGTAGGCAACAAATAGATGGGTTCAGTAGCATGTTATTTAACTTCATGGTGGTGTTAATTTTTTTTTTCTTCCTGTTGTTTGTTTTGTGGCTTTTCATTTAAGGGGATGTATAGTAGCTGTGTAATGGAGACTGTCATATCTAGTAACACGTTATTTAACTTCATGGCATTGTAAATTTCTGTTTTTCTTCCTATTGGTGATTTTGTATTGTGGCTTTTCATTTAAGAGGATGTACAGTAGCTGTGAAATGGAGACTAACATCCAGATGTGAGGATACAATGTAGTATGCATCTCTACTTCCAGACAAAGTTGGACTTACAATGAAACTGTTTACTATATCTTCACAATAGGATGCTGGACTCTCTGCCATTGTCTATGCCCACAATGATGGACATATGACTGTGCACGAAGAACTATATTTTAGTAATGATATAGAGGAACTCGGTTGGGGGGAAATTGGGGAGGGGATAAGGGAATTCCCAGAAGGCTATGGAACTATATCATAAAATGATAATGATAATAATAAATTTAAAAATTCCAAAAAAATAAATTCCTACTTCACCCCCCCAAAAAAAGAATTATAAGTAGGATTCTCTTAATGGGAGACCTTCAGTTACTGATACAATCTATTCATTAGGCCTGTGTTTAGATGTTCTCTGTCTTGTTTCTGTCGTGGTCAGTTACATGTGTGCAAGAAATTGTCCGTTTCTTCTAGGTTAACCAATCTGTTGTGCTATAACTTAGCATGTCCTTTCTGTTTATGTGATATCATTTTAACTTTTCTGTTATTATTCTGACTTCTGTTGACTTGGCTTATCTTTTTAAAATAACTCTTCATTTTGTCCTATTTGGAGGATTTCCTCCTGTCTGATCAATTTTGTCTTAGATCCTCTTCTCTCAAATTCCTCCAGAAACTTTATTTGTGATTTCTTTCTTTTTGATGTAAATCTTGGTATGTTAGTTTTTTCCGTTTTCATTTGTCTCATGTATTTTGAATTTTCCATTTTAATTTCTTCACTGAGCCAGGTTGTTTAGTTTCCAAATACTTGTGAATCTTCTGAAATTCCTCCTTCCATTTTCATTGAATTGTGGTTGGAAAAGATACTTAATATGCTTTCAGACTTCTCAAGTTGGCTCACTTGTTTTGTGCCCCACCAAATGACCAGTCCTGCAAAATGTTCTAAATTCTTCCTGCGGAAGAATGCCCTTGGTGTTGTTGTTGGAGAGAATGTTCTATAGATGTCTGTTGGGCCCATTTGGTTTAAACCATTGTTCTAGTACAGTGGTTTTTTTTGTTTTTTTTTTTTCTAAATCGATTTTCTTGTCTAGATCGTCTAACCATCGTTGACGACGTGATGTTGAAGCCTGCTGCTGGGGTCGCATTACAATCTGTTGCTCCCTCCAATAATTCTTTCATATGTTTAGTCCATGTGACTTTACAATTGTTGTATCTTCTTTCAGCGGCAACTGCTGTCTTCCAATTTCCATGGCTTAAATTAGCTTGTCTCTTCTCTTTCCTTTCAGGCTACTTGAATCAGTAAAAGTCGCGTGAGTCTCCGATAGGCACCATATGTTTGGATCTACTTTGCATAGTTAATAGCTCTCAGTATTTTTATCTGAAAACTTGATCTCCTTTCATTTTAGGTAAGACTTGACAGGTGAGGAATTAGGACTTCATTATGTTTTCTGGGTCTTTGGTAAATGTTTTGTTAGTTTCTCCTCTTGCTGTCTTCCTTTGTGGTTTGATGTTTTTGTGTTGTTTTGTAGTGATTTGCTCTGAATTCTTTCTGTTTGTGCTTTGTGTGTCTACTCAAGATTTTGCTCTTTGGTGACCAATAGGCTAACACAGAATATCTTTATTGCAGCCTGTCTCAAGCTGACAATGGCTTCACTTTGATCGCATGCAACATCTCTACATTTTTTTCGACCCCCTCTTTGTTTAGCTTTTTGATGTCAGCATTGACATTATTTTGCAACGTGTATTCCTTGACAGTTCTTTTTCGTTATAGCTGTTACCCTTGTACTAGGGATAAAATTACTTTGCACACCATAACACGGTCCTATAGTGTTCTCAATAGGATTCTATTCTTCTTATACCCTTGAGTTTTGAGCCTTCATACATTTCATGTTGTTACTCTGTTGCTTTTTGTCCAAGTTTGGAGAAAATCCTATAAGTCAAATCTAATGATGTTGAGCTCCCTTCTTCGCTTCTGTTTGTCTTGGAGAGTTTTTATGTCTCTCTCATTTCTGAAAGGTAGCCCCTGTTGGGTAAAGTATTCTTGCTTTTCTCCCTTTAGCCTTCTGAACATATCATTCCATCCTCTCTTAGCCCGCAGGGACTGTACTGAGAAATTTGTTGATGGACACACTGGAGACCTTCAATATTTAGTCTAGCCTGTGATGCTGGAAGGGCCAGCTGGTGTCAGTCCCAGGCAGGCAGAGTTTTCTGTGGTTTCTCTAATGGAACTTGGGCTGTGGTTTGTGCTGTGATGTGGGTGGGGACCCTGCTGTCTGACCGCTGGCTGAGCTCTGCTGTCGAGCAGTTGCTGATTACTGGACACTTGAATGACTTGAGGAGGCATCTCCAGGCTGCGCTGTTCTACTCTTTCAGAGTCTGCAGTCGGGCACCGATGGACGCAGGCTGGGCTGTGATTGTGGGCAGAGCTGCAGCCTCAGCACCAGCTTCAGTCTTAGATGGGCACTGTTGGGAGCTGCCTCCCTGTCACAGGGGAGTGGCATGGTGGGCCTCGGGCTTAGCTGAGTGGCGGTTGGTTCTCCTGGTGAGAGTAAGCCTAGCCCTGTGTTTATCTAAAATGCAAACACAAAAAAAGTGGAAACCTGGGCAACCTGGGTGTTGGGCTGATAGTTTGTTGTATAGAACAATGGCTTGACTTCTTGGGCTGAACAAGTCTAGCCACTTACTTCTATGAAATGGGGAGAACAGGATATCTTCTGCTCCTTGCTGGGGTTACTCTGGGTAGGCCCTGAGATTTTACATGGGTCTTACCCAGCTAGCTGCTCACATTAGATTGAACTTTCTATCATATTTCTATCTTTAAATGTTCCAATTTCATAACACAGTTTCATAGGCTCTAGGATTTCTTCTTCCACGCTCCCCAATTATCCTCTCCCTGACTCTTCCCTCCTATAATGTTACAGTCACAGAGAACTTCAGCAACAGTCACTCCGTAATTCTTCTATTTAAGTGTATCACACCATTGTAGGTATAGAGAATGGTATAGAGTCCAGCACCCTAGTGTCAAGACAACTTATGTGTGGGGCTATGTGACTAGGTGCTATTTTCCATTAGGGGCCACAAATGGCAGTAGCCAATTATAGATTTGTGTGCTGGTCACAGCTGCTGTTGCCTCCTTCCTTTGCTTCTATTTGACTCCAGGTCATCTCATCATGCTTGTACCTTGGCATCTCCATGAAGTGAGACAAGAGTGGGCTTCCAGGGAGTTTTCCCCCCAAAGCTGGGAAGCTAAAAGATCCTCTTCCTTTCCCCTCCTCCCAGGAAATTCCTCTCCATATAGAGTCGGAGGATAGTGACAATTGGCTGAGTCAAAGTGAACTCATCTTCTTGCAGTTTCAGTGCAGTTTTTATTCAGTTCTGCGGACCATCCAGATGTCTCAACCTGCTCTCTCTGTACTAAGATTTTCAGAGACATGTTTCTGGTGTGTGAACTGTCATTAGTTGAACTGCGTGTTTACACCTGTGTGTTGGGGTTGGGTGGAGACAGAGACGTCTCCTTAGAAGGCTTATTTCTCATTTCTTATTAAAAATCTCTACTCTCTTGACCTTTCCTTCATGTTTTCTTTATGTCTTTGTGTTGCCTTTGATGTGATTTTTACCTAGTTAATTTTTCATTTATCAAACTTCTCTCCAAAGTGTGTTGCATGTCACTATAAGCAATGTATGGAACATGTTATTATGTATCCATAATTTCTAAATTTCTTCTTTGCTTTGGTGGTTCTGATAATTTTGATATTTGGGTTGCATTTTGCTAACGACTCTTCAGGTGGTCAGGACCCAGTGAACGTGGCTCATCTTTCCTCTGCTTGACATTTCAAGCCTGTCTATTTCTTCGCGGCTGCTTGGTTTCCCAAATATGTGGCTGAGTTTTTAAGAGTCTGCCAAGAGGCAGACGATGGAATTTCCACCTTTATAAGGCAAGTACCTCCAGTTGGAGCAACATGAGCTAAAGTTAGCTTACATTGGTCAGGCAGGTAGAGACTAGAATCTTGGCAAAGACTATACCCTTATCTCTTATAGGCAGAAATATTAACCCTGCGGACATGCTTCAAATCTCATAAGTGCACAGACAGTTTCCTCCAGACTGAAACTTTCTAAGATGGATCAAAAAGAAGAAAGGATTTTTTTAAAAAACTTAGGATAGATCATTGGAATTTCTAAAAACAGAATTGGGACAGCTCTCTTTGGGCCAGTGCATTCACAGTGATGTTCATAATTCTATACGACTTTACCTTTGTGGCATGTTTATGTGACAGCCTATGTTCTTAAAACACCGGTACTCAGACACCACCCATGAAAATATATTTCCTCTACTCTATCAAGGGGATTTCAGGAGTCCTTGGAACTCAGTGAGTGTTTGGTCATCAGTTGAAGATGTCATCATAGACAGTTCCATGCAGGAAGCAACAAATGTAATTTGACAGTAAAATCTAGTGTTTGTAGTATACTCCATGTAAAACCTTTTAGTGGCTTGCTACGAGTTAAGAGTACCATGAAAAACTCTAGTTGTACAGTTTCTCCCTGGCAGCCACTTTAAGGTCTTGGGAATGAATGATTGCAGATTCAGATAAAATTTCCAAATTTTAGTAGGATCTGCCTTCCTTTACCTCCAGCCTTATATTTTGAGGTTCGAGTGCTACATTGGAACCCAGGCTTAATTGGAAGAGGACCCTGCTAACAATTGCAAAAGAGCAGATTTCCTGGTACACGAGTAGGGGAAGCAAAACCAGGGCTTTGGTGTGAACCCAAGTGGAACACCCTGAAAAGATGCCTCTAGAAATGACTCAGAAACAGTTTGTAGCAGACTTCTAATCGAGTCATGACAAAAGTTCTCCGAGTCTCAAATACAGACAAGCAAATCACAGCTTGGTTTTGTGCGGTGCCTTTTCTTCTTCTTGGTTCATTTTGAAAGCCAGCATAGTAGCATCCTTGTTGCTTGTAAAAGCAGCAAATACGCAGGGAACTTGGACATATGGAATTCTCGAACTTCTGCTGGATGAATTAATCCCCTTACGGAAGCCTGAAAACTGAAAAGGCAAACTTTTGGCATCTTTTCAGCCAGACTCAGAGGCATCAGACTAAGTGGATCTTAATTTAAATGCATGGATATAAATCTAATCAAGAAGCCTGTGTGCGCGTATTATAAATTATTGGTGAACACTGCATGACAAACGGTCTGAATCGTGCATTGAAAACCTACATTCAGGTGTTCAGCGTGAAACACTTTACCTTGTCATGTATGCACCATCTAAGTGTCCTTTTTCCATTGGAAAAGAAACACTCATTTTCCATATGTTACCCTACCCAGATAGGGAAGAATTTCGCAGACACATGACCCGTTCTCTGGGCACAGGGACACCATTGTCCCAGGCTTCCTGTTTGAAGTTCAAGTCTGCCTCTTTCACGCTAGTCCTCTCACATAACTCTTTGCTCATCCAATATCCCAAACCGATCATGTCCAAGATAAAACGGCCTCTTCTGTTTCTCAACCCACTGCTTAAGCTCGAGCTCTCCAGGGACTGTCTGTGACTCCCTTTTCTTCCTTCCTTTTTACTTTTGCATCCTAAATCTTCTTTATTTTTCCTCCTGTGGGTTTTAAATCTGCCATCCAATCTCAAGTTCTTTGTGCCTCCGTCTTTTCAGCCTGGCCTCACCTTTTAAAAATTTTTTAAGATTTATTTATTTATTTGAAAGACTAAGCTAAAAGAAGGAGGGAGGAAGGAAGGGAGAGAGGGAGAGAGAGGGAGAGAGAGAGGAGAAGAGAATTTCTATCTGTTGGTACTCTCCCCAAAGGGCTGCAGCTGCCTGGGCTATACCACACTGAAGCCAGGAGCCACAAGCTTCATCAGGGTGCATCAACAAGGAGGTGAATTGGAAGTAGAGCAGACAGGACTTGAACTGACACTCATAGGAGATGACAGTGGTTTAATCTACCAGTGCCACAACACTGACCCTGGCTGTTTGTTTTGTAAACATCCACATCTGATCCTGCCAGTAGTTTATTTACAAATGAGTGGGAATCTCCCTTTACACAGGTTAGAATAGATTCCAAGTTGCCCAGGTGAACTCTGGTCCTGCTATTGAGACGGGTGCTTTATTTTTCTGTCCAGCAACCCAAGCAAATGATCCGTACTTGGCCATGTATTTGTAATTGTTGCCTGTTCTTTCTCCTCTTCCGTGTTTCCCTGCTTTCCTTTTAGACATTATCCTATGCATTTTTCAAGTTCAGATTTCCATAAATCTTTCTGGAGCCTTCTGTTTTGGTAAAGCAAAAACATTGTACTTTATTTTTGTTTCTTTGGACATTTTTAATAGTGTATTTCCACGTGTGATAAATAATATCATCTATTATCATTGGGTACTTCCTAACGTACTCCTGCATTGATTTGTTCTGGTAGTGAGGACAAGGAAGTTCAAGATTATCTAAAGTTACTTGGGTAATTATGTCTCAGATCTAATGACAAAATCTATAACCTATGTTGCAAAATTAGCTTTGCAACTCCTCTAAACACTCTGCCTTTTTCTACCTCACCTTCATAACCTGGTTCCTTATACATATGAGACCAGTTTCTTAGGTCTGTTTCCTGAGTAGAAAAATCTAAGCAGGGAACTTGGAGGCACGTACTTGGTGCAGTGCTTCAAGCTCCTTTAGGGATACCCACATCCTGCATAGAAGCACCAGCTTTGGAGCTCTGACTCCATCTCTTAGTCTAACTTCCCGCTAATATACACCCTTAGAGGCAGCTGGAGACAGCCCAGAGATTTGGGTAGGAGGGACTGGATTGACAGCCTGTACCCTGCTTTTAGTCTGGCCTGGCATGCTGTTGTAGGCATCCAGAGAGTGAATCAGTAGATGATGGGACAGCGTTCTCTGTGTATGTCTTTTTCTGTCAGCCTCTAAAGAGGGCATGGAAGATGACAGAGGGCAAAGTAGGCTCTGATGTGGGATGCACTTGCAGCAAAAACTTCAGCATGCTCCATGGGGTCTCTGGAGCCACATCCCTTCCATTTCATCTTGAAGCAAGCAAGCTGGCTGTATATAGTTTCATCAGAAACCATGGATCATCAGAGAGGTTGTAGAGTAGCTGAGTGTCCATAGCCAGTTCTCACTCTGGTGCCTGGGCCACTCTAGGGGGGCCTCCAGCAGGAGAGGGGCTCCAGGGCATGCTTCTTCCTCTTTCTGGCTCTCCTGCTTTTGTTCTCTCTAGTGGATCTCTCACGTTCTAGACATTTCTTCTGCCGTTGCCTTTGGGGAGTCTGTACCTGGCACCGGTCCCAACCCTGAAGGTAGTTGTGACATGGCGCATCAGCTGCAGGTGTGGCAGCTTTGGACTGTGCCATAAGCAATCCATGATAGTGAGAGGAAATGGGGGAGGGAGAATGAGATGGGATCCAACTCCAGCTGTTTCTGGTGCAAATGCGAGCTTGGGTGATTCTGAAAAAAGGCTCTTAGGCAAGAGTTCTTTGGCTCAGAAGACAAACACATTCATTTTTTAGTCTGTTTCATTGTGGAAAGCATCATACATCTTTCTCATTGGTCTCTGGTGTCTCCCCCAGGCCTTGAGGCAGCCACCAGTCATTTCCGTTCTGATTTAGCAGAAGGTCAATTTGGTTTTCACACATGCTGGAGAGGGACAACCTGTGACAGTACTTACAACCGCATTAAACTGAGACAGGATTAGAATTTAAGGAGACAAGCAGATGCATGACTCATTAGTGAAGACTGGGAAAAACCTTGGCCGACTCAGCTCATTTAATTATTCCACCAGCACAGGAAATTTCCCTGGAAGGAACTCCCATCCGGATTCTCTCCAGATTTCTGCAAAATCGCATGGGAAGAAGCACTCCCTCTAACGAGAGAGAGAGAGAGAGAGAGAGAGAGAGAGAGAGAGAGAGAGAGAGAGAAATGGAAGGAAGTAACCACGACAAGGTCTGTGCCTCCACTCTCCTTCCGGCTTGGTGCGGTGGGAGTTTTCTGTTTATCAGTTCTGTGGAGTGGCGGATCTTGCAGTCCACAGAGCCTGCTTCACACTGCCCATTCCTCTGCTTCTCTCCTCGCTGACTAACCCCCCAGCAGCCCCAAAGGATTTGAGTTCATTTAGAAAAACACCTGCAGTCTTTTTCTCAACCATGTGAACCGACTTGAGCAAACAGAAGTGAGAGTTGCTGAGTGCAACACGGAACACATACACTGTGTTTGTCACAGCTTTGCAAAGTTAGGAGGGCCACATCACAGAGCTGAGATTCTTGACCGGAGGAAGACAAGAGCACTGCGTCTTGTACATGCATTTTTTTTTTTTTTACATCTCCTGATACAATGCGAGCTATTGTCCTGACATTCAGACCTTGAAATGAGATCTACTCTGGCTCTCCATGCCCCTCTCCCCCAAACATCCTTCTGCCTCCAGTTGAGTTTAGGATCCTGCAACAGCTCAGACACCTTCCTAAAAATGAAAGTTTTCTGCCCATAAAAAAAGAACCCTGAAATGAGTTTTGACAGGTCCACAGGGAAGTTAAGCATGAGTTAACAAAAGGATAAAATGATTGCTTTCACACCAAAGTCACAAATGACAACAAGTCTCATGACTTTGCACACAGATGAGTTAGCAAAGTTGTTCAAGTGTGAGCCTTCAGAAGAAATGGAATTACCACGATTGGGCAACTGTTTTATGTTCTAACACCCAAGGTAGAGTAGGGAAGAAAAATCAAGTATTTTGTTTAATCTATTAGCACCGCGTAGCCCCCACTTCTTCCAAAAAGGATCTGAGATGGTTTGTATAAATACAGCAAGACTTTCTAAATAATAGGATACTGCTTGACCAGGTAGTAATCAGGGTGGAGCTCATGCGAAGAACACAGTCTATGCAGGCACAGCCCAGTGGCCACTCAGGTTCTCCGTTTGCCTCCCACCCTACCTTGGCCATCTCTGAACACGACTCATCTCTCTCTGGCCATGCTCACCCCCTGGCCCATTTTTCTGTCTACTTTAGTGGCTTTGCAAAGATGACTCTGTACTTGTTGCTGTGTCATCCCTGCTATAGCCATTTCCCAACATCCCTGGGGCTGTTTTTAAATTCTGGCTGCCTCCTCTACTGGCTTCCATGGGGTACAGCTGGCAGCAGACACAGGGCAGCCAGCACGGCCGCTCTCTCAGAGTCTGTATCTTCTTTTGTCCAGCTCCATGCCTGTGCTGCTTGTCTAGTCCCTGACCTAGGGTGACCCTGACTAATCACTGGACCACAGCTTAGGATGGTTCCATGGGTGACTAGTCAACTTCGTACGTGCAAAAATAACATGCTTTCAGCAAAACCTGCACTTTAGTTCTGAGTTTGATCTTTTCCCAGGCCAACCATCTGTGGTGCCAACATTTCTCCCCATGCTGGCCAGCCAGGATGAAGAGCAGTCATGAGACCCTGGTGGGGGCACCAAGATGTGGGCCGTGTGTTGTGTTTCAGAGTTGGGATATTGAGTAAATTAGAGATGTGAGATGTGTTTTCCCTCCTGTTTTCTTTAAAAAGGTGTTTCTTTAGATTTATTCAAAAGGCAGAATGAGAGAGAGAGAGAGGGAGAGAGAGAGAGAGAAAAAGAGAGAGAGAGAGAGATTGATTGATTCTGTTTCACTCTCCAAATGCTTACAACATTTAAGGCTGGGCCAGGTGGAAGTCAAGAGCCTGGAGTTTGACCCAGGCCTCCCATGCGGGTGAATTGAAGTTCTATCTGCTGTTTCCCAAGGTGTGCATTAACACAAAGCTAGATTGGCAACAGAGGTGGGACCCAAATGCAGGATCTCTGATGGGGAATATAGGTATCCCAAGAAGCAAGACATTTATTACTTTACAACCACTGTAAATGGAAAAGAATTTACACTCTTTTGCAAGGTGAGGTGCAAGTTTTCAGGAAATATCTTGTATATCTGTGTCACTGTAATGGCTGGATGTCCTGCCCCTTGGTTGCATGGATATCTCCTTCCTATTCAACACGCACATGGGTCCCCTAAGCAGGCATAGATGAGAAGTGAAGCAGCTGTCACATACTGGTTCCCATATGGGATGTCAGCATCACAGCGGGCAGCTTAAACTCAAGTCTGGCTCTAGGTTGTACAGATTTATAAATGGCTTTAGTATATGGTTTTGTAACTCTTTCTCAGCCTGAGCAGCAAAGGAGCCATGACTTCCCATGTCACAAGGTCCCAGAGCAGGCCTTGTTTCATTAGATCCTAGTGCCTTTCTCAGAGGGTGTCCACCCACATCCCAGGAATGCATTCTTCAAGCTTGCCTGAGCTCTTCCTCCTCTACTGGCTTCCAGGGGGCACAGCTGGCAACAGATATACAGCAGCCAGCATGGCTGCTCGCTGGGAGTCTATCTTTTTTAGCGTTTTGCAATAATCTTATGATAAACAACTTTAGGCTGCCAATGGTGGCTATAGAAATACACAGAGATTAGGCTAGTCATGCAGTGATTTCTGACAGGTGACCCAAACCAGACTAAGCGAAAAAATACATTTTTTTAAAAAGGCGGTGACAACATAGAGTAGCAAGGCAATAACTCAAGTTGAGCAAGCGTTCATGCAGATGGAGCAGGTCAGACTTTTTCAAACACACTTCTGACTTCTGTTCTGGCCTATGTCAGGCTGGCCTCCCACGAAGACAGTTATTTTCCCCTCCCTTCTCCCTAGATAGCTCTCCCCACACCCCTAGCATCGATGCACATTCAAGTTGTGCCATATTGTGAAGCTGAGCCACATAAATTTTACTAAGTGTCCTTGTTCTCAAGCTCAAAATATTCTTGTAAGTAGCTGCACAGAATCGAGTGATGTGAGGGCAACTGATGAGTCAAAGATTTCTGCTTTCAAAGTTGAAACTGGGAAGTGAGGGGCCAACATTGTGGTACAGTAAGTTAAGCAACTATTTGCTGCAGCAACATCTCATATTGGAGCTCTGCGCTGTTTCCAGTGCTGGCTGCTATCCTTCAAAACCAGCTCCCTGCTAATATGCCTGGGAAAGCAGCAGAAGACGGCCCAAACACTTGAGCCCCTGTGCCCTTGTAGGAGACCTGCATGAAGTTTTTGGTTCATGGCTTTGGCCTGGCCCAGTCTTAGCTGGTGTGGGCATTTAGGGAGTGAACTAGCAGTTGCAATATTTCTCCTTTCTCTCTCTCTGTCACTTCCTCCACCTGCCCCCAATTTCCTTCCCATGTTTCTGCATTTAAACTAAATAATTAAGTAAATCTTTAGAAAATAATAAAATAGAACAAAGTAAAATTGTGATGGATACCATTGACTTAGCAGAATTGGCAATGGCACCGTTTTGCCCAGGAACAGACCAATTTAATACCCAGGCATAAGTGAATTCATTCTGTGAGGAATCTAGAAGTGAGGTGACAGGCTCCTGTGTTCTGGACAAGCCTGAGACCTCTCGACCTGAAGATGATACGGAAATCTGAGACAGTCTCACCCTCCTGCTACAATCCACATGGTGGCACAAATAACTTTTCTAGGGGTCACTCACATGGCCAGCTTGACTCCATTTGGAGTCCTCGTGAGATCTACCATAATCTGGGCACCAGTGGATGACATTTTTCATGGCCCCACATGACCATGACACCTGCTACAGGAAAAGAACAAAACATCCCATCTCCAAGTTTCTCTGTGGTGAGGGAGAGATGACCACACACACAAGTGACTCAATTGTTCTGCCTGGTCAAAGGCCTGGCATCTGTATAGTGGGGGGCTGAAGGGACCCCCACCTGGACATCAGTCTGTACAATGTGGATGGTCTTTGGAGCAAGTAGGGCACTTGGTGCCACAGCTCCTTGCTTTGGCTCAATCAAGAATGCAGAATTAAGGCAGACAGAAACTATGAAATTCTCCCTGAGGAGGAAGAAAGAATTGGGCAGGGTATCCAAGGAGGCAAATCTTCCGAGAAACTGGTGGGTTGGTCTTGGGGTATGGGCAGGAGTTGGCATGCACTAGATGCCCAGAGGCCAGGAAGAAGAAAGTGGGCTGGACAGGCCAAAGGTGCAAGAAACTCTTAGAATCTCAGGGAGCAGGCATGTAGGGTGAAGGTCATCCTCCCTTATGTGTGGACAGTCTGTGAAGACTGGGAGATGTAACTGTTTTCCTTAAAGTGCAAGTGACCAGCATCAAGTCAAGGAACACAAAGAGAGGGGGAATATAGTCCGAGCAAAGGAAGATTCCAAACCTTTAGAAACATCTTGAAGAAATGCATTTGGGATTTGGATATTCTACCTTTCAGAGGATTCAAAATAACCATTGTAAAGCTGTTGGCCATGGTCATAAAAAAAGTACAGGAACAATGTAAAAATTTCAACAAAGGTACACAAAATAACACGTAGTACATGAAAGTAATGCAAAGTACTGATCCTGAAGCTTTAGAGTATAATTGTTTGGGCTGGAGCTATGGCATAGAAGATTAAAGCCTCCCTCTGTGGCACTGGCATCCCCCTTGCATGCCGATTCGAGTCCTTCCTTCTCCACTTCCAATCCAGAACCTGGCTAATGGCCCTGGAAAGCAGCAGAAGATGGCCAAATGCCATCACCCATGTGGTGAGACCTGGGAGAAGCTCCTGTCATTAGACCAGCCCAGCTCCAACCATGGCACCTATTTGGGGAGTGAACCAGTGAATTGAAGATCTCTGTCTCTCCTCTCTCTACAACTGTCCTTTCAAAGAAACAAAAAGATCTTTAAAAAAGATGAGCATGGTTAGATCCCAAATAGGCTTGTATAGTATATTTAAAAATACAATCCTGTTATTCTGTGTACAGTTATGAAAATGTAATCTATAACTATTGGTATAGATATTGAATGGTCCTTTAATGTTCTTCTTTTTTTCCTTATTGATTTGTTTTCACTGCCAATGACCTATAATCAGCTTTATAAATACATCTTCAAAGTGTTTTTGGCTGATATCTCAGATTTTACAATTTTGTTTTTATGAAGCAAAATCATTTGGCAATACACCAAATAGAACAAAGCTATCATCATAATAATGTATCAACAACATTTTTAATTTAAAAGTTACTAGAACATCACAGGCTTTAGGAAGATATCCATCAGAAGCTATATTTTATGAACATATTTGATTTTTAAAAAAGATTTATATATTTTTATTGCAAAGTCATATATATATATATATATATATATATATAGAGAGAGAGAGAGAGAGAGAGAGAGAGAGAGAGAGAGAGGAGGAGAGACAGAGAAGTATCTTCCATCTGATGAGTCACTCCCCAAGTAACCTCAATGGCCGGTGCTGTATCGATCTGAAGTCAGGAGCCAGGAGCTCTTCCTTGTCTCCCACAGGGGTGCAGGGTCCCAAGGCTTTGAGCCGTTCTTGATTGCTTTCCTAGGCCACAAGTAGAGAGCTGGATGGGAAGTGGGGCAGTCGGGATTTGAACTGGCACCCATATGGGATCCTAGTGTGTTCAAGGTGAGGACTTTAGCTGCTAGGCCATGGCGCCAGGCCCAACATAATTGAATTATAGAGTTAGACCACCCGAAAAACAGCCAGGTTCAGCGAAATCATGCTTCAATGCTATAAACTGCTAAAGACTAAAATTAAAATAGGCATGAGACAGCTGAATAGCAATCTAATCCATTTTACGGTGTATAGAATACGGTTGAATGTAAACCAAAATTGAAATGTCTATGAAGAAGTCACAGGTTGTGGTTGAGAACCTGCATTTTCCTATTAACATATTGGTTAATCAATACCATGTCAATTAATGCCATAATGTTGTAAATGGTTGGAAATATTATGTTGGAACTTTTAATTGATTGGAATGATACTCTGCCAGCTCTACCTTCAGACCAGAGATGGTCTCACCAAGAAACCATTGAACTTACCCGGACAATAAGATGCTGGACTTTATGCTTGGCAAATACCTCCAATGAAAGAATGTCAACTGAATTTGAACTATGGAAATGCAACAAGGTGGAGCAACCCACCGTGGGGGGAGGGTTTTGGGAGGGGCGGGGGGAATCCCAGTGCATAAAAAAATGTATCACATAATGCAATGTAATTAGTTTTGAAAAAAAGGAAATGCAATAAAAATATATGTTAAAAAAAAGTAAGCTTTTGCCAGCATCAAGATCAACATTCATTTTAGGTCTTCCAACTTTGTATCTCATTTGTTCATTTTTAAAATAACATGTTTTTAAATTTATATATGGTCAAAAGTTTACTGACTTGACCAAGCTCAGTTCTACAAATTAGTAAAAAGGCCCCAGTCTGGTAGAGAAATATATAAGGGTTGTAAACAGTAATCAGATGAGAAGAAGTTCAGTTCCACTTTTAAATTAGTCACAAAATCATTAAAAATCTGGCAGCACGCCTATCAACTTGGTTTTAAAAGTTATGTAAAGTGCAAACTAAATAAAGATCAACAAATACATACATATATTCTTGCAGGTGAGCTGTACAATGCAGACAAGCTTACCAGGATATAAATAAACTTTGCAGCATGCATCCCTACTCCTGAACGAAAGTAGGCCTCACAATGAAATATTTATATACAACTTTATGACACGAGGCTTTCTACATTTACCTATATCTACTATGCCATGAAACATTTAAATGGAAGAAAGCTAACCTTGTAACTGTTACTAAGGGACTACATTACTGTGCTAATAGGGGCGGTGATAACAGGGAGGGCGTGGTAGTGATGGAGGAATGAACCCCTACGCTTATAAAACTCTACCATGGAAAACAATTTTAAAAATTAAAAGTAAAATTTAATTTCTATACAGGAATTATCCTTTTCATGGTTAGTGTAACCATAAAATACACTGTGCATTAATACATTAAAATTTGACTTAATGAAAAAAAATTTAAAACCAAATTTGACAAAGTACTGTATTTGCAGCAAAACGGATACACACATCGCTTTTCTGTAGTTCTTTTTTTTAGCTCTGCACATGACAAAAAACATGCAGGAATGCTAAATTTTAATAACTATTTCAATTCTCCAATACTATTTCAGTTTGAACCTGACCAGACATTCTCTGATGATGTTTGATTGACTTTTTCCAGATCTTTGCTTCATAGTCAGAATGGAAACACCTTTTAAGTGTAGTAGAAAACAGCAGCTAAAAATGCTGTTACTAAACGGATAATGGTGAGAAGCACAAGACTCCACTCCCACCTCTTCCCTCTCTCCTTCCCCCCAACACAGAAGACCCACAGGGGAGGACATGAAGGTGAGCATAGGCTTTCCTCCGGAGTGCATCAATTTTTCTTGACTCTGGTTGCCAAAAAACCAACCAACCACATTGAAACATGTCAGCTTATATCTCCGTAGCATTTTATTACACATACTGCCTTGTTATAACGATGTGTCACAAAAGCGTTGTCTTGCACGGTAGCTGGCTACTTCTATTTTGAGTTTTCTTATTTCCGTGTACTCCTTCAGTGGGTGTAACCCTGTTTCTCAAACTCTACAACAATCTCTGAGGCTAGAATACAAGTGTTCCCGCCTGTTACTATTCTGAGACTTAAAAAAAAAAGATTAACTATTTTTCTTGGAAAGGCAGATTTACATAGAGAAGGAGATATAGACAGAAAGCTCTTCCATCAGCTGGTTCATTCCTCAAGTGGCCTCAACGGCTGGAGATCCAAAGCCAGGAACCAGGAGCTCTTCCGGGTCTCCCACATGGGTGCAGGGTCCCACGGCTTTGGGCCATTCTTTACTGCTTTCCCAGGTCACATGTAGGGAGCTGGATGAGACATGGAGCAACTGGGACATGAATTGGCATGCATACGGATTGGTATGTGCAAGATGAGCATCTAGCCAAGGAGCCATCATGCCGGACCCTATTCTGACATTTTTGGAGGCTCATAGCGTCAGACCCCTTTCCCCCTTCTTGGTGAAAAACAGAGGCAGAAATGAAGGTGGAGGGGGAGTGTTAGATGGATGGAGTTTAAGTTTTCCAATGAAAGAAACCCAAAATCAGAAGATGAGGCTATGATGGATGGTAACCATGAACTTCTCAACCCTCTGAACACCTAGCTCAAGTCCTTGTGGGCAGCAGTCTGCACATGTGGACAGAGGGATCCAGTCCACCAAACCCATGGTTCTAGTCCCATATTTTTTTCTGTTAGCATTTCAGGGTATAGTGAGGGGACCCTGGAATCCAATAAGACCTTCTTTTTGCTGATTCTGAAGGTGATGTCATTCTGTGGGCTCCATCACATTAAGGAACCATGTCTACCCCATCCATTGATGCACATCTCAGATGGTTCTAACTGCCAGGGCTGGCAGCCCTAAATCAGGAGCCAGGAGCTTCATCTGGAACTCTCATGTGCGTGGTACGGACTCAGGCACTTGGGCGTCTTCAGTTGTTTTCCCAGGTGTGATAGTAGGGAGCTGAACTGGAAGTGGAGCAGATAAAACCTGAACTGGAGCCTGTATAGGATGCCAGCACAACAGAGGGCAACTTAACTCCATGACACCCCAGCACCAGTCCCAATTTCTCTTACTTCTGACTTATCACCTGCTTAGGAATCCCAGGCCTTCTTCCCAAAGAGTATAGAATTAATTAAAGTTGAACTTACCTTTCTCATCACTCATTCTGTTCCTCTCCTATGTGCACACACACTCTTTGCTTCCTAGTGTAGTGCTTGGAGACTCTGTCCTTCCTTCCATCTTGCGCAATTGTTTCCCTGGGTGCTCAGTGTCACCCGGGGGCCCCTCCTCCACTGCCTGTCCTCTGCTGTACCAGAGCTTGTCCTGGCCCTAACTCTAGTTCCTTCATGAGCACATTTAGGTGACCATCTCCACCAAGCAATCTTCATCCCTTGTTATCCACTTTCTATTCTCTGTGGCTCCCACCTTCTGTTCACATGTACTTTTTACACAGGGCTGTCTATATGGTTTGCATGTACGTTCTTACTTCCATTCAGATTTTATGCGTATGTCCATTATATGAATGATAGTAACATACTTATTCCATATCATCTACTTTTGATATGATGTGATGTGAAGGCATGATAATCTATTTTATGTGAAACACTGCATGGCTTGTTTTTACCCCTTCACATTCTTTGGAAGCAGATATGGGCAAAGCAGTTTGTAACAGCTGCGATGTATTCTTTTTATGAATGTGTAAAGTAATGTGTTCAGCCAGTTCTTTTCTTGTTATTTAGATTGCTTTCAGTCTTAGGCTAAAGAATAGTGATCCCCATGTGTTGCTTTGTGTATACAAAGTGAATTTCTAGAAAGTTAAGTCATGGGTTGAAAGACATGTATTTTTTTCCCCAATTATTATTATCCACTGAGGAACACAGAAAAAAATGTGTAGATTAGGAGGGGGAAGGGAACAGAAGAAGGCAGAAAGAGAAATGCTCCCATCCTCTGCTTCATTCCCCAAATGCCTGCAGGGACTAAGGCTTAACCAGGCTGAAACTGGGAGCCAGGAACTCCACCCAGGTTCCCCATGGAGATATCAGAGATCAAACTACTCAAACCATTGCTGTTACCTCCAAGGATTTGTCATTATCAGGAAGCTGGAATGGGACATGATGCATGTAGGCTTTGGTGTGGGATGTAGGCGTCTTAGCCGGTAGGGAACCCTTCCCTGCCATGTACATTCTTAATGGACAAATTGCTTACTGTTGGAAAACTCCTGCTGTCCTGCCTCACCAACAGTGCAAGTGAAAGCCTGTTTCTGAGGGCAGTCTCCAAACAAGGCGACAGTGGCTTTCAGAGGACACCAGGTTTATCATCTTGCGTCCCGGCTTGAAGTCTTTCCGTGTCCCTCCTGTTTGCTTGGACACTGCATTTCTCCATCCTGATGTCACTTCACTATGGGACCTAATTGAATGGAGTTTCCTCCTACTCCCCTGTTGTCTGCCCGGGCCACACTCTGCCTCACTGGCCTCTTGATTATAAGTACCTATTTGTTCCATTTTACAGTCTGTCTCCTGATTCTGCACACTATTTTTGTCTTGAGCAACAATATTTTCCTTGTGCTTATATACCTAACACTGTGGCCCAGAGATGATAGACACTCAACAAATGGTTATTTCAATACGCGTGTGGACCACTAATCAATTGCATCAGTTGGTAGACACAGAATAGTGAAATCATTAAGTGTTTTCTTGTAATCTGGATACACTCATGCTGACCCACTGGCTTAGGTCTCCCTGAGACTCAAGGAGCATTGCTAAATTATTGGGCTGACATCACAGAGGTATTATCAGTTGTCTTGGCACACAGCTGACCACTAGAGGCAAAACCCATGACCTTGCTTTCCTTCCCACAGTTCTGAGAGAGAACTAAGGTTTATAGGCATCTGCAGGCTTGTAACACTTTCCAGAAAACTTGGGACATTGTGTGTACAAAGCCGTTCATACACAGACATTGAAGAGGGGCTTGCTGTGGCCCAGTTTTAATAAGCTGCTGTGAAAAGCTGAAGAATCTCCGATATCACCGACTATTTTAGTAAGCTGGTGGGTTTTCTTCATTTTTTTTTTCGTCTCTCTGGCGCCTGCCAAAAGTGGGAGTAAAAAATATGGATCACTTGGCATTTATTGGGTAAGCAGCATTTCATTTTTACACAGAGGTTGACATTAATTAAGGCTTCCACCATCTGGGATGTAGGTAAGTGCTCTGCTAATCTCACAAAGGAGGAAATGAAATCATAGTGGCCTGGCGCTAAGCCAAGGTCACCGAACAAGTCGGTGTCAGGACTGGGAGTGCTCCTCAGGAATTTCTGGCTGTGAATCTTCCGCTCCATTAAACTGCACTCATAAGGGACAAGTGCACTGGAACTATAGTCCTGTTTTTATGTTTCCTATCAAGCTGGAAAGGCCTCATAATCGCACCCAAGTTCCTGTTTCCAGGCACAAGTTTATGAGCAAATGCACCCCAGTAAACATCAGTGATGTGTTAACACAGAGGGATACTCACGCCAGTCAGAATTCTGAAAAAAAAAAACATATTTCTCTTTAATTCTCCCTACTTCTTTTTTTATCACATTAAAGTACTATATTAATAAAGGGAGTCTCACACTTTAAAGCAAAGTTACTGCGATTAAAAAACTGAAAAATTGCTGGCCCAAGAAATATCCTATTTTGTATTTCTAAACGTCTGTGCGTGGTCCTCTGACTGCAGTTCTAATGTGCACTGCTATCTGTAACAAATGGCTTCACTATCTTTAAGAGAAAAACCTCACCCAGTATGGCTTAAAAATGGAGCGTAGAATGGGAGTTGTGGTGTAGCAAGTTAAGCCATTGCTTAGGATGCCTGCATCCCAAGGATTGGTTAGGGTTAGTGTTAGGGTTTGAATCCAAGCTTCTTCACTGCCCATGCAGCTTCCTGCTAACACATCGGAGGAGGCAGCAGGTAATGCTGGGAGAATTGGGTGGAATTCCAGGCTCCTGGCCTTGGTCTGGCTCAGCCCCAAATATTGCATGGAATTGCGAATGAACCAGAGGGTAGAAGATTCTCTCTCCCTCTTCTTTCTCATCTCTCTCCCTCCTTCTCTCCATCTCTCTGTGACTCTCCCTTGCTAATTAAGAAGTTAAAACTTTCATCAAAAAGGTGCAGTGTAAGACTTAGTAAAAAAAAAAAGTAAGTCAAATATAAAATAAATCTAACTCTCCCCTCCTTTTTCCAATATTATTTTATGATTCATTCCAACTGGTGGGTGGACCGGGGTAATCAGTGAGGGGGCACAGGAAGTGTTGAGTTGCACCAGCAGGTGCAGTGACTGAGCGCTTGGGTTTGCTGGTCAGCCTCAGGGGTCTCATCCCATGTGGGTTAGCACCAGGCCTGCCAAGGAACCCTGGGCAAACTTTCTGACCTCTGTCCTTGACTGTCCTCATCTATAAAGTTGGAGGTAAGAACAGTTCTGTCTGAGGTTGTGGCGAGGATGCAGTGTGTTTGACACAAACCCACACAAAGTGTGCCCAGCACACCTGTGTGAGATTGAGCAGAGTGTTACTTGCAGGGCAATGACCAGAACTGGTTCTTCCGCAGTGGGCCTCAGGTCAATGTTATACAGGAGACAGAGCATTAAGTGTTGACCTGAGAAGCCGTGTTATGAGAGCAAGAGAGAGGGAGAGATTGGCAGAAGGCCAGCCTCCCATTTATAGCTTATTTCTGCAACATTTCCATACACTTCCCTGGAGAACAATGAAGAGCTGTGTAAAGTGATACCGCTGTGTGTGAAGGAATCCCCAGCACAAGGGAATTCTCACAGCAAATGGTGGAGGCTGGCTCAGAATGTTCGGCTGCTTTCCTTCCCACAAGAATGAGCTCAGGGACACGTGGAGCATAGCATGCACAGCATCTTTCAGAGCCGCCCTCCGGCTTCCGGCCGCTGTGCTGGACATCCGCCATGGGAACGGCAAGCCTGGCGGCGCTGTGCGTCCTGCTGGGCATAGCAGCTTCTGGTGTTTTGGGGGAGGAGCAGCCTGCTTGGCTTCTTGGAGAGAGCTGAGCAAAGGTGTGTTTTGATACCCAGGGGATCCTCTGTGCTTTTGCGGGCTCGTCAGATACCTCGGACTCGAGGAGGAGAAAGCCCCCTTCTCAAACGTCCAACTTACCAGCCAGCTTAGAAGGACAAATGGTGAGAACTGCACTTCTCGCTGTGCAGGAGCAATGTAACTTCAGACGGCATTGGGAACAAGGGTTTAGCAAGCAATCTAGTGGCTGGCATTGAAAAGAGGTAAAGCTACTGCCTTGGGTGCCAGAATCCTATCTGGGCCCTGGTTCAAATCCCACTTGCTCCATTTGCAATCCAGCTCCCTGCTGATGCCCTGGGATAGCAGCAGCCTGGGTGCTTATACCCATATGGGAGACTCAGACGAAGCTCCTGGCATTTGCTCCAGCCACAGCTGATTTGGCCATCTGGGAAATGAACCAGCGGATGGTAGAGCTCTCTCTCTTTCTCATTCCTCTGTTCCCTGTTGTACCTTTCAAATAAATGAAATAAATGAAAATAATAATTTAAACTAATAAGGAAAACTAAGTATATTCAATGCAGACCACGATGTAGAAACATCCTGGGGAAATTCTGTCATATGAGTTTAAACACACGATGTGTATCACTTTACCATTTTAAATAAAATTTAAAATGACTGGAAGGAAGGATTTTTAATTTTCATACCAGATACCGATATTTGAGGGGTGAAATCTGCTTAATTGCCTGATTTTGTTCATTGTGAAAAGTATCCATGTATGAAGACATTTTGTATATCATCCAAGTTTGCCCCATGATGTGGTTCAACCAGAATTCTTTTAAAGGCTGAAACATGAAGGTTGAGCTTTTGTTAGAATCACAATGTTATTTCATCGTGGTGCTGTCATGCTTTCTAATTTGCTCTTCTAAAAAGTATCAAACTGTTTACAAATAAGGGAGCAAACATTTCTGTGCATTTCCTGACACTCTTTTAAACTAAATAAAAATAAAGCAACAACAGGCATAACACAGAACCTACTAGTTGGTAAATAAAATGAAATATTTGAATTTGATTCTCAAAATGGAATGCCGGACTTGTCATCCTGTAGTTGCCATTCCCAGCTTTGATTCATGCACTTTTTCTTCCGTTTACAGAGATTTTTCACATTTGACAACGACCATGCTGGAGCCATCATTTGGATTCCAACTTCAGCGATGTGGAACAATTAGATTCAAGCTTTCTTAATGGCTGGGGAGTTTAGAATTCTACAACCTTCATTTTAACGCCACATATTTCCTCCAGACATTGTTTTTGAGTGTGAGCGTGTTTACTTGAAAACAAACTACCATTGACTCTTAGTGCCCGAGTCAGCATGCATAATTAAAAGTGACAGAAATAAATTCTCCAACACTTTAAAAAGCAGCTGGTTGATGGAAAATACACGTTGCAACATTCCTGTCCAGAACTCAGAACACACACAGACCTATCAGGAGATCGTTCATTCTGGGCAATGAACGTTTGAAGACTAGACATAGCTTTTCCTTCAGTGACGTGTAACTGCAACCCGTGTTCTGTCGCTTGTTAGTGGCATGCCTCCCCACACCACATGCTCCGCTGGTTCCATAAGCAAACTCCTAGAGGAGGAGGAAGGTGGGTTTTCGGGGCTGCTATGATTTCAGCGGCTCCCCTCCAGGTTTAGGTGTTGCCCTTTAGTGGCCAGTGCCATTCGGTAAAGAGGCGTGGCTCTAGGAGGTGCATGGATGACGAATGAGAGGATGCAGTCCCCCGAAAAAGAAGCTTCATGCAGCATCGGTCATGCTCACGCTGCGTCTCCTGCCAGGCAAGGGCGCAGCATCTTCTAGGGGAATGTGGGAGGAAGGTGCAGAGGCACACAGCAGCCCTCACCATACTCCCAACATGCCAGCTCCTTGACCTTGAATGTGCATTCTGCACAGCTGTGGGGATTAAATGTGTGTCTTTATAAATGACCCAATCTTGGATATGTTGTTTTTTTTTTTTCCTAGAAGAGTACATATGACAGTCACGGCTGCTGTCCCTGTCTTCATCCAGCATCCCAGTGGGTCTGGCTCCAGCTCATTTTCTTCTGGTATCATTTCTCTTAACTGCTCGCAACAGCCCAGGGAGTAGAGGAGCCACTGCTATGGTTTTATAAAGGTGGAAACCAAGGGGCTAGCAAGGAAAGAAGCTTCCTGGGGTTTTTGGTGCTGCAGCTGTGGGCTCTGCTGGAAGCCAGTCTTTCAAGACCCACGTCTTGTCTTCCTTGTGTTACTGGCTTCTCAACTTTGCTATAAAAGGATGGAAGCAAAGACGCACAGCTCTGCTTCAGAAGTGGAGCGGGTTTAGCTTCATTCTGTCCAACTCCGCAGTGGTGAGAAAGGAATACCTGGTGAACCCTTTGCCAGGCCCCAAACCAACTGCATTGCTTTTAGAAGGGCATATCCAACAATGCTTGTCCGCATCACACTTGCTGGGGACCTGTTATGCTCCACAGCTGGGCTGGGCACCCAGGAGCTCTGAGAAAGAATTAAATAACTTGTGATATGCGCCGTTTTCTAGTGGGAGAGATACCTATATTAACCAACAGAATAATAAATGTTGCGACTTTCGAAATGCAAACCAAAGGACTGTGGAGACATGGTACTGACTTTGCTCATGGTGTCAGCAACAGAGAAGGTAAATCCACACTGGATATGGTAAAAAGAGGCACTGGCGGGCAGGTTCAAGAGAGATTGGCATGCTCAAGGTATTCAGCTAAAGCAGAGGGTAGAAGGAGAAAGCTGTAAGCTGGCTAGCCCCAGAAAGGCTAAGCTGTACCCCAATGTCTCAGGCCACCCCCAGGTCATTTGTCTAAACAGCCAAGGCCTGGCTCTTCAGAAAGAAGCCACTTTCGTTTAAGCGATAACCCTGGATGGGAAAAAAAAAAACATCAGTGACTGAATAAGAGATGGAAGGGATGGGTGTGTGTGTGTGAAAGGCGTCGGGGCTATTGGCAGAAACTGTGGCTTGTTCTGGAAATTTCCCAGGGAGAAGGCAGTAACTGGTGCCAATTCCTGTGTTGTAACAACGGGATTAATTTGATCCTCTCAGATCATCTCTTTCTCTTTTTAAAAAATTTTTTTTTCATTTAAATCTTGTAGCTACTGGAATTCCCCCTATTCACTTCAAAAATCCAACCCTGCATCTGTCACCATAAACAAAGAATTAAGGGAGCTGGAAGTGTCGAGAAGTTCTCTGAATGCCTCTTTTCCATACAGCTGCAGGTTGTTGATACACGAGTCATGCTGATGACAGAGCAGTAACACTCGCAAGCTCCTGGAATATCCGTTAAGCACCATTGCCGCACCATGTCATATGGGGCCCTGTGCAGCCCCGATACGTGGCACTAGCCTCTTTCCCCCATTCTGAGAAGCAGAATTTGAGGGAAATTTGCTCCAATTGCAAGGAGTGTAGTTGAGATTTGAACTAGAGCTTGAAAGTTTTTGACACAGTCGATCCCCCTCCCACCCAGTCTATCTTGTAACACAACACATTTTCTTTCACTTAGGATTAAGATTTTGAACCATACCTCTCCTGTTTTCGCGGCCCGGAACATGTTTCCTGGAGTCATCAGAGTCCCGGGTAGCATGGCTGAGCAAACATTCACTGGAGAGGTGCGTTGGCTCTAAGCAGGTGATGATGAGGGCGCAGTCCGGGGCACCACAGACCTGCACTTGCTCAGAAATTCTTGCCCTGATGGAAGAGTGTGTGGAGAGTCCCACGGCTCTAACCAAACATGAAAACAACCAAGGTGAGGCATCACCCAACTGTTAGGGGAAGAGTGAGAATGGGATGCTTCATGTATTATTTTTTCAAAGAGAAAAAGACACAATTTGCCATCCAATGAGACGTCACTTTTACTCAAGTACAGTACTTTTGAAAATGATTTAAATAATAACTGTTAGTGAAACAGGTAATTAAACAGTCAACAGAGAATGAACACTATTGTGGTATGTATCAGCTTTTCTCCCTCTTTTTAGAATTATTTATTGTTATTGAACAGTCAGATATACAGGAGCAGAGACAGAGAGGAAAATCTTTTGTCTGCTGACTCACTCCCAAAGCAGCTGCAATGGCCAGAATTGAGCTGATCCGAAGCTAGGAGCCAGGAGCCTCCTCTGGGTCTCCCATGTGGGTGCAGGGTCCCAAGGCTTTTTGGGCCGTCCCCTACTGCTTTCCCAGGCCACACGCAGGGAGCTGAATGGGAAGCAGGGCTGCCGGGATTAGAACTGGTACCCACATGGGATCCCAGTGCGTAAAATGCGAGGATTTCAGCTACTAGGCTATCACATCAGGCCCTCCCTCTCTTTTTAGATTGTTTATTTGAAAGACAGAGATAGAGAACGGCAGACGTAAAGAAAGAGAAAATGATCTTCCACTTACTGAATCATTCTTCAGTGGCCACAACAGCCAGGTCTGGCCCAAGCCAAAGCAAGGAGCTACTTCTGGTTGTAGGGGCCAAATTACATGGGCCGACTTCTCCTCCTGTTCTCAGGGCCAGAGCAGAGAGCCGAATCAAAGGGGGAGCAGCCAGAACCCAAACCAGTGGCCATATGGAATGCTGGCACCACAGGTGGAGGTCTAATTAAGTATGCCACAGTGCTAGCCTCAGTACCTTACCTGTCATTCTTGTTTTTCCTTTTTCTTTTTTTCCCCTTAATTGGAAAGGCAGATTTATACAGAGAAGGAGAGACAGAGAGAAAGATCTTCTGTTTGCTAGTTTGCTCCCCAAGTGAGCTCAGCACATCTGAAGCCAGGAGCCAGGAGTTTCTTCTAGGTGTCCCATGCAGGTACAGGGTCCCAAGGCTCTGGGCCATTCTGTACTGCTTTCCCAGGCAACAAACAGGGGGTTGGATGGGAAACTGGCATGCAAGCTGGTGCATATATGGCATCTTGGCACATACAAGGTAAGGATTTAGCCACTAGGTTATTGCACTGGGCCCAGTACCTGTCGCTCTTAACGTTTTGCTTGACAAAGGTATAAAATAAAGTTTGACAGAGGTATGCCTTTAGCAATACTGATATACACAAGCATTTCTTTTTTGGTGGGATTTTAAAAATATATATTTAAAAAACCTTAGTTCCTTTATATAAGGGAGAACATGTGGTATACTTTAGAATATGAAGTTAACTCTGGGTGTGGTCTTAAGTAGCCACTGCTAGATTTCTGCCAACTAATTCAGATGAAATAAGTACATTTTTATGTTTTTCATGTGTTTCCCAGAAGGTGAGCATTAGAAATCAACTATTTTAATGATTTCCATATCTATTTCATTTAAATAATGACTTCAATTATTTTCTTGAAAACATCTGATATTTTCCCAAAGTAATTTGATTTACACTTAGTAGGATTCAGGGTGCAGACTGGGCAAAGAAAACACCAACATCGGCCCAAAGGTTTCATATTTTTCTTTGTTTTTGCTGGCATGTATGGTTATGTTTGAAAGTCAAACCTGTCACCATAGCAGAACTAGCAAGAGCTGTAAGCCGAGACACTGTGAGTGCATGAGGAGAAGCGTTCAGCACGCCTTCTCCTCGGACTGACTCAAAGAACGTTACAGATCAACTGCAAGAATGCTTAACATTCTCTTGCTGAGTAGCCCACCGGGCCAGAAGGACTAGAAGGCATTTGGAGAATAGCATCATGAGGGTCTGTGTGGATCTGATGGGAGAGAAAGCAGGCTTTACATCAGCTCTGTGGTCCTGGGTTGAAGTTGAGTGATCCGTCTACAGGAATTCAACAGAGCATATGCCATGTTGGGTATTTAGATTCTGTTTGGGATGCCCATATCCCATTTGGAGTTCCTGATTCAAATCCCTATTCTATCTCAGATCCTAATTTCCTGCTACCACACACCTGGGAGGCAGCAGGTGAAGGTTCAAGCACGTGGGTGCCTGTCACCCATTTAAGAGTGCTGCTATCCTGGGAATTAGGAGAGGACAGCAGAGGGACACCTGGAGACCTGTGGGCACGGGGAGGCAGCAGAGATCACAGAATGATGCGGCAGTGACAATCCGTGAGCGGCAATCCGTGAGCAGTGACGGGAGGTCCGGCAGCGGCCAGGTGCAAAGGGCAGTTCACTGGGTGTTCCGGAGGTGAACCCAGGCAAAAAACTACCCATCTGCTGATTTGCTTGATTCCATCATTAGCAGAAGCAGAGTGACAGAGCCTAAGCTGACGGGTGCAGGAACAGGGTGGATTTCATGGCTCAGATTTCTACCAGTGGCAAATCAGGTGCCATTTTGTGTACTGAGAAAAAGGTTGTGGAGCTGAAGCAAAAACAGATGCACAGATGTTGAGCCAGGAGAGAACTCAATTCCAGTTCAGTCCATTGCACTGGTCTCACTGACTTGGCATCCTACAGGTTCCTCTCAAAATAGGTTTGAGTGGTCTTCAGACATAACAGCCAGCAGGGTCCAACGAGACCAGCAGTGAGGACAACCCAGTGACTTAGGACAGCTGGTGTCACCCTGATCCCTGCCATTGCTCAAATTGGGAGTGGGAGAAAGGCTGTGTAAGCAATGGTGTAGTCACAGTACAGGATCACAGTACAGGATTGAAAGTGGTGAGCCAGGAGCAGGGCTATGGAGACCATGGTGGAAACCTAGCACAAGTGCCCAGGCCTGAAACTTGCTGGAGAATGTAGCACAAGTGACTGCCAACAAAGAACCAGGTACCAAACACAATCAGTAAAACTGACCTGTAGACCAATGGGCAACAAGGCTTAGATATCGGCCCTAAGGAAAGGGATCAGCTAACTAGAATTGCAATGATCAATAGCAAATGAAGAGACATAGGCACAATGAATGTTACTAATGACTCCCCCACAAAAAAGAAAAAGCCTTGTCAACCTCAGCGTTAACTGAGGAAGACTTCGAGGAAATGAGGGATAAAGAATTAAAAAAAAAAAAGACATTATAAAGTTTCTTAACAGCAATGAGAAGCATATACAGGAGTTCAAGAAATTTAAGGACTATGTCAGAAAATAACACATGAAATCAAGCCAAATTGTTAGAAATGAAGAACGCAATGGAGCAAAATAAATGTTCAGTGGAAAGTCTCAATAATAGAATGAATGAGGCAGAAGACAGGATCTTGGAATTTGAAAACATTTCCTTCAACAATGGGGGAGAAAACCGGAAGAGGAACTGAGTCAAGCTAAGAAAAATACTCAAGGATTAAGAGACATTATTAAAAACCCAAATATGAGTTATGGGACTTCTGGAAGGCACAGAAAGAGAAACTGGGTTTAAAAATGTATTTAATGAAATAATAAATGAAAACTTGCCTAATTTGGAGAAATAATTGGGAAACACAATATAGAATGGGACACAGAATTCCCAATAGGGTTGAGCAGAAGGGCTGTTTGTCACGACAAATGATAATCAAGCTCTCTTCAGTTGAACACAGGGAAAAGGTCCTTAAATATGCACATGAAAAAAAATCAACATCTAGAGGAACTCCAATCAGAGACACTGCTGACCTCTCAGGAAACTCTACAGGTCAGAAGAGAATGGAGTGACGTATTTCAGATTCTAAAAGGAAAACTTGTCAACCAAGAATAACTTACCCAGACAAGTTTTCCTTTGACTTTTAAAATAAAATAAAATTCATCCACAGTAAACAAAGGCTTAAGAACTTGCCTCTTCTAGACTGCCCTACAAATGATACTTAAAGAGGTTCTATTGACAGAGGAAAGGAATAGCACCTACCATAACCAAAGGCAAACATGGAGAATGTCCCAATAAAACAGCAAAAGAAAACTAAATCAAACAATGCAATCCATTGCTAAAATGACAGGACCAAATTACTACCAGTCAATATTAACCTTGAATGTAAATGGGTTAAACTCATTAATCAAGTATGATAGATTAGCAGACTGGATCAAAAACAAAACCCATCTATCTCTTGTCTACAAGGGACACATATCACCAACGATAGGCGGAAACTGAAAGGTGAAAGAAGGGAAAGAGATATTCTGGTTAATGGAAAGGAAAAATGAACTGGTGCATATTACCACATAATATAGACTTTGCCGTGAAAAATATTAAAAGGAATGATGAAGGACACCACCGAATAATCATCAAAGGATCCATTCCATAAAAAGAGATCACTTCACCATCTTTTCAGGATGTTTTTCATCTCTAACTTAACGTGGTTTTTCTCTCTTGCTTTTATTTGTTGGTGTAGTTAGAAGTTTGTTTGGCTCATCCTAAACAGTGGCTCTTTCTTGGGACCCAGTGCAGTAGCCTGGTGGCTAAAGTCCTCGCCTTGCATGCTCAGGATCCTATATGGGTGCTGGTTCAAATCCCAGCTGCTCCCATCCCAGACTTCCCATCCAGCTCCCTGCTTGTGGCCTAGGAAAGCAGTCAAGGATGGCTCAAACCCTTGGGACCCTGCACCCGTGTGGGAGACCCAGAAGAGCTCATGGCTCCTGCCTTCAGATCAGCTCATCTCTGGCTGTTGTGGCCATTTTGGGAGTGAACCTTCTCTATTTATATCTGCCTTTCCAATACAAAAAATAAACTTTTTTTTTTTGTAATGGATCTTTCTTGTTGTAATTTGTAGCTTTTACTTTCCATTTCATTTATTTTTTATCATTTCTTGCTTCCTATTTATTTTTAAATAAGTCCTTGAAATGCATTATTAGCCCTTGAGATGCATTATTACATAATTTATTTGAGATATTTCCATTTTTTGGTAAGCATCTCATGTTATGAATGTCCCTTTCGCCGCTGTTTTTCCTACATGTCGTGAGTTTTGATATTTTTTGTTTTTATTTTCATTTCTTCAAAGAAGTTTTTTTCATATTAATTTCTTCAGTGACACATAGGTCATACAGTAATACTGTTTTTCAAGAAGGTTTTTTTATTTTCCTTTACACTTCTTCAGTAGCGTATCAGTAATTCAGTAGCAGGTTATTTAACCTCATGTTGCTAATTTCCTATTTTTCTTCCTGTTGTTGATTTTGTTTTATGTCTTTTCAGTTAAGGGGGTGTATAGTCACTGGGTAATAGAGACTATCATGTTGAGATGTGAAGAGACAATGCAGTATGCATCTCTACTTCTAAATCAAAGATAGACTCCCAATGAAACTTTTAAAAGATCTTGACAGTAGGATTATGGACTCTCTGCCATTGTCCGTACCTGCAATGTCAGGACACACTTAAATAGCAGAATGTTGGACTTATAGCTGTTTATAAAGGACCATGCTATTGTAAGAATACAGGGACTATAGTAGAAATCAGTTGGGGGAGAGGGGTCTTGTGAAGGGGGAGCAGGAATCCAAAGCCTATGGAACTATATCATAAAATAACAAAATAAAACACAGACACACATACACACACACAGAAGAAATGCACCGAGAGGTTCATTTTTCTCTATGTTAAACCTTGTTGGAAATTCATTTTAAATATTCATAATGTTAAAATGTCTTGTCTTGGAGTGAACAGTGCTTCTGTAACAAGAGGACCAGCACCCTGCTGCCCCGTGTGCTCCCTCACTGGGAGGCATACTGGTATTCCCACACAAAGAATTACCGAGTGTCTGCTTGGATGGGTGGAATAGAGTTCTTCACCGTTTTACGAAGGGATGTGCCACAGCTCAAATAATCGCAATTTTGTCCTAAGTCTACAAACGCTCCTGGCTCCTATGTAAATAAACGACGAAAGCCCTTCTAACTCTTAAACACTCTCAAGCCCAGAAAAATAGCACTAGTAGGAAGGATGCCAGTATAAACAGAACAACGTGTCCCGTCTTCTCTGCATCTGAGGTTTGCAATGAGAGTGTTCTGAGTGGCCTTCTGAAGCCATCCTTCTACACCAGCATTCATTGCTTCTCTTCCCTGACGGTCTACTGTTTTCAGCTTGACACGCAGGTGGAAGAGAATCTCCTTACTACGTTTCATTGTCTACCAATCAGAAACCAAGAGGAATGCCAAGAATTCCTTCACCGCTCTGCATTTTTATTTATGTTCTGTAGAACAAGCTTTGCCATGTGTTTCAAGCCTCAGCAGCCTTGGGGTCTGTGTGTGTATGTCTTCTTATCTAGGCATACACATATGTATCTGCTTATCTATCATGTGTCTGAATATTACCTATCAACTCAGCTCTCTCCTCAATTACCTGTCATCCATCTACCTGTCTATCTTATCTCTCTACTTTTTTGTCTACCATCTATCAGTTCAACTATCTATTTAGCCATCTATTCATTCATCCACCCACCCATCCATTTATCCACCCACCCATCCATTTATTCATCCATCCATCCATCCATCCATATCCATTCATATCCATCCATCCATATCCATTCATCCATCCATCCATCCATCCATCCATCCACTTTCTAGATAGCCAAGATAATATTCAAAATACAAGATGGATAAAAAGAGAACACACACACTACTGTATCCTGAGTCAGTGTAGAGGTATTCTGTTACCCCTAATGTACATGTACATATGTAATGAGTTCACACCTGTTTCTCAATTGAGGCTTGTACTTGTTAACTGCAAAACCAGTGTACACACACTGAGTGCTCTCTTGTGTCTTCTTGAGCTGTAATTAATTTGTGCCAGGCATTGCTAGATTCTAAATCATTTTTTGAATTCAAAAAATCCTGGCAAAATGTTTGTTTGGCTGCGGGTGGCCCAGGTGGAAGCCAGGAGCCTGGATCTCCATATGGGTTTCCTACATGAGCATCAGGGTCCAAGGTCTTCGGCCACCTTCAGTTGTCTTCCTGGGTGCCTCAGTAGGGAAGCTGAACAGGAAGTGGAGCAGCCAGGTCTCAAATGGGAGCTCTGATGAGGGATGCTGGGAACACAGGCTGCAATTTAACTCACTCTACCTCAGTGTAGCCCCATTGATCCAAACTCAATAGCACTGAGGACAATACTCTGAGGAATGTGTCTTTAGATGTTAGCATCAGAGTGCAAACACCACGGAGTGTGCTTTCAGAGTCTGAAGGGGCAGGTCCAGCCCTGGACATGGCCTCTGTAGGATGCAGTGATGTGACAACCATGGCATGGAGGAGGCTGTGACCCACCTTTTTTGCCTTGCAGTAGTTTTTTTTTTTTTTAAGATTTATTTATTTTTAATGGAAAGGCAGATTTACAGAGAGAAGGAGAGACAGCAAGGAAGATCTCTGTCTACTGGTTCACTCCCCAAATTCTTGCAATGGCCGGAGCTAAGTTAATCTGAAGCGAGGAACTTCTTCCATGTCCCAAGGCTTTGGGCCATCCTTTACCACTATCCCATGCCACAAGTAGGGAGCTGGATGGGAAGTAGAATAGCCTGGACATGAACCAGCGTTTATATGGGATCCTGGCACTCGCAAGATGAGCATTTAGCCATTGAGTCATTGCACCAGGCCCCCGGTAGCTTTTTGGGGGGTATATGTAGAGTATACTCTAAATTACAGCTTGGGGACCATGAACAATAATGTAGCCATCGAGTCAGGTACGACACATATCTGAGATGAGCTCTGACAGTAGAGTGAGTGCTTCTCTACAGTATCACCACAAATATACAAACCATACCTTGAGCTATGACTTGGAGTTGTTCTATTAGGTGTCAGGAATATTTCAGTTCTGCTATAACCTTCTGTGATCACTCTGGTCTGTGCACTCTGTTGTTGAAAGAAATCTCATCATGCTATAGCCAAAGTGATTTATGCATATAGTGTGCTTTGAAAGAATTGTGACATTGTGGCCAGCTATGAATTCAACGTCAACTCTCATAGTTACACCAAGTCCATGGAAATCTCCAGATGAACATACTCCAAGGAGCATCTTTTCATCACACCTGGGGGCGTGTGCAGCTCACCACTGGGTGCCTTATGCTCAAGATTGAGTAGGTTTAGGGCTTGGGGTTGCGATTTTCTCTGTGTAAACCAACAATAAATTGTGATTTTCCAAACTCAGGCTTTTCAGTGGCATCACATGGGCACTTGGCTGTTAACTTTTTTTTTTTAATATTAAAAGTTTCCTACCAACAATAAGGCTTTCTACCAAAAATATGCAAAATGAAAGACAAACTTTTGCTCTAATGCCAAGTGTTTGTTCTAAAGCAGCTTGAAGGACGTGGAGGAGCTTAGAACATCCACAGTACAATAAGATTTTTGAGGCTTTCCCCTCTGCTAATATTGGATTATGAAAGTGTGAAGTAGACCTCCAAATAGGGTTGGCGGGAGTCAGGCTACTTCTGGGGAGTTTATATTTTCAAGTGATGTGAATTTCTAGGTCAGGAGGAATGCGGCAAATGTGTGCTGCGGGGGCTTCTGACAGAGCAGTTTGAGCTCACAGCCTGGGAATTCAGGAGAGTTTGGCTTGACTGAGAGAGGGCTGGTGCTGGCCTTGCTGACACAGCAGTCAGAAAGAATAGGAGGAAACTCAGAGTGCCCTGAGGCCATGAAGACAGGCTGGCAGAAGTCCGAGCTGCAGAGCTGGGGGGTGGGGAAGATGTCTGGCTGTCAGGCCTGCAGCAGGAAACTGTTTTCCCAGGAATACAAGTGTGTGGGAGTAACACACAAGCCTTGTTGAGGAAGGGGTGGTAGTTAGTTGTGTGTCGCTGCTGTGTCCGACCTTGGTTTTGTTTTATTTTTTCCCTCATGCATGCTGTCATGGACTGTGATTCGCAACGTCACGCAAGCGCAGGTTAGCCGGCCAGCTCAGCATTCCCAGCCCTGCTTTGGCTGTTGAACACACTGTTCTTTGGTGCAGACAAGAGAAGAAGATGGATGCCAACTGCACATCTGGAGTGACGGAGCTAGGTGACTCTGTGACATTTTTACATTGGCAGGGGTGTATTGCAAGATATTTGTGCAAAGATGGAATGAAGTTTGTTTTGGCTTGAAAACATGAAATACACACCTATGAGAAGTCTTTAGAAAGTTTATGGAAAGACATGTTTAGGGGAAAAAAACTATACATCCAAAGAGCTCATCTGTGAAAAAAATTATTGTTTTTTATTTTATTTCAAAAATAGAGAGAAGGGGGAGACACACACACACACACACACACACACACACACACAAAGAGAAAGAGAGAGAGAGAGAGAGAGATTTTCCACCTGCAGTACCCAGATTTTCCACCTGCAGGGTCATGGGTTGGAAGCACTGAGCAGCCAGGGCTTAAACCCAGGCCAACCCAGCCCCTTGTTCTGGGTTTGTGGCCCAGAGAGTGGCGGACACATCCACTGCCTATGCTTCTAAGTAACCTTAGGATGAACTTATGTCATTTTGATTTTGTATTTGTTTCACCATGCCCGGGAAGTGGCCAAATGTTTAGATTTTCTGTGCCTCCCCCCAGCCACCTGGTTAAATTGTTGTCCAAGGTGGGCTGATACCAATCCTATCCCTTCCCTTCCTCGGCAGTGTGACGAGTTAAAGTCCCACTGGGTTCCTGGTTCAGCAAGGCATTCTGTGCTGTTCAGAGGAGATCTCAAGGCCTTGGGATTCTGGTTCCAATCTGAAAGTGGTTCATAAATTATGGCAGCTCCATTTCCAATCCGGTTCCTGCTAACGTGTCAGGGAAAGCAGCAGAAGACGGCCTGAGGACCTGGGCTCCTCCTGCTCTCTTTGTAATTCTGTGTTTCAAAATATGTATTTGTTCTTGTGCTCACTTTCAGATCATTCTGCCGGCTTGTAGAGACACAACCCCAAGTCTTTCTAAATGCAATACCTTTCAGATTTTTCTTCAATGACCTGATATTTTTAATATTCAAATGTTAACAGTCCCACATTTGGATTTACTAGAAACTTTGAACCCTGTATGTTACTCCACTAATCCTATTATTGTCTGCTTTTATAATGCCTAGAATTTGACTTCTTTCCAATATATTTGAGATAGCTGAAAACAAGTCAAAAAGAAAAAAAAAATAGGGTAATTCGGAAATGAAAATAGATTTAGATAGCTTAAAGGAAGCAGAGAGGAGAGACACTGTCGGATGCTCCAGACGGTGGGATTAATGTAATTCATTACGGAGTCTGCTCTTAAGCTTGTTGGCTGCAAAGTGAAAGAGGAAACATGTCCCCCTGCATGAACTGTACTTCCTGACAGGTGAATGCCTGTACATCTGTCTGCAGAAACAGTACTTCCCTTCATTTCAATACAAACGCAGATCTCAGCCTGGCCTCATAAAAGGATCTTGGAGCAACAGAGCCCGTGCTATTGCCTACTCAGGTGCTATAAAATATTTATCTCATTCTCTTTTTATTGGCACTACAAATACCTCGTCTTAGCTGTTTGTTTTGCACACTTTCATGTGGATGATACAAATATCACAAATAAAAAAGTAATACAGATTTTTAAGAGAGAAAAAAATCCCAGAGGGAACAAACAAGAGCTTTCTTGAGCCCTGCTCTGGATGCTGATTCCCTGGACGCAGAGATGCAACGACAGGAGCAAGAGGACAAAGATTTTGATTTTTTTTTTTTTAGAAAAGAGGTATTTATTTATTTGAAAGGTAGAGAGCGAAGAGAAAGAGAAGGAGACACAGAGGAAGAGAGACAAAGGAAGAAAGAAGGGCACACGCACAGAGAGAGAAATCTCTTCCACCCTCTGGCTCACTCCTCTAATGGCCACAATGGCCGGGCTCAGGCCAAGAACCAAGAGCTCCATCTGGCTCTGCCACATGCAGGTCCAGCACCCAGGGCCTTGAGGCACGTATGCTGCTTTCCCAGGCACTTGAGTTGTGAGCTGGAGCAGAAGTGGAGCAGCGGGTCTTGAAGTGGCACTCCTTACAGGATGCCTGGGTCACAGGCAGCAGCTGTACCTGCTGTGCCACAATCTCCGTCCCTACTGCTTTTTGGATAAAGATGATTTGTATAGTATAGAACCAAAGGGTATTTGCTTTTTCATGGGCTCACAATACTTGTCCTACAAATTAAAGGGGAAAAAAGCTTCTAATTCAAGTGTAGTGTTTATCACCATGGTACATGTTAGAACATAGGTAGAGTGACTTTTTTTTTTTTCAATCTATTGCTTAGACATTTGCATCATGACATGAGTTCTTGGAAGATCAAACACCAAAACAAACAAACAAACAAAAAACCAATCTGGAAATTCAATGGTCTCCTGCTTGTAATTTTCCATTTTCTTTCCCCACCTCCCATGCTGCCTGCGAGGCCTCCTTCTGTCTCCTGAATAACTGGACTTAACAAGTCCTAACTCTTAGTCCTAGGATCATTTTCCAGGGTGTCCTGTTTGCTTGGTGCCTGGCAACTCTTAGCTCTCCGTGAGAAAGCAAGCAGGGTATTTAACCTTTTGGGATTGGTTCATTTCTCTTAGCATGATGGATTCCAGTCGGGCCCATTTGTCCACAAAGAACTGCATTTCATTTTTTTTTAATAGCTGAGTAGTATTCCAGAGAGTAGATGAACCATAGCTTCCTTATCCAGTCTTCTATTGATGGGCATTTTGGCTGCTTCCAGGTTTTTGCGATTGTAGATAGTGCTGCTATGAACATAGGCGTGCATGTTGGTTTCTTGTGTAGGAGATGTTTTGGATATATCCCTAGGAGTGCTATTGCTGGATCATATGGCATGTTGATTTTCAGTTGTTTGAGTATTCGCCAAACTGATTCCCATAGAGGCTGTACCAGTCTGCAGTCCCACCAGCAGTGGAGAAGGGTTCCCTTTTCCCCACACCCTCGCCAACAAGTGTTGGTGGTATTATGTATGTGTGCCATCCTTACTGGAGTTAGGTGGTACCTCAAGGTTGTCTTCATTTGGATTTCCCTTATTGCCAGGGAACTTGAGCATTTTTTCATATGCTTGTTTGCCATTTGGGTTTGTTCCTTTGTGAAATGTCTGCCCATTTCCCGTGCCCATTTCTTGAGTGGCTTGTTTGTTTTGACATTTTGGTTGTTTTGTAGCTCTTTGTATATTCTGGAAATTAGCCCTCTATCACCTATGTCGTGCACGAAGATCTTCTCCCATTCTGTGGGTTGCCTTTTTACTTTGTTGATTGTTTCTCTAGCTGTACAGAAGCTTCTTAGTTTGATGAGGTCCCAATTGTTTATTTTGGTCTCGATTTCTACTGCATTTGGAGTCTTTTTTAGGAAGTGAGGGCCTACTCCTAAGTGTTGCAGTGTGTTTCCAACATTTTCTTCCAAAAGTTTGAAGGTTTCTGGATGTAGGTTTAGGTCTTTTATCCATTTAGATTTGATCTTGGTGTATGGTGAGAGGTGTGGGTCTATCTTTTTGTTTCTGCAGGCTATCAACCAGTTGTCCCAACAGCATTTATTGAACAGACCTTCCACATGTTTGCCTTAATTTGAGATGAAAAGATGACAACCTGAAAGATAGTACCTGTATATTGTAATATTATTGCAATCTCTAACAACCTGTATCCAATACAATAAGATAATGCGATATAATCTATAAACCAACAATTAATGTCAGAATACTTAAGATCTACATCGAAAAACTGTAAAACCTACTATACCCTCAATACGCTATGTTAATCCGTAATGGGGGGGGGGAGTGCAGGGAAGCCTTTCAGGACCATAAAAAGAGTGAGGAAAAAGTACAATTTAGCCTATCAAGATCAAATCTGGTAATTCATAGACAACAGATTCAAAGCAGCACTAAACAATAGTAAAACTACTATACCAATGCATGAGGGGGGAATCGGGTGCGATCCTGACAACCTCTTAACAGGAGGTCATGTGCGTGGAGCAGGGGGGCACTCCAGGGTGGAGCAGGTGGCAAGGAGCAAGCCTGGATCCCAACCATGAAGACCCCCAGACCTTCACCACAAACTATTAATACGAGCAACAAGGACTATATCCCAACTGCCAAGGAGGCCACAGGGAATTGGATGCCCTTGGAGGCCGAGTACTCTGAGGTCACCCACCCCCAACCGGAGCTTCCGCTGGGGATGCAAGAAGTCCAAACACTACCGTACAGAAACCAACGTCATTGGAAAGACAACCAGAAGCCCTGAGCGGTCCGCAGAAACAGAAGAACAATAAACGTCCTTCGGGACCAGGGAGGAGAGCTTTCTCTGGTCCGAGTCTGGCTCCACCTCTGGACCCCCACCCTCCCTTGCAATGACCATCAGGATCGCTCCGAAAACCCCTCATAGCAAACAAACAATCATACAAACTAAAAAAACCTAAAATAAATAGACGAACAACAAAAAGTAGAGCTTGGAATCTGACAGGAAAGAGCTGACATGGATTTGCTCATGCCTCGCTGGGTGGGACACGAAGATTAGTCACTCTTCACCGTGGTGTTGGGGACTTTCCTGCACACCCCCCCCCCCAAAAAAATGTTCTGCACCTTAATTGTTGACAAATATCTTGTTAGAGTTACAAGCCAGTCTAGATTATCCTAAAATCTGCCAAGATCAGTAAAATTATACTTCAACACAACAAATGGCTAAATACTAAAATGAAATAGACACGAGACAGCTGAATGGTACCTTAGAGCCATTTTAAGGTATATAGCAGGCGGTCCTGTATACAAACTAAAATTGAAATGTCAATGAGCAAATCATAGGTTGTGGTTAAGAACTTGCTTTTTGTTTTTTGTTTTTTTTAACATACTGGTTACGCAAAACCATGTCAATTCCATAATGTTACAAATTGCTGTTAATGTTATATTGGGACTCTTAATTGACTGGGATGATATTCTACCAGCTCTAACTTCGGACCAGAAATGGTCTCCCCAAGAAACTGTTCAACCCATCTGGACAATAAGTAGCTGGACTCCATGTTTGGTATATGTTTGCAAGGAAAGAATCTTGATTGAATTTGAACTGTAATACTGCACCAAGGTGGAGGAATCCACCAGGGGGGAGGGGCGTGGGGAGGGGTGGGGGGATTCCCAGAGCCTATGAAACTGTCACATAATGCATAATAATTAATAAAAAAAAAAAAAAAAAAAAAGAAAGCAGGGACCACTTGTTGCATTAGAGACCTGACACTGAACAGCTGTTCCCGAAGAGTTGTAAACCACAGCACAGAGCTTTTCACCGCGTGCAGCCTTGCCTTGCTTCTGCCTGGCTCTGCCCGTTGGCTCTGCCCGCCGGCTCGGCCCGTGCCCCACTGCTTGTGTTGATCCTTTAAGCTGCTCTTCAGAGGGATGGTTAAAATCCACCCAGGCCTAATTTGCAGTAAACACGGGGGTTCTACAAATGTATACGAATCTGTTTCACTTCAGCTTGTGAAAACATACCAGCCTGGGATGGAGCACGGGTACCCCTCCCCCAGGAATGCAACCAAGCCTAGGAGATGTTGGAATGCAGCCTCCTCCTCTTAATTGGTGCATCATGGGCAGTGCTCGTGATCCGAAAGAACTGAGCAAACGAAGGGGGCAGATTGGCTGTGTGATGACAGTTATATCTGGAGGGCCAGAAATAGACACGCCAAATCCTACCTGAAGGCGGGGACCCCATCTTCCATGAGACAGTGACCTCAATTAATTCTGCAGCTGGTGGTGCAAATGTCCTGTGCGCTATCAATGCCCTGGTTCTTGGTTGTCCTTTTTCCAGAAGTTGATGGGGACAGGGATTTAGGGCTTTGGTAACCACCATCCACACAGGGACAAGGTGGCAATGGTTTTCACATGCTGCTCTCAGGTCCCTTGCTGGTGATTCTTGGCAGACTGGGCCAAGGTGGGCTGTAAGAGTCCAGTGGGTCTTGGGATGGTCAATGGTTTATGTACTGAAGGCTCAGGCTGCCATCAGACACTGAGTCACATCACTGCGTTTGCAGAAAGGAAATTTGCACCCCGCTGTGGAGACAGCACTATTGAAGCCTTCTTCTGAAATGCTGCCATCTTGGAGTGTAAAGCTTAGTAGTGACAGTTTCATCTTTGGTGTCTATTGATTGAATCCCTTTCCAGAACCTTCTTTGCATAGTCTACAGTCTCTGGGAAGCCCATGGGGTACAGTGAAAATCTTCTGAATGTCTTTGGGGTCTTTCCCTGCCATGAGCTAACTGCTAACCTGGAGCAATTGGTCCCTTTATTTCCCTGGTAAATGGGAAAATCAATACCCTTGCAACAGATTTCACAAGATCGTCCCTTCAAAGCAATGAGCTCTGTAGATTATTTTGCAAATGTTGAATAATCGATTATACTTTAAATACAACAACAGCACTGAATATTTTTTAACGATCTTATTTAAAATTGAAATATAGAATGCTAGAGATCAAAATGACTTAACATGGAAATAAATGAACTAAGTTACAGTCATATGATTTAGCCCTATACAAATATTTTCAGATGGGTATGTCTCTGCTTTATTAAAGCATAAAATAATGCACCTTTTAGTAAGATGTGGTCATTCATTTTTCACAAATGTCGCCATGCATCGAGGCTCACAGATCTTAACATTTCAGATCATACAGGAATTTCTGATTGCTGCATCTCCAGGTTTTCCTTAGGTTTGTGGAAAACCTCTGCATTACATGAACCTTGGACCAGCAGGATCCAGCCTCTGATAAGAAAGAGAAATTTGAGGTGGGGTGTAAATCAGACTGATTTTTGTCTAGGACAAGCCTGGGCAGGGAATCAACCTTTAGCCTCTCGGACAATGACCGGGTCCAGTTCACTCTGCTTCCCTGGACATGAACTCAAGCCAGTCGAAAGGCATTCCATGGAGACTTTATCCTGAGCCCGTTTCTTGGTTACTTTCTCTTGCTGGACTGAAAGCAAGGCTCCTCTTTCCTTGGAGACTGTTTCGTTGGGAAGATCCAGAGCTGAGAGCCGCAGTCAGCCGACCTCACACCGAGTGATTACACAAGCAAGACATGGGCATTAATCCTGCCCCATGCAGCCGTCCAGCCGGGCTGTTGGGTTTTGTCACTTGGCTAAGTGCTGACTTCAGATCCCATTTGGACACTGGAATGTAGGGAGCGTACCCTTGCTGATCCGTTTTCGAGCTGTTGTTGCTGCAGGTTCAAGCCCTTTGAGTCAACTGTGCTTTGCTGGTGAAACTTGTTAATGCTGGGAGCATTTTACTTCGGGGTCATCACAGGCACTGATGGGCAGGACTGACGGGGGTAACTGGAGGAACAGGAGGAGGAGGAGTGTTCACCTTGACTTCGGGGCCTTGCGTAAGGAGCCCCACATAAATCACCAGTAATCCTGTGAAAGTTTGGCCAGGTTTATTTTATCATCCTCATTTTATTGATGGAAGAACTATCGGCCATGCTGAGCCAACGTTACAAACACTTTTAAATCCTGCATGCTCTGTTAAAAGTAGCTATAAAACTAGTGCTAACTTCATAGACACAGAATACTCCACCAAATTCACTTGATCAGTGTGAATATAGGTAGATGATTCTAGAAATGTCTGGAAACATCAGAGGAGCCTGCTGTCACAGGCCTATGGGCCTTTCCCGGATGTTTTCTGTAGAATCTGGGGCCCTTTTGAGGTTGTGTTTATGTGTTGATGTGGGGGATCTGTGGCTCGGTGACTTGGCTGCACCTCAAACTTGTGATGACAGTGATGAGGGGTAGCGTGTCAGCTTCTCTTCCCATGAGGGACGTAGTGATTGGCTCACCTCTCCGGGCCTTTTCTGCTGTGTGCTGGAATATGTTCACTTTGTAAGAGCAAATGCAGGTGCCTTGGTGGGTGCTCTGAAATTCCTCCTGGCTAGACCCACATGGCAGATTCTACGGCTCAGTAACCCCAACTGTTGTCCACAGGTGTATTGCTTGCTTTAGACCAAGCTTGGAATACAATGCAGAATGTCACAGAGCAGTTTTTACTTGGGGGTGGGATGATTGGGGTATGGCAGGAAGCCAAGCACAGAGAACAGAAGCCTTCTGGACAAGATGTCAGTTTCTTCAAGGACAGAGTGAATGGAGCCTCTTCTGCACCCAGGAGCACCCAGGACAGCATGTTTGGCTCAACTCTGTCTTCCCTTCCACTCCTTATGACATGACTTTCAGAACAGGTGAATGAAGGGAAGCTTGACTTGGCAGGGGGAGCTGAGGACAACCGTGGAAAACCCAGCGTTTTTTGGAGACTTTGTCCTGTACCTGTGCCGGGTGGTGTTGGCGAGACTTAGCAAGAGAGGTCAGAAGGCTCCCAGATCTCCCAGTCATCCTCCCCTTGAGGGCAAAGAACGATGGCGCTAGGGGCTAGTTCTGTGAGAGCCTGAGCATCACTGAGGAATGGAGAAATCAGAGATCTCGTGACTATAGGATGGTGCCATTGCAAAACACGAAACTGAGTGCTTCGAAAGTAGCAGCAGAGGAGCCAAATGCCTAGTTCAGTCTGCCAAAATATGTTTTTCATTTGAAAAGAAAGCGGGAGGGATGAGAACAGAACCAGCAGAAGTGACCATTAGCTGGATGGGAAACAAACTAGAGCAAACAAGGAGTTGCCGGTGATGAAGGCAGAGCAGTCGGATACAAAAAAGTGGTGATGGTTTTGAAACGCATGGTATAGAGCTACCTTGAGAAAGCATATTGACGTTTTAGAAAATTGAGTCAGCAATTTGAAAAGTAAGTTCCAGAAAACGTTCGATAGAGTTGTTTTTCAGTGATCAAAGCATTGCTTGCTCCTGGACATAAAAAAATCAGTCCTTTCTTATGATTTTTTTTTTTTTTTTTTTTTTTTTTTTAGTTCTAACTTCCCCTCCATCCGTTCACCGGGATTTCTTGATTCCTCTCAGTTTTGAGATCTGACCTATCTGAGGGTGGGATGCACACACCACCGATGGATCTAGGTCCTTCTCTCAATTCGTTTCCCGCTCACTTTTCTTTTGTTTGTTCTCTTGTAGCCACTCTGGCCCATCTTTTCAGTTTCACTCTTTCTGTGTATCCGATTTTGAGCAGCAGAAAGACAAAAAGCCAAGTTTGAAAATATCTTTTATAACTTGTTTTAAAACTTGATGAAAGGTTTCAGATATTAATTGAGGACGGTCAAAGGGCAATCGTGATTAATTATGTTCAATCAGCTCTTAATTATTTGTGTCAACACCTTGCCTTGGCATAGTACAAAGAAATAGCAGAAGGAGAGCCGCTCAAGTTTGACACTACCCTGAGACAAGATACGGCTCTGCAAGACGATAAATGAATTACTTACCACCTGGGGTGCAGGAACATGGGTGTGGAGAGTTGGTGTCTACACTCCTTTCTTTTGACAGACAAGTCACTCATTGTTTGCTGCAGTAGAACCAATTTACACTGAAAAGAATTTCTACTTTTATTTGGTATCTATGTTAATCAGTAGCAGATTTGAAAAAAATGCCGGCTTCGAGACTGGTCTCAAAATTTGCTCAAAAACTACTCGATCTAAACACACATTTTACAACACTCAGGCAAAGACAAAATGTAAATTGTGCATTATCCAATCATTTTTCGAAAGATTTATTTATTTTTAATTGAAAGGCAGATTTACAGAGAGAAGGAGAGACAGAGATGGCTGCAAATGGTTTGTGCTGAGCTGATTGGAAGGCAGGAACTTTTCCAGATTTCACATGTGGTATAGAATCCAAAGGCTTTGGGCCATCCTCTGCGGCTTTCCCAGGCCACAAGCTGAATCCTGAATGCAGCAGCTGGGACTGAAGCCAGTGCTCATATGGGATGCCAGTGCTTGCAGGTAGAGGATTAGCCTGTTGAGTCACAATGCCCTCCCCACCTTATCCAATCTGTTATACTTTCCAGTTTTGTTTAAATGGGCCATCACACCAACCCGTTAACTTTGTAGTGTGCATGTCTTACTTTCTCAGCTACTTCGGCATTATACTTTCCTCCCTTGTTGTCACAGGTCTAACCACATTCAAAATGTTGAATGCCAGGGTGGAACGTGGGATGGAAGAAAAGCTAGGCTAGGCAGGTGTGAGCAGTGTTGGAATCCTGCCTCAGAGCTGACGTGTGCTGCCGAAGGACAGTCTTAGGACCCTGAATCACAGGGCTAGGCGTGTTTCTTTCCCACTGGGGATTTTTCAATCAATGTCTTCCTGTTGTAATTCTAGCTGCCACTGCCTTGGCTCTTGAACCCATCTCTTTTTATTGTTTGTATTTTTAATAGAAAGCAAGCAAAAAGAAATCTCAAGCAGACTGGCTCTAAGGCTGATGTACACAGAAGCTGTGCCACACCATAGGCTAGGCATTTGGCGAATAAATCCATCTCTCTGAGCTAATCTTTCCAATGAGATGTGTGCATACCATCTTTATCCAAATCCATGATATGTTAGGAGTCTACTGTATACAGATTTTCATTTAAAGCCAGAGGGAGAGGGGATTAGAGAGACAGAGAGGGAGAGAGACAGAGAGGGAGAGAGAATGAGAATCCTCCATCCACTGGTTCATTTCCCAGCTAGCTACAATGCTCAGGGTTTATCCAAGTGGTCGGGGTATTATCTGCTGCCTTTTCAGGTGCATGGGCAGAGAGATGGTTTGGAAGCAGAGCAGTCATCAACTTATTTTTTTTAAAGATTTGTTTATTTTTATTGGAAAGTCATATATACAGAGAGGAGGAGAGACAAGAGGAAGATTTGCTGTCCATTGATTCACTGCCTAACAGCCGCAACGGCCATAGCTGAGCCAATCTGAAGCCAGGAACCCAGAGCCTCTTCTGGGTCTCCCACTTGGGTGCAGGGTCCCAAGGCTTTGGGCTGTCCTCCACTGTTTTCCCAGACTACAAGCAGGGAGCTGGATGGGAGGTGAGGCTGCCAGCATTAGAACTGCTTACCCATATGGTATCCTGGCATGTGCAAGACGAGAACTTTAGCCTCTAGGCTACCGCTTCCGGCCCCATCAACCATTTTAATGGAACTTTGCTCCTGTGCAGAATTTAAATGTTTAAAATTTTGTGAAATGCATTATGAGGATTCATCTGTGAGAGGAATTTGTGAACGAATTCTCATAAGTAGCTGAGAAATTTGCCTGGGCTCTGGGGAGAAGAGTATGATATCCAAATTCACACAGTGGGCATGAAAAGCCAGACATGTTGGTGCAGCAGAGTTGGCCTCATGGCTATAGTCAGACTTTGTAATCTTAGATTCTTTCACCCAGCTGAAACCATTACCCTTGCTTCTCGGATGGATGCTAAGCTCAGGAACTGTTTGACAAAGTAGTGTGAATAACTATGTGGCTCTTTCTTCACTATGTTTCTCTCTCATCTCTTACTTAGTGTTGGATTTCTTTATTAATAGGTTTTTTTGGGCAAGGCAGTGGCCCCTACACAAAAATCACCCCATGTGCTTTGAGGAGGAAAATTAATAAGGAAAATTATTGCTTTACTCTCTTACTGAGCCCAGTTTAAAGGATATTGGTAAAATAATCACATAACAACATTAATTATAAAGCACTCATAATCTGATGGGAGGCAGCATCTTAACCGGGTTATAACCTACAAAATCCATTGAAAATGTGCTGATTTTGTTTGGTGATAAATTAACAAACTCTCCCAAGCTGTTAGTGTATTACTTTATTCATGGAATACAAATGTATGAAAAGGAAAAAAAAAATAAAATCAAACACTTCTACTGAATTCTAATTGCATCAATGAAATACGCATCTCTTCTGTGTTGAAAGTTTTAATGACTAAAATACAACACACTAAGTCACATTGCACACTGTCTGCTGTGGGTCAGACCTGGCAACACAAGTGTGTAAACGGTGAAAATGAGCAAATTTTGCTTTCAAGATGTTCTCAAGCCCTGGGGAGAGGAGAGCTCATGTATTTCTTAAAAATGATGATGTTTGGGGTGACACTGTGGTGTAATGGGAGAAAGCTGATGCTGCTGTCTCAGGTGGGCACTTGTTCATGTGCCAGCTACTCCACTTCCAATCTGGCTCCCTGCGAATGAAATGACCCAAGTGTTTTAGTCCCTGCACCCATGTTGGGAGAACCAGATGAAACCACCCCCCTGGGTCTTGTCTTTAGTGTGGCCCAGCACTGGCTGTTGGCTGTTGTGGTCATGTAGGGAATAAACCCACAAATGGAAGCTCTCTATCTCCCTCCACACTTTCTCTCTATAACTCTGATTTTCAAACAAATCAATCTACCTCTTTAAAGAAAATGATGATGATAACAAGACAATGATGGCTATGGTTGTGGAGAGAACAATAACGCTTTCTTTATTCAACCTGCCATCAGTCCTACAATAAAGCTATTTTTAAAAAATATATGTATTTTATTGGCAAGGGAGAGCTACAGAGAGAAGTAGAGACAGAGAGAAAGATTTTTCATCTGCTGGTTCACTTCCCAAATGATTGCAACAGTTGGAGCTGAGCTGTATTGGAGCCAGGAGTCAGCATGCTCTGGGCCTCCCAAGAGGGTACAGGGTTCCAAGACTTTGGGCCATCCTCGGCTGATTTCCCAGGCCATCAGAGCGGAGCTGGATAGGAAGTAGGGCAACAAGGGACATGAAGTAGTACCCACATCAGATGCTGGCGTATTAGGCAGAGAATTAGCCAGAAATACCAACATGCCTGCCTCCCAAAGCTATTTTTGCAATGTGTGTGTTCAAGCACTCGTGTAATCTAAGCAGCCAGGCTTGATCTGAATTCTCAACATCTGGCTGCAGATATTGACGTTGGAACAAAACACAGCGAGAGACCTGGGCTGCACGCTGTTGTTCTCTACTCCATGAGGGTTTCTGTAACGCTGCTTTCCCAAGCCAGCCTCCTGTACGTCTGCTTGCCCATGAGGCTCTGCAGATGGCCTCAAATCAGTCTCTGGCTGGTCTTTTTATGGCATGCTTTCAAAGAGAATGACCTTTGTGAATCAAGTTGGAAAACTACTCCAAGAGCAGAAAAGTGTCCAGAACACTTACCTGCAAACAAATGATGTTTTCTCTAGACCCGTGACACAGCAAACAGAAAAATCAAAGTGCTCTGTAATTCCAATCACATCTGTTTGTTCAGGATATTCCTTGCAAGTCACAGAGCCATTGTAAACGCAACGCACGAAGAGAGGGAAAACACGGTTATTAGGCAGGGGTACATCAGCATGTGGGCAGGATTTAGCCGAGTTCCTTTTTCCTATTGAAGAGCTGATCAGACGCCTTGACAGCTGGAGTTTACACGACTGGTGTACAATAAAACAGGACCGCAGCTACCTTTTGCTGTGCTCCACATGTCAAGTATAATGTTGAATACTTCTTCCGCTTCGTAATGACACGTTCCCTTCCTGAGAGGAGAGGTGAGATACACCTTGAAAGGGGCTGTCTTCTCACAGGACACAGTGTGCAGGAAAGGAATGAAAGGGGAATTACATCGGGGACATATAATTAAATGAGAAAGGAGAAACCCATTGAAGTTTAATGGCTGGTGTGTGGGAGCCACGCACAGCATGGTGGGCCTTGGGAGGGCCGAGGGAAATGGAATCCAGGAGGTAAGGCTTGAGCTCAGCTGGGAGCACTATATTTTGAGCAAAAAAGAACCAAACACATGTTGCTTTGTTGAAATAAATTCAGAAATCTTAACAGATCAGACCATTTCAGATGCCAAAGGCTGCATTAGAAAGTTCAGGGAACAAAGACACACAGCATTCCAATTATATAAAATAATTAAATCCCAGTCTTAGGTTAGATTGTGTGTTAAGTGCGCTCTCTCTCCCTCTCTCTCTCTCTCTCTCTCTCTCTCTCTAAATGAAAAAAGAAATCCAAATACTCTTCCCCCATTATGTATGATTGGGTGACACGATTTGGAAATTTCATGAAATTGTGCCCAGGATTAATACATACTTTTAGATCAAAACAAATTAAAATTTAAAAATAAAGTTTGTATTTTCCTGGGTTTTTAATTACTGCTATGCATACTAAAACTGCTTACAGATAAGGTAGGTAAGGTATATCTAACTTATGGTTATTGCACTAAATACTCTGATTTTCCTTTTCTTTTTTTGTTAGAATTGATTTAGAACCTGGTGGAGTGGCTCAATTGGCTAATCCTCCCCTTAAAACTGCCAGCATTCCAAACAGGCACCGGTTTCTGTCCCGGCTGCTTCACTTTCCATACATTTCCCTGCTTGTGGACTGGGAAAGCAGTGGAGGACGGCTCAGTGCCTTGGGACCCTGCATCTGCATAGAAGACCTGGAAAAAGCTCTTGGCTCCTGGCTCCTGGATTCTGATCTGCTCAGCTCTAGCCATTACAGCCAAGTGTACGTACATCCTACACAAAACATGGATGTGTGGAACTCAGTTAGCTCCCAATCCTCAAGGACCTGTCTTGGTGCTGACCTATGTGACCAAGGGAAAACATTCCCAAAGTGCATGTGTTGTCCATAGCAGTGTGACGGACAGCTCCAAGGAGAGCCTTGATGGCTCAAGTCTGAGCTGACCTTGCCTTCTTTTTTTTTCTCTTTTTTGTTCCTTAAATGGAATAGCGTTTTCCTATAAACAGTGGTTATTTCAATTCAGGTATGGCGTGAACATTTTTATTCTGCCTGAAGAAATAAATCTGTTACTTTAAAAAATCAACTGAGTGTTCGTAGTCAATGACAAAGTTAGAGCTTTCGAGTGAAAATTAGCATCTTGGAAAATCTGTAGCTACCACTGTGGGCTTGACAGCTTTCCAAAGCTTAGAGACATGTCTGATGAGATCAGTGACACAAGCTGTTATTTTAAAATATTAAATGGAGAAATACGTCAACTTAGGGAAGCTCTGCATAAATTCACAAAGCCATGTTTTGTAAATCATCACTTCAGAATATTACACAATAATTTGAGCGTTAAAAGATTCTTTCAGTGTATAAGACAGATTACTAGATTTTCACAGTGCAGAGGGAAGAAGATCTACTTTGCAATTAGCATTGGAAAAGAACTACTGTTAATCAAGCTTTGGGACAATTTTAAATAAGAATTTACGTAATTTTTCATCAGCCTCTCAAAATACTCTCATAATTTTTCCCTTCCTTCCTTTCTCACTCCCTTCCTTTTTTCCTTTCTTCCTCCCTCCTTCCTTCCTTTCTTTTCTCGTTCACACACACACACAAAGAGAGAGAGAACTTTCATTTATTTTTTTAAGTGAAAGACAGATTCACACAGAGACGGAGAGATCTTCATCTGGTGGCTCATTCTACAAATGGCTACAGTACCTGAAGCTGAGCTGACCCAAAGCCAAGAGCGGGGGTCTCCCCTGTGGACTTAACAACTTGAGCCATCCTCTGCTGCTTTCACAGACCATAAGTAGGGAGCTGGATCAGAAACAGAGCAGCAGGGATTAGAACCAGTACCCATATGGGATGCTGGTGCTTCAGCAGCAGGGTTAGTCTGTGGAGCCATTGCACAAGCCCTGCACTGTAAACTCTTAACTGCAGGAAATAAGGTTGTCAGTGAACCGATCCATGCTATTGATGACTGAATTAAAGAGGAAAAGGGAAATGATGAATGAGTGTGCTTATGCTAAGTATCTTCTAAGCATAGAATCAGTGTAAGTGGCTGCTGATGTCAACTCTGACACTAAATGGCAGAGGAAAATGAGTCCTTCCTGTTTACAAGTGTTGTTGCAAGAATAAATGAGGATATCAAAACTGGAGGTATAAATTTTTGGTTTGAATATGAAAAATGCGCATTTATGTAAACACCTTCTATGCTGAGTCATTTTGCAGGTGTTGATCACCAGCTGGATTTTATTACATGACTCGACGTGCATTTATCTAGCACATGGCTTCTGTAAGCGTGGTACTAAACTCAAGTGGATTGATCAAGGCAGGGTGCCACCCATTCGTGGTGTTCTTAGTATTTGGGAAACCTGCTTTTAATCATGGTTAAAGAAAAATAAAAAATAATCTACCTTTTTTTCCTTTTTAAAGTTGATTGATTTGTTTGCATGGCGGAGTAAGACACACACACACACACAGACAGACACAGAGATCATCATTTTCCTTGCCTTCATCATTCATCACCATTGTTTTCCCAAATGCACTAGTTGGATAGGAAGTGGAACAGCCAGCACGGAACCTCATGTTCATAAGGGATGCTGGCATCACAGGCAGTGACCTAACCCACTGCATTATAGCACTGGACGCAAAAGTGATGCTTTTTCCTGTCAGTTTGTCCATCCACAGGCACTCCCTCCCTGCCAAGCCATGGGGCTGCTATGCTGGGGCCAGCTACTCCCTCAATCAGGGAAGAACCACATGGTGGGGGGATTCTGTCCAAACAAGGGTCTGGTGTCTTTGCTGTTGCTGGGATCTCAAATTAAGCTTTTGGATTATTCAGTTTGCTGTCAGAAGGGTATAGGTGTCAATGTTCTCACTGGTCAACAGGCACAAAGCCAAGACCCTGGGGTCTACAAATGTTGTGACACAGAACCCCTGACATTCTCAAAGTCTGGTATAAACACAAGAAGGTTCATCTCACAGCTCAGCTATTGGCTCCCCAAAGCTCTCAGATGAGCCGAGAATGTGCAACCGCATTTGCTGTGGAAATCTGTGTGTGTGTGTGTGTGTGTGTGTGTGTGTAGAGATAGGATTTCCACAACAGGGTCCTTTCTGGTTGCCTTTACATTTCATCAGCACCTTCCAGAAGCATCAGGGCATGATCCATATTGGTTTATTTATTTCTCTTAATGCTTGCCTGCCAACGGGGGTGAGAACCCTTACAGAAGCATGCATATCTATAACCTTGGACAAATGAAGGAGCTAGGCTGTTCCAAGGCTGTGCATTTGCACCACCGTTTTCCCCCTCTCTGCATCGAGGGCTCATCAGGCTGTTGCATTGAGCAAATGCATCCTTGCTCAGTTTCAAATTCACCTGGGACCCTGAAGGCTTCAGTTGGTCAGTGCCCAAGGCACAGATCACACTCCCAGGCTATTTTTAGTGGACTGCTGTTCTTTTCCTTGCTGGCAGCAAGATTGCCAGCTGAGCAGCAAACCTGGCTATTTCAGCATCCAGGCTTTCACAGCGCATCCCTCTAATGGCCCACATGAGAAAGGAGAGGCTGTTTATCCGCGGAAAAGGCCGAGATCTCCTGCATCATCAAAGCCAGGGCTTGGGGTGTAGTGCAATTCCACTTCCTGCTGTGTGTAATGGGCTCTTGCCTGTAGACGGTGCAGGAGCTGGCCCGCCACTGGGCACCAAGTGCTAATTGGCCTTCTGCAGAGGGACACTCGACAGCACTCAGCTTCATTTGGCCTGAAATCGACTCCAAGTCACAAAGGACACCCGCGCCTTCCATGCTTGATATCTGGGCATTTTTTCCCCGCACAGGATGGTCTTTTAGATCAAACACCATCTTGTTGCCTCCCATTTCTATACCGCCTCCCCTTGATCATGTTTAAGGGAAAAATAAAGGTAAACAGTTCATTGGGGGTGGAATTTCACTCCCTGCAAAGATTTATAGGAGAACACACAGGTTTGTTTTATTCTCTTTATTTTTACTTTATTTGAAAGGCAGACATATGAACACATCCACACACAGAGATGGGGTATCTTCCACTCACTGATTTACTCCCTAAATGTGTACAACACTTAGACTGGGTTAAACCAAAGCCAGGAGCCCTGCAATTCCTCTGGGTCTCTCATATGGGTGATGGGGGCCCAAGTACTTGAGCCATCCCCTAATGCTTCCCAAGCTGCAGATTAGCAGGAAGCTGGAATGGGAGAGGAGGAAATGGGATAGAAAACAAGTTTCTACTGGCATCCAAAGTGGTGTCTTCACTCTATCAAATGCCTACCATTGGAAAATGATAGAATTCAACTTTTACTTGCAGAAACTGGGGAAGCTATGGAGGCTTCCATGATTCATTGGACATTTCTGAAAGCAGCTGAGTTGTAGCTTGTACTGGGCCCCTCAGTCAGCAACATCAGAAGTGGCTCCATATTTCATGCACTCTGGTTTTCCCATTACTATAAGCATCCATTGGTCACAATTTCATGAACACTGAGTCATATAAGGGTGATTCTCAAAGCATCACATGTGTATAGTGTCCTGGGACCTCCATGACAGGCAATAGCATGAAACCAAAGAGACACCATGGTTAACCTGAATCTTAATCAATTCAGACTCTGTGAGGCAAAAAGTAGAACTGCAGAAGCTGTAACTAGGGCCCAGAATTGGGCTGTAAATGCACAATGCAGCTGGCATCATGAACATCCAGTACAAAGCAGCATTGGAGCTACTGTTTGTGCTTGTTTATTTCATGTTAGTTTACCAGAATAGATATTTTCCCCCCTCTAGAGCATGTGACTGTTGGAAAGTTGCTTTTTCTGGACCTAGGTTAGGTTGCAGGCCAGGGACTAAATGGTTCCCAAGGCCCCTTGCCCTTAAAACCATCATGATGGTGGCTGGCACTGTTGCACACAGTGAGTAAAGCTGCCATCTCTAACACTGGCTTCCTGTATGGTCGTGGGTTTGAATCTTGGTTGAAGCACTGTTGATTTGGTTTTATGCTAATATACTAGAGAAAACTGCAGAGGCTGGCCCAACTACTGGGGCACCTGTGCCCACGTGGTAGACCCAGAAGAAAGTCCTGTCTTCTGGCTTGAGATCAGTCCAGCTCCAGCTATTGTGGTTATTTGGGGAGTGAACCAGTGGATGCAAGATCTCTCGACGACTCTCCTTCTCTCTCTCTCTCCTCTCTTTGTATAACTCTGCCTTTAAAATAAAAAAATTATGCCTTTAAACATATCGTGATGATTTTCTGATAAATTTGCAGAAAATGTTTGCCATTTGTATGTTATAAAATATGTATTCTACGTTGTACGATATTTTAATGCAATGTATTGCATGCTATGAAGCCAGGAGTTAATCATGGTCATTGGCACATTGCAACAAAATGATATTCAGGAGTAGTTTCTGTTCTTAATAGTGAAGATAAACCCAGACAGCATCAACTGAGCACATTGCAAAAGGCTTTGCTCTCTTTTTCTCTGATTTCACACATTGGAAGAATTGAGAGGCTCACTCCCAGGTAAGTTACCTTAAGTTTACAGAAAATATATAACATAAAATTACATATATAATTAGAATTCATATAATATGAAACTTAAAGTGAGTCATGACGTAGATTTTAGGTAAAGGAATGAGCAAGTTATCAAATTTAGGAGTTCATGGGGAAATCAAATCATAAAGACTCAACAGCACCATTAGCATGATTACGTAAAGAAGATCTTTTGGCCATGTGTGAGGCTGGACTTTCTATAAAGGAATTTCTGAAACTTCGACCCATTTTACCCCCTCACATATGTTTTGAACACGACTGCTTTTGTGTGGGTGTCTATACTCAGCCAAGGCTCCTACTGGCTCTGTTCTGCCTTCCTCCAACGAAAAAGTAATTTTACAGAAATTTGGACTTCCTTACTGAAAGTTGTGGGTCATGTGCTAATACTTTAATATATTTTCAGTAAATAATGGGAGTCTGTGAATGTGTGTGTGTGTGTGTGTGTGTGTGTGTGTGTGTGTGTGGAGGGTTACAAGTGAACAAGCGGGAACATTCCAGAGCCATAACAACCTGACTGTTGGATTCAAATTCTAGATGTGGTACTGGCCTATAACTTACTTAAGGATCCTCTTGAATCCAATTTGAAATATCAGATAAAGGCAGATGCTTACATCTGACACCATGTCTTTTGCCTTTTGTCACTTGATTCTGGATGTATATGTGTTGTATGTCAGTTCACTAGACATCTGAGAACACAGCCTTGGGTACCGGGTACCTTCATGGAATTTGCATGAACCCCAAGAAAGAGATGTGTATGACTATACAATACATAGCAGCCAAAAGCCTCCTCATGTGAGTATTTGCAAGACATACACTTTTCTAATTTTTGTGTATTTATTTGAAAGAGAGATGGAGAGACAGAAAGAGATCTGCCATCTCACTGTTCAAATACCTGTAAAAGCCACAGCTGGGCCAGGCGGAAGCCAAGAAACAGAACACTCAGTTTGGGTCAGCTGCTTGTCTGAGGACAAGCACCTGCTGCCTCCTAGAGTGCATTAGAAGGAAGTTGCATTTGGAAGCAGAGCAGAACCTCCCAACCTTGGATATAGGATGCAGTTATCCTAAGTGGACTCTTAACTGCTATGCCATATACCTGACCCTGACTCTACAGCTCCTTATGACGGTTACCCAGGAGACACAAGATGCTCTTCTCCAAACCCATGTGAACCCCAGCTCTCCAGTCCTCTCTCTGCCTTCCTATGCAATTTGTCTCTCGTGTTTCCTTCATGGCTTTTAGATGATCGCCACCATGTCTGTTTTCACATTTACAACTACTGCAGGTGGCTTGGATCCCTCATTGCACCTGCTTGTTGCTGGTCCTGCCATTAAACATTTTCTCCTACAGGTCAGGACCCCTGAACTCTGCTCCATAAGGAGAGGTGGGGCATAGATTCAGGTGGTGGTGTTCCCACCTCCAGGCCCTCATCTGGTCCCCTGGAGGGACTGTTGGTGTTTTTCCTGCACTGGCACATGTCCCTTCTTCTTTTTTAAAAAAAATATTTTTTGCATTATTTATCAGGGTGGGAAGGATCCAGGGTTAAAGAAAAGTGGGTGTTGTCATTGCTTCCAAATTTTATCTTCTTCCTATTTCTGGGTGAAGGGAAGAGCTAAGGGGAGAAGCCATTCCCAGTCTCCTAACCACCCCAGTACCCAGGGATTGGGTAGTGACAACCTGATATCAACCCAGGGTCCCGAAGTGTGCACATGCCAAAGTTCTGCCCCGGTGGTTTCAATAGTTTTGAAATGCTGTTGATCTCAATGATCTAAGGATGAGGAAACCCTTCCAGTGTACATTGGCTGACAGTCGACTTTAGGATCTCCCTTCACCCTGATTTTTGCTGTCATCGTTTGGCCGTGGTGGTTGTTCAACTTATGTTCTCCTTTTGCTATGATACCAGATGTTCTCTGCAAGTTCTAATGAACTGCAGGCTTCCTTGTGCATTTGGGCCTGCCATCCACTGTTCCATCTTCTCCACTGAGTAGGACAGGATTTTGCAGGTGGGCCAAAGACCCAAGCCAGGCGATCCAGGCACTGCCAGATCCCATGTCCTCAAAGCTCATGAGTCTGACATCCTCCTTACAGGTGTGCCCAAGGACCCAGGCTGGGTGACACAGAACCCGAACCCTACCAGACCCATGCTCCAGGGCTTACAGACCCTACACTAACCATGCTCAGACTGGCATGGCCTGACTCATCTCGGCATCCACCATCAGGTACTTTAACCTGGCTCTTTCCAGCCTGCCACCAGTTTCAGCTCCTGCGGGTGGGTGCTGCCAGCCTCAGTCCCAGCCCTAATGTGAACTGGCTGTTGCTGCAGCCAGAACCAGCCTGTCCTACACCCCATGCTTGTTCTCAGATCTGTCCTCTGGACTGCTCCCAGCATTGGTTTTTGCTCTCACCTGCAGGGACTGCATTCTGACAAAGGACTTTCCCAAACTTTAACAGGTCTCCTCCTAGAGGCAGATTCTGGGTTCCTAGTGGTGGGTCATTGGCCCAGGTTGACTTTGTCCACCTCTGCTCCTGGCAGGCACAGTGACCTTGCTCAACCAACCCACACCCTTTCCAGTTCTTACTGTCGGGTGTTACAGTCTAGCCATGATTGATCCAATAGCTCTTACATGGTTCAGCAGGAGCCGAGACCTAGCCCAGTCAGTTTTACGCCCACTCTGGCTCTCATGAGTACCAATGGGTGCTGGAATCTTGCCCAGTCTGGATGGCAGAGGCCCAACTACAAGAGCCCAACCCAGTCCATACCCATGCCAAGGGAGACCTCAGCCATCTGCAACCCAGCTTGCTACCCCCCCATTCTGACTCTTATGCTTACCAGTCGGAACCCCAACCCAACTGGGCCGTATTCTTAGCACCCCAACCAGGTCTGTGCCCAGCCACAGATCTTACACATGCTAGTGGAGATTGCAGTTTCACAGTGGTAAGCCCACATACTCACAGCAGTAAGCCCCGTCCCCAACATATTCTGCCCCCAGACCTGATTCTCTTTTATGCTAGTTAGAGTCATGTCCTAGACTAACATCACCCATCCCTGCTGCTGGGGTGTGGAGTCAAGAGGACCATGGGTAGGCCCAATTCAGGGTCAAGAGGACCCTGGGCAGGTCTGTTCTGGGGTTGTCTGCCTCCTGTCCCTTCTTAAATGTAAGAAATTTAGGGCAGACTTTATCTGTAGTCTGCACCCGAAATCCTCTCTGAAGCTGACAATGCCAAAATCTATCTCCCTGGTAATTTCCAGTCTCTTGGGGTGCATCTGTGGCTGAGTGTGAGTAATCTGAGGGATGCTGTGCTGTCCACTGAGGCTGCAAGGAAGGTGAGAGCTGTGAGATTGGGCGGAGAGGAGAGGGCTGGCTTCTAGGCAGTAGGGAGTGGGACCCCACACAGAAGTATCTAGTGATGCCAGGTTTATTTATTTTTTTTGAAATTTCTGTTTATTTGGAAGACAGAGATTGATAAAGGCAGAGAGCGAGAAAGATGACAGATGTTTGATCTACTGGTTCAGCCTCCAAATGCATAAAACAACTAGTGTCTCCCACAAGGATGGCAGAGGTCCGACTACCTGAGCCAACACCTGCTGCCTCCCAAGGTCTGCACACCAGCAGGAAGCAGTAGAAGCAGGACTTGAACTATATTCTTAGATACGGAATGTGACTAACGTAGATGTAACATCTGTGTCAAAAACACACTCCAAGCTTACTGCTTACCTGTAAATCATACAGTCTGTTGTTGATCTGTAAAATCATCATGGTGATACCTCCTGGCTCATTGGCTGGTCCTGCGGATTCAGCGAGTTTGCACGTAAGATGCTGCGTGATGTCTTAGGCACAGCCATTGTGGATCTGCACCTTCTTGATGTCCAGGAAGAGAAAGAGATGAGGAATTGTTTTTATCATGGGCTAAAGTTATTGTTCCAGCACAGAGATGTGAATGGAACTTTTTAAAAAACTATTTATTTTTATTGGGAAGTCAGATATACAGAGAGGAGAATCGACAAAGAGGAAGATCTTCTGTCCATTGATTCACTCCCCAAGCAGCCACAATGGCCAGAGCTGAGCCAATCCGGAGTCGGGAGCCAGGAGTCTCTTCCAGGTCTCCCAGGCAGGTGCAGGATTCCAAGGCTTTCACAGGCCATAAGCAGGGAGCTGGATGGGAAGTGGAGCCACCAGGATTAGAACTGGAGCCCATATGAGATTTCACTGTGTGCAAGGTGAAAACTTTAGCCACTAGACTACAGCGCCAGGCCCACGGATGGAACTTTTGCTGAACAGTTTTTGCACAGGAAGGGAGCTTAGACATGACCTGATCTTACCCGCTGTCTCGGCAGTTTAGGCAGAACCGAGTTCAGAGCTCGCCCAGGCCACAGGCAGGAGAGTGAGCCAGTTCCAGGAGTCAGTGTTTCCAACATTCCCCTCATAGACATTTCTGGGGTTCCATTGGAGGAACCAACAATTCCCAGGCAGAAACCCAGACCACTGGCATGCAATCACAGCATAGTTTTCTTTCTCTTCTTTCCCTTCTGGCTGTTCTCTGTGGCAAGAACTTGACACAGCTCATCATGGGACCCACCTTACTTAGGCTATGCATGCTGGATACACTGCTTCATGTGGACAGTGGCCAAGACCTCGTGGCAGGATTTGGCTGACTGGTTGGGTCTGGAAAACTGTATAGGGCCTTCTGGTGTCCCACAAATTACAGTAGAGTTACTACAATTTAGTCCCTAAGTATACGATGAAAAATAAAATTATATTGCATTAGTATTGCTATGGGTATTCTCAAAAATATTTCTGCTTTTATCCATATTAATAAATAGCCTTATGCCAAAATTTCTATTTGTCACAGAGAGAACATCTTGGATGTGACAGTTGTTCGGGCAAGCCTGTTTTCATCCACCATAACTAAATGTTGGTGATTTGAGTGTCTTTTTTGAGTGGTCTATAATTTTATAGCAGTGGTCTGCGAAGAATGAGCCACATGCCACAGTTGGGAGGAAGGGAGGCCCGAGTGATTCTGTTAACCAAATACGTCTTAAAATGCCTTCCATCTTCCCAATTTCTCAGAGTTGGCTTGGCAATGTCACAAAATTGGAATGATTCATTCTAGTTAAAATATAGATTTCATCAGGGGGGAGAAATGAATATTTAATTTTAGGAATTCTGAAGTTTCAGTTTGTTAGTATCTAGGATCACGAATCAGAGACAATTACTTAACTGGAGACTAAGGCAGAAACAGAATGCATGTGGAGGGAGAATGTATTGAGATGTTAGCAACGACTTTCATTTTTCATAACAGTAAAAATAAAAGCTGGTTGTGCTTTTCCCCTAAGTTCTCCTCTATTACAACAGCACTTCAGTTCCTCCTCCTCCTTGGCATGTGATATGTTGCTGGCACCAACAGGATTTGTTGGAGAGAGTGATTGCTTCTTGCTTTGAAAGCACAGATGGGATGGAAGTGAGGAGAGGGAAAGTGGGGCGCTCATGAGGGAGAGAGGCAGGCAGAACATGGGAGAAGTGAATTCCCCAAGGCTAGTACACACGCAGGAATCTGCAGCTCCTCCCCTGGTTAGACCCCTGGATGCCAGACGGGTTCTCCAGGGAGTGACTGTGAAGTGTACCCTACAGAGACTGGTCCCAGGGCACCTGGGCACTCAGCCTCAGAGATTATTCTACAGCCAAATTGAGGCAGAATGAGCAAGAGTACTGGGTCTTGCAGGTGTAGGCAAGCTCACCGCCAATGTGACCACTGGAGCCCACAGCCAAAGTCTCTCTGTGTGCTCTGCGCTGTAGGGCACACCTATGTCTCTATGGAGAAAGCCACAGCAAGGTTCAGAGGGAAGCCTAGAAGCCTACTCTAGCCATGTAGCCTAACTCTTTTTTTTAAAGCTATTTTTATTTTTATTGTTTTAATTTTTTATTATATTTTGACAATCTTTACATTGTTGATTAGGGTAAAAAGTTACAAGGGCTAAAGGGAATATTGAGGAGAAACCCCAACCAGTCTCCTACCCACCCCAGGTCCCGGATGTAGGGCATGCTCTGAGATCCTTGCTCAGGTGGTCCCGGTAGTTCACCAGTTACGCATTGCTGCCAATCTCGCCACTGGCGACACGATGAGGCTGTTGAATAATCTACTGATTGACATAGTCCATCATAGTCTCCCTTTGTCCAGTGTTTAGCTGCCAACATATTGCTGTGGTGGTTTGACTGACCTGTTCTATCTTCTGTCTTTTCTTGGTTAAGGTTCTAAGTCTGCCATTTTGGTTGAGGGGATCCCTAAAGAAACTCTGAGGTGTTGCCAGACCAGAATCCTATATGTACTAGCAAGTACAGGACCTGGCACAGTCCATTCCCTCGATCAGCTGGTGGTTGCAATTGCTGGGTTGGTTCCGTCTTTAGCCCCGACTTCCACTGGAACCAAGGGGTGTTGCAGTCCGCCCTGGTTCTGCTCATCACATACTCGGTCATCACACCAACCAGTGAGAGCTGCAGCCTAGTCAGAGCGACCCCTAATAACCCCCACCAAGCCCATCCCTGCCCTAATTTGCCAGCATGTGTAGCAGACTAGTTCAGTCTGCCCCATATCCCACTGGGCTCTTGTAAATGTCAAAGGGTATTGTAGCTTAGTTCCATCCAACCAGCTCAGCTGTCCAGCTCTCACGGATGTTGTTGCGTTCCTCTCTGTCTAGCCACCCCAACCCCTGTGCAGGTTACTTTGTGCCCTCCCATGAGAGTGGTGATCCAAGAGGAAGGAGCCCACTATTTCCCTCCCAGGTCACTTTCACTCCCGGATTGTGCTGTCTGCAGGTGGCCCTGTGGTTGGATTTGACTGTATTAGCCCCTAGTGCCAGCTTCTGCTACGGTTAAGCCCCGATAGCTCTCATCCCCTCTAGTTTTGTTAGCCTTAGTAGGAATAGTCCGCCCATCCTGGCTCTTCCCTGATCTGGTCCATATGAGGCGCACAGGTGCTGCACCCTGCCTAGTCTGGTCCATCCCTCTCCCAGCTCATGCTCTCCAGTGGGAGTAGTTATCCAGCAAGGAAACCACCTCTTATTCCCCTGTCGGCTCTGCCCCTCCCTTCCAGATTCTCACGTGTACTGGTTGGGTGCTGCGGTCTCATCTGGCACAGGCAGCCTCACCTTGACATTCTGTGTTGTGTACTGCTTTTGTCGCGACCGAACCTGGCCCGACCCACACTCTGCTCTGGCGTTCGGATTTGCCAGTGGGCAACACGAGCCGATTCAGCCAGGTCTGCCCCCAACCCATGCCAACTGTATGCCAGTGGGACAATTTCCATAACCTTTTCTTGGCTGTTTCCGTTCATGCTTCTTGCGCTTTTTTGTAGGATACGTGTCCTGTCAGAGGAGTTGCTCAGGCTCCTCTGTCAGAACCCCTCCTAATACCAGGTTTCGCGCTTACCAGTGGGTCCATGTGCCAGCACTATGCAGTTCACTTCCTGTCCTAGCAGGAGCAGTGGCTATTCTTGACTCGTCTTCAACCCATTCTGGTTCTTGCTGTTGGATGTTTCAGCCCAGCCACGGCTCGTCCCTACCCACAGATAGCACATACATGGCTCAGTAGGGGTTGAAACCTAGCCTAGTCCGTCTCGCATCTACCCTGGCCCTCCAGAACACCAGAAGGTGTTGCAGTCTGACCCGGCCCAGTGCGCCAAGTCCCAGTCCACACTTGCGCTAAGGGAGGATGTAGCTTAACTCTTAAGTTGGGCTTGTTCTTAAGTACCTAGAGTAAAAGCTGTTTTAGACAGCACCTAGAGAATAAGGGCAAATCTCTCGTTTTAAAAATATTTTTTAAGATTAATTAATTTTTATTGCAAAGGCAGATTTACAAAGAGAAGAGGAGACAGAGAAAGATCTTTCATCTACTGGTCCACTCACAAAATGGTTGCAATGGGCGGAGCTGAGCTGATCCGAAGCCAGGAGTCAGGAACTTTTTCCAGGTCCACCATGCTGGTGCCAGGTCTCAAGGGTCTGAACCATTTTCCACTGATTTCCCAGGCCACAGGCAGAGATCTGGGTGGAAGTGGAGCAGCTGGGAACAAATTGGTGCTTAAATGGGATCCCCACGCTTGCTAGGGGAGGATTAGTCAATTGAACCATCACGCTGAGCCCTTATTTATTATTTATTTGGAAGGCAAAGGGATGGAGAGAAAAAGGAAGGGAGGGAAAGAGTGAAGGAGGGAGAGGCAGAGAAAGATAAATAGACAGGTAGATAGATAGAGAATCTTCCATCAACTGTTTCGTTCCCCAAATAGCCCCAACAGCCAGGGTTGAGCCAGTTCAAGGGCAGGAGCCTAGAACTCCACCAGGGTCTCACGTGTGGATGATTGGGGTCCAGGTGCCTGGACCATCATCCGATGCCTTCCCGATTGCATGAGCAGGAAGCTAGATTGGAAGTGGAGCAGCCTCTGTAACTGGATCGGGCACCCATACGGGATGCCAGTATTACAGGGGTGATCTAACCTGATGCTCCACAACACAACACCAAGGACACATGTCTTAATAGTGACAATTCTGAAAATATCTACATACCACATATATGTTTTTTTTTTCGATTTAAGTTGTATTGGAAAATCAGATTTACAGAGAGAAGGAGAAACGGAGAAAGAGATCTTCCATGTGTTGGTTCTCTCCCCAAGTGGTCGCAACGACCGGAGCTAAGTAGTTTCAAAGCTGGGAACCAGGAGTCTCCTACGTGGGTGCAGGGTCCCAAGGTTTTGGGCTGTTCTCAACTGCTTTCCCAGGCCACAGGCAAGGAGCTGGAAGGGAAGTGGAGCAAGTTGGTTTACTAACTGGTGCCCGTATGGGATCCCGGCACACGCAAGGCAACAACTTTAGCCACTAGGCTATCTCACCGGGCCCTTAAGCAACATCTTCAATACCATGTCCAGTGCCTGTTGCATTCATTTGTATGATTTTTCAAAAATTGTTTTCTGTCTCAATCTCTACTCATCCCAGTGTGCCCTTAGACTGAGAACATACGAGTAAACAGTTGCCCTATTCTCAGCCTTGGGGATAAATAATTGGGCATTTCACTATTAAGTTTGCTATTAGCTTCAGATTTCACAGAGCTGCCTTTTGTCAGGTATAATTATATTCTATTAATATTTTCTATCATATTAAATATGTTCTAGAATGTTCTCAAGTGCTTTTGTGTACCTAATGAGATGATTATTTTAGTGATTTTTTTAGATTGTTCAGCTAACCTTATATTCTAAGATTGTAAATGATACAACTTTTTGATTCTTGACTTCAATCTATATTCTTGATATAAAGTCCCCTTTGTCACGCTATGTGTTCTTAGTTTACATACTGTCACATGTAACTTGTTGATGTTTTGTCACACATTCTTGTACATTAAAGGTTGTGTTCTACAGTGTTCTTTTAAATAGCTCATCCCCTACTTCTGTTCTCAGAAGTGGAAGGCAAGCCACATTAAACACCAGGAAATGTTCCCACGACATCTATATTCTGAGAAATTGCCCATAGGCCTCACATAACTGTTTAGTTGAGCATCTTGGAAAACACTCATTTTCTCATTTTCCCTTTCTCTCCTGATCTTGTACTGATTTCCTTTTCCAGCTTGAGCGTGTGGAGACGTTCTGCTAGCTGCCTTGGGTCTTTGTGGTGTGATTCCACCATGTCTGTCTTTCACGTCTGTTTCTATCGAATGTTTTTTCCCTTGTGTGTCTTACATTTCTGCCTGTAAGTCTGTCCTCATCGCTACACATGATGAGTCTTATGGGGCGGGGGGCAGGGGGTGGGTGTTGGGTTTTGTTTCATTTCATGGAGAAGAGCTAACTTTCTATCCAGCCTGCAGCAATTTCCAGGTTCCTTCCATTTTGACAAGGCTTGATCGGAGCTTGGGAGTAAGGAAGTCTATGGCCGACCCAGGCCCTGGGCTAGCTCCGCCTCCTATGATGGTCATGGTCGTGCCCTTGGAGGCTGCCTCCTGACATGCCCGGCATTACTGAGATCTCTTGCCCTGGAATGGCTTGGGGAATTGATCAGTCAGCTGCTATGAGGCTGTGCCTCCTGCCCTCTTACAGTTTCCTACCAGGCACTGCTGGCACGAGCCTGAGACGGTCGGTCCCCAGCTGATTGCTGGCTCTCGCCACCAAGAGGCTCTCTGCTTAGGCTTGCACGTCTCCTAATTCCTTGTCGCGTGGGTCTCGAGGGTCAGCACTCACTCCCAACCCCCATCCACTCTGCTTGCTCCTCTCGCCTGCTGCGAAGCCTGCAGACTGCCTCCAATGGCTGACCCTGCCCCCTTTCTCCTGTGTGGTGTGACATCCAGTTACCCATCAGAGATGTCCAATACAGGTGAGCTTTGCTTTTAGGAGACTTGCATTTGGCTACTTGTTACAAATGTAACACCCAGACTCCCTCCTCCCCGCAAATCAGCACTGTTAATGTGTTCGTCTAAACAGTGTCTGTGGGGAGTTTTCAAAGCTTGCCCTTAGCCAGCTGTGGCTAAGAACTTTGTGTTAAGGCTCTCACAGCATAACCGTGCCTCCTTCTTGTTGTCTGCTGAGTTTGTGCTTTGAGCATTTCTTGTCTGTTATGTAGGTGGCATACAATTTTATTTATTTATTTGTATATTTACTTAATTTTTTGGTGAGTTTACCACTTTAAAAGTTGTCTTTAAATGCTATCTGGTGCTCCCAAGCACAGGCAGTTTAGGATGTGTCTTAAAAACCAACAAACAAAAACAAAAACGCACAGGTGAGACCAGCTTCACTTATGTACATGTGAGAATACTAATGGCCAGAAATTCAGAGTAAATGAACCCATGACATATATGAAATAAGGCATCTTTTTTTTATTAATTACATTGCATTATGTGACACAGTTTTATAGGTACTGGGATTTCCCCCACCCTTCTCCAAACCCTCCCACCATGGTGGATTCCTCCACCTTGTTGCATTACCACAGTTCAAGATCAGTTGAGATTCTTTCATTGTGAGCATATGCCAAGCATAGAGTCCAGCATCTTATTGTTAGAAATAAGGCATCTTTAAGCAGAAGTGTGTGTAGAACAGGGGGATAAAAATCTTGTGACCGGAACCCTCTTACATTAAAGGGCATATGACTCTCTTCTGACTAACTGGCAAGAATATACCCAAACACACATGCTTTATGAACATTAATTTATTTCAAAGAAAATGTGTTTTTAAAATCTCAGCCATGGGCCTGGGTGGTAACCTAGTGGCTAAAGTCCTTGCCTTACGCTCTCCAGGATCCTATATGGGCACTAGTTCCAATCCTGGCAGCTCCACTTTCCTTCCAGCTCCCTGCCTGTGGCCTGGGAAAGTGATGGAGGAAAGCCCAAGGCCTTGGGACCCTGCACCCACGTGGGAGACCGGAGGCTCCTGGCTCCTAGCTTCGGATCAGCTCAATTCCAGCCATAGCGGCCACTTGGGGAGTGAGTCAGCGGACTGAAGATCTTCTCTGTCTCTCTTCCTTTCTGTATATCTGAGTTTCCAATAAAAAATAAAATAGATCTTTAAAAAATATCCTAGCCATGTAAGGTCCCCACTAGAAAAAGATATATCCTCTGTCTTGCTTAGTATTGAGTCATCTGTTGAATACCCGAACTGCCGACTCTTGTTTATGAATGTGCAGTAGATGTGTTGTATTTCTAACTTCTTGGCACATCAGCAATAAGACCCTAAATGAGACAGCTCTTATATCTTCCACTGAACCCACTAACACATTCACAGTTTGCAGAAGCCCATGCATTAGCAGATGACTGTGTTTAGGTGATAAGGATGTGTAGCCCGTTGTTTATCTAGCTTGTCTCCTGGAGACCTGGCTCTTGTCTTGGTTAAACATTGGCATTCTCCAAATAGCTAGTGAGGAGCTTTTCCTTCTAAAGCGTGACACCTGCATACCCACAAGTCACCACACACACACACACATACACACACACACACACACACACACACTGCTACGTTCCTAAAAGGCCTGCAAAAGCAACTGTGAATGTGCTCAGTGTGTGTGTGTGTGTGTGTGTGTGTGTATGTGTGAGTGTTTAGACCAGAAATGACCTTATGTGCACACAAAATAGAGGTACAGAAAGGAACTCTTTGTGGTCCTTCTGAACTCTTCCTCCCACTCAGCCTGAAATCTGACTGGGGGACTATTCATGCCTGGATATGTTAAAAATCCATGTTTTTCTTTATGGTTTTTATGCCTTGTGCCTGGCAGAGTTAGTGCCCGTCTTTTGTCCCCAGAGCCCAAGGAGTCCTGAGTTTCCAGTCTGTTCTTGGCCATGTCTTCCCATTAGACTTGTTCCAGGGCCTATCATGGAAAGCTTTCATTGCCTCGTACCTTGTGTTACATGGACCTGCATCCATTTCTGCTTCAAGCCAGGCTCCTGGCAGAGGGATGGGTAGGCTGGTACACGGAAAGCAATAAGCAGTGAGAGATATGGAAATCAGGACAGTGCAGTGACATGAGCTAGGAAGGAAAATGAAGATTCAAAATGGTATTTAAGAAAGTAGTTATAAATTTATTTTTGTTATCACTCAGTCCAAATATTCTGATGGGCCTTGATGTTGGTGTCTTTGCAGTTTGGTGATAGAATTCAAATCCATGATGTTCCTAACACCCATTTCCAGAGCACCCTGAAACTCACTTCTGGAAACTTGCTGACTCTTCTGTCAGCGCTTTGGTGACCAATGGTGGCAGCCATGGAATTTGTCTACAAAAAGGAGGCAGGGACCATAAGATTCTTTTGGTCATGTTTGTCTTGCTAGTATTCAGATGCTAGCAGCGATCATCTATTTCCTTTTGCCTGGGAAAAACATATATATGTGTGTGTGTGTGTGTGTGTGTGTGTGTGTCATTATATATACAATAAGACAGCATGTATACACAATAAGCTATTATATATATAGAATAAGACAGCATATTTATATATACACACATACACATTATATATATATGCTATCTTATTCAAATATAATACCTTCTTCTTTGAAATTCGTAACACTATCTCTAGAGTTCCATGTATCTTTTCCTGGATCTCCTATGGGATCTGTGAATTGCATAAGCCAAAATTTATTTTTTTTCTACAAAATTCACTCTGTTTTGATCTGCATAACCCCATTTATTCATTGAATTTTTAAAGCTGGAGACCTCCATGTTAGTTAAAAAACAAATGAACAATTAAAAGCTCGTATCTGTCCCAGCAACCATCATGTTTTCTCAGTTCTCCTTGGAAATTCTTGACTCAATGCTTTTCTGCACCTAACTTTTCATTTTTCTGATTTTACATTCATTTTCCTGCTCATCTGAAAGTTCTTCGGTGATAGGAGTTGTGTTTTTCTGTCTTTGGCACTTTGATCATTTGTTGAATGATCCAAAAAGGGAGAATCTGGAGTCCTTTTCTACCGCGTGGCGAGTCACGCCTCGCATGCTCATCTCTTGCACAGGGCGTGAACCTGCTAAACCAGCTGACACCAGCCTTGTTCCTATTGGAGCAGGCGGACCAGCAATGTCCTGGAACTTTTGAGTCACAGGTTCCTGTAAGCTTTGTCTCTTTTAGAACACATAGGAATTGTTCCTCATCTGTGGTGAGAGTCCCTTACCCGTAACAGCAACCAAAAGCCAATAGTCCACAGGAATGCCTGCAAGTATTATTGATTAAGCCCTTCTCACAGGAACTTCTGAAAAGTAATTGTACGTTGTAAGAGTGAAGGCTTTTTTCCCTGTGTGTAGATACGAAATATTTTTATGCTTGGCGTTGAAGCATTAATAATGTTGATGGTTTTTTTTTTGTTTTGTTTCTAACCATTCCTCTATTTTTAAAGTTTCCAATAATGAGTCTGTATGGTTGGCTTGGAGCTGAAATACTTTCAAGGTGGCGTATGCCATATCTTTTTAATTAGTGATACCTTTGCCTAACTGCTGACAGATGATCTTCTGCCTTGCTCATCTTCTTTGTAATGGAAACAAGGCAGGGATGTCTGTGTTTGTTCATCCAGGGTGTGAGTGCCCCCGCAGTGTAGCAGTTGAAGGAGCAAAGGTGGGAGCTGGATGCTGGGTGTCAGGTGTGGGGTGCAGGAAAGGCAGGAGTGCCTGGCTCTGTGTTCCTGCAGGTGATCACTAATCCTTGACAGTGTGAGGAAGGAAAAGTGCTGACAAACATCCCTGTGCTTCTTTAACCCCAGTGATGCTCCCATCCTTGTCTGAGAAAGCAGCCCTGGTGTTGTTGTCAGATCATGGGGGAAAATACAACCAGTCAGTTTGGTTGCAAAAAAAAAAAATCAATCTGCTCACAGAACAGGGCAGAGAGCTCCCAGAACCATGGAGCTGACTTTTCTTCCCTCTCCATACTTAAAAAAATAGTCCAGTGAGTAGGACATAAAGTGTTGTCAACTATAGGGGTGGGCAAATCTGAAGGTGGGCACACAAGGGCAGGTGCGTGGCTAGAGCTCCTAGTTTTGAATACAGATTACTCACTACTTTAGAATTATAACCATTACGTCAACACTAGCAAATTTGAAATAGAAGTAAAGCTCTTTACCAGTATCCAGCTAATATTGCCAAGACTTAGTCATCCCATAGGAGATGTACCCAAACCATCAGCGGTGTGGACATTCCTAAGAGTAATGTTTTCTAGTTTCTCCCTTTCCCTGTACAAGCGGGTGATGTCAATTTCCACTGCCAAATTAGACTTCCTTTTGAATTGTTTTAGATAATAGCCTGATTTCAAAATAATAACTGTATCCATCAGGGATCTCTAGAGACAAAGTAGATTGGACATGAAGACAGGGACACAAAATGGGAATGCGTTAGGGGAATGGGCTCAGGAAGAAGTCTGGGAACTGAGAATCCCTGAAACAGTCTTCAGGCTGGGGATGTTGTGGTGCTAGGTGTGTGACATGGTCCAGGCCTCAGAGCTGAAGGAGTACAATGTGTGAATTCTCAATTCTGGCTGCCAGGAAGGGGCTGCAGGTGTAAGGCCTGGAGGCTGGAGCTGCTGATTTGCAAGGTGGGGATTCCCTTGTGTCCCAGCTCTCAGAGCCAGAGACCATTGCACTTTGCATTATTCTCTCTGATTGGGCTGGCTAGATGAAGGGAGGTCAGCTGTCTTGGCCCAGCCCAGTGAGATCCACACACTACTTTCACTTGGCAATACCTGCATGGAATCCCTCTGCCCCTATCATGGCCCCTGCTAATTTGCACTTTCCTGGAGTTCCCATCATACTGAATCACAATAGTATCCTATTCTCTTTCAGGAAATAGTCCTCCTTAGTTTTGATTGACTTGTAGTAACGGCTGCAATGTGGGATGGTAAAATACTCTCTGTTCTGCACACAGTGGTTTTGCCAGATTTGGGGGAGACCAGAACCTAGATCGGGTTATTCCACTGCCTCGTGTGTGTGTGTGTGTTTGTGTGTGTGTAAAAGAGAGATACGGAGAGAAGGTACCTCTGAAACAAGGAAGGCCCTACTTAGCATTAAGAATAGCTGCAAACTCCCTGCTGCAAGTGAGCTACAAATGATGCTGTGGACATTGGGCTCTGTAAGAGGCATTTCCCCCTCTTCTTTGGATGCCAGGAAGCAAACAGGCACACATTCAGGCCACCTATGCTTCACATCTGGTGCTCTTCTAGTGTGCAAAACTGGCTTGCTGTATTGTAAATTATTCCACTGTAGCCGATTTGAAATTCCCAGTGTCAAGTCACTCATCGTGAAGTTGGGGAGAGGAATGTCCAGGGAGCTTTCACAAGCCAGTGAGAATCCACTCCATTACACCAGTAGGTTCATCCAGGAAGGATTTCCTAACATTCTTCTTCAGATCCTTTTTTTAAAAGAAGAATGTTGGGGCTTCCTACAGTGCTAGCATCTATATCCACAGGGATTAGAATCCTGGCTGCTCTACGTCCAATCCAGCTCCTTGCTGATGGCTTGGGAAACACTGGGGGAATGTCCTAAGGCCTTGGACTCCTGCAACCACATGGAAGACCTGGAAAAAGCTCCTAGCTCCTGATTTCAGATTGGCTCAGCTCCAGTAGTTGTGGTTATTTTGGAAGTGAGCTAGCAGAGAGGAAATTTACCTATCATCTGTCTCTGTAACTCTGACTTCCAGGTAGCATAAATAAAGCCTAATAACAAAGAATAATACGCCACCGAGCAAACCTATCAGTCAACAGTGTATCAAGTTGCTACATCTCCCATCTTGTTCTCCTTCCCAAAGCCCTGTGAGTTAGACAGAGAAGACAATGTCATTACGTCTTACAAGTGAAGATATCCGCAGAGGTGAAAGACTTACCCAACATCACCAAGCAGGTGTTCTGGCTTTAAAAGAGCACATTTGAATTGCTACTGCCTTTGTCCAGGAGATTAGATTATACCAGAGAGTATCTTCAGGTGTGTATACTTTTCGTGGAAGGCGGAAACATTCACTGATACTCATTTTTTAAAAAGATGCATTTTATTTATTTGAAAGGCAGAGTTACAGTGGGGGAGAGAGAAAGAGAGAGAGAGAGAGAGAGAGAGAGAGAGAGAGAGAGAGAGAGAGAGAGAGAGAGATGAAGAGAAAGAATCTTTCATCTGCTAATTTACTCCTCGAATAGCAACAGCAGTCATGCCTGGGCCAGACAGCAGCCAGGAGTCAGGCGCTTCTACTGAGTCTCACACATGGGTGCAGGGGCCCAAAGATTTAGTCTTCCACTGCTTTCCCATGTGCGTTAGGGAGCTGGATCAGAAGTGGAGCAATTGGGACTCCAACTAGTGCCCATGTGGGGTACCAGCACTGCAGGCAGCAGCTTAACTCACTACTCCATGGCACAAGCTTCTCAATAACGCTCAACTTTAAGAGCTGCCTGGAGTTTGAATTTTGAAGATAATAATAGCACCTGCACCTTCTATTGTGCATAAGTCATAAAACAATTAGATTTAGGAGACTGAGAGCACAGAGTTCTTACTGTGCAATGAGTTTTTGAGCCTTAAAGTGACTGTCAAATTGAATGATCCAGAGGTGTTTCAGGTACAGATCTTTTCAGGAGCCTCATGTTCTGTACTACTCACTTAAGCTGTGACATCGAGAGGTGCCAAATACCCACGGAAGGGTGGGAAAGCATTCAGCAGCGACCGCTTGCCTTCCTTTCATCTTAACCAGAACTGTATCTTGGCAATGTCCGTAGGAGTCTTAGAAGAGGGCAGCACATCGGGTCTACAGTAGAGACCTTCCCCAAGGCCAGCGCAGCACTGTGGCCAAGAAAGCACCATGACGGTGAGCGGCAGGACGACACTCCCAGATGTGTTTACAGCTCTGGGATCGATCGCTGGGGCCTGTCCTGCCACCCCGCGCAATAAACAGCTCTGCTAGGGCCAACACTGTTGGGAAGAGGCAATGCATTATTTAACAGCAGCTGATCAATACAAAGCAAGCCTCGCCTTTGTTATAGTGAGGCTATTGATACACTGCTTCTGCCCTTTAATTTTTTATCATTCTGCATCGATTTCTGAAACCCAATTCTGTAGCTTACTTTTTTTCCATCAGTCACAGGGAGCTGGGCCCTACCTGACTAGAAACCTAACATCCCTCTTGAATTACAAATTACCCAACTTAATTAAGGAACAATTAGTTGGGAATTTTTTTTAAAAAAATCATTCAACTCTGCTCTAATCAAAGTTAATGAGTGGAACACATTAAATACGAGATTCTGGGGGAGGGGTGTTTAGAAGTAGAAAAATCTGAAAAGGCAAGATTGTTGCTTCTGTTCATGTTATCCAGGCAGGAGCCTGTCACATGTTCCTATTTAGCTGAGTGAACGTGGGAGAGATTGAGGCGCACAATTTAGCATTGACACTAACAGGGATTTCTCCTTTGAATCTGGCTTCTTGCATGGACGAATGGGCTCCTAAGCTTTTTTCTTTTCTCCTTGCTTTTTAAAAATTTCTCCCTTATTAGCTCAACCTAGCTGTACAGTCTAGAACAAAACCTTCATGGCAGCTACATTGGGTGCTGTAGTGCTTCTGTTCTTACCCCGCATCTGCCTAGCTCAGTAGCCACTGTGGGTACCTCCATCTGTGTGCAGCTGTGAACGGGGTGGGCAGGCAGCAGAGAGGGGCAGGTCAGCCTTTTCCTTTAGGGTTCTGGAGTTGCTTGTCCTTTTTGACCTTTCACGAAATCATGGTCCCAAAAAGTTGGGTTTGTGGGTCATTTATTGAAATTGAGGACTTACGATGAAAAAAACAAAACTTCAGTTTATTCATTATGCCAAAGGCGGAAAGAGAGAGAGAGGTCTTCCATCCATTTCCATCCATTGGTTTATTTCCCAAATGCACGTCACAATCGGCGCTGCACCATGCAAAAGCCAGGAGGTGGGATTTCCATCTGATGACTTTGAGGTTGAACAGGGGATCCAAGCACATCACCTATCACCTGCTGCTTCCGCTGGTGCACATCAGCAGGAGGCCAGACTGGCAGCACAGCAACCTGAACTGGAACCAGGTGCTGTGTGACGTGGGATATTGACATCCCAAGTAACAACTTAACCACTGAGCTGAATGCTGGCCTGAGAAGTTGTTGTTGTTAAAAAAAAAAAAAAACAAATATGAGCAGAAAGAAAATACGAATTGCCCTTCTTCCTACTTCTTGTCTCTTAACAACTGTGACACTGCTCTGCTGCACAGTCTGCAAATTCATTCTTTTTTTTTTCTCCTATGGAATTAATCCACATTATTTGGGATAGGAAGAACACGAGAGAATCTGTCCACTTTCTACAGAAATTGGCATTAACTAGCAGAGGCTTGATGCTACTTTAACACTCCTGCTTTTGCTGCCGTGGTTTGTTAAGGCACTTTGGCACAGCACAGGACACCAATGAAGCATCCCACATTTGTCTAAATGTGCAATCGTAACCCACCTGCTACGTGACAGAGTGTCGTCATGAACTTATTCACTAACTTATATTCGCCAGGGTCAAGAATTTTGAAGCTGAATGATTGAATGCACATGACAAAAACAAGAACAGGAACTGTGAGCTCTGGATTATCTGGAAGCTGGAATTCAGAAGAGCAGAAGGGAGAACCTCTGTGTAAACAGGGTGGTTCCAGTGTGTACAGCAAGACAGTGAAGCGCAGAGAAGGCCAGTGGCCCTCAGCAAGGAGACATGGCCTGGAGCAGATTTTGTTTCTCCCAACAGTGTCTCTACTCATTTTCCTGACAGTTCACACCATGGGCTAAGCATTGGTCAAGCCCACTCAGGCTCGGGGACAAGTCACCAGAGCATTCTAGCACCTATTGCAGGAACCTCCTGCTGGCTCCAGTCCTGACACAGCCTTGTGGAATGTCTCCATCTTCTTTAAAAATAATTATGTTTGAGTCCCCTCAGCCTGTCCTTCCAGGCACCTCACTGTCAGCTGCTTCCAGTCATGTCTGGGTGGAGGTGATCTAAAGGAAACCCATGGTGCAGAGGACCATGCTAGCAAGTGCAGGGGACAAGCGATCCGATGAGGGGTAGCTTCTGTCCTCATAGGATCTCACTGCTAGGAAGCATCAGAGATGGGGCCCTCACAATCACCAATGCTCAGGAGCCATTTAGGCAGGGATGGGAGCAGAATAAATTGGTTTGTTAGGTCATTGATAGTTTCCATTTCTAGAAGGGGCTAACATAAATAGTCATCTGCACAACTGGTTGGACAATGTTTATTTATTTCCTTTTAAATTGAGAGCATTGGAATGTCATCCATTAGAAAGGCCACACACGTGTGTAAAGATTCATCAAGGGGCTGTCTTTGTGACCCCGCAAATTGGGTCACCACCTGTGAAGCTGGTGTTCTGTGTGGGTGCCTGTTCCAGTCCTGGCTGCTCCACTTCCAATGTTGTTCTCTGCTAATGTGCCTGGATGGCAGCAGTGACTGATGACAGCTGTTTAAACATCTGTCCTATCCCCACTTCCAACACAAGGTACGACTTACTTGTCACAACACAGATAGGAAGTTGTGGTCCTAGCAACTAGCAATTCCCTCTAAGCCACTAGACGGAGAGCAAGACCTCCAGCAACAGAGGCTTATGAATGTAGGCAAACAGGGAAAGTGACCCTGGCTAGGTGAGTCAGCACATTAATCCACTCATGTGAATTGAAGGTGCACCACATGCTGGGATTCTAAGAGATCCCATGGAGAAGAACTGGATGGCTGTCAGAACATCTGATTGTCAATCATCTTAGCCATCACTGATGCCTGCCCATCACACTTCAAATAATGATCTTGAGGTGGAATACACAACACTTACATTGCCTGATAAAGAAACTGTAGTCCCAGCAAGATGAAACACCCCAAGTTCTTAATTGATAGGTACAATCTATGACTCAGGTATCAGGAGCTTCAGAGGAGTGAGGCTTCTGCTGCTTCAAGAAATGAGTTCTGGAGTGGCATTGTGGTGTACACAGCAGGTTCAGTTACCACCTGAGACACTTGCATCCCATATGAGCACCATCTCCTGTCCTGTCTGTTCCACTTCTGATCCAGCTCCTTGCTAATGGCCTGGGAAAAGTAGCAGAAGGTGGCCATTGGCCCCTACACCCATGTGGGAAATCTGGAAGAAGTTCCTGGCTTCTGGCTTGAGCCTGGCCCAGCCCTGGTCATGGTGGACCACTTGTGGAGTGAACCAGTGGATAAACTATCTCTTTCTGTCCTGTCTCCTTTTTTTTCCTGTTTAATTCTGGCTTTCAAATAAATAAATCTGAAAAAATTACTTTGTCTCTACTGCCCCAGATTTTAATTCTGACAGTTCGCATGGCACCAAGAGAGTGAGTGTACATTAAGGATAAGTCTTATGTGTGCCATTTTCAGAGTCTAGATTTTCAGGCAGGTTAGTTGAATGAAGAGCAGGATGATCATAGCGTATGGCGTTCTTCAACACATTTGTGGAAAATGAAATTCAAAGATACATTTATATAGTTTCAGAAAACGTATCTGAAATTATGTGTAAGAAAGGTATTCAAAGAATTCATGAGCAATTCATCTGATGAAACCCTGCCCACAATCCCAATTGTTTGGCACCAAAACAAAATGATCTCTTCATTTCATTTTCCTTGATTGTTTAAATTGTCCTCATTGTCTCATAGAAGATGCTTGATGAGCTAATCAGTTTGCTTACCACTACCAGGATGGAAAGGTTTATTGTGACTGAGCTAAACAGGACAAGGTAGTGAAGGTGTGTGGAGCACTTGCTCCACTCCAGGCACCCTTCTAGGTGTTTGCAGGAAACACTAATAGTCCACTTAGCAGCAACAGCTACTGCTCTTTTCATTTGTAAGATTCCAGGAGAACCAGAGTGGTCTGGCCCCGGAAGGAGTGTCCACCCTTGGTCAAACACCTAAGGAGCATCTGAACTTTAATGCAAACCTCAAGAAGAGACAGCCTCTGCTACGCAGATGAGGGATTGGGGGTAGGAGGGACAAGGGGCTGGGCACATCTTAGGCAAAATGGGGAGTCAGACGTCCCAGAAACACAACTCAGTTCATTCTCAGGCGGACAAGACTGGGACAGACATGAAACCACATGGCAGCACCTCTGGGCGAGGCAGGGCGACCCTTGGATAACCCACAGGCTCTGGAGAATACTTGTCTTGGCTTCCCTGTTGGGTCTGCCACCTGTTGTGAATATATGTACTCTCTCCGCAAGTGACCTGGCTTTCCTGAGGCCCAGATGTTTGCCAACCCACCAGGGCTTTTATGTGCATGAAACCGAGGATCAGCCATAACACACAGTTGGTGCTACATTCAGTTGTTTTTCAGCGGTAGTTGTTAGAATTCCTTATATAAAGACATTGGACTGGTATCGTTTTGCATTTGTTCTTCATTGGCCCTGGTTGACATGGTATGAACAACCTTCTGGATTTCTTTCTTTCTTCTTCCAGAAACAGATCTATTTGAGGAGTGGCACTGTGGCATAACAGGTAACACTGCTGCCTGAGGTGACAGTGTCCCAGATACCCATCAGGTTCGAGTCCCAGTTGCTCCACTTCTGATCCAGCTCCTTGCTCGTAAAACAGTGGAAGATAACCCAAGTGCTGGAGCTCCAGCACACACATGGGAGACCCAGGAGCTTCTTCTGTGATCATTTGAGAAGTGACCAACAGATGAAAGATGTATCTCTTTGTCTCCTGCCCCTCTGCAATTTTGTCTTTAAAATGAAGAAAGTAAATATTTTTTTTTTTTAAGAAAGTGACTGAGAACTAGAGAGAAGAGAGCGAGAGAGCCAGAGAACACTCTCATTTTTTGTTCTCTCCACACATGCCTGCCATGGCCTCCCAGCTTAGGCCTGAGCCAGTAGCTGGGAACTCTATCTGGGGCTCCCCATGGAGGTGGCAGGGACACAACTACTTAAGCCATCACCTGCTGCTGGCCATGCACACATTAGCAGGAATCTAGAATCTGGAGCAGAGCTGGGATTCGAGGGTGAAGCACTCCAGTCAAGAATGCACATTGTAGCCACTGGCACACACACCTACCCTACAATCTGGAATTTTAAAGAGAAAGCCATCCATCTCACATTCTTCTTTCAGTGTGGGAAAGCTGGACTCCAACATGTGGATTATCTGGCTACTGCAACAGCTGCAGAGACAGGGAAGAGAAGAGCAGACACTCCCCAGATAGCAAACCGCAACTCGTGCAGCCACTGGCCCTGAATTTTCATGGGAAGATCTGATTTCATGGGAAGACCAGATATCTGGTCCAGGGCCCATCCAGCTGTCAAATTCTACGATGACGTCTTTCAGATTAATTGAGAGAACGGCTGTGATTCCTCGCCTGTGTCTCAGTATTCACAGGAAATAAATTGTGACTTTCGTGAGTGGTCTTGCTCACTGATCTCGCTGATGTAAATCTATTCCTCGGTGTGCAGTGTTAACCATGTGTGTGTCTCTCTGTGTGTCAGTGTATATATCTGTCTTTGCCTCTGTGTGTTTGTGTAAGTGTGTATGTGTCTCTATGTGTGATTGTATAAGTGTGCCTATGTTGTGCTTGTGTGTGTCTGTGTAAACGTGTCTGTGTGTCTCTGTGTGTTTATGTGTGTCTGTGTATATGTTTGTGTACATGTGATTGTGTGTTGCTTGTGTGTTTCTCTGTGTCCCTGTGTGTGGTTGTGTAAGTGTGTCTGTGTGTGTCTATGTATGCATGTCTATGTTTTAACTCAGTATCTATTCTTAACATGTGTCTGTGTCCCAGTGTGTGTGTTTGTGTAAGTATGTCTGTGTCGCTGTGTGTTTGTGTAAATGTGTCTTTGCATGTGTCTGTGTAATTGTGTGTGTGTCTATGTATGCATGTCCGTATTTTGATCTGTGTGTCTGTGTGTGTGTGGTTGTGTGAAGTGTGACTCTGTGTTTGTGTGTGATGTCTGTATTTTGGTTTGTATGTGTAGCTCACAGCCGCAACCAGGGTGTCACCTCCACAATCTCCGTTCCATGGAAGGAAGGTTCTGACGCAGGCTATCCCCTTTTACAGGGTTTGCTCATGGTTGTCACCTGATTGTACCTGCTAGGCACTGCTCCCCTGTTTTCACCCTGACAGGCACCTGTGCATTTTTGTGAATATGGATGTGTGTTTATTAGTGTAAGTTCTGTGGAGCTACATAGGCGTTTATGTATAAACAGAGGAACACCTGGACACAGCATTTTCCCAATAAGCTCAGCTTCCCTTCATCATGGTCATCAAAGTCATCTCACACTTATGCGTGGCCATTTGATTTACTCTACGCCCAGCCATTTCTTTCTTTGATAAAAAGTGTGTAATATGATGTAATTTTATTACGTATGACATATCAAATTCAGAAGAATATGTATTAAAGAACTTATTTAAGATGTTGGGTAGGGTGTTTGATGCCAGGGTTAAGAGCCTCTTGAAAAAAAAAAGATCCTCTTGGGACACTTCATCTCATATGTGGTTTGCATTCTGACACCTGTATTTCCCATGAGCTTACCACTATCATTCATCCTGGGAGGCAGCAGGTGGCAGATCAAGTGGTTGGGTCTCTGCTACCCTCATGGGAGACCTGGTTGGAGTACAAACTGGCCCAACCCTGGATGTTGTGGGTATTTAAGGAGGATCTCTCTGTCTTTCTGCCTCTCTCTCTTTCAAAGCAGATGTAAATGGGTCAATAAAAACTGAAACACTTGACAGGGGCCTATAGCGTGCATGTTGCCTCTCATTTTCAAGCACAATTGGAATGCACCCATCGTTTAATCAGAGTGTCCAGTCCTTAAGCAACACCAACGTAGAGATGAAAAACAGATAGATGAAAACAAAGCTGTGGGATCACTGTATTGAAAACTCGCTAATGGAGACTCCTGTTTCTCTCTGATTAATGAGAAGAAGGTCAAGGTGGAAGATTATTTTTTGAATTGACTCTGTATTCTTCACACATCGCCCTCCACAAATTTCAGCATTTCTACTTCATGGCCTGAGAAAATGAAGAGCCACGGAGAGGCAGTCCAGTTGTGAGCGCCGCTTGGCATATAAACCACGGGTCAGCCTATTAGAATTCTTAGGATGAAACTCAAGGTAACTGGAGAAACAGAACGGCCACATTAGAATTCAGGAGTAAAGGGTGTGTTGGCAGGAGTTATCTAAGTGATCCTTTAGCCCAGTTTGCAGGATTGTGTTATTTGTCTTGGGTTTCCCCCAAGGTTTTCCATTGTTCGCCATGTTTCTACACACCCCTAATATCAGATTCAATGTTGTACAGGTGGAATAGTTTTTTTTTTTTCACACTTATTTCCTTGTCCCTCCAAACTTCTCCCCTAGAAACTTCTAACAAGAAAGTTCTACAAATGCACAGATTACCAATGAAAACTCTCCATCACTGAGCCAACAGACTTCTCCACTAGCTCTTTAGCTAATGTGTTCCATGAAGGCGTCCAACCTGAGAAATGTAGCCAACACATCTCTCAAATGTTCAAGAGCATGCTCTTCCAGGAAGTGAGAGGTCTTTCATACAACACACGTGGGGAGATGGGCCTTGGAGATGGGACTTGGCATCACGGGGAGAGGCTCCTTTAGCGTTAAAAGAAAAACAAAAACAAACCAACCCAAGTTTGTTAGATTTTCTTGAGTCTGTTTGAACCACCTTTTCTTCTTTGTGGCCAGAGCAGCCTCAACATGCTGGCCGCCCTGCAGCCCTCACTAACGGAACCAGTATATCATCAATACATTGGGACATGTGAGCTGGGGCAAAGCAGGGGAGTCCTCCCCCTTTCTTCCAGGCTTCGATTTACCTTCTGTGCTCTTTGCCAAGACCAGAACAGGGAAATTAACATTCTCTTCCTGCTTGGCTGGCTGGGACAGCATTTTCAAGCAAAAATATATTTATTTCTTTATTTAGTCCCAATCGTGTGTTTGGTGTGACTCCTCTTGGGCCATGTAATTCCTTTCAGAGCATAGCTTTAGGAAATCCCTCTGGGCCAACCAGTTATTGGCAAGTGTCCTTATACTGAAAGCAGCAATAGTCAAATTACAGATTATGCTATGGAGAGAGAAATGCTAAAAAAAAAAAAAAAAAAAAAAAAAAAGAGAAAGAAATTCCCAAGTCCTGGTTGTAATCTAAAGCATACACAATCATCGTTTGGATGTAATTATAGTTGATTATAATGTGATTTCATCTGTCAGGATAATATTCTCCCAAAGAGACTTAGAGCCTTGCAATGTGTTGGGCTGAGGTGCAAATCAGGATTTGCATACTTGGCTAGGGGTTCTGGGACGACCCGGAGGTTGAAGACAAGGACTAGAGTGTGGGACTTCTTGGGACAAATGAATCCACTTATGTGTATCCTTGAATCAGAACTTATAACTTCTCATGGGCTACCTGATCACTTTTCAGTTCTTCCCTCAAAGTCTTTCCTGCCTGCGGAAGCCGCTAGAACCCAAAGGAACAGTGAGGTATCTGGTCTTCCAAGGTCAGCTCTCAAACTCGGGGACAACGTGAGAGCAGAGTCGGTTTGCCTTGGTGACGTCTGCTTTCTCCCATGTACGCCGGGACAGGCGGCCACCTGTTCTGATAGTTCTGCTATAGACTTTGCCGAACAAGCTAGGGATGCTGCTCGCCGACCACAAAGCCAGTCTGAAACGAATCGCCGCTGTTGCCTCCATTTCCCTTTCTTGGATTATCTATGGCAGGAAAGGCTCCTAAACAATGGAGTTATCAAGTGGACAAGAGGCAGGAAGTACAGAACTCAAGTTCATGCAAATAGCCATCTCCTGAATAAGCGAAAGTGGGCGGTGACCAGAAGCAGAGACCACTGCACCCTTTGCCACGCAACCGTGCACAGGAGAGACGCAGGCCATCCCGTGGCTGGCCGAGGCTGCCTGTGAACACCCTTTCTTCCACCTCGGATTCATCTTCCTGGGCATCGAAGTGTGGCGAGCATGAACACGTTTTCCCTGCAGAGCCTGCAGCGACTGCTGCTTTCAGCCGAGATCTCAGAATCTGCCTTGCTCGGAAGACTTCCTGTTTCCAACAGCGGGGCTGCGCTTGCCAAGAGTGACATAACCTTGCAATTATTTGTTACATTTTCCAATGAACAAACCCAGCTTGTTAAGGAAACGGGCTGGCTGTGTCATTAGCAAAAGGGTATACAATAGGAGACTTCAGAATTCAGCCTGGACTGGTGAACCCCAGAGTCTCGTTCCTGGGAAATTTTTCTCGTTGCAAGAACAGTACAGTATTTTTCATCGTGCAGGCAGGCAAGGCCCCCGGGTGAGCTGGGAGAAGTTGTTAAAGAGAGTGTGCCACCTTCTGCATTCCCCACGAGAGCCCAAGTTCATGGCCAGCCAGCATCGTCACACTCCTCTTCACTGCACTAGCCATATACTTGGGGTCTTACTTTGAAGCAGACTGGATAATGAAATACCATCTCAACAGCAGCTATTAGAGATTTCTCTGCTGATTACAACATTGAGTCATGTTCACTGAAGTCATTCATGCCCTAAACACTTAAGCAGAAAACCAAATCAGTAGCTCACCAGCCAAGCAGAAGTACACGAGTCGGCCACACACATCCAATGATCCCACTGGAATCAGTGAGCGTGTTCGCAGTGTGGTCTGATTCCCAGCTAGAGGAGAGTTTGTAAAATGACAGAGGGCATGCCAGCCTCAGCGTATTGGCATGTTAGAAAGGAAGAAGCAGTATGTTACTATTCTGCGTCTGTGTAGCTGCGGCTGCGAAGTTCTGTAGCAGAACACATTGATCTGGGGACAGGCCTGACATGAGGAAATTAACACACACGAAATGCACCTTTTCTTTTCACATACATGGTCTGTCTACTCTGCTCTTCAGATGAGCTGCCTTTTCGAACTGCTCTCCTCCGCACATGACCCAGTGAGAACTCCAAGGCCAGGAGAGGCTTCAAAACTTGATTCATCTCTTATGTCACCTGGCTTTTTGAGGATTGTGTGAATGGTTTTCAGCAAGTGTGCCTGACTACCTGTTTTATGCAGGTTTTATACAAATAAGAGGCTAGAGCAACGATCAAGCAAACTGCAGCCCCACTCGACTGGCCAGGTAAGTGAGCTGGACAACTGTGTGTGTTCCTGGGTGTGGAAGGTGTTTCATGCGCGGTTACTTAAAAGCAGATGGTCTCTGCTGTCATTCTAAACAAGATCACCACAGTCATCAGGTGCAAGTGCAAGAGGCTGTGACTGAGATGGCTGGTTCACATTGTTCGGTCTCTTGCGATTGGATTTTTACCAGTTTGCAGTTTCACTAGCAACAAGTGTTTATTTTTTGTTCAGCCATACCAACTGCTGCATTATCGGACCTTCGATTGCCTATCATTTGGTAGCTGCGAAATTGTCTCTTCAAGTCTTAGCTGCTGAACTATGTCCTTAAGTTCCTCCATAGAGCTTATTTTTTTATATGGTTAAACTTACAAAAGAGGTGAGACATATTTCTTTGCATGTTTCCAGTTGTTGCATTCTTTTGCTGGAAACATAATTATTCTGATTTTTGCTCCTTTTTCCTATGGGTCCTTCCCTCTTCTAAATTTTTAGACTTCCTTCCACATTAGGAAAATTAGTCTTTGTGACATAAGTTGCAATTGGCCTATTTTGTTAGCTTTTTAGTCTACTGGCCTTTTTCCTTTTGCTTTGTGATTTGCATTTTATTTTGTCCAAGCCCTAACATTGCTCTTTTATGTGGTGAAATTTATTCATCTATTTTCCCCACACCCTAATTTTTTTCTTTCTTAGCCATCATCTTTCTTTACCATCATCCTTTCATATGTTATTTCTTGCCAATATCCCCTCAGACTGTTGAAGAGACTGTTGTCTCATCCTAAAGAGAAAGCTTGCAAATCTCTCATGTCACGAGTAAGAACGCGTTCTCTTAAGTAGAAATGTGAGCATTACAAACCCCTGCGATTTGGCTGTTTAGTGTCTGATTCTATGATCTACAGCATTTATGATCATGAATACTTGATGAATTGATATGCTTTTGCCTTATGCAGATACTGGGTTCACTACTAATTCCAAGTGGCCTGAGACAGTTGACTAAAACAGTGATTGTATCTGAGCATTTCTTCTACTGAATTCAACTCAGAAAACCACCTGGGGATCCTTGTGGATAGGGGCCCCATGCACTCCTAGTACAAGAGACTAAAAACCATGGAAAGGGTAATTGCTAAACGTCATCTTCCTAGTTGCATCACTTTCTACTCAATGCACAGCTGGAGTTTGTGTGGGATCAGCAGCGTCTCGATGGCTCCGAACAGCTGGTTGTAGCAGCATGCGTGAACATTTACATTAACACTGCTGCAGATGGCTTTTGTGGCATCAGCTGCCGGGAGCTGAAGTCTGATCATGATGGAAGAGCTCTGTGTGTGTGTCAGAATGTTTAGAACGGCCTTCTCACTGACTTAGTTCACTTGAACGCCGCTAGCTGACAAGGTGCGGTAGGGACGAGGCGCAGTCAGAGCTCAGCTCCAAGGCTCCGTCCAGCTCCAGCTGGAGAAGTGTGTGATGAGTTCTGATGTGTTCCCCAGGCGTTCCAATTGGATGTCAATTGCTGCTGTGTTCGGGACGTTCTCTCTGCCCAGTTCCTGCGACAGTGGCTCTGCCCAGCTGGGGCTGCTGTGGTGGACACTGCTTCCTTGCACTGATGGGGTAGATTCAGTCCTCCTTTGTGAATTTCTAAGGGAGACATCCTGCCATTCCAGTTTCCCAATTTAGAGAACAAGGCAAAGGGATGCTAAACGGTGACACAGATGGATAAATGATGCTCATCTAAAGCAAACAAAAACATCATGTTCTTGATACCTTCTCAATTACTCAGAGAAAGCATGTTGACAGAGGGTGAGTCCCTGGGTCTTCCCCATCATTGTGAAGCTGTAGAACTTACCAAAAACCAAACAAGAATAGACACACCTCTTCAGAAGCTCCTCCAGGAACACATGAAAGAGCTCCATTAGTGAACACTGTCCCACATGTTCTACCATGAGTTTCTTATTTCTTCATTTTAGTTAACACATGCAACTTCAACCTGTACCTATTATATTTTATTTAAAGATTTTTTTTAGTATCTTCATTGGTCTTTCCTCCTTGGTAATTGGTTTGTTCCTCAGTTCAATGCTGATTTTATGTGGAATAAACATCAGCAGCGACTAGGTTCTTTGCTGCCCTGGGCCCACCTGAAAAAAAAAAACACCTGCTGGCACCTGCTTACTGTCAGGTGGGGGGAGATGGTTTCACACAGTAAGTCAATGAATAAGTGCATGATAGTTTCTAAAAGTTGGGTTGATGTTACTTGTTCCATGATGGTTCTCTTGACTTTGCAGAAGTTATTGGAAGCTAACCAAAATAGAACCTAAGTTGTTGATAGCAATTTGACTCAGAGCACTGCTCCTGGAAGACTGGGTTGCATAGCTAGAGGGAGCCTGGGTCCAAGCCTCTGCTCTTGGCAAACTGGAAACCATCCCCAGTAGGGAAACTTGCACAGACTTGTTGGACACAGCTTCACAGACATCCATATTTGTTCCTATTCCTTTTTATCTATCTTGCATTTCTCATCCCGAAAGGTCTGGGCCCTTGGTTCTTGGCTGTTTATTTTGTGTTTAATGGCGGATGGCTACACACCGGCTGTTCATGGGTTTCATCTCATCCCTAGGGAAGAAGGAGGTTGTCACAGAACCTTGAGGTCTTGGATGCTGAATTCATTACTCTGAATTAGGCATTGAATTCATTCTTCTAAATGAATCTCATCTCGGTTTTAATACTGGCTCTAAAGCTTTCCATGAAACCAAGGGATTCTTTCTTTCATTAAGTGTTTGCTACTAACTTATTAGGAGTATATTATTAATAATTACAGTGTCTGGGTCAGCACAGTGGCCTAACAGGTTAATCTTCCACCTACAAGCGCCAGCATCCCATATGGGTGGCAGTTCATGTCTTGGCTGCTGCACTTCTCATTCAGCTTCCTACTTATGGCATGGGAAAGCAACAGAGAACGGCCCAAGTCCTTGGTTCCCTGCAGTCATATGGGAAGTCGAAAGATGCTCCCAGCTCCTGGCCTCAGATAGGCTCAGCTCTGGCCATTATGGTCTTTTGGGGAGTGAGCCAGTGGATGGAAGCACATTCTCTTTCTGTGCCAGACACTGTGGAGTGTAGCTTACTTCCAGTCAAACCTTCTCATAGTCTCCAGAGGTTGGCTTCTGTGACTGTGTGCACAGTGCATACTTATTAAATATCCCACATCCACTCCTCCACTTACTATTCGCAATAGTAGCACAAGGTGGAGATGACTGACATCATCTTATGATGCAAAATTGGAAGCACAAAACATTTCTTTTCTTTCAGTTGCCTATTTGGGGAGAAGGTCCATTTTGAATCCAAGTACATCGATGCCAGAGAAGCTCAATCTAGCACATCAAAGTATTTTTATTCATCAAACAATACAGAGTTATGTTAAAAATGAAGAGTGGGGTGAGGTTTGATTCAATGGCAAAGACCCCACCTGGAACTTAGCACTCCCTTATCCGCTATCAAAGGATCTGGATTTGAGTCTTAGCTCCAATTTCCTGCTCCTGTGCACCCTGGGAGGTAGCAGGTGAGGGCCTCTGCAGGTGAGATTTGGGTGGAGTTCCCAGCTCATTGGTTTGACTGACTCAGTCTTAGTTGTCTTGGGTACATAGAGAATGAAGCAGAAGATGAAAGATTTCTCTTTTTCTGTGTCTGTCACTCTGACTTTCAAATCAGTAAGTAAATAAATAATTAAATAAAACAGGTTCCATCACTAAAGAAATCTATAGAAATCTCTTTTTCCAAAGCACGATAAGCCTGAGTTCTGAATGACAAAATCTGTTAATTTTTTGTTTTGCTTCTTTGACTTGACTTATGTGATTTTTGTCCAAGTTTTAATACAGCCCCCCCACCACCACCACATCTGCACGGCAGCCAACCTTTCTATCTGCAAACCAACACCAGCAGAGGCCGTGGAAATCCATGTAAGACTCGAACGCACCTCAAATCCTGTGCATTCTTCAGGTTTCAGCACCTCCTCTCCTTTTGGACCAATAGCACTCTCAGGTCCACCGCTGTGGCCATCAGAAAGATCAGGGCTTCTTGGGCTTCACCTACATCTGGGTTTCCCGTGAGATTTTTGCTGGCATTTTTAGGGTTCCGTGTCAACAGCATTGCAAGGCACATTACACTAATTTCAACTCTCTGGGTGAGGGTCAAGTCTTCCTTTCACTGAATGGTCAAGAGAGGAAGAAGAATCAGGGACAAGCATCCACCAGCTGTTTCTGCTGCTTCTTCAAGTACTACTGCAGCTGGGGCTGGTGCTGTGGCCAAGCAAGTTGAGCTGCCTCACACCATGCCTGAATTCCACATGACAGCGTGTTCAAGACGTGGCTGCTTCACTTCCAATCCAGCTTCCTGCTAATGCACCTGAGAAAGCAGTGGGAGATGCTTCAAGTGTTTGAGTCCTTACCACCCACCTGAGAGGCCCAGATGAAGCTTCTGGCCCCTGCCTTCTGCCTGGTGCAGCCCTGGCCATTGTGTATACTTGGAAAATGAACCAGTGGGTGGAAGATCTCTGTTTCTCTCTGTAATTCTGCCTTTCATAAAGCCCCAGCTGTAAGCAGTTGTCTAGGTTGTCTCTTACTTAGGCAAGTGCTATACTGTTAGCAGAAAAATAGCCAATAGCTGGCAGGTATTCTGCACCTGGTTAATGCCAAATTGGTGTTAACAACATGCCAGAATATTTGATTATTCTTTTTTCTTAAACAGATAAGTGGGGAAGGTGGGGAACTCCAGGCTAGGACATGCCACCCCAACCCCCAGGGTGGGGCGATGCTGTAGAATGCCCAGGGAAAGGGGTCTAAGGACATATTGGAGTGGGAATGACTGAAGGCAGGTTTGACAGGAAAGAAATGGTTTCTGAGGTATTGCATGAGTCAGTCTATTGCACTTGCATGTCAGTGAGGGAGCTGAGATGGCGTGGTTTAGAGGGGAGAAACTAGAGAGACTGTCTGGGTCAGGCCAAGTCACCTGCTCACATGTGAGACCTGGACTGGGCTAAATAACATTATTTATGGTCCACCGGTGCACGCAAAAGCTGAAGGTGGGGACATGTCTAGCTGGGCATGTCGATCTAGGCTAGACCAACTACTCAATTGCAAATGTTGGAGCAGGAGGTGAGCCACTTCAGGCTGTTCCACAGCACCAATCAGAATTCATGATGACTGGAGCTTGGGAGCAGATTCTGTAGGGTAATTGTGGGATAGCTTCTGTGAGACTGCAGCACCCACCAACATATGTGGAGACCTGGGGGCAGTGATGGCCGAGCCAGGCTGGACCACATAGCTCACCTGCAGGAATCTACCTGATACTCGCAAGAGTTGGGGCCGGAGGTGGGCCAAGCTGAGCCTGGATGTAACATTTGCCAGGGGCTGGCCATCTCAGTCTGGGCTATAGAACCTGCTGGCACATGCTGGCACATGGCAGGTAAACTTTGGGGACTCCCTTGCTGGGTTGCTGCTTCCACTGGTGAGCATGAGAGCTATGACTAAGGATGGACTGGTCTAGAGGGGCAGGTAAGGCTGAGCTAGGCTGTCATACCCACTGACACGCACAAGAGCCAACATGGGTGTTGACCACCAGGCTAGACCACACCAACAGCTGGCAAGTGTTTGGACTGAGTGAGAGTCATGTCAGGTTGGATCACAGTACCCTCTGTTAGGCACAAGTTCCAGGACTGGGAGCAGGCCCGGCAGAGCAATAGCAGGTACTCCCCTGCTAGGCTGAACCTGTCACTGGTGAACACAAGAACCAGGGCTGGGGGTTGGCCAGACAAGGTAGCTGCACCTGTCAGCACATGTGAGGGCCAGGTCTGGGAATGGGTTGGGCTGAACTAAGGCACAGCACCCATGGGTACGTGCATGACAACTGGATGTAATGTGAACTGGTCCAGGCTAAGCCACAGCAGAGGCTGGTATGTGCAAAAACCAGGCAGACCTGGTGTGGTTATTTGGGGTTACACTGACTAGGCTGTAACACCCACTGATATATGTGGGTCTGTGATGGAGTTGCTTGTCCGGCTGGGCTTCCATTTGTTCAAATGAGATATGTGGCTGGGGTGGAAATGACCAAGCAGCTAAATCCACTGGTATGTGCATTGGTTGGTGCAGGTGACAGATCAAACCTGACCCTGTACTGGCTGTACACGCAAGAGTCAAATCTGAGGTCACCTCAGGTGATGTTTCTTGGGGAACTCCCTGACTAGATTACTGAAATCAGACCCTGGCCATATGGAAAATCACCAGACCTCCTTAGTTGCTGATGCCTATGCAGTGGACAGCATGCCTGGATGCACACATAGGACATGTTAACCGGCTAATATAGGCCAGCAGGGAACATCAACTTCCTTGTCAGAGGATGGAGAGCAGAATAGGTTGGGTAGCTCTCCTAGCCAAGCTTTGCAGCTTTTTCTTGAGTATGAGGCTACACTAGGGGGACTTTGTCAACCAACAGACCTCAGAAAGGTTTCCTCAACCCTGGACCAATGAAGCAATCAATGTCACTCCAGTAGCACCTCTGGAACACCCTTCCCCACATCAGGGTCTGTAAGGTGTAATCAAATGACTGTGCCCCATCCCAGGGTGCTGACATAGTTTGACAGCAAGAAAAAATCTCCTGCCCTGCCTTCCCTGGGGACACTGAAAGAAAAAAAAATAACACCTGACACATTCGTCCTACACACCTTCCTGGGCATCTGAACCTTCCCACCCTAATTATTGGCCCACAAGGACATCTTTCTCAACTACAGAAAGAATATTAGAAAGAAAATCTAAACATTTTAAAAGAAAAAGTTGGTGGAAGGTGAGAATGCACGATGGGTCCACACAGGTTATATAGAAGTCTCTTAGCTGGTTAAGAGCTTAACTCCTGGAAAGACATCAAGCACTTCTGGCCCTCTGGGCCACGGAGGCAGGATCTACATGGGAGCCAGGATTAGAGCTCGCTTTTAGAGAATGAGGAAGTGAATCCTTGCAATTCTGTTTTCTGATGAGGCCAACCTGTTACTTAGGAGGGAGTCATTAATGATGTGTTAACCATTGCCCGGTAGACAGGCCAAGCCTCTCTCTGAGACCTCAGGGACTGAATAGCATGGAAATAGATGAACAATGGGTTATTCTGAATGTCCTACAGGACCAATTGGCCACAGAAGAGGAGTCTCTGTCAGAAGCTGACATTGACTGAACAGCTATAAAGTAACAAGGGGGCATTGTGGGCCCCCGCCTTTGGGGTAAATCTAAATACCCATTTAACTAGTAAAGGCACTTTCCTTAATGCCTTTTCTCTAGCCTGGGTTGTCTGCAAGTTTGATCTCCAACGCGGAGAAGTGCAATCTTTGTTTTGAAATTTGCCCAATCTGTTTTAAATGACTATATTACGTGGGGTATTGTTTTAGTCAAATGTTTTTTGGTGTGCTTGAGTATTGAAGCCTTGTTCCTGTTTCTGTTAGACACTCCAGTGTGTCTCTGCTTGTTATCACACCTCACCTACCTACAATTTCATGTCTATTTTTTTATTAATAAATGTCATTTGTCTGGAAAAGAGAGTGATCTTCTCACGTCTGATTGATGCGCTCAAATGCTTGTAGTAGCTGTGATTGAACCAAGCTAATGCCTGGAGCCTGGAACTCAAGCCAGGTCTCTCAATGGATGGCAAGAACCCATGTACTTGACTCACCCAGGGTGTGCATTAGCTGGATTTGGGAGTTGAGTCTCAAAACAAGTTCGGCCAGGGATATGGATATCATTACTATGACAAATGCCTGCCCCATTATGCTTATTTCTACTCACACAAAGGGTAAAAGAAACCTGGGATATCTTCCAGCTCTTAACCTTGACTCCTTTCTTGAAAATAAGACAAGAAATTTTTAAAATATATTTAGTTTCTCTTTTCAGTTGAGTTCATGGGGAGACAAATGGCTTTGCACAGTATGGAAACGAAAGATCCAATATTACCCAAGAAAATATGAATCATCTTGGGTGTCCTGCTATAGTTTCTGGTCTAACATCCAACATCCCAGGCTCGCTTCTTTTCCAAGTAAGATTTACTCGAACGGCCACCTGGGAAGTACTCATCTCTATTGAAAAGAATATGCCTTTCCTGACTTAGGTCTAAAAAGCCTCTTGCATAGCACAGACACCTGATTAGGGGCCTGGTGGAGCTGCGATTCTCCATCCCTGAGTCTGTCCTGGTGCGGCAGGCTCTCCTGGCGGGAGCGACTCTCTTGTTGGGAGGCCCTTTGATTCCCATTATCAGCCTCACCATCCGTGGGACTGATGGAAGAGGGAAAGTTCAAACGACAGGCACAAGTGCCGAAACGCCAAGCGCTCTGCATGAACCCCTGCAGTTCCAATGGTCCTTGAATAGTTTTATGCCACTTGGAAAAAAAATGTATTAGGCATGGAGTCTAGCCACCATTGGATTCTTTAACTTTGCTCTTCCATTTTCCCTGAAAAGTAATTGGGGTCATTTTTTTTTTCTGTCAGAAACTCCCACTCTGTCTATTTTATTTTCCTGGTCTTTTCCATGCTGTCTTTTAGCACATCCTTAGAAAAGGAGAAAGCAAAGGAAGAGGAAGAAGAAGAGAGAGAAACAAATGGAAACAAACATCAGAAGTAAAGGGAAGCAGAAAAGAAGAGGACTTGCCTGAGAAGAGATGAAAGAAATGAAGTGAAGACAGCAACAGGATAGTGTGCATCACCTAAAACACCTGAGTATACATCTGCAATGCTTAAACCTTCCTGTCCGGTCCCAGGACAGTGATCTCACCTACATCCATCCCCACACCAGATGCCATCTACAGGGAAGGCTCTTTTGAAAAACCAGTGTTGTGTGTAGTGATTACCTACTGATGGGATGCAGTGGCTGTTTCCACCAGCAGTGTGTGTTCTGTGCTAGATTCAGCACCCTGGTCACCGCTCCTCCAACCTAAACTGACCTAGAACCCTAAGCAGCCCTAACCCTAACCCTAACACTCACCCTAACCCTAACCTTAACCTACTGAAGGAATTCAGCACATGTTTCATCCAGTAGTATATGTACTCTGCAGAGTCTACTCCTCCAATCCAACCCTAACCAGCCCTAACCCTAATCCTAACTGCCTCCCATGGCTCCCAATACCACACACAGTCCACTGTGCAGGAGACTTTCTGTCTTTCAGAGACAACCCACGCACTCCTTCAGTCTAGATGCACTTAGCTTAGCTCACAATGCATGTAAAAACTAATTTTATTTGCTGCTGTGTTTATCATTTGGGGACTTTTAGATGCAAAGTATCTGGGTTTTTTTTTCATGTTGTCCTAAAATACAATACAATACAATTTGCATTCCTACTGTCTCCCACTGACAGGCCTGGATTGCAAAGACTGAAGTGATGACCACTATCCCTGGAAGGCTTTTACACCTCATGTCACACATTGCACATCTTCCTAGCCCATGTGCATGGCGAAGTTTGTGCCCAAAGCGAAAAAACACAACTCAGCCAAGAAAGCGTAGCTCTCTTCTGCCTTTCCCATGGAATGCATTGACATCCTCCGGAAGAGCAAATAGCACAAGTTCTCTTGACTAAGAAACATTCCAAAGCTGTCCTTCCATTTTAAGAAACAAACTAATCACTTAAATGTCATGTCATCATTCCTATACTTTCTAGAGCCTTTAAGCTCTGCTATCCAACTGAGCGTTTTATTTTCTTGTATTGCTTGGTAAGACTTCTGTGGGTGTTAGTGCTGATCCTTCTATTAGACCTGAAATCCATTAACAGCAGGAGTCGGGTCTTGCTACTTACTTTCAAGAAAGCTCCCACTGAATGTCCCTCAGCTCTCTGCTAGAACATGCCCTTCTAGACATGGGTAGATATTCTAGGAGAATGGTCCACTGACCATGGACAAGGCTGGATCAGGACAAGTCGATAAAGCCTGCCCAACCCTTGGAGAAAGGCCCTTGTTCATGTCCACAAAAGAGAAGACAGGAAATTAAACCTTTCTGTGCAGCCAACTGAATCTGCCTTCCTACATTCATTTATTTTTTTTCAGTGTGATAATTTCTTAGGACAAAAATAACCCCATAGATTCTCACCTTCCACTGGGAAAAACCCCAGTGAAAAGCTCTTGGAGGGTCCGACTCTCCTTCTCTCTGATGTCACCATGATTTGCGTGCCAAAGGGGAGCCTGCAGGCATACTGACCCTCTCCAGGGATGGGTACAACCCCAGAGCTGGAGACTGACAGGTGCTGCTGAGGACCCAGACAGGCTTACTCCGCACGTCCTCCTGGCACTGTCATCAAGCTCCTCAGAAGAGGCAAAATCCCCAGGGCAGTTGGCAGCTGGAGGTCAGGGACACAGCGAGTTGCAAGGTCCAAGCTAAAGCACAGGAAAGTTTCTGCTTTGGCAGAATTAACATGTGGAGGTGATGATAGAATAATTAAATGCTTCCGCATCCTGCCTTGGCTTCCAACTGACAGTGGGCACTGTAATTTGAGAATCATTTTCGCCTTTCAAAAACTATGTACTCAAGTGACAATTTTCAATTGGCGGCACAGATTTCCATGCATGGAACCAAGAAACTCTGTTACAGCTTCCATTAGCAGAAGAGACATTTGTCAGAACTACAGATAACAACATTGGCGTGGAGACACTTGAGCTCAGGAACAAATGCAGATGACAGCATCCCACCTAATGATTCCTGTTTGGACAACGAAGTCTCCCTCTTCACCTGCGTTTGGATGAACTTCCCAACCAATGACACCGTACTCATCACGGATACAGCACAAACGAATGAGCAAAGGTGACAGGGTCATGGGCAGGTAGTTTACCGAGCAGTAGCAATGGGGCACAAGCTTGATATTCATTGTGCAGGCAATCCAAACCTTAAAGGACAAAAGGAACTCATTTCAGTCCTGAACCAATGATGGAACAGATTTTATTTTTTGCTCCTTCTAGAATAAACTCTCAACCTGGAGATGGCTCCCAGACCAAGTGACATACGTATGCACAGGCACTCTTGTAGGAGAGAAATGCACAAATGCAAGGGCGGGTGGTAGACAAGAGGGAAGTGGAAGAACAAGTCTGCAGCATCATGGTGTCTCAGGTTGGTGCTGTTGGCCTGGCGGTTTAGACCCATGTGTCATGTGTGTGTGGGAGAAAGTGTCCTGCGCAGTGTAGAATGTGTAGCAGAATTCCTGACCTGTCCTATCTAACTCCCACCCTGTGTGTCACTCCGAAAAGTGCCCTTGGCCATTGCTAAGTGGGGTGGAGTTTGGGTCCAGTCATAGGCCTTGCAAAGGATGCTGCCTCTGTCCTCCCAGAGAACACAGGTTGCGAAATTTCAAATGCAACCCTGATTGCCACAGAATTGGAATGCCATTGTGCATTATACATATATATACATATTTAAAATTTGCTTATTTTTTATTGAAAAGTCAGATATACAGAAAGGAAGAGAGACAGGAAGAATTTCCATCCATTGGTTCACTCCCCAAGCGGCTGCAATGACCAGAGCTGAGCTGATCCGAAGCTAGGAGCCAGGAGCTTCTTCAGGGTCTCTCATGCGGGCGCAGGGTCCCAAAGTTTTGGGCCATCCTCGACTTCTTTCTCAGACTATAGACAGTGAGCTGGATGGGACATGAACCGGTGCCCATATGGGATCCAGGCTCTTGCAAGGCTAGGACTTTTAGCCACTAGGCTACTGCCCCGGGCCCACTTGGGAGACATATTTATTACAATGATCATTTAGAATCAGTACTCGTGGCCCTTCCCCCCAACAATTTATTTAGTTGTCTTATTTATTTAGTTGTCTTCAGCAGACACAGGAATTGTGTCATTAGCTGTGTTTCTGGCTTCTCCTTGATGCGTTCATAGAACCTAAAGTCATGCATATTTGTGAAGTCCCATTCTTGGCAGATAGACTTTTAAAAGCATTCTCTCCTCTTCTGGTCTACTTCCAACTTTTCTAAGTCAGTCATCTTTTGAAAAGCTAATCATCTTTTTTTTTAAAGCTAAGATAATCATCCTTTTAGAAGTCAAGGTACAGGGGCTTGGCAGCGTGGCCTGGTGGCTAAGGTCCTCGCCTTGATCCCATATGGCTGCTGGTTCTAATCCCGGCAGCTCCACTTCCTCTCTATCTCTCCTCCTCTCAGTATATCTGACTTTGTAATAAAAATAAAATAAATATTTTAAAAAAAAGTCAAGGTACAGAAGAATAAAATAAGTGGTGGACTAGAAAATATGATTTTCATCCAATGAATCATTTTCCTGCACTGGGTCAAAATGAACAATGTAATGTGTTGGTTTTTTTTTTTTTCTGATTTTTCCTAGTCAAAACTGACAAAAATTCCATGTTGAAAGATCACTTACGAGGCACAGGGTAATCACCTATCTGCTACACCAGCATCCCAAACAGGCCACCCATTTGCATCCTGGCTGCTCCACTTCTGATTCCGCTCCCTGCTAAAGGCCTGGGGCAGCAGCAGGGAATGGCTCAAGTCCTTGGGCTCCTGCACTGACGTGGAAGACCCAGAAGAAGCTCCTGGCTCCTGGCTTCAGATCAGCTCAGCTCTGGCCATTGTGGCCATTTTGGGGAGTGAACCAGTGGATGGAAGATCTTCCTGTCTCTCCTCCTCTCTGTATATCTGACCTTGGAATAAAAATAAATAAATCTCAAAAAAAAAAATAAACTTACAAGTTTACTATGGCACGGAAATCTTTTGAAATCTATGCTCTTCAAATGACTGATTGAAAAATACGGTTTATTCAAAACTCATGTCTGGCTTTCAATACTTTTGTACTAAAATAAATTCATCTTCTAATTCCACTTTCCTACAAACCTTTTGACATGTCCTTGTAGATGGCTAGTAATCGAAACCGTATTCTTACTACATGTATTCCTTCTGGATGCCATTTTACATTCCTTTTTTGTTGCCCTTTCTTTAACCAATTACTTACCCACACACTTTGGTGAACATCTTTGCTCCTTGCAATGGTCATGCTTTATTTTCTTAGACAAGCAATCTGCTGTTTGGGAGAAATTGCTTTACCCACACGGTACTTGCAAGGTTCTAACGGAAGTTTTGGATAAAACATCACCACAGAAAGAAGGCCAGGGAAGCATCAGCCTGAAACAAGGATTATCCTTCCCTGGTGGTGGAGCAGTGTGTTGTGGTGGAAGAACCTGGCCGGAGAGAAGGGGAGAAGAGACATTTCTGAGTAACAGGGATTACAAATCTTGTATTTGCTTGTGAGCCCAGCTCCCCCTCTGCTGTGCTGTGGGTTTGAGGGGTAATGGGCTATGCCTTCCACAATGTTACCAGCAGGAAATTAGGCTTGCCTCCTTAGGTAGTTCATGGTCACTCTAAGCAGACACAACATGCTTGCTGAATTGTGCAATATTTGAGAGCAGGGAAAGATGATCACTTTGGGAAATTTTTGTTGACCCTGGAAGTTTTTCTTGAGGAGGAGGATGAATGTGGGTAAGATTTAGAAAACATGAGGGTTTCAAAAAGACAGTAAGCAATATTCTGTGTCTGTTAGACTGTCCAGTGCTATGAGCAAGAGGGAATCTTTAAAAAGCAAAGCAGAGGCAACTGAGGACAGAGACTTACAGGTGCGTGGAGAAAATAACTGGGTAACAGAAACATTTTGCAAGCCATGGGAAGTGTTTGCATAATACACATTTCTAAAAACATGAAGACCCTTCATATATATGGATTTCAATTTACGTGCACCAAATTGGACTTACCTTTTAATTCCATTTTTTCCTAACCATACATACATATTTACCTGTCTCATGGTCTCTCTCTCTCTCTCTCTTCCTTTCTTTTTGAGTTATTTACATTTTTTATTTAACTGTATTTAGTCTTCTAATCTTGCTTTATTATTCATTTGACTTACTTTTAAATTTATTCAAACGAGCTCTTTCCAAGTTTTTTTAAAATGTTATTCTTTTCTGTTTTTTTGGTATGTCTATTAGCCACTCAAATTTGTTCTTTATAAAAGTACCTGCTCATTTCCTTCTTTCACAGGTTGGTTGTTTTGCTGCCATTGAGTTTCTGAAGCTCTTTGTAAATCCTGGATATTGATCTCCTGTCTTTTGTATAGTATAGAGAGATTTTCTTCCATTCTGTTGGTTGCTTCTTCGCTTCATTGATCATTTCCTTGGATGGACAGAAGCTGCTGAGCCTGAAGCAGTACCATGTTAGACTCGAACTATAATTCACTCTTAACCTTATTTGAATATGCTGAATTTGACCATTTATCTTTATAGCTGAGTTTTGTGCTCTCAAATAGAGCAACTTTTTCTCTCAAATCAAGCAACTCCTTTTATGGTTCTTGCGAGGTCAGACTCATGGTAATGAGCTCCGTTTGCTTGTTTGTCTTGGAATAGTTTTATCACTCCTTCATTTCTGAAAAGACAGCTCTGCTATATATCATATTTTTTGCTGGAATGCATTTGTTTTTCAGAACTCTGACTGTGCCATGCTACTCCCTCCTCCTACCACAAGGGAAGACTGTTATATGTGATACATTTCTTCTGTCCTGCTACTTTCGAGATTCTCTCTGGCTTTGACTGTGAAGAATTTGATTATATGTCTTAGGGCCTTTTCTGAATTGATCTTACTTGGGGTCTTCTATATTCCCTGGTTCTGTGTGTCATGTCATTCAACAAATTAGAACATTTTAGGCAGTAGTTATTGAAAAATGTTTTTCTCTCTTTTTTGGCTTTCTTATTCATATATTAATACTTTTTCCTGCTTTCATTTATGTTTTATTCTCTCTCTTTCTCTCTCTCTCTCTACACACACACACACACACACACACACACACACACACACACATTTTTTTTTCCCTCTTTTTTTTTAGATGCCCTGTGTTTGATTTTGCTTATTCCTCAACATCATGGAATTTGCTACTGAAGCTCTCTTGGAGTTGTTCAGTTTTGTCTTTGGATTCTTCAGCTCCAGGATTTTTTATTTGCTTCTCTCTCTCTTTCTCTCTGTGTGATTTCTTCTGTTCTTTTACTAAAATACTTATTTTGTTCACACAATGCTGTCCTAGTTGCACAAAGTTGCCTCTCTGTGTCTCACTGAGTTTCTTCAAGATGATTATTTCAAGTTCTTCTTTTAGAGAAATGGTATATTTCTGTTTCTGTGGGATTGCTTATTGGAGCCTTATTGGTTCTCTTTGTATTGACACCTTTGACTGAATCTTTGGTATCCAGGTAGGCTGGTGATTTTCTGGTCAGTGTGGTTTCCTCTGCATCTCTAGAGAAACCTCCTTTGGAAGGTGTGTTCAGTCCTCGTTGGAATGACATGCCCAGGTCTGTGACTGAAATGGGCAGGAATGGAGACTTAGAAATCTTCAGGCCAGGTTCTAGAGTCATGAGTAGGTTTCCTGTGCGGGCAGCTTGGTTCTCAGACCACAGTGGAAGAGGGTTGGAGACAATTTAGAGGGCAACTTCAAGATTTGCCACGAAACCCCAGTCAGTGCATCAGCCTGCAGGAACACCAATGGATGTACCTCCCTCCAGGTCACCAGGCAAGCAGAATGGCTGTCCTGTGCCAGGCAAAGGAGAATGCTTCTGAGATTCAGGCTGTTTAAAGATTCACCCTGGGATACAATGTGGCAAGCCCCTCAGGGCGACTTGGATATTCATGTCTCCCAGTAGCAGCCTGTCTGGGCAGAGCTTCTCCCGGATCTCAACTGGGAGGAGTTGCAAATTAGCTCCATGGTTGATTCAGACTACACTGCAGAACCTGTGCTCGCAACCCAGACCAAGCAGCCAGCAGACATGATTCCCAGCAGCTTCCTGTGTGCACAGAGCAGTTGTAAAATGAGCTGTGATGATCAGGAGCTGACACCTGGGTCTTTCAGGCTCTGCTGTTAGATGGTGCCCAATAAGCTTTCATAGTTACTTAGTATCTATTTCTTCTCCTAGGCCAGGTAACATCAAGGCTAGAGCAGAGAACCTTGGACCCTAGACAGGGCGCCTTTAGGACCTGCTGTTAGATGGGGACTAGCCAGTCCATCTCATTGGCGTAAGAAAAGGAGTGTGACTTTCAGAAGGTGCCATTGGGATTGCTTCCAGGCTGCAGCCAGGAAAAGCATAGAGAGCCCCTGTCCCAGTGTATACCCCGAGAGTTCAGATGCTGGCTGGAAGGTTTGCAACCAGGCCAGGGACTCTGCTGAGTCTGCTTTGGGTTTGAGATGGGCCAGGTGTTCCTCTGCCTCCCTATAGATTTTTATGCCTTGGGGGATTGCTCAAGAGCTGCAGCATGGAAGGGTTGGAATTGAGACAAGGCCCCTTCCTGATCTGCAGGGTGATACTTGTTTCAGGTGGCTCAGTCCTCAGAGGTTACCATAGCTGAGAGCAGCTGGAGCTGAACTGAAGAATAACCTCTGGGTCCCCTCATCCAGACACCCCGAGATCAGCTTACAGACCTGGCTGTCAATCACCCTGGAGGGTGATGCTTCCTGGAATGGAGCCAATGTCTTGAAGAGGAGCTCTTCTCTGGATTTCTAAACCTCCCATCTTGAATCTTCTCATTGCTCCGCTATGCAGCCACTAAAAGGCTCTGTTGGTTTCTCTTTCTAATAGAGCTCCCTGCTGGAATCAAAACGCATAGCTGTGCCCATATTAGCAAGTTCTCCAGGCAGAAGGCAACTGGAAATCGTTGCTTTCAATTTTATTTCCACAAAGAGCTTCCCACGTTTGCTCCTTGTCTTTCGAGCATCTCCCTGGAATGCCTTATCTCCAGAGCACTGAGACACTGGAGTCCCTGGTGTTCATTGCACTTCTCTGTTTTGCAGCCACCTCTGCTACCAACTTCAGTGACTGTTGAGAGTCGTGTTTCCTTTGTCACCTTTGTCACTCAGCTGTGGTGTCTCTGCTCCTTGGAAGCAGCTTCAGCTTCCAAATAGATGCCCTAGGAGATGGGCTCTGTGCATATTTCAAAGGCAGCCTGTTTGTTCCTTCTGCGATGTGAGGTGTCAGTGACAGTTGTGAAGCAGAGAGGCAGCCCCTAGGATGCTCTGAACCTGCGGATTCCTTAAGTGTGGACATTCATCCTATAGGATGGGGAGCCCTCTGGTTCTGCTGTTTATAACTCACCCAATGTCATGGGGATCCAGTACCCAGGTATTTTGTCCTAGCTTCTTGAATAGATAAAGACAGATTTAAGCATACTTACTGAGGGATGGCTAATATAACAAGTGAGAAAAGTGTAACCATTTTTGGAGTTGGGTAATGGGTAGAAGTTGCAAAAATTTGTGAGTGTGCAGTAGAAAATGCCTTTGGTGCTGAGAATGAGAAATTTAGGAGATTTCAGCGGTGGCTGAAAAGAAGAGGAGACTGGCAGAGAATGCTTCACTCTTTTTTTTTTTTAAAGATTTATTTATCTTTGTTGGGAAGGTCCATTTACAGAGAAAAGGAGAGAAAGAGAGAAAGATCCTCTATCCACTGATTCACTCCCCATGTGGTCTCAAAGACCAGAGCTGAGCCTATCTGAAGCCAGAGGTCCAGTAGCTTCTTCTGGGACTCCTACATAGATGTGGGGTCCCAAGGCTTTGGACCATCCTGTACTGCCTTCCCAGGTCACACAGAGAGCTGAATGGGTGGAACCATGACAGGAACTGATGCCCAAGTGAGATCCCAGCTTTTGAAAGGTGCCGATTAGCCAATTGAGCCAGAGAACACTTCACTTAGAGTCTCCCTCAGTGGTCATGTTAAGATTGTGAAAAGAGGACCAGGCACAGTACCCTAGCAGCTAAAGTCCTCACCTTGCATGTGCTGATATACCATATGGACACTGGTTCTAATCCCGGCAGGCCTGCTTCCCATCCAACTCCCTGCCTGCCTGTGGCCTGGCAACAGTGAAGGATGGCCCAAAGCTTTGGCACATTGCACCCGCGTGGGAGACCCGGAAGAGGCTTCTGGCTCATGGTTTTGGATTGGCTCAGTTCCGGCCATTGTTGCCACTTAAGGAGTGAATCATCGAATGGAAGATCTTGCTCTCTGTCTCTCATCATCAGGGTATATCTGACTTTCCAATAAAAATAAAACAAATCTTAAAAAAAATGTGAATAGAAATGTGGAGGATAAAGGCCATTCTGATAAGCCCTCAGTGGGAGATAACGAGGGTATCACTGGAAACTGGGTGAGAAGGAATCCTTGTTTCAAAGTGAAAGGAATGTGATTTGGGGCCAGCACTGCAGCATTGAGAGTTAAGCTGTCACCTGCAAAGACAGCGCTCCACGTGGGCATCAGTTCATGTCCCCGCTGCCCGACTTCCAAACCAGCTCCCTGCTAATATGCCTGAGAAAGGAACAGAAGATGGTAAAAGTGCTTGGATATCTGCCACTCATGTGGGGGACCTGAATGAAGCTCCTGGTTTCTGGCATCTGCCTGGTCCAAACACAGCCATTATGGGTACTCATGGAGCAAGTTCTCTCTCCCTCCTCCTTGTGTCGTCTGGCCCTTTGTGTCTCTTCTCTCTGCCACTTTCTGTTTCATAAACAAACAAATCATTACAAAAGAGGGAAAAATGTGGCTGGATCACACTCATGTCTTCATGCATTGTGGAAAGTAGACCTTCTGAGTTTCAAACTTAAATATTTCATGGGAAAACGAGCAAAGCAAAGATTTAGAAGCACAACATAGCTTTTATTGCTTCTTTACTATAGGAAATAAGAACCAATTTGAAATGGAATTCATAAGAAGTCTCCAACATGCTCATGGAAAAATGTACAATATCTCTTACTTCCATTTTCCCAGGACATTTTTGATGTACCCTCAAAAAGAGCAGCAGCACAAAAAAAAAAAAAAAAAAAAAAAAATCTGGAAAATTCTCACTGCGGCCATGTTGGAAATTACAGTGGAAAACTGCGTACACAGGACACCAAAGGTGTAGACAAGCTACTTTGCTGGAAGGAGGGATGGACATGGCTGGGCAGAAGCCAGGTGAGGGTCACTAGGACAACAGAAGAATGTGCTGGAGGCATCTGGAGACTCTGATGCTGTCCCACCTGTTACAAGGCCAGACAGCTAGATGCCTGGGCTTTCTTGATTTCATGGCTCTGCTCCTACATTGGCTGGTGACACTTCTTGATAAGCCCAGCTCAAGTGGACACAGGCCAGCTCCTTTGAAGCCACAAGTGGTTCACCTCAGTGGCTATTCTCCTGCAGTACATGGTGTGGGAACTATGGAAGCGAGGTCACATCCACCTCGATAATCAAACATACAAGATGGAGCCTCAGCTCAGCTTGGGAGAGGAAACACAGCCACCAGGACTTGAGCTGGTGCTCCTGTGTGAAATTTGGTGTTGTAAGCAAGGATCTTAGTGCCCCGCCACAAGGCCAGCCCCTGTTACTGTGTCGTGATATGACTGAAGACTGTTCTCTTCCTACACTCTGTGCACCTATGAAACGGGTGATGCACTTGGCCTATGAGAGGATGGAAGAGAATTGTGAATACCTGGGTGTTCTCTGTGGGTCTTTATAGAGAGCTGTGTTTCACTGTTATGAGCCAGTATGGAATTTGTTACTCATCTCTGCTTCTGCCTTTTTTTCTTTTACTAAGTTGGAGAGAGATTGGGACTTTTCTTGGAATCTAAGCATATTCTCACACACCATAACACCACATTGGTCTAAAGTAAGAGAAAGTCTATGCTCATAAATTTTTAACACTTGATTTCTGGTAGTGCTCGATATTGGGAAAAACTTTCCTTCATGAACAGGTATGCATAAAATTAGGATGAAATACGACACAATTCAGAATGGTTTTCAATTTGATTTTCTTTTCCAGTGGAACTATGGAGGATGTTTAAGTGTTTCTGTCTGATGTTCTAGATTTTCCGTTTAATATGATACTGTACGCATGTGCTCTGTAAGTCATGGAGAAGACTGTCTACACGGGCCGTGTGAGTTCATGCTTACAGCTGGCCTGCTCTGAGCTCGTTCTCTTTTTATTCCTGCAATAATGTTATATAAGAAAATCCTCTGGAGGTGTTTTATTGCTTGAAAGGAGAAAGAACATACTTTTAAGTAGTCAGTTGTGGAAACCACTGCACTCACTGACTTTCAAAATTCTGAATCGTGTGAAAGAAAAATGGTAACCTAAGGTTACCCAGGGGAATGTTTCTAAAATTCAACCCATCATTGCAATGTCCAGGGTGTGGCTGAAACATATGCTGACTTTTCCCCAGTTATCTCATGGAGACAATAATTTGACCAGTCCTAATTAATACCCCAAAGTCTCATCACATTGTTTCTATAGTTTGGCTTCACTTAGTCACTCGCACAGGCAGCTCAATGTGACACACAGCTATTCTGGATGGTTCTTGTCCAAAATGATTATAGTTCCTCTGTAAATTGCTGGTGGACATATTGAACTCATTTTTCCACAGTACGAATTTGCAAATTTGTTCTTGGGGAAAATATTGGCTGCCATTCAACATCTTTTTCTTTCCCCTATGCCTCTCCTAATTTTTGTCCAGACTAGAAATTATAAGAATACCTGGCCAATGAATAATGCCTCTTTTTTTCCCTGAACTATTCCCACATCTCATTTGGCTCTTCCAGTAACTAATTTAACTGCATTTGAGGTACTGGAGCAGCACTGATATCCTTAATCCCAGCTGCCTCAATGAGGCCTCAGGATGTGGAACGGCTCTCCTGAAGGCACAAATGAAACTTGGGGTGGAGCCGAGTGCTCCGGCTCAGGTTTTCTAGCATTTAGTTCTCTCTGTTTTTTTCAGTGGTCAATGAAGACTAGGATCTGTGTTGGCCCTGAACCGCAGTTTCCATGTCACTGAATTATTTGTGGCAGCTACAGCTTGAGCGGTTTCAGATCAGAGGATACAGGACAGTTAATATTATTTATTTAGCAATTGTTATTTATTGCATAACTTATGAGATATATGCTGTACATATTATATGCAATCACATGTTTTATACATGTTTTGTATATTATATAAATTATGATGGTTATGTATGTATAACATAATATATATTACATAAATATTATTATACTTCTTTAAAGATTTACTGTGTTTATTTGAAAGGCAGAGAGAGAGAGAATCTTCCATTTGCTCTAAAATGACCACAATGGCTAGGAATGGGCCAGGCTAAATCCTGGAACTGGAAACTCCATCCATCTCTCCCATGTGGTGACAGGGGCTCAAGTGCTTGGGCCACCTTCCACTGCTTTCCCAGTCACATGAGCAGGGAGCTGAATCAGAAGCAGAGCAGCTACACTGGCACCTGTGCTTCCTTGCAGGGTGCTGGTGTCATAAGCAGGGGATTAGCCAGCTGTGCCACAACTCCACCCCAAGAGCTGATAGCTATTGAATATCCTGTATGACACCAGTTATTTTATATAATTTTTTTCAATAACATGTAAGGTCTCTCCTGCCAACAAGGAAAACATGAGCCAGGTACACTGGCTGAAGGTCCTGCGGCCTTTGAGTATTAAAGACAGGGCCCTGGCCCTGTGTCATTTGCCCTCATTCAGGAGACAAAACTGGCAACATCCCCGAGTGTTGGGAATGTCAATGTTGGACAGGGTTAGGCCAAGCTGTCTGCCACATCCCTTTATATGATATCAGGTCCCAAGTACTACAATCTGAGCTGTGCAAAATTCAACATGGACATTGCTGGAATTCAGGAAACTCACAGGAACTGCTGGAGAGGTGCCCATGCCAAACCACCGTTGCAGCCAGGTGCAACACAGTTCCAAGGGATTTCATTCCCAGGTTTGCTGAAATCAAAAATGCCTGACGATCAAAGCCCTGAGATAGAGGTTTCATTTCAATGGGATTGGGTCTTCTACCAGGTCACCAGTATTAGAAAAATACTGGTGGCCGGAAGGGAGGAACTGAATTCCCTCAATTGGAAGAGTGGGATTAATAAAAGACACAGTCAATTTATAAGGTCGGGCACTGATATACGAGAAGCTGTTGTCAGACCTCAGCCTGAACTTCCGACTTCCATTTCCTAAGCTTTAGCCATGCTCCGCCATTAGCTGACCAGATAGCTTCCATGCTAATCAATGGCTCATATGAGCAGAGATGTGAATTCAGGAAAATATCCACTAGTAAGTCTCACACAACTTTCCGAGCAGCACAGAGATCGTATGAGATCATTCTAGGTCAGGTCTCACCAACACTCTGGCTACTCATGCCTGCATCACTTGCCTTCCACCTGTGCTTTTATATTGCCTGATTAAGGGCATCATGAACAGGCTTCTTTCAATGGCTAAGTTCCCAGGAGGAAAAAATCGCACATCATTCATAACGCATTGTTTGTTCCACTAAGCTTTCAAACATCTTTCTCTTTCTTCCATCCCATAACTTTTCTGTAACTCACAATAAAAACGTGTCACATCAACAAGTAAATCCTGCAATCACTTCCTGGATGGGAATCAGTACTTAAGTGCTTAGCAAATGGAATATTTAAGTGTATTCTTGGGTGATGTGGTGTAACCTTCTTAGGATACACACAAGGATGAAGTTGTATTTGAATATTTGACTCAGGAATACACAATCACGATACAAGTAGCAAAAGGATTCTTTCTGATTTTGAAAGATTATCTTTCAAAGTTTTACAGGTTAAAATTTAAGGTATATTAAATGACTTCATTTATACTCATTCCTTTCTTTTGAATTAATTTTCTTAAAAGGCTGAATTACACAGAGAGAGGAGACAGAGAGAGACACTGATTTTTTTATTCACTGGGTCACTCCCCAAATGGTCCCAATGACTGATGCTGGGCCTGACCAAAGCTAGGAGCCAGGAAGTTCATCTGGATCTCCCAGGTGATGGCAGGAACTCAGATGCTTGGACCATCATCTGCTGGCTCTGAGGCTGATTAGCAGGGAGCTGGATCTGAACTTAGAGCTGAGACTCAAAGTAGTGTTTATGTGGGATGTTAACATTGGTAGCTTAACCTGCTATACTGCAATGCCAGCTCCTATTACTGAAAAATCCAACCATGCCACAATATGGAGTGCATCCGATATTTTGCTCTATTTGTTCATATCAAGCTCATGTTTTAATTCACTCAGAAATAAACCTTTTTGTGGCCCACTGTGTCTAAGATGGAAGTTAAAGTCCATGGACTCAATGTTGATGTCATTCAACCGTAAAGTGTCCTCACTATTCACTATTCACTTTCTTCATCTGATTTCCTAAAATCTCTCATTTTGATAAATTTGCTATTCCCATCTGTCTGTGTATCCTGTGTGTATTTATGGTTTCTGGCTTTCCCACAACATTACAGTTATGTAACTTCATGAAATATATCCTAGTCTAAAACATCAGCAACTTGAAGAATGAAATTAGATAATTATTTTTACCTTCCTTACAATTTGCAGAATATTCACATATTCCGATTTAAAATAAATTGGTCAGGTGAACCCAGAGCAAATTATTTGATAAACGAACCTGTTGGGTTAGACAATTCTTTTTTCCAGTTTTGTGGACCAAAAACTTGGGCCTGACTATGCTCTGCATTATTAAAATCAAGTTTCTCCCACGAGAGTGATGGGATTGGAAGTGTGTTTTAGAAAGAACTGCTCATTTCAGAGTACAGAATGGAGGTGACAGGGACTGACTGCCAATGCAACAGTGGAGAAGCTTATTCAGAGTATATGCTAAAAATGTCATTGCTTGGATAATGGCAGTGACCATTTGTCTGGCAATAAGGAGATATTGATATATTTGAATTGGGATTGGTGGCTAACAAACCCCTGCTGGTAGGTCCCAGGACAGGTACTTTCTGATGATATGTTAATATGTGTCCAGCAGGATAGGCAATATTGAACTCCTCATTCTAATTTTGGAAAAAACACTGCCGTCACACAATGCTCTCAACACATCATAACCAAAGCTTGCTGCAAAAATAAGACTTCTGGGAAACAGAAAAGCTCAGCGAGGTCAAAGTCTATCCTAGAAAACTTTCTGAACTGCACTGTCAACAATGACTGAGTCCGATAGAGTTGAGCATGCTGTCTTCTAGCGAAGTGCTTCTGCAGTTACTCTTCAGATTTTGCTATTCTGATTGGAGCCTTGTAAGTAATTGTTTTGGAAAAAGTTCAAGTAAATATTTAGGTTGATTATTCTTATCTCTCTGGTACATTACATTTAAAAAGCAACCAGCTGCCAAGTTCATAGTTACAGCCAGTTCATCTTGAAAAACAGGGCATTCCAAGGAGCTTATCATAAACATTAGTGAGGTTATTCTGAACAATCAGTTGTAATAATAGAAACAATTTGAAATCACCAGCAACAGAAGGCCTCACAATAAATGACCTGCTTTTGAAAATTAGATTGGTTTTAGATCATAGCACATAGAAATTGTATTTAGGGACTATCTGTTAAGGATGCAAAATATTAAAGTTGTGAGGAGAAAAGATATCATCTTTTATTTAAAGAGCTTACAACCTAGTGACAGAATATGTAATTTACTAGCACTTAAATACAGGTGATGACAAGTTTGGTCAAGGATCTATTTAAGATCTTAAGAAAATGACATTTTGATGTAATTTGACTTTACTTGTCAAAACTCTTCTTATTCTAAAACAACACAGTTAGTGAAAAATAGTCTTCTTTTGAAAAAAAAAAAGAATAAAAGATACTGCTTTCCTTATTGGTCTTCCATTTATCTCAATGGTCTTTACTGCTGATCTCAAAGTGTGTTGAAGTTTTGCTCCCAGTTGGCAAATGTTAGGTGTCAGAGTTTCCAGAAAAGCACTGTCTCTCTTGTTTTGCTAATTCTTTCTCTCCATGTGTGATCCAGAATGCCAGAGCCCCTCAGACCCCACCCTGGCCCATGCTCACCAGCATAAGTGCAGCTCCTACTCCTCAGACCCCACCCTGGCCCATGCTCACCAGCGTGAGTGCAGCTCCTCCTCCCCAAGTTTCTCACCTCCAGCAAGGCATGGGCTGGGTGCTTCAGGTACGCTCTCTGTCGTCTCTTCACACGTGCTCTGTGCTGGCTGTCCTGTTAGGAACCTTCCCTTTTCTTGTGCTCTGAGTTGTCCCAGCTCCTCCACTGCTTGATCAAACACTTTGCTTTCTTTTATTGCTGTGTTCTTACTTCACAGATACAAAAGAATCAACACCCGTCAATTTACTTCCTAGATCCCTGTCTTCTTAGATAGTGGTTTAATTGTGACAGGATTCCCACATGATACAAGTTGCTTCTTTATAAGGTACAAATCAGTGCAATTGCCACCACAATGAATATAGAGTAGTTTCATCCAAAAAGCAACCATGCACCTGCAAGCCTTCAGTCACCTTTTCTTCCCTAACTTCCCTAGCACTGGGAAGACCGTCTTCTACTTCCTATGTCTGTCAGTAAATGTGCCAGGCATCTTGTCTATAGTGCAGTAGTAAGGCAGTACGTGTGCAATGGATTTCTTTTACTTAGCATCAAACTTCTCAAGTTCATCCATTTTGTAGCATGTATTATGATTTCATTATTTTTATTGGTGAGTTTTATTCTGTTTCAGGGATATTTGTCTATTCTTTAGAAGATTAAAATGTGTAGTGTTTGCCACTTTGGGGGCTATTATGAATAATATATTTGGGGTTGGGACAAGTTCAAACCATTTTTGCGCAAGTTTGTATTTGGGAAATGTCTTTTCTTTTTGGTATATAGCCTGGAATGAAACTGATGACTCCTATGGTACTTCTGTTTTTAATTCTTTAAATATTTATTTATTTGTTTAGTCTAGAAGGGAGATTACAGAGATTTCCCATCAGGTTCACTCATCAAATCATACAATAAGAAAAGTCAGGCCAGGCCGAAGTCAGCAGGGACTTAAGCCAGGTCTCTCATGTGGGTGTCACTTGTTGAATCTCAGCGCACACATCACCAGGAAGCTAGAGCTGAGAGAAGAGCCAAGCTTCCCACCCAGACACTCCTCAGAATGGCCTGTGAACTGCTGCGCCAACGCCCAGGCCCGCTAGAACTTCTTGGGGACTTGTCCTAGCACTGTCCACATTTCACTGGACACTTCTGATTGTCTATCTTGTGGTTGTCTGATTTCAATCAACGTTTCTGATGCTCTGATTTTGTTCTTGTCATTCTAGTCATTAGACAGGGAATCTCATTGAGGATTGGATTTCCATTTTTCTGATGATGAATAATACCCAGCATGTTTTCATGTACCTGGGATGTTTTCATGATCCTGGGATAGCTTCTTTGGCAGATTCTTCAAGTACCTTTTAAATGGAGGCATTAGACAATTTTATTGTTAATTTGAAAGAGTTCTTTATATAGTCTAACCACAAACCTCTCATACATACTTGAAAACATTGTCTCCTGTTCTGTGGGTTGTCTTTTGACTTTAAAGTATGGGTTTTATATGATTTGCTTCAGAATGTTTGTCTATCTCATGTTTTTGCTTTTTACCTGTGATTTTTGGGTATCCCCATCGAAGAAGGCATAGCCTAATCTGTGGTTTTGGAAATCTGGTGTGGGAGAGATTTGTAGTCTTGCTCTTACATGGAGATCTCTGATTCATTTTACCTTGTTTTTTTATGTAAGCAGTATCTCAATCATACCAATTTTAGTCTATTTTGTGTGTCTATGATGAATGAGTAATTAATCAAGAGAAGTTTGTCATTACAGTTACGAAGGCAGGCGATACAAAGACTGAGAGATTGGCATCTGAAGAAGGCCTACTTACTAAGTTAGCCTGTGGAGGAAGGCTGAAGGGCAAGAGAGGCACTGAGGGGAACGGGGCTAGAACCATTCTCTTTGCAAGAAGTTACTCCTGAGTCAACTCATCCCTCCCATCATAGTAGCATTAACCCATTTGTGAGGATCTGATCATCAAGAGTTCCCACTATTGCATGGAGGGTTCATTTCCAACACATGTAGGCCTGGGAAAAGTTCAAATCGTAGGAGTGCCCCCATTGAATGTGTTTACATGTAATGATCAAGCAGTTTTTCATAGTGGGTTTTGTTCCAAAATTCTGACCTGTACTATTGCCTGAAAACTGTCACGTCATCCTCTTTGCCAACATTATGAAACATCTTGGAAGGCAGCCAAGACACAGCATGGAGAAGGGTCATGGAGACTTACATAACTGTAAGTGTTGGCAGGTGATGGAGCCATACCCTGCTTTATGTAGAGGAAGTAATGACATCTCCTCACTGCTCTCTGCTTCTCACCTCTGTGTCAAACAGGCTCAACATCAGTAAGTGACTTTCCGAATACAGGAGGCAGAGGATACAATCCACCCGCACTCCTCTACATTACAGCAGAGTGCACCTGTAGCTGCCTGATGAAGAGAGGTGCACCCAGGGCTGGGATCGGCTTGGAGGATTAGGAGCTCCCATGTCCTAGGAGAGCTGTATTGCATCAGAGCAGATGTCAGGGAAAGGAAACAGGGAGCATATTGCTTTGATTTGGCCACTGGCTTCTAGGTGTGTGAATGAAAGGAGCGCTCGGTGCCTCCCCAGTGTTTTCTGCCCATAATCAGCAGCAAAAGCAGCGGCTTGGTCACAATGAGACAAAGGCCCGGGAACTCTGGGGTGCAGGAGCCTCAGTGTGGAGCCTGCATCGGCCACAGCAGGCACAAGGCAAGGTCAAGAAAACTCTGACTCAGCCGTGAGTCAGAAGGAAGCTCAGGCAACAAAGATGGATTTGCTCTTTAAATGCTGTAACGTGTGGGAGATAAGAAAGGCAGCCTGCTAGGAATTTTCCTTAAGCATTAAGAATCTCATCTCATGAAACCGCTACACCCTCCGTGTCTCTAGCATGCACCTTCCACAGGTCCTTGTCCAGCGCCTGTGAGCTCATCTTTATAATACATTGTCATAGTTAAAGCTTTTGTATACAGCATTTGTAACGTACAACCTCTATGTTTCCTAAGAGAGCACTCCTATGATTTCATATTTAAGAGAATTTAACTTCCTATTTCAAACTTTTGCATACATCACTGTGGAAATTTTGATCTGAAAAATTAATGATTAAAAATTACCGGGTGGATTAGCTTCCCTTTGAATACTTAGGAAAGAAAACCAAGAAAGAATAAAGCATTCGTATTTCTAAAGCACATCTACACTCCACATGTTTATGTGAACTGTATTTATACAGTTTAAAAATAAATGTGAATTTTATTTGTAGAAGGTTTTATAATAAAGACACTTCTGCTGGCAGTTATTTTTAGCTCCATTTTATAATTTTTATAACATTTTATAATATTTGGTAACATTTTATAATGTTTTAAGTTTTATACCATCTTGTTATATTTTATATTATAATGTTTACAATGTTATATATTTTATAACATTTTATAATGTCAAGAAATGAGAATGATAATAGAAAAGGTAGGACTTCTTTGTGAAATGTTCTCTTCATCATACCACATACCACCTAGCAGAGGCAGCATTCCAGCCTTTTCTGGACTTACAGGGCATCTGGCATCACACAGAAGAAACTTTTGTCAGAGTCCTCCTAGCACACACTAGCATTCCACTTCCCAGCCACTGCAACACGTCTCTGGCTTAACCCAGGGAGTTACATGGCCAGGACCAGGCTTAGGCAGACGGGGCCAATGAGAATGCTCTCCTCAGAAGGCACCAGGGGAATGAGTTATGAGAAGGCCATGATTTACAGTGGCCTTGGAGCTCTTAGCAAAACTAATTTTTCTGCTCCTGTTTTATTGCGTTTAGGATTTAGCATTTGAGGAAAGATATTTTCGTTCTGATGTCGTTCCTATCATTTGCTCTCTCTTCAAAGTGGGACTTTATCGACTCCAGCAAGCATTCCAAGCCTCTCTTTATGACAACTTCCTGTTGGCTATCTGCTCTGTGTTGAGACAATTTTTATGACTAACCCCATGACAAGTTCTAGTGGAAAGATTCCGGAATCTATGGAATTTTGTGGAAAGGCCACCGGGAATTGTCTATAATTACAGAGACTTACGAAATCTGGATATTTGAATTGCATCTTGAAATCATTTTTTTAAAAAAAGCTTTACTTACTTAAAGCTTTATCTACTTAAAATCAGACTTGTAGAGAGAAGGGGAGGGAGGCAGGAATGCCCAGGGTGAAGCCAGGATCCAGGAGTTTCTTCTAGATTGCCCATGTGGTTAGCAGGGATCCAAACATTGGGTCATCTTTGTTGCTTTCCCAGGCCATTAACAGGAAGCTGGATTGGTTGTGGAGCAGCCAGGACTCAAACTGGTGCCCATATAGGATGCCAGCCTTGTAGGCAGTGGGTTTAGTCACTTCAACACATGGAACCATTTTCTGACAGAAATGCTTGAGTATTCCTTTCTGTAGCTGGAAGATAGTAGACACAAAGCACATTCTCCCTAGAATTTTGTAGCTTGTTTCTGAAGTCATAGAATTACAATAGTTTGTAAACCAATGAGTGTGCTCCTTGGTTGCATGACAGGAAGCTGATGACAGATGGGATGCCATCTCCATGCATCCAGAAACAGAGAACCTGTCACGTAGTAGGCTCTGGGGACAGCACAGGAGAGCAGCAGAAGATGGCTCCAGTACTTGGGCCCCTGATGCCCACATGGGAGACCCAGATGGGATTCCAGGCTCCTTGATTCAGCCTGCTCGAGCTCCAGTCCTCCAGTCATTTGGGAAGAGAATCAGCTGGTGAAAGGTCTTCTCTTTCTCTCCCTGTTTCTTCTGTTTCCTCATTCTCGCTCTCTCTGTAACTCTGCCTTTCAAATAATCAAGTCTTATAAACACACACACACACACACACACACACACACACACACACACGTGTGCAGGATTTAGTGGTAGTAGTGTTTCTGGGTTTATCCGGGAATAGTATCTGACCTTTAGTTCCAGAAGCTTGTTTTCCAAGGGATGGCCCAAGAAAGCTGATCTTGAACTACAGTCCTCGAGGTGACCAGATGGCAAGAGCTCAGCCTGAGTTGCATGTTTGGACATATGGTGCATAGGACTGTGTGATGCTTGGAGGCAGAGGGCCCTCCCATACCCTTTTCCCTGTACCCCGGACACTCACCTGATTTCCTTTTCAGGAGGGTAGTTTCTTTAGGAAACTGTGACTTCTTCTGTCTGCTTCACTGTTCACAGGTAAATAAAACTTTTCATTGAGCAACCCCCATCTGAAGCTGAGTCTTCGTGCCTTCTCCAGCCAACAGACCCCTGTGTCTGATAATACTTTTTCATAACAATAAATCAGACCTCTTTTTTGCTATGATGTTGTTTGGAGCCACAAATAATATCTCTCTAGTTTTCCCGTCTTTAAATAAACATACATCATTTGCATTGAGCACCTCTATTATAGAATCATGTTTCCCAGCATATCAAAGTCTCTGCAAAGGAAAAATATTGGTTTATGAGCTAATTAGTCGAGGAACATTAAGGCCAATGACGTGCACTAGGCTTAGCACTTCCTTAACAAATACTCGGGAGTTATCACATCCAACCCTCACGTCTTATTCTAAAGATGAAGAATCTCATCATTAACTTCTGGCCTCCTTAGAACCATTGTCTAATTAGCTGAGTTAATTGGGTAGAAGCAGATTAATTAGCACCCTGGTTACGTGTGTATGCATGGACGTGTGTGTGTGTGTGTGCATTTCAAGTTGTATTTCCTAGAGACACACAGCTACACACAGTGGGTTTTCAGGAACCAGCTCTTTGGAGATAAAAGATAGAGACATGAGAAAGGTAGGATTTGGGGGAGGGATGGAAACCACCCATCATTCAGTTATGACTGAGTCTGGGCTGATGCTGCAGGCAGCCTAAGTAGGTTTTGCAGATGACCCTACCTTGTAGCAAAAGAGCTAGGTGCTTGCATCCCTGTATCAGACAGTCTTTAGCACCAACCCGCATTGCTGGGTAGTGTCCTGGATAGAGAACTGTGGTCCCTGATCACCCGACGCCAATGTTCCCCTGACCACGGTTCTCTATGCCAGCCCTCTGTAGAGTATACATTTGCTTGTACTTGTAGCATGTGCCCACTTTGGAAAGAACTTCACCACTCTCTTTAGTTCTTCCTTCCTTGAAGCTTTGTACCTCGACAGCGGGATTCCAATGATACTTGTTGCCTCTGCCTGCACCACCTGTTTAAGGTCTGTCTCACCCGCCACTGTAACAGTTCCTGATCTGCACAGCTTGATTCATGGGGTAGCCCTGAATAACCTCCAGAGGATTAGAACCTATTTAAAGGAGGCATGGTGGAGTGGGCACTTGGCACAGAAGTCAAGATGCCGTTTAGGGTGTCCTCATTTTATATGGAGAGCCTGGGTTCAAGTTCAAACCCCACTTCTGATCACAACTTCCTTCTAATGCACAGTTTTGGGTGCAGTGGTGGTGATGGCCCAAGTATTTCGGCTCTTTGTTACCCACATGGGCACCTTTGATTGACTTCCAGGCTCCCGGCCTCAGCATGGTCCAGTCCAGGATGTTGAAGGCATTTGGCGAGCTAACGCAGGCTGAAACAGCTCTTTGTTCCTGTCACTTGCAAGTGGTTCACTACGTGATTGTGATGTGCTGTGGGATGGTGCCCTTTCCATGCAGGTGACATCTTCATGCTTATCCCCTAGTTAAAGCTGGGAGACTCTCTCTCAGCATTCTGTTGGGTATGAGACTCCTGGACTCCATATTTAAACCTTCGATTGCTATATAATGGGTCCCTTGTGCTGTGAATTTTCTATGATGTGGAAAGGTAAGTGGAAGGGCACAGCTTTGGTATACATATTGGCTCTGCTCAGAATGAGTCACTGCCCCTTCCTAGACTTGAATTTGCATAGAAATGTGCACATTTCACTTATTCTGCATATACTTATAAAATGACTATTGGTTTCATTGCAGGCACTTGGGGAGTGAACCAGAGGATGGAAGATCTCCCTGTGTTTCTGTCTCTCTGCCTTGCAAGTGAAACATTTAAAAAAAATAGAAAAAATTAAATTCGGGGCTTGAGTGAACTGAGAGAGGCCCCTGAGGAGAGATCTGAATGCCATACAGATAAAGCCTTCCCCCACTCCTGCTAAGACCGGGTGGTAAGAACAGAGATTTGTCTTCTACAAGCTGCCTCCCCTCAATTCCTCCATCACCATTCACAGCTGGTGCCAGGACGGAACACTTGCTTAAAACAGTGTATTAACACACTGTCAAAGTCATCATCATCATCCAAAGCCTATATCTTACAGGAGGGTTTACTCTGAACATTGAATGCCTTCTATAAGTTTTGACAAATGTCTGATGACCTTTTCTGCCACTGTAGCATTACCAAGAAGAATTTCACTGCTGTAAGCTTCTCTACGCTTTGCCTTTTCATGTCTCTATTGTTTCTTGAACCCTTGGCCAACACTGATCTTTGTGTTGTCTCAACAGTTTTGTCTGTTGAGGTTAGCTGCAAACTTAGTTGTACGTATGTGTGTTTCCCCCATGTCTTCTTCTGGTGCTATAGCTCCTCTCTTCATATTCTGATGAATATTCTCATGTCTCAGTGGGCCTTGGTTTCTCCCTGAAGGGTGTCTTGGTTGCTTCCTAGTTTTGAAAACTATGAGTAAGATCTCTATAGATGTCTGTACCCAGGTGCTTCAATTCATGGATATTGACCGAAGAATGCAATTTCTGGGCATGTGGTAAGAGGATGCTGGATTCTCTAAGAAGCCACCACACCGTCTCCCGCTGTGGTTGTGCCTTTCTTATTGTCCTCACTTCATGGGTGAGGTTCCTGTTCCTTGACATCTTTGTTAGTATCTGTTGAAATCAGCTTGAGTTTCAATTAAGGAAACAGGTGTAGGACAGATGCTTATTTGTGCTTTAGTCTGCATTTTCCTAACAACACATGGGTGCTATAAGAGAAAGCAACTGACTTTTCTGTGTTAACCTTGCGTTTTGCAATCTTTCTGGAACTGCTTCCGAGTTTCAAGAGTTTACTTTCATCTATGTGTTTATTTATGCATTTGGATGGCAGAGAGAAAGAGAGACAGGGAATGGAGAGAGAGTGGGAGGATAGGGAATCTTATCTCAACGGGCTTACTCCTCAGAAGCCACAATAGCCAGGGCTATGTGAGGTTGAAGCTAGGAGCCACAAACTCTTAGTTGTCCCATGGAGGGCCTGGGTGTCCCAAGTGGGTGGCAGGAAGCCAAGTACTTGGGCCTTTGCCAGGTACCTCAAGAGAAAGCTGGAATGGATTGGATGTGGGATTCAATCCGAGCTACTCTAATAGGAGATGCAATGTCCCACATGGTGGTTTGTGAAGTAACAGCCTGTCCCATGATAATAATTTACTGGAGGAATTTCCAGAGCTCCTCTGGCAAACCCAATGGTCTCTGCCTCTAGGCAGTTTTATTCATCAGCTTTTATGGTGGTTCTGGCGTTTGTGCTTTTCCTCATGTGAGTTACTCTTTCCTTCAATCGTCCACAGGCCAGTTTATCACTGTGTCAGCAACATTTCTCAGTTTGTTCATATGGTGATAGGTCCTGTATCATGGGAGCGTGCTCTGCATGCAGATTCTACCTTCTTCAGCTTGATGCATTGCTCCATGAGAACGCACATCCTCAGGAACTAGGGCAGTCGAGGTAGAACTTAAAGTGTCTGGTGAAGTACCTGCCTGCTTCAACTTCTTGAGCTATGAAAACAAGAAGGAAGCAGAAGACTCTATAAACTCAAGACCGCAAGCTGTACATACCCGCATCTTTTCATCTTTGTTAGCATTTCACATCGCAGATGCTAACAAATTTCACTTTGGGGCAGTCTCAGTGGCGCACAAGACCTGGTAGGGTTGAAAATGTTCTCCAAATATTTATTACTCTTGAAATTAATTCCTGAGCCTGGCTCTCTGTTCCATTTCCTTCTTGCTCTAGGAAAATCCTATCAAGTATAGCCTCTGGCTTTCCTATTTTGCCCACATTAGTAATTAACCTCTCCAAGTCTGACATTATCTCTTTTGACATATCCTTGGTGCTTAGCAATGGCTACCAGCCTCCCCTTGCCTCCTAGTTGGAAGGGTTGGACTGTGACTGCACAGTAGGGCTTATACAGGTACCACCTGTCACAAGTGACCAGGTCCTTACTGCCTGGAGCCTAATTCCCAAATCACATTTCTGAGTCTGTATTCCAGCATCCCTCCTGGGGGAGTTGAGCAAAGGGAGGAGCATCAGGCTGTGTCCTCAGGACCCTCCCTTTAGAACCAAGCTACTCTCATTGACCTGACTGCTTCGATTATGATCGCCAGGATTTTTGCCTCCACTACAAAAAGGCTGTGTTGCTCAGATGGCTGCGTCCTTGCCAGTGGCAGCCTTCGTCCTACAACTGCACCACATGAAATCCAAAGCCCCACACCTCCCGTTTCAGTTCACAACTCTGGGAAAGGCAGCTGCAGTGCTGTACTCCCTGTAGGACCATAGAATGCTTTAGTAGCAATTGCATTACCATCCAAGTTTTTCCTCCGCTTTTCTTCCTGTAAAGACTTGGCATACAAATATTGGCTTTCCAGGAATGCAACCCCAAGATACATGCACAGAATGTGCTGGGAAGTTCTCTGAGAGGGTTACAAGGCAGGGGTGGGGTGGGGTAGGGGGAGTGGACAGAAACGCAGTGCTAAGGAGATTGAGGAAGTCGGAGTTGGATGGAAGAAGAGCTTTTACATGTCAGGAACCCCTAAGAGGAGCTTTGAAGCTGGAGCTGGTATTGTCATTCAGAACTGTCCTAAATGACAAAGTGTCAGGCCAGTGACTGGCCATAGTCGGCCACTTAGGAGAGACCATTAACTTTATTGGGCAGCTCTGAACTTGGCACCACCTTCCAACAACGGTCAAGGCATGAACATCAGGGACAAATCTTCCTACAACCCAAAAGAATCATCTGAGACTTTAAGGATTATCTGAATTCAAGAATTATCTGAGAAATTTCAAGAGAATTTATGACAAGTGCCACCACATTCTTTACACTAAGTGTGCAGATTTTAACGCTTCTACATCAGCTAACAAAAAATCAAAATGCATGGTATATCTATAAATGATTGTAAGGGTAACTCACTAAACCCTTTGTGTTGAAGAGCTATAAAGTGTTAGTTCATGCTCAGCTGCAGGCCTGGTGAAAGAGCGAATGATTTCATTGGAAGGCAAACTGTGTTCCTTTAGCTAACTATGGCGCAGACTTGAGTAATGAGGCATCCTGCTTGACCAAATGCAATCGTTAATATTAGCTAAGTCACTGTGAAAGGGTAGGTGGACAAATGCCAAACTGGATATTGCTAAGGAGGTGTTTTCTGGGTGAGACTGACATTTAATCAGAATTTGAGTAAAGCAGATCATCTTAAGGGAGAGGGTCTTATGTAATCCGCCAGTGGTCTTAACTGGAAAAAACTGAGGTCTTCTAAGACAGAGGAAACATTGGCTTCCATATCCCAGGGGCCACAACAGTACCTGCCAGCTTCCCAGTTGGATAACTTTACCATCAAGATTCCTTGCCTTTTGGAACCAGTGTAGTGGCTCAACAGGCTAACCCTCCTCTTGTAAGTACCAGAACCCCTATGGGCACCGGTTCGTGTCCCGGATGCTTTCTTCCCACCCAGCTCCTGATAATGAGCTGGGAAACGATGACCCACATGGGATCCTGTATCCTGGTTTTGGATCAGCTCAGTTCTGGCTGTTGCAGTCATTTGGAGTGTGAACCAGCAGATGGAAAACTTGTCTCTTCTTCTCACTGTAAATCTGCTTTTCCAATAAAAATAAGTTTAAAAAAAATTCCTGCCTATCTCTTGCATTGAGTCACAATTCGTGAGCCAATTCCTTGAAATCAGAAACAATCTATCTCTACACACACACACATACACACACACACACACACCCCAGGGGCTTCTGAGAACAACCCTCATTAACACATCCTACCCAGTCAGATCACATGTCCCTGTTTAATACTACCTCAACTAGTATTAAAAACTGTTTTTCTTTGATTCTCACATTTGTTCGTATTTGTAAATACACACATACATATAAGGCCACCAATCCGACAAAGAACAAGATTTTGTTAAAGTTAAGATGAGAAATTTGGTGTATTTTTCTATAAGTTGGATAGCTAAAAACAGAGGTTAAGATTGATTTTCTGCAAAATCATTCCTATACAATATGTGTATTGAATCAGAAAAAATCGGATTTATCAAAAATTTTAAACAAAAATACTAGAAAGATAATTCAGGTTTGACATTATTTGTCACCCATTGATAAAGAAATGTACTGGTGAGCACAGAACTTCATCACAGTGGAAAAAATTTAGAAGGGAGTCAAATGAATAATAACTATGGGCATATGAATTTTCAATAGGTGCTTTTAATATCATATTATATATAATTGAAAGTGTTAATATGTTGAAATGTAGGTTAGAAGAAATTTTCAAGGTTATTTTTTTTTTTTTGCACTGAGAGGCAAATGGATAGGAAATGCAGAAAGTGTATAAGGAGTATGTGAGATCCTACAAAAGATCTGATACACGTGCAATCGGAGTAGAACCAGAGAATGGGAGTGGTATGTACAAAGATAATTTTTTTTAAAAATCAGTGAAATACATTGTCACAGATTGAAGAAGTGAAAAGAGCCTTATGAAATATGTGTGCTGAAAAATCCAAACTAGGAAATTCTGTAAAACTGTTAAGCAGAAGCTAAGGAAAGCAGAATTGTTAGGAAAGGGGATAGAACAATAGAATCAGAAAATGTAGTTTAGACTGAAAAAGGAAAAAGAAAAGCAATGCTAACCGTTATCCTATCCCAAATACACACACAAAAATACTACAAGAGTTTTTTTTAGAAATATTTTTCAGAGGGGGGGAGTAGAGTGAATGAAAGAACCTACTATGAAATCTGAATGAACAAGAGCTTAGAGATCATGTCTCAGGGCAGGTTTTTGCCACAGTCATTAAGCCAGTGCTCGGGACACTTGTGCCTTGTACCTGAATGTCTGGGTTCAACTTCCAACTTGCAGTCAATAGACATTCTGGAAGGCAGTGGGTGATGCCCCAAGTGCTTGAGTACCTGCACCCATCTAGGAGATTCCTGACCCAGCCTTGGATCAAGTAGGCACCTGGGGAGTAAACCAGCAACTGGAAGATCCCTCTGTCACTCTTTATTTCTGATTTTCAAATAAGCTAAATAAGTCTTAAAAACAAACAAACGAACAACCCTTTTTGTCATTATTCCTGGAAGTTGCATGTAGCCTATAGCCAGAAAGCTTCACTCCTGGGGTGTGGTCAACAAAAATGCAGCTTTCTTCATTAAAACATCATAAAACTGTTCCCAGTAGCAGAGGCAAATGCAAAACCTAGTCAGTCACAGCCAACAGCCTCTCTAGCAGACCGGGGAGATCTTTTGGGACTTCACGATACTGCTAATGTTTATTGTCAGCAGAGAGAATGAACTACTAGCCTGCACAATGACCTCAGCATATCTCACACATACAATAACTAAAACAAACCCATCACCAACATTTCAAATTACATCATTCCTTGGATAGGAAATCTCCAAACAAAAGCGCATTCTCTTAAGTGATCAGATGGTTTGACTTGGTACCTGGGTGACCCAGAAAAGATCGTCTGGCTCCCCCTTGAGATGGCAGATTCCAGGTGACACTAATTCAGAGTGGAAAGCACTGCACCCTCCACTTACACCTCTACTCCCTCCCCCTCATAAAAGCCACCTCTTGCACATGTTTGTGAAGTTTATTCTCCCTGCCTTGCTGGATGCTCATCTCTTACCAGCTTCACCCTGACATGTCATGTTGTTGGCTGTCTACACACTCACACTGGTGATCCTCTCACAGGTTCTGCTGGCAGGTTGTGCGTACACTGGGTGCAGGTGCGAACAGTACATGCCGGGGGACCCGCACACCTCTCCTACAGGGCCCATTCCAGTGTCCTGGTTTTCTCTCCGGCTCTTGACTATTTTTTTTTTTTTTTTTTTTTTACTAGAAAACGTCTGTTTCTGTTTCCAGAGAAGGAACCACTCTTACCTAAAATGTATCATCTTCCTATTGATGTGACATTATTTTCTGATGTGTGTTGTGTGTATGTGTGTGTGTGTGTGTGTGTGTGTGTGTGTGTGTGTGTGTGTTGTGGCTTCAAAGATTTCACCCATCCTAGAGGACAAAGGCAGAGAATAGTATTCTGAGGCCAGTGTTGTGGTGTAGCAGGTAAAACCACCACCTACAATGCCAGCATCCCATACGGGTGCTAGTTTGTGTACTGGCTGTTCTGTTTCTGATTCAACTTCCTGTGTCATAGGAAAGCATTACAAGATGGCTCGAGTGCCTGGGCCCCTGTACCCACCTAGATGAGGTTCCACATTATTGGATCCTGACTGCAGCCTGGCCCAGCTCTGGTCATTGTGGCCATTTGAGGAAGTAAACCAGCAAATGGAAAGTCACTTTCTGTTGGCTTTCCTTTCTCTCTCTCTCTCTCTCTCTCTCTCTCTCTCTCTCTCTCTCTCTCTCTCTTTCTTCTTCTTTTCAAATAAATAACTAAAGAAACAGGCTTTTTTATTATCATTGTCTGTCTGCAAAAACATTTTGGTTGTCTAAAAAAAAACCTACTTTTCATCAATGATTTTAAAGCAGTAGGTGACTCCCCTACTGCAGAAATAAACTCCATGCAATTTGTGTAAAACCTGGGTTCTTCCATTGTAAGTACTCAACAAGTTTTTACATAGCTATGGGTACACAATCCAAAAGAAGTTGTTTTCAAGAGCACAGTGAAGGAAAGTTGGAAGGAAATAATCCTAGGATTCACTATGTTTTTCACTCTTTATCATGAAGAAATATATATTTAAAATATATATTTAAAATATATGTCAAATATATTTAAATATATTCCATATATATTATATATATGGAATATGTAGTATATAATATATTATATATATCCTATGTATTATATATATAATGAACTGGCTGTATAATCAGTTCTTACGATTCTCTGCTTTCCTTTGGCCTCATAGTCACACTGGAGAAATGCAAGTACAAAGACTTCAGGTAAACCAAGAGCAGGCTCTTAAAGAGCTCATGAAGAGTGAGCTGTTCCTGTTTAGACAGGCAGATCAACACTGGGAATTCTGCCTGCAGGCTTGTGTTGCCTGGCTGGGGATCTAGGGCTCTTCTGTAAAGAATGCATGATGCAGAAAGGCAGCGGCCAGCCAGGGCCAGCTATGTCACAGGCAGGGCCCCCTCTGCTCTGGATCCACCTCTGGGAGTCCTTCACACTCCTCCTGAGCTGAGGTGGTTTTCGCACAGTAGTGGGTCTCCACATAAACTCAGGACATCAGAATCCCACCCGTGCTCATGCACACCACACACACACACACTCCAAACACTGCAGCACAGAGAGAAACAAAAGGCAGTGACAAATGACTGCCCTACTCGTGTGCATGGTGTTCAAAGCAATGCAGTCTCCTGGGATGCTTAAAACAGAGCTCACAGGAAGTGCCCTATCTCTCCCTGAATGAGGCACCTGTCCACGTTCCCAGGATCTGTTCTTGGAGATCTGCATCTTGGCCACCTCAGCTGCACTCTGGGGAAATTAAATACAGCCTGGGCTCCTATTCCCATCAATTCTCTCTTTCTTATTTCTAGCGCTTCTCTCCCCTTGCAGTACTTCAGCCAGGGCTGCCCAGGATCTGCAGGTGTGTTCGGGCCTTTTATGTAGCACACCAAGCTATGCAGGGCTGAGGATGAAGTGAGAAAACAATGTCTTGTTCTCTTCTCACTCTCACCCCCTGGCTGAAACCCCAAGGCAGACATCGGTGCTGTTCAACATCAGGTGCTCCTGTGCTTTGTATGAGCCCAAAGCAGTGCTCAGTGTTGGCCAGAACTTGGGCTCAGCCCCTCAGCGGCTTCACCACCATCCAAGAACAAATAGGGCACACAGCAGGCAGGCCCAATCTTGTTTTCCCTTGTTTGCATCCCGAGTTTCCCCCAAATCATCCCACAGGTGCACACTGTTGCTGAGACCCCAACTCACTTCACTTCCATGCCCCTCTTAGCTGTACCCTCAGTTGGTGGTGTTTGCACATTCCAGAATTTTCTCATGATCCTTCCACTCTTTCACCTCCAGTACAAACTGAAGATGCTTTACCAGAGGCATGTGAGATCCCAGAACTGGTTCCGATTTCTGACTTGCTAGGATTTGGGGAATTTTTTTTACCTATGCACACCGAGATATCTTGAGGAAGCAATGTGAGCCTGCACTTGGCATTCGTTTATGTTTCCTGGACACTCTATAAGCATGACTTAAAGGGAATTTTATAGAATGTTTTTCCTGACTCTGTGTTCTCTGTGTGGAAGAGCACACATGTGCACTGGACCATCAGAAAGCACAACCCTGGACCCTGCCTGTGGCTGCTTGGTGTCACCAGCACTCCTGCAGGCATTTGCTGCTGTTTTACACCAGCTCTTCCCCATTAAGACATTCACACAGTAGACTATGTGTGTGAGGAGCTGAGCCCTGTGTGGCCCCACTGGAACAGCAACAAATGGTGACCATACTTGCTTTCCACTTGGGAGGCTGCGTTGGCGCTCAAGGGAATTGGATTTCCGCAGGTGCAGGCACAGCCCGAGAAGCAGTTGAGCCACCAGGAAATGGGGGACTCTCCATGGATCCTGTTCTGTGACTATCCTGTTCCCTGCTCCCACCCTTCCAGCAGCCTGTCATACCTTGTCATGACCAGCAGCCAGGTGACCAGGGTCATCTTCATCACTGCTACTCTCAGGGAGTTCTCCTGGATTCAGAGTGGATCAACTACCCACTGTCAGCCCAAGCTGGACAACTACAGCCTCACTGTTGATGCTAGAAACTTCCTCACTGTCCACTGCTCACTTTTCTGAAGGCATCTGCAGGCATATGCTTCATGGATGTAAGGTGAGAAATCATTTTTTTCCCACACTCCACATTCAGAATCTTTCAAAGAACACATGTGGATCACTATCATGACAGGCCAGAGCTTGTGCCCAGCACCATATCTATAACCATGACATTCCAAGTATTGGCAATGGCAAAGAATGGCATCCTTCAAGCTAAGCTGCCTCTGAGAACCTTCCACAATGATGCCCCTGTCATGGCTGTCACCTGTTCTTTGGAAAGTATCAACACATTTTATATTACTATCATGACTCTTGGGACACATTGGTCGTAGCTCTGGGGACAAGCACACACACATCCTAAGCATGACTTCTGATGCCCATTTCATCGGGAGGGACAAGGAGGACTTTTGTTAAAGGGCGACACCATTTACCATCTTTATTCAACCTGGTTTTCCTGTGGTGGTCAGGAGCTACTGGTATAAAACATGTGTGACACCCATCACAAAAGATGTCCCTGGTGATACATGGGTTTCTCTCTGCAGAACAACAGACTTGTAAGAAGTGCACTCTTTGGAGTCCAGGTTGTAGTGCAACAGGTTAAACCACCATTTGAGATGCAGACATTCCCATATGAGGGTCAATTACAGTCCTGGCTACGCTACTTCCAAACCAGATTTCTGTTGCTGTACCTGGAAAAGCAGAAGGAGATGCTGCAAGTGTTTGTGCTCCTGTACCTACATGGGGGACTCAGACAGAACTCCAGGCTATTGGCTTCAGCCTGGTCCAGCCGTGGTTGTCGCCAACATTCAGTTGAAGAGCTAATGATGTAAGAAATCTCTCCCCAACCTGCTCTCTTCCCCTTTCACTTTCCTTTTCTCTGTAACTGTCTTATAAACAAAATAAAATACGGGCAGGTATTATGGCCCAGTAGTTTAAGCAGTTGCTTGTGATAACATCATTACATATAAATGTGAATTGAATTCCCAGATCCTTGCTATTATGCTTGGGAAGTGAGACACTAGATGGAAGATCTCTCACTCTATCTATACACACAGGCACACACACATGTATGTACGCACACACACATATGTATAACTATCAGCTCAGTTTTTTTTTTTTTAGATGATGTTTACATAGCTGATCAGGGTGAAAAGTATCCTGGATTAGGGAAAAGTGGGTGTGATCCTTGTTTTTGAATTTTCTATTTCTTCTTCCTGCTTCGGGGGGAGGGGGAGAGAAAGATAAGGGGAGAAGCCATACTCAGCCTCTCCATGCCACAGTACCCAAGGATGGGGAATGACCACCCAGTATCAACCCAGGGTCTTGATGTGGCACACACTCTGAGGGTTCTGCCCAGGTGGTTGCACTGGTTTTGAAATGCTGTTGATCTCACCAATCCATGGTGGAAGAAACCCTTCTAATGTCCATTAGCTGACATAGTTGACCTTAACAATTTCTATTCGCCTAGATACTTGTCATCATTTGGCTGGGGTGGTTGTTCAACTTGTTCTGTTCTCTTTTATCGGCTGTGGTACCAATGTCCTCTGCAGGTCCCAATGGGCTGCCTTATTGTCTATGTGCATCTGGGCATGCCATCCACTACTCAGTCCTTTCTATTGAGGGGGACCAGTTCTCACAGGCAAGTCCAAAGACCCAGACCAGGTAAACTGGGCCCTGCTGGAACCCCTACACCCGAAGTTCATGGATCCAGCACTCCCCTTGCAGCTTGACCCAAGGGCCATGGCCAGGTGATCCAGGGTGCCACATCTCCGGGAACTCATGCAACTGGCACCCATTGTGCAGGCAGGCCCAAGGACCCAGGCTAGGCAACCTGTGTCCTGCTGGATACCCCCAGACCCAGGGCTCGTGAGCCTGCCACTACTGCCTCCAAATTGGCATGGCTCACCTCACCTCAGCATCCACCAGCAGGTCCTGCAGCTTGACTCAGTCTGGCTTGCCCCCAGCTCTAGCTCCTGCTGGTAGATGATGTAGCCTAGCCCAGTTCGGCCCCAGTGTGAATTAGCTGGTGCTGTGATCCAACCCATCCCCTCCTGTATCCCATCTTGGTTCTTAGATTTGCCAATGGATATTGTGAACTGGCCCAGCCTGGCCTGCCCCCAGACTTGACCCACATGTATGCCAGTAGGTACTGTAATCTGCCTGTTTGGGGTTGCTCCTTGCCTTGGTTCTTGTGCTCACCTGCAAGGAAGCTCAATAAATGTTTACAAAAAAAAGTAAAATAAACAAAATTTGAAAAAATATTAAAGAAATGCACTGCTTTAGGACCTGGAGGCTTTTGCCTGTTCATGGAAGCTGGGTGTTGTGTGTGCCAGGGTGGCAGCACGTACCAGTAGTTATTCTGTCCTTGGTATCCCTAATGCCTGCAAGGGCTGCCTAGGTAGCTGTACTCAGGGTCTTTCTGGGGCATTAACACAAAAGAAGCAATGTTGCCTCGCCATCACAAATCTGCTTTGGCATCTGATTTTCAACAACAATGGGAAAAAAAGCTGTAAGCCATCTAACATTGTATCACGTCTTAAGTTTACACAACCATTTGAATATCCTTTTGAATATCCTTTACATTTTCTATTCACTGTGACAGATCTTCAGTTGATTCATAACAATGTGCATTAGATGATGTTTGTCCGTGGTGACCCTGACATATCTCCCCTGAACACAGGATAGAGATCTTCATATCCAGCCTTGTACGTGGCACTGCTCTTTATTTCTTTAATGTCTACTCAGTGTATTGCACAGTACTCCAACAGCGTAGGGTTGAGCATTTGCTGTAGCATTTGGCCTGCTTCAGATGGTTGCACCCCACCCCCACCTGGCCATCCACATGTCTGTGTGTGAGTCCTGGTTCAGCCCCCCCAATTCCAGCTTCCTGTTTAATGCAGCTCCTAGGAGATAGTAAGGATGGTTCAAGTCATTGGGTCTCTGCCAGGCGCATGGGAGGCCCACCTGGATGGTAACTGGTTCCCAAGTATGAGTCCAGTTCAGGCCTTTCAAGAGTGAATCCAAAGGGAGCTCTCTCTCCCAAATTAATCAAAGAATCCCAGCTGTTCGTGTTTCTGTTTTTTCTGATTCCATATTGTGGTTTCCTCAACACCATGTTTCACTGTGGCACATGTTGCACGCACATGGTTACCCAAGCTCCCCAAACTCTTGGCTATTGGTGCTTCAGATAGGCATAAATGCTTCCTCTTTTTGCCATCACTTTCATCCATGGCCTTCGTCTCTAGGTTGTTTTGGCCAATTTCTTTTTCATCTTTTTTTTTCAATGATCCTGTTTTATTTGAAAGCTTGAGTTATAGAGAGAGAAGGAGAGACACCCAGAGAGAGAAATCCTCCATCCAGTGGCTGCAAATGGCTCCAACAGCCAGGGCTGGACCAGAGCAAAGCCAAAAGCTTCATCAGGGTCTCCCATATGGTTGCAGGGACCTGAGTACTTGGGCCATCTTCTGCCGTTTTCTCAGGTGTATTAACAGGGAGCTGGATTGGAAGTGGAGCAACTGGGACTTTAACCAGTGCCTAAACAAGAAGCCACAGAAGGTATCGTAACTTGCTAAGCCACAGTGCAAGCCCACATTTCAGAAAATTTCAACATCATTTTCACACTAAAACCCTACCCTGAGTAATGCACAGAGGGCCCTTCCCAGGTTGGCGCTGTGGGGAATGGCTGTTGAGGGGTCTTCCTGTGCCCATGCTCTGCCACCTCCTCCTGGGTGCATGGGTGAAGGGCAAGTCTGGACAGGTAGAGAACAGATGCAGCCCCCACAAAGGAAGGAGTCTTGGAGGGACCTTTTGTCTCTTAGAGATGCTGAATAAAGTATGTGTTGAGCAGTTGTGCTTGGAGGGCAAACATGAGGTTGGGTATGGGATCTCCATGTGTGGCTTGGTGCTGGTGCTCACAGTTTCTGACTCTCCCGCATCCTTTTTTTGTGGCAGAGGCGTTTTTTTCACTTCGGTCCTTTGTTACTGGCCACACTCAAGTAATGGAGGCAAAGACATGATCTGGGTTAATACTCGGTTCCTCCTTCTCTGACTCCAACAGGCTTCTCTGGGGCCATTTCAGCTGATGTCCACTGTGGTCATTCCAAACTCCGCTCATGCTGAAGCTTCAGCCTACCCTCTGCACGAACAAAGAAGCGCTCCATTCCCATGTTGCATGCAGACACAGCACCAGGCTGTGATCTACTTGGACAACAAGAGAACTATACTCTTCTGACCTCATCTCCTATGAGATCAAGTACTTTCTGTTCTGGTTGGAGAAAATAGTTACTTCCTGCTACACATAGCCCACATAACACCGTCTAGACAGTTGCTGTTGCTCCCCAAAATATCATTAAAGAGAGTAGCAAAGGACTCGAAATTGAAAAATTGGGCTTAGTATTTAGAGATGTGTCGAAAACAGAAGCTAGATAACCCGACTGAGTGAGGAAAATACCATTTCAAAAGCAAACTGCTCTTGAACTTGGGTTCTAGAATTTGATCACCAGCATTGGTGCTTCTGCTGCCATGGCTTGGAGACACTACTTGTGCCCCACCAAAACAACACGGGCTCATGTGTAAGCCACAGCCTCCCCCCCCCCTCCCCCCCCCCCCGATGCCACAAATATTTCTGAGGTTCATTAGATATCGGCCGTTACCCGGCGAGTCCAGACCCGGCAAGTGGAATCCTGCTGATTTAGTACTTATCAGGAATAAATTACAGTTGAGAACTGGGATTTTTCACCGTTTTCTTTGTGTCAGCACAAATAAACTTAGCTAATAGGGCTATTTCCCACTGCCTATTAAACTGGCTGCGAGTCAAAGGCTTGCTGGGGGAGAACCAGCAAAGAGCTTGGAGCTGTGTTCTCTTGCGAATGTTTACGCTGCGAAGGGCCCGGAGAGGCAGAGGGGGACAGACCCGCTGCTGCGAATGATCAGCATTTTCTCCTGCTTTCTTTCAGTTGGCATCTTTTCTTTCCTGTCAGGGAACTGATGTAATTCGGGACTCTAAAAGAGTGAGTGGTTTCAGATGAATTTCGCTGGCAGGGGAGCCCGCCCACCCCAACAGGTCCACTCTTCACGGAGCCAGCGGCGGGGAGTGGGGGGAGGGAGACGGTGGCACCTACTTCCAGCCAAGGTTTACCCTTTGGATATCACTGAGGGAGAAAATGAGTGTAATCTCCAGGGGTGCATCCAGAGGGATCTCCTGGCTCCGAGCCCCCATCTGCCTTTCTGCCCATTTCAGGGGTAGCTTTCCTGGTCTTGTTAACATTCACGGAAGGGTTCCGAGTGAGGCGAGGCTTGCAGCCGCGGAAGGGTCATTATTTTTATCAGTGTGCTGGAGGTTATTTTGAGTCTGAATGCGGAGGGCTCTGATTCAATAAAATCCCAGCCTGAGTTTCCCAGCAGGGCGCTTAAACCATGGGAATTCAGCAGTGGAGCGTGCATGGGCTTCTATGATACTGAACTGGGGACTGCATTTCCATTTAATCATTCTCAAGAAATCAAAAGACACTCTGGGATTAAATGGGGAACCTTTTAAACTCGGAATTCCTCAGCCAGAATGGCCAATTAGCATTTAAACTGCAGAACTGGGTTATGTAAGAGGAAGTGAGGATTGAAGGAGGAAAACACCTTCTGTCTTAGCCAAAAAGGTGCAGCTATCATGAAATAAGACAGGAAGGGTACCACGGGCTGTTATCCCAAAGAAGAATAAAGAAGGCTGACATTACCCGCTTGTCCCTGCGCTTGTAAGCCTTGGTTAGCAAAATCAGATTGTACAAGGGATATCTGAAGCCACTGCCTAACAATGGGTTTTATTACATCACAACTAGCAACTACTCAGAATTTCAGCCTCTATAACTTAAAATCTGATATTCACTTTCAAAATTAAATTACTGTATGTATTGGAAAAAGAATAAGCTGTACTTAGGAATAGCTCAGATTCTTTTTGTTGTTGTTGTTGTTGTTGTCGTGTACTGTTGCTTAACTCCACCGCCCATGGCTTGTCCAGCCAAAGTCGGAAGCCAGGAGCTTCATGTAGGTATCACACAGGAGTACAGGAGCCCAAGGAGTTGGACCATCTTCTGCCTTCCCAGGTGCATTAGCTGGGTTAGCAAAAGAGGAGCTGGTACTTGAAGCAGCATTCGCGTGGGATTTCGATGTTGCAGCTAACAGCTTTGCAATGTTGCCACAACACGGGCAACACAACAGTGTTTGGCTTATCTGAAACTCTTTCCCAATCCTGGAGTCAGGAGCTTGGAGCTAGAGAAAGCATGGGCTCATGGAGAAAGCACTCATTCTGCCTTGCATATAAAGGCAAATATCAGAACTTTCAGTAAAGGAGTTGAATTTGACTCTTTCTCATCTACTAATTAACTTTGACTCTGATTTCCTGAACTCAGCAACCAGTTTCATTTCAGGGCTGGTTCTGCACCGGCACCTAATCGTGGCCTGAACGTGTGTGTGAGAAAGAAACACAATGAGAAAGTTGCATGATCATTCACGTTGTTCTGCAATCGGCAATGAGTTCCCTCTGTGGGTCCTTAGCTTGTATCCCAGGGAGGTGCCATGAAAGAGACTTCTGTAGCCTGTCACACACGGTGAGGGGTGAGGACCAGCAGTTGTAGGTGGGAGGGATTTAGAAGGGGAGAGATTGGGTCAAGCAGAAACAGCATGCTCTGTGCTCCTCACAGCACGCTGGGTCTCTTGCGTCAAATTGCCTGCCTCTATCTCTCCATGAGATAAGGATTTGGGGATGAAATCGAGTGGAACAGTTAGAATGAAACGGAATGAAGCAGAATGGGATGGTGTGAAATGGGGTGGGTAAGATGGAAAGGAATAGAGTAGATGAGAATCCAATAGAAAGGAGTAAACTTGTAAACTCTGCTTACAAGTTGTAAAAGGAATCTCTCAGTTTGGATGAAAAATCAGAAGCCCTTGAGCTACACTCAGGAACTGCTGTCCTCATGATACTGCCTCACTCTACTCTTTCCAGATTTCCCAAGTTCAGGGTGAACACAGTGAGCCCTCCTTCTGTGAAACTCCTTCTTCTCTAGGTTGTTATTCTGAAGCCTTCCAGGTGATGATACTGTGACTACTTTCAAAGATCTATCTATTCATTGGAAAGGAAAAGATGGTAGCAGTGAGAGCTTTCAACCATTGGTTCCATCCCCAAATGGCCACAAAATGGCTAGGGCTGGACTAGACCAAGACCAGGAGTCTGTAACTCCATTTGGATCTCCCATGTGGATGCAAGCACCCAAGTACTTGAGCCAGCTCGCCTCAGCAGGGAGCTGGATTGAAAGTGGAGCAGCCAGGATACACATTAGCACTCATAAATGATTGCAGTGTTGCAGGTGGTGGTTTAACCTGCTGAGATTCAGTGCCACCTACAGCACCATTGTCTGATAAGCTCATTTATTCTAGAGCGGTCATGTGTTGTCCATAACACTTTTAGGGATCTGGGGTAATTTTATCTTTTTTTTTTTTTTTGGAAAGTTAGCAAAGAACTCTACTTTTTCTTTTTCTTTCTTTTTTTTTAATTGCAAAGTCAGATATACAGAGAGGAGGAGACAGAGAGGAAGATTCTTTTCCCATGATTCACACCCCCAAAGCCAGGAACCAGGAACTTCCTCCAGGTCTCCCACGCAGGCAGAGGATCCCAAGGCTTTGGGCCATCCTCGGCTGCTTTCCCAGGCCACAAGCAGGGAGCTGGATGGGAAGTGGAGCTGCTGAGATTAGAACCGGTGCCCATATATGGGATCCCGGCGGGTTTAAGGCTAGGACCCCAGCTGATGGCTACCGTGCTGGGTCCAGTAATTTTATTTTTAAAGGAAGAATAGTATTAATAAAAATGATGAAAGGGGTAAAGAAGGCATGTTCAGCGAGGGTAAGTGGTAACTATGTAAACAAGAGTTCTCACTGGCAAAGCCATGAGAGCCCCTGTCATCACAACACTGGTTTCTTTTTAAGCTCTGGTCACTGTTGTAAGAATGACAAAAATGAAACTGCTACTATCTTTTAGGTTCTTTAAAAATATGTGCTACTGAGTGTCAAATTTAGAAATCAGAAATCTCCTGTTGCCAGGACCTTCTTGGGCAATTAGAACATGAAAACCGGAAGCCATCTGTATTTCACTCTGCTCTATCTTTACTATTTAAATCTCAGATGTACTGAACTTTTCTGATTTATAACTGAATTCTTTTGTTCTTGCATAGGGCCAGGCTTTTTATTTCCTTACAAGTCCAGTCATGTTATCTAGGTGGACTATTTCAGTATCTTGCCATTTCTTTTCTTCATCTGATTCTGGCACATTGTTCTCGGTATGATATTCTCTGAACCTTATCTCTTAAGTCCTTCAGTCACTTGGGCCAAACATCTGAGGGCTTCGGTTGCCTCAAGAGTGAAGTCAAACCTTCCCTTCCTCCTCAACAATCTAACTAACATGGTGAAATTGTCACATACCAACTCATCCATGTGCCCCCAATGGGGTCTTTCGCTTACTCTCATGCCTGAATCTTGCTCTAAGAATATCCTTCCCCCAAATGCCTGAGTTCCAGAATCCACATGGAATAAACATGATCCTCTTTCACTCCTGAATTGTCCTAATGCCTTGTCTTTATTTATGCTAGAGTCTTAGCCACCTGTTTGGGGGGAGAGGGGGTTCTTTCTAATGCTTTTTAATTGACAAGCACTTAATATTTAGGACAATACATAACTGTGAGACTAGAGTCCAATGCGTTCTAACAAAGCCATACAATGTGTAGAGAACACAACAGTGTGTCCATTGTCCCAGAAGGCTCCCTGTGTCCTGGGAGCTCCATTCATACCACTTGCCCCTGCCAAGTGTGAATTCCTCTTTTGACACCCCGAGTCATACATTATTTCCACCATTTCTAGAGCTCCATAGACTTCATGCAATGTTACATTGAATATAACCATTCCATGAGACAGGGTCCTTGTAAACATAGTAGCTTCTTTAAACTGCTTTTGAGATCCATCCATATTTTTTTAGGGATCAAATGTTCAGTTTTTGTTTATATTATTTGAAAGTGTGTGTATGTGTGTGTGTGTGAGAGAGAGAGAGAGAGAGAGAAAGAGAGAGAGAAAGACCTTTCATCCATTAGTTTGCTCCCGAACAGCTAGAATTATTGGGACTGGAGGAGGCTGAGGCCAGGGGCAAGGAACTCCAATTGTGGCTCCCCTGTGGGTGGTGGCAATCTAGGAACTTGGGCCGTCATCCACTGCTATCCAAGATACCTCAGCAGGGAGCTACGTCAGAAGCAGAGCAGCTGGGACCTGAACCATTGCTCTGACATGGAATATCAGCTTTGCAAGCAGAGACTCAAGCTGCTGCATCTAATACTGGTCCCAAGAGTTCCTTTTTTGTTTTTCCAGGTTTATTGCTATCTCATGGCATGAGCACAGCACAAATCACTCATCCTGTAGTGAGTACTTGTGGTATTGACAAACTTTGGCCCACCACAACAAATGCTGCTTTGGATGTCCTTTTGCTTGATAGCCATTTTTGTTTTTCACAGAGCAAAACTTAGCAATTAGTCTTGCTGGACCATTTCACAGGTGTGTGAATCTTTAGTTTCATACAGATTGTCCACATCATTAGCCAAAATGGTGAAAATGTTTTCCACTTCAAGCCAACACTATATGAGAGTGTCAGCTTCCCACCTCCTCGCCAGCGATTGGTGTTAGTCCTTTCCGTATTAGCCATCTGGTGGGAGTGGAGGGCTGATCACAGTTAAAATATTCATTTAGCTAATGATGAAAGATGTTGAACACTTTTGTATGCACTCTGATAATTTCCTATTGTTTACTGAACTGTCTAATACTTTAATCTGACTTCACATGGTGTTGTTTTCCATTTTTCTTACTGGATTTTGTGGGGAGGGAGTTCCTCATATGTTCAGTATAGAAATCTTTGGTCAGATGCATTTTTTTTTTCAGTTTTCTCCAAATTTGAGGCCAGCCTGTATTTGCTCTAAATAGTGTCTTTTGAGGGTACAAGTTTTCTTCTTGATTATGCCTGATTTGTCAAGCTGCAGTGCAGGTGTCTCATTAAGCCAAATCAAGTCCGTGTGCAGGTAGAACTTTGCAAGTGTATTTCCTCCAATGCCACTTTTCCAATCAGAAGTTCTGAGGGCTGAAGGACACGTTCTTTGCCCACAGGCAGCCAACACGTAATGATAAGCAAGCATAGGATAATAATTGCAGATTATGGTTGAAAATAGGGGGAGATACAAGACACGTGGAAACTGCAGGTTGATAGCACATCTCCAACATGTACAAACACACCCCAGAAGCTCTTGAGCCAGAGCTTGACACTATTCATGTGGCTCTTACCTGCATTTTGGATTAGTGGTTCCTTGGTGTATTCTCCATCTGATATTTGCAGAGAAGTCATTTCCTCAAGCTCCCTCCTACACGTAGAGTCCAGTGTGTCTCTTTTTCTCTTGTCCCATCAGTTTTCCTCCAAAAACTAATAATGACTCTGTTACTAGTATTCTCTTAAAAACCTCATGGGATTTCTATGAATTTTTGACTTTATATTCTTTGTATTAAAATCCCCAGGTCTTGGTCTCAGTTCAAGACTTTTTTTTTTTTTTGACACAGGGTCTCCTGTAAAGTAGCTATGGGACAAAGTCCTTATGAATCCTAGAGGTCCTAATGTCTTATAGAAAAGGTATTGTTCATACATCCCTCAGAACTTCATAGTGATTTTCTTTTCTCTCTGGAAACCACTTCTACTCATTCTGAAGTCTTAAAGAGAACTTTCCCAACATGCTCTTAGATCCTCCAGCACATGACACTGGTCCGTGCTGTATGTCTGTTCTAAACTGGAAGAACTGTGTCCTCTATATTTGACATTTCTCCCCTTTTAAAAAGATTTATTCAATTTTATTTGGCAGTCAGAGTTACAGAAAAAAGAGAGAGAGAGAGAGAGAGAGACTGAGGGGGAAGATCTTCCGTCTTGCTGATTCATTCCCCCAAGTGGCAGCCATAGTCTGGTCTGGAACAGAGTGAAGCTAGGAGCTTTATCTAGGCTTGTCAAGTGAGTCCAGAGGTTCAAGCACTTGGACTATTCTCTGCTGCTTTCCCAGGCTCCTTGGCAGGGAGCTGGGTTGGAAGTGGAGCTGGGTCGGAGGTGGGGACTTGAACCGGCAGTCATCTTGGATGTTGGTGTTAGACAGTGGTTTTGCCCAATATACCACAGAGCCAGCTCCTGGCATGCATTTCTCTCTCTTTCTGTAGGCCGTGGAAGATATGCAGATGACAGGGGTGGCATGCCCTATGGGAATCTCCTGAGCTCAGTCACTAGGCTTGGTAGTGTGCTGTCCACCTTTTTGAGTGACAGTTGAACTCAGTCCTACACATCCTTTTGCCACTATGTTCTGAAAAACTCAGGTTCTCTTCTCTCTCCACAACTTAATGTGCCAGCACAAGCAACCTCACCCCACAATTCAGATTTGCTTCCAGCTGTACCTGCGGCCTGCTGCTTATACCACAGTGTGAGGCTTGCCCTGGAGCAGCACCTGGCTAAAGCGGTTCACACCTTGAACAACGATCTCACGGTGGATCCAAACTCAGAGTCCCTGGGTGCCAGGAGTACAAGTCCTTACCCAGGGTCTCTCCTTCACTGTAGTCAGGTGCATTCCGGGGCCAGGGTCCTTTCCCAACCTGCTGCCTTCACATTCCTGTTAGCTGAGACAGGGAGACTTGCTGTAATGACTCGGGTTCCTTCTACCTCTAGGGTGATCTCGCTATGAGATCACTTTGCTTGTGTTTATCGTTAGAAATTATTATTTATTTATTTATTCCTATTTTTTAAAGGCAGAGAGATATGGGGAGACAGAAACAGAGAGACCTCCCATGCGTTAACTCACTCTCTAAATGTCTGGGGGAAAAAAAAAAGGAAAAGATCAGAGCCAGGCCAAAGTCAGGAGCCAGACATTCTATTCAGGTCACTCCTGAGTCCAGGACTCAAGCTGAAACCCAGCCTTGCTGCCACCCAGGTTGTATGTGGGCAGGAATTTGGAATCAGAAGCAGAGATGGAATCCAAACACAGGGGGCACTCTGATCATGGGATATGGGTAGCCCAAGTGGCTACTTGACCGCTATGCCATATTTCTACTCCTCTCCATAGTAGAGCTGGTATGTATTACCCAGAGCTCTCAGGGTGCAGAGAATGAGAGAAGCAGACAAAATCTGTCCTTTCATGATCTGGAAACAGAAAAAACTTCAGTATCACTTCTACCATATCCTATTTATCAAGGAATAACAACAGCTTCCCACAGAGAGAAACATGAAACCAAGAAGCAAGCTTGGTGGAGGCATGTCAGCACTAAACCTTAGCAAGGACATATATCCAAGTAGCTTTCTGGAGAAAATACTCTAACACACGCGCTGGATTCTGTTGACTGATTATTGAAAGTTTACTGCTTCCCTGGAATGAATCATCCTTATTTAGAACACATTCCTTTCTTCCCTTTTAAAGAATTACAGCACTGGATGTGATTTGTTCATGGCTTGTAAAGCTTTTTATGAATTGAGAAATATGGATCTGTAATATTATTTTTATGTAATGCTATTGTTAGGGTTCGGAATTAGGATTACACAACCTTGTAAATCACTTGGAAACTATTTGCTCTGACTCTATTTTCAGAAAGAGTTTGTATTAAACTACAACGATGTTTTCTTTGAATGCTCGTTATCATTTAACAAGGAAGCTGTCTGGGCCTGGAGTCTCTCTGATCGGAATTCTCATGAACAATGCATTTTATTTAACAGATATTGAGCTACTCTGATGAGTTTTATTTTTTTGTTTAGGAAAGTTTTTATAATTTTTGCCTTGAGGATATTGGCTTATTTTAACCCTCAAATCTCTTAGTAATATTTTGTTTATAATATACTCTCAGTATCTCAAAATTTCAGTAGATTTTACAACAGCATTTCTGCTCTGATTCTGAAAACTGATGATTGGTGTTTTCTTTTTCCATGAAGAAAAAAATTGGTCTTTGGATAGGATCATTTTTTTCTACAATTTATTTTCTATTTCATTTGTTTCTTTTTTCAACCTTCTAATTGCTTCATGTATATATTTTTCTTTTTTTTTTTTTGTAGTTTAAGATGGAAACTTAGATTATTGAGACCTTTCTTTTATTCTGAAATAAGCAATTAGGCTGGAATGGTGGTATACAGGCTAATCCTGCACCTTACAAGCACCATATCCCACATGACCCGGCTGCTCTACTTGCCATCCAGATCTCTGCTCTTGGGCACAGGCAGAAGTGCTAGATTTTAACCAGTGTTAGTTTTAGGTGCGTAGTGGGTTAAGCTGCCCCTTGGGAAGCCACCCATATCAGTCCTGGCTACTCTGCTTCCGATCCAGTTGCCTGCCAAAGCACCTTGGAAAAAATGAGTTCTGGCTCAGGTCCTTGAGCCCATACCACCCACGCAGGAGATCCAGCTGGAGTTCCTGGCTCCTGGCTTTGGCCTGGCCCAGATCTGGCTATTACAGGTATTTGGGGAGTAAGCCAGTACACAGATCTTTCTCTGTCTCTCTGTCACTCCCTTTCAAATAAATAAAATCTTAAAAATAGATATTAGTTCAGCAGGGGTGGACACAGAGTAACTTTCATTTCTAGAAGAGTCTCCCAGTCCTCAGCAGCCAGGGTCTCAGATCAGCACCTTGGTGCTGCCATGGCTTCACAGGCACTAGGCAATTATTTCTCCAGCAATCCAGAAAGCCAAAGAAGGTCTCCACGGTTGTTTCCAGCACCAGGTCTTCCGGGCCTCTCCCTTCCCCGTGAGTTACAGCTCAGCCCCAGCCACGAGCTCCCATATCTGTCTTTTTTGCTCAGAGCAGCCACTCTTCTCTGCCAGGACACGACTCTGCCTCCTTTCTAGAAAGTACCAGACAATAGACTGGAACGGTCATGGAGCTCACATTACATGTTGTCAGTCCTCAAAGTTCCCAGCTGAAGCTAGCAGGGGTTCCCCTTCTCATTACTATTAGCGGAAGGAAAGGATGTTACTGCAGCGTGGCCAGAGGCAGCAGTAGCTGTGATGAGGTTGTGCTTGGGGCATGGTAGTCCTTGTTGCAGAAGCCTCCTCACCCGGAGGACTAGAAGCTTTCTTGGTGTACAGGCTCTACACTCTGCATCTTGGTGTACCCCCAGAGTTGGCTAGAGCTCTCACACACCAACTCTCTTTCATTCCACAGTCCTTGTATGCTCGGCATCTGGGCTCCACACACTCCCTACTCCCCTCTGCTGCTTCACCCCTTGCATTATGATCAGAAAGCAAATGAAGGGTCAGCACTGTGGCACGGTGGGTTATACCACCGCTTTTGACTTGGCTTCCCATATGGCATGAATGTGAGTCCTGACTGTCCCACTTCCAAGGCAACTCCCAGCTGCCGATGTGTCTAGAAAAGCAAGGAAAAACGACCCCCTACACTGGGCACCTCGCCTTTTCCATTCCTAGCTGTTGCAGCCAGCAGGAGAGGATGCCAGCAGATGAAAAATCTCTCTCTCCTACTATTCTGCCTTTCAAACAAATCAATACATTTTTAAAGGAAAACAAGTGAATATTGAAGAAACATGGCAAGCCCAGTGGCTGACAACCTTCCCCCAGTATGGCACCGGTTAAGAATTCATGCACCTGTGCTTTGTCTCTTGTGAATTTCTTTGCACATTGTTCTTCTCTGTAGTTGCTCAGGTCCAGCTGAAATGTGTGTGTGTGTGTGTGTTTATTTGCCATCCACACAGGAAGAGATGATTTCAAGAGCCCAGTGGTTGAGAAAATCCTGAGGGAGGGAAGCCAGCAGCTGTTGGGGCCACAAGAGACCATGTATGTTGTGTGGGATGATTCTGTTGTAGTTAACACAGGCATTGTCCTGAAAACTATCCATGCATTTCCTTTTCCCCTTTTAAGGCCCTTGAGTCAATACACAGACAAGAAGCCAGGAGAAAAGGATGCGGCCTCCTCTCATATCATTTGATATCATTTGTAGACAATGAACGAGCTACCAGCTAGTAGATACATACCTCGGTGAGCTGCAAACCATTCTAGTGCACTGCTTCTGCCCCTTACAGTTCTCTTCTCCCGCTGGAGGTTTCAGGTTCTCACATCTGTGTGAGCCCTGATGTGTCTCTCCTCTCCTTCAGCTCCTGAGAATGTACATGACCTTGCACACACACACCTAAGCCACCGTGTGCCCTGCCGCATGCTGGACTGCCATGTCTGCTTTTTGTCAACTTTTTTCTTGTCGATGGCACACACAGGATTGTCTGTAACGCTCAACCACATCCTGCACCCAAAAGCCATATTTTCCTCTGTCTGCTGAACTAGTTGATGAGACATCCCCAAGGAAAAACTAATGCTAACGACTCTGTATTTCAGTTGAAACTCAGATGGTGACGAACTATGCAGTTCCATTTGTTGTCTGCAGATGCATGCTACGTACCAGCCTCGTGGCAGCTTGGTGGGATCTAAATTACAAAGTTGGTCCCCTGTCTTTCCTCCACATGCATGTTCCAATCACTTTTAAGTTCATTTTGGAGTCTCTGGCAAGTATCTAAGATGCCTGCTCTCTCAGCTGATACTTGGGTCCTGGCTTTGGATGGAGCAGTCGCTCTATGCATGTGATGTACCTGATGGGCCCCGATGTCTCTTCAGGTCATTAGCCTCATATGTGGGTTCTCTTTCGTGAGATGGTGAAGTTCCTTACTTGCATACTGAGGGTGCTACTTTTGGCTTAAAAATTTAAACACTTCGGGCCCAGCGGCGTGGCCTAGCGGCTAAAGTCCTCGCCTTGAACACGCCCCAGGATCCCATATGGGTGCCAGTTCTAATCCCGGCAGCTCCACTTCCCATCCAGCTCCCTGCTTGTGGCCTGGGAAAGCAGTCGAGGACGGCCCAATGCATTGGGACACTGCACCCACGTGGGAGACCCGGAAGAGGTTCCTGGCTCCTGGCTTCGGATCGGCGCGCATTGGCCCGTTGCGCTCACTTGGGGAGTGAATCATCGGACGGAAGATCTTCCTCTCTGTCTCTCCTCCTCTGTGTATATCTGGCTGTAATAAAATGAACAAATCTTCAAAAAAAATTAAACACTTCAATGTGTTTTGCACCATGTCCCCCTTCCTTCCTTCCTTCCTGCCTTCCTGCCTTCCTGCCTTCCTGCCTGCCTTCCTTCATTTGTTTTTAATGCAAAGTGACAAAGAGAGGAATAGAGTGAGGGAGATACAGAAGCAAAAATCTTCCATCCACTGCTTCACTTCCTTCTCTCACAAATGGCCAGAGCTGGGACTGGAACCAACACCCATAGGTGATGCCAATGCTGCAGGATGGCTTTACCTGCTATGCCATAAGGCTGGTCACAATCACATTCCTATTTTGCTGGTTTAATACATAGTTTAATTTCCCATCCCTTAGCCAAGGCAGTCTGGTCTTGCATCCACCCACTGGCATTTCCCCTGGTCCTCGCAGACAGACGCCTTGTTGTGCTCAAGTCTCTTAGCTGACAGACTTTCCCCTTGTTTCACCTTCTGCATCCCCTCATTCTTATACATCAGGGATCTTTGTTCAACAACTACACAGTACTTGTTGCAGTCTAAGAGCTGTGGGTTGCAGTGCCTTATTACTTCTTTACTTTATGATTCTTCTCTTTGCTCCCTACTGATCCCCCTTCCAAGCTAAGTACTAGGATTTACTCACCTTCAATGTCTAAACTCAGGCTTGATCCTAATAGACAGTGCACTCTGGCTCTGGCAAGTCTTGCTTTCCAAGGAGAGTTTCTCATCTTCCCATACTTTGTGCTAGAGAGATTCACTCTCACCATATCCAAACACATTCAGCATTGTGTCGCACCATCAATTTCACAGTGTGTTACGAGAGTACACTAAGAGGGAAGTTAAAAGAGTTGAGGCCAATATGGTGGCTCAAGGACTAATCCTCCACCTGGAGCAGAGGCATCCCACATAAGCACTGGTTTGAATTCCAGTTGCTCCACTTCCCATCCAGCTCCCTGCCTTTGGCCTGGGAAAGCAGCGCAGGATGTCTCAAGGCTTTGGGACTCTGCACCTGGGTGACAGATCTAGGAGCTCTGGATCAGCTCAGCTCCAGCCATTGTGGCCATTCGGGGAAGTAAACCAACAGATGAAAGATCTCTCTGCCACGCTTACTCTGTCTAAATCTGCCTTTCAAATGAATAAAACAGTCTATGTATCTAAAAACAGAAACTCACTTGCTAGTCAATGATGTGCATCACGCTGGGCCTAGGCATCCGCCATCCATCCTTCTCATTCTGCAAAGCAGCAAACATACACACTCATGGGTTAATATGTCACCTGCTGCAAAGTTGAAACTATGGAACTTAGATAAGGCAGCTGTGTGTGTGTGTGTGTGTGTGTGTGTGTGTGTACATGTGACTCACTTGCAGAGAATTTCTGTTGGACAGGCAGGCTGATAGGGGTGCTATTTGCGGGCTGGCACCATTTTCAGTACCTCCTAAGGGGCTGACAAGTTTATCTTCGTCTGGAGAGGGCATGGGAGGGCTGCTGGAACATGCGTCTGAGTGCTCACTCAGCACCCTGGCTGTGTGAGCGCACAGTCCCAGGAAGAGCAAGCTGTGGCACTGTCAGACTTCCCTTGCCTTTGGTTACACATCCCCCAGAGATGAGCACTTCGTGGAACTGGGATGCCTGTAGGATAAAATTTGGGCCGAATCTCACCCTCAAGTTTGTCTTGGTAGGAACAGACCCATTATGGTACTACTCCTAGGCAACAAGAGAAAAAATCCATACCCGTTTGTGATAGTCAGATCCTGAGACCCTGTTTCCACCTGTCTGTTTCACTGGGTCAATTATAACTAGAAGGTTTTCACCATGACAGTGTTGCCAGCCCTGACTTTCACAATGAGCTATTTCCTGCTTGAAGATCTGAAGAAAACCATGCTTCCAATTTATTAATGAAATAAAAATATCTTTTAAAAATATTTCTTTCTTTCTATCGGAAAGGCAGAATTTTACAGAGAGAGAAGGATAGAGAAAGATTTTCCGTCACTGGTTCATTCCCCAAGTGGCTGCAATGACTGGAGCTGAGCCAATCTAAAGCCAGGAGTCAGGAGTGGATGCAGGGTCCCAAGGCTTTGGACCATGCTCTACTGCTTACCCAGGCCACAAACAGGGAGCTGGATTGGAAGTGGTGCCGCTGAGATATGAACTCTCATACCCAAATAGGACCCAGACACTTGCAAGGCAAGGATTTAGCCACTAAGCCATCACAATGGATCCATAGAAACAGAATTTGATAAAAAGCTGCTGATGGGTGATTTTATTATAATAGAAGTGAAGTAATGCTCGTATCATTGGTGTCTAATACATTCCTCTAGACACATTTTTCATATAAATGCACCAAATACTATGTGTTTCTCTGTCTCTGCACACTCAGCCTCATGTGTGAGCATGCACATACTCATGGGGACACATACACTCAGATCACACCAGTCTCAGTGATGGGATCCAACAAGTTCATTCGGAAATTATACGTAACTATTTTAGATCCACTAAAGAATATTTTATGTTACAGTAACACGTAGAAAATGACTGTGCAAGGCCTACGCTGACTTTATAATAGGCCATAATTACAACAGAGACTTCTTCAGGGTTCCTTGTTTATCGAAAGAATGGTTTCCTTTGGGCAGTTCATATGATTATATAATTTTAAATTCCATGAGGAGAGAATGCATGTTTTACATAATAGGTGGAGAACAAGAATCAGAGACAGATGCAGAGGAAACGCATCGCCGAATTGGGGGCCCTTCCAAAGCAGAGGGACAGTGTAAGAGAGCGAGATGGAGAGCAAACCATCATGTGCTTGGGATGAACTGACACACACTGCTCAGGAAAGGCAGGGATAATGGTAAGACAGAGCCACCATATGAAACTGGCTGCTGGCTCCTGGCTCCTGGCTCCTGGCACTGGCCTGTCCCTGGTAGCCATCTGGGGACTGAAGCAGTTTTCTTTCTATCACTCTCTCTCTCTCTTTGTCTGTTACCCTACTTTTCAAATACAACAGAAATCTTTAAGAGAGTTGTTCTGGGCTTTGAAGGATAGTCTAAAGCATTTGGACTTGTTCCAAAGCAGCGACAAATGAAAATTATCTATGGAAACCTCAATCACTGAAGAAAAAAAAAAAGAAGAAAAGAAAAAGGTTTGGCCTGATATGGCCCTGCTGGATGTTCAGGACAGTGGGAATCCCTGGCATGATAATAACATGTTTTGTGCAAAGTCAGATGATTTGAAAATGCTAGAGTAGACCAAGTTGGTCAGATTTCTTCATTGCAGAATTTCCTGGAGACCTAAATGCTCAAATATATATTTTCAAATCTCCAACCGGGATAGGGGGAAATCTCTGCACTATATTTACCCTAATGTGAGCTTGGAATGCAGGCTCATGTAGGCAGTTACAATCGTATGTAGCTTTCACAGTGCTGGCAGATACGTTGTGCTAGTCATGGGCCCAGGACCCCTACAGAGCATGCGTCTTACAGTACAAACTATTTCATGATTTTCTCTGAAGAATGTCCCTGCCTTCTTACTACCCATATGAAGGTCCTTCAAAAAATTCACAGAAAATGAACGAAAAGATTAAGTATATTTTCGTTCAATTTTTTTTAATCCCAGCCTAGGTTTTTAAATACATTGTTTTCCATGATTTTTTTTTCAAAGAGTCATTCCTATATACAATTTCAGATTGATTTTTACCACAAAAAAAAATAACCTTAATTCTTCATCCTATTTTTTTTTAATTCCACAAACGTGTTGATGTCCTCTCCTTTATGAAGGGCCAAATAGTATGTGGTTGGACTCCCAGTTTGAGATTGTACCATTGCCTATTTAGAACAAGGGCAGCAAATTCATTTCTACAAAGTGCTGAGAAAAATTGAGCAATTCAGTTCCCAGATTCAGGGGACCATGAAGGCTACTCGGATTTAGCAATAATTTTGTCCTCAAAATAGACTCTGTTACACTGCATCCAGGAGCGTGGACAAAATAGGTCATGGCTCCACAATTCCTTCCTTGTTATGGAGGTGGATGGTAGAACACCAGGTGCTGGTCTCCAGAGGGTTCGGTCTTTGTATTTCACTTCTCTGGCCCCACAGGGAGTTTCACAGATAACCTGATTTAACTTTTTTTTTTTTTTTTTTTTTGCTCAGGAAGGTAGAATATGTACCTACTCCATGCACCTGAATTTCATTTCTGTGTAAGGGTATTTCTTTGATACACAGAGCATAGAAAATTGTAATGGAGCTAGGGAGTACCAGAGAGAGAAAAAAAATTTGCAGCCTTAGAGGAGAAAAAACCCTAAATATTATCTTCATATAAATAGGAGACTTTTTGATACTAATCTTTGGAAATGATAATTGCTTAATATGTCATCAGGATTAGCTACTGACCAGTTCCTAGGTGTCTATTTTTTTTAAAGCAAAGGGATTTTAAATGCATATAGTTCATTTTGGCAATAGAATTACAAGAAAAGATGACTGCCAGTTACTTTTCTTGAAATATTTAGCTAGGTAAAAGCATTTTGACAGCAATTTTGTTGACAATAGCTATGTAATACATGTTTAATGATGCAGACATTTTATAAATAACATAAAAACAGTATATGTAATAGCGATCATCTCAAGTATTTGTAGAGTGGAAAAAGATGGTTTCACTTTATAGGGAATGTAGAAAATCTGTCATTCCTGTGAGTGCATTAACTACTAGAGCAAACTCCATGGCTAAAATAACATAATAGTGAACCTCCCAGCATAGGATTCGCAAAGTTCTTGCTTAAAGGTGCTATTAGCAATTTTTTTTTTTTTAAATCCAGATCTGAACTACAAGCCATATGTGTTTACTAGAAAACACCAGGGCTTTTCCAGGAAAAAAAAAAAAAAAGAACTTTTCCCAGTCAGCATAAAAACATAAAAACAGACATAAGCCCAATAATGAATGTAATGATGGAAATAGTTGGACATGCAGCCTTCAGTTTCACATGAAATCAAAGTCAGAGTGTGTCTTGGCCAGGCTTGCTAATGCTTTCTGCAAACCGTAAAATCTGGCTGCCCTGGGGCAATACAATACTGGTGAGAAAACCCCGGGGTTCTTACCACTTTTCGTCAAAGGAGACCAAGAAAAAAGGGCAAAGGGAGAGAAGAAAGGCAAATAGGCAAATGACTGAGAAATCACAGCCATTTTGAGATGGGGGTTTAGGGGTGCAGGTGGGCTAGAAGGGCAGCCTCCTGAGAAGGCTTCTCTGGGTCCATCGCTGTCCTCCTGAGCTGAGGACCCCTCACCTGGCGGTTCCCGAGGGCAGGCAGGGCCATGATGGTTTCTGCCACTTGACTGATCCCTGACAGTCACAGCAGCGTGCAATGGCTCCTCCACAAGCCTGGCTTTACAGTGCGGCAAGTGGCATGTGTGTCAGGCACCATGGACGCTGCCTCTGTGTCCACGGTGATGCCCCTTTACACCCAGGATCCTCACCCACGCCAGGCTCAAGAGCCTCAAGTAGTTCTGGCAAGTTCTCGTCCTCCGTCTCGCGGCCAGCCTTTCTCTTGGCTGACACCACAGTGGCTTCTCTGGACTAGAGCTCGGCTGGAACGTCCTTGGCTTGCCTATCCTCCTCCTCTCTCTGAGTTTCTTTGCTGGGAAGAGACAGAGCAGAAAAGTCATCATTTGCTAGAATGTAAAAACCTCAATACAGTGACGGTCTGAGGACTTCGGAAGGATTTCCTTTTTCAAGGTATATTTTCTATCCAATCTGACTCTTCCTCTCCCCTAAAGTTTTCCCCATTATTGACTTCAGAAAAACACAAGACGCTGTGGAATTCAAATCCTCATTTCATGGCAGATCATCTCTGTCCAATCCCTGACACAATTCCCTGTTTACAGTGCTGTCCGTCTCTAATGACCGATATTTAGGTTAGATTCACAATCCAGCAGACCCAAAGATAAATATTTTTCTTTTTCTGGCAGTTGAATGGTGCTGCATTTCATTCTTTTAGCTGTGTTTTCAGAAATAACTTGGGGTTTTACATATTTTTCGGTGGTCTTTTTCTTAAATTCTCATTTAGAGCGGGAGTGGCTTTGGCGATCACAGAAGGCTTACAATTTAATTAATTAATTAATATTTTCTTTTAAAAAATGTTTTTCAGATGAAAAGCCTGAATCCCTCAACACTTCAGTCTGGTTGTTTCTGAACTTCAGGTCTGCATCCATCCAGCGTGACCGGAGGCTGTGGTCTTGCCATTTCCGTGAAGCACAGCCGGGAGGATGTGAACACACAAAGCACACAGTCAGCACGTGATGCATTTGGCAGTTCAGTCAGGCACAGGAGTCAGTAGCACTGGAATCCAAAGCACTTGTCCCTCACTAAGTGTGTAACCAGTGGGGCAGGATTGCCACATCTGGCTGTTGCGTGGGATCCTGAACACCTGCTCTTGGGTTTCCCAGCAGCAGGACTGTTTTGGACACAGTGACCATCCCAAGGCTCCAAGAACCAGAGGGCAGTGTGGGTCTCCGTGTTCGCCTCGTTCTGAGCAGCCTGCTCCTCTGGTTCACATTCATTTTTCCCGCTGACGTGGAGACAGGGACCTGCAGGGTGTTTTTCTAGTTTGCTTTCCAAATCGAGCTGGCATGGAGGGGAAGGCACACGGTGCGCCCTCCCCCTAGCAATGGTTCTCCGGCCTCAGAACGAGACTGTGTCCTTGCCCACGCTTCCCTCCCCTACCCACTCTCCCCTCCCAGGCTGGATAAGGACAGCAGGAGCTGCAGAAGGATCTCACACTGGCTGAGCCGGGCTGCTTATGAATCTGAGAGCAATTCAAAAAGCTCACAGAACATGGAATTAAAAGACAAGTCATGCATTTAAGAGGTCTTCATATAGTTATTCAAACACTTTGGCTCTAATTCATTCACTCAGAGGTCTTCAGATCTGGGAAATAGTGAGTAGGATGATTGTGAACTGCACACTTACCCACACTTTTATTTTGGGGGGTGGGGGAAGGGCTCAGAGAGGTAAATTAATTGACCCAACTTCCTACATTCCTCTACTGGGGCTAAGTACACTCCGGGAGTGAAACTGAAAAATGAAATCATCCTGGTCAGAACAATAAAAAAAGGCAAACCTATTCCTCTGAGAGAACAAATGTTTTTGCAATTATAGACACATTTCCTTAGCCACAAATGTAAGACAACTTCTATTTTTACTCTCAGTAGTCAATTAGCAGTTCTCCCAACACAAATAAATGTCTGTAATGTCTTACTAAATACATGCACAAAATGACAGTAGCACCCCTCGCCCCCAACACACACAATGGAGTGTGCCTCGTATTAGCATTTTCTGAAGTGTGGGCTGGAGACACTATGTAGAAGGCTCCAGATTCCACTCTGTGTTCTGCCCACTGGAGAAGGTTGCCCCAGACCGTGTAGGAGGTGACCAGCCAGTCGGAAAGTGGGGAAATCTTAGCATCTGGCTGCTACTCAGACAGCTTGGGGCAGCTGTGGTGGCGGTGGGGAGCAAGACTGATTGACTTGCCAGAAAACACTAGAGAGAAGCTCCTGGGCGAGGCTTGGTGGCAGTCATCACAGCCTGGCACAGCTTTGAAACAGATCCTTCCAGACGCCTGGTGGGAGGAGGAGGGGCCGAATGTCTTCTCAAATGTCTTTGGAGCCCTTCTATTTTCAGAACAATAAATACAGCCAATGTAGGGGGAAATGTCTTCTGTCCACGTGATACCGCAGACATAGCAACCTATTCGATTTCATAGTTTTCTTTTGGATTAATAAATTTCCGTCTACTGCACATAGTTCCGCGATTTTGTCCTCTTTTCTAAATCCTCCATCTTTTCGAGCAATTCAAGGTTCTACTGGGCTAAAAGAATTCCTCTAGCAATTCAAGCTCTCTTTGACCTCAGTGTCTTTTTTCTTTCTTTCTAATTTTGAGACTTTTATAGAACATTTTGACACTTACATGTATATATAAAATCTTTTGTAATAATGCCTTTTCCTTGATTTTATCACTCCCCAAATCTTCAGCACTTAAACTGTACTTTTGCCATTTAATTATACATATGTGTGTATGTATAAGAATTCATATTGATTTATTTTTTGTCTGCACGGCAGAGAAAGGAAGAGAGAATGAAAACCCCCCATCTGCTCACCTGCTGTGTTACTTCACAAATGCTGGCAACAGCCAGGGCTGGGTCAGGCTGAAACCAGGAGAGCAGAACTCAGTCCAGGTCTCCCGTGTAGGTGACAAGGACCTAAATGATTGAGCCATCACCCGCTTCCTCCCAAAGTGCATATTTGTAGAAAGCTATAACTGAATGTGGAGCCAAACACTGAACCATGCAGTCCAACAAGGGATATGTCATCCTGAGTAGTGTATTAACTTCTGGGCCAAATATTTATCCCATGTTAATTTCTCTTTCTCCAACTAGGCTGAAATGTCCTTAAGGACAAATATCATGACAAGCCTATGTACTGCTTACTGCCTTGCTTTATGAACTATCCTTCCAGCATGTGTTACAAAGCATATGAGCTATGCAATCAAGTATCTAATCAAGGAAATTATAAATCCAATCAGAGTTTGCAATCAAGGAAAGCTATAGGGCTGTCATTTGCAGTATAGTGAGTAAAGGCATCACCCACAATGCCTGCATTCCACAAGGGTGCTGATTTGTCTCCTGGTTCCACTTGCAATCCAGCTCCATCCTAATGCACCTGGGAAAGCAGCAGAAGATGGTCCATTTGCTTGGGCCCCTGTATCCACATAGAAGATCTGGATGAAGTTCCTGGCTTCAGCTTGGCCCTGCCCTAGCCATTGTCACCATCTGGGGAATGAGCCAGTGGATGGAAGACCTCTCTCCCTCCCTCTGCCCCTGACTCTCCTTCTCCAACTCTTCCAATTAAGCAAATATTAAAATAAAAATGTATACTTCTTAAAATTTGAAAGACTAGGAGACACGAGATATAAAGAGAAAGCACACATCCGCTGGTTCATTTTCCTAATGTCCAGAGTGACTGTGGTTGCGCTGAGGCTGAAACCAAGAACTCAACCCAGGTCTCCCGCACAGGTTACAGGAATGCCATTACTGGATCCGCCACCACTTCCTGCCCAGAGTCTGCAGGGACAGGAAGCAGAGGTCAGCAGCAAGGATCAAACCCAGATACATTAATATGGGGTGTCAGCATCTTAACCCAGAGTGAATCTTCATCAGTAGGTCAAAGAGTATTTTAATGGGTTATGTAAGAAGAAATCACATCATTTAAAGATGATTGTTACCAGAGGTAAAATAACTTGGTTTAATGCAATGTGTCTGTACGCACCTATTTTCTAATTATGCTTTAAGGTAACTGCTTGGAAACACACCAAGCCTGGTGAGTCACTGCCGTTCGAGGCTTAATTTGGTATAAAAGTTGGAACACTCACTCTAAATGTTAAGCTGCTTTTTTCCCCTTTTTCTACAGTAACAACTTCTTGAACATTTGGACCATTTCCAAGTCATAGGAAGACAGAATTAAGATTTCCCACATGAGTACACAATGGAGAAGTTCAGCTCACTAACCTTTGACAGAGCTAAAAATAATAGGTGAGCACCTCTTACATCAGGCAAGGCCAGACAAGCAAAAGGAAATCTCTCAAAGCAAATTACCTAGACGTCAGTTATCGATCAGTCTTTGACAGCTGCAAGGAAGGAGGGACAAGGACTCTGCCAGAGCTTTCTCTCTCTGCTCTGGGCAACTTTTTGACTTAAACACAATTGTATGTAGCCACTGGATGCCATGGAAATGGAACAAACGGAGCACTAAATACAGTCGAGGCCACAGGCTCAAACAGTGGCTTAGTGCCCATGAAGACAGCAAGGGCAAGAGCAGGCATCATGGCGCACCCGACTAAGCCACTGAAATAAACACCGTCATCCCATATCAGAGTGTTGATGCCAGTCCCAGCTACTCCCTTTCTAATCCAGCTGCTGGCTAACACGCCTCAAAAGGCAGGGCCCAATGGCTCAAGTAGTCAGGTCCCTGGAACTGGTAGATGCTGCTTTGGCCTGGCCCAGACCTGATTGTTACAGGCATTTAGGGAATGAATCAGCAATGAGAAATTCTGTGTTTGTGTATGTGTGTGTGTCCCTCTCTCTGTCACTCTTTCAAACAATTAAATTAGTAAATCTTTAAAAGAAAATGAGTTACTGATAGCCATTTTGCTATAGTTATATGCATTAAATTAAAAAAATACGTAAATTTAAAATTCTGCCTAAATGTCAATCGACCAATACAGTATTTATTTTTCTTAGTATATATTTCAGATTGTCAACATGTGTAAAGATGGAAATCACAGTATCAAAACTAGCTTCTTATACAAAATACACATTTTATACACTATTAATTTATCAAAATATCTCAACTTCATAAAGAACATATCCTAATGATTTTTTTCATAGTCCTTCACACATTTGTGGGAAAGTGAAAGCATTTCAGAGTTGCATCTATTTTTTTTCATTTTTCATAGATGACATTCCTATGTATAATCAAATCAGCCTAACAACAAATGAAGTCTGTAAACGGACTTGGAGATGAACCATGTAAGATTTGCCCCAACCATGTGGCCCCATAGTTCATTTATATATGTACATATTCTACAAGTGATATTCATTTTTAGGAATTGTCTGTGATTCTCCAAGGTCATCAGGGTCCCCAGCACTGTCCCCACTGGAGAAGACATACATGGATACTGACCTTGTATTGTGTGAGGGGTTAATCGCAGTGGCAGGAATCCAACCCAGCTCAGTGCACCTGTGCGCTTTGCTCCCCTTGCTTCTGCCAGGTTAGAGTTCTCTTCATGTTTATTTAGTTTCTTAAATTATTTTTAAACAGAAATAAGCAGTGTCCTACCCCAAGCTAGACCTTTTTTAACTTCTATTATTTTCATAAGACAGAATATAACATGTATGATTGTATAATGCCTACAGGGCTGCTGAGAACTGGTTTAGACAAGACTAGGACTTAATCTTCCCATCCCTTCCCCAAATCAAGAGTAAATTTTACAAAATCCTGTATGTTTTGAGATTGTTATGAATGCCTAAAAGGTAACAAGGATTCCAATCTACTGTGAAGCGTTTTTCTAGAGGTTTCTAACGAGCAAAAGGAACGATGAAGTCTTGGATGGTGGTCATCTCCAATCTTCCCTCTTCTCCCTTCTCTCGCTTTATCTCTTGTTCTTTCCCAGCTAATCCAAGTTTGGATTCAAGGAAGCTATCAGCCCATATAATATCAGAGTGTGATTAAAGTCAGCTTTATCCTAGGGGATTCTGTGATCATCAAGGAAGAGTTTGTGAATCCAAAAAACACTAACCTTTCAAGAAAAAAAAGAATATATTTTAAGAATTGTTTCTTTTTTTTTCAAGATAGCAACCATATTTTATTGTAAGTGATTTGATGCCAATAGTTGAATCAGTCTGTATTTTAATGTAGTATTTCCTCCAGACATTCTTTTTTTAATATATATTTTTATTATATTATTTATGTATCTGAGGTGAAGGGGGATATTGAGGGAGAATCCCCACCCAGTCTCCCACCCGCCCAAGGTCCCAGATGTGGGGCAGGCTGAAATACTTGCTCAAGTGGTCTTAATAGTCTTCCAGTTATGGATTGCTGCCAGTCACATCCCTCCCAGCTTGATTAGGTCATTGAAGAAGACACTGATTGTCACAGTCCATCATGGAGTCTTCGTTTGCCCAGTATTTCGCTGCCCAACGTTTAGCTGAGGTGGTTGATTGACCTGTTCCGTCCTCCGTCCTCTCTTAGCCAGGGCTCTGAGTCCAGCAGTTCGATTGTGGAGATCACCAAAGAGACTTAGAGGTATTCCCAGATCAGATTCCCACATGTTCCAGCTAGTAACGGCTCCGGCACAGTCCATCGCCACAATCAGTTGGTGGTTGCAATCGCTGGGCTGGCTCCGTTCTCAGTCCCGACTTGCACTGGAACCAAGGGTGTTGCAGTCCAGCCTGGTTCTGTCCAGCATGCACTCGACTCTTTCATCAACCAGTGGGGTCTGCAGTCCAGTCGGGCGACCCACAATAACCGCCACCAGGCCCGCCCCTCATCCTGGCCTTCTAGTATACATAGCAGACTAGTCCAGTCTGTCCCGCTTCCCATATGGCTCCAGTACCTGTCAATGGGCATTGAAGCTTAGTTCCCTCCAACCAACTCAACTCTCCAGCCCTCAAGGATATTGCTGAGTGCCTCTCCTTCTAGCCACCCCAGCCCCCCTCCTAGTTTTCATGCCCTCTCGCGGGAGTAGTGACCCAAGAGGGGGAACCCCACCACTTCCCTCTTGGGTCTCTCTCAGCCCCGGTTTATGATCTCTTTGGGTGGTTCTGTGGTTTGACTTGACAGAATTAGCTCCCAGTGCCAGCTTCTGCCAGCTGTCTGCGGTTAAGCCCAAACAACGTTCACCCAATCCAATTTATGCTAGAACCGGCAGGAATAGTCAGCCCAACCTGGCTTTTCCCTGTTCTAGTCCACGTGTGGCACTCAGGTGTTGCAGCCCTGCCCAGTCTGGTCTGTTCCCACCCCATCCCACTCTATCCAGTGAGAGTAGCTGTCCGGCGAGGGGACCAGCCCCTCCATCCCCCCGCTGCTCTGCCCTCTCCCTTCCTGGTTCTCACACGTGTTGGTTGGGTGCTGCATTCTAATCCAGTACAGGTAATCTCTCCCTGGAATTCCATATCATGCACTAGTTTTAGTCGCGACCGAACCTGGCCAGACCCACACTCTCCTCCAGTGCCCGGGTTTGCCAGTGGATGACATGAACTGATTCAACCTGGTCCGCCCCTGACCCATGCCAAATGTATGCCAGTGGGAAACTTTCCATGGCCCATTCGGGGCTGTTTCCTATCATACTTCTTGCACTTATTGTGTGCATACCAGGGGGTCCATGAGCCAGCCCTTCTCAGTTCACCTTCTGTCCTAGCAGGAACAGTGGCTTTTCATGGCTGGCTTTCACCCCACTCTGGTTCCTGTTGCTGGATGACTCAGCCCATTCATGGCTTGTCCATACCCGCGTATAGCTCACACATGGCTCAGTAGGGGGTTGTAACCTAGCCAAGTCAGTCCCACATCCACCCTGGTTCCCCAGGACACCAGATGGTGCTGGGGTCTGGCCCAGCCTGGTGCATCCAATCCCAGCCATACTAGTGTCATGGGAGACCACGACTGTTTCCTAGCCAGAACGCAGCCCCCATTCCAGCACTCGTGTCCCTTGGTGGGAACCTCAACCCAGCTAGGGTTTCCCCCCCGCTGACCAACTTGGCCTGCTCCTAGCTGCAGATCACGCACCCGACAGTGGCTGTTCTGACTCAGCTTGTCTCAGGACCTCTCCTGTCTTGGCCTCTACTAGAGACACCGTGGCCCAGCATCCCTGATTAAAGTAGACTTGCAGGTGCAAGCGCAAAGAGTTACATGTCCCTATCACTGGCAGTCGCCAGGAATTCATGTTTCACATATACTAAAGTTGGCCTAATTCATGAGTGTCCCTGCGCAGCTATTACAAATAATAAAAGCCCCAGAGCTCGCCGCTGGGCAGCCAGCAGGCAGAGCCTGGCACCAATTGGTGCACTGGCCGCCCGAAGCCATGGCGGCAGGACGGAGCTGGATTAGCCCAGCTCCCAAATTGCCCTCATGGTTTGCGAATGTACGGGGGTCTGCTTACCGGAGGGATCGTTGCTCCATGGGCGTGGAGAAGACTAAAGGCTCGTCCACCGCCTTGCGGGGTGGTTTTGGCTCAAACCCTTAGCCGGATCCACCTTAGCCGAGGCGTCACCCCGCAGAAGAATTGTTTCTTTTTCTTGAGCTTGTGTTGTGGTACAGCAAGTTGTGGTCTTTGACGCCAGAACCCCACATGAGTACAAGTTCCTATCCCAGAATCAGTCCCCTGAAGACACACTTGGAAAAGCAGCAGAAGATGGCCCAAGTGTCTGGATAAAGCTCCAGAGCTGGTCATTGTGGCCATCTGAGAAGTGAAGCAACAATTGAAAAATTTCCTTCTCTTGTCTGTTCCATCTCCTCTCTCTCTCTCTCTTTCAAATAAATATGTAAATATTTATTTAAAAGGAACAGAAATGAACTTCGCAAAGTTTGCATGGTTGGCAGGAAAAATTCAGCCAATTTTCCCATTTAACATAAATGCAATCGCAAAAATGAGTGAAACCAAAAGGCACTCCTTCTAGTGCGGGTTGACCTCAAGATTACTCCAGATTGGGCCTGGCACGGTAGCCTAGTGGCTAAAGTCCTTGCCTTGCATACACTGGAATCCCACATGGGTGACCCTGCTTCCCATCCAGCTCCCTGCTTGTGACCTAGGAAAGCAGTCGAGGACGACCCAAAGCCTTGGGACCCTGCACCCTTGTGGGAGACCTGGAAGAAGCTCCTGACTCCTGCCTTGTGGTCGGCTGAGCTCGGACCGTTGTGGCCACTTGGGGAGTAAATCAGCAGACAGAAGATCTTCCTCTGTGTCTCTCCTAATTTCTGTATATCTGTCTTTCCAATGAAAATAAATAAATCTTTAAACAATATCAATTCAGGTCATTTGTCCAGTTTTAAATTGGACTTCTTTCATGTTTTTGAATTGCTCAAACTCCTCTTGTTTCCTAAACCCTTGTCAGGTGAATAGTTCTTAAATATTTTCTCCCATGTAGTAGGTTTTCTCCTCATTTTGATTTTGAAAATCATCATTCACATGGTGTTAAAACAACAGAAAACACACATCTGCTACAATCAGCACATCATGCCAAGTGGCTGATACACAGAGAGGGATGATCTACAGCTTGCCTAGAGGTTCATGCACACTTCGTGACCTGGGATGCATGTTCCAGTCTTCCCACTGCTGCAAACTCTGGCCCTTGCACCACGCAGATCATGCAGAGAATGCTAGTTATGCAGGTCAATGACTTGTGTGAGAAACAGAACAGAAGGTCAAAAAGAAGTTTGCCTCTCTTCAAACAGTTTTAGAATAAAATACGTTAAAAATTAATGAACGGCTTATAGGAGGTCAAACTCATCTTTCACTTACAACATCTTTCTTCTATTTTCTTCCTCTGTCTCTCTCTCTCTGTCTCTTTCTCTCTCTCTCTCTCTCTTTTTGCCAAAAGAATCCAGCAAGCTGGTAGTGTTAATTTCCTTTTTGTTGCTACACTGCAAACCATTGTTAAACAGAAGTACTGTACAGATACGTACCATCAGAAATAGTACTGTGAATACATTAGCGCATGGTCATGTTTGACACTAAATGTTAGGAAGATCAAATATTTCTAGCGAAATATGGAGCTTTTCTTACTATATTTCTTGTCATTTATGTGATTCTCTTTATTGCAAAAGGAAGTTTTGGACATATCTATCTTACTATAGCAAGCCCTCAGAGCTGGGTCTGAGATGCTGCAAATTGTCTCCAATTGGCTCCTCTCCCATAAGGCCATTTACATAAGGTGTGAAGCAAACCATCTTCTTTAAATTACATAGTGAATCACAGACCCTGACATCATCCTGGGAGGTCACAGCGTCCTTGGCCCAAGCACGGCTACATGGCACAACTGATAAGGCCAAACAAAACACTTTGGAAAGACATTACGGGGGGGATCAAAGAGAACTGTGGTACCGGGGTGTTCTGGCTAAAAGACTCTTGAAATCAAGACAAACTCCTTATCCTCCCATTGAAAGAAATTTCCAGGGGAGATACTAGAGCACACGGTGATCCAGAAGCAGGAAGCAGGTCATTTGGTAGTCATCCCAGCTCCCATGGTGTGGACAAATTATTAAATCTCAGCGAGTCAATTCCCGCTGCTGTAAAATGGAGAAATAGGCATATCCTCCATGTGGTGCTGTTGCTAGAATTAAATAAGTGAACTCATGTGGAACACTCTAAAGGGTCCTGGAATACCATGGCCATCCAAGTGTTTGTTGAGTTGTGGAACATGGAGCAGGACATGACAGATACTCTTTCAATAGTGTGATGGTTCCTTGTTGATCTCTGTAAAGCAATACATCTTGGGGAAAAAATCATTCCAAATTCATTGAACTTGGAAACAGACACTTCCTACCTCCTAATCCAATCCCTCAAGCCTAAGACTGGGTAGAGAAGGTGGTTCATGTGCATGGTTCTGGCCGGTCCAGTGTAACAGCTCAAAACCCTACGGCTCTTGCTCACTGGGATCAGAAGTTTTCACAACTGAAACCAGATCATGTGTGAGACGTTGGCAAACGATTTCTGGAGAGCTGTTATGTTTGCCTAAAGTTAAAGATCTAGCATCTGTTTCAATGTCCCATTGGAAATAGGAAGAGACTGAGTCGCTGTTTTCAACTGTCAGGTCATTTATCAGATCTTTCCTTAATGATTCGGTGCTACTCTTAGCTAGCAGTCCTCGTGCAACTACAGTTGAGCTTCAAATTCTCTGGGCCAAGCCCGAGCGATGGGACTGTCTGCTAGACACCGTGGGCCATCGGTGAGGTGGGCTAATGGGTCCATTGCCAAGTCTGAGTTCAATCACACCTACTGATGCTTGTGCTTCAACAGGAACTTGCTTCTGAAAACCCTCTCTCCCAGGCCTTCCTTTGGTTCTGCTTGTAGAAATCGTTTTATGTGCTTTGTGTTTATGAAAGGTCATTATCAGGTGGCAGAGCCCACAATTTTCTAGAAGCTCTCTCTGTGACAAAACCACTGTGTATTGACAGCTAAGGATTTGTGAAACCTGAAGCCAACATATTTGCGCCTGGAATCAGCAGCACTGACGTTGGGAAGCTCTGCCTTTGAAAGGAGGACAACTCGAAGCGGCTGAAGTCCTTGCTTATTTACATGAGGCTGGCAGGGAGATGAAAGGATCCACTAGAAATCCCTGACAGCTTTGATGAGTTGTGGCTGCAAGACTTGGCAATATTTTACATTTTTAGGAATTAGATTTTGATTTTTGTGTGCGTGAGTCAGTGGGGTCTGAATTGATTCTGATTTGTGTATGTATGTGTGTGTCTGTATGAATTGCTTCCGTATCTTTTCAAGAAGGTGAATTTTTTTTGCTGATGGTATGTTGGAGCTTTTAATTGAACGGGATGATACTCTGCTGGCTCTGTCTTCAGACCAGAGAGGGTCTACCTAAGAAGCCGTTGAACTTGACTGGACAATAAGATGCTGGGCTCTGTGCTTGGTAGATGCTTGCAATGGGGGAATCTCAACTGAACTTGAACTGTGGTTATGCAACAAGGTGGAGGAATCCACCATGGTGGGAGGGTTTGGGGAGGGTTTGGGGAGGGGTGGGGAGAATCCAAGTACCTATGAAACTGTGTCACATAATACAATGTAATTAATGAATTAAAAATAATAAATAAATAAATACAAAGAAGGTGAATTTTCAGTTTTAAAAGACTGAATATTCTCAACAGCTCTTACGAGATCCTGTGGCATTATTTCATCTTTGACCGCGATCTTGAAGGAAGCTACCTGAAAGTGAATGTGAACAGCATCAAAGACAACAAGCCGAAATCCGGCCACACTTTCACGTGGCCTGTGACCTTTAAGGAAGTAATCATCGGCTGACCTTGGCAGCACAAGCAGTAACCAGAACACATGCATTAATGAGGGCCAGAGGATTCAATGTGGGCAAGGGCTATTATAAAACTCACTGAGTCAACACTGGTTCTTTAAAAACCAGTTGAGACACAGGTAACTGCAGCATGAAAACTGGACAAGTCCTGAAAACAACTTAACACACATCCTGACTTTGTGGGGTGTTGAGATCAGTTTTCTGAGTGGTGCAAGGAATGGAGCCAACCATTCCCACCATCACTGAGGGCCTCCCTGGTTGACTGTCCATCAAGGGGGCAGCAAGTGCCTGATGCCAGGGCTCCTACCGTCCCTCATTGCCTTTCGCACACAGTTTGTGCTGCCTCAGGGAGGAAGGCAGGCTGCTGGCTCTCCCTCCAGCCCACAGTTACAGACAAGGTCTGGGCAAACACTGCAGTGCGCAAAACCAACATGGAGAGATGGAGAGATGGAGAGATGGGAGCTAGCACGTCTGTTTTTTAAACTCAGCAGCATTTTGTTTCTAAGATGGTCTACCTCTCAAGATCATGGCCTTTTTATGGTAAAGCTCTCCTTAAGAGTTTTGGATGGAAGCAAAGCAGCATTTCCTCGTAATTTGTTTCTCAAATAAACTTTGAAAAACCAGGGCTGACACTGTCTAGTGGGATAGGCCATCACTTGCAGCATGGGTATTCTATTTGAACACTGGTTAAGAGTCCTAGCTGTTCCACTTCCGGTCCAGCTCCTTATTAATGTCTGGGAAAGTAGAGGAGGTTCTCCCAGTGTTTGAGACCCTATACCCACACGGCAGACCAGGAAGAAGCTGCTTAATTCTTGTCTGGGCCAGGCCCAGACCTGGCAATTGCATCCATTTGGGGAAATGTACTAGCAAATAAATAATCTCTCTCTTTCCAACAAAGAAATAAAAAAAAACCAACCTAAGATATTGCTCACTCAGTCTTTCCTGAAGGTTATGTCCATTTTCAACCAAATTATAAGAACATTACCCCTCAAGTGAGGTGAGATTGATATTTTACACAAAAAGATTGTCAGACAGTGTGTTTTTCTATTTTTTTTAAATCTTGCTTAAAGTATTTACTCAGGGAAGTGTAGACAATTAAAACAGAGAATCTTTTAACATAGAGCATCAACACTTTCTGCTAACAATAATGTCATTTCTTAAAAAAATAAAAATGAACAGTAGCATGACATAATTAGTAATAGGTGAAAATTTAGCTTCTCAACTTTCATCTGCAAAATGAATACAACCCTTCTACTGACACCAATTTATCCCATGGGACTAAGCACAAAGATACTTTAAAAAGTCCATGGAACATTTTTGAAATAAAAGTTTACCTTGGGACAAAAAGGTTTCAAAATCCACACACAAGGGCTCTTCAGAAAGCCCATGGAAAATGTTTCTTATCAAGAAACTACACATGGGTTTCAAAAGGTTTTCACATACCTTTTAATCACATTTATCATGGATGTTCCAAAGTATCCTCAACTTGCTTTGACATGGAGTAAGACTATCCAAGTTTCAGATAGTATGAATGTCAGTTTTTAAAATTCTCTTTAAAAAAGTTATTTATTTGATAGGTACCTGCCACATGCCACAACACAACAGATTATGAAACAGATGTAACACAAATTATTTGCAACTAAAGGTAAGTGCACATTTCACTCTACTTGGAGATCTTACACCCCCTAGAGAAGGCTAGAATCCGACCCATCAGAGACAGCTAACTGGACACCTATTCTCCTTGATACACTTAGAAATCTTCCTCCTCCTCACCGTGAGCAAAATGGACACCCAGGGCAGTGGCCCAGACTCTGCTTCCCAAACACAACCTCCAGTGGCAGTGTCAGCAGAACCTGACTCAAGCCAATTTGCCATAAACCCCCAAGGAAACATGAAGGCTGAGCAGGATGCTTGTGGGGATTGAGCATAAACCCCAAGAGTGAGAATTCCCCCCACAGCACCTGGCGTTCCAGACAGATGTCTGCCACCGACAGAATTAGGGCTTAGGAGCAGACAGAGAGGGAGTGCCAGAAACAGCAACATGCTTGCAGGGGCTAACATAGCAGGAGTCAGAGCTACCAATGGTTCTATTTTTTTGTTTGTTTGTTTTGTTTTAGGCATCACTGCGATTGCTCGCATCCAAGGACCTCACCGCCTCTGCTCCCTAAGCTACTCGTTATGCCTTGGCACTCCAAGTACAGTGTGAATGCATGTGATCTGCGTCCATGGTCGGATTTACAAAGATGTGGCCGAAGCAAGTCTTCAGCCTCTACATGGATGAGACCCAATCCAGAGCCTTAGGTGTCATGGCAATGGGACAACAGGCTGAGGAGTTTAAGAGAGGACACTCCCTTGCTTGGGTGGCATGACACTGGCATGCGATGATTGATGAACATCAAGAGTCAGGTTCCTTCAGCCCTAGCCAGACACATCTTGTGAGCTTCTGCATATCTGATATAAAAACGGTCCAGTAGCCCCATAACCCTAGGCTACCAACACCTGCAGGAAGGAGATTTGGGGGAAAGGAGAGGTGTAACACCAACACACACATCTGGACAGGGGAATCCCACATCCACCAACCAAAGCATCTTCTACTGAAAGGACTCCAGAACACCAGAACATCCGAGTCTCTGGTGGACTCAGGGAAGGACAGGGCTGCCTAAACTCACAGAAAGGACACAGGAGTGAATGAGGAGATAAAGACTACATTTAATCTCTACTCTTATTCTATCTTAACTCAAGAAATTGAGCAACACAAACCTTTTTTTCCCATTTAGAAAATCTGGTTAAAAGTATGAGTTGACATGTATCGAGTATAATAGCTAAAATATCCTTTTAAACTAATGCCAAGATTTCTCTAGGTGTGAAGAAAATCATTCTATAGCCTCTCTCTATATGGGATATACATGCATAGATAGATATGGACTTACTCATTAAACTGACTCTGTGTGTGAATTAGGGAACTTAATTAGCAGAGGTGATTTTTAAAACAAATTATTCCTGAAGATCACACAGCCCATAATAGCATTTGTCCCTGTGGGCCGCAATTCTAAGAATTTTAATCATAATCTCCTTTTCAAAGTAGGAATCTTGCTCAAACCTCTTTTCATTAAGCAAACGAGTTATATGGAATGCTTGGCAAGCAGGAGCAGATCCCAAGCTCCGCGGAGCAAATAATAACAACAACAAGAAAGCCCTTTAAACCCACAGCTAATGCTTTTCAACACTTGCAAATCCAGATCTGAAGTTTATGTCTAGGGGGCGTGTGTGTGCGTGTGCGTGCGTGTGTGTGCGACAGCATGTCCAAGAGCAGAACTCTAAATTTGCGATACTTTTTGCAATCAGAAATGTCTGCTTGGAAAGAAAATAGAGACCAGTGGAAGATTAAAAATTTTTTTAACTTCAATTTTTCTTCTTTCCACAGGCCATTTAAAAAATAATCTAGGAGGGGGCAGGGTAGAAGAAAGAGTATCTAAAAAAACTTAGGCAAACAGACTGTCCAACCACTCCCTGAAAGGGTTTCCAGGGACACGTGGACTATATTCAGGTCTTAGTCTCCCCCACCAGATGTACAACTTCAAAGGATTGAATCAAATGATCAGTTCTAGAGAGAAATATGCTCAGTTTCCTGCATTGCTTATGTCTCCAAAATGGCTGTGTGTCAAATAGGAAGAGTTCATCCACACTGACCATGAAACATCTCATCCATGAAGAAACAGAACTGCTTACATATGTCCTGTGCTTCCTGCCAAGGCACACGTCTCAGAGGTCAGGAGGGACAAGAGCTATGCTGTCCACATTCACCCTCCCTCCTACCCACAGGGAACCCTACACTTTGTAGCTCCTTCTCTCCCAGTTTCCTCTGTGAGAAGCCTTTTCTTCCCCATCAGCCTCTGCATGCTTGGCTGATGAGTGTATACTCCTGGATGTTGCCAAGGCTGATGCTGCACTGGTGCTCCCCACACAGGTGCACACACACCCAAGACACATATGGAAAAGGAGGGAATCAAGTGTTCTGGAGCGTATGAGAATGCCACGGATTGAGGAATCCTGGCCAAGCGAGGGAACAGTGCAAGTAGGATGGAAGGGAACCCTGGGGCCTGTTCCAAAGTTAGAGAGATATGGGAGTGACAAAGGTCCAGGCCCAGGAGAGCAAGTCCAAGGCCACATTCCTGCCACCAGTTTCTAATGAATCTTGCAGCCTGGACATCGTCTCCTTCAAACATTCATATATCCTCTGTAGTTTTGTTTAAATTTTATTATACAGTTCTTTAGGTTCTTGGATTTCCCTCCCCCCTCCCCAAATCCTCACGCCTCCCAACAGTTTTCCCCATATTATTACAAAAGTATAGTCCTTCATAATCAGCCATAAGTCCATCATTCTGCTGTTTGGGTGTATCCTGACATTGTAGGTACAGACATCAACAGACAGTCCAGTGTCTTCTTGTCAAGGTATATTTAACAGTTTCACTGGGACTCTAGTTTTGATTTGAAAGCAGAGATGCATACTGCATTGTATCTTCACATCTGGATGTGATAGTCTCCATTAAACAGTAACCATACATTCCCATAAATGAAAAGCCATAAAACAAAATCAATAACAGGAAGAAAAAAACAGATAATTAGCAACAATATGAAGTTTAATAACATCCTGCTAAATGACCAATGTGTTGCTGAAGAAATTAAAATAAAAATAACCTTCTTGAAGCAAAGGATGGTACTGTGTGACCTATGAGTCAGTGAGGAAATGAACAAGAAAAAAAAAGCTTTTATTAAGAAATGAAAGTAAAAACAAAGCTACCAAACTCCCCGAGATGTAACAAGAACGGTATTGAAAAGGCTATTGATCTTGAATATTGCATAACAGTTGCCTTATATCAGAAAGAATATGTGATATTTGTGCTTTTGGGATTGACGTATTTCACTAAGCACAGTGGTCTCTAGTTGGGATCATTTGGTTGCAGATAGTAGAATTTCATTCTTTTCAATAGCTGAGTAGTAATCCCACGGAGTGGATATACCATAGTTTCTTTATCCACTCCTCTTTTTCAGACATTTGTGTTGTTTCTCTGTCTTCGGTATTGTAGATTGTGCTGCTGTGAATATAGGACTATAGATCCCTTTCTCATATGCAAATTTCATTTCCTTTGGATATATTCCCAGAAGTGGGCTAGCTGGTCATACAGCAGATCAATTCTTAGTTCTCTTAGCACCCTCCATGCTGACATCCATAGTGGTTGTACTAGCCTACACTCCCACCAACAGTGAAGGAGGAGAGTACCTATGGGAAATCGTCTCAGTCTCTGCCTGCTACCTGGTGGGCGTGACCTAGATCTTATCTACCCTGGTCTGACATGTAACTTCCAACTCTGTTTACAGAATGTGAGTTCTGATGTGATTGAAAGGTCAACAGGATTAGGTGTACCTTTCATCCACTCACAGTGTCATTATCGGGAGAAGGGGCTACCTGAAAATGCTGTCCTACCCTCCCTTTCCGTAAACCTTTATAAGCGTTAAACTTGTGCTGAATAAATGGACATTCCTCACGAGCTTGTCTCTGGTGATTTTTATGACCAAACAACACTATCACCTCACCCTTAGTGACCTCGGGGTCTGCTGGCAGGCCTTAAACCCCAAGAGGTAGCTTTTTCCCCACATCCACACCAGCAGGTGTTTCTAATTTAGTTCTGGCTCCTCAAAACACTTTTAAAAATGCCTTGTTCTTACCTTCACAGGTAGTTTTATATGCATTTGTGTGTGTGTGTGCAATGTGTGGAGCTACATTATGAAGAATTATGCCAATAACTAATTATCTGCACATAAATAGCTAATTTCCATTACGTTGTGAGTCTCCTGGCTTAAATGTTTCTTAGGTTGGTTTGGGGGAGCGTTACGGTATTTCACAGGCATAAATGTATAAAACTGGGAACTCACCATTTAAATTTTAGCTTTTATCCTCCCTCCTCCCAAAGTTAGCTAATGCCATTAATATTCTCGGCCACCTCGGTGACACAAATCACATCCATGGTGATTTTGTCCTGTTTATCTATGGTGAATCAAGCTATCCTCAAATCTGGTATCAGACATGGCCAGCGTCTTAAAGATATTTTGTGATGATGTGTATCAGTTTAGCCTGGTTCCCTTGGGGGTCCTTCAGACCCAAGTTCATGTCCTCAAGTCACATGGTGGGCAACCAGCAGCTGGACCTACTCAGGCCTGGTGCTATTTTAGAGAGGCAATGGGGATTTGGCTGGGTCCTGGAAGCTTCTCTGGAGCCTCACAATGGGGTCTCTCCCACAGGTAGCACATGCACATCAGGTGGCTCACACCTCTGAGAACCCAAGATGCAAGGCTTGCCCTCCAGAACCTAAGTCCAGAACTGTCCAGTGTCACTTCCACTGCATTCTGCAGGATTCAGCCATCCCAGAGACAGACAGGGAGGAGCCATAAACTCTGCCTGAGGCCACTTCTGATCTCCTGCAGCCTCAGCCTGTGGGACCACACATGCAAATGTCAGAGTATAAGCCCACACCCAACTCAGAAAGACCACATCACGGTTTGATTCTAACAATAACAAATGGCCAGAATGCACTAATCCTGCACGGAGGCGCTGCTCAGATAATGAGCCTACACATTCCACTTAGAACCCTAACTGTCATGAACAAACGCCATCGTGAACATTTTAATGCTTTGTTTTTAGAACCAACAAATGAATTCAATCTTTGAGTCTGTAAGGTCTTCAATATTTATCTTACTATTCCTTTCCGCTTTTAAAAATAATTCACAAGAATTCTGTGTATAATCAGCTATTTCCATAAAAGAAGAAAGGAGTGCAATATAACACATCCAACATTGTGATGGGTTCTGATGCCAAAGAAAGGATTAGAATCCAAAAGCACAGCCATGTCAAAGTGAGGATTCTCAAGGAATAAGGAGAAAATATCAAGAAGCGCCTGCAACATGACAGGCGTATTAATTCATGAATTAATGAAAAGGCTTTTTCATCACACCTGAGTCATGTTCTGCTGTCATTTTCTCACCCTGTGGCATGTATTGATGAAACTCAGAGGAACTACCATTGGACTGAAAACAGGAGTGCGTAGGAACAAGAAAGACCATGGATCATGGATTTGTATGTATGTAACAAGACACGTGCTACACACATGTGTATGTAACAAATACACACTGGCACACACATGTTATGAATCCGTTCATCTTTCTAGGTTTTGTTAGATACTATCACTACATGAAGTGGATAGACAGAAAAACCCTAAGATGTTCTGATAAAATTTCAAACCCAGCAACGCTGAAAATCATCACAACATCATTTGTAGACACGCAAGGATCTCTCTTCGTCCAGTGAAGCATGTGTGCAAAACCTTACAGTTATCTTGTCTACTAGTACTTTAACAGCGATGTTCTTCTTGGGGATTAAGGCAAGACAAGGATGTCAGAGAGATCTCCAATTCTGTTCAGCATCTTGTTGGAAATCTTAACAAAATTTTCCCTCATTCCTGTAGGCAAACAAAACAAAGCAAAAGAGAGAGAGAGAGAGAGAGAGAGAGAGAGAGGAGAGAGAGAAAGAAAACCTTAAAACAAGTTCAAGATAATTTCCAGAGAAAGCATTATTTTTAATGTTTTAGAAGTAGATGGGGCCAGCACCATAGTAAGTGAAGCTTCCTCCTGTTGTGCCAGTAACCCATGTGTACACCTGTTTGTGTCCTGGCTGCTCCATTTCCAATCAAACTCCCTGCTTATGACCTGGGATAACAACAGACGAGGAATCTTTTAGGCACATGCACCCATGCGGGAAACCCAGAGGAAGCTCCTGGCTTCTGCCTTCAGGTCAGCTCAGCTCTGGCCGTTGCAGCTATTTGGGGAGTGAACCAGCAGATGAAAGATCTTTCTTTCGCTCTTTTCTGTAACTCTGCGCTTTAAATCAAAATAAAATAAATTAAAAAAAAACATAAAAGAGAATAGGTACTCCTTATTTAAAGATCGAATCTAGAATTACAAATGACTAACCTTAGCAAACTTACTAGAAAATCCATTAACCACGGAAAATTAATCCTACTTCCACAATCAGCAAATGCTGAAGTGTTAGCAACTACAGAGCCTTTCTAAGACAGCAAAAACTTATGCAGTAACAGCTTAAGCACAAGCTCTCTACAGCCATAGGCTTCCTGAGAGACATGATGTAAAATCCCCACATATTAAGACAGAAAACTCAACTCACAGATTGGAAGTCTCCAAACCACGTGGAGGCAAATTCTCTGGAAAATTAGTTATAGATGTAAAGCAATAGATTGAGAGCATCGTAGTGTCTCCTTACTTTTGCTTTTACTTATAAATACCTCGACAAAGTGATTCTAATGCTTTTCATGAAATACGGAGATTGTTGCGGGGTGCGAGCAAGATCACACCAGACATGTCTAAGGTTGATTAAGCAGTCTTTATTAACTAAGCTTGGTGATAATAGAGCACAATAGCAAATCACAAGTCCATACGGCAAGCCAACCAATCGTCATAATTCCCAAAGGAACAAATGGTCATTATCCTTAAGTCTATCCATTAAGCTAAAGGCCTATGTCCCAGCTTCCCCAACAACATAAGTTAGCCTAAGAGACATGCAACGAACAACCTGGACACACTCACAAAGAACCTGGACACACTTACAAAGAACCTGGACACACTTACAGAGCTGCAGACATTCACCTTTCCCTGGCTTCTCTGCCCACATTCCACTACTGCTAGGCCTCACCCCTCTTGGAACTCCAGATAGTACACAAACCAGAAACAACATTGTTATAACCATTGCCTCATCTAAGCAGTACACAGGGACCATGCTCAGGGGATTACCTGTCCTGGGTCAGCCAAGAGTCGAGGTGCCAAAGAAATGGAAGCACCTGACCAGAAAGAGAGTGAGAGCCCCTGCTTCATGGGCCTTTTAAAGGGACTTGTGAGGGGAGTGGATACACGACAATGCAATACTGTCCCCTCTCAGTTGATAGGTGAGTCACAGGTGGGCAGGAGTGAATACCTAAGTGTTGTGGGCTAAGGAGTTGATTAGTACTCGTCGGGATGGGCAGAAACAGGAACTGAGCTTGTAGCTAAAATTGCCTAGACTAACTGGACTTGTCTGCATCCAATATCCTGGCTAAATTAGGACGGGGGGGGGGAAGTGGTTGAGGATGGAATTATCATTCCATTGTTGTTAGGACCCACCTTCAGAACAGAGGTTAGAGAACACATCCAAATTTCATTTGCCCACTGTCAATAGGTGCTGGCTATCACTGGCTGCACCCCATAACAGAGATGAGAACTGTGAAAATATTTGAGAAGGAAACACTGTGGTGAGTGTCTTTGCCTGGTCAGTTTCATTTTACTTGCATAGCCAGGGATCTAAGAACGTAGTACAGCTATTCTTGAGAGAAAGAGAACTTCAACAGAGTACAGAATTTGCATCTGAAATTCAGCATTTCCTCTGGAGCTGTGATCCCATATCTCTGCCTACAGTGACCATCTCCAACTGTGTCCAGGGCAGGATGCCACCATGCATGTGTCTTCTCCGTATCAATCCAGGTCTCCCACGTGGGGAACTCAACCCAGGAACACAACTTCTTGACCCATCCCTGCTGTGTTCCAGAGTTTGCATCAGCAGAAAGCTGCAACTGGGAGCTAGAGCCAAGAGCTGAACCTACCCACCACGATGTGAGGTTCACAGGCCTCGGAGTTGGCACCCCCACTTCCCTGCCCAATGTCCACTCCAGGCAATTCTAATTATGATGCCATGAATCACCCTACTGTGTGCTCCTATGTTAACAGGCAAACCAACTGAAACCTTTACTACACAAGAGATTATTATCATTTCTTGGTTCGGCACAGAAAACTTAAACTATGGTGTAAATGACTGACGGAGACTCATGACCATTGGCATGCTGGCCAAGATATTACATAACACTTACTCACTGCTTGGGAAAGGTTACATGTGCACAAGTCCTTGGAAAGCTTGGTATTTGGTAAACTGGATGATACATCCTCTGAGTTCACAACTACACTCCTGGGAAATCAATACTGAAGAAGCTCTTGCTGTGAACACTGGGAATAGTAGAAAATAATGTTCATAGAAGCATTTTAATAAGCACCCCAAGTTGGAATTAGTTGAACACTGCAATAGGTAAAATACTGAGCAATAGTCATATGATGCTACAAAACAAAGAAAACAAACTATACTGCCAAATGCCCAGACCACAGGTGAATGTCAGAGACATCAAGGCCAACCAAGGAAGCCATGGGCCATGAAGCAAGATACAGCATGATTTATTAAGGGTTGGTATAGACAGGAGCCAACTAAGCCAAGGCTATGCCCTGCTTCATGCTACAAACACATTCTGAGAAATGCCTTATTAGGCAAAAAATGTTCTGGTACAAACATCACAGCGTGAACTTAAACTAACACGGCTATGGCTCAGTGTCATTAGGCTATGACATTCCACAACACCACTACCATTTATGCGCTGACCTAAATGTTATCATTATGTAGGCACAGGCAATAGAACTCTACAGACAAGTAGGAAAGGGTAAATGGGACAGGAATGAAAACCCTGCTTGAGACACATGTATTGAATGTGAAAGTGCTTGTGTTTGAGTCCCAACTCTGTTTTTTTAATACCATGTACCTTGGGAGGCAACAGGGCATGGTTCAAGTACTTGGGTGCCTGCCACCCAAGTGACAGACCTAGATGGAGTCCCAGGCTCCTGGCTTTTGCACAGCCAAACCCCTGCGTTTGTAGGAGTTTGGGAGTGTGAACCACTGCAGATATGACCTAACCCTGTCTCCGATAAATAAAAACAACTAAATACACTTCAAAAACAATCTTTCCAGTGGTTGGGAAACTGGCCACCTCCAGAGGATGTGGGGAGATTGTGACAGAGAGAAATACTGGGATTTGGGGCTTTTACCTCTGTGTTCGTTTTTGGTTTTTTTTGTGCCCCCTCCCCATTATATTCCCTGATTAAAACGTATATACATAATTCAAGTGTTTTTCTGTGGCGATGCGCCACTTCCCAAAACTGCAACAAGTCTCCACTTCTTTTTTTCTAAGTTTTATTTATTAGAAAGTCAGATATATAGAGAAGAAGAAAGACAGAGAGAAAGATCTTCTGTCTGAAGATTGACTCCCCAAGCAGACGCAATGGCCGGAACTGAGCTGATCTGAAGTCAGGAGCCCAGAGTCTTCTGGGTCTCCCACATGAGTGCAGGGTCCCAAGGCTTTGGGCCGTCCTCAACTGTTTTCCCAGGCCACAGACAGGGAGCTGAATGGGAAGCAGGGCTGCTGGGATTAGAACCAGCACCCTTACAGGATCCCGGCATTTAAGGCAAGGACTTTAGCTGTTAGGCTACCACACGGGGTCCAAGTCTCCACTTCTGAAATGCTTGTCTCCTAATCAAAGTTCGTGTAAGAATAGTTCCTGCTCCTACAAAATAAGAGGTTTAAAGTCTATTGTTTCTGGCATCAAAAATTGATTCAACATCTACCTTTTCTAAGCACCAGAGGATACCACGAAGGGTAAAACAGACAATGTTTGTGAGTTAGGGACGCAGTTCTGCAGCTTGATTTAAAGCCATGGCTTGTCCTACACCCCTGGCCAACTGCACCTTACCCTGGAAGAGAAGGGGCCCTGGGGAATACAATCATCAGAAACGAGATTCGAGTTGCGTTCCTCCGTTCCTCACAGGGTCATCACTGAGCTGTCTGTAGAGGCCACTTCTTTACAGAGAGAGCACTTGTTTTCCTGAAAGCACACTGACATATCATCTACTCAAGGGCAGTTCAAAACTGTAACGTAAATGTGATCTCATCAGTTCTCCTGAAAGTTCTTCCAACAGTAGAACTTGGGTGGCGCTGCTGCATATCTTCGGTAACATTCCTTGTTGGCAGGGCAAGCAGCACGTGAGCTTTCTGGCCAAGTGCGAGTTCTCGGTTGTTCTCGGTGGAGGATAATATGCGTGTAGGTGTTGGGGCGGGAGGCATTGTTAAAACTGAGAACTCCTGAGGGTGACATTGGTGAGTAAATGGCAATGAACAGAACCTCTATCTCCTGTGTGACTTCCAACTATGGGATATGCACGCATGTGTGAGAAAACATACTACACACAGAACCAACCAGGCAGCGCTTCATTCAGGTTGATGGGTACAAGGCAACCGTGTTAAGTATGTTCACAAGATAATTCACCAGCACCAGTCTAGTTCTCATCTGTGGAAAATGCAGACTGGACTCAGCAAACCATCCCTGGCAGGAGTGCCCTAGCAACCACCGGTCTACCTGTTGTGTTTCAGAATTTGACTCTCCCATGTACTATTTCTCCCTTTGTGTCTGCCATGTTTCACTTAGCATCATAGTTTCAAGGTTCCTCCATGACCCATAAAAGCGTTTGTCCGAATCCCTTCCTTTTTGAAAGACTGAATGCTATTCTGTTGTGTATATTCAAGCACATTCTGTGTATCTGTCTGTCCACCGGCACTGAGATGCTTTTAGCTTTTAAGGCTTATGCTGCCATTCAGGGGAGTGTGCAAACTTCTCTTTAAGTCTCTGCTTCTGATTCTTCAGGACACACCTGGGAGTGGGATCCAGAGGTTACACGATGACTTGATGTTTCATTAGTTCATCTTCCCACCACACCATTTTCTCTGGCAGACATAACAACAGCACACATTGGGGCAAGTTTCCAAGCAGAGCCATCAGAAGCACTGTGCCTTTATTTGAGTAATTGCACTTTTAGGGGGATTGGAGGCAGGGGGAATGGGTAAGCAGTGTCTCTTGTGTGAAGTGTCATAGTCCAAAATGACAGAAGGAAGCTTCTTCGTTTTTTGTTTGTTTTTTACCTCCCAGCTGACGCATACAGAGTTAAGTAAAAGACACAAAGAAACCCTAAGGTGGATTTCGCATTTTTTTCTGAGCTTCGCTGGAAAATAAAGACCACTCAGGAAATAGTTGCTGCTGGGTTCCAGCCAGTGACTCTTCGCCAAAAACGACTCTGCTGGACCCCTGGAGGCCTGCCTGCCTGCCGGTGCACATCTTGGGGAGACCAGGCTGGGGAGTCCCACGTCCCTCTTATGCACTCTGGTTGGGGAGGCACCTGGAAGGGGTGTCTCCTGGAACCCCTCGCACTGAGGGGAGGTGACTGAGCTGTAAGCCCTGGAGAGCTTCCTCTCCTGCCAGCGAGAGGCCAGCCTCTGATCTGCAACTTTCCTCTCGGTGTATGTTAAAACCCTGATGGAAGTCAGCACATTTTTAAAAACACTTAAGCCCATTGTTTCTTTCCTTTTCTTTTCTTTCTTTCTTTTTTTTTTGGTGAGGAGGGGGAGGTTTGCAAAAGAATTTTAAGCTCCTCTCACAGTACCCTTCCTCAGAGCCAGATTAAATTTCTCTCCATTTCTTCTATTCCCGGAGGCGTCTTGCTAATGAAAAAGCAGGCATCAGAAAAACACTTGCCCAGTTGTGTCTGGAGGAAAAGTCACTTTTTGGATGACGCGTAGAAAAAAAAAAAAAGGAAAATGACCACACAGTTTATTCCAAATGTAAGCTGCTTGCCTGCTGAAGGTCATGACCTTGGGCACAGGAAGTGTTTGTCAGTGAAAACAGGAAAGCATCCAGGGCTGCTTTCAGGAAGCCTGGGGGTGATGGCTGGAGATGTTTCTGGAACTTCTCCTTCTCAGCCTGCTTGGGCCTTGGATTCCTCCTGAGTCTGAATGGGTGTCTTTCTTCCTTCAGCCAGACCAGGAGCTCAAGGCTACTGGGGTTTTGAATTTGACCTGGACAGGGGCAGCCTTGTTGTTTCATTCTTGGTTACTGGGGGGTTTCCCTCGGTAGCTTAGGGAAGGCCCTATTTCTCACTTGAGCCAACAGTAGGGTTTGGCGTGTTTCAGGCTGTTGTTGAATGATTAATAAAATCATGTCTGTAAGAGAAAAAGTCCTTTGGTTCTCTTGCAGTCCTTACTTTTCTTTCTACACTCCGTGAAGCTCCTTGTCACGCACCTTTCTTTTTCTTATTTCTGCAGAATGCTGTTCGTTTCAACATGTTTTCGTTTCCTTTACCTTTTTGTATTTGCACATGTCTTAGCAGTCTTTTCCTGAACAAAGGATTATTCATTATTCGACCTGTAAAAGTAGCCGGATGGACCATCTCCCATTCCTGGACGACTAAATGAGCAAGTCGTAAAGCTGTAAACTTGGCCTTTCGAATTAATTGAGATACAGAGATTAAACCCTCTTTAACATAGTTCTGTCTGGGACACGAAATCAACTCCGATCATGCTATGAACCGATTAGTAGCATAGCCACATTGTTACTCACCTGTAAATTGTCTTATTCTAGAACACTTTAAAATTATCAGTGATGTTCCACTCAGATTTCAATTTTGGTTTTTCAGATACCCCAAAAGAATACTCACTGGGTCAGATAAGCTTGTATCATAGCAAGGCCCTAAGTATGAAGTTGTAAGTACCTGTTCTCTTTGTGGGTACCTGTTACCTTATTGCCTTCCGTGCAGTAAACGGTTACCACATTCTCTAAGGATTTATATCTCTACCTATTTCTCTACCTGATGTGGCTTCTTTTATCCTAGCAAGTACATTGCTAGGCACCGGCAACCCCAGCACAATCAATCAATGACAACAACCCTAACATTCATTCATTATGACGGGAATTGATAAGAGTAAAAGTATCCTAGAAATGTTTTTCAAGCTATTCACATTATCATTACCTACATTTGTGGTGGAATGAAGTCTCTAGGCAAATCACAGAGACTTTGTTCTTAGGACACAGTGCGGGAAATTCTCCTATTGGGAGCCGAGACAACATTGGGTAGATTTTATTTGTTCTGCATGACTTTCACAAACTTATGGAATGGGAACCTCCAGTCACTGCTAGAATGGCTATCTGTCCTCCTGTCCATGGGCAAAGAAGGCCCTACGGGGCGAGATGGTACAGGTTAATACTTCCTACCTGAGTCTTCTCAGTCCCCTAGAGGCGCCAGTGTCTGACACCAAGCACCTCATCAATACATGAATGATTCAGTTGGTGAATGCCTCAGAGTCCTCCCCACCCGACAGCTGACAGAGCTCTCCAGAGGACGCACACAGTCATGTGGGCCTGGCCTCATTGTTTCTTTCCCCTAATCATGAATGTTTAGGTGGAAGATGGAGTCCTGGGAAAGTGCTAGCACTTGAAACAGAGAAAGACAGGGTTTGGGTAGCTCACAAAGGTGCTGCAAAGATTTGTAACCTCTCCTTCCTGCAGTACCACGCTTGCTCCTGGGCCCGCACATTGAATAACAAGAAGTGAAGTGAAGATGAAACAGCTTTACCAACCAGGATAGGCAGATATATCCAATAAATAAATCAATAAATCAATCAATCCATGTGTTTTATTTTGTTGAAATGGCTTATTTTCTTCTTTTATCTGTCCTCCAAAATGCCTTTCCTTGTCCCAAAATGGCCCGTATTTTTATGTTATGTCATTGGCTGAATCTTACTCTCTTACCATCGACGTGTACAATGATTTTTGTTACCTGCTTGAGAAAATCAAGGGCGCTAGCTTTGTCTCTGGACAAAACGCCACGTTACCCCCTGTCAGTTGCCTCTCGAAGTTCTGGAAACCAGTGGGAACAGAGCTGCCATCTACTTCTTCAAGAATGGGGCTAAAATTTTGGAGCGGTTAGATTTCTTCTGTGAAAAACTGCTAAAAATCCAAATGTACAGCTCATTTCACCTAGAGTCAGAATGTCTCCTCCATAAAAACCCAGACTGTAGAGCATCCAAGTGGAAGTGGGCCGAGACCCAGGAAAAATGCTACAGATCTGCCAGGGAAGTCACTAGGAACATGACTCATGTTAGTTATTAAACCAAATAATCATACAGAAACTTTTGAGAGGAGCACTTCCTAGTCTTCAACAGCTTTCCAATAGTGTCTACTTGGTTTCAGAGCTATTGCTTGGACAAGGAGGAACAGATAGGGGCACAGGATACTGCCACGCAAAGAAGCTAAGCCCATTTTCAAAAAACCTGATGTTTGGCTATACTAAGGCCAAAACTGCTTTCCTTCAAGGTGGAATCTGTGTGCTTTTCAATCTTTCTTTCTCTCTCTCTGTTTCTTTTTTTTTTTTTTTTTTTCCTTTCACCATTTAGACCAGTTGGAGCCAGGAAGCTGACATCTTACACCAAATGGCTATCCCTTTTGGAAACTGTGAAGGGGTTTTGGTTTTTTGTTTCAAAATCTTTAACAAACGTCTCAGCTTTTTCCTCCTTGCAGTAGCCCAAGCACCAGCAAACAACTCCAAGCGTATTTACAAATGCAGAGACATAGCCTTATTTTTGATATTTAGTAGTTAAACGTTTCCAATTATATATAATGCAGCAGCAACAAGAAATGTCTGGCCCAGATTCCTGAAGACATATGATATACATGGATGTTACACTGACCCTGAACTTTTGGAATGCATGAATGGTCCATAAATTTAATTTTGAAAGAATTCAGCAGAGGAAAATATGCTGCTTTGCAAAAGCATTTTCCCAGTGTTAAAACGTAGCTTCCCTATCATCCAAGTTGATATTGAACATCCAATTCTTCATGTCTGTTGTACTCTGGAGGAATATGAAATGGTATATATTTCTGAAGGCAGAGGAAACAGAGGAAAAATGAATGGTATGACTGTGTCAGTGTCTCAAGGCTGATTTAATGAAATCATCTATCTACGAAAAAGCAGGAAAGTGTCCTGACTAGCAAGTTACTCTTGAAGCTAACAGCCTGCCATTCCTGATGACCAACCTCTAGCCTTTCTCATCCCCAGATCCTATTGCCTTGACAATAGAGAAAGGGTGGGGACTCTAAATGAGACTCTTGGAAATAAAACTGGCATTGTCACTAAGATGTTAGGCTGTTGTTCAAGCTCCAGACTTGACAAATTATCTTCCCCTCACCCCTTGCTTGGTACTTCAGCCAGTGCTCCATTCCCCTTGACCTGCTGGGTCCTGCGGTTTCCCAACACATTGCACCTGGTGGTCTGGCATTCTTGCCTGGAACAGAAATTCTAATAGAGCATGATTTTTCACCTCCTTTAGCTTCCTGTAGATGATGCTTTTTGGAAGAGCTTTGCAAAGTGATGTGTGTGTATGTATTTTTTTCTCCCCTTAATGCCATGGATGAAAAGAAAAAGATTTTCAGCGGATTAGCACTATTGGTATCCAGATAGCAACTACAAATAAAAAGACGTAGTTGAGAATCAATGGCTGGTTTACCATCAAGTCTTAGATGCAAGTGCTACCAGGACCCTCACGCCTGGTGCAGAGTGAACATGCTTTCTAGGAGAACTGGAACCTGGGAGAGAGATTCGAAGCAGTCAGAAAGTTGACGGTGTAACCAACAAGTTAGTACAAAATAAATCACCTGGAATTTTCATACTTAGAGCTTTCAACCTATAGAGTTCTGAGTTATAGTTCCTACCCTTAGCTCTAGTAACAGTCTTGTCATTTTTGGTTACTATTCTAAATCACTTCCTGCTGTCTCTGCTTTCTATCTGTTCTAAGATAGGGTCTTCAAGGGTTAAAATTTGGGATGACTTGGCAAGGGGGCCAATGAGATCCATGTTCTGCACATCTTCTCTCTCAACATTGTGCAACAGCTTCCCTCACTAACTCGCATATACCTAGCTTTGAGATATAAAATTCTTGATTTTAGTGTGCATACCCTTGGGCATATATTAAAGTATTTTCATATTAAAGAATTTGATTTGGTGTTAAAATACTCTCAGAGGTAAAAAGGGAAAGTATTTTCTCCATTTTAAAGACAAGATTAAAGCCTAGAGAATTCATAACGTTGTTACATTTTAAAATATGCTCACTTATATACTATTTGAAAGATGAAGAAACAAACAAACAGAAAGATTTTTGCATCTGGTTTACTCTCCAAAAGCCAGCATCAATCAGAGCTGGGCCAAGCCAAAATTCAGAGCTCAGAATCTACCCCTGAGGCCCCCATATGCATGGCAGGAACCCAAGTACTCAAGTCTTCACTGCTGCTTCCCAGGGTGTACGTTAGCAAGAGGTCAGAATTTGGAGCTAGAGCTGGGACTGGGACTTAGGCACTCAGGTATCTTTTTTTTTTAAGGTTTATTTATTTTTATTGGAAAGGTATATTACAGAGAGAAAGAGGGACAAAGATCCATCTGCTGATTCACTCCCCAAATGGCCACAATGGCTGGAGCTGAGCTGAGCTGAAGCCAGGAGCCAGGAACTTCTTCCAGGTCACCCATATAAGTATAAAGTTGGAAGGCTTGGGGCCATCCTCTGCTGCTTTCCCAGGCCATAGGCATGGGAAAGGAAGGGAAGTGGAGCAACCAGGACATTAGTGGGACCTATATGAGATCCTGGTGCTTGCAAGGTGAGGATTTAGCTATTGAGCCACGGAACCGGCCTCAGCATTCAGATAGCTTAATTGACATATTAATCAGTAAGCCAAACACCCACATGCTATTTAAGGCATATCTTAAAACGACTTACACTTTTGACTATATATATCTGACCATACAAGAAATAATTTAGCCTAATTTTGGCCCTTGGCTTATTTATTTTTCTATTCTTATTTGTGTTTCCTAGGAGAAAAATAAAAATGACTACATTTACTTAAATACAGTTACATTGAAATCAATCCTACCTGTAGCAGAATCTGAAACATCAAGGAGAAGTTAAAATTCATAAAAGGAAATATTTGGATAGCATGAACTAAACAACGAGAAAAAGTCTCGATGGGGCATTTAGTGAATGTTGGTAAGGTTTGACAGAAGACCCAGGAGATGTTGGCACCTCAAGTTTCCAGGAAGCCAATCTTGTGTTTCATTAACTATCTGGTGCAAACAAGAAAAATTTCTCCATTCACCAGAATCCTCTCTTTTAAGAATGTTATTGTACTGAGTTCAGAGACTGAAATATTTTCCAACATTTTCTTCTGTGAAATTCCAATTGCTTCCCACATAAATCAGGAGCTCTGCACCCACCCAGGAATAATAACCAAAAGAAAAAAGGGCCCAAAAGTTCATATTACTAAAGGAAAAAGGCACAGAATCCATTTTTCCATGAAAAAAAAATCTCCAGCCAATTTAGGTCTCTGTGGAAAATATTTATCTGAAGTAAACAATCTCTAATATTTCCTTAAACATACTTTATAATCTCAACTGTCGAGTAGTTGAATTTCAAATATGCCAGTGATTAATTAGCTTCCTAAATATTTACTGTATGTAATACGCTCACAGAATTACTTTATGGGATTGGACACGGAATTAGCCATGAGTCATGGCGGGGCTTTCAGAAATTGCCAAGATTATGTTTGGAGAACCCACTTCCAGTCCCTAGAGATATTGCTGGCCTCATCTTTAAAGATAAAGGACCCACAAACAGGGTGGGTTTTTGTTCCGTCTAGAGTCAGACTTCATCTTGAATTCCCTTGGCTCTAAAAGTGTGGTTTACAGTCAAGGTGAAGGCTGTCTCCCACCTTCCTAGGAAAGGAGAAATAAACATCATTTCCCTTATGTCTTTGTATTCACTGCTCCCTGTAACCCTAGGCAGTGGTTCCTTGTGGAATTATCAAGCAACAACATTAGGGAATTCAGTTCCCCAAGGTATGAAGAATCAGGATTCCAGCCAGGAGTTCTCAGACCCCCAACATCAAGTTCTGGCTTTATCAACCTACCTTGCGAAGAGACACCACGATGCATTTTGGAGAATGGAATCAATGTCCAGGAAACACGAAGGTGCTAACACACAACATCATGAATGGAATGCTCTGTGAAACTGCTCCCGTGGTGTGGGTCATGCGATGTGCTGACATCCCGTACCGCACAGAGCCATAATGTGAGATGAGGTTTTAGAAGCGTGTTGGTTCCATGGGAAGTCACCCTAAACTGGTAGCAGAGTAAATAGACCAGGAAAGGAATGAATAAAAAAAAAAAAAAAAAGCATCTGCCTCTGCCAAGGCTATCACAGGCAGAACTTGAAATCCAATCAATCTACAGCAGGCTACCTTTTAAGCTGATAATTTTTGCACTGACTGTGCACCATATAGGACTATCCAAACGGCCTGTGGCAGAGCAGATTCTCCATCCCTACTAGAGGGCAGATAGCTGTGCATGTTCCTGTTGACTTTAACTGGGCTCCTATGCTGCTGGGACAGCACACACACACACACACACACACACACACACACACACACACAAATTGGATTTAATCCTGGGTCCTGACTCTCATTGGTGATTGGTGGAGAGCTACTTCCTGGAAAGATAAACTCCGTGACCTTTTGCTTAGCATGGTTCTGACTCTTGCAAGGGTCAGAACTTTTTGAAAAGACTGGTGGATTCCATGTGGACAGAAAGAGCAGGACTGTACCCCCCCATTACCCGACCTCTGGCTAGCAGCTGGAGTACTGCTGGTGGAAACACTATGTGGCATATTCTCAAAGGAAACAGATTAAGCTGTGGCTGCTAACAGTTGAGATAACTTCTGAAGAGTCGTTTAACATTTTTGAGTCGAGTGGTGCTGTGTTGAAACCGGTATTCTCAGAAGATAATTTAGCAGCCACATGCAAGGTCATTGAAAGGCATAACATGCTCAGCTGGAGGAGAGTCCTTGTACAAGGCTGTGCTGATTGAAGCAGGGAGGATCCCTCAGAAAGAAGAGCAACTGAATAATGTCTTGTTTGGTGTGTGATCTGGGAGGTGCTTGGCTCTGCTGGGAAATGACATTAAGTCAGGGTACCCACACAGGCTGAAGTAGGGTAAAGAGTAGGCAGATGTGCAGCTCAAAACCCAACAGGCAAGAATGAATTATAAAATCTAGGAATAGAGATGAACCTCTAATGGTGAGAAGAAACACAGGAATGAACTCAGAGCTGAGTGTTGGGGTCTATGTTTTAGGAATGACTTGTAAGTTAGATCCTTGGAAAAAATCCAGGAAAAGAGAGAGAGAGAGAGAGAGAGAGAGAGAGAGAGAGAGAGAGAGAGAGAGAGAGAGAGAGAGAGAGAGAAGACTGGGGGTAAGGGGGAAGATAGCAAATGAGAATCTGATCTGTTTAGTCTTCATTCACTGAGATCAATATTAAGAAATATGAGCTATGTCAAGGCAGTTAATAATACAACATGGTTTCACTTCCTAACATTCTAAATCACTGGCAAAATAGTTGGAATTTCAAGGAAGTAAGTGCAAAGACTCCAAGTTCTATTTCCAGGTTGAATTCCCAACTACATTGTTAATACATTAGATTGCATTTTAAGCAAATACACAGCCTTATCTTCCCCCAATACTCTCTGTACTTCTGTTCGATGAGTAGACGAGGTCACAGTTGATTTCTGGAACATGGAGTCTTCCACGTGGCAGTGGCAGCCTGGTGCTCTGTCTTGCTTTGTTGACTTCAAGGTCATTTTTTTTTTTTTTTTGCTATAATAGCATTGCAATGAAGTTGTCTTCTCATAAGATGATTTTTGACTTTGAGAACTGGGAGATACTTTGTGATAAAATTCTATTCTCTTTTCTCCAGTATTTAAAAACCCCTTCTTTAAAACTGAGAGATCGAGGCCTAAGTCATGGTTTAGCAGGCTGTTGCAGCACTGGCATCCCATATGGGCACAGTTGGAGTACCAGCTGCTTTATGTCCCATTCAGTTCCCTGCTAATGTGAATGGTAAAGAGAGGAAGATGACCCAAGTGTTTGGGTCCCTGCACCCACATGGGAGACTCAGAAGAAACTCATGGTTCCTAGTTTTGTGCTCAGCTTTGATCCTTGGGCCATTTGGGGATTGAATCAGCAGATGGAAAATTTCTCTCTGTGTCTCTCTTTTTCTCCATTTCTCCTCTCTCTGTAACTTCACCTTTCAAATAAAAAGAAATAAAAAATTTTAAATGAGGGATTTTGTTGATTTCAAACAACTTTACACATCTCAAAGAGAATTAAAAATTGTATGGGAGAGGCTGATGTTGTGGCATAACTGGCATCTATACTAGAGTGCTGGTTCAAGTCCTGGCTCCTCTGTTTCTCATCCAGCTTCCTGCTAGTATGCCTGGGAGGTAGCAGGTGATAGTCCAAATCCTGGGCCCCTGATACCCATGTGGGTGATCAGGTGGAGTTCTGGGCTCTTGGTTTCAGCCTGGCCAAGCTAAGGGTGTTGCAGCTCTACCGGGAGGAATCTGCAATCTCTTACTCTCTGTCTCTCCCTCATCAGAATATCGTGATTCTACCATAATCTAGAACCCATTCTTCTTTAAGGATTATATACAGAAACGGAAATTTTTCTCAGGGACACAGTAAAGAGTTGAATTTACTAAATACTATTTTTATTTTCTTTTCCATTTTCTGGCCACTATATTAGAACAGGATATGAAGAAAACTATTCAGGTTGAGGAATGTTGTAGCTTGAAATCAAAAGCTTTCCCCAGAGTGGAGTGAATGTAAACTGAACATTGACTCAATTGTTGAAGGGTCAAACGACAAACATATGACAATCATCTAGGTATAGACATTTCTGTCTGTTAAGGGAGAAGAAAGGAGAGAGAATCTTCCATGTGCTGATTCATTCCCCAAATAGCCACAATGATCAGGGTTGTGTCAGAGCAGTGCCAGGAGCCAAGATTTCCAACCTGGTTTCACAGGTGGATACAGAGATCTAAACATTTGGACAAGGAGCTGGTCCTTCCCAGGATCTGGGCAGAAAGCGGTGTTGGAATTGGAGCAGCTGAGATTGAATCGGCATCCATGCAAGATGCCAGTGTCATAGGGAAAGGTTTTACCCACTGCACCTCAACTCAGGCCCCAGGGAAGTTCTTTCTCATGACCAAGATAAGCCTATCACCCCCACTACCCTTCCCCACCCTCCCACAGACCAACTTCTCCATTCAGCAAAGCGCCATCTACCAGTTTTATGCCCCTCCATCATGCCCTTCAGTTACCTTGCAGTTCATTCTCTGCTAGGACTCTCAATTTCCACTCCTATCCTTGCGAATAAATATACTTACTCCACACTGCCTCTCAGTTGCGCTGTCCTATAACCTTGGGAAGGTCAATCCCAGTTGCACACAAGCACATACATATGGATGATTCAACAGCAACACTTGAGCATAGTCTTGAGTGGTGGAATCGATGAGCCAGTGAAATACGCTGAGAGCAGGCAGGTCTTCCTGTTCTAAATGCTCTTTGCAGTCTCTAGCTTTTCAAACTTGGCTCACAAACTTTTCTGTGGTTTTCCTGGAGCGTGTGTATTCTGAGTGAAGTTTTTTCCCTTTCTGTACTTCCTGACTATTTGCTTACGCCACAGGCACAGCTCTATGGCACTTGCTTTTATTTATGCTTACCTTATTCTACTCATGGGGTCATAAACTCGATGGAAGGAACCCATTTATTTGGCTATTGCCCCTCTGAAGTACATAATATGATTTTAAAATGTATTATGCACCCCATGTATTTAATGAAATGGAATTGGAGAACTTTCTCCACCCGCATTACTGAGATGTTCTCCTTGAGACATGGCGGGCTGTGTGTGTCTAGTCCCTCCTAACCATAGAATCGTAAGATTCCCTGACTGTGAGTCAGCACAGTCACTCACTGTTTCCACTTTTTAAAGTCTGAGTAGATCCAGGCCACTGTGCTTGTATCAGTGGTAAATTTCCTGGCTGACCGCACCATCTCCCTGCTTTCTTCACTCTCTCAGCCCCTACATCTTTAATAATATCACTTTTCACCTCTGTGTGTGATGCTGGAGTCAGGCTGCAGCGTCACAGTGCCTCCAAGTCATCACTTCTAGAATGCCAACAATGTCAGGACCTTTGTGTGCTTGGCACACGTCCTAGGCCCTCTTTCTCCTGCCCTGTTAGGAAGCTCCCCCCAGTCAACAGAAGGTTCTTCTGTAGGCAGAGAAACCGTATTCAATGTTCACCCTGTTGTCACCCGATATTCACCATGACCACAGCCGAATGGTCTCTCACATTATCATTAAGAGCCAGGTAGACTTGCCAACTGTAGAGGGACCTTTCACAATATCAGGGAATTTGGCATCTGGTTTTCATTGGTGTGTGGGATTTCTCTGGATGGAGTGGAAGGAAGATTTGAGAAATTTCTGTGGTGGGGAGGGAGGAAGGGCGGAGAGCATCCAATGGGGATCAAACAGGACACCTGGATTCTTATCCTCCTGAAACATGTTCCTTGATTGAGAAAACCCTGATATAAATAAAGGTCAAATAGAGCAAGCTTGTTTGCAGTTGATAAAGTGCTAACAAGAAGCAGAGAGAGCGGAGAGGTTAAATGGTTCCTTTCTCCCTGTAGCTAAAATGTGTTGGCTCATTTCCTCACCTTTATCTCGGAGTGCTTCTTGGTGACCTGCTCATCCAACATCCTCTTCCCTTTGATGGCAAATGCTGTACCCTTTTAGTGTGGTTTTCTGATAGTGTTTCTTAGTCACTTGAATCACTTATTCATGCTTGTGTGTTCCTTTAGTGTGCACAGCCCTCATTTCGGTCTTGCATCACCTACAATGGTTAGGGTTCTTTGGCTCTGAGAGTGTAGGAGGACCACGGGGTGCTGGTCTCCTACAGGCTGGGGAGCAGACTGTGCCATATATAACATGTTTGGTAAACTCTTACTGGTGTGAAGGTGCCCTCTGCTGAGAGCTCACACAATGCACTGAAATACACAAAGAGGTTGCTCTCCCCTGCTGAACCTGCTTTCTAGAACACCTTCGGGTGAGAATGTTGAGAGGCAAGAGCACATCTGACCCAAGACATGGAGATGTTGAAGTGGACAACTGGGTGAAAGCTGAAATGGCTGTGGGACCAATGCTGGCTTGCCAGCTGGGTGATTCAGAAGGTACTTGATTCCATGGTGACATGGACACACAAGCTAGATATCACTGGGTCCTGGTCTCCCACTGTCTCCCAGCCTCCCTCCTTGCCCTGTTTCTGTAGCTGTAAAGCAACCTCTTAGTTAAAATTCTCTCCCTGGATTAAGGGAGAAATCTCCCTGCTCCCAAAATCTCTGAGTTTATGAGTTTATTTTTCTCCTTTATAGAAAACATTTTTAGGATTAGATGCTTCAAGGTTTTTTTTTCTTTCAGGAATTTCAGACCCTGGGTAGGCACCTAGCTAACTGGAGCCCACCCTACTGTCTTCAAACATAATTCTGAAAATAACATGATATTGCTAATCCAAGGAGGGCCACAAGTGCAACAGACCAACCATGGACCTGCACACGAGCTGAGCACCCAGCCCTTAGCACCAAATCTATCTGATGAGAACCTTTACCTCTGGCCTACAGGAGAGAACAAGTTAAGTTCAGCTCAGCTCCTTGCCCTGCGTTTGCAACAAATGCCTCCTTCCTGCTTCCACTCCTGTGCCAGGTGCATGGACACAGGGTCCTGCACACCTCCCGAGTGTAAGCAGCTCATCACTTTTAGATACATTCTGCATCTTCAGTTTGAATCTCCCATCTTAAGCTTGGAGGTCTTTCCTGTAAATGTTTAAGCCACCTTCAGAAATACATGTACACAAACCCACTGTGGCATGTCGTGGGATCAGAGAACTGAGTTACAAAAGTGAAGTATCCTGTGCACCCAAACTGTGAAATTGGCAGAGTTGTTCTCTGTATTTCTGTTAAGAGAATACAAGGAAAGAGCTGGATAACACTGTAGATTTTGTGCAGAATCAAGAGCAAGAGGCTCGGTGACTCTGCCTGCCTCTGTGAACACCTCACCCAAACGATTTCAAGTGCAATGCTTGCTGAAGCTACTCAAGTGATGATTATCCTGAAAAACAAGATTTCAAGTCTGCTGCCCAGACCAGTGTTACCAATGTTGACCCCCATGCTTGGCCTTGACAGGCTCTGTCCTGGGTTGTTGATCGGAGTAATTTAATACCAACTGAGCTAGGTTTCAGTGAGTTAGGCAGCAGTGAGCTTACTGTATCTCTGGCAGTGGAATTTTAGGATTCTAGGCACTACATAGGAAGGATATGTTGACTTCAAGGATTTTCTGTTACCACAAGATGACCTGGGGGGAAGAGATAGTCATGTAGTCCCCTAGGTATCCGATCCAGGTACGTGAAAGTGAAAGTGTGTGGAGCAAGGGCACTGGTTGGTAAACAAGGAACAATTTGGAAAAGGTGCAAGGGTGGAATATCTGGCCACATCCGAACAATCGAGGAAGCACCTGCTATTAAGTAAAGTAACTGTTGGCAGTTTAAAATCATCTCTTCAATAATTCACAGATTGCCAAGGACAGATAACTCCACAGGGAATTTCCAGCACCAGCATAATTAGGAATTAAGCCACTGAGTCATCCTCAGTAACAGATGCCAACATTGACTTTTCTGGTTTAGCGTATCTCTCTCTCCGTCTCTAACCATTATCACAAACACTACAACTACAATATGTCTCCACATGTAAGTTTGCTTCTGTGCATCCATGTATAAAATCAAATGCTTTGAATTTTTGTGGAAATCAATTTTCCAACAGAAACCATGTTAAAAGGTAGTAAGGTCTCTGGACTGATTAAAAAATAATTGACACACAAAACGGCCAAAGGAAAAACAAAAAATGGTAAAACAGCACTTGGAGTACACTATCAGCACCCAGGCACCCACTCTGAGTGTCTCTCTGGGGCTCGGGAATTCAAGCAGATCTTTCCATATTCATAAATAATAATGCACACAGCTGACTCTGGCAGAGAAAGACCAGTTTCTTACAACTGCAAAACTTACAGCCTGGCACCATGCAGTAGATCTGTCTTTGAAAGCCCAGGAGGCTCTTCAGATGTGAGTCTGTGGTCAGAGTTAAAACAGCAAGCACTGCTCATCACTCTTCTCTTTCCCTGAATGACCATCACAAATGTCAATTCCGCCAATGAGCCCGCTTCAACGTCTCTAGTGAACCCAGCCTGTGATGTTTCCCCAGACTCATTCTTGTTTTGCTAACCTTCAGACCAAGCCGCTCACCTGAGTGGCCGCCTCACAGCGATGCAATTGCTCTCTCTGACTGTTTCATTACAAGCTCCTTCCCTTCTCTGGCCCCGATGAACCAGGAGCCCCTGCAGTTCTCGATGGTGGGTGTCACGCCTTGTTCTGCTTTCTACACAACGCAGGACCAAGAATAAGACCAGGATGTCAATTCTCACTTGCTTTGATAACACTCAGTTGTCATCTAGCAGTCAGCTTGAGCAAAAGACAAAGGAAAAAAATAAGAAGAATAGCATTCCTCTATCAGTTTTCTGCCTGGCACCCCTGCATCATCTGGTCATTCCTCTGCTTTCTCACCTTCCGCTTCTATCTCTGGCCCCTCAACATTCTCCTGGTCTAATTTCCATTCGCCTCTCTCTTCTATCACCTTTAAAATTGTAAGTGGTGAATAACTACCACTGCCACTCTACAGCAAGGATCCATTTTCTGAACTTCAGTGCAGTTGCAATCTCTCTATCCATGGACCCATATTCTCACTGTGGCCACATGGCTTTCAGCTTGCTCCCTTTTTTATTTCCCCAAACCCACTAGGCACTTGCACCAAAACCTCCAGCAAAACACAAATGAGAGAAATTAAAGGCTGCTCCCAGAAAGCCTCATTTTGTTCCAAACTATCAGCTTCGTCTGTCCTTGCACTCTCTTTGGTGAACTGGGCTCCCATGGTGCATTACTTCCTCACAGTCTCTCCATCTATGTGTCATCCTGGATTTTTCTTTCCAACACCTCTTGCAATATCTAACCCTCTATTAATCTAACATTCTCCCTGCTAGTTCGGTACCAAGGCTGCTAAGTGGTACTCCAGAAAAAATCAAATAGTTGTGGAGACGGAGATACTAAATTGGAGGCTCTTGTTTAGATCTCGGGAAGTTTCTTTGTGCATTTTAAAATTTCACTTAAAGTGAACCACTTCTGCCATCCATAATTCATGTCACTCCTGCAGTTGACCGTGACTTCTACTTCATGGAGACCACAGAGCCATAGTCTTAGTTCACTGCCCTGCTATCTATCAACAGGGCAACTTACCCATGACACAGGAGAGTGAGGGCCCATAGTACTTGCTGGAATCTATACACAATGCTTTAATTTTATTTAGCATTGGAAATTTTATTTATTTTCTATTTAATTTGGGGGGAAGAGTTATTTTTATCAGAAAGGCAGATCATATTACAGAGACAAAGATCTGTTTATTATAAAGATTTCTTTTATTTATTTGAAAGGCAGAGTTGAGAAAGAGAGACCCTTCATCCACTGGTTACTCCCCAGATGGCTGCAATAGCTAGGGACAGTCCAGACCAAAGCCTAGAGCTTCACCATGGTCTCCTGGAGAAATCTAGGGGCCCAGTCCTCTGGGATGCTCTTGCCAAGGTGCATTAGCAGGGGGCTGGACTGGAAATGGTACAACTAGGATATGAACAGTCGTCTCCAAGAGGTATAGCAGCTTTACTGGCTACTGCTCAGTGCAGGAGCTCCTCTCCCTGTTTCTTAAATAAATAAACAGATCTTTTATACATGGAAGTGACACAGTAGCACTGCCCAGAAGCCCAACCCCATTTGTATCTGCTTAAGGCAGCAGCTTTACCTGTGACTGTGATAACTGCTGATGATCTTCTTGGCAATGCTGAGTCTTAGCCATGGTCGGCGTTATGCCTTGAGTGTCCATTGAGAGTCCTGGGTCCTCCTCCAGCTATCCGAGCACTTATCCCTCTGCACATTTCATGAATTCCTGCTGCCTCCATTGTTAGACTACAGACACTGCAGTGCGTGTGGTGAGCTATGGTTTTAGGGAAATCTGAGTCCTGCTCAGTTGTATGTGTGTGTGTGCTTGCACACACGAACGTGTGTGTTGCTAATGAACGACACATTCTCAGGATTATCAACAATGCCAACATTCTAGGTGGGCATTTTTTCTTGCATGCCCCAGCTGCTCCACTTCTGATCCAGCTTCCTGCTAATGAGCCTGGGGAAACAGCAGAAAATGGCCCAGGTACTTAGGCCCCTATATCCAGGTGTGAGTCCCTGGCTCCTGGCTCCTGGCTTTAACTTGGTCCAGGCCTGCCATTGTGGTCATCTGGGTAGTGAATCAGTGGATAGAAGAACTCTCTCATTGTAACTCAGCCTTTCAAATAAGTATTTTTTTTTTAAAAAAAAGATACATATTTGAATACCCATAGTGTTCAAATCTTGAATACTAATAATTTGAGCCTGTGACCATTAGGATGCTAGCTCTTGCTAGCTTACCACCTCATATGTACACATTTCCCTCATTGGGCACAGGGGAGCCTTCCTATGCTGAGGAACACAGGACCCACTACAGCCTTTAGGGCACATGATAAACTCCAGACTCACCAACAAAAACCATGAAATTGCAATGTTGTGCCCCCTTACGGCAAGAGATTAAAAAAGAGGGTAGAAGTCCCCTTGTCTGACCCCAGCCTGAGTCCAGGAATAGGGTGAGTGAAAATTCTCCTTGCTGCGTACTGTCCTCTGCCAAGACAAATTTCGGGAATTACAATGAATGGCTGGCAACAGGCACATTTGTAAGGACAGTCTGTGATCACAGATGATTGATGGCGTGCCGAGAGAGAGAACTCTGTTCTTTCAGATTTCTCTGCTGAAGCCCTGAACCCCAATACCTCAGTGTGACAGAGTTTGGAGATAGGACTTTGAAAGACACCCGTGGAGTAGAACGAAGCCCTTTGGGGAAGATTTCATCCAATCTGACAGATGCAGTAGCCAAGACAATGCAATCAAAGGATGTGTCCACCTGCAGGTGAATGCAAAAAGAAATGTGGGGGATATACACAGCGGATTACCACTCAGGCATGAAACGAGAATGAAAGTTTGTCATTGGTGGCAAACGGATGGAGCATCGCAGTAAGCAAAATCAGAAAGGCACAGAACAGCAAGCACTATGCGTTTTTATTCTTACATGGGAATTTAAACAAAGTCAATCTTAAAGAAGCAGAGTACAGAAGTGACCAGTTTGGGAAGAGGAGAGGCAGAGTGTTTAGAGAACAGGAACCAAAGTGCAGTAGGATGAGAGGAATAGGTACCAGGATTCTATTGCATCATAGGATGACTGAAGTGTACTGTAACACATTCTTTATTTGGTGCACAACTGGAATAATCCAAAGATTCCACACATAAGGAAATAATCACACGGTGAGAGAGTCTGGCTGCTGGGAGGCCAGAGAGAGATTTCTCCCCTCATGGTGAGTACACCATGAGGAAATCCTGGGATGGGATTAAGGCCTCCAGCCCCATCCTGCAACCCCCACCTTGTGGCAGCAGGAAACTAGGGGGTGGAAGTTCGAACTTGGCAGCTCCAGTGACAGCAGCCCTCCACAGTGGTGGTGACCCGCTTGAGGAGAGTACCTGTGCCAGGTCAGACCCAATGCCCGGGACTCAGCTCATGGGCACCATCGCCACACACGGTGACTGAGTCGTAGGCTTTGGGTGGCCAGTGCGCTCACTGGGCACCAGTCTCTGGCTGCTGGCCACCCAGCAGCAAGGTCTAGGGTTTTTAGGGTATGTAATTGCTGCCTAAGGACATCCATAGATAAGGCCAGTGTGAGTGTAGGTGAGGGATGAATTCTGTGTGATTCCTAGTGATGGGGTCACAGAACTTGCTTGCAAGCATGGAGACGGAGATCTGAGGGTTTGGGGGGGAAGAGTCATTAAGATCTGTTTGGGCCAGACTGATTCATCAAGCCACATGGAAATCCTGAAATGGGCTGTTAGCATAGAGCATCACTGACTGCCACACACCAGTCTACACGAAAGCTATGGCTGGGGGGCCTGTCTAGCAGGGCTAGGTACCGGTATCTGACTGAGTGACAGAACAGGGGATGGGTCACACTTGGCAAGGTCAAGACACTAACCAATATGTGAGAGAACAAGATCTGGGGGCAGATTCTCTGGGGGAAGTGTGGGCCCAACCCTGCGGAAATACAAGTCCTGCTGGTTAGCCGGCAAGTTGGGGTGGTGATGGGCTGAGCTAGGTGTGACCATGGAACCTGCCATCATTTACGGGTAAAGGATCCGACAACAGTCTGGGCAGGTCAAGGCAGAAGCACCTGAATGTGCATCCTAAAACAGGATGTGGGGTGGGCTGAGCTGCAACTGGAAGAGGGCAGACCAGGCAGGGCCAAACAAGCTTTAACTCATAAGAAAGAATAGAAATCAATGGAGCACAGGTCATGCCGAGTTAGGCTCTTACGCTACTGGTCTGTATGAGCCAGGGATACTAGGCCACAGCATCAAAGGCAAAGGTCAAGACAGGTGAGGGGCTATGCCAGGCTGGGTCAGAGCAACCACTGGCATGCGATCTATGGTTGGGAAAAGGCATCACTGGGGAGCTAAGAAGACACCCTAACTGGGTCGGGGTTTCCACTGGTGAGTGTGGGCACTAGAGTGGGGGCTGCGTTCTGGTCTGGACATGGCTGCAGTCTCCCATTGCACAAGTGTGGACTGGGACTGGATGCCCCAGGCTGGACCAGCACCATCTGGTGCTCTGGAGGAACATGGTAGATGTAGGATGGGCTAGGCTAAGTCTCTGCCCCTACTGAGCCAAGTGTGAGCCGTGTCTGGGTATGGACAAGCCTTGGCTGGGCTGAAACATCCAACAGTAAGAACCAGAATGGGTTGAAGGCCAGTCAGGAAAGGCCACTGTTCCTGCTAGGACAGGAGGCAGACTAAGTAGGGCTGGCTCAAGGACCCACCAGTATGCACGAGATCTGGCATATGGAGAGGTTCTGATGGAGGAGCCTGGGAGATTCCTCTGGCAGGACACAGTCCCTGCAGGTGAGTTCAAGAACTAGGATAGGAAGCAGCCTAGACCAGGCCAGGGCAAGGTATCCACTGGCATACATTTGGTATGGGTCAGGGGCAGAACAGGTTGAACCAGTTCACATCAACTACTGGCGAATCCTAGCACCAGAACAGAGAGTGGGTTAGGCCAGGTATGGTCGCAACACATACCAGTACACATTATGGCTGGGATTGGATGCCTGCTGGGCTGGGCTGGGGTAGGCTATAACCCTCATCAGCATTAGCTGGAATTGGGGGTGGGTTGGTCCGGGCTAATCTACAACACCCACTGCCAAATGCCAAGGTGAGGTAGGCCATACCAGACTGGGCGCAGCACCCAGTGAGAACCAGGAAGGGAGTGGGCAAAGCTGGTGGGGAAAATGTGGAGGGCTCCTCTGCTGGACAGCCACTTTCACTGGAGAGCGTGAGCTGGGATGGGGGCAGAACAGACCTGGCAGGGCTATAACACCTGTGGGTCTCATGTGAGCTACATCAGGGAAAAGCCAGGCTGGGCTGATTGTTCCTACTGGTGCAAGTATAAGTTAGAGTGGGTGAGTTGGTTGGGCTTTGCTGCAGCATTAGCTTGCAGAGGTTGGCAATGTCAAGTTAAACCGCAGAACCACCGGGAAAGTGCATAATCCAGGAGTGGGAGTGGCCTAGTAAGGAAAATAGGGTTACCACTCCCACTGGAGAGCATGAAAGCCAGGGTGGCTAGATGGAACAGCACCCGCCATGATGTGTGTGGGCTGAATAGTAGGACTGGTTGGGTTGCACTAGGCTTCAGTGCCCATTGACATATATGAGAGCTGAGTGGGATGTGGGACAGACTGAACAAATCTGCAGTACACACTGGGCAAGCACGGGAACCAGGTAGGGGTAGGGGAGTTATAAGGAGTTGCCCCGACTAGGCTGCAGCTCCCACTGCTTTGCATGAAGGCCCAGTATGAAGTGGGCAGGATCAAGCTGGACTGCAACACCGATAGGTTTGCGTGGAAGACAGGGCTGGAAACAGAACAGACCCAGCAATTGCAACGACCAGCATGTGCATAAACTGGGGCGACAGACTGTGCCAGACCCTGTACTGGCAAGCACACACAAGAATCGGGTCTGGAATCATCTCAGATGAAGTTTCTCTGGGGATCCCTCCAACTGAAATGCTGATCTCAGAACCCCAACCATGAAAAGACTATGTCAGCCAGTGGATTCTGAAGAGATTTCATTGTGCTTGGAGCGGCAAGATTGGCAGCAATTCAGAACTGTTGAACTATCAAAGCTGCATGAGCAGGACCCTCGGAGCATGCCCCACGTTGGGGACCTGGGATGGGTGAGAGGTTGGGAGGGGTTTTTCCCTTTATCTCTTCCCTTACCCCGGATGCAGAGAAAAAAAATAATATTAATGCGGAAACAATGGTCTTACCCACTTTCCTGTAGCCCTTGACCCTTTGTGCCCTAATCAACTATGTAAAGATTACCAAAATAAAATAATTTTTAAAAATCTTATAGGCAAAAGGAAAGAATCGAATGCATTAGGGTAAGAAATCCTCTCTGTCCTGGCCAGGTATATTGATTCATTATAATATACCCCATAAATACATCCAACTATTATATGTCCATCAAAATCAGAAAGTTGAAATGCAAATTAGACATGCCCTCCATGTGGGAAGCAGGGACCCCAGTACCTGAGCTGCCATCTGTTGCCTCTTGAGATGCCCACTAGCAGGCAACTGGATTGGAAGCAGAGGAGCAGGACTTAAACATGGGATGCATGCAATCTAACCACCGTGTTAAATGCTTGTCCTTCCTTGGTAGCTTTGAACACTAATATTGCTAAAAATTCTATTGCTTATTACATTATCACAAATATGATCTGCCAAATAATAGCACAGACCCAATTTAAAAGTATTGGATGGAAGTAAAGAGACATTGAAATCATATAGATATTTCCCATGTGTTTTTACTCATTCAAAGCACTGAGTGTTATATTCTAGTCGTTGTTCTAGGTGTTTGGGATACAGTACATCACCTCCTCCTTGCAAGGGGATGAAAATGCTTTCCCTTTTAGAAAGAAAAGATCTTTAATGATAATATTTGAAGAAGCAGACATATTCACTCTGATTTGAACATGACACAACACATGTGTGTGTTTATATACATAAATAAATGTCAAAGGGTTTCGCAGATATGTATGTTTTTATGTATCAGTTATACTTTTTAAAATAACTCATTTGGAGGCCTGGCACTGTGACACCAAGGGTTAAGTCATTGCTTATGACATCAATATCTCATATTGGAATACTGGCTTGAGTTCTGGCTGCTCTTGTTTTGATCCAGCTCCCTGCTAACGCCAATGGAAAGGCAGAAGAAGATGGCCCTAACGCTTGGACCCCTGCCACCCATGTGGGAGATCGGAATGGAGTTTCTGGCCAGGGTTTTAGCTGGTGCCAGCCCTCGTTGTTGAAGCCACTTGACAAGTGAACCAGCAGATGGAAAGCTTCCCTCCCACATAACTCCCTCTTTCAAATAAATTAATTAAAATTTTTTTCAGGTAAATAAAAATAATTAACTTCTACTATTTTAATGAATTGACATGTTGTGCTTTGTAACCAAGGCACATACAGCTATATTGTAGTTTAGAATTGTATAAAACTATGCTAAAATTTAGACTGGGGCTTGGTGCAATGGCTCAACAGCTAAATCCTCACCTTGCAAGCACCAGAATCCCGTAAGGATACAGGTTCGTGTTCTAGCTGTTCCGCCTCCCATTCAGCTCCCTGCTTGTGGCCTGGGAGAGCAGAGGAGGATGAACCAAAACCTTGGGACCCTGCGCCCATGTGTGAGACCTGGAAGAAGCTCCTGGCTCCTGGCTTCTGGCTTTGGATAGGCTTAGCTCCAGCTGTTGGCAGCCACCTGGGGAGTGAATCAGTAGATGCAAGATTTTTTTTCTGTCCCTCCTTTCCATAAATCTGATCTTTCCAATAAAAATAAAATAAATCTTTTAAAAATTTAAATTGCAAGAAGCCAACACATTTCATTTGACTGGAAATTGGGGTGCTTTTCTGCTATTTCTTTTTTTCAGGTCTCTGTACTTCTGTGTTTTTTCTTATGATTTTGAGACTATTATACATGAAAAAGTCAATCTTAGGATGATCTGTGCTGAAAACTACTGAGTCACACCAACATGTTTTTCTCCAAGCATGTGACCCAGGTCATGTTTGGTGGTGGATCTTGGCTCTGTGGCTACCTGTGGTCCCTCCAATTTATGGTGCAGGATAGGAAGACCTCTGCCTGCCTGGTGTCTTGGAATACCTTCCAATGTCAGAAGGTCGTCTTGAGGTGGAGTTCCACGTGGGGTCTTTGATGCAGACTCTCAGCCTGCCTTCCTTAGCTTTAAGTGTTGGTGCCCTCCATGCCAACCTGTTCCTAGAATGAACTCATTAATGGAAACAGAGATGCATGGGTGTGACCCTGGCCCCCAAAGGGTCCCAGATCTCAAGATTCATGAGGTTGTCCATCTCCTCTACAGATAGTCCAAAACCCCAGACCAGAACAAAATAGCAGCCATCTGTGTGTAATCTTCACCCCTGCCAGCACACACACACACACACACACACAAACGATCCCCTCCTATATCAAGCTGTCCAAAAGAACTTGGTGGCTGTCTTGTTGCTGACCAGTCACAGGGAGATCAAGAACTGTGCACCCCAGAAGCCCAGAAGGCACCGAACACACACCGATGAAACCCAACTTCAGCCTTTTAAGTTTGCTGACATGTCACTGCTTGCAGGAGTCTGGGAAATAAACTCTGTGTTTCAAAAACAAATATTTACTTTCTTCAATGCCCCTCCTGCCAACTCCATGTCAGTGATTGACTGGCTGGGTTCAAGTTTGAGGGTTCTGTACTGAATTTTCTAAACCACTGTGTGCAAAGGTCCTGGGTCATGGATGTAAATAAGGAACTCTCAGGTTTTTCTGCTTTTCAGAATTACAACCCAACATTTAATCTGCAGCCTTCAATATTTATTCATATGGCATTTTATTTTCTCCCAAAACAATATTTTCCAAATAAAGTTTGGAATTTTTTTTTTGCATAAAGGCATTACCCAATGGCAAATGAAATAATCAAATATAAACTGTATTGATATAAACTTTTACCTTCTGATGGCCAATGTGGAAAATTGGCCAAAAAAGAGCTACCGTCCCTAAAGAAAATGGGACAATCTTCCCATCTATTCCCAATGCTAACAGTTTTCTGGGTCCTGATTCACCTGTCTGAGTGACTTACAGGTAGCTGCACTAAAACATCCTGACCCAATGCTGGCTTGTCCTGCTGCCTTGGTGTCTGCATCTCGCATGTCCCCTATTGTCCCTTTTCAACATGGAGCACTGACATTGGGGTCTGTAGTTGGACATCCAGCACTGAAAAAGCCTTTGAACTTCAGGAAGGCAGGTGCTGCTTTAATTACAGGAGAATTGATTTTTCAAAAACAGTCCAGGTGGATGAAAAAGGCCTTGTAGCACTCCTTAATAAATACATTAATTCCTTGTTGCCATTAGTCATAAAGGTGTCCCCCAAATGCGATCAACTATGAAATGCTCTAAACAGCTGTAAAATGCCCTGATCTTGGGTCCAACGTGGTAGCCTAGCTGCTGGGATCCTTACCTTGCAGTCATGGGATTTCATATGGGTGCCAGTTCATATCCCGGCTGCTGCACCTCCCTTCCAGTTCCCTACCTGTGGCCTGGGAAAGCAGTAGAGGATGACCCAAAACCTTGGGACCCTGCACCTGTGTGGGAGCTCCTGGATCCCGGTTTTGACCTGACTGCTATGGGCATATGGAAAATGAAGCAAGCAATGGAGGGAAAATCTCGCTCTCTTTCTTGTTCTCTTTGTTGTTCTCTGCCTCTTTGCTCTTCAAATTAACAAATACATCTTAAAAACAAAAAAAAATTGAAAAGCTTTTAAAATGTGTAAAATATCTATCTATCTATCTATCTATCTATCTATCTATCTATCTATCTATCTTTTTCTTTTCAATATCCTAGGGCTTTCCACCTCCAGAATGATATAACTAACTTTTTAAGGTTAAATGAATGTTCAAAACCGTAAGAGTTATCTTGTTATTCTCTTTCCCAGATCTCGGAATTTTTGCTGTTGCTGTTATCTGCTGGGTGAGAGACATTACCTTGTGTGAAGTTGCCCTTTCCCATTGATTTCTCTTGTAACTCTTAATTGTGATTTTGCTTGCTTTTTGCTTTCATTCCTGTTCAACCCACGAGGAAACTCCAGAGTAAGCCTGCTGTCATGCATAGCCCAGAAGCTGGCCAAGTTTATAAGGTATTTGTCTCCACGGCTCATTTCTAGGTTGAAGAAGCAGTCTCCCTTCAGCTTGGTGACATGATTTGCAAAGCTTTGGGTTTAATTAAGTGACAGAATCAATTGGCCATTGGGATCAGGAAATGTTTTGATCCAGATCATCGGAACGGAAATTCTACTTTGCTTACCTGGTAAGCTGGAAGCCAGAATCCGTCACCATTAGATCTGACAACAGAAATTTACTCCACGTCCCCTGACAGAGCTTGGAAGCAGCAACAGGTCAGGGTGAATGTGAGCAGGGGTTACAACATTCTGATTCATGACGCTGCGGTTACCGGTCGCCACATTGCTGACCATCCCCATCCACCCATGCCGCTGTCATGCCAACCTGCAGTGCAGGGCTGCTGTAGGGAGGACCAAGCCAAGGGCCCGTGCCAGATGTCGTTAGGAATTCAATCCATCCTATGCAGGAGGGCTGACTTCTGTCAAACAAGACTCTGAGTGAATTACATCTTGAGTGGTGAGTTTTCCTGGCATTTAATTATCCGGCTCAAAGAAACATACTCCCCTAATTGTTTCTGGGGAGATTCTGTGAAGGTGTGGAATGGTATTGACAGCTGAGAAAACACTGCAAGTTAGAGTAATGCCTCTTTGGGTATTTTTTCTGGTTTACTTTCTTGTAATGCTTCCAAGTCCATAAAAATTAGCCATCTTTGAGACGGGATGTAACCAAGAGGTGAAATTTTAGGGAGAAACTCATCAGCTTAAGGAAGACATACCTGTTATTTTAATTAATAAATCAATTAATTATGTCAGTTAATTTAGGGAGAAACTCATCAGCTTAGGGAAGACATATCTGTTGCTTTAAATTAATGAATGTACTTATTTAATGATACAGTTAATATCAAATCTGTTTTAACTTTCGCCCACTATGTGGCAATCCTTGTTGACATTGAAGTAATATATTGTAATATAAGTACTACAACAGAAGGAAGTAATCTTGCCAAAAAATCAGTAAAAGTGTGTTTGTAAAATTGCATGGACATATTCATATCACTTTCACATGAAAATCTGTAAGAATCATGTAGTAGTAAACTATGAGGCACTTACTGTGACACTGAAAATCTAATGGATCAAAAGATTCATTAAAAAGATTTTGAAAAAATGCAGAAAGCAGCGAAAACAGTCCCCCAAAGAAATGTATACATCCTAACTCCCATGATCTGTGAATCTGAGCACATATGGGAAAGCATTTTTCAGGTATGGATTAAATTAAGAAATTTGGGGCCCGGCGGCGTGGCCTAGCGGCTAAAGTCCTAGCCTTGAAAGCCCCGGGATCCCATATGGGCACCGGTTCTAATCCCGGCAGCTCCACTTCCCATCCAGCTCCCTGCTTGTGGCCTGGGAAAGCAGTTGAGGACGGCCCAATGCATTGGGACACTGCACCCACGTGGGAGACCCGGAAGAGGTTCCAGGTTCCCGGCATCGGATTGGCGCGCATCGGCCGGTTGCGGCTCACTTGGGGAGTGAATCATCGGACGGAAGATCTTCCTCTGTATATCTGGCTGTAATAAAATGAATAAATCTTTAAAAAAAATAAGAAATTTTAAACAAAAGAGGAAATCTGTTATTCTTTGAAAGGATGAAGAACCCAGTTAGTACAACCATAATTTACTCAGTTTCATCAGAATCACCCCAACCACCATCAACAGACACCCCACGTGTGTTCTGAACGACACCATTTAACATGGTACAGTTGTCAGGGAAGCCTATGTGCTTTCCAAAAGTACATCAGGATCTTCAAATGAACCCTTTACTCCACAGCATATATATTCGATGCTATGGTTGTCATAAGAAAAATCATGTTTAGGCATCCCCTCTGAGAACACATTCACTCTGATTGGTGGATTCTTGGGATATTTGACTCTAATGCCAAGAATTCTCATGATTCTCAGAGGAGAACTAGCCAGAAGATTCCCAACCTACCACAAACTGTAGGACAGACTGGGAATGTGCTGCTACCTGCAGAAGGTTTAGAATCCCACAGAGGTGAATCAGAAACCAAGGAGGATTTCACAAAGCGTGTAACTTTGGTCAAAGGCCTCTGTGTGTGCTTAGCTGTCCTTATGAATAATGTGACTTCGTAAAAATCTTTCCTGACCCACATCAGATTCTGAATATCTGCGACTCTCTTCATGAATGCAATCTGTGGTGAGACACAATCATTGACTAGGATCCGACTTACTTCTGGTTTTCACTTTAAGATACAGAAGGTGGTCCACATCACGTACTAGGAGGCTGCAGTTAAGATGATGACGAGGAAGCACTGCATAATGATTTACATGGCTGAAAACCAAATGACACTAAACCAAGCCAAAATCAAAAGAAAGGAAGGAAAGAAGGAAGGAAGGAAAGAAAGAAGGAACAAAAAGAAAAGTGGGGTAATTTAGACTCCCATGAAGTGCTGGTGGGAGTAAGGTGCTATCACCCCTTTGGATGACAGGTGGGTAGCTTCTTTGGGTGCTAAACACAGTCTTACCACTTGCTTCAGCAACCACAACCCTAGGCTTGGCTAAATTAGTGTAAAGTGGTTTCTGCACCGTAACCTACAGGCAAGTGTATACAGCAAATGCATTTTCAATCAGCAATACTCGGACAATGGCAAAGATCAAGAAGACAGAACAAAAGACAGGGCAAGTGTGAATGTATGTCCACTCTTCTTTCAGATAAGGGATTCTCACCTTCACCTGCCTGTATGTAATTCATCCAGCTCAAGGTCTGGACACCTCTGAACTCAAATTCCAGCACTTGCACTAGACCCTACTCTGCCCTCCTTGGTTCTCCACTTGCCAGATCGGGCTAAAATAGGCCTTCTCTCGCTGTTTTTCATGATATGGGATTTCTTGGCATCATGATAACCTATTGGGTAACCAATTGCCTCTATTTCTCTGGGGAATTATAACAATAAATGTTTTACACTGAAATGTAACAATCAGCTGGAGGAGTGGTTGATCATGAAAGTCAGGCTTCTTGCTATTTTTAGTGGGAGGTTTAAAATAAGAATGGGAAAACGGGCAATAGGTAATATATTAGAGTGGATATTTCAGTATGAACTCAATTTACTGTAGATAAAGATGGTTGCATGCAGGTTTCTTTAGAGACATGTGTGAATGACAACAGGTTGGCATACACATGTCATTTCTTGCTAAGTCCATGGAAAAGGCCTAGAATCAAAGGTATCTTGGTAACAGGCGAGTATACCTGACATCAAGATCTTGTTTTAAATGACATCCTTCAAAAAGCTAACTAGGGCTGTTTGTTCAAAATTTGGTCAAGGTCACATACATCAATAATTTGGAAGTATCAGTCAGAGATAGAGTCTTGTGAGAAAACTCCCAATGGCCAACACCAGGACAGTTTGAGTAATAAAGCGAAACAGTATTGGGTTGTATAACCCAAGTATTAAAAAATCAATATTCCTAAATCTTTAAAATTAAATAAGTTATCAAATAACAACTAGATGGAAGACAGATACAAATATCTGGTTCAGAAAGATTATTAATAATTTATGTAGATGATTTTCTCTTAGGCAGGTGAAACAAAACTCTCCACATGCGAACTCTATGAAATCCCTTTGCTCCAAGGAGTGTAATGGGGACAAAGAAAAATGAAAACTACTGACTTTAAGATGCAGTTATCTGTTCAACACTACCTCAGGTAAATGTTGGCATCAAAAGTGAGAGTTCATGTTGCCACAATTGATGAGTCAACACTTCAATTCCAGGGTCTCCTTCCTGCCAGCCCCCAGCCTCAGGCCAATCATGAGGAAGAATCAGAGAACCATATGAAGGGACACGCCACAAAATATTTGGCCAACAAGTCCTCAAAAGGTCAAGAACATGCAAAACGAGAAGCATCTGAGAAACTTTCAGAGAGAAAAGGGGCCTGTAAAGACGTGAGTTGAACATGACATGGTTTGTCCTCATGAGATCACAGAAATGAAGGCAGAGCTAGAACAGGGCTGTTCTCACAAGTATAGACTTCGTTAATAAAGAGGCATCAATCTTGGCCTGTAAGATGCGACAAATGTTACCATTCTGATGTGAATGATTAATAGTGGAAGATAGAGTGTGGAGTCTTGATGAATCTCTCCGTTATGTTTGCAAGAACTCTGTGAAGTTGTGAGACTTCTCCAAAATGAAAAAGTGTATTAAAATGGAATATAGGTCCACACAATTAGTGTAACAATTCATTATTAAGCTTCCACTGTGTGAGAGGTGTCAAAGACCAAAAAAATATATATTTTCTAAGCTATTGAGTCATAATAAAGCAAAGAGAAGCTTACTTCGAAGTCATACAACTGACATATTTTTCTGTCCAAGTTGTTGGCAGGTAAACCATCCCCCAAAATCTCAAAGTATACTGAGGATCTTTAAAAATAGGACATATTAAAATTTATGAAAAATTATGCTGATGGCTTTCCCATTTAACTCTCTGAACTGTGAACAGAAATAAAAAGCAACTCAAATGTAATCAATCTCTACTAGTGCCTTTTAGGAAATAAATAACAGGTGACAATGAGGTCTTGCAGATTTTAAGCATAAACACAGTGACTGCACACTTTGATCAGTTAATACTACTTTTTATAAAACAACATTGATAGTTCTTCATTAGTCAGAGTTTATGGTTTGCTACTTGAATTAACATAACTCATTCAAGTTGGCAGAACTCAACTGACCTGCCAAATTGAATGAAAATTCTGGAATAGTTATGTCCTTCTAATAACCCTGCTATGCAGGAATATTCCATTCGAACCAAACAAAGCAGCTGATGGATGAACAATCTCTCCTGTTCTTGGTATAAACATTTATAAAAGTCATTATTAATGAAGTAAGTGTTGTTGCTAGAGTGAAAAGGCCTGATTTGATGTACATCTGAAAGTGGAATACAGGGGTGGGCATCTGACCTACTGTGTAGGAGGAAGGTTAGGGTGCCCATGGTCATCTTCTATCAGAGTGCCTGGGCTCCAGGTCAAGCCTCCAGCTAATGTACACCCTTGAAGGACATGGTGATGGCTCAAGTCCTTGGGTCCTGAACATTCATATGGTAGAGCTGAATTGAGTCTCTGGCTCCCAGCTTTGGTATGGTACAGTCCCAACCATTGTGAGCTTTTTAACGAGTGAACCAGTGGAGATATTCTCTCTCTCTCTCTCTCCCTTCCTTCCTTCATCCCTGCCCCTGCCTCTCAAATACACAAATTGAAACTATAACGTAAAAAGAGAAAGTGATTCCAGAATGTATATGTCACATACACGCTCTTGTTCCTTTGTTCTGTCCCCAGTTCTCTGGGTGTTTCACCTCCAGGGTAGCCATCATGTTGGGTCGCAGCACCAGTGGTTTCATAGGATTGATGGCCATGTCTACTTGTCACCAGGCTTTAGCCATTCTATAGATAGAGGCAGTAGAACCTTCAGGCTGGAGAGCTGGGGTTGGCTGCAGCATTGGGCTACTGTTCCACTGTGAAGCTGACAGCCACTCCAGAGTGCACTGTCAGTAAAGAGAATACTTACCAGGTTCTCAACAGAGATCCAGACCAAAAATTTACCAGGAAATGGAGGGAATTGGAGTCAGCTCTGTAATCAACTGGACTGATGAAGCTTGCTGGGCAGGACATCTCTGGAGACAGCTGAGTTCTAGAAAGGTCTCCTGGATGGAGTTGCTCTTGGCCTCACCTGGTTCTGGGCTCCTTTCCTTCTCTCCCAGACCCATCTCCTTCAGATCCCAGTTGCTTCCTATGAGCTGTTGCCACAGATTTACTTCATTGTGCACCTGGAAACATCTTATTTTGGTGGTCTCAGCATTCTTCTTTATCTTCTTTGATTTGTTTATGTGAGAGAGAGAGAGAGAGAGAGAGAGAGAGAGAGAGAGAGAGAGATTTTCCACTCACTGGTCAGGGCTGGGCAATGACAAGGAGAAGAGTTATGGGCTCCATCATTCAAGTCTCCCAAATAAGCAGCAGAGATACGTGCACCTGATTCACCATCTGTACAGTAACAGAGAACTGTATCAGCAATGGGACAGATGGGACTTGATGCTCTGACAGGGAATGTGGGCATCTCAAGCACCAGCTTAACACATTGCGCCACAACACCTGACTCAAGGCCAGCTTTATTGCCCGCTCTTGCTTGGTGTTTCAGGAGCAGCAAGAATGAGAAAGGACAGGATTTGAGCACCCATGATTTGCACATGCATTTTGTGATGACAATCCTATTGAACTTTATGCTGCATGTGAGAAAGCTTGAATTCAGTAATGTATGTCCCCTTTGGTGACTTTTTCTTCTATGCCATGATAAATAGAGATGATTTTTATTGCATCTTTTCCCACTTAGGGTTGTCAAAATAACTAGTTTTGCTTTATTTTAACTTTGATTTATTTTAGGTACTTAAGAAGTGGACAGCTTGAGATAGGTTAACAAAGTTCGCATCCACTAGTTCATACCTCCATTGCCTGTAATGACCCGTGTCAGGCCAAGGCAAAGCTAGGAGAAGGGAACTCCATCCAGGCCCCCACCTGGAGGATTCAAGCACTGTAACCTTCATTGCTGCCTCCCAGGGTGTGCACTAGTAGGAGCCTGGAGTCAGAGACTGCGTCCAAGACCCCAGACTGGGCACTCCTGTACGGGATGCAGGCATAGCAGGAGGTGTCTTAACTGTTGTGTTAAATTCCTACCCCAAGCAGATATTTCTGAGCACTGAGACACACCAGAGAAAACAAAGACCCCTGCGACTCTCAACCTTACATTCCACTGATCCCAACAGCAGCATCATTGCCAAACAGAACACAGAAAGGCCCTGGACTCTGCGTTTTTCTTTTTTGCATTTAAGAAAATTCATGGTTAGGAAGCACTTCAAGGAGGCCTCTTGGATTCTAGCCTTGCACCTCTGCCAGGGAAGGCAAGGAGAGGCAGACCCTATCTGAAAAAAAATTCTCGATTTGGCTCCATAACTCAGTGTCAATGTGCTTTCTGAGATTAGGAGAAATATTCCTTTGTTTTCCCAGAGTTGGATTTTCATCGAGGCCCATCAGAGTCACACATGATCCTAACTTTGCAAGTCCACGTTTGTTTTTATAGAAGCTCCTTTTGCACTGTTAAAACATTGATGCTGTGGAGGATGGGTGGTGAAATGCTATTCTCTTCACAACGGTTCTACTTATTTTGTCCTTGAAAAAAGTACACATAAAATGAGTTGATTTCCAGTTCCTAGGCCCTCTGTTCTCGATGTGGCTGATGTCATTCTGACCCTCCAACTGGCGTGCGTGCAGGTGCATCCCCACCTACATTTCAATTCTCAAACCAAGTATAACTTCCTCGGGTTATTGGCTGGATAAATGGCCAGGAGGCAAGAACAGGGAGAAGCTGAGGAGGAGAAGTAGTCCTGGGGGAGCCCTGATGCCAGATGTTCAATTACTCTGTTTGGGGACTTTATGAACTCCAGTTAGACGGCCCCTCCTCTATAAATCCTCCCTGAGTCAGGTTTGGCAGAGAGTGTATCCCATTTCTCCCCAAACACCTTTCTAAATGCTGAGCAGAGTTCACACCTAATAGAGGAGGAAGCAGACCTGTCATGGTCACATGTAATCTTAGAGAGTTTTTAAAAAGACATAGTTAACTGATTTAGTCCTTGTCCACTGGGAGTTGAGCGTGTGGCGCTCCCAGCTGTGGCAGGCCTTCTGTTTTCTCTTCTGCAAATTAAATTTGATTGAAATGCAGACGTCAAATTATGCCTCCTATTTTAAAATGGTGGCCCTTTATCTCAAAATCACAGCCTCCCTGGTACTCTTCATGGCTGAATTTTATTAGGATCTTGGAGAAAAACGGAGCTCATCCAGTTTAATAATTGTCAGGACATTTATTTGAAATCCAATATAAGCTATGTCAAGCCTGACTATATCTCATGTGAAATAAAATATGGAGCAATCATTTTCTCTGAATTCTACCTTTTTGGCCAATTTCAGCTGAAGTATGACGAAATGGACTTTATTTTCAAATCTCCAAATGCGGTGCCATCACTGTGGATTTCTATTATGTCTTAGTATAATTGGCACATAAAAATGGCAAATGGCTACATCGTATACCATCACAATCTAAGGAGTGCATGCTGGGGCTCCCAGGACATACTTATGTCAAAGGAAATGAGAGACCTAATGTCTTGGTCCACAGTCATCCAGAAATATGTCCCCAAAATATGTCTTTGGGAGCCTGAAATTCCTCAGAAAACAGGCACCCACACAAGCCCTGGCAATTAGGAGTAGGAGCAAAACCAACTCTAACTTCCTCCAGCAATGGTGTTCCATGTGGAAGGTGAGGGATAGCCACGAGGATTTCCCTGCTAGGCAGAGGTTCACTAACACCCTGAGACAAGGGCCACTTCCTCCCCTCTCACTGCCGTGTTACTAAAGGACAGCTGCCTACAGTCCTTTGTCCCAGAGCCTTATATGCAACCTCAAGAACAAAACCCAAACTACAAGCCCCACTAGAGGCAGGAGTGCAATCGGAGGAGAGCAGACTAGGGCTAGAAAGCCAACACCAGAACCAGGCTCAGCTGTGTCAGGGATGTTAAAATGATCACATTGTGAATGTAATACAACTGTGAAAGGCAGATTCAAACAAAACTGGGAAAGGCTTACATACATAGGGACATTCTGGAAGGCATTAAGAAGGATTGTTAGCAATTTGAAACGCTGACAAGCAAGGAAGACTGCCTTTCATGAATTCAGTAGCAGCCCAGTGGTGAGAGGAAAGAAACTCTGAGATTGGAGATGCAATAAGAGGATCTTCCTAAGCTAAAAACCAGAGTGAAACAAACGCTTAGACACAACTAGACAGAATATCCAGAAACAGTGGAATAACCACAAAAGGTGCGGCAGCCATCCACACCCTGAGGTTAGGAGACAAAGAGAAGAAAATCACTTGAAATATTCAAAGCCATAATGGCTGATAACCCAATCCCCCCAAAAATGCCAAAGCACAAACTGAGAGAACATGAAGGAGAATAAATGCTAAGAACAAATGCAGGCCAAAACCAAAACAACTCCCCCCATACACATATACATACTCTATGAAAGCTGCACAGCATCAGGATCGATCTATCTATCTATCTATCTATCTATCTATCTATCTATAGGTTTTATATATATATATATATATATATATATATATATATATATATAGAGAGAGAGAGAGAGAGAGAGAGAGAGAGAGAGAGAGAGAAAATCTCAAAAGAAGCTAAAGGTAGCAGTTTTCCTCACAAGAGAGGACCAAAAATCAGAATGACATCCAATTTCCCACACACCACACAAGAAGAATTTAGGAAGAGACATTGTGAGTGTTGAAGGGAGAAAAAAAATCACAAAAAAACCCTCCAAATCTTAAATTCTGTACCCTGCAAAATTATCCTTCAAGTGAAGAATAGAGTTCCTCAAAGAAAATGGATTGTTCCTTCACAGTGAGATCCACAAAGTAAGAAATGTTGCAAGGAGCTCTTCAGAAAGAAGAAAATTGGTGCAAGTCATTTAAAGAACATCAATGAATGAATATGTAGAGGCAACATTTAATGCTGTGTTTAGATTTTAATGTATCTAGTATCTATAAGTAAAAGTTGTTCAAAACATTAGCAATATTGTGTTCTATTATGCATTCTCTCACACAAGCACACAAGCACACATGCTTACATATACTTGTATAGGAATGAAGTCAATGACAGCTTGGACTGCCAGCTGTGGTAGAGTGGGTAAAGCTGCTGCCTGCAGGGCTAGTATCTTATAGGGGCACCAGTTTGATAGTTGACTGCTGCAATTCCAATCTAGCTTCCTGTTAATGTGCCCGGGAAAGCAGTGGAAGATGGCCCAAGTCGTGGACTCCTGTAGCTACATGGGAGACCCAGAGGAAGAATCTCCTGGCTCCTGGCTTCAGACCAATAAGTACAGCTCTGGCCATAATGGCCATTTGGGGAGTGAATCAGCGATAGAAAATTCTCTCTCACTCTATTTCTCTCCATTCTGCCTATGAAATATGTAAGTCTTTCTTTTTTTTTTCAAGAAATTAATGACAATGCAGGGGTTAAGGAATCAAGATTACTCTGCCATTATAAGGTACTTGCAATACATGTGAAGTAGAATTATTTTTATTTAAATGTGTATAAATTATTTGCAAATGTATAATGTGTGTATGAATTATTTGTGAATGTGTAATGCAAACTGAAGTATCAACTCAAAAATTTAGAGTATATCTGATATGCTAAGAAAGAAGAACAAAGGGTAATCACATAAAATGCTCAACTAAAATTACAAAGAACATAAGAATAAAGAACAAGTGTGCGCTAGGAAGCAATGACAACTATGGCAGATATTCACCCAGTGGTGTCAGTAATGACACTGAATGTCAGTGGTCTAATTTGCATCTCTTCAAAGGCAGAAATTGTTAGAATGGAAGAAAAGTAGGACTTGACCCTATCTTGCCAACAAGAAAACTGCCCTAAATATAAAGTCAAATATAGATAAAAAGTGAAGAGATACAAAAGGACATGTCATACAAAAAGACAGTAGTCATTATCAAAACAAACAAATGGGACTGCCACTGTGGCATAGCAGTTAGAGCTGTCGCTGGTGATACTGGATCCCATATGGGCGACAGTTCATGTCCTGGCTGTTCCATTTCCAGTCCAACTCCCTGCTCATGGTCAGGGAAAAGCAGCTTGGAACCCTGCCACCCATGTGAGAGACCTGGATGAAGTTGCTGGTCCTCTCATTGGCTAGCCTCAGCCATGTGGTTATCTGGGGAGAGACCCAAGGGATGGAAGGTCTCTCTCTCTTTCATTCTCACCGTAGCTCTTTCAAACATGTAAGAAAATCCTTACTTAATTTCAGGCGCAGCAGATTATAGCAAGGAAAGTGATAGGAAACAAAGAGGAGGATTATGCAATGATAACAAGAGCAATGCTTCAAGAAGATAAAATGACTTCTATGTCTCTGTGGCTAGAAGCAGAATAATGGAATAGGAACCAAAATGGATAGAGCTACATGTGCAAAGACTTCAAGCCTTCTATCAGAGACATGTGTATACAGTAGGCTGACATTACATAAGGACATAACTGAATTCCACAATACCATCAATGGCTGAATAGATGTACCAACTACTTCACTTAATAATAGCACATGCATGCAAGCTTCTCAAGTTCACATTACGAACTGAACAAGATACAACATTTTTATGAACCATAAAAACATAATCTACCAAGTTTCAAAAAGCAGAAATTATACAGTATCTGTTCTCTGGGTACAAGACTATTAAGTTAGAAACCATTACAAAGAAAAGATTGAAGAATCCACAGATACCTAAGAATGAACAGCATACTTCTAAATAATGCATGGGTCAAAGAACAAACATCAAGAGAAAAATATTTTAAACGATGAAAATGAAAATAGAATCAATCAGAAACGCATGACACAAGGCAAAAGCATTGACCAGAGGGAAGTAATGGATTGCACACCTACATTAGAAACAAAAAAATTAGTTGCAGACAAAATTAGAAACAGAACACATAATTCCAAAATAATCGGGAGAAAACAAACAAAAACTGGAGTAAAGATCCAGGACATTGAAGATAACATATCAATAAAGAGACATCAATGAAAGCAAAAGCTGACTTGATCGGCTCAATAGAACTATTTTGTAGTCAACCCAGGAAGAGGACACAAACTACTAAAGTTGGAAATGAAAGAGGGGCATCACTGAGGAGTCTATTGACATCTTCCTTGAGGATAATAAAGGAATAAAATGAACAGCTCAATGTTGCCCATTTGATCAACTGGGCTACATGAATCAATGCCTTGAAAAAACACAAACTGTCAAAACTCACATGAGACGAAATAGGCACGTGGACTAAGTCAGTACATATTAAAGAATTCTAATGAAAATAAATAAATAAATAAAAGAAATCAAAGGAAAAAAATGGCACATTTCCATGGAAAAGGAATATTCAATGTTACATGAATATTATCAACTATATTTATGCATTCATTAAGTTCCCAATGCTAACAACTTATTTCTTACCTGTATGCTAAAACTTATACAGAGATACAAGAGATGCAAAGTAGCAAGATTCATAATGAAGAATAATGTCAAAAGGTTGCTATCACTTGACTTCAGGACTTAACATAAAGCCACAGTAATGAACCTAATGTGAAGTTACTAACAGAACAGAGATCAAAAGAACAGAAAGGGAGTCCCCAAATAGGGCCACACTAATATAATCAATGGAGCTTTGGCAAAGGAATAAAGACGGTGCAATGAAATAGAGCAAGCCTTCCTAACAAATGGAGCTGTAATATGGGAAAAAAATTATCCAAATGAATACGATTTCATAAAAATTAATGCAAAATGGTTCATAGAACTGAAGATAGAAATATGAAACTCTTTAAAAATAAAATAGGAGACAGTCTACATCAGCTTGGATATGGCAGTTGCTTTTCAGACACAACTCCCAAGGCACAATCTAGACAAGAAATCATTTCCGTGTTGGACTTAAGCCTGTGTTGTGCAAAATAACTACCAGGGGAATAAGAGAAGCCACAGAGAGAAAATAGGGTCCAAAGACATAGTTGATGAGACTCTTGTCCAAGTTGTGCAGAACCAGCAAAACTCAAAATTTTTTTTTAAAAAATCTACTTTAAAGATGAGCAAAAGACATGAACAGTCACAACTCAAAGCAGTGTCTAGATGGTGAAGAAGCCTGAAAATGTGTTCAACACAAGATGTTATTAGGTAATTTTATTAAAAATAGCAGTGAGACACTACTACGGAACTATCAGACTTCCTAAATCCAGAACACTGACAGCATCAAAAGTTGGTCAAGACAGGGACCAGCAGGAACTCTCATTCACCGCCAAGAGGAATGTAAGAGGGTATAAGAGGTACTCCACTTCACAAGATAGTTTGGCAACCCCTTTCTTAGAAAACTAAACATGTGTTCACCACATGATACAGCACTCGTGCGCTTTGATATTCACACAAAGGAGTTGAAAACTTTCCACAGAAATGCCTCCATGAATATGTTTATAGCGACTTTATTCATAGTAGCCAAAATATTAACGCCATGGAGACGCCCGATGGTAGGTAAACAGAGAAAGTACAGGCGGGACACCCACAGCATGAGAAACGAGTCAGTGTTACCAAGTGATAAGCTATCTGGTTGCAAAGGAACAGGTAGAACTTTCAAAGCTTATCCCTAAAATGAAAGAAATCCACTTGAGAGCACTACATCCTGTAGGATCCCACAATAAGATTCTTTAGAAAAGGCACAACGAGAGAGTGGGAGAAGAGAGAGAAAAAAGAGCATCAGTGTTTGCCAGGCACAGTGGAACAAGTCTGCAAAGCATAACACTTTTTAAATTTTAATGGAAAGACTGTATATGATGATGCAATCATGGATTTGTGTTATTACACACTCGCAAAAATGCACAGAATGGCAACAAGGAACAAGCTACTCCCATAAAAATCATACGCTAGGAATGACTATGAGGTGCCAATGCAGAGCCATCAGTTGCTACAAATGCCCTACAGTGTTACGGGGTGCTGAGGACGAGGGAAGGAGGCGATGCTTGGGGTGTGCAGAGAATCCGTGCATTCTTTACTCTTTTACTGTGAAGCTAAAACTGCACTAAGAAAGCGAAGTATTTAATCATAAAATTAAGCTGCTCCCTGGTATGTTGGCATCCAAAATGAGTGCTGGTTTAAGAGCTGGTTTAGCGCACCATTTCCCACTCAGCTCCCAGCTAATAGGTCTGGAAAGCAGGGGAGGGCACCTGCAACCACAAGGGAGACCTTGCTCCTGGATCTGGCCTGGCCCAGCCCCAGCTGTGGCAGTCATTTGGGGGAAAGAACGAGCAAACGGAAGCTCTCTTTCTCTCTCCTTCCTCCCACTTTCCCTCTCTTCCTTCCTCCCTCTCTCATACAGTGCCTTTCAAGTAAATAAATATTTGAAAAATAAAAATTTTAAAAAGAAAACTGAAACAAAGGACCATTACTTGATTTTTGTTCCAGTGTAGGGGGCAGCTCACCAGAAACAGTGAAAAGAAAAATTGGGCAGTCATAGCTTAATCTAAACTGTGGAGGTTGCTGAATGTCAGCAAAGGGATTCTGACTTTATTCTGTAAAAAGGAATCATTTAATGGCCTGTCGTTGAAAGCGCCCTCTCTAAACTGACTAAAGTCATCAGAGTGTGTGTTGTCTGTGAATCCAACATTCATATTCAGTCCCTCTGTACACTGTAGCAATAAATTGACTTATTGACAATAATTATGGTGCACATATCAGTCAATAATGATGCTAAAAATCAAAGGCATGCCTAGTTTACCTGGATTTTCTGTAGTGTCTAAGTAAGCCTACTCTGAATAGAGTTCAATGGTGCGTTGTCTCCTCATAATATTGGGTTTTTCAGTTTCTGTTGTAGACTCATGTTAATGTAACAAAAAAAGTAAACCTGTGAGTAATATCTCTTATAGTTTTTGTTTTTTCAATCCCCATTAGGTATCCAAGTCCTCAGACAATAGAGCTAAAACATAGCTAGCAATCATCCTCTTCATTCATATAACATTTAGGAAATATTTAGGGATTTTAGAAAATTGTTGAAAAGGATATATGATGGATGTTGATGGCTTAATTGAATCATCAAGCCAACCTCCATTTTTAATCACTCATCTCTGGAAGATTACTACATATTCAGTAACTCAGATTTCATTTCATGATTGTTAGCTTGTTTTATTTTATTTCTATGAAGGAGCATCTTCTAACTCTTTTTGATTTGACCTCATAAATCAGGTTATTAAATTGTAAACTATGTAATTTCATGATCCTGATTAATGATATTCATAATTTATATTGAAGATACTGACTTTGTGTAGTTGTTAAAAAACAGTGCCTAAAACCCAACTGTTTGATGTGTCTATGTCACTTGTCACTTCATTGAGGCCATAGCAAAGTGACAGCAAAGCTTTTCCAGGACATGAAAGTGGTGAGTAAATATGCCTGTGGCAGAAACAGTCATTTATGTGCCCTAGGACACTGTCCATTGAAAGGCAGCACTGGAGCAAAGAGAGGGGAGGCTTTGTGAGATGCAAGGAGATTTAAGCAAGGGACAGATGTGACAGAGGTAGCCCAGGATCCGGTACTTTTACCCAGTAATTTTTAAAAACTTGCTTTCCTTTTTTGTTTCTTCTCAAATAACCAAGGGGCAAGTTCCGTAACTGTGGTATGTATGCTTGTTCACGGAAGTGCTTCTTGTGTAATCATTTCTTTTCACTCCTGCATCTGCTGTCAATTAGTTGTGCTAAGATTATGCCTGCATGGTATCAAGGCATGAAACAAGTGGGCATAGTCCATGTGTAGCTGCCTGGAATATATGAAGGTAGACAAGGCTTTCCTTTTTGTGCCACCAAGTTGTCATACGCATATAAAAAGTTTAAAACAGAACTTGTGGAGCAATACAACTGGTGGCAGTGTAGGTTTATAACATGAAGGTTTATAAAAGGTTTGCTGTTCTTGGAAGTATTTAGTAAATTCACTTGCTGACTATTTTGATCTGAAGGGTTATTTAGCCATAACTGCCACACCATTGCGTATTGGTGCAACCTACCTGCCTTGGCTGCAGAGGGAAGCCTTGATTTCTGATTTGTTTTGAGGCCCATCTTTACTCAACAAGAGCTGAAAGAAAGGTTAACCTGCATGGATTTTTTTTTAATGTCAAGGATATCTAAGTATTTCCAATCGAGTCCTCAAGGTTGATTTGTGAGAGACCATAGGATGTCAAATGAGCAAGCCAGAATCTTAATTTACTTCAAGTCCCACATTCCCTGTGAAGATTTATTGGAAAACAAATTCTTTCACTCGGCAGTGGGATTTGTTTTTGTCTGATCGCCTAATCAAATGCATCCACTGAAGGTCCGAAGTATTTATTTGTGTGTGTTTTTTCCTGTAGTCTAGAGCAACAAAGCACTGTTACTTGAGCATTCTAGATGCCAATTCCACCATCTACAAATGACTTATTGGAGTAATGGAATTATCTAGCTTGGCTGGAAACCTGAGTTTTCTCTCTTTATTCACATGCAAGTTACTCCTCCAGAAATTCTTCTTTGTACGTGGCAGATTTACCAAGAGAACCTTATGCACACAGAAACAACGCCACAGACATCTGTGAGCACAGACAGGCAGGGCTGGGGGGAGAGCTGATGAGGCTCTGTTTTGCTTTCTGAGAGGCTCAGAATTAGCGCACAGCACCAGGAGTTTTGTAAGTTGCTTTAGTACTCATAAGACGCACGCCCCCTTCCAAAGAACAGAGCCTCTGAAAAAGCATGAAGTCGTTATGAATCTTAACATCTTAACAAGACATTGGCAGTGGCATTCAGAGAAAGTAAGAAGCTAACTTGGAAATGTTGTTGATGGTTGTACCAATAAAACAGAACAGAAACTATGAGTATCACTGCCCAGCAACAGTTCCCTGGGGGTGTGATTGAACTTCTTGGTGCTATTTAACAAAGAAGAAGAAAAAGACAGAGAAAAGAAAAAAAAATTTAATACTTCCCCTGATCCAGAACCAGCCCAGATGGACTCAGTTCTGTTTTGTGTGGCAGGTAGGTTCTTACAGCCCTAGTGGCCTCCTTGTATGTTTATACTGGTCATCTGTAAAGCCTGGGACCATCATACCACACCCAGGCGGCATGGCTTGCTAAAATCATAGAGCAGGATGTGAAGGGAAAGACATGGAGCAGGTGAACCAATTTGGGAAAAGGGCCAAGCAGGACAGAAAGACCACGTTACCTGGATCCCCTGTTCCACAGCATGTCCTTTTCCTTTGTCTGCCTTTCAGCTAGTGCTGTGATCTCATGGGCCATGGCACTGGGTCATTGAGGTGTTCAGCAAGAGCCTTACACTTCTTCCAGTAGAGATTCACACGGTCAGGACTGAGGTGCCTGCCCTGTAGAGGGCCAGAGTTGAGGTCACCACTTACTGCCACCTACTTCATGTCAAGGACTTGCTGGATCTTGTCTCCCTCTCTCTTGCTGTCTTGTGCTCTTTCTCTGGGCCTAATGATTCTCAGAAGCTACTGCATGCTTCTGCTCCATCCTCTCTGAATTTACTTCTTCTGCCTTCTCTAGAAGAATGTGAGCACCTGAAATGAGGCAGTGACTATGCCTGTTTCAGGCTTGGCTGTCAAAATAGATGAATCCAAAAATAAACCTACAGCTATTTGCCTTTTTCACTCGGAGCTGATCACAGGTGGTGATGAAGGTTTGGGGAGCTTTCTTGGACCTCCCAGGTAGATGATTTTATGCAATCTTTCCCTCTCCTAGGAGTCAAGTCACCAGAGGCTAGATGTATCATTAGCAGCTCATGAGATAGCGTAGTATTGGCAAAGTTGTGATTATACACGTGCAAGTGATTTACTTGTTAATCTTTCATCCAGCTGTCATATGTCTTAACTCCATGTAAGTCATAGAATATAGAAATTCACAAGATATTTAATTCATTTGTTTTCCCATCAGTTAAGAATCGGCTGAGCTGTTAACCAAAGAGCACAGCTTGGGTTGTGGGCTCTGTCCTCTGGTTTCAGCAGGTGAGGGTGAAGGTCTTCTGTTTTTAACAAAGCCAGACTTACGGAATCATAGATAAGGATACTATATGCATCAAGAAATCAAGAGATGTTCAATGTCGTGATTAACTTATTGAAAGAGTACATGAGAAAAAATAGTCAAAATGACTATGCTGGCAATTTTTAAAGTCCATGCTAAAATGGAATTTAAAAGATAAGGCAGCACAATGGCTCAGTGGCTACATCATTACCTTGCATGTGCTGGGGTTCCGTATGGATGCTAGTTTGTGTCCCAGCTGCTCCACTTCCCATCCTGCCCCCTGCTTGTGGGCTGGGAGAGCAGTAGAGAATGGCCCAAAGCCTTGGGACCCTGCACCCGTGTGGGAGACCTAGAAAAAGCTCCTGGCTCCAGCCATTAAGGCCACTAGCGAGTGAACCAGTGGATGGAAGATGTTTCTCTGTCTCTGCTTCTATCTGTAATTCTGATCTGTCCTTCCAATAACAATAAATAATTTTTTAAATAAATAGATATTTCTAAAGGATAAAAAAAGATAAGATTGTTGATGTGCAAAAAAAATGTGTTGAAATTCACATTCAGTTGTTTCATTGAATACCCCCTTCAAGTACCAACTATTTTGCACTAACACAAACGTGCTTTTGTTCCGTTTCTCATGAACTTCTGAAGTTTGAGCATATATGGTGTTTGGGTTAGATTATAAATCTATATGGATACTGAGAAGAATCTAAGCTTCTCTCCCCACCAGTGTAGACATGGCCACTTCTCGATTAGATGTGGCACACAGAATGTACACAACAGGAAAACAGGACAAACTAGCTCATGTTCAAACAGCAGTACACACTTCCTGCTCATCTGAACTCTGCTTTTCTCTTTCTTCCTCCCTTCTTTCTTTCCTTCCTTCTTCTCTCCTTTCTTTCTTTTTTCCCTCTATTCCTTCCTTCCTTCCAGTCTTGCTTTCTTTCTCTCTTTCTTCTACTTTCCATTTCTTTCATTTTTTCTGCTATATGCTTTATATTTAACTAGAACTAAAGAATGGGAATGGCATTGAAATCATTTATATTTCTCCACTAATTTAATTTGACTCTATAAGACTTTGATGACGATTATGTGTGTGGTCCTTTAATTTTTAGATATCTAAACATTAAAATGTTTAAATATGAATACTTGAAAGTTAGCAATGGAGCAAGCATTTGGAATGGCAGCTGCTAAGATGCTGCTGGTGACGTTCTCACAACACAAAGTCCGGGTTCTCTGCTTCTGAAACAGCTGCCTGCTAGTGAACACCTGTGGGACAGCAGGTGATACCTTGAGTTAACGATGCAGACGGAGTTCCAGGATCCTGAGTTGAACTGTTCCAGGCTGTAGCAGGCATTTAGGAGGGAAATACAGGGTGGAAGATCTTCTGTTTAAAAACGTAATTAAAGTAGACATTTACATTTAAACACAAAAATGAAATATTTGAAACATATCTGAAAAGATGTGTGTAATGATCACAGATATGGAGGTGTCCACAAACAATTTAGCTGTATACACGGTCACTGCATAAGCCCCACCGTAACTCCAGCTGACCCCGTGGGCCTCGCACTTCCCAATGAGCAAGCACAGGTTACTGCCTCTCCGTCTCCGTTGATTCTCCTCCTTCAACAGGAGTGTTCAACAGATGGGAGCAAATTGAGATTGTACCTGCATCAGTCTTTCACTCAGGACGAAAGCTCAGGCACACACCTGCTGGGGAACAGACTCCTGTCTCAATTGTGATGAGCCTGTGATGGGCTTGGATTCCTAATGAAGCATTACAGAGATTTTAAAAGAATCGTTGAAATTCAGGGTGTTTTAGTTTTACTTTAACTGGATGAGACATTTTTTGTTTTTTTTTTAATCACTCTTATTCCCAAAGAAGCATCACATTTAACTTTTTTCATTTAATTTTTGTTTTATTTGCAAGGCAGAGAGAGGGATGGCACATGATAAAGAGCCATTGTCTGCTGGTTCATTCCCAAAGTACTGCCGTACCAGGAGTAGATCAGTCCAAAGCCAGGGACACAGAACTCCATCCAGGTCTCCTGTGTGGGTAGCAGGGACCCAACTACTTGAGCCATCACCTGCTCCCTCCCAGGGTGTGTTTTAGCCAGAAGTTGGACCATGAACAAAGGGGCCGGAACTAGATCTCTGATGTGGGATGCACGTGTCCCAAGCCACATCCAAACCACTGAGACAAACACCCATCTTCAAACATCACTCTTTCAAACCCCATTTGGAGTCGCAATGAACATAGTTCTCACAATTACTGCGGTCATGGCATAGAGTAGTGCCCTTCTGCTTAATTTTATTTTGTTTTTGAGCCAACTACAGTGTAAGCTCTGCAGACTAAGCAGAGACCACACTTCGGCAGCAGAACGTTTCAAAGCAGTTTGCAATTAATTATACTGTCTGTTTCTCTATGGTATTCAGCTATTTGCCAAAGGGTAAATAAACAGGTTGGCTGGACTACCACCAATATGAAGATCAAAACAGATAAACACCTTCCTCTGGGAGAGTAGTGGTCAGTATTCTGACTAATCACATTGGAGTCTAAGGTTGTGTCCAATTCTTCGGGCTATGACAGTATCAATAGACCAATGGACATTGGGGAGAAATGTCTAACTTATTGATTATCTTATTGTTTAATTTATTGATTAAGTTATTGGAGTCAGGGGTGGGGAGAGACGGAGACAGACAAAAAGAAGACAGGGGAGAGAAAATCAAAAGCAACAAGTCAAGACAATACATGAGAATGCATCACTGCTCTACTCTAGAGAGCTTCTAAAAATACAAGTACTGTAGCAGAAAGAACTGTGAACTGGAGATGGAGTCCTGGGTCTAGGTTACAGTGTAACTCAATGCAATTACACAGCCTGTGCACATCACTTGGTTAGAACTGAATTCAGTTTCTGGTCGACTATTCCACAGGTTTGGGTACAGCCCAAGACACACCACATTCATGGATTTTTATTGTCCCCTTCAAATCAGTCCCCTTCTCTTCCTATCAATGGATTAACAAGGCAGTACATCCTATAGAAAGCAGCAGTCAACGCTCTCCTTCCTGGATGAGTTGCCCAGGCATGTGGCCTCGTAGCTGTTCCCATCAGGACAAGCCCTGTGCTTTTCCATCTGAACTTGGGACTTGCTTTTGCCAGTAGGATGTAGAGGCAGTGATGAGGCAGTTGTTCTGAGCTAACTGTCTTTGCATAGTCCTGCTGGTTATCTTAAAGCCTTGTCTGTCCCTGGGATAAACACCCTTAAGGAGCCTGCTAAGGCTGGCAGTGTGGGAGCAAGGCTTGTCCTCCTGGTACCTCCACTGTGAGATCTGCCAGTCGCAAGCTAGTTCTAATGATCCCAGGTGTCCCAAGCTGGTGCCGCAGAAGTGCCTGGTTGACCAATATCTTCCTGAAGCATAATAAATGGTGGTTGATCAAAGTCATTGAGGTATGGAGCGTTTTGTTGCTCATCATAATGTAACTGACACACTTGAAACAGAAACCAGCCTGTACATCTTGTTTTTGTAAAAACACAAGCTGGTCATCAGGCCCTTGACATTTTGTGAAGATGTTTTGGAAGTTCAACACCCTCTGCAGGTCCCTGGTACTTCTCCAATCCCTGTCTGGTGACAGGGAGAACTTCTTACTACTTTGCCTGTTACTGCTCTCTTTGTCTTCCAGTCTCCAGTATTCAATCTGGCAACCTCACATTGTTAACTATTTCCCTAAAAACTCCCTATGATTCTCTTGCCATACCTAGAAATCCATCAACATTCCTTAACGTAACATACAATGTTCCTTTTACTTTAAAAAAAAACTTTACAAAGACAGATCTTTCATCTCCTGATTCACTCTCAAAATGGCTTCAAGTACAGATTTGGGCCAGGCAGAAGCCAGGAACCTGGGATCCCATCGAGGTCTCCAATCTGGATAGCAGGGCCTCAAGCACTTGGGCCATCTTCCTCTGCTTGCCCAGAGGCATTAGCTGTGAACAGCCAGGACTCCTACTAGGGCTCATACAAGATGCTGGGGTCGCAGGTGGTGGCTTAACCCAATGTGGCCCAGTGCCTGTTTCCGTTTGCTTGTCTGTTACAAGGTGTGGAGCTTAGTGTGCACGGTCAGCAATGTGCCACATTCCCATGATACATGGCCACTCTTCTTCCATTTCACAATCACCTCATCCAGATCACAGGAGTATAGTCCTTTAGGGACAGCTGCAAGTTTCAGTTTCTGCCATTTAAGTGTATCATGGCATTGGAATCTAGTGTAGACTGTCAAGGTATGTTTAGCTTGTTTCATTAGGAGCCCCCATCTTATTTGGGAGTAACATGTGCTTCCCAGTATGGTAGTCTTCATGGTACAGTTCATCTGTGAGAATATATGCATATACTCGATTCAGGTAACTTTGAAATCTGTTCGCACTTAATCTTCTTAAATGAAGCCTCCCTGACATTGTAAGGACATGCCAATTAGATCAGTCACAATTTTTCTTGCAAGATTTATTTTAGGGGACTCTGTCATAATAGTACATATAATTTCAAGGTGTTGTGTTTCAGAAAAAGTAGGCAAAGAAAGCCTCTTAATTTTGAAACTGAGGAACCAAAGCAAAATGTATGGATAACAGGCCCTGATGTTCATCACACATGGGGTTTTATAACAAACAGATGAGTCCTTGTTCTGCAGCAAATGAGAACCTGCAAGACGTGGCTTCACAAATGAGCATTCTATAGACTTCAGGGCGTCTGGAGTTGATTTCCTGCTGAATCCCGATAAATCATCATGGTCGTTTCAGCCATTCAACAAGTGTTTATTAAGCGTAAGGACATACTGTGTGCCAAACACCGTCCTACTCCTTCCAATCCTTTACTCCCCAACTCTCCGGAACAGTCATCTTCCCGAAATTACTTCATGAAATAAACCATCCATGTGAGTTTGAATTTTTTCCATGTTTTCTTCCTTCCTTCCTTCCTTAACCTTCAACTCACTTTTTAAAAGAACACCCAGGCTTCCAACAGGAATTGGAGATGTTCTCAGGTGGTTTTGCTGTTGTTGCTTTGTTTTGTTTTGAATTCCTACCAGCTCTTTGACAGTAGTTACCTTCTTCCCAGGATTTTAATGCTTGTATCTTTAAGAAGGGTAATTGCGTGGAAAGTCTGATTTCAGTATAATGCATATTCAGTCATGCTTTTTAAGTAATATGTCAGACTTTTGAAGACCTTGTGTAGGAGATTAAATGTTCCTTAAAAAAACGTTGGCTTATTTGGTCTTCCCTGTCAGAATAGAAATGTGTTCTAAAGCAGAAAATAAAATCTTTGGGAGCCGTGCTGGAGCACGATGGGTCCCTAGCACAGTTGTTGGTTCAGAGTTCAGAACTTGTGGCTTCTCTGTTTATAGCACAGGACCCTGATGTGCCTGGAAAGGCAGTGGGTGATGCCACCAACCTGCGAGGCCCAGATGGAGTTCCTGGCTCCTGGCCTCAGCCTGATCCAGCCCTGTCTGTGGCAAACACAACAATCTCTCTCTTCATGTTGTTCTGCCTCTCATAAATAAATAAACAAAGCCATTAAAAATATTTATACATTAACGTTTCTAAAAGTTTAAAAGTATTTCTAATTATCATCTTCAAGTATCAATAACTATAGATGATGCTTTTTAAAGAAATAACTATGCCGTTTAATTTGACTTCCTATCTTTGAGGAAACTGGCCACATTTCCATTAGCAAATCACATTTCCTTTTCAAATATCTAACTTTAGAAAAAAACCAAAGGGTTTTAAAAAGATTTAGAATTCAACAGTGATCTTTTGAGAATCATCAGGTAAGAGAGACTCAGTACAAATGTTATATTCAAGACAAAAATAATGCCATGAACAGGTGTGTTAAGTCAGCACTAAATGATCCACTGCTAAAAGACTAATTCCCATTTTTACAGCATCTCACAAGGCTTTGAATTGCACCAGATTTGTCCAAGTTGAGGTCAGTGAAGTGTTCAGTTGCTTTTCTTTCTTGAGAAAAATTAAAATAAAAGATTTCAAAATAACCATGTGAGTTAATTGAGTTTTTAAAAATCTGAGCACAATATGTTCTTGTTTGAAATTCAGATCAAGTTCCTGGAAGCCATTATTGTTTTTTCATCAAGGACCAGGATTTCAGAAGCAAAATATTAAATCAAGGTATATATCTAGAAGGCATGTTAGAACAATGTGACAAACATCTCTGACATCCTGTAGATAGAGTTTGAAAAGTTTCAAGGAAAGTCCCATCCAACTGAACTCTCAACGTGCTCAGCTTGAGTTGGTTTCCCTAGTAGTTACAACCCTTCTCTCAAAATGCTAGCATGCTCCTGGCTCAGAGGAAAAACCCACTTCAGAAACTGAACTAGAGCCACAGGCCACGTGGCAACACTTCTACCCTTTGGAGGCTTTAACATGACACAGCCTGCCTGGGCCTGAACCTCTAGGAGTCTCCTTCCCAGAAGCAACCCAGAAAATCAGCTGGGATGCTAAATTCCCACACTGGCCTGCTGAGAAGAACAAATTTATCAGTGTTTGGCTCGGGAACAAGGCACTCAAACAACAGATGGATTCAATATTAAACCTGACAAAGGAATTACTGAGGAGTATCAGCGGTTCTCTAGAGTGATTGATGATGGTGTAAATTCTTTTCTGCTCTCAGTGTTTTCTTGTGTGAGGGGGGAAGAATCCAAACGGATACATAGGTGCTGGTGAGGATGGAGCTGCGGGGACATTCTGGTGGCAGTCTATGCTGTGAGCAGCTGTAACCCAGCACCATGTACAATAGTCACAGGAGGGGCAAGAGGCACAAGTGATGACCAGAACATGTTAATGAATAGAGCTGCACGTGGGCGCAGTGTTCTTGTCTTCAGACTCTGTCAACACACACAAGTACACACATACAGAATACACACGTAAACACACAGCACACACCTGTGCAAATGCACAACATATAAAGCATGCATGCAATCACACATGCCTTGACATGAACACATGTGATCATGCACACAGGCACGCATGCATACACATGCAAACATGCATACACTTCTCCTTCATTCAGTTTCTCAATATTTTCATACATGACATTTTCATAAGTGGGCCATATTATTATTGCTATTAAAGTACAATCCACAGCTAAGTCATATAATAGACCATAATTAAATTTGCTTTCTTGTATCTCCATAAACTTTTCCAGGGTTATTAGTTGATTCATTTTCCCCCTAATTGTCATTATACCTAATATTATTTTATCCAATACTTTATAAAAACTGCAAAATTTCAGTAGTCAGATGCATCACATAGATATCCTTGTACAACCTGTTATTCCCATTTCTTTTTTTCCAGATTTATTTATGTATTTATTTGAAAGGCAGAGTTACAGAGAGAAAGATTAAAAGAGAAAGAGAGAGAGGTCTTCCATGCACTGTCTCATTCTCCTGATGTCTACAATAGCCTAACAGGCCAAAGCCAAGAGCCTGGAACTCCAGCTCAGTCTCCTCCATGTGGGGCTGACACTTGGCCATCTTCCACCACTTTCCCAGACACATTAGTAGGATAATGAATCAGCAGCAGAGCAGCTGGGATTTGCACCCTTGCTCACATAGGATGTCAGCATCATAGGTGAAGGTTCAGCTCACTACTCTGTAACACTGGTCCCACGTTCATTCTCTGATCAGTTACTATTTTCTCATTTGAAATTTGCATTTATTTATCTGAAAGGCAGAGAGAAATACTGCAATCCTTGGCCCACTCCTCAAATGCCCACTAGAACCAGGGCTGTCGGGCTGAGTCCACCAGCTGGAAACTCCACCACTCCTTCCTTGTCAGTGACCGAATTTGTCATATTAGTTTTAAATGCCAGCTCTATACCAATGTCTCAAAAATGTTGTCTTTTCAATAAGTGGTGCTAAGACATCCACACGTAGCGGAGTGAACCAAGACCCTTCTTGTTCACCAGGCACAAAAATCAACTCAAAATGGATGTAAGATGTAAATGCAGGACATGAAACTCTGAAACTAGAAGAAAACAAGGCAACAGTGCAGCACTTGGAGATGGGAAAGGATTGTCTGGAGTAGACCCCAAAGTCACAGGAAATAAAAGCAAAACAATAACAAAACAGACAATTGAGATTTCTTAAGATTAAACAGCTTTTGTACAATCAACAGAGTGAAGGGAGAAGCACAGAATGGGAGAATGAGTGTTATAAAAGAAAAATATGCATTATTGGATCCATGGATGTACATTTATGGAGAAAATACTTGCAGGTTCCTCCAACTCCAGGGTATTTAAAGCCCAGTCTCTCATTTCCAGCTATGCCAGCACCTGCATGTTAAGTAGAATCTGTCAGCTGCACAGGTGCCAAACTGCTCTGCTCATCCATTCGGCCCAAACCTTGAACTGCATCCCTGTGGAAGAGGGACCTCCAGGTTTTGATTTCCTAAACTGAAACCTGCACACTGAGGTCCAATTCCTCCCATCCTCAGAGTGAGCCAACAGGAAGTTCCCTTTCAACGTGCACCCAGAGCATCTGTGTTGGTGGCCACTTCACCCAACTGTTTTCTGTTCTAAAGCCACCATTGTGTTGTCATTGCTCTACCTTAGATGTGCTGCAGTTTTACTCCACAGTGCAGGCTTCATGGCTCCTCCAAGGCATCCATGAAATCACATTTCACTCCACAGCACACTACCATGGCTGCCCATGTTACACCAACTGATGGCTAACACTCAGACAGCAAGTTCCTCTTTGACCCCTCTCCAATTGCCTTCCTAGTTAATTTGGATGTGGACACGTGGAATTCCTTTAGGTGTCAGCCATTTACTCACCCTGGGGTCTTCCCACTCACCAATGCCCTCCTTCGCTTAGCCTTTATTCCCATAGCATCCGTTCACCTGACCCACCCCAATCTCTTGTGACCATCTCACCTCTGCTTTGCACTTACTTGTCACCACGTGCTCACAGCATGCAGTCACTGCAGGTCTTGATTCATGTCCCTCTCTTCTGGAATGTGAGTGCTATAAAAGAAAAATATACATTACTGGATTCATGGTTGTAGACAAACTACCTGAGCTCAGCCCTGGCCCAAAACGTGTGCTGCATTTCCATTTACTGAATAAGCCAATGGCAGGAGTATCAATGAACTTTACATTCATTAGAATTTAAAACAAATATTCCATGAAATATGTCTTGCAACTCGGCACATGGTTATAATAGGTTATTTCAATTTATGTGGTAGCTCTGTCTGGTAAAGTAAAATTAAATACAAATTTAAGGAATACACAATTGTCCATATAAATGCAAGACTCAAACTTTTTCCATTATATGGATCTCGGGGATTGTGTTGTGTTTCATGTACATACAAAAACAAAATTATATCTTTTACAAAAGCACCAGAAAATTTAAAGTGAGTATTATCTTGATAGGCACATGCCATTAGATAAATAGAAATTAATGCATACCAATTTATTTTTAAATATTTTGTCTTCCATCCCCTAAAGAACTCTCACTTCTCTTAATTAACTGCTAGAAGTTTTGATAGAATTGACATAATTAAACCAGATTGCCTTCTTATTTATAAAAATGTAAACATCAATCAACTAAATGGAAACTTGTAGGATAATTATGCCTGCTCTACACCAAGCCAGTTTGTCATTTTTGGCTAAATTGGATATTGTGAATAGAATAGACTCTAGTAACCTAGTTTTTATTTTTTCCTAAATGCAAAGTTGCAAAGTGAAAAGCAGGCTTGGAATAATTTGTTCTTTATATCTTGCTTCAAAATTGTCAACAAAGACAGAGCTAGCCTTAATTGCCTCATCATACTTGCTCATGATTTTACACCTGATTAACCTCTGCAAATAAAAAAAAAGTGGGTTTTAATACATGAAACTAGAATGATCTGGAAACTGCCTGTCAGGAGCTTGTCAGCTCAGTGCCAGCATTTTGTGTTATTCAATAGCTTGTCTCTTGCTAAAAGTTTATGGTAAGATTTGCTAAGCCTGATGGAAACACCTTAATTACAATACTACCTCAAGTCATTTGTGTGCAAAGATGCTCTCCACATTACCTTCTGAGAAGTAAAATTGAGAAGCAGCAAGCTTCGGGAAATCAATTTGCGGCTTCTCTGTGTACTTAAGCAGCTTCTGTGGGGGAGAGACAGTATGGGTAATTACAGTTCCTTAGTTCATAAATTGTTGGAGGAAATCTATATATCAGGTGCTGTTTCTGTAAGTAGCACATGAAACTGTTTTCTTCCCTTTTGCTTTGTTTCTCCTGTTCACTGTGAAATAAAAGAAAAATCAAAAGCTTAAATTTTAGGAGAGCCAGATAACACACCAAAGATTTTTTTTTGTCCCATCCAAAGAGAATGTAGAAAAGATACTTGACCTTGTGATGCAGGACTAATTCGCAGAGGAACTTTCCGTCTGATGCAGTGACTTGCGCAGTTTGGCTATTGGCAGCTGAAGAAACTCAAATGTGTAATAGAGCTGTAAGGAACTGTACTACACACAGATTGAATTCACTTACAATAAATTACTTGAAACTAGGTGTGTCTAGCGGGATGGTTCGAGGTGTCCAAGCATGTCTGTATTCAGGGTCTTGGCAGCACAAAAATTATGGTCAGGTCAGTCGACATAGTTCTGTTTTAGTGTACACACATGGTCCTTGGTGAAGAGGGAGAAAACGTTCTGTGACGTGTCATGGAAAGCTCTACTTGGAAATGAACCAACATGTTAAGTCTAATGACGCACACAATGCAAGTCAAGTAATTTCTGATCTTTGTAAATCTCATCCTATTTTCTTTGTGAGAAAAATAAAAACAAGTGATTAGCATTTAAAAAAAAAGACCTACTTAGTTGAAAGGCAGAGGTACAGAGAGGAGAGAAGAACAGAGTACAGTGGTGCAAAGGTCCAAGGACTTGGGTAATCCTCCGCTGCTTTCCCAGGGCATCAGCAGGGAGCTGGATCAGAGGAGGAGCAGCTGAGACTTGACCAGTGTCCATTTAAGATGCTGGTCCTGCAGGGGGTGGCTTTATCTACTGTGTCAGTGCTGGCTCCAGCATTCTATTCTTTTCTTATCTGTCAAAGATTTTTATTTTTACTGGAAAAGTAGATTAACAGAAAGAAGCAGAGAGAGAGAAAGTGATAGAAAAAGATCTTCCATCTACTGATTAACTCACCAAATGGCTGCAAAGGCCAGAGCTTAGAAGATCCAAAGCCAGGAGCCAGTAGTCCTTTCTGGGTCTTCCATATGGGTACAGGTTTCCAAGGCTTTGGGCTGTCCTCCACTACTTTCCTAGACTACAAATAGAGTTGGATGGAAAGTGGAGCAGCTGGGACAGGAACCAGTACCCATATAGGATGCCAGCAATCACAAGCTGAGGATTAGACAATTGAGCCACTGTGCCAGCATCTCCCGACATTGTTTTCTAAATCTAATTACATGAAGCCCACAGAATAATGATTCCATTGCCAACCCAATTGCTGTATAGAATTAATTATGTGTGAGTAATATTTAGTATCTTCAGGTATTAATACCATGTTACCAAACACACCAGCTAATATTGGAATTTTCTGTCCTAGCCAATATCACCATCAAGATTGCCTTCCAAGATAGGTGATTTCATTAATCCAAACTTCTACATTTGCCATCCTGCCAATACTTAACTTCAGACATCATGCTGGTCTTGAACTCCACGCTGACGGATCCTTCTTAGTGGGTGTGCCAACATTACGCCCAGTTGAGTTTGGTCCTTCCATTTCAGCTGTGATCCCAAACCAAAAGAGCAACCCAACTGATGTCCTGGGGGACAGCTGCTGAGTGGTCCAAGTTGGAGTAGGGTGGAGGACTCCATGAGGGAAATCTTGCAAAACAAACAAACAAAAAATACCAGGGGTAAGCACAGTGGTACATTAGGTTATTGCTGTGTATAATAGTTATAGGTAAATAGTACTTAATATCACTAGATACAAACCTCCTGTGGTTGAAAAAACAATGAACTCGATTGTTATTGGATTTTAGAAAACAGCCAATATTGCCATCAGGATCATCTTTCCAGATTGGTTATTTTATTAATGCTAGTAGACTGTGCATACAATGTCCTGTAAATATTTAACTTTCAATATCATCTAAGTTCCATAAAATATTACACAACGGGGAATTTAAATTTACTGTCTCCATGTCTTTCAGATCAAGTGATAAGTTGGTATATTTAAGAAGTAATAGAGCAAGGCCCGGCTGAGTGGCCTAGCAGCTAAAGTCCTCACCTTCAACGTGCCAGGATCCCATATGGGTGCCGGTTCTAATCCCGGCAGCTCCACTTCACATCCAGCTCCCTGCTTGTGGCCTGGGGAAGCAGTCGAGGTTGGCCCAAGGCCTTGGGACCCTGCACCCGCGTGGGAGACCCGGAAGAGGTTCCTGGCTCCTGGCTTCGCATTGGCGTAGCACCGGCTGTTGCGGTCACTTGGGGAGTGAATCATGGGACAGAAGATCTTCCTCTCTGTCTCTCCTCCTCTTTGTATATCTGACTTTGTAATAAAAATAAATAAATCTTTTAAAAAAAGAATTAATAGAGCAGGGGCTGGTGCAGAGGTTTATCAGGCTAATCTTGCGAGTGTAGCAGCATCTCATCTGGGCACTGGTTTGTGTCCTAACACCTTCACTTCCAATCCTGCTCTCTAGTTATGGCCTAGGGAAGCAATGGAAGATGATTGATACCCTTGTGACCCTGTATCCACAAGTGAGACCCAGAAGAAGCTCCTGGCTCCTGGTTTCATATTGGCTCAGCTCTAGCTATTGCAGCCATTTGAGGAGTGAATCATTGGATGAAAGATCTTTGTCTCTCCTTCTCTCTGTATATATGATTTCCCAACAAAAATAAATAAATCTTAAAAAAAAACACAGTGAAGAAATGATGATCTCATTGAGAAGCATTAATGGCAAAGGAAGTTATCCACATGCGGAAGATTGAAATAACAGCCTGCATTTCAGATTACACAAAAGGCAACTCAAAATGGATCAAAGGTCTAATGGAAGGAATGGAAACTATGAAACTACAGGAAGAAGACATGAGGAAAACACTTTTAAGAAATTAGTATAGGAAACAACTCTTATGAATGACCTATAAGTACAGGAAACAAAGACAAATATGGGCAATGGCGGTGGTGTCAAATCAAGAAATCTCTGCACATGAAGTAATCAGCAGAGTAAAGAGATAGCCAACAGGCTGGGAGAGAATGTTTGCATATTGTTCCTCTGATAAAGATAAATATCCAGAATATATAAAGAATTTTTTAAAAAAAACTCAAAAGCAAAGAAACATTCCAGCTGAGAAATGGACAAAGAATCAGATTAATATTTCTCTAGAGAAGAAATTCAAATGGTAGCAAACATATTTAAAGAGTACTCAGCATTAGGGCCCAGTGGTAAAATAAGCTAATTTTCCACTGTACGCTGGCATCCCATATGGCTCCAGTTTGTGCCCTGGCTGCTCCTCTTCCGATCCAGCTCCCTGATTATGACTTGGGAAAGCAGTGGAGGATGGCCCAAGTCCTTGGACCCATGCATCCATGTGGAAGACAGAAGAAGTTCCTGGTTTCTGGCTCCAGCAACTCCAGCATTTGAAGCCATGTGGGGAGTGAAGCAATGGATGGAAGATCTTTCTCTCACTCTGTCTCTCCTCCTAGGTATGAATTGGCATTTCAAATAAAAATTAATGTTTTTTTTAAAAATGCTCAACATCAGTAGTTATCAGGGAAATACAAATGAAAATCACAACAGAATGTCTTCATTTAGAATGGCTATTATTAAAAATGGCACAATCAAATAAAATAAAGCAAAAGAAATGCTGGTGAGAAAGTAACGAAAAAGGAATACTTACACACTGCTGCTGGGATATGAAAATTAACATAGCCATTATGAAGAATACATTAGGCTTCTGAGAAGATTTACCAATGGATTTACCTACTCCCCAGTTCTGGGTCTACAATGCAAAGAACTAAAATCAGCATACAAAAGATAACTGTATCGTCCTGTCCACTGGAATTCTATTCACCATGACAAAAATACAGAATCAACCCAAATGTCCATCAATAGATGAATGGGATGAAGAAAATATGGCATATTCATACAAGGGCATATTATTCAACCACAAAAAGAATGAAATATAAAGACAGAAGTGGAGATGAGTATGCTAAGTGCAGTAGGTCAGACACAAGACAAATACGATATATATAGTCCCCTTTCTGTGAAAAAGTAGACAAAACCATTCACTGGGAATTCAGAATAGTGATTACTACAGGCTGCAAAGGACTGGAGGGGAGAGAGTAGTGGGGGAATTGACACTACAGAGAGTCAGAAGTAGCAAGAGCCAGCATTGCAGGGTTCCTATAGTTCACGGTCATGACTCTATTCTGCCTAAAGTTCAGAAAAGAGCAGCAGACAGGTTCCAAAGACAGGGGGGAAGGGTGACATAGAATGATATCCTGGCCTGATTGGTAGATGCCGTATCTATACATTGAAGTATTGCACTGTATCCCTTAAAAATGAACTGACACTAAGTGAAAATCGAGCATCTTAATTAAAAGGTAAATATACATTAAATTAGAGATGACTTTTAACTGTACAGAATCCCTTTGGATGGCACTTCCAACTTCCTTAGCCTGGCATGCCCAGTACTGGATTTGGCTCTTGTTGCCTATTTCCTAGGGGACCCGCATCTCTCTGTCGTTCTGCAGTCCAGCCCATTCCACTTCTTGCCTCTCCCAGAGTTCTCCAGCTTCCTCTGAACTCTGACCTGTGAAGTGCTTGCCCTGTTCCCCTTAGCTCTCTTTCTTTAGTTGACACCTTGAGATTCTGTTTGCTGGGAAGCCTTCCCTGCTAAGCCCAGGCTTCAGGATTCTCAGTGCGTTCTAGTTTTCCCTTTCCATGTCCTTCATATGTTGCACTTCAAGGTCACCCCCATTTCCGGTTTCGATAGATCTTCTGAAGGCAGAGAATGTAATTTCCTGCAGCAACATACAGAGCAGAGTCCAAGCTAAAAAAAAATGCTGAAAAATTATGTTAGCATGCAGTATTGACAATTACTTAGAATGAATAACAGGAAATATTTGCAGCATGGTCAGGGACCAGATAGCCAATATTATGACATGGATATCACTCTTCTAGGAAAAATATTTTTCAGCAAAGCAAGAGAAATGTTCCCCATTGTAACTATTTAGTATAAGTCTGTAAATAAGTGCCTGATTCTACCGGCAGAATGACTGAATGAATGTTGTCACACCAAGGCATCGTGCTTCAGAGGTCCGTTTCTCCAAGCAAGCATTCCTGGATTTCTAAGACTTGTTGTGTGAGAATGGGAATTTATCAAAACAGTTAAACCTAGACCAGAGACGGTTACACTTTGGAATGTTGTAATCATGGAGAATGAGTACCAAACTTTTAACCAGAAGGTATTGAACACAAGCCAGTAGGTGTGATTGTTAGGGTTTTGCTAGGATGAGAGCCAAAACAAAATGTACTGATTATGTTAGACTCTAATCTGTTAGTTGTTGTTCAACACGTGCTGTCTCCAGGATGGAGTTACCTGTGCAATAAACTACAACCCATGAAATGAGAGCTTCTAAGTGCTATTTTGGGTCCCAGGCTGTAACTCTATCCTCCTCATCTTCCCACTTTTTCTTTTTTCTTTTTTGCCTTATGGAACATTTCCTTTTTCATTGTAGGACTCTTGACCTCAAAGGTACTCAGCTCTGTCACTTTGCTCCCAAATTTCATGTGTGAGAGACCTCAACCCTTAGGCGATCTCTCGATACAGATGTCTTTATGGAAATATATGAATCATGTGATTGTGCCCTTGGAAGCAAAGCAACTGCTAAACGGAGGCTGAGAGAACTTCATAATTTTTAGAATAATTGCCGAGATAGCATTTCACGCAATCTTTTCATGCATTGTCTCCAATGAAGAAAATGATTCATTGGGCAAGTTCAGCTTCATAGATTTAGCAAAATGTGTTGAGCTGCCTCTTTTCCCCCGTTATATCTTAAGATCCTAAAATATATGGGACTATGGAAATTTGATTAGAGGGGAAAAAAACTTGTGTCTTTTCTTGGTCTCATGTATTCTCCACTAAACTAACAGCCTTAGGAAACTGTTCATTTTTATCTAATTCTGACCATGGTTACATATGGGAATGGATACATTAATGCAAGCAAGCAAAACCTATTACTCTCTCAAATCAAGTTTTCTTCAGAGTGCAGACTTTTGACTTGCTATCCTTCCTGGCGAAGCAGTTCTACACTCCTTGTGTATTCAGACGACGTAGGTACACGTGAGTGATGGAGATATTTTGACTGTTAGGTCCAGTTATTGTCAAGAAACCAACACTCATAGGATTATTTAGGATCATAGGAATGACTCGAGGGTGAGGGCAGCTGCTGTATTGAGGACAGGCTGCAAAGAACAGGGATTCCCGAGGCTGGAAAGCATGCAACCAGACGTGAAAGACCGTTGTGCTCCCACAGAGAGTGTGGGTGAGGTGAAGACTGGTTCAACCCAACTGCAGAACACTACAGAGAAAACACTCTGGGGATTCCACGCAGAATTCCACCAAGCCTTCCAACAAGAGTCCCATTGTGTACATGACTCACAAATACCGGGGCCACCGCCCAGGAGAAGGGAGCCTTTCTCTTCATCACACAATGCTCTGGGGCACTTCACGGACCCTCTGTCTCCTCAATGGCATTTTCTGTGTGAACCCTATACCTCTTTAACACTAGAATGGACAGCTGCGTGAATTCCAAAGACAGCCATGGTTTAGTCTCGGGCAGTTTGGGAGTGAGCAACACCAACTGAAAAAAAATATGCTGGAGGCTGACAAGAACTCCAATATGACATCCCACACACAGTCTTGGTTTTTCTAGTTAAGCTGTTTCTCCTTAGAGACCAACTGAAGAAATAAAGGTGTTTTCTGCTTAGCTTTAAACTCAAGTCCTCACTTCCAGCTTAAATTTAGGGCCCAGCAATGTGTCCAAGAAAACAGAGAAAGATGGCCTACGTCCTTTGGCCCCTACCACCCATATGGGTGATCTGGATGAAGTTCTGGGATCCTGGTGTCAGCCTGGTCTAACCCTGGCCATTGTAGCTGTGTGGGGAGTGAAACAGCAGATGGAAGTTTCTCTCTCTCTCTCTCTTTATCTCTCTCTCTCTCTCTCTCTCTCACACACACACACAAACACACACACACACATGCACACTCTTTTCAAAAAGTTACACTTTAAAAATATGTGAACACTATTAAACTTCAAACAATGGGAACACATACCTTTCCCTTCCTGAAGATACCATGACTGTATCAACTGGACAGAAGAATCACATTACCTACAGCCAGAGCAATTTGCTTGCTTGTTGCAGTCCTCAGAGAAAGACTCCGCCTAAGGTCGGGAGATGCCAGTACAGAGTCACAGTCACACAGAGAGGAGTTTTTATCTGGTCGAATTGCCCTTGCTGGGCTTCTAGCTCTACTGGTTTCACTCTGAGTCATTTTCTAGTGCCCCTTTGCTGGATGGATGCCTTAACATGGAAGAGAGCCAGGCATGGACTGAGCCCAGCTGTTGCACCATGATTAGGAGAGCTTTTCACCTTGGTGCAGGTGTCAGAAGAAATATGAGAGAGCCCCCAGTCAGAACAGGTGTGTGTTTCATAATTGCACTTCTTGCAGAACTAAAACGGGCCATTGGAAAGCACCCTCACAGGACCAGGAGGAAGCTGAACCTTGAAGCTGATGGGCACATCATCTGCAGTGTGACTGCCTGAACTGAACACCAAGATGAAGTCCAGAAAGAGGCAATAGCAGAACCCCTGAATCTGGGACCACCGGAAGCCCTGTGTAACTCTATAGGAAATATGAAACAGAAAATATGCCAGCAATGGCACTTCTTTCATATAAGAGACCACCCATGAGGCCAGAGGAAACATTGAGGTGTTTATTTTTCTTAGTTACTCAATGAATAGAAATCGAATAACAGGCAAAAGTTGCCCAGGGCAAGAAACAGTTTCCACTCCATCCCCAGCACTATTTTCCACTTCCTTTCCTCTGGAGTCTACATGTCATGAGTGATTTTTCAAAAGAAATACTATATCATATGAATCAATTTCCAAAAAATTAGACATAGACACAACATTGTAAAAATCACAGCATAGGAAAAAGGATGGCTTTTTTTTTTCCCAGAGAGAGAAGGATTCTCTTTGTCCTTCTTCTTCTTGCTAGCATTTCCAGGAAGAAAAAGGTAGTAAGACTGGAAAAATAGTAAAGGAAAACAAACAGGAAATAAAGAAATAAGGATTGGAGCAGGAGCTAGGCATAGTGGGAAAGACATTTGCAAGAACAACAAAATACAAAACCTGCAGGAATCCAACACTAGGGTCGCTGTGTGCTGAGCACCCATGGCGATCTTGGGGTCAGAGTGGTGTGTGTTCATCAGAGAAGTACACAGCCAGCTTGATTAGCGTCCATGTGCATACTGATACCGACTCAGGAAACTGCTTCCTCCACCTGCTAAAGACCTCCCTTTGTGTCCCAGCTAGGATGAGAGAGGAAGCCCTGGAAGATTCCACAAGGTCACAGACATCATAATTGTCGGAGAGCTTGTGTGTCCTCATCCCCCCTTTTTCCCCCACAAGAAACTACAACCAAATAAAGTGGTCTCTGTCTCTCTCTGTCTCTGTCTCTCTCTGTCTCTCTGTCTCTCTCTCTCTCTCTCTCTCTCTCTCTCTCACACACACACACACACACACACAGCTTACAAGAAGATTTTGCAGGGAACTGAAAAAAAAATGTGATTGCTGGCAATACTGTCACCTGCCCCAGCTACCTTTGCTGTGGTTTTCTAAAGAAATTGTGTCTATAAATCTCACTTTCTGTTTTTGACAAAAGGTTGTCCCTTACAAATAGGGTGGATGAACTACCAAAGATGCTGAGGTCTAGTTTTCACACCAGCGAACATTCATAACCAACAAAGATTGTCCTTTAGTGCTTAGGATAGCAAAATATCAGCAAATATTTGGAAAAGCCTTGGTCATCTGGCATACAAAGAAAACATGTTCCAACAGACTGAAATTTCCACCCGACATTGTGGTGTCCCACAGACATAACCTTAATTGCCTTGTGTTTTAAATTGCTGCAAGCTTCCTCTAGCGTCAATTCCTAATTCTCAAGCAGCATTTGATGGCTCCGCTTTAAGAAGAAATACGAACGCACAGAGTTTTACTGCTTTGCCACTGATTATGCACAGGAGCATGTAAGTTTCCATTTCAGCAAGGAAGCTTCCAAGGGAACAATTTCAATATTTCTTCTGCTCCAATCCGCAGTCCAAAACAGGCACGAATCCAGCACTCTAAAATGTGAACCTGGACTCTATAAAGGGAGTTTGCTTTTACAGCCTTGCAGAGCCAAACCTGGAGGCTGGGCAGACTTGGAATAATCTGTGATTCTATCCTGAAAAGAGGCAGCAGCAAAGATAGTGCTCAAGGTATCATTTTTGACACATGGTCCTGTTGGGTGTGTCTGTGTTCTGCACTCCAAAGACCAGTGGAGAGAGTGGACATAAGGACAAATTCTGCCTGCTTAACTGTCGCTGTTTCAAATAACAGGAGTCAAAGCAGTAACTACTGGTCAGCCATATAACAGTCTCTGACTGTGGAGCCAATATGCCTGTATTTTACAACCCATCTCCCTAATTAAAAAACAAGTACACTAGAGATTTCTACGCCTTTAATAGTCCATATCTTCACCATGTCGTCAGGACTGTTTGCAGTTAGGACCTGCTTGAAACTTTTGCCCAGCTGAATGGATTTCACAGGAGTGGAAGTACATTAACAGAAGTTGGTCCAATGGAATAATGAAAGTTACAGTAGAAAGCCAGACCTGCCCTTCACCTCTTAGCTGGAGACACTGAACCACAGAGATTTCCTGCCAAATAACAGAAGCTTGAAAATGTACAAGCATTACATCATAATCGAAATGTTTAAAATGAGTCCCCCATTCAAATAAACAAACACTGTCAAAAAAAAAAAAAAAAAAAAAAACCAAACACTGTCAAAGTTTGTTCATGTTGATGTATTTCTAGCTTGTCTCTTTCAGTGTGTCACAATATGATACTCTTCATTAAGAAGCAAATATGGAGGAAAAAAACAACATGGAGGAAAGAGTGGGCTCTGATCAACTGACTCATTCTTTGAACGACCCAGAAATTTAAACTCCCTGAATTTCTCACTGCTACTCACTCCCCGTCAGAACTTGGAGTTTAACTGATAACTCCAACAGCTCAGAAGATACTGCATGGGACCCAAAGAGGGGTAGATAAATCATAAAATGGATCTGGTTGATCAATCATAATCTGCATGCTTTTCCTTAGTTGGCATCACCGAGCAATGCCCAAGTTTGGATTGGGGAGGGCTCAGGCGACCCCTACAGAACCAGTAGTCCTGGGCCAGGGCCTCATTTCTATGGGCTACGATGGGCACCAGCAGCCCAGCCACAGCTGCCAGCAGCAAGGACAGCACCAGTTATGCTCCCATAGGATCTGGAGGTAGCACTCAGACTCCACAGCTCAAGGGTGGACCCTGGCAGCATGAAATGCATTTGACAAGTGTGCCAGAGCCCTAGTACCCTCATCACATCCTGGCTGCAGCAGCTGTAACACAAGCCCCAAAGAAGCGGCTGTATGTATGGCCCCAGACCAAGGGTCAGGGGCTTGAGTTCTGGGAGCTGCTAAAAACTACTGCTCAACAACTGCTGAAAACAGGCCCTGGGGTGTGGAGAGCATAGAAAACAGCTCTGACTTCCTCCTTCTTGTTTGAAACGAGAGAGGGTGCTAGCTGCAGTCGTGCCCCAGGCCTGTGACAGCAAGGAATGCCAAGTGTTTCCTCTGCAGCTGTGACTCACAGTGGCTGAAAGGGACATATGGCAGAGGGGGAGGGAGCCAAACACGGAGAAAAATGCTGCCCTTGAGAAAAATTCATGACAAGTCCAGAAGATGCAACTGGAAAGCACGCCCTACCAGCCCTAAAGCATGGCCTAGCTGGGAAATGTTTGACCTGGAACTCCTTGAAGCCTCACATGTGAACTTGCAAAGAGTAAGACTTTAGGGTCAAGTGGAGCAGGCAGTTCTGGAGACATCCTGGAATTGAATGAATGCTGTTCCGGGGACTTCACCATAGGGCACCGTGCATGGAGAGATTTGTTGGAACCAGGTCATTTCTTGAGGGGCAGGAGTTTGGTGCCATGAAGAGTGAGGTACCACCTGGGACAGCCCCATCCCCTAACAGAGCTCCTGGATTTAAGGACCAGATTCATCTCCCGCTGCAGCTTCCTACTAACAGGCTCCCTGGAAGGCAGCAGGTGGATGGCCCAGGCATCTGAGTCCCTGCCATCCGTGAGGGATGCAGATTGGGTTCTGGAGTTCTGGCTTCTGCCTGGCCCAGCTCCACTGTGTGGCATTTGGGGACCTGGCTAGCACAGGGAAAATTCTCTGTTTCTCGCTTCTCCTTTTCTCTTTCCCTCTTTCAAATAAATATGAACAAGTAGCTTTTAGAAAATAAGTCAAACAATGAACCAATCCCAAAAGGTTAAATACCACATGTTTGCCTTAATCTGATATGAAAAGATGACAACTTGGAAGATAGTACCTGTATATTATAATATTAGTGCAATCTCTAACAACCTGTATCCAATGCAATAAGATAACGCGATATAATCTATAAACCAACAATTAATGTCAGAATACTTAAGATCTACATCGAAAAACTGTAAAACCTACTATACCCTCAATACGCTATGTTAACCTGTAATGGGGAGGGAGTGCAGGGAAATCTATCAGGACCATAAAAAGAGTGAGAAAAAAGTACAATATAGCCTATCAAGATCAAATCTGGTAATTCATAGAAACAGACTCAAAGCGGCACTAAACAACAATAAAACTACTATACCAATGCATGAGGGGGGAATCAGGTGCGATCCTGACAACCTCTTAACAGGAGGTCATGTGCATGGAGCAGGGGGGCACTCCAGAGTGGAGCAGGTGGTAAGGAGGAAGCTTGGATCCCAACCATGAAGACCGCCAGACCTTCACCACAAACTATTAATACGAGCAACAAGGACTATATCCCAACTGCCAAGGAGGCCACAGGGAATTGGATGCCCTCGGAGGCCGAGTACTCTGAGGTCACCCACCCCCAACCGGAGCTTCCGCAGGGGATGGAAGAAGTCCAAACACTACTGCGCAGAAACCAACCTCATCGGAAAGACAACCAGAAGCCCTGAGCGGTCCGCAGAAACAGAAGAACGATAAACATCCTTCGGGACCAGGGAGGAGAGCTTTCTCTGGTCCGAGCCTGGCTCCAACTCTGGACCCCCACCCTCCCTCGCAATGACCATCGGGATCGCTCCGAAAACCCCTTATAGCAAACAAACAATCATACAAACTAAAAAAAAAACCTAAAATAAATAGACAAACAACAGAAAGTAGAGCTTGAAATCTGACAGGAAAGAGCTGACGTGGATTGGCTCATGCCTCGCTGGGTGGGACACAAAGATTAGTTATTCCTCACCATGGTGTTGAGGATTTTCCTGCACCCGCCCCCAAAAAAAAATGTTCTGCAGCTTAAATGTCGACAAATATCTTGTTAGAGTTACAAGCCAGTCTAGATTACCCCCAAATCTGCCAAGATCAACAAAATTATACTTCAACACAACAAATGGCTAAATACTAAAATGAAATAGACACGAGACAGCTGAATGGTACCCTATAGCCATTTTAAGGTATATAGCAGCTGGTCCGGTCCTGTATATAAACTAAAATTGAGATGTCAATGAGCTAATCATAGGTTGTGGTTAGGACTTGCTTTTTTTTTTTTTTTTAACATACTGGTTACTCAAAACCATGTCAATTACATAATATTGCAAATTGCTGTTGATGTTATATTGGGACTCTTAATTGACTGGGATGATATTCTACCAGCTCTAACTTCGGACCAGAAATGGTCTCCCCAAGAAACTGTTCAACCCATCTGGACAATAAGTAGCTGGACTCCATGCTTAGTATATGTTTGCAAGGAAAGAATCTTGATTGAATTTGAACTGTAATACTGCATCAAGGTGGAGGAATCCACCAGGGGGGAGGGGCGTGGGGAGGGGTGGGGGGATTCCCAGAGCCTATGAAACTGTCACATAATGCAAAATAATTAATAAAAATATATATTAAAAAAATGATAAAGAGAAAAAAAAGAAAATAAGTCAAACAGCACATGTATGGATGTGTATTTTTTTAAAAGGGGTGTGGGGGGTGGACAAGGTAAACATAACACACCTAAAGAAGTAATACAAAGTCCAAAGACGCATTTCCAAGTCAAGCCAATCAAAAGTGAAGCGACACAAAGTGATTAGGAGAGATGTCAGAGAAACGAACAAATCCAATAGCGAGGAAAAAATGAAACATACAATATGATTTTCAGGAATGCCAAAAATTAGCCTGCTTTGTTTTCATTGCAGTTAAGGATACAGAAAACATTACATTTGATGCAAAACAATGGCTGGGATGAGCTAAGCCTTGTATAGCAGTGTAGAAGAGAGGGTATTTTAAAAAGATCTAACAATTAGATACACATCACTTATCTGCTGTAACTTTAACAATGGGATTTTCAGTTGGTGCCATTATCTAATAACCTACTACTATCGATTTTCAGAGAAAACACATTATCTGCATGAAAACTTTCTAAAAGTCACAAACAAGCACGAAGAGCCCAGAGGCAAAAGGTTTGTAGAATCTTTCAAAGATAGCTCGAGGCAAGAGTTTGAGCAGTGGGAACAGATCACCGAAAAAGCTCCAGTCTGCCTAATAAATGCTCAGCAGAACAAAATCTACTCAAAGCACAACCCAGATAATGGAATCAGCATCTCTCTTGCTGTCTGCTGCAACCGTGACCTTGGCAGACACAAGCCACAGGTCTGCCTCTGACACAGAACAATTCTCCAGCAAACAGCCTGCCTTCAGGAAGAGCGAAGGCACTTCAATAATCAAATCCAGGGACAGCATAAATATTTCACCATGTCACTCTCAGGGTGCCAGCTGGTTTTTCTTCTAGAATAATTCAAGGGACAAATTGTGATTCTGTGCAGTAGCAAATGGATGGGCCTGCTACTTATTTAAAAGAAAAAGAAGTTGCACCTGCCTTTGCTGAGATGCCAACGTTCTATAGTCAGTCTTCATCGGAACCTTACAAAGATGCCATGGCATAGCGCTGTAACATCCGGGTACAGTCCTATCTCCAACACGATGAACTCACCTTCAGATGCCCATATAGCAATTCATTTGGAATGATTTATTTTTCCCCTGAGATCAGACTACCCTGTGAGAGACAAGGTGAAAACCATGCAAAAATGAAAAATGTTAAGGGTAACATTATACAATCTTCCCTTAGTTTTGTCTAGTTGGCTATGAATATCATATGAATATCATGTCCCAGAGAGAGAGAGAGGCAGAGACAAGCTCTTCTCTTTCTCTTTCTGCCTCTGTTCCCTTGCTCTACCACACAACACACAACACACACACACACACACACACACACACACACACACACCCCTTCAAACTAAAGCCAGGGGTTAATTTCCCATATCTAGCAAACCTTGCTCTTGAGCGCCTAGACAAAATGAAATTGGGGTGCATTTTCTTTGACGCCCCAGTTTCCATCTGTAATGGGGCACCGCCACTGATGGCACACTGCACCTGTCAGGTTAACTGACAGCCAAAAGGGCACGGAAACAGTTTCCACACCCTGCCCTTCCTACCTCCTCTCATGCCATTCCAGTTAATCGAAGGCGTGAAAAGCACACCCCCCGCTCCTGCCTTCTGCACCATTCACAACTGACAGTGGGGGAAATCACTCTGGAGATTCTACGCACCTCGCACCTCCTGCCTCCTAGTGTACTAAATTGGGGTAAATACAGGAAAACTTTGGGCTCTGGTAACTCTCTTCCTGCCAGAAATTTTGTATTGCATGGCTCTCAATTTGATTGGAGGATGAGAGGATGGGAGCTTAAAAACTCCTAACTTTTGCCACTTGGTGCAGTGGCTCCCGGAGTGTAGTGGAAACTGCTGCCACCAAGCTTGGGCAATAAAGACTCCTCCTAACATTCTATGCTTGGGTCCAGGGTGATCTCTCACACCCTGCAACATTTTGGAGGCCCCAGTGAGACGAGGTCCCTGGTCAGAGGCAGTGATCGCTTTGGAACCTGACTCAGTGGTCTGGGGAGGCCACCATGAAGCCTCAATATGTCCCAAGTAGCTGATCCCTGTGTTCTGACTCAGGGGATTTGCATTGACCTTTTGGAGGAGTCATCTGTATGACCTTGGTCATAGGTGAGTTTAGCCATAAGTGGGTTTCTCACCATTTGTTTCTGAGTACTCGTCTGGGACTCTTCAGAAGACTGGATGCAGCCTAACTTCTGGAGTCAAGGTCCAAACCAAGACGTCATTACAGCCTGTCAGGTCAGGTTCCCAGTTTTCTGGGTTCCCTTCCAGTTGGGTTCCCAGGTTCCTGGGTTCTGTCAGGTTTGGGTTCCAAGGTTTTTGGGCTCCCGTCAAGTTTGGGTCCCCATTGAGTTTGGGTTCCTATCAGGTTTGGGTCTCCAGGTTTCTGGGCTCCCGTCAGGTTTGGGTTCCTGTTTGGTTTGGGTGTCTGTTAGGGTTCTGGGTTGTTCGACAGGTTTGGATTGTGTCTGTCATGTTTGGGTTCCTGTCAGGATTCTGATCGGGTTTGGAGTGTATCTGTCATGGGTTTGGATGGTGTCTGTCGGGTTTGTCCTGTCAAGGCTCTGGATTGTGGGAGTGTGGCAGTCACTTGCCTGTTGTGTCTGTCTTCTGTTCGTCTTAAAACTACCTGATTAAACAGGTCCTGTGCCAAGATAATCACAGGTAATCAGAGTTCTAGTCTAACAGTCCCCTGGGTGAGCATTGTTTTATAGTTGGGAAGAGATGGATTTTAAAAGATTAAAGTATATATATTTTGGATATATATACTTATTTTGAAATATTTGAGTGAGCACTTTGTAAGTGTGAATCTGATCTGTAACCTGTAAATTGTGACTATAATCTGACTAATGGGTAGATATTGTTTGTGGTGATGAGAAACCCTGTTCTGATCAGATGCTTTTAACGTCTTTTGGCATATTTGGTGGTTTGGTTCCTCTGGCCTTGGGATTTCCAGATGGGCCCCTTGGGGTCTCAAAGTGAGAGGAATGTAAAAATGAGCTGTAGGTTTCTTCTGTTAAAGGGAATAACTGATTTGACCATTGGATTATATGCATAGTAATACTAAGAAGTTTTATGAAACCCTTCAGGTACTTTCAAAATACTATGTGGACTGAGTACAAATGGTTTTGCCAATTAATGAGTTTCAGGTATTTAAGTCATTTGTTCTTTGCAGTTTGCATTCTCTAAAATGTAAACATTCAGATTTGTGGAGACAAGTGAATAAGAGTTTCACTTTTAATGTTAATGAACTGGATAAGCTAAAATATTATTGGCTGTATATATAAAAATAACATTTTTTGTATTTAATGTTCAGGAAAGCTTTCCCCTATGATGTTTAGTGCTTTGGGAAACTTTAGTGTGTGGATAAAATGTTCACCTTTCCCTCTGGTTTCCCTGAGACACAAAACAGCTTTTCTGAGGATTTCTGACGTTTCTATTTGGCAATGTGATTGCCATATGAGTTCAGCTAGAATCTGTCTTTGTCATAACAGGAATCTTGCTTCGTTTACTGACATTGTCTACATGAAAACGGTGTGAGAGAAGAACCAAGGTAACTTTTGTAAATGCCTGCAACGCTTCAATTCAAACACCTGTGTCCGCTTGGATTGTCACTTTAGCTTTGTAAGTTGATTAGCAATCGAGTAACAAACTACGGTGCACTTGTTTTTAGATTGTAAATCTGTCCATTGCTTTCAGCTTTGCTAATCTCGGAAATTTTCTGAGTCTGATTGTTGGATGGTTAGTCAATCATCTGTGTTATACCAACATGAAGAGTCAGTTATGTATCTTATTAGACTCTAAGACTGTTCATTGGGGGGGGTAAAACTGGACTTACAGGCTTTAATGTATATCTTCTGTTTGACCTCTGTTTCTGCTGCCTATCGAAAATATAAACTCAGTTCCTAGCAAGGTAATGGTAGCCTGGCACTTTCAGATGGTGACCTATGTCTGCAGAATAGATTCCTTCTAAAACCTGTTTGTTGCTCAGTGAAGCTCTAAAGGGTATTTGACACTAATTCCTGTTATCAGATATTTCCCTCCCAACATGAGACTGCATCAGCTACCAGGTCTGATTCAACCTGGCAACGAGGGACAGTTGACTTTGGAAATGAATCCTTACTGCAAAGAGGGCATGAAAATCAAAATGGAGTCACCAGTGTCAACCTTAAACCAAACTGATCAAAGCTGAGAGGTTGTGAAGGAGGAGTTCTTCTGTAATTGTTATTGTTACAGAAGGCTCTGCAGAACTGTACCCCCCAGGGTGGGTCCCTGTTTCAGAACTGAGGAAGTAAGGATTAAGGTCTGGACATTGTTACTAACAGAATAGCTGTCAATCATTGTGCACTCCCACTTTTGGAGTAAAAGGTAAATAACTGGTAAGTAATTCAGCCACCTTGCCCCAGATCATTCTGGGGAACCTGTGTGTGTGTAATTGCTTAAATCAACCCTGACTAAGGACAACTACCATGCTAACGGAACAAAGAGGTAGCCCTAACACCAGTGGGGCCTACCAAAGTACTGGTTACAGCCTTCCTTGACTGAGCCTGGCCCAACAGATGAGATTCTACTGAAGAGGACAAAAGGTGAATGCAACTACAACAGGCTGCTCAGGATCTGACGGGTCTCTCCAGGTGGTGCAGCAGATCTATCAGAAGGCCTACCTCAGCTCCTGCTCTCCCAGCCTGCAGTGGACCCTGATGGAAACCCCACCTTTGTATAGCAGCCCAGAGACATTATGTAAATTAGGACATATCACCCACAGACCTAGAACCTTGCTGCAGAGGACCTTGCCAGGTGATCCTGACCACAACTCCAAGGCCGTGAAGGTGGCAGGACTCAACCCCTCGATTCATCATTCCCAGCTAAAGAAGGCAACATTGGAACTGAAAGACAGACTGTTCACACACACAGGTTCCCCAGAATGATCTGGGGCAAGGTGGCTGACATGATGGCATGGAAGTGTAACAGGCACCATTTGGAAATGCATAAATATGGCTCAGGAAATCAGTTAGGAATGATTAGTTTAGACTATAATCCCTAGAGCTTTGGAAACATATCATTGTGGAGGAAGGAGATACTCGTTGGCAAATCGTGTGATTGGAGTGTTTGTGTTCCCTCCAAAATACATGCTGGAACACTAGCTTCAATATGATGTTGTGGAAGGGTAGGGTCTCAAAGCGGTGATGAGGCCATGTAGCTATAGCCCTCATGATTGGGGTGAGACACTTCCAGAAACAAGGGGACCAGGCAGTTGTTATTCCATTTTCACCAGAGGAAAGCTCTACCATTTTCCATCTCTTTCAGGACATAAGAGCATGACCCCAACCAGCTCCAGAAGGCAATGGAGTCTTTTTCTTAGACTCTCCCGCCTCTGGAACTGTAGAAAACAAATTTGAACCTTATAAATTACGCAACTGATGATCTTTTGCCAGAGATACATAGATACATCAAGACCTCAGATTTATTAGGATTTATTAGCTCCATGGTCAATATGAATAAAGATAGAATGGTCAGGTCCCAGACTTTATGCTTAGTATTTATGTTAACTCATTTAACTTTTTTTTTCTTCTAGTGACACTATTGTTGCAGTTGTGAGGTTGAGAAAACCAAGGCTTACATCCTGAGTTTACATGAACGGGTCAAGGTGATACAGCCAACAGGAGCAGCGCTACCTGAGTCCAAGCCAGGGTTCGCCCTCTGAGCTGAAGACGGGCACTGCTCTTGTACAGATGTGACCTACATAAGAGCTTGAAGAAGCACTGGTAATAGGCAAAAAACCAGCCATTCATCAGAAATTGTCTTTCAGGTCCACAGAGTGGAGCTAGGAAACAGCCAGCCCAGGAATGCAGGTGGACTCCATGACGACCAAAGCCAGGACAACTGAGCATGTGCGAGTGTCCGAGTGGTTACCTTTCTCTGCTTGCAATGCTGAGATGTCCTTCCCAGAAGTCACTTTACCCTTCTTGCAAGAACATGTGCCGGATATGAAGACATGTTTCCCAGCTGTGGCTCTTTGAGCTTGTGCCCTCCCCAAAGGACAATGACAAGAACGATCCCTCCTGCACATTAATGTCCCCTGAGATGGAAAATATGCACACTTCCCTTTGCCTGAGAAAGGCAAGTCTCTGCCGCGGAAATGATTCCCCATGGTTTTCCTTGTTTGCTCCTTGCTTGACAACCACGTCTGTGGAGATTATTCATTTCTTCTCACCTGCAAAGGGACCCACAACTGGCAAGGGGAACAGTTAGGGTTTCGCATCTTTAACTCTTTGGTAGACTTACTCTGCCTGTTTGGATCCCACTCGTCATGGAGGAGGCTGTCTGTACCCCAGGTACCAGATTGGGAATGTGACAATCTGGTCAATTTCTTACTTGAGTGGCAATGGGGCAGGAGCAGAGAGGAGGGCAGGGGGGGACCAACATATTTCAGAAACTTACCAGCCAAAATGAAACTAAGTCCAGATCACAGACTATTTGGGAGAATTCTCTTTTTGAGCTTAAGGAGTTTGTTTAGAGGCAATGAAAAAGAGTATTGAATATTGGGGGGGAAAAAGTAAAATAGGAGTTCATTTTACCTAGCAAAACAAATTGAGTATTTTTATAATCCCACAGTGATTTCTCTAAGGATTGAAATTTGTTTTAGCCAATTAACTGTCTGCATTTTCCTGGACCAGTAAATATGGAGGGACTATAAATATCATCACTGTAAAATACTTTGTATTCCTCAGTGACTGTCTTTTATGGAAACCAGGCTAAACAACTTAAGGATTAAAACACTCACTTTCTCTTCAGATGCAATTTTCTCCTCTTATGCTAATTTCTATAACAAAACTCAGTAGACTGTACAAGTTTTTAGGGTAACAATATTCTGTTTTTAGAAATAAATCATGGTGTGACCTACATTTAATGCCAAAGTTAGGTAAACATTAGCTGTCGAGCAATTACGGGTCTGTTTCCCTCATTACTGTTGCAGCCTTGGATTGGTAGGAACACCAAGGAAGACAGACAACACACATGACACAAACAACCCATTTCCTTTAGCCTTTCCTGCTCAATGATTATTTCCTGTGTTTATCTGATCTCAGCTTCCTCTGGCCTGTTTCTAAGCATTTAGTCCTTATCAATGGCCAATGGAAATACTGTGAATGAGAAAGGGGTTGCCACTGAATCGTTGGCCAATTTTTCGGTCTGCTTGGCTTAAACTTGGAATTAAAATTAGAAACACAACACCACCGTATCACCCATGATTTATAGAAAGTCACCAGGAATGGACGGTTGAAAACATGTTTTCAGGATAAGGCCCCCTAAATATTTATTTTACATTGTTTAGCTCTGGCCTTTGCCAGGAGCAGCACTGGTGCTCAGCTGCTGGCTTTCCCTGGCCTGTGTGTGCACGGGCATGTTCTTACTCATTTACTCACTTGTTGTCTTTATTGTCCAACATTTACGTCTTTGAGCTGATGCAAGTCTGTGTGACAGGGCCTTGTAGAATATGCAAATACTTTTTTTTTTTACCTTACTTTAAAATCTTTACAAAGATTCTAATACATGAAATTCAGAGTTACAGAGAGGGGTGGGGAGAAGAGAGAATTCTTTCATCTGCTGCTTCATTCCCCCAAGTGACCAATGGCTTAGCCAGGCAGAAACTAGGAGCCAGCAGCTTCATATAGATTTCCCACATGGGTGCTGGGGCCCAAGAGGAAGGGACATTTTCCACTGCCTTCCCAGACCATGATCAGGGAACAGCTAGGACTGAAACCAGAGCCCATATGGGATGTTAACATCAAAGGCAGTGACTTAATCCACAACAACACCATGCAGGCTCCAGGCAAGCACTTTTCTGCACAACACGTTAGTACACCTTCTCTGTTTCCTTTTGCTAATTCAGGTGATACCAACACAGAGACACATTGGCTCTAGAACGGGGCTCTGTCTTCTTTCCCAAAAGCCAGTTTTCAGAGAGCGGCCCAGAGGCTTACAATTGGATCACTGCCCTGCCCTAGAAAATGGAATTTTCTGCATGGCATTGGGGCCTCCTGACCAGCCAGAGTACCCCAGGGGTACTTGGTTGAACTAAAATATAAAATGGTAGGTCTCCCATATGTGCCAAGATATCTGTTTCCCACAGAGCCTGCATAATAATAGATCTTACAAAAATTTGCTGATTAACAAAATTCAGGAAACTGCACCCACCCTTATTGCATAGCTTTTTGGAACGTGCATTCCGCAGTACCCTTAGAAGTTTCTGTGAACACATCAGGGAAGCAGCAACAGGAGACTGGAGTTGCCCCCACAAGCCCTCAGCCACAAAGTAGCTCTGTGGTACCCAACCCTTGGCCATTGCTCCACCACAGCTAAACTGGGAAATGTTCACCCCAAATAATAGCCCTGGAAGGACACACAGGGACAGTGTGCAAAACCTCAGGCATCTTGGGTGGGGACTGACTGACCGAGGCAGGGACTGAATGACTGAAGCTGGACAAACCAAAGGTAGCCTCAGGGAGGGACTCTGGGTTTCATCCAACTCGGCCAAGGCTGTCCTTCAACGGCCATGGAAGAAGTGTCCAGTGGCCAGGAAGATGCTGTGGAAGGGATAACAAACTACATTACTCTGAGAAGTCAGCCAGAGAAAGAAATCACTTGGTGATGCTACCAACTCCACAACATAGTACAGGAAGCTTGGGATCCTTAAGCTTTTCCGAAGAGAAATACAAGGGATAAGAATAAAGAGAGATATAGAGAGATGAAGAGAGACAGAGATAGCTGGAGCTAGAGAGAGAGGGGGATATAGAGATAGACAGACATTTTGCAATTGCCTGGGATAGCTGGGCTGAGCCAGGTCAAGGCAGGAGCCCAGAACTCAATCAACACCTGCCAGTGGGGTGCATACACACATCCCAGTTAAGCCATCACCCTCCATTTCCCAGAGTGTTCATTAGAAGGAAGCTGAAGTTGTGTGTGGAGCCAGGACCCAGACTCACACCCAGGCACTCTGACATGAGATGTTGGGGTCCTGGCAGCAAGGCCCACCCCAGCTCAGGAGTCTTTAAACTGCCATACTTAAGTCAGTAACCGCCACCGCCAAGTGTTTTTGGCAGCTGTAGAATGTCACCTCGTGTAAATTAGAATTTGCCAGGCAATTAGTAATCAACATATCAGTGGAATTATGTTACATAGCTATGGAGAACAAAAATTCTGTTACATGCAGGCAGCATGAATGCATGTGCCCTTGTAACTTAATCCTTGGTTTCTCTCAAGTCAGTCATGTCCACCCTGGTCAGAACATGATCAGAGGACATAAAGCAGAACTCCTCATGCTACCAGCACACAGGGTGACTAGCTTTACTTAAAACCAAAAATCAAACCACCATAAAAAAGAGCCAAATAAATTGACTTTCAAATGATTTGAAGAGCATAGTGCTTATTTGCCTGAAATAGATAGACCTAAACTTCAATCCTGCTTAGAATCTCCTGATGTTCACAATAAAGTTTAGGCATGAGCATGCGTGAGTGTGTGTGTCTCTGTGTGTGTAATTTATTGATAAAACTGATTTGCAATCAACTGGGGACAGGTTTTTTTTCATTATTTTAAAATAATTACTTGAAAGGGAGGAAGGGAAGGAAGGAAGGAAGGAAGGAAGGAAGGAAGGAAGGAAGGAAGGAAGGGAGGGAGGAATACCATCCTCTGGTGCACTCTTCAAATGCCAGCAACAGCCGGAGGTGGTCAAACCAGAGCCAGGAAGCTCAGAATTATGTCTCACCTGGGTGGCATGGGCTCAAGCACTTTAACCATCTTCTGCTGCCTTCCGGGATGCATTAGCAGCAAGCAGAACTCATTTACATACTAATATACATGTATATATTTGTGCCGGACAGTGAGATGGAGCAGAATACAAACCCAATCGGGGTAGACAACGTCTCTTCCTCTTTATCATTACTTTACTGAAGGAGACGCGGAGGTCTTCTCATTCATTTGCTCATCAGCCACACTTCGCGTGATGGTGAGCCACAGTCCACTGCCTGTGCTGTATGAAACTAAGGACTTGTTCCTTCCATCTGATCGATTTGGCATCCATCATCCAACCTTACTCCTCATCTCCAAAGCCCCCTACCCAAGCCCCTAGCAATTACTGTTCTCTGTTCAAATTGAGTCTGCAGCTTCCGTATCCGAGGGTTATGGTGCCTTATTTGTCTTTCTGTGTTTGCCTTATTTCACTTGCTATGATACCCTCCACTACTGTAAATGAGAGTTTTTGTTGTTTTTTATGACTGAATAATATGCTATTGTACACACATACACAGACACTTTTTTAGTACTTTTTGTGCATTTTTAATCCATTCACCTGATGACCCCTAGTTTTATCACACATCCTGGGTTTGGGAAAAGTATTGCAATAAATACAATGTTACGGGTATGGAGTTTTATTCTTAATCCAAAGAGCAGAAGAGGAAATAATCCTTGACTAATAACACATCATATAAACTTTCTAACTATATGAGCAACAGAAACCAAGGCTTCCCGGTCATGTGTGAATCTGCTCCTCAGCACGTCATTATGTTTCAGACTTTTCCTAAAGTTGAGTTAGGGAGGGGACTTAAGTCAAAATTCTGGAAATTATGGAATTCTTTCAATTGGAAAGGAACTCTACATCAATATTGCACCCAAGCAAGTTGTAGATTCTTGAAATCCCTGACCATAAAAGCACAATCTTTCTGTAGCCAGTGCTGTATGATCTCAATCTGAAATTATTTTATCATAATTCATATCAAAACATAAATCATATCAAAACAATTAAGAGGAGACCACCATTGTGAAACAATGGGTTAAGCACCCAGCAGTCCTGGACACTCTACGTCTAATCCAGTTCCTTGCTAACATGCCTGGGGAAGGCAGTGGAGGATTGTCCAGGTACTTGGGACCCTGTTATCCACATAGGAATCTCAGACAGAATTTCTGGCTCTTGACTTTAGCCTGGCTCAGACTAAGCTGTAATGCCAGTGTTGTGTATTCCATTTGGGAAGTGAACCAGCAGATGGAAGGGAAAATATTCTCACACACACATACTCTCACCCCACCCACCATTCTCTCTCTCTTTCTTTAAAATAAATAAGTACATTTTTGAAAAGTTTTCTAAGTGGACATTTTGATGCATGTAATGAACTCTCTCTTAGGATGACGTCTCATATAGGTGCTGGCTCAAGCTTTAACTACGCCACTTCTGATTCAAATCCACACTCATGTGCCTGGAAAGACAGCCTAGGATGTCCAATGTGTGGGTCACTGCACCCCTATGGAAATTACAGATGCAATTTCTGTCTGGCTTCAACCTGTCATGGTAGCAATTAGGAAGTGAACCAGCAGATGGAAGATATTTCTGTGTGTGTGTGTGTGTGTGTGTGTGTGAGAGAGAGAGAGAGAGAGAGAGAGAGAGAGAGAGAGAGAGAGAGACACCTAGAGCTTAAATAAGTACCCAGAGACACCTTGGATGAAGTTTGTGACTCTTCAGTTCATAATGATGAGTCATTTTATATCACCTTATAAAATTCCTGCTGGTGCTATATGTATTCTCCCTTGATTGAAGAAAAACTCATTAAATAGTATGATGGATATTTATGATCACAGGGACTAGCCAGCGATCTACAGAATTTATTCCGTCATTCTAGTTAGCACAGAAATTTGTGAATCACTTGCAGGCCCACCAGCCAGGAGTATTGGGTTTTGAGCTGGGTGCATTCCCACACTACTGCTCTTTCTTGTAGGAAAGGCAATGACTAGATCCCTATAGTGGCCAGGCAGGCAAAGACATCGGTGACGTTGTGTCCAGGCAGGCAGAGATTGGTGTCACTGCTCCCTCTGTACTCACTTTCTGGAAACAACAACAAGAACAGCAACAATAAACCCTGACCAGGAAGGAAAGTAGAGTCCTTATTGGACCCCTCCAGTGGGCACAGGAAGTGCTGTAGCAGAGAGCAGCTTACTGCCCACTTAGAGCCCAAAGAAAATTCAAGCCAAAAGCCTGAATGAGAAAGAACTGAGCGAGGTGCAGGGTTGGGGGTGTGAACAAAACATCTAGAATCAGAATACTAAGAGGAAAGCGGCCAAGCAGGACTGTTAGCCTGAAAGCTGGGGGCAGTCTCTGTAAGGGTCACGGAGGATAGGGGGTTCCCATGGGACAAGGGGCTCCCGCAGCTGTGAGCCCTAGGGAAAACGGAACTTGATTTACAAATTAGGAAACTGAGCACATCCTACATACACTCAAGACAACAAGGTAAGTTCTGCGCTATAGTAACAGAGGATTAATTCTGGAGAGGAGAAAAACTGGGACAAACTTTGCAATGTTAGTTGAGAGGGGAATCATGTGACTGCGTAGTGTTCAATCTATAGCTATTGGTTGGATCACAGCGCAAATGTCGGTGGTAGGTGTTTACATATGCATGTGTCGCTGAATTTGCTTTCTCATTGTCCCTACCTATTTAAAAAGAACCCATGGGGCCCTGCGGCATGGCCTGGCGGTTAAAGTCATCGCCTTGAACGCCCCGGGATCCCGTGTGGGCGCCGGTTCTGGTCCCGGCAGCTCCGCTTCCCGTCCGGCTCCCTGCTTGTGGCCTGGGAAAGCAGTCGAGGACGGCCCGGGGATTTGGGGCCCTGCACCCGCGTGGGGGACCCGGAGGGGGTTCCGGGTTCCTGGCTTCGGATCGGCGCTCGCCTGCCCTTGCGGCTCACTTGGGGGGTGAGTCATCGGATGGAGGATCTTCCTCTCTGTCTCTCCTCCTCTCTGTATATCTGACTTTGTAATGAAAATAAATAAATCTTAAAAAAAAAAAAAGAACCCATGTTCTTTACAAAATGGATGATTCTAGAACCATAGAAGTACAAATCTTATTCTGTCTGAAAATGAAGTGGTGCTACAAGATTATTCAGCAAACCTGCTCAAACAAAATAGAAGCCCATTCAGTGGCTCACTTCCTAAATGGCTGGAGTGGCTGGGATTTGGCCAGGTCAAAGCCAGCAGCCCAGAACTCAGTCTGGTTCTCCTACATGGGTGATGGGGACCCAAGCCATTGGGTCAACTTTCACTGCAAGGTTATCATGAGGGAGCTGGATACAAGTGGAGAAGTTGGGACTCCAATCAACACCCATATGTGATGCCAGTGTTGCAGCCCGGGGCTTCCCTTGCTGAGCCACAGTGCTAGCTGCCATGCATTGTTTGCTCACCATGTATTTTTACATATATTCTACATTTATATTGTAGATTTTTCTTCAATGCTATTACTCTACATTTTAATATATGTAAAATAGGTTTAGAAATCTCTATGAGGCATATGTTATAAATGAAAACCTGAATAATATTACTTATGACATAGATACTACGAAGTAACCATCCCAGAGGAGTATTGTGAAAGTCTTTGCACTCTTTATCAAATGGATTCTAGCCCTTATCCTGACCCTAGTCTAGCAACTGCAGTATCTCATCCTTGTGTGCTTGCCATATCCTTGCCTATATGCTAGTATTTTGCAGTTACAATCTCACAAATGACATGGTCTTCTCATCGGTTCTCCATTGCTTTAACTACAGCACTTGAACACAGCACACTAGGAAGACAAAAGCCTCATTTCTGTGTACAATATGAAGGCTAAGAGTCCAAGACTGGGAAACTCTGTGAGGCTAGTGTCTGGTGGAGGCTGGCCAAGGTACAGAAACGTGAGCAGAAGCAACACATGGGGAAGCCAGGAAGCAGAGAGACACATGAGCACCCTGGCCTTTTTGTTAAGAACCACTTTCTAAGGTTATGTTCCCTTTACTTAAGATCTCCTGTGCTGCTACCTTCCAGATCCCATCATTAGATCAAGACTCTACTCGTCATGCACAAATAATCAGTGACTAATTTACATAAGATGCTGGAGCATAAATGTCTGCATGAACTGGGCAGCCACATGCTAACCAGATCCTTTCACCAGCACAGACCAACATAGCACCCAAAGCCCTGAAACTCAACCATTTATCCTTAGGTTCTTGACAGTCACCAGGTTATTGGGCACATGACAAGTACTGGAGTGAACTGATTACATTCCCATGAGACTTGTGTTCATATGCATAAGCGCCATAACCAAGCTGTATAATTTAGATCTTGTCAGCCTTGGTATTGGCAAGAAGATGAATGTTTAAAGGGATTGCCGAGCGATAGCAGTCACAGAGCTAGGACAGGGTGCTGGCTGGGTCTTGTGGCTGGTGGGCTGGCTCTTCAGGCCCAGAAGAACTGAAGCGAACCTGGAAAGCCTTTCAACAACCAAGAGGAGGAACAGTTGACGCTGCTCTGAGCAGCCATTCACTGGCATGCGAGGTCAAGTCATCAGAAGGCATGGAATGTATAGAGCATCACAATAGTGTTGTTGCATTGGTCTGCTGGGTGGGCAGCAGAGGAATAATCACTGGGCACCAGTAATATACTGGTGGGCAGTGCACAGAGACTGCATTAGAAACTCCCAGAGGGCCTGGCGGCGTGGCCTAGCGGCGGTTAAAGTCCTCTCCTTGAACGCCCCGGGATCCCATATGGGCGCCGGTTCTAATCCTGGCAGCTCCACTTCCCATCCAGCTCTCTGCTTGTGGCCTGGGAAAGCAGTCGAGGACGGCCCAATGCATTGGGACCCTGCACCTGTGTGGGAGACCCGGAAGAGGTTCCTGGTTCCCGGCTTCAGATCTGCGCGCACCGGCCTGTTGCGGCTCACTTGGGGAGTGAATCATCGGACAGAAGATCTTCCTCTCTGTCTCTCCTCCTCTCTGTATATCCGGCTTTCCAATAATAATAAAAAAAATCTTAAAAAAAAAAAGAAACTCCCAGAATTTCAGCAGTCATTTCCTTTGGTCCTGGCACTGTTCAGCCTCCTGATAAACTGCTGTGTTATAAGGGGTCATGTCCATGAGTGTACTTTCTAAATTATTGAAACGTGTGTTTCTTAAAACTGTAGGCATCCATCAATATCTGTACTACTCACAAAACATTTTTTTTTCTGAATAGCTGCAGAACACAAGAAGGGTTAGGCCAGTGGCCCAGTTGAACCAGGATGTGTGTCTGACAATGGCCTGGGGGGACAGCAGCAGGTAAGAAATATTGTAATTACTCTGCATGACATTATACTCTCTAGCCTATGCATGCCCACTATTCATGTATGCCTATCACCTCTCAAACATAAGAGAGAAGCTGTATTCCACATGAAATGCATTCTAATTTATTTTAATATCGAGAAGAATTTATAAATTGCAATCATGTTATTTTGGTGATTAATTCTCCCTCCTCTGAAAGTGAGGGGGGTGGGAAAGATACATGGTTTCAAAGGCTTTAGATAAATGAATAATCCACTCACTTTAGTGCACTGACACAAAAAGCCACGAAACTTCATTGTGTTGCTCATTGGCATGGCCGATGATATCACCTCCCGTGGAGCTATTGTGGCCCATCTTGTCAATGGCAGTTTCCTTCCTTTAAAAACGATGCCCTCCATGCGGTCCCTGGTTCAGAATGTGTCTCCAAGAATAATAGAGAGCCATGAATTGATTCTCACTGCTTTATTCCATTGTGGTCATCAGAAATTTTAAAATTCAACTCACCCCGTTAGAATCCCATCATCCATAAGAGATAAGCATCTGAAGCAGCTCCGTTTAAAATTTTTGCAGTCAGCTGTTCCTTATAATGCACCTGACAAAACGAAATAGAGTTTAGACTATCATTTAATCCACACATATTTAATTTGGAAACACAATACTTGAGGTTAAGAGGTCAATGCCTACCATGAGCCAAACAAGCTAGCATTTCTCAATACAGATTATCAAACATAAAATCAGTCACACTGATCATTTCCACACAGTGGGAAAAATTCCCTATCAGCAGATTTCTAAAATGTGGTTTTCAGAACAGCAGCAGAAATATCTGGAAATTTGTCAAGATGCAAGTTCTTGGGCCTCATCCTAAGATCAGAAACCCTACCTGTGGACCAACGCATCAGAGCAGTGAATCCTTAACAGGCTGATCTCTGTGTCTCATCCAGACTGCCAGGTGTGGACCTCTGGGAGCAACGACTATGCTATGGCTTTGCACATGTATTCCAGTAGAACCTGGATTTTGTGAGTAAGGCCAGTCTGACCACAACAGCTCTTCAGCACAGAGAACTTTCTCCAGCTGGAGATACAGTAAGAAAGAGGTCAGGGCTATGAACTTAGAAGTAGGAGAGTAGTTGAGAGACATTGTCACTTCTGATCCTCTGGTGCCACATGTAAGCCTGTGGTAGCTCCCCAGGTGATGGCCGACAAGGTAGGGAGCACAGCTGTCCTATAGCCAGAAAAAATTGAAATCTGCCCCTAATGTGAATGAATTTGGAGGTCGACTCCTCCCCAGAGATGCTGGAAAAGAACAAATCCTCATGAAAGCCCGAGTCCAGCTGAGCTGCGCTGGGCTCGGGCTTCACCTCAGTAGGATGAGATGATGAGTTTGTTATAATTTTGCTCCTACATTTGTGGCAGTTGTTGTGACAGGAGTAGGAAACTAACATGGCACTCTGTATTCTGGTAAAGCTCTTTCACTAGGACCATTTGAGTGAAAATGCCTCCTTGGTTTCCATACTTGTTCACACACATACACATGCCTAGGTTGGATACCTGGTTCTGGTTCCTGACTCCAGTTTTCTGCTGATCCAGACCATGAGAGCCAGCGGAAATGGTTCAAAGTGGTTGAGCTATTGCCACTCAGGTAGAACACTTGGATTTAGTTCCAAGTTCCTGTTGCATTTTTGAGGGGAGCAAATCGATGGATGTCAGCTCTTGTGTCTGCCTAACTCATAAAATAAGCCCATAATTTAAAGATAAAATAATATCCCAATTTATGCAAAGATCAACATCAGCTATACTAAGCCCAATCAAGCAATCAACTTTAATCTGTGCTTTTAAAAGGACATAGGACAAACAATTGCTGCATCTCATCTCTTACAACACACAAATGATTGCTAAGGTCATAGTGTGTGATTACTGATGAGAACATCACCCCCAGTCTATTTCATGATCAGTGCTGAGTTTGATTATTTCAATCCCAATTCTAATAACAGCATCTTTCAGCTACTTCATAAAAATTAATTAATATTGGATAAAATCTTCTATCTCCTGGTGTCACTTTTTAAAAAGTAGGAGTTGGCATCAATTACAGCCAATAAATTTTAAATCAAACTGTGGAGATTTAGTCATAGAAGTGTTTTAGCAATTATCAAGAGATCAGCCAAAGCAGTATGCAATAAGGGAATTTCAAAAGGATAATTTTTATCATATATTTGTGTAAAGTCCATACTTTATAATATAGCTAACTAAATATAACATCTCAAGGGCTTTTTGTAATGTTTTGCAACAGTATAGAAAAGCAAAATGCTTAGCCCATAATACTTTTTGACATAATATGTAATCCATAAAACAATTAAATGAGAATATGAAAACTCAATGAAATCGCAATTTCATGAAAAGACTGGAAAATTCGCCAAGAGAGCATCCATAAATTGTGAGGGTGTTGAAGAAGTGGCTCTTATGAGGTCGGAGATGTGAAGAACTCCTCTACAATTATCAGGTTCTCCAGCTGACCACAGAGACCACAGAGAGAGTGAGGCTATTTCAAGACCCTATATACTCAGCTGGCCACCATGTGGGTTCTTTCTAAAGCCAAAATAGTATTGAGGCCATTAGCTTCAGGCCTATTTTCTCCTCCGGTTCAGTGGTGGAAAAGATGAGTGTTTTAGGATATATCATGAAGGTATTTTAAAAAAATCATGGAAAAATGAAGTTTGAAAAAAATGTTAGCTTGGTGTGAAATGTTGAAGTGCACATACATATATGGAAAACGTATATTGGGAAAAAGATGAGAACTCAGATGTCAATAGTTTTGCACCAAAAAACAAAGTCTTTCAGCTCCATTTTTTTTCTATGAACTTTCTGAATCAGCCTAATAAATTTAGGTATTTGTTTGATCCCAAATCACTGTTATTTTCTATTATTGCAGTGTTCTGGGACATTGAAGTAATCTGTAGAGTTGTTTGTTTCATTTCTTGTCAGTTCTTACATATCCTAGTAACTGGAGTTTTGTAGATAAGATCATTGAATGTTTCAATACTATTTATGTTATATGTAAGGTTGATGTGATGAAAAGCCCCAGGGACTACCCACATGCACGAGCATGGGAAGGCATGTAGAACCTGTGACGCCAGCACAGCAGATTTAGTGTGCGCCAGGTACTTAGTGAGCACTTCCTAGCCATGCACCGGGTACCTGGTGACTCAATTTGCTGTGCACCATTCGGGGAGTTGCCCATGATATGACTGCAGACATTCCTTGCCCTAGAATGGATTTGCATCTCAACAGACCCAACATGAGTTGGAAAACTGCTAAGTTGGAAATGTGCTTAATACATCCAACATAGCTAACATTACTGCTCAGCCACATAGCAGTCTGGACTTGTGGGTTCCCTTGGACTAAGAGCTACCACTGCCATCGCTGACCAGCACCCAGCAGGAGGCTCACGGTGTGTGCTTAGCCCAGGGAAAGGTCTCAAAGGAAGGAACTCGGAGGCTCCAGACAGGAGAAAAATTATCTGAAGATAGAAATGATCATTACAGTGGCTTGATCAGTACTCCCTAGACACATTTCTGGACAGGTGCTGGTATAGCCCAGACATACATGTAATTATTACATGTTCAAAAAGATGGCTGGGATCCTTTTCCTGTTAAAAATAATTGTTAAAATTATGTAAAAATTCAAAATCACAGTGTGCTGCATGGTTTCTATGAACTCTGTCTCACTCCCATGATCCTAGAGCTGGAAAAGTATTGAGATCTGGCTGTTGTAAGGCTAAGTCTACGTGTAATCCTGGCCAGCAGACTTAAGGGGGAAGCAAGGAGTTAGCAGTGGGGTTCACCAGCGTGCCTCCCAGCTGTTCTCACATCTTTCCACATCCTTCTGCTCTACATGGCTTGACCAAAATACTCAAGAACTCAGCTAAGCTGCATCCAACAGAGAAACAGCCGTAGGGAACCAAGCCCCTGAGATCTCAAGGCAAGCAGGAACAAATCATCCTGATAAATGTTCCAGGGAAAGAGTCAAAAGTCATAGGTGAGTGAACAACCGATGAATCTCTTCTACGTGGTATACATCTTTTAAAAACAATGGCCTTGAAGAACAGACATAAACCAGGCAACAGGGCTGAACACTAGTCTCTAAAGTTAAGGAAGAGGCTTGGGAACAATAAAAGCCGATGAGGGAAAAACAGTTCTGTGTTTAATTTCTGGCAAAATGTTGAGTCCAGCACTTCACTTCTGATCTAGCTACCTGCAAATACATCTGGGAAGACAGCAAAGATGGCTCAATTGCTCGGATTCCACCCTGACAGCTTGCCTGGCCCCAGGCTTTGTGGTCATCCCAGGAATGAACCAGCAGATGGAACATTCTCTCTCTCTCTCCAACTCTGCCTTTCAACAAAATAAATCTTTTTTTAAAAAGAAGATAAAGGTAAATGTTCTCACAGTGGGTTATACTTCAAATCAGTGGACATAGAGAAAAAAAATCCAGAAAGATCTTGTCTTCAAGGAGAATAAGTTTATACCCTTGCACATGGAAGTTGACGTACTTTGAGGTCTTCCTGCATCCATGAGACCGCAGGAGAGGCTGAAATCCACAGGCAGAGTGACAGGTCCAGATCGATTTCTCCGTGTTGCCCCCCAAAAGTACTACCTTAGGCCTCTGTACTTTATCATTGAGGTACACAGACAGGGAAGTACCATACATCCCCCCTCAGCCTCCCAAACGCCAGCCTAGGCTCTATGATGGGACTCATGGGTCTCCTTCATTAGAGGTGCACTGGGTCTCTGTCCCCTTTCCACAATGAGTCACTTCAGCTGCTGTCGTGGTGATATGACTCGCCATCATGGACCTGGCCAGGAACGGAGAGCAGGTCCAGCTAGGCTGGCCATGCAGCTGGGGGTCCTGTAGGAACCCTGGACATATGGACATTTCAGGGTAACTGCCTTCCAGTGGTGACTCACTGAAGCAACTCAGCTAGCTCATATGATCCCAGACTCAATACACTCAAGAAAAGCAACTGGCAGCAACAGAGGAAGCATAGAACCAGAAAAACAGATCCTAAAACCCAGATGCTCCCTCACCCGTGACTTTCTCTCAGGCCACATTTTGCAAGTGTCATCTCTAATAGAAAACAAAATAAAGCAGCATGCTCTAGTAGCTAATTGCACCAGCATTCTCTTATTTTCCTTTCTGTGGGTAAGGAGCCAATTGAGTGGACAGTGTGCAGGAATTTCCTACAGTATGTGTCTATAAAGCTGAAAACAGAAAGAATCTGTGTTTCATTAGCCTCTGAAAACATAGATGTCTGTTTAATATGTGTGCATCTGTAGCTTTCTCAAAGAGAAGTCAGCCTTGACCACACATCTGTCGAAGCCATTAGCTGCTTTATAAATCACATGTTATTCAAAAGAGTATTTTGAATGATATTTCTCGGAAGGAGAGAATTGTTCGTGAACCTGAACACTTTGGAACTGGTCTGAAGCAGATGGAATGGCACATGCGTATGTGTTCTTTCAGAAATCTCAGAGAAGATCCAGGGCTGCAGACAAACAAAAACCTCCTCTGGCTAGCTGTTGTGATCAAGGCGACTTCTGTCCACCTTCATTCAATGGTGCATCCCCCGTGGGCAGTGTCAGGCTGTGAACTGGGACCAGGAGAACTCCTCTGGAGTCACCTTTGCACTATTCTGTACTTTTCAGTGTGTTTTTATTTGTTTGCTTGTTTGTTTCTCCCTAGGTTCTACACTGGTAGTACAGGCGTTTGACATCTTTTGACCACGGTGAGATAGGAGTTTTAGCACCATGACTGGTACGCGCAGTCAGAACAGACCAGCTTGGGAAGGCAAATCTCTCATGAAAGACACATGTGATCAAGTTCCCAGCTGTCACCTTTGGGAACTGTTAACATCATGAGTAATATTTAAGTGAAATTAATTATAAGAGGACAGAAGAATTGCAATACCGAAGCACAAATACACTTACATGTTTTAGTCTGATACTAAATCAGCTAAACAATGAGAAGTCTTGAGATGCATTTTCTAAAGTATATAATTGATTTAAAAAATAGATGAGGTAGCATAGCAAGCTAATCATCCACCTGTGGCACAAGCATTCCATGTGGGCACCAGTTCAAGTCCTGGCTACTCTACACTCATCTAGCTCATTGCTATGCTCCTGGGTAAGTACCACAGGATGGCACAAGACCGTAGGCTCCTGAGTTCATGTGGGAGACCTGGGAGAAGCTCCTGATTCTCAGGTTACAGACTTGCCCAGCTCTGACCTTTGCAACCACTTGGGAGTCAGGCAGCAGATAGAATATCTCTCTTTTGTCTCTCTGTGTGTAACTTCTTCAAATAAAAATAGATAAATGTTTTCAAAGAATTAAAATAAAAGGCTTTTGAGCTATATGACCCTGATTTAGCATTTAATTAGCATTAAACAAAGGCTTGTGAGGTATAGATTTTAAGTTTAGCACTCCCAATTAAACCTTGGTGACCTTGGAAAGTAACACATCATTCATGAACGTCATCTGCCCGGTCCATGCTGGGAATGGTGAGGTGCACTTCACAGGAGGATCAAATGCGATAATAAGCCTCGAAACAACTCCACCTAACCAACTCCTGGTAAACATAAGCCCAAACCCTCATCTAAAATAAAACAAAACAAACAACAAAAAAACAATAAAAATAAATGAAAAACTGTAACGAAGAGAAGGTATCTCAAGAAAAAAAAAGGACCTGGCACAGTAGCCTAGTGGCTAAATAAAGTCCTCATTTAGCATGCGCTGGGAACCCAGTGGGCACATGTTCTGTCCCAGCTGCTCCACTTCCTATCCAGCTGCATGCTTGTGGCCTGGGAAAGCAGTAAAGGATGACCCAAAGCCTTGGGACCTTACATCCACATGGGAGACTAAGAAGAGGCTCCTGACTCCTGGTTTCTGATCAGCTCAGCTCTGGCCATTGCAGCAACTTAAGGAGTGAACCAGGAGCCAGAAGATCTTTCTATCTTTCCTCTTCTCTGTAAATCTGACTTTTCAATAAAAATAAATAAATCTTTTTTTTAAGTGAAAGGAAGTTAGAGCAGTTGCTTCGCAAATTCCACCTTTCCAAATGAATCTTGTGTTCATTCACATATCAACAGATCTTTGTTCTCATTTCTTACCTTTCGGAATATCAGTTTAGGATGAAAGCTCTTTTAGACTGTCATGACTTTGATGAGTAAGAAACTCCAGGACTCTCCTCTAGGAAGGTTGACATTCCAAGGCCGTGATGGCATTTACAACAGGCCAAGCTTCCTCTAGTTGATGTATTGATAGCATTATACATCCAAAGATTCTTTTTCCAAATGTTATATGATTAGGTTCTTGTTTACCTCTCAGCGTTAAATGGGTAAGTACACAGAGAGGCACTTAGGAGTTGCACACCTGTCAGAGGGCAATTGAAAATGTGCCTTTTTGACACTCATTTATTGTAGCCCATCTTTCTGCAAAGCTGGGGACTGGCGGGGGTGGGTGTGGGGGAAGACCAGAAGATAAAAGTGAAGAGGAATGTTTTCAAAAGTCTACAGCATCTGAAAACTTGCACAAAAGAAGAGCCATGGGCCGCAGCAACCATTCCGCCATGTCACAGTGCAACCTGGAGCAACTCGCTTCCTAAAAGCTTGTCCCAGCTCTCCTCGCTCACTGGTGATGCCCACCAGTAGGTACCATAAAGGAGGAGAAGCATGATGATGTGACGCTGATCAGGAAAATGCGCACTGTCCAACAGAGACGAAACATAATCATCTACTTACGCCAATGAGATGAAGACCGGTTGGCACCCATAGCTCCCACTACCTCCCCTGCTCAGCAAAGGTTCCAAGGTCAGGAACCCTTACGTTGTCTAGATACGAGCATGCAGCTCACTTCACTGGCACAGTCATGATGGCCTCCAACTCAGACCACCTATAACTGTGATTTCCCCTTCAGTGAAATGATACTGCCTCTGTCGACAATGCGAGAGATCTGTTTTGATCCATAGTTCCTTGTAATTCTCCTCTAACACTGGTGCAATGTTTGATGATATAGTCCAAGCACTGTGTTAAAGGCTGGAGATATACATGCTAAAAAAGATCAAGGTATTTATGTTTATCAAATTTACATTCCAATGGCAAGAGCAGTTGTTTGATATTTCTTATGGGTCAGGCCCTGTACATATATTGACTTCTTTAGTTTTGTGTACATGGAAAGTATTATTAATATTTCAACTTTCTAACTATGTTACATGATATACAAAGAAATTAAGTAATTTGCTCAGCTAATTACTAATCAACTGATCTGGGATTTGAATTCACATGGCTTAGTTTGAGAGTCACTGGTTATAATCACTCCATTCTGTTCTTTTGTTGTTAGTATCAGCCATATCCAAAGCTTTGCTTTGAAACCATAAAGGGATGACAGGCTCAATCCCAGGCTTGTGGGTGAGACGTATCCTCTTCTGCAAAGACCAGAGGAGACAGAGGGCAAGCAACCACATGTCCTGTCTGTCAGACTCACTCCTCCTCCTAGTGGTGCTAGTCCCACCAGGGCAGTGAACCTGAACCGATACAGGCACTCCTCCCATATGATCCCCCAAATTTCCCTTCCCACCCTTTCAGCAAAAGAGATGTTAGGAAATATAACACATGCACCAGTGCCAGGAACTCAGTTGGCTTGTGTCTTCCAGGGCAGAATGTGCAACCTCTCGCTTCTATATTGTCTTAGGTGTCATGTCATCATTTTATTTCACTCTTGTGGTAGAAGTAAAAACAAATACAACCACCATGAGGATGTTAGAAATAGAGTAAAAGATAGCAGTTTTCATCCCCCTCCAAAAAACAATGGCATGAGTTGGCTACCCATGAGAAGAAACTGCCTTGGGAGGGCTCAAGAACCTGCAGCATCATATTGGAGCATGGATCGAAGAATAATCATGCAGAAAGAATAGCAAGGGAGATCAGCAAGCCTGAGACATCTGGCACTGAGGGATGGAGAATAGGAATGCCTGTGGTCTACCCACCAGTCAGCCCCGCAGTGGACAATGGCAGCTTTCCTCACTGAGGCAGCCAGCAGGCATCGGCATGGGGAGAACCTCAGGCAGGAACACGTGACTGCGTGCCTTAACCTTTCAAGAAGGAGACACATGGAAGAGCAGGTTAAACTTCTGCTCACAATACTGGTATCCACTGATTGGAGTTTCAGCTGCTGAGCTTCTGGTCCACCTTTCTGCTAACACCCTTGAGAAGGGGATGAAAGATGGCCCAACCTTTCTGCTAACACCCTTGAGAAGGGGATGAAAGATGGCCCAACCTTTCTGCTAACACCCTTGAGAAGGGAATGAAAGATGGCCCAAGCGCTTGGGTTTCTGTCATCCAAATGGGAGAGCTAGGTGGAATGGGTTCTATCCCGGTGGTTGTGGTCCTTTGTGGAATGAACCAGCAGGTAGGAGAAGGTCTGTTGGTATTTTCACTCTGCCCTTCTCTCTTTGTCACTCTGTTATTCAAATAAATTAATAAATAAATAACAGCAGAAGAAGGAGTAGGCAGAGAATGAGGAAAAAGAGACAAGGAAGGAGTAGAAGGAGGAGATATTGTTTTTTCTTCCTAAGATCACGACCACCTCCTTGTGCCCCACACCCTGTGTGTCCTGGACCCGGCTGCTCTTCAACAGCAAACACTGCAAGGCTCTGGCTGACCAGCCACACACATGTGCTGCTGTTGCAGACACCAAATCTGCCTACACTAGGACTGAGCCCCAGCCTGCACCCTGGAATCCCACCCTGAGCACAGCCACAAGCCAGAAGTGGCACCAAGAGGGATCTAATCAGTCTCAACTCCCCAGAGAGATACTGACCAGGAGAACTCAATAATCTTTACCGTCTAAGACCCCAACAGTCCTTAGCACTAACACAGAGTCCCACAGTCTTGACCACTGAGAACCTCGCTGGCTTTGGATATGAAAACTTCAGCCAATGGAGATGCATGTATTCTACCCTACAGCAACCCAAGTTGTACCCAGAATGAATTTCTGAATGGCCTAATAATTCATTTCATTTGCATTTTGTTTGAAAGCAGAGGCACAAAAACAAGTGAGAGAAAGACAGAGACCCCTTGCTGTTTGGTTCATCTCCTCAGATCCCTCAAATGCCCACAATAGCCAGGAGTGTGCCAAGCCAGTCCAATCTGGGTTTCCCACATGGGTGTCAGGGCTGCAAATGCCGGAACCATCACCTGCTGCATACTAGGGTGTGCATTGGCAGGAAGCTACAGTCAGGAGTGTATCTGGGACTCAAAGTCAGACTCTCTGATAGGAAATGCGAACACCTCAAATGGTGACTTAATGGCCAAACCAAATGTCCATACCCAAAGCAATTATTATGACACCAACAATAAAAATGAGAAAAACAAACTACAAGCAACATGAGGTCAACAGACATAAATAATTTTTTTAAAAAAGAATCAATTTGCAAGCTAAAAATGCATGATTATCCACAGCAGATGCATTCAGGTATAGAGGGGAAAAAAAAAACAGTAACTAGAAAATGCCCAGGCAGAAGAATAAAATGGGAAAAGAAGAAATTAGAAACAAAGAAACTATGTAGGATTTAGGAGAGGATAACATACATAAAGAAACATGGGTTGGATGAGCACTGTGGCAGTGTGTTGAGCTGTTGCCTGTGATACCAGCCTTTTATATGAGCACTGGTTCAATTCCCAGCTGTTTCACGTCCAATCCAGCTCCCTATTAATTCACTTACAAAAGCAGCAGAGGATGGTCCAAAGTATTGGGTACCTGCCACCCACACGGAGGACCTGGATGAAGCTCCTAGTTCGCAGCCTCAGTCTGGCCATCGTTGTCATTCAGGGTGCGAATCAGTGGATGGAAGACTTCTCTCTTCTTCTTTCCTTTTCTCCCGTGCCCCTGCCTACCTTTTCATCTCTTCCTCAATTCCCTTCACTCCCTCTCTTTTTCTATAATTCTGTTTTCCAATAAAGAAAAAAATAATAGCTGAAAATTCTCCAAATTTGGGAAAATGTGGACATCCATATTAATGAAGTTCAATTTTCTTCAGTGAGATTAAATTGGATTCAGCACAAAAGCATCTTTATCAAGGCATGTAATAATCAGACTGTTAGGAATCAAGACAAGGAATCTGGGAAATCACAAAAGAAAAGTCATTCACGTACGAGGGAACCTTCTTCCATGCTCTAGGAAGCTTCTGAGCAGAAACAGAGCACAACGAGATGGACAAGCATTTACAATGTGATAAAAATAAAAAAAGAACAAACTATCACCAAAAAAAAAAAAATACCATGTTCAACAAAGCTGTGCTTCAGAAATGAAGAGGAAACTGAGATTGCCTCAGAAAAGCAAAAGGTAGAAGAGGTGATCTCCATAAGATCTGCCTTTACAAGGAATTCCGAAGGAAGGTAAGATGAAAAGAAGACGCTAATCATAACATTAGGGCAAATGAAAATATAAAACTCATTGTGAAAACAAGTACAGAGTTCAATGCAGAAGGCTCAAATGCAGTAATAGTAGTTTGTGAATTGCTTATGTTTTTGGTATATAAGTTAAAATACAAATTCTTTTTTCCTTTACATATATATGTATGTATATATATACACATACACACATCACACATATAGTATATTGCATATACTATATATGCATTATATTATCTATATTATGTACATATATATATATATATATCATTGGAAAGGCAGATATACAGAGAGGAGGAGATACAGAGAGGAAGCTCTCCTGTCTGTTGATTCACGTGGCCACAATGGCTGGAGCTGAGCCAATCCAAAGCCAGGAGCCTGGAGCCTCCTCCCAGTCTTCCACATGGGTGCAGGGCCCCAAGGTCTTGGGCCGTCCTCAACTGTTTTCTCAGGCCACAAGTGGGGAGCTGGTTAGCAAGCAGAGCTGCCAGGATTAGAACCAGCACCAATATGGGCTCCCGGCGTGTTCAAAGGGAAGACTTTAGCTGTTAGGCTACCATGCCAGGCCCATAAAACACAAGCTACTACTATCAGATAACATAATTTGTTAATAAATACACATGTAAAAAGATTACAAATTAGGGATGGTATTGTGATGTAGTGAGTTAAGCCACCACTTGGGATATAAGTGTCCCACACTGGATCCAGGTCTCCCTACTGGAATGCCAGCTTAAGCTTCAGATGATTCACTTATGACCAGATTTCCCTGCTAATGCACCTAGAAGGCAGTGGATGCTGGCCCAAGTTCTGGTCCCTGCTATCTATGAAGGAGACCTGGCTTCTGGCTTCAGCCAGGCCCAACCTTGGCTGTTTCGTCCATGTGAGCAGAGAATCAACTGGTGGAAAAATGTCTATCAGTTTCTTCCTCTCTAATGCTCTTTCAAATAAATAAGTAAGTCGATCTTAAATATCTAAATGGTGTTATTACATATATAAAACGGAGACAAGTGTTGTATAATGGATTCAACTGCCCCTTCAGAATGCCCACATTCCATATCAGAGAGCAAATTCAAGTCCAGACTACTCCACTTGCAAATGATTTTCTGCTTATGTGTCCTGGCAGATAGTAGATGATGCTTCAACTATTAGTGTTCCTGACAGCCACAAGTAGACCTAGAGATCCAAGCTCCTGGGTTTGAATTGGCCCAGCCCTGGCTGTTGAGTATTTGAGGAGTGAACTAGCGATCAGAAAAATTCTCCCCTTGTATTGCCTTGTCTTTCAAAAAATAAATATTTCAGCAGATATGCAATAGGATGTTAGTTACAAAATTAATTAAAGGAGTTAAAAAAAAAAATACAAAAGTTTGGGCCAGCGCTGGGGTGGGTTAAGCTGTTACCTGCAACAGTACCATTCTACATAAGCACAGGTTTGAGTCCCGCTTGCTCTTTTTTCAGTCCAGCTTCCTGGTAATGCATATGGAAACCATCAGGAACATGGCCCATATTGTATGCCGTTGTCTCGCACTTGGAGGCCCTGATGGAGTTCCAGTATCCTGACTGTGGCTTGGCTCAGCTCTAGCTGTACAGCCATTAGGGAAGTAAACCAGCAGCTATCTCTCTTTTTTGCCCTCTCTCACTGTACCCATGCCTTTAAAATAAACAAATGAAATTTTTAAGATTACAAAAGTTACCAGTAAGTTTGGGAGCTTATGCTATTGCTCCATAATTCAATTATGATATTGAATTTATATAATAATACAAATATCAATATTATTGATCTTCATTTACATTTCTTGGTTTGCTTATTGTCTGCAAAAATAATGTCGATCAAAATATAAATGACTATTTCAATACATTAATGAAACATTTAAAAATAATATACATCAATATTAAGGTAATTTTATTGGGATGGATACAAACCAGCATTTCTTCTAAAGAGAGAGAGAACAAAATGCAGCAGTCTTTTGAAACTGCATTTTGTTGTTCATTCTGCCTTAGGAAAGGAAATAATTTTAAAAGTAGAAAATATGCAAATTGTATATACTTATTAAATATTTATAATTTACATATAAAAATAATGAATAGAAATATATTGAAAGCATTGATAATAAAAAAATCTCCAGGAGATTTGGGAAAAATAATCAAATATCTACAAAAAAATAGAACAGTAAAGGTACAGCAATTGAAGTTGTCGTGAGCTTCAGAGACTGTTACAACTAGAAGAAATTCTATGCAAGTCTCACGGAAAACATAAAGCAAAACCTAGAGTAGCTACATAGAAGAAAAGGAGAGGAATCAACGCAGCTCACTACGTAAATCCAGTAGTCACAAGGAAAGAGAAAGCAATTCAAGCCAATCACCAGAAAACATCCTCAGATCACACAGAAAGGCAGCAAGAAAGTGACAAACGTTCTACACAACAGCCAGCAGGCAATTCACAGCGCATTAGGCATACATTCTCACCTGTTATGAATCATCTTGAGTACTGAAGGACATTTGTCAAACAAAAGACACAGTGGCTGAACTTACCTAAAAGTTAAAAAAAAAAAAAAAAGAAGGCACAGGCTACAATCAGAAACTTACTCCAGCATATGCAGTCAGTCTTTGACAAAAGTGTCAAAGACATATAGCAATTCAATGCAGGAATCCTGGTCCTTTTATGAAATGATGGAGGGAAGACTGTATGTCTAACAGACTCTATCTAGTAAATCATCCTGCCTTAGGAAAGGAAATTATACCGTTTGTATTCGCATGCATGAAACTTGAAGATGTTTGGCTAAGTAGAATAAGCCAAACACAGAAAATAACTAGTGCAAGATATCAGTTGTATGCAGAAAGTAGAAAAGATAAACTCATAGAAACAGAATAGAAATGGGGCCTGGTGAGTGGTGGAGAACAGGTACGGAAAGATTTAAGTCAACCTTCAGTTATAACATGAGTACATCCTGGGGACCTGACACCTAGCATGATGATATGTGTTAATCATAAAGTACACTAAAAATGCCCGGAAAGAATAAATCTTAACTATTTGGATATGTTGATGATTATAACTGTGTAAATCATTTCACCTGGCATACAAACACATCATTATTGTACACCTTCAGGCTATACAAATTTTACCAATCATGCCTTCATAATGCTTAAAAATGTAATGGAATAGCTTTTCTATTTTATTTTCTTATTTTTGATGATCTTTACATAGTTGATTAGGGTGCAAAAGGTCAAGGGCTACAGGAAAGGGGGTAAGACCTTGTTTCCACATTCTCTTTTTCTTTCTTGGGTCTGGGGAAGGAGGAGGTAAAGGGAGAAGCCACACCCAGCCTCACAACCGTTAAAGGGTCGCTGATGTGGGGCATGTTCTGAGGGCACTGCTCAAGTGGTTTTGATAGATCAACAGTTCTGAATTGCTGCCAACCTTGCCACTCTGAGCATGATGAAATCTCTCCAGAATCCACTGGCTGACATTGTCCACCTTGGAGCTTCCATTTGCCTAGATTTTAACTGCCAACACTTGGCTAGGGTCAACTTGTTCTGTCCTCTGTTCTCTGTTCTGGTACCAGGTGTCCTCTGCAGGTTCTAATATACCGTTGTATCCTCCATGCACAACAGGTTATGCTGTCCACTGTTTTGTCTAAGCCACTGAGGAGGCCCAGCTCTGACCCATGCCCTCCATGGTTGGACCATGGACCCTGCAATTTTCTGCATGATTGGAGCTTTGAGTCCAGCAATTCAGTTTGGGAATCCCCAACCAACCTCATCTGAGGTGATACCACATGATTCTTGTGTGTGCTTGCCAATAGAAGGTCCGGCACATTCTGTCATCCAAATCGGCTTACATCCATCCTGTTGGTTGCAATTGTTGGATCAGTACTGTCTCCAGCCCCGTCTTCTACACAAACCAATGGATGTTGCAGCCCAGCCTGGTCCCATCCACCACACACTTGACCACATAAACCAATGGGAGCTGCAACCTAGTTGGGGCAACCTGCAATGATCCCAGCAGGCCAGCCCCCCTGCCTTGGTTCCCACATTTGCCAATATGTACAACAGACTGGTCCAGTCTGTCCCGCATCCCATTCAACTCTCATGCATTTCAATAGACATTGAAGCCTTGTTCATTCCAACCAGCCCCACTATCCAGCCCACACATGTGCCAGCGGGTGCCACTCTAGTCTTTCCTGCCCCAGTCCTGGTTTTCATGCTCTCCAGTCGGAGTGGCAGCCAAAGAAGGTTCCCACTATTTCCTACTGGGCTCACTCCCACTCCTGGATCTTGCACTCTTTACGTGATTCTGCAGTTTAACTTGAAAGGATTTGCCACTTCCCCATGTTGGCATCTGCCAGTTGATGCTGTAGCAAAGCCCAACCAACCCACACCCACTCTGTCTTATGCATATACCGGTAGGCACAGTCAACCCAGCCTAGCTTTTCCCTGATCCAGCTCACATGAGGTCAACAGGTGTTGAAGCCCTTATTGGCCTGTTCTGCCCTATCCTAACTCTCACATTTACCACAGGGAGTGGTGGTCCAGCAGGGGAGCCACTCGCAGCTCCCTTACTGACTTCACTCCAATCCCCTTTGGGTTTCACATGTGTTAGGTGGTTGTTGCGGTCCAGTCTGGCAGAGCCTGCCTCACCTCGGCATTTGCCAGAGGGTGCAGTAGCCTGGCCGGGCCCAGCCCACCCCCAATACCAGCTCACACTGATTGAGGCTACAGCCTAACCCAGCCCAGCTGGCCCCCAGTCCTGGCCATCGTGTGAACTGGCTTGTATTCTACCCAACCCAGTCTGACCCACATTTTATTCTGGTGCTCAGATTTGCCAGCAGGTGATATGAACTGGCCCAGTCTGATTCACCCCTGACCTGGGTACTGTTCTCTGGCCTGGTCTGGGCTGCACCCTGTTGTAGTTCTTGGGCTCACCTGCAAGGACTGTGTCCCAACAGAGGAGTTTTCAAGCTCCTCTACCAGAACCTCTCCCAATGCTAGATCTCACCGCACACCAGTGAGTCCATAAGCCAACCCTACTTAGTCCACCTCTGTCCTAGCAGGAACACTGGCCTTTCCTGATTGGCCTTCACCCATGCTGGTTTTTGTTGTTGGGTGTTACAGTCCAGCCATTCCTGGTCCACACCCAGACATAGTTCATACATGGCTTAGCAGGGGTAGAGACCTAACCTACTCTGTGCTACTCCTACTCTGGTTCTCACATGCTCAAGTGGGTGCTGGAGTCTAGCCCAGTCTTGCACACCCCAGACTCAGTCCACACCCATGCAGAGAGAGACTTCATCCATGTCCAGACTAGACCACAGCCCCCTCTCCAGCCCTCATGCTCACCAATAAAAACCACAACCCGTCCAGTGCATCCCCTTTGCTCCCCAACCAGGCCTGTTCCCAGCCACAGATCTCACACATTGCCAGTGGTTGCTCTGGCCCAATTTGGCATAGCCCCTCACCTGTCTTGGCCTTTGCTTTTGGATGCTACTACCTGACCTGACCCGGCCAACCCCCAGTCCCAATTCTTGCTGGCAGGTGCTACAACCTGGACTTGCTCAGTCTGCTTCCATCCCTGGCTCATGCAAACTGGCAGGTATGGCAGCCTAGCCCAGAATGATCTGCACTCCAACCTGGTTTCTGCACTTGTCAGTGGGCTAAGGTCTGCTCAGCCCTGCCCTGTCTGCCCCCTCTCAAAACCAACCCACATGCTTGCCAATGGAAAGAGCTATCTTGCCCAGCCTGCCCAACATCCAGGCCTGGACCACGTGCTCATCAGCAAAAAGTTATGACCCAATGGGTGAGTTGCCCAGGTTCCCCCACTTGGTTCATTCCCAGACCCAGATCTTACACATGCCAATGGGTGCCAGGCTCCCACCTGGCACAGCCTACCCCCTCTATCCAAACCTTTGTATGAACTGGTGGATGATGCAACTCGTCCCACCCCACACTCTGTTTTAGGGTGCTCATGCGGATGCTGCCTGTTCCCAGCCCCAGGACCCATGAGTATTGGCAGATTCCATGGTCACACCTACATATTGGTTACTCATTACTATGTCAATTAATTCCATAATGATGTAAATTTTTGCTGATGGTATGTTGGAGCTTTTAATTGATCGGGATGATACTCTGCAGGCTCTACCTTCAAACCAGAGAGGGTCTTCCTAAGAGGCCATTGAACTTGACTGGACAATAAGATGCTGGACTCTATGTTTGGTATATGCTTGCAATGAAAGAATCTCAACTGAACTTGAACTGTGGTTATGCAACAAGGTCGAGGAATACACCATGGGGGAGGGTTTGGGGAGGGGTGGGGAGAATCCAAGTACCTATGAAACTGTGACACATAATACAATGTAATTAATGAATAATTTTTTTAAAAAGTGCTGTGCAGTATAACAACAAAACAAATGATTACATCATCAGAACAATGATCATAAGCAAAAAAATTTGACCTTGGACTTGATAAGTGAGAATTTTCCATTTGGGGAAGTATGGAAAGCAATCCAAGCGGCAAAACCAGCCTGGGTCAATCGTCTTGCCAACAGTCTGTCAAAATCTTGTCCTCTCGCTATGCCAACATTGTGCATACGTTCTAATTCAGAACCCATGGAATATGTGCAATTACTAAGCCATGGTTTCTTTCCTCAATCCTCAGTACACCATCAGATCTTAAAGGGGAGAAATTGCACCTGAATGTGTTGCCTAATGTAACTCCAGGCACAGAAGAAAAAACCCTTCTACAGCTTTGTTCAAGATGGAGAAATAGTTACTGCTGAAGACATCGTATGCTCACCAAACTCAAAATATTAATTCACTTTCTTTCTCCCACAAGCATACAGCAAAATTGTCCAGACATTCAAAGGCATCATTATTTTTAGGGAAAGTGACGTCTAGTTTTTTCTTTACACATGTTATTTAGTTTCCACTGCCATAAATAGAAAAGCATGAAACCCATGTGTACAAGTTTCTTCAGTTTGTCAGTGACTCTTAGGCAAGACAGTGAACTTGGATGGGTCTAAGAACTTCACAATCTGGATATTCTTGTGTTTCATTACTGTACTGTCATACTTTGATTTTAATGGGAATTTTTACATATCCACCTTCAACATAACCGCACAGTAGCATTCATGTCCAGGAACTTCATGTCCAGGAACAAACACTGAACCAGCATTCAATAAGTTTGGTATGATTTGCACTTGACTCTGGGTATGGGAGGGGAGGGCCTATGTTTAAAACATCATACCAAACTACAAGTATTTTGTGATTGAGGAGGATGCTGACTGATGATACTGTTTGCTTAAAATCTGCTGCCTACACTTTGAAATCCATGGGTTTTTCTATCTGTTTTGAATTAAAGTACTTCAGAAAAAAAAAAAGGCTTTATGCCCTCTGGTGCCCACTTGAAATTTAGTTTTTCTTTTCACAGATTTTTTTGACCACAAAAAGTTTATATTTGGTTTTCTTTGAATGAAAAGACTCTAATTTTGTGTGCTGTAATATTTTGACTAGGCTTCTTAACCTGAAAACACTGGGGTGCTTGCCTATGTAATATTCATTCCCTGAATTCATTTGCACCTCACTTGGATACTTTTAATTTTACATTTCCTCTTAATATCTAAGTCAAAGGTGCCATTCACATCAGTATCAAAAGGAGGGGAAAGAAGACATCCTGTTGTGCACATTTCTCAAGTGGGTACGGAGGGTACTACCAACTTTCCACTTTCATTTAAAATATTGTCCCCAGAGATAAGAAATAAATGGTACCAGATATTAGCATCCCTGTAAATGGCCTGATCAAACAACACTTATGGAGGTATTGATTAAGATCCACTTCTTTTTTTGTCACTTTTCTTATAAGCTCAGTGGAAATAATGCTTGTTATCAGATGCTTATATAGATATTTGCTGTGTAGGCATTTCCTATGAAACCTATCCAAAGCCTCTACCAATTTTACCCAAATATTTATACAAACCACTTCCTTAAAGTGTCTGAACAAAATGAAAACAAAGTAAAACACTTTAGTTTTATCCTTGGATTTCTCATATCAGTGCTGTTGTCTATGTGCCTGAAAAGGCTAAATAAAAAGAAAAAACAGCTGCGTGACCCAAAATAACTTCTGATAAGGCATTAAACTCATATAATCACTGTTCACTGAGATGTGAAATCTTTTCTCACTGTTATTGGTTTGTAATTGACCAAAGGTTTGTTACGAAATTGCACATAGATTTCTATCTCGTGGTATAATAAGATCTCCAAGTCACAAATGGACTATGACACCCGAGTCTTCCTGCGCTGTGAATTTTAATCAGGGTATCACAGATGGCATCGAGGAGTCCTGAGTGGCAGCATTCCCTGACAGATGTAGTGAAGGGAAAAAGAAGTCCTAGACACTTTTTAGACAGTTGTAAACTTGTATGTTTTAACTAAATGAAAATTTAATATTGAAATGAACTATAATTAAATGGAAAATGAATTATGTTGATTTTTGAATCAGTTTAGTAACTATCACTTTTAGCATTTTTTTTTAAAGACACATTTGTTTTTATTGGAAAGTCAGATTTACAAATAGAACGAGAGACAGAAAGATTTTCCATCCGCTAGTTCATGCCCCAGCAGCCGCAACGGCCAGAGCTGAGCTGATCCAAAGCCAGGAGCTTCTTTTGGGTCTCCCACACGGGTACAGGGTCCCAAGGCTTTGGGCCATCCTCTACTGCTTTCCCAGGCCACAAGCAGGGAGCTGGATGGGAAGTGGAGCTGCTGGGACATGAACTGGTGCTCCTATGGAATCCATTTCATAAAGGCGAGGACTTTAGCCACTAGGCTGCCATACTGAGCCCTTCATATTTTAGCATTTATAGCTGGGTAACGTGTTTTGTGAATGAATGCTGAACATTTTATAGATGTTTTTAGGACTCAAGTGGATATGCAGTATTAGCATTTATCAGAATGTAATTTGCTTGAGAATGCAATTTATCCTGTTGAAGGAGCAGGTATTTGCTTCCTAACTATTCCTCAGATATTGGGAAGGGTGATGTATATTATTACTATTTTTGGAATATAAATTTAAGAAATATTTATTTATTAAAAAAAAAAGAAGTCCTAGAAATACCCCCACATTAGGAGGTGCTATGGTCTTGTCAGAAAAAAAAAAAATTATTCCATTGTATTTTCAGGAAAGGCCAAGTTGTATCCATCGCTGAAAGTACATGTCAGGCTACTGCCCAGAGCAAAAGCCCAGCATGTATCAGTGGTTTTCCTACAGATTGTGCAGGAAACTTAGTCCACAATCAGATGGGGAAGAGGGAGTGGCCGGTGTGAACTACTTCAGCCAGAGTTGGTTACCTGGGGGAAGCCTTCCTCATTTCCTTAAATGACTGACAGCTGATGCAATTGGTCAGACAATGGAGGACCATTGAGGCCTTTGACAGCTCAGCAATGACCTTTAACCTAATCTCTGCTGTTAAACAAGGTCCTGACTTTGGAGGGGTGTGTGTGTGTGTTGCACACGCAAGTATATATCTAAATACATTTTAACTCTGTTAGGAAAATGCCAGAGAGAATAAATTGCTGGATATTGGGTGAGAGTCCACTTACATTTATGTAAGAGACCTGCCCAAATGTCTTCCACTACAGTCGTATCACTTCATACTTGCAGCACTGAAGATGTGTCCTTGCCTGGATCCTCTCTAAAACTGGGTGTTGTCAGTGGCTGGGATGTTAGCCATTCTAACAGGCTGTAGTGATGTTTCCTTATTGTTGTAATTGGAAGTTTCCCTAATGGTACAATATGCTGCATGTCTTCCCAAGCGCCTGTCATCTGGGTAGCTTCTTTGCTGTGATAACAGTTCATGTCTTCCTGTACATCATTTAGGATATTTTCTAATTATTGGATTTGAAAATCTCTTCATATGTTTGGATACAAATCCTTGAATAGTTCTATGCTTCTTCTCTTAAGAGAGAAATATCTTCCACTCCCCAAATGGCTGCGACAGCTGGAGCTGAGTTAATCTGAAGCCAGGAGGCAGCAGCCTTTTCTGGATTCCCCACAGGGTTACAGGGTCTCAAGGATTTTGGTCTTCCTCTATTGCTTTTCCAGGCCACAGAGAACTGGAAGAGAAGTGGAGCAGTCGCGACACAAACCTATGCCCATATGAGATCCCGGCGTGGAGAAGGTGAGGTTTTAGCCACTGACCTGCAGTGCCGGGCCCTGCTGTGTGTTTTACAAATGTTTTCTCCCAGCCTTTGCTTTCTTGTTCTCTTGACACTTTCTCTCGCAGAGCTGTAATTTTAAACTTAATGACAAAAAAAATCACTGATTTTTTTTTTCTTTCAAGGATCATGTCTTCATTGTTTATCGTGGTTAACCACATGTGTCAGCTCAGCTAGTCCCAGGTACCCAGAGTTTGATTAAACACTATCCTAGATGTTGCTACAAAGGCATTTTCTACATGGAATTAACTTTTAATTCAAAAGACTTCAAGCTGAGCAGATGATCCTGCACAATGTGAGTGGGTCTCACTGAAACAGGCCTTAGGGAAGAAGAACAAGATCATCCAAGCAAGAAGGGAAGCTGTCCCCAGACTCCCGAACCATCCTAGCCTGCAGTGGCATCGGCTCCTCACAGCTCTTGGCCATTGACCTGCCAGGCATTGTGAACTTGTCATCACTTGCAATAATGGAAGCCAACTTCCTTCCATATTCTCTCTCCCCTTCCCCAAACCCTCCTCTCTCTCTCTCTCTCTCTCTCTCTCTCACACACACACACATGAAACCAGAATCCATTCTTTCATTTGACCAGTTGCATTTTTATGTTTATATATTTTTATTTGAAAGAAAGAGAAAAAGAGAAAGATCAATTGAAACAGATGAATTGTATCTTATAATCTCTATAAGAGTTGTTCACATTAAATTTAAAAATCTCTGATATTAAGAAGATAGCCACCTATCTATCCTAAAATTACCATGAAATTGAGTCATCCACTTTTTGAAAATTATTATTTTTTTAAAAAAGTATTTGGAAGGCGGGGAGGAGGAGAGAGACATTTTTTGAAACATTTTTTTGAAAATCATTATTTTTTAAAATAGTATTTGGAAGGCAGGGAGGAGGAGAGAGCTTCTGTTTGCTGGTTCACTCCCCCAAATGCCCACACACCAAGGGTTGAACCAGGCCAAAGTCAGGAGCCAGACACTCCATTGGAGATTCCCTTGTGGGTACTAGGTACCCACGTACTACCGTCTTCCAGGTGTGCATTAGCAAGAAATTAGAATCAGGAGCAAAGCAAGGAATGAACTCCAATCAGCTGCTTAACTTTGTGCCCAATGTCCATCCCCAGAATAGCCTCTGTTTAGTGGAATAGTCTCTGCTGTCATGTTTATTCATGAGCATCCACTACATTCAGCTAAAATACATTACCACCAATCTTCTCCAGAATGTCAGGACCTATTATTATTTCCATCTTAAGCTGAATAGAAATCCCAGAAATATGCATACCTAATGACCAATTCTTCATCCATTCTGATTTTGAAAACTTTGATTTTTTTCTGCCTAAATATTCCCTTGTAATAGGGAAGAAAATCAACTCAACAATAGATTTATTATGGACAAAACTTTAAATTTTTTAAATTATAGCAATACAGGATAATTTTAAATTCTCATTATCATCTCCACTGATTTTTTTTCCCAAGCGTTCTGGAAAAATCACAACGATTTCTCTGTGCTGTCTCCTCGTTGTCTGTTGTCAGGGTCTTCACATCCGCTGGTTTAAATCCCTGTGGGAACACATACAATTTAGAACCAAGAAAGGTAGGACTTTATCATAATTTCCTGATGATATGCATGCAAAGCTTAATTGACATGCCTACCTGTGAGTTTTCAGGGACCTACTTTCTTATGTGGTCTTCCTGACTGCCACTTCCAGGTCAAGGAAAACATTCATTCCTCACCCCCATCCTCCTATGCTTCTTCTGCTTATTAAACCATATGGAAACATTTTTCCCCTCTCATTTTATGGAGACTTTCTACATTTAACCCACTGCTGATGATTTTCCAATATGAACTTGATAAAGACCAAGAAAACACACTTGAATGAGAATGATTATAGCAATATGCCCTGCAGTTAAATTATGAATTTATCCTCAGTGGGCACTGGACCTCTTTTTAAAAGAGAAAATGTGTGATTTAGGAGTTAATGTTGTGTCATAATGGCTAAAACGACTGCCTATGGTTCCAGCAATCCTCAAGGATGCCAAATCATGTCCTGGTTGCTCCATTTCCGGTCCAGCTCCCTGCTTATGAGCCTAGGAAAGCCACAGAGGATGGCCCAATTCCTTAGGTCCCTGTACCAATGTGGGAGACTTAGAAGATGCTCCCAGTTCTTGGCTTCAGAGAAGCCCAACTCTGGCCATTGTGGCTATGTATGGAATTGAATCAACAGATACAACACTTCTCTCAATATCTCTCCTTCTCTCTCTCTGTAACTCTGCCTTTCAAGAAAATAAACAAATATTTAGGAAATATTATTTATTTTTATAATTTCAAAGGCTGTTATACAAAAGAGGACAGAAATACTTCATCTAAGGGTTCACTCCCCAGCTTCCCACCAAGATGAAGCCAAGACAAATCCAGGAGCCCAGAATTCAATCCAGGCTCTCAACTGAGTACCAGGACCCAAGAGGTCAGCCATCATCTGTGACTTCCCAGGGTATATGTTAACTGAAAGATGGGATTGGTAGCAGAGCTGACACATCATAGGGGATATGAGCATTGTATAGGACATTTAGCTTTATAAATGATTTCACACTTCCAAATAAGAAATCCTCCACAGTGTAATTAGAGAATAGACAGAAATGAGGCTTCAAGGTCAAAGACATCAATAAAACATCCTCATGGTAAACTTTTCAATACATAGTTTGTCTCGTATTTGGATGCTTGTATTTCATCTGTTTCTGTTTCGCTTAACTAAATTTTAGAGAATTTTGTCTCTCTGGTCAAATTAGGCATCTATCCATATGTCAACATTTCTGCTTTACCCACTAATACACTTGTGATATTTAAAATTCCTGTTATGGGGCCCAGCGTGGGAGCCTAGCAGCTAAAGACCTCACCTTGAACACGCTAGGATCTGATATGGGTGCCGGTTCTAATCCTGGTGGTCCCGCTTTCCATCCAGATCCCTGTTTGTGGCCTGGAAAAGCAGTAGAGGATGGCCCAAAGCTTTGGAACCCTGTGCCCAAAGGGACACCCAAAAGAAGCTCTGGGCTCCTGGCTTCGTATTGGCTCAGCTCCAGCCATTGTGGCCACTTGGTGAATGAATCAACAGATGGAAGATCTTCCCCTCTGTCACTCCTCCTCCCTGCACATCTGACTTTCCAATAAAAATAAATAAAACTTAAAAAATTCCTGTTAAGATCCCAAAAAGTGACCACTCTGTGAATCCTCTTCAATAGACTATTCTTCCTGTGTAACACAGGTCTCACTTTCTTGCTTTCTGTACATCTCTATCTTGTTTGTATTTATGTTGTGCCTCACTGGAAAGGGAAAAATGGAAATTAAAATAATAATGTTTAAAGTCAGAGAGGAGCAAACTTTTTTCTTTACCCACTACTTGGTGTGAATAAAGCAGCTGGTCATTACACTGAGCCTGGGCTATGCTGTAGCTTTATTTTTATTTCATTCACATACAGTATGTTGAGGACTCCGGGGTAGGTGAACGCCTGCAAGTCTCCAACAACTCCCACATTCTCCAGCTCATCCCAGGCTGGCTAAGCCCTGCTTTTCAGCTCATCTTGCTTTGAGTGCTCTGGGATCTTTGTGAGTCCTATTCTCACTCCTGCTCTGCCAGTTTGCTCTGCCCGGGATGTTATCTTGATTCCAGCTTTCAGAAAACACAGTGCATTTGTGCAAAGCCCAGATGACCCTGGGTAGCGACAGATTTCTCCTGGCTGTGCTCTGACTTCAAGCACTGGTGGGCCAACACCTGAGGGTGGAGGGAAGCCACACCTGACTCAGGTACCATGTTTGGATCTGCCATCATACCACTTGCAGAGGACACACCACTCTCCATGCTCTGGGAAAGCCCACAGGAAGTCTGAGCAGGTAGGCACTATTGAACACAGCCCTTGCAGCTCTTCAGAATCAAAATGCAACTATTGGGATTTTTCAATGTCATCCTGGTTTCCACATCCTCATGTTCATATTGGGTCCTTTCTCCTCTTGTACTCAACCAGGAACAGAAGCAGCGATGTGACTCTTCTTTCTTTGGCCTTGTATGCCTCTGTAATTGAGTTTAGTGATGTTTCTCTGCATGCTCAACTCTCTGACATGGAAAGAAATTGTAACTTCCATGGCAGTCGGGGTTCTAGAAGGAGGTACCACTGATAGGAGCTGTCAGTAGACAGAGGAAGGAGGGTTAGTTAGAAGAATCAGCTCATGCAATTATGGCAACTAAGAAATCCCATAACAATTTATATGGCAGGTTGATGGCTCTGGGATGCTGGGAGCAAGGACAAGTTGAAGTTGGAAGGCTTTAGAACCAGCAAAGCTTAGAGTGCAACTCTCAGTATGAAGCCAAAAGCCTGAGCAATAGTGAAGACATTGCTGCTGGAAATCTTGGAGTCCGACGGCCAGAACAAGCCCGCAGGTAGGCTGCCAAGGCCTAGCTGGGGCAGGTGTCTCAACTCTCAGAGCAATAATCAAAGTGCTGTCTGTATTCCCATCAGGATTGATCCGTGGTCGGCGGACGGTGCCTGTGCATGTCCCAGCCAGGTCTTCTCACCTAGCTTAATGCTAATCTCTTCTGCAGAGTCTTGTGCATGGCTGTTGGCATGCTAGCTTTGTGCATGCATGTGTATGTAACCAACAAATGTCTGAAGGAGGGACAGGCTTTGCAGTGCAGGGGAATAAGCCAGTTCTTGAGATGCCCACATCCTGTATCTTAGGGCACAGCACAAAGTTCCATTGATGCGTCCTGGGAAGCAGCCGAGGACGGCTCACACACTTGGCCTCTTGCCACCCACATGGGAGACCTGGGTGGAGTTTCAGGGTCCTGACATCCTTGACTCAGCTTGGTTGTTCCAGGCATTTAGGAAGTAATCCAGATTTCTCTGTGTCTATCTATCTTGGTTTCTTTCTTTCTCTCTCCCTCTTTTCCTTTCGGTCTCTTTGTGTCACTCTGTGTATATATGTATCATTCTCTTTTGTGAGTAGATGGAAATAAAAAAATATGCATATCTTTTTAAATAAAAGTAAGCACTTGAAAGAGGTTTTGTATCTGCATGTGCCTGTACAGATAGCAGCCTTCCTTCTGCTCATGCGTTCTTCAAATTCATTATTGCAGACTGGCCTTTCCTGAACCTTGACCACTGTTATGGAGTTTTTGTTTATCATATTTTACAGTTGTGGCTTTAGAGGCTCATTTAAATCCCCTCAAACCAAAGAAATTTGCTGAGCAAAGATTATATTTGAAACAGCTAAAGATGACTACATTTGTGTAATTTTTTAGTGAATAGAAAGATGGAAAATGAAGAATGAAAACAGCAGAGACTCGAGTTGCATAGTACTTGTCCATGGGAATGGTGGGCCTTTTTTCTTCATCTGATTCATTGAAACATCCTCACTGCAATAGAATTAAAGACTCTCAAGCAATGGCCCGAAGAAATCCTTTCCATTATACTAGTGGTAAGTTCATTTCAGTAAATGGAATTTATGTCCATAATGAGCTACCAAAATCCAGCGCTGACCGGTGTTGAAAGAACCTCTTTTTCCTTATAATAGTAAGTTATTCAGATTTTAAAAATTTCAATGCATTTCCTCTGCATTTATGTGCTTATTACTAGGGAAGAAGAATTAAGAGCATTTGCATAAAGAAAATATTGCTACACTGCAAATACTGGAGAAGTGGAATTAAGAGCATTTGCATACAGCAAATAGCAAAATACTGCTATTGTCTCCTTCAAGTGCAGGAATGTTCAGCAGAGAAAGAGAAGAATGGGAAAAGCCTGTGTAGGAAGAGAAGGCTGAGGAGTCTTCAATGACTCATGCAGTGCTGGGCATCCGTCAGCACAGGGCTGCGTTTGGCATGAATGAGCCAGAGATGTGCTGTCCCTTAAGGCCTCATTATGTTATCTCTGCTGAGAGACACAACTCCGTACTCATAATTATCCACGGTGTACTTGGCTTCCATGTTTCGAATCTTGCTTTTGTTGAATTTAATTATGTCTGCAAAATAAAAAGTGTTATTTTAGCTGTGTGATCTTATCAAGTGATCATCAGCCAAGAAATGCCAACATTTTAAAAGGATTGAAAAATTGGGTGTAAAATTGGAGTTTGCAGGAAAAGCTGATCTTTTGAAGTTGCAGTGTTGCCGGCTTCTCCCCACTTCTTATGCCTTTTGTTTCCCCTCAGACCCCCTTGAGTGATCCCTGGGTTTTGATCATTCCTTCCTGAGAGTTGGAAACTGCAGTGTGTGGCAATGCTGTGATCCTGTGTTAATGGGAGAGGAAAATGCTTGTAAGTGCTATCGTCTAACACACTGAAGCCCTGTTTGTTACTTACTAACTTCTGAATGAGAGACATTTTAAAAAGCAGTAAGTGTCCCACGGAAACAAGGGCAAAGACTGCAGAAAACAATAGTGTTCCAGAATCCCAGGCAAGACAAGAGCACATTAATACTTCCATAGAATTAAAAGTAACCCTTGAGTTTTCCCACTTCAGGGTATCTCAGTCAGTTTATGTTTTTCAAATAATAGAATGTAGAAAGCAACAAAAAGCCATAAAAACATGACTTACCATAGCAGCCCTGTATCACTCACCACGAAAACATCTGTATTCTTTGAGTAATGGGGAAATAGCTACCCAGGGTTTGGCTCATCATCGCTTTCTAACAGCTGCATATATTTCCCACTTAGCAGATGCCTCACACAGTCAACAGGATCCTGACCTCTTCCAGTCTCTAACCACGCACCAAAACCAAACAAACAAATGAGAAATAAAATCCCACTGAGAGTACCAGACCATCTTGACAAGCACGCTGTTCAACCAGAAGAAGAAACTACAGAGAGTGAAGCCATCTTGCTTTAAATTCTTATGTTGAATCAAGCAGTACCCAGTGCGGAATGTTCCTGTACAGTCATGTCAATGCAAACTGCATCTCCAAACTCAGGTGTCCATTACCTTTCAAGGTTGCGCTTCTGCTTTCACAAGCCCCGAGCTTGCTGGCAGCTGAAGGATGAGCCTCTAAGAATTTGCATTGTTTTGGTCACCTTTGTTTTTACAAATAGCAGTGTCATATTTTCCCCTTGTGTTTGAAGATGTTGTTCATTAAGATCATCTCCTTCTATGGGAAGCTAGAAAATAAAATTTTGGTGAAGAGAGATATCTTTCAGAAAGAATAAATGTTATATTTCTTAGTTTCAGTTCTTATGCTGGTGAATTGGAGAGACTTTGCTTAAACAAACAAACAAAACCTATTTTTTCCAATCGTAGCAAACATTGTCTGAAGCCGATGCTGTGTACCTAGTGAGACAGCGAGTTCTGAAGTCTTGACCCCCTCTCCCAAGTTGCTTCCCCTACCCTCCATCCTCCCCTCGAGACTTAAAACGGGTGTCTTTCATGAATTTTCACAAGTCCATCATGCTGCTGCTGGAGTGTCTCCCCACAATGTAAGAGACTATCAGTCATTTCATTGTGAGTCCATTCTTATAGTGCATGCATGGGGACTTATTTGTCTCTGTTTCCACCTATGCACATAGTAATTTACGTTGCATTTCCATGCTGTATCCCCTTCAGTACAGTCCACCATGGGGAGAAGAAGAAGAAAAAAAGAAAAAAGAAAAACAAAAAGGATACTGAACCTTCATCCACATGAGGTTAACGAGCATATAGCAAAGGTATCAATGTGGCACTAGGGTGGTAAAAAGAGCATCCGGCATCTTCACGTAAGAATAATCACTTGGTTTTTTGCTTTGTTTTGCTTTTGTTTTTGTTTTAAGAAAAATGATCATTGAAAATTACATGACACTTCTTCCCTTCTTTTTCTCACTCTCCTAATGTTAAGTGATAATGCTAATGTGTCACTATCTGTTAGAATTTTAAGCTAATTCATCACCCTCTTGGTCATACCAGCAGTATAAATGTCTGACAATAAACCATTGAAAACAGTCAAGGATGTAGAATTTCAAAATAAGCAGCAGAGAGAAAAAAATAAAGATTGCAAATTAGCATGCAGTTAGGTTGTGTGTTTCTATTGGCTGGAATAGGCTGCAATCTTCATTAATTCTTCCACTTGTTTATTTTGTTTAAAAATGCCAACACTTACGGAAGGTTGCAGCTACTTGGAGACCACTCTGGGGGAACTAGAGGTGCTTGGCTACTTTTATGTTATTTCCCAGCAGAGATGAAATCTCACCAATCATTTCCAGTTATTACAAGTTTGTCAGGTTGTGTCTCTGGAGCAGCAAAAATATGGAGAAAGGGCCCCTCACACTTACTGTTTTGAGAAACGGAAGTCAAAATCAATGAAAAAGGTCAGGACCTAGAGTGTAACAATTTTGACTTGTTCCAGTTTGGTTTGGAGAGCTTGGGTGTGCTGTAAAAGTCTCCAATGATAAAATAGCTGATTTTGTTCTTATTTCAGTGAGTCGGAGTCCTGACCATCTGTTTCTGTGTACTAGGAGAGAATGTCTCACGTTAAATCAGAATTGTGTGGAAAGAAAAAATCCCCTGCATTGCCAACCTGGTGTTCTCTGCCTTACATCTAATCCCTCTTGGTGAAGTGTCAGTGAGGACTGTCCCAAAGTCCTTTCAGTTCCCTCCTTCCATGATTTCAATTTTTTACAAATTGGACTTCCATGAAGAGTCTTTCTACAAAAAAAAAATCCCTGCCGCCAGTTGAGTATTTTTTAAGAAAACCTAATACCTTAAAATCTGTCATGTCCATCAAGATCCAGCGTTCCTTGTGACCATCCGCTCTGTGACAGAGGCAGTATACACTTGTGCACTATTGACACATTCTGATTAACAGTTATTTCCATGGAATGATCGATCCTCACATATCCACAGCGTGCTTTCATTCACAGTCATTTGCAATTTTGAGCTGATCTGTATTTTCCATCCAAGAAGGTAAAATTTCTATGACACAGAATGAGGACTATGCATTGTTCACATAAAGGGCCACATAGAAATCATCTTATGCATCGTGGGTCAATCAGCAAATGTAATGATATTCTGTAGGTTCCTACAAATCCCTTAAAGTACAACTGGTTACATATTTGATAACCATCCTTAGCTAATGGGCTGCCACAAACATACAATAGCAAATTAGATTTGGCCCACAAGCCAAAGTTTAACCTTGATATGGGAGTGTTGGTTGTGGACTTTTCATTCATCCACTTGTCACACTTAGCTGCAAATTGAATCAACTATCTTTAGAGATTTCTGTGAGCTCAAGGATCATACCAAATACAAGCCTTTAGCACAGTTTTTGTTTGTGTATTGATATCAAATGCTCAATAGATTATAGTTTCTTCCCATCCCACTCATCCTCCACCAGGATGCTTCTGTTTGTCCTAAATCTTACAAGCATTGACTCATGCTAGAAGCATAGGAGCGTACTTTTCTCTTTAATGAATGGTCATAAATAACTTTTCCCACTCCTGGAGGACACAGACCAAGGTGCAGATAAATCTTTGTGTTATAGCTTTATGGCCAGACTGGGTGAGCCTGGGGTGAGGGCTGTGTCCCAGTAGAATCTGATTGACTTTGAATCAGAGAGCTGGGGGCTGAAAGCCCAAATCTACTCCACACATGGAAGTGTGCACACATTCAGTTTAGTTGAATGAAGTAAGTGTGAGGGTGAAATGGGTTTTAGATTTAAACCAAAAAAGTTCCCCAACCCCTACAAACCCAATGAACTGAAAGGAGAAATCCCTTGTCACTTGCTAAGGAGTCCTTGCATCTGCAACCTGTAGAACTGCAGAAGAAATCACCAGGTGAGGCAACACTTTCCAGTAGCAAGCGAATTCAGTCACTGAAGAGATTTCTGAAAGCTTTCCTATTTAAAATCTGCCAGAAATAATTAATTTTGAATACATTTAAACATATGATATAAAATATATCAAATGATTTAACCTATGATACAAAAATGATTTAACCTATGCTATAAAATATATCAAATAAAGCATGTGGTTAAACATATCCAATAATACTAATGATCAAAGCAATTTTTATTTTAGATCAGATTTACTTGGTTCTTATCTCCAGTGCCGTCCTGTCTTGCCCTCTCCCTCTCATTTTTCTCACTCCCTCTGTCACCCTTCTAACTCCTCATTTCAATATGTTACATAGTTTGTGAACTATCCAGGGGATACCTGAGTCAACCACTGCAGGTGAAAAGCAGGAGTGTGTGTCTCTCACTGGCTGGCTGACTATGGTGCCATTGCTGCAGGAAGCACTAACAAGGGGCAAGTTGATGACTTGGGACTTAACTGATCTCCCTAAAGTGGAAAAAAACAATCTCATGGAGTGCTCAGATTGCTAGGTTGTACAGACACTTTTTGGGCTAGGTATTTTCCAGTTATCCTTGAGAGTTAATGATTTATGTTAAAATAGTTGCCCCCCAAAAGTTGGAAGGATCATTCCTTAGGATTCTGTCTTTGAGCAACACCGGCGATCCACCTCCCAACTCAAGGTTTGCAGAAGCTGAACTGCCACTGCGGGCTGGGAGCAGTGTGAAACTCAGGGTTTCAGGTCAAGGTTTTAGTTCAACAGAATACAGAGTACATGGACTGTTTGGTTTCTAGGGATACCAGGGAATGTGTTTTTTAAAGAGGAGTATGATACAAGCAGGCGAGGGGCTGTTCACAGCAGTCAAAATACTAGAGCACACCTGCCAACTTTCTGAGCTCAGCACTCAAAGTTGAGGAAATTATCAATCTGTTTAGACCTGTTCAATTTTCCATGATGGGAAAGCCACGAAAAGTCTTAGAAACAGATGAATGAGTAGGAAAATTGTGAAGCTGTGGCAAACGATGACGACATTAGCTCCCTGAGGCTGCAATAAGAAGTATCGTAGAAGGCTAGACAGCTTACTCAACAAGAAGGCATTTTCTCATGATTCTGCCAGGGACAATTTCCAGATCAAGATGGTAGGCAGGGCCCGGCACCATGGCCTAGCAGCTAAAGTTCTTGCCTTGAACGCCCCGGGATCCCATATGGGCGCCGGTTCTAATCCTGGCAGCTCCACTTCCCATCCAGTTCCCTGCTTGTGGCCTGGAAAAGCAGTCGAGGATGGCCCAAAGCTTTGGGACCCTGCACCCGCGTGGGAGACCTGGAAGAGGTTCCAGGCTCCTGGCTTCGGAGCGGTGCTGCACCGGCCGTTGCAGTCACTTGGGGAGTGAATCACCAGATGGAAGATCTTCCTCTCTGTCTCTCCTTCTCTCTGTATATCTGCCTTTGTAATAAAAATAAAAATAAATCTTAAAAAAAAAAGATGGTAGGCAGCATTGATTTTCTCTGAGGCCCATTTTCATGGCTTACAAATGGCTGTCTTCTCCCCTATACCTTCTCTCTACACATAGCTGTGTCCTGATTTCCTTTTCTTACGAAGACATCAAATGTATTGAATTATAGTTTGAACTAAGGCCCTATTTCCAGGTGATATTAAACTAGTACTTAAACATCACAATTTTGAGGGGACACAATCCAGCCTATAAGAATGCATGGAGAAGAAGATGGCCAACCACGAAGGGTTGGTGTAGGGGAAAGTGTAGAGAGAGGGGGACAGAACTGGGCAGAAGAGAGAGCAAGAAGTGTAGAATTGCAAGAAAGGTGTCCGAAGTTCCCTGGACATTGCGGAACCAAGAGGATCCACATAACTCAGAGGAGCAACCTGGAAAAAAGAAAAGGAAAAACCCCTCAACACAGTGGCCCGCACCCAGAGCTGCCACAGGAGGATACCATTAGAGAACGAGAAACTTGGTAAGTCACAAATCCAGACAGGGAAAAGCTGGTGGGAGACTCAGCCAACTCAGAGGAGAAAGAAGGAGTTAGAAAGACCTTTAGAACTGCCAGGTGATTCCAGCAGAGCCCCCATCAGCAGCAGTGACAGATTGCAGAAGCCAGAGACCTCAGTGGGAAGTGGCAAATGCATCCCCAGGGGCAGCAACAAGCCAGAAACACACTTAAACTGCCCATTGGCCCTGTCAGAGTCCTCAGCTGAGGCAACAACCAACTGAGACCACAAGGGCATCAGAGGCCCCAGTGGTAGTGGTGGTGAAGTGAATTCAGGGGCACCCAGGCAGAGGCAGAAGCCAAGTGGTAGTTCTGGGAGCCCGCTCCTAAAAAAGGGAAGGCCTTTGGAGAAGGAGCAGTGGGGAAGTGAAACGCATGGGCTAGAGCCACATGGAGAGTGCCCCAAACGTGTCCTGGTGGAATCCCCAGAGGTGGCAGAGAAAAAGACTGCAGGAGTAGCAAATGACCTCACCAGACAGTAGCAAACGACCCCAGGGACGGCTCTGAAGTCCACAGAAGCATCAGAAAAAGTAATGATTCAGAGGAAAAAAACAGCACTTCCCCTAAAATGACCAAAAACTTATCTCAATCTCTGAGTTGTGAGATGAAGACACTGAGGAGCTACCAGATAAGGAATATTTTTAATAAGTCACAAAATTCATCAGAGACAGTGAGAAGCACTAGGAAGAGCTCAAGGAATTCAAAAATAACATTACAACAGAAATTAAGCAACTGAAAAACACAGTGGAAAGCTTAACAAATAGAATGAATAAGGCAGAGAGAAGAATTTCAAACACAGAGGATATCCAGTCCAGAACACACAACAAATGAAATACCTGGAAGAAAATCTGATCAAAACTAAGGAATCTATACAAGAAATAAACGACACAATCAAGTCAAATATCAGAATTATAGGAATTCTGGAAGGTGTGAAAAGAGAAACAGGATTATAAGAGTTGCTCAACAAAATTGTAAAGGAAAACTTCCCAAACTTGGGGAACATAAAAGCAAGCCAAATCCAAGAAGGAGAGAGAACATCAAGCAGATTTGAATCCAAAAGACCCTCACCCAGACACATTGTAATCAAGCTCCCCTCAAAGGAATACAAAGAAAAGATACTGAAACAAGCACGGGAATACTTTTATATGACATTTTATATAACATTTAGATGAAAATCAATCAGAATCACCACTGACTTCTCAGAAGAGACCCTTCAAGTGAGATAGAAACGATTTAACATGTTTTAAACCTTAAAGCAACGTAACTGTCAACCAAGAATATTGTACCCAGCAAAGTTCTCATTTCTATTTGAAAATTAAATCAGATACTTCCACAGTATAGAGAAGCTGGAAGAATTTGCCAATACCAAACTATCCCTAAAAATGCTCCTGAGTAATATGTTGAAGTCAGAAAGAAAAGAAATGGACCAGAATCAAAGATGGCAAAGGAGAAGATCTCCACAGTAAAACACATAAAAGCAAATGTTAGACACCAATACACACACACACACACACACACACACACACAGACACACACACACACATGCAATCAAGACAGGGCTAAATCACAACCTGTCAGTACTAACTCTGAACACAAATGGCCTGAACTCCTCAAAAAAAGACATAGCTAAGCAGAATGCATCAAAAAGCAAGACCCAGCGATCTACTGCCTACAGTAAACACACCTAACCAGCAACGATGTGAAGAAGCTGAAAGTGAGAGGATGGAAAAAGACATTTCACGCAAATGGAAAGGAAAAAAGAGCAGGGGTAGCTATTCTAATCTCAGAAGATGACATAGACTTTACCATAAGAGATATCAGGGGGGACAGAAATGGATACTTCAAAATAATAAAGGGAGCCATCCACCAAGTACAAATAACAATAATAAATGCATACACACCGCACACAATAGAACCCAACTGTATGAAACAATTATTAACTGACTTAAGAGGAGACATTGGTACCAACACAATCATTGCGGGCACTTTAACACACCATTAACACCCCTAGATAGATCAACAAAACAGAAGAAACAAAGAAACAACAGAACTCACAGACAATAGAACAAATGGACCTAGTCGATATACATAGAACCTTTCCTTCCATAGGACACAGAATATGCATTTTTTTTGGCTGGGCATGGTGCCTTCTCCAGGATCGACCACATGACTGGACACAAAACAAGTCTTACTGAATTCAAGAAAATAGAAATCATACCATGCATCTTTTCAGACCATCACGAAATGAAATTTGAAATCAACAAATCAAAACACCCCAGGAAATATGTAAACTCTTGGAAGTTAAACAACATGCTCCTAAATGAACAATCGGTCAGAGAAGAAATTAAAGAAGAAATACAAAATTCGTTGAAACTAATGAAGACTCAAGCACAACATACCAAAATGCAAAGCAGTTTTAAGGGGTAAATTCATTGCAATTGGAGCTCATGTCATGAAATCAGAGCAGCAACAGATATACAAGCTCAGTACACACCTGAAGAATTTAGAAAATCAACAACAAAACAAGCCTCAAAATAACACAAAACCTGGAATTATTAAAATAAGGGAAGAAGTTGACCAAACAGAGAGCAAAAAAGCCATACACAAAATCAATGAATCAAAAAGTTGGTTCTATGAAAAAATAAACAAAATAGACACTCCATTGGCTCAACTGACGAAACAAAAGCAAGAGAAAACAAGAATTAATAGCATCGAAGATGAAAAAGGGAACATCAAAATGGACAGTGCAGACATACAAAAATAACAAGAAGTTATTATTCACAGCTATATGCCAACAAATCAGAAGACATCCAAGAAATGCAGAGATTCCTGAACTCCCACCAACTACCAAATCTGAGCCAAGAAGCAACAGAAAGCCTAAACAAACCAATAACAGAGACAGAAATTGAATCAGTAATCAAAACTCTACCAACGAAGAAAAGTTTAGGCCCAGATGGTTTCACTGCAGAATTCTACAAAGCATTCCACGCAGAACTGACCCCAATCCTCCCTAAACTCATTAAATCAATAGAAGGGGAAGCAATTCTTCCAAACTCATTCTATGAAGCCAACATTACTTTAATACCAAAATCAGATAGAGGTCCGACAGAGAAAGAAAACTACAGACTCATATCCCTGAATGCACATCAATGCTAAGATCCTCAAAAAATACTAGCCAACAGAATACAAAAACACATCAGACAGATCATTCACCTGGACCAAGTGGGATTCATCCTAGGCATGCAGAGATGGTTCAACATATGTAAAGCTATAAATGTGATACACCATATCAAAAACCTCAAGAACAGGAATCATATGATAGTCTCAATAGACGCAGAAAAACTTTTTGACAAACTCCAACACCACTTCATGTTAAAACACTAAATAAAGTAGGCCTAGAAGGATCAATCTATAACATAATTAAAACAATATATGAAAAACCCAAGGCCAACATCGTATTGAATGGGGAAAGCCTGGAAGCCTTTCCACTAAGATCTGGAACCAGACAAAGCTTTCCACTATCACCACTACTATTTAACACAGTACTGGAAGTTACTTGCAAATGCTATTAGACAAGAAAAAGGAATCAAAGGAATTCAAATGGGAAAGGAGGAAATCAAATTATCTTTGTTTGCAGATGACATGATCCGACACATAGGAGAACCAGGAGACACAATAAAGAGACTGCTACAACTAATACAAGAGTTCAGCAAAGTGGCAGGGTGTAAGATAAATGAACATAAATCAGCAGCCGCAGTGTATGCAAACAACCCCAAGGCTGAAGAAGAACTAACCAGCATGGTGCCCTTCCAAATAACAGAACAGAAAATGAAATACCTAGGGATAAACCTAACAAAGGGTGTGAAAGATCGATATGAAGAAAACTACAAAACATTAAAACAAGAAATAGAAAAAAGACTTCAAAAAATGGAGAAAAATGCCTTGTTCCTGGATTGGCAGATTAAACACCATCAATATGGTCGTATTACCAAAAGCAATATATACATTCAATGCGATTCCCTTAAAATACCAAGAACATACTTGACAGAACTGGAAAAAATAATGTAAAGGTTCATCTGGAAACAAAAAAAAACATAAATAGCCAGAACTATCCTGAAGAATAAGAACCTAGCAGGAGGGATCACAATTCCAGATCTGCAGACATATTATAGGGCAGTGGTGATCACAATAACCTGGTACTGGTAAAAGAAACAGGGAGGTAGATCAATGGAGTAAATTAGAAAATCCAGAAGGGAACCCACACATGCACAACTACCCAAACTTTGACAAGAAAACAGAAAACAATCTGGAAAAAAAAGGAAGGTCTCTTCAATAGATGCTGTTGGGACAATTGGCTAATAGCATGTAGAAACAAGCAAGACCCATACATTTTACCATACACAAAGATAAAATCTAAATGGATTAAAGACCTAAATCTACACCGAGAGACCATCAAACTTTTGGAAGAAAAAGTTGGACATTCTCTGCAAGACATAGGGGTGGGCAAAAACTTCCTAGAAAAAACACGAAAAGCAAAAGAAGTCAAGACCAAAATAAACAAATGGGACTACATTAAGCTAAGAAGTTTCTGCACAGCAAAGGAAAGAATCGACAAAATAAGTAAGAAACCAACAGAATGGGAGAAGAATTTTTGCACACTACACCAAAGACAAAGGGCTAATTTCCAGAATATGCAGAAAGCTCCAGAAAAACAGTAATATCGAAACAAACAAACCAGTCAAGAAATGGGCACAGGAAATGAAAGACACTTTACAAAGGAACAAATTCAAATGGCTAACAAACACATAAAAAATGCTCAAGCTCTCTGGCAATAAGGGAAATTCAAATAAAACAACACTGAGGTTGCACCTAACGCCTGAAAGAATTGCCCATATACAAAAAACTACCAACAACAACCTGCTGGCGAGGTTGTGGAGAAAAGGGAACCCTACTCCACTGCTGGTGGGAATGCAGGCTAGTGCAGCCACTATGGAAGTCAGTATGGAGAACACTTAGGCAATGAAAACTTCACCTACCACACAACCCAGCAATACCACTCCTAGGAATATATCCAAAAGACTTGTTATATGACAAAACAACGTGCATCTCAATGTTTATTGCAGCACAATCAATAATCTGAAGAACTTTGAAGCAACCTGAATGCCCATCAACAAAGGACCAGATAAAGAAACTCTGATTCATCTACACTATGGAATAGTACTTGGTGATTTAAAAAAATGAAATGCATTACTTTGTGGCCAAATGGGCCAAACTAGAGACCATAAAGCTAAGAGAAATGAGTCAATCCCAAAGGGTTAGATGTCATATGTTTGGTCTAACCTAATATACTATGTTGTCAAATTTAAAGATATCATATGTGAATCTTACTCCATGTTAATCAATGTTGCTTCATACTTACTTGTACCTAATGTAACAAGAACTTGTGATGTAATTCATTAATTATCCATCCACAAGAGGTGGATTGTTTATAACCACCTGTGATTGTCAATGTCCACATATAACTGTTATTGGTATGGTCCCAAAACAACAATGGCCTAATCCTCGTTGTACATATATTAGGGCCCCAGGATGAAAGAATTAACCTGCAATGAAAAGTTTTTCTCCTACATGGCTGGGAGATACTCCAGTGGAAGCATGATGGACTTCAGAAAATTCACGATAGACACAGATTGTGATTCTAGAAAGGATAACAGAGGGGAGGACAGAGGGGAGGAGAGAGTTTTGGAGGAGGGGGAAAAGAAAGTGCACCACCAACCAAAGTGTATGAAAAAACAATAAAAATTATTTTAAAAAAGAAGAATCCATGGAGAAGCATATGGTACCATATCATGGGGTGTGGCAATTTTGATTTGCAACTTTCCAGTGCTTCAAGCCTACTGAGAACTTGATTACTTGGAAGGAATGTTAAATGGTCACAAAATAGAGGCTGTCTGTCACTTATGGAAAAGCATGTCTCTCCCAAATACAGACACTCAATAGGTATTTTTTATTCATTAAGAAAACATTCTTGAGCCAGTCCTGAAGCATAACACATAAAGCCATCTGCTGTACTAGCATCTGATATGAGTGTTGGTTCAAAACATGGTTACTCCACTTCCTACCCAGCTCCCTTCTAATGATCTTCGGAAAGTAGCAGAGGATGATCCTATACTTGGGCCTCCAAACCCACCCAGGACACCTAAATGAAGCTTCTGACTCCTAGCTTTAGCCTGGCCTGGCTCTGACTGCTGTAGCCATTTGAGGCGTGAACCAGCAGGTGGAACATCTCTCTGTCTCTGTTTTTCCTTCTCTGCTATTGTCCAAGCCCTCAATGACAGACATATGACTGTGTATGAAGAACTATATTATAGTAATGATGTAGGGAAACTCAGTGAACTTAGAGAGAACTAGGGAGGGGATAAGGGAAATCCCAGGGTCTGTGGAACTGTATCATAAAATGATAATAAAGAAGTAAAATTTTTAAAGAAAAAATAAATAAATACAATTTTAAAAAGAAAACATTCTCTTACTATTTTGTGTCTATTGGTGACATTATACATAAACCTGAGAGTCACAGTTATGTTTTATGATAAAAACATTTAGATTCTCTGAATCTCTAGGCCTCTGGATAACTGGCTTGACTAGGAGTGTAGTAACTGAGACTTAGGCTACAAGGTATCATGATAAAAAGAATTTTTACTTGATTTATGGGCTGGGTTTTATACTTACCCTGGAGGTATGGAGGTAGAAATAACAAAATATGATGTGTGAGTGTTGGTGCTGGGGTAAAGGGTGATATATGTGTGCATGTATGTGTGTGCATGTATGTATGTGTACATGTATGTGTGTGCATGTATGTGTATGTGCTGGTGTGGTTACATTAGCAGGTAGCAGAAGAGATGGGAATAACTACTCCCAAATTCAAGGTGTATTCTGCCTGCACTGTCTTCTCTAATCCTGGAGTCCTTCTGAGCATGATGAAATTCCCTAAAACACCCATACTTTGAAGTCTTCCAAGGTTGTGGACCCTTTATGAGGTTCATGATCTTGTAGGAAAAGTAATGCTTGATGTTGAAGATATTGAGTTGTTACCTTTCTGAATTTTATTTCTTGCTGCCCTTTTTAAAAACATTTATTTATTTTTATTAGAAAGGTAGATTTACAGAGATAAGGAGATAAAGAGAGAAAAACAGAGAGGAAGATCTTTCATCCATTGATTCACTCCCCAAGTGGCCACAACAGCCAGAGCTGAGTCTATCCAAAGCCAGGAGCCAGGAGCTTCTTCTGAGTCTCCCATGCAAATATAGGTTCCCAAGGCTTTGAGCTGTCATCTGTTGCTGTCCCAGACCACAAGCAGGGAGCTGGAAGGGAAGTAGAGCAGCCAGGACGTGAACCGGTGGCCAAATGCAATTCTGACACATGCAAGGCAAATTTAGCCACTGAGCCTCATCCTAGACCTTCCTGCTGCTCTTGATTTCCTCAGTGCACTTGATAGTATCTTCTTTTTTACTCTCTCCCAAGTCCCAAACACTCATTCCACACCTTTATTTTTTTAATAGAAAGCATGCATTTATTTGAAAGACAGAGAGAGAGACACACTGAGAGTTCTCCCATGCATTAGTCCTTTCCCTAAATGCCTACAATAGTCAATGATGGGCCAGAGCAAAGCTAGGAGTCGGAAACTCAATCCAGGTGTCTCATGTGGGTGAGAGGGAACAAAGATGGCACTGCTGTCTTCCAGGCTATGTGTTAGAAGGAAGCTGCACTGAAAGTAGAGGCCCTGAGAGGACTTGGCCCAAGCATTCTGACAAGAAATCTAGGCATCCCAATGGTATCCCAACCACTCATCATTTGGCTGCCCCACTCTCAGAAAGTTCTTGATACTCCTTGTGTGCTTCTCCCAGTTTTCTAGGTGTTAACATAGCATCTTTTGGCTACTTCTATGATACTGCTTGTCCCCAGGGACCACCAGGAGCATAGTCCCTATTCAGAACTCACACTCCTTCAGTGATAACATAAAATGATGACTCAAAGAAACAATTTCCACTCAGAGCATCCTCTGCCATTGCAAGATCCAAAGCCCCCTTTCCCTAAATGTTGCAGTTTTTTCATGTGCAGTGTAACCTGCAAATCAGGACAACTTAAACAACCCATGTTGTTCCAGATTGAATCTGGAAGCCAGGTTGACTTTACCTCCTAACCTTTTCCCCTCTGTGCAATGAAATAAATACCCAGAGCTTCCAATTCCATTACACAAACGCCCTTGATGTTTTGAAAGTCCAGCTAACCTAGATGTTTCTTGTTTAAATAAAAATCTGATCCTGTGGTTTCCTTAAGTTAACAAAAAGTTTCCGTTGAGAACCAGCACTGTAATGGTGAAACTCAAATCTCCAGCAGACTTCCCAGACAAAGTGTTCTTCATGGGTGAGCCCAGGTTGGTTGCCAGGAAGAGCTGAGGCAGTGAAACATAACATCTGAGTGAGAAGGAGCCACGGAAGATTGGGCAGGGAGTGGGAAAGTCACCGCACCTCACAGTTCATCGCACTGAGAAGAGTTGTTTCTGTGCTCACTTGTGGAACTAGCACTCTTTGTGACTTGACATTGATGAACGTCACAAGAGACTGTGAGAAGTTTTCTGAGAGCAGGCTCCAGGAGGCCCAGAACCCAGAAATTACACTGAAGAGGTCAGGAATCCCTATACTGTATTCTGTGATGTGTGATACCCTTACCAGTGGCTGGGCACCACCAGTGTGCCCAGACATGTGTCCTTGAAAAGAGTATCATCAGGAATTAATGAAAACGTGTGGGGACACATCTGCCACAAGCTCAAATAATATAATGTCTATGTTAATGTAAACTTTTTATTCCTTCCCTCGAAGGGCAATTTTATGGAATAAAAAGGCTGAGTTCTAGTGAATTATGAGAAAAACCAAGAAAATCACCCCCAGCAAGAGGATTTCTAATATTTGTTGTTGCTATTCTGTGACAGCCATTTGAGGCACAAACAAATCTCTCTCTCTCTTTCTCTCTCTCTCTCTCTCTCTCTCTCTCTCTCTCTCTCTCTCTCCCGCCCTCCCTCTCTCCTTCTCCCTACCTCTGCCTCTCCCTACCCCACTTTCTATATAACTTCACCTTTCAAATAAATATTTTTTTGAAAAAGTAAAGTAAAAATACAGTTGTCTGGTGCTAAATTAGTCCCATGATATTAACTGTGTTATTTCGCTCTTCTTTGCATTGATAGCCAAGGGAGTATTAGGTAAGATTTCAGTTCTGGTGGTGTTGTTTGCTCTAAATCCATGTACAAGTACATCTGTGAAGTACTTTTATCCACCTATATAGAATGAAGCTACTGAGACATGAACATCATAGGATAAAATCTGAACTACAGATGTAGCTCACATTGTACAACCGAAGCAACCTTCTAGTCACTGACAGATCAACGCACGTTAATTCAGCCATGTTTGGGGGGCTGCTCATGGGAGAACCTTCCTGGGTCATTTTTAGCATAAAGCATTATTTTCATAGAGAAGCAATCATTTTCCTCAATGAGTCCCTGTTTGCTCTACTTTTTATTGGGATTTCACATATCAAAAAAAAAAAAAAAGAAGAGGAAGAAGACATGAAAGCTTATTCTGAAAACAGAATAAAGTGGGGCGTTTTACTTTACTACTCACAATCAGCTGCAGTCCATAAGCTAGATCTTTCTTAGCCTATTGACAAAATTCTCTGAAACAGTTTGAATGATGTAGCCAAGATTGCCTTAAATGATGTTTTCTACTCCTAAAAACACAAGAAAGGAGGACAGAGTCCTTGAGGATTCAAACGACTGAGGAAGATTTAAGTTTTTTCACTGTAATGGAGCTTTTAAGAAATGTTTATCTATTTCTGCTTGCCCTGGCCACACACAGAGAGGACTTGCACACTACTTAGTGACAAGGATGGATTTGTAATTTAAAAAAAAAAAGTAAAGTAGCCCTGTGAATTCTAAACAGTCACTGTGTTATGAAGCAAGAGAAGAAGGAAGGAAGGAGAGTGGGGAGAAAGGAATGGAAGAAGGAAAGGAGAAGGAGACAGGCGGGAAACACAAAGTCATTCAGAGTAGTTGGAGCTGTCGAAAGCTATTTAATGGAATTATTTGTAAAGAGTGTTTTCATTCTCCTCCGAGACGCAATGCTTTTGTTGCCTGCTGATGGCCTTCCTATCTAGAATCTTCCACAACTTGAAAAATCAAAATATTGAACACTCTTCTGTGCAGGTGGCATATTCGAAATTATTTGTTGTGACTAACATGGGGTGTTTATCTGTGTAAAATGTTCCTTCCTCCGTCCTTCATTTTAAAACTTACTCAGTCAATAACATCCAGTCCAATAAGTCTTGAGTCATATCAAATGAAACTTTGACCCAAACATCATACAGGAGAATGCAGAAGATGGCTTCTCTTTCCCCTTCACTCGCTCACTCTCATTCTCTGTGGGAGAACAGCTCTTTGAACAGCTAGACACTCCATGGGAAGGTGGCAGTCATTGGCTGTATTGTCTACTACTAAATAAAAATATATTAAAGTATTTCATTAAAACATACTTTCGAGTGTTCAAAATAAAAGTAAGCTTGCACTTATGCAGAAATCACCTTGTAAAAATGGATCCTGCCTTGTGGCTGTGATCGAGCTATGAACCTGTGATCTAGCTGAACGTAGAGCCACAATGCACAACAGAGAATACTCTTCTAGGGGTAACTTTGAGCGAAGCCAAGCCCTTCTGTAGGAAAGTGGCTGATTCCTGTGTGAACCACTCCAAGCACCTTTTCAGGTGGCGCCTGTGTTCAGTCCACACGATCCAGAATTAACTCTGAACTCCTCTGGCACTGAACTCCTCTAAAGTGAAGGCAGATTAACACATCACCCATGGGACCCTCAGCTACTAAATTAACTCACTAAACAAATGGTACTACTCACCAAGGCACATTTTCCAATAGTTAATATCTCTTCTGATGAGTTTCTTTCCAGGGGAATTTCAGTCTAAGACAGGAAGCAACTACCATCAGCTTGTAGCGTGGGACTGAACAAAGCCCACATTTCAAACCCAGAGCACACCCTGCAGTGGAGGAAGGTCAGGAGTGCCTCCTACCGGTCAGGAACCTGGACACACCCTGAATATACATCCTTCATCCCCTGCCCCCACCCCAACTTTGAACTATAAGATTCACCGCTGTCCTCTCTCAGGTAGCCTGGGAATTAAGCAGTAGCTGCCAGGCCTATTGCTCCCTGTTTTACAATGAATCCTTATTTTCTTCCATCACCCCATGTCAGTGATTGATTTAATACACATTGGAAAACTGAACCCAAGTTTGAGGGGGCATCTGTAGCAGCTCCTCCAATTAGTTTTTGGGGCTTCTTCAGTAACATCCTTCCTAACCCTCTTAGCCCAAAGCTAAATCCTGACTCCTACAGCCACAGATTGGCTTCCCCCCTTGAATCCTCCAAAATGGGACTATGCGATGGGTTCTCTTTTGCACCGAAGGTTTCATAAACTAATCATTATTAAATAAAAAAGCATTAGATTACATGTAAAGGCTGTATATTTTGTGACATACGAAGTCAACACTTATACATAATGAAAACTGATCAAATTGGAGGCAGTTGATCAAAGGTTCTTACTACAAGAAATGAGTTTCAGATGAGAGGCGGAGGGTAAGAATGCCAGCCAAGTTAAAACGCAGGCATCTCAGGGAAGAACTGTCCAATGTGTGTGCAGACTGGAGTCTTTACAGACATGAGTGTGGGTCCCTCATTTCTCTTCCCTCTCCATCTGAGATATTGTTGGATGGAGGAATTCTAGGGAGTACAACTCCTGACATTCTGCCCAGCGCTTCATCTGCACACTCTGTCACTGGACTGAGCAGTCTCCTTGGCACATGGTATGGGAGAGTTTCCAAAACTGCCCTCAGCAGGGAGGGCTGTGACCCACCTAACAAGGTTATGGAATGAGGAAACGATTTTGGATGTTCAAATGTGGGTGTGCTTTTCAGGGCTGCTTCTACAAGTATTTGTCTCATTCAATCCCACAAACGTTTCCATTTTTATTCTTTGACCCCTTGCACACATAGACTAACATCTTCCCAGCAACCTAATAAAATCTGGCAATTAGCTTTCACTCTCCTTATCTTTTCTTGGTGTAGCCTATCAGATCCTTTCATCCAGCGGTTAATGCATCATTCTGAGTACATTAAATTGTATCTACCTGATGGTGCTCTGGCACCTGTTACCCAAGCTCTTGTACCCAGCCCTAACTCTCACCCTGGCTTACCTCCAGTAACCAATGCTCTAAACTCAGAGCAACTTTTTTTTCCCAAAGATCACTTATTTTAAAGGCAAAGTGACAGGGAGAGAACACACACACACACACACACACACACACACACATCTTTCATTCTCTGGTTCACTCCCCAAATGGCTGCAATGACTGAAGCTGGCCCAGCCTAAAGCCAGCAGCCGGGAACTGCATCCTCATCTCCCAGATGGGTAGCAGGCCACCAAGTCCTTGTGCCATCTTTCATTGCTTTCCCATGTGCATCAGTGGAGAGTTGGATTGGACACAGAGTAACTGGGACTTGAACCGGCACATGTACAGGATGCTGGTATTGCAAGTGGCTACTTCAGCTGCTACATACACCACAACACTGACTCATCCAATCAATTTTTAATTTTTAATTTTTCTTTCTTTCTTTCTTTCTCCCTTTCTTCCTTTCTTCCTTTCACTTTTACATATAAGATAGACCATGTAATGCTTGTCTTTCCTTATCTACCTTATATCTCTTAACATAGAAGCCTATAGTTTCATTCATTTGCAAATGTCATGACTCTCTTTTTAATGACTTAATGCCATTTCATTGTGTATATATGACACCTTTTTCTTTATCCATTCATCATTGAGAGGCACTCAGATGTGTATCTACCTTGACTAATGCGAGTAGTGCAATCATGAACATGGGCATGCAGGAATCTCTTTCCCATGTTGATCTCAATTCCTTGAGGAATGGGATTCCTGGATCATACGGTTGACCCATTTTTGATTTTGTGATGGGAATGAAGAGGATCACCTCAGGGCATTTGGCAGACTGGATAAGCACAGACACCCCAGCTTACCCAAAGATTGGTATCACCTAACTGGGAAATACAGTTGGACCATGGGAAAACTCACGTTAACAAGATGCTGTAGCAACAAGTGAACACTTTAGGGTGTACTCCAGGCTGCAGAAGCCTGCCTGCTACTCTTTTATTCAAGAACTAACGCTATGCACTCTACCAGCTCTGGGGATTTCTCTCACCATCTGCCTCAAAGGATCTCTTGCTAGAACAGAATCTTAACTGTTCCTATAGTGACTGCATTGATTTGCACTCCCAGCAAAGTGCATGAGGACAGGTTTGCTTTGGGCTACATTCTTGCCATAATTTGTTGTTACTTTTACTTGTGAATAATAGCCAATCTAACTGTAGTGAGATGATACCTCACCTCACGGTGGTTTTAATCCTATTATACATGATCCTAAGCATTTTTAAATATATTTAGTGGCCGTTTGGATTTCTTCTTTTAAGGACTGTCTGTTCTGATCTTTTTCCCATTTCTTAACTATAAAGTTTTAGTTATGGAGTTTCTGTATATCAGTGGAATGACTTCCAATCGTTTCTCCCATCTGTCAAGATGTCTCTTCATTCTGTTCATTGTTTCAAAGATCCTTTTGTGATTTTATGCCAAAAGTTCACTGTTCAGAGTGAATTTGATTTTAGCACGTTGTGGAGAACTTTTGCAGCTATGGTCAACAGAGATACTGGTTTACAATTTTCTTTTCTGATTATGTCCTAGTCTGGTTTTAGAAGGAAGGCATTGTTGTTGGCTTTATATAAACAAATCATCTATAAGGTCTCCCTTTTTCTCAATATTTTTGGAATGGTATGAAAAGCGTTTACTTGAGGTCTCTGTTAAAAGTGTGTTAGAATTCAGCAGGAAATCACCTCATCTTGGGTTTTCTTTATTGGCCCACTTTTAACTGCTAGACAGTACTTATTGTTGGTTTATTCAGGATTTCTGTGTCTTCATAGATTAACTTTAGTAAATAGTAATTTCCAGCATTTTAACAACTTCCATATGTTTTTCTATTTCTTCTAGATTTTCCGACTTGTTGGAATAGAGTTCTTTGTAGTGGTCTTTAGAGTTGCTCTGTTATTTCTGCAGTATCATATGTATTATGTCCTTTTTCATCTCTGCTTTACTTGAGTATTTTCCAGGTGAAGATATATCACAAATTCCACCTGTTTTTACACACACACACACACACACACACACACACAAACTTTTATCTTATTGATCTTTTATAGTACATTATTTTAATAAGTGTTTTTCTGTCCCAAGGTTTATTATTTCTCTTATTATGCTGACTTTGGGGTTGATTTGCTTTTTTTTTTTTTTTTTTTTAGGTCCGTGAGATATTCTGCTGGAGTGTTTGTTTCATATCTTTCTACATTGCTGATGTAGGTCTTTATTACTATAAACTTCCCTCTTGCTACTACTTTTGCTGTTTCACAAAAGTGATATCAATATTACTTTTTTTCATTTTTGCTGATTTCAAGAAATGCTTAAATTCCCTTTTTTATTGCCTCCTTGTCTCTTTGTTCCAAGTTTAAAAGTGTGTTATTTGGCTACAACAGAAGTTTCTTTTGTGGTGGATTTCTACCTGTACTCCATTATGGTCTTAGGAGACACATCATACGGTTTTCGCTTTTCTGAGCTTTTTAAGGTTTGTTTGGGGCCATATACAGATCTATCCTAGAGAAGGTTACATATTCTGAAAGAATGTTTAGTTCTCCAGCTGCTGAGTGAGATGTCCTACAAATATGTTAGATCTCTTTACAGTCTCTGGCATTTTTTTGTTAATATTTTCGTCTGTATAATCTGTCCAATACCAAAAGTGGGATACTGAAGTAACCCACTATTCTTGAATTCTAGGTCATTATTCCCTTCAATCTAACCATTTAAAAAGATTGTGTTGTATAAAACCAACAGCTTCACCACAAGGTGCACAATGTTTTTACAACCATGTCTTTTGAAGAATTTATCCCTTGATTACTATATCTTCACTCATGTTAAGCGTTTCTGTTTTGAAATCTATTCTGTATGATATACATATTTTTAAATCCGTGAAAGCTTTTCCCATGATGTGAACTTCTTAGTAATTCATTTTTTATTTTTAAAATTTTTAAAGATTTATTTCTTTTGATTGGAAAGGCAGATGTACAGAGAGGAGAGACAGAGAGGAAGATCTTTCACCGATGCTACACTCCCCAAGAGACTGCGACGGCTGGAGTTGTGCCAGTCCGAAGCTGGGAACCAGGAACCTCCTCCAAGTCTCCCACATGGGTGCAGGGTCCCAAGGTCTTGGGCTGTCCTCAACTGATTTCCCAGGCCACCAGCAGGGAGTTGGATGAGAAGCAGGGGCACTAGGATTAGAACCGGTGCCCACTAGGCCACAGTGCCAGGCCCAATTCATTTTTTTTGTAAGTTTGATTTATTTGTCTGAAATACAAAGTCACTAAGAGAAAGAGAGAGAGAGAGGTTTTCCATAGCTGGTCCTTGTTCAAATGGCCAAAGCCAGGAGCCTGGAACTCCAAATGGGCTCCCCACATGTGTGGTAGAAACATGAGAACTTGGATCTTCATTGCTTACGTTCTCAGAGAACTGGATTGAAAGTGGAGCATGGGAACTCTAAGCAGAACTCATATTATGTATAGAAGGTCAGCATCACAGGACACAGCTTAACCCAATGTACTGTGAGGGCAGCCCTTTTCCGTGAAATTTTTGAAGAACTCTCATGTAAATGGATTTTAAAACTTGTGCACTTGGATGCACGTACTTCCAAATGTCCTTTCCCATTAAGTTTTTCAGTGCCTACACTCTCACATAAATGGCAACCTTAAAGAACATTCAAAATACGCTACAAGGGGTATGCATCAGGTACAGCAATAAAGACGTTGCTTTAGATCCTGACTAAACCTTGCATGGCACCCGCATTTGAGCAGTGGGGCTGCTTTCAATCCGAGCGTCCTATTCACACACATGCTGAGGGGTAGCAGATGACACCTTGAGTATTTGGGCCACCCACATAGAAAACCTGTCTGGAATTCCCAGCTTTCAGTTTCAGCCTGGCCCAGTCCTGGCTGTTGCAGGCATCTGAGGGATGGAAGAACCAATGGAGGATGCATGTCTGTCTGTCTGTCTCTTTCACTGCTTTTTAAATATAAATAAATAAATGAATAAATGAATAAATAAATAAATAAATAAGGCTTTAAAATATATTTTTAAAAGAAAAAACAAAAAAAAAAGATTCTAAAAACATTTAAGAGAAAAGTAACGATGGATTCTAATTCACACATAAGCATTTAGAATGCAAAATTTCATCGTAGATGTTTGCAAAAGAAATATCCAATAGTGTAAATTCTATGAATAGCAAAATGGATTCGGTAACTAAGTGTAAAGTATAAAATCAGACTTTAACCCCCCTCCCACACACACTCACACACACACACACACACACACACTAAACACAACATATGAAGATATCATTGAACAAAACAAACTTCACCACTAACTCAAAAAAAAAAAAAAACAAACGTAATATCAAGGTGTTTTAAACAGTTGCCAAATAGTAGGAAACAGAATGGTATGTTGGTCTTCCCTTTTAAAATCTTTAATTCCTGTAGGTGTCTGTTAAATTTAGAAACATTGATCCTGTGATTATAGAATGGGTTGAAATTATGTTTTTGCAAGAATTAAAGACAGGCAGGAGGAGAATTGAGGGAAGTAGGGAAGGGAAGGAAATATGGTTGTTGCTTTGGTGTTGTGTCTTAGAAATACATGAAATCTATTCTCTTTATGTCAAATACATTTTAGAAACAGAAATAATCTGACATCCTTAAATTTTCAGAATGGGATAAAGTAATGAATCTATTCTCTATTACGTGACCCGATGAGAAGAGGGTCATAAGTTAATCCATTACTGTGGTCTCCCTTGGTCAAATGCAATTTGACTAAGTAAAGCCCCTATCCCAGTAGGTTGTTAGTTCCACACCCCTCAGGGTTCCTGTATGTCACAGGGCTTTCTCTCTCTAGGTTCTTACTTGGAAAATGTTGGGTTTCTCCTTCCATCTATCCATGGCTCATCTCCTTGTATCTCCCCTACCTGATGCTTTCTTGTCATTAGTTTAAACAATAAGAACTACAAGCATGTGTATACTGTTTTAGCCAAATTTCTGTTTACTAGAAGAATATGAACTTTTGGATGAATTAAACTGCATTCCCTAAGACACACGCGGGACATTCGATAGAACAGACAGAAAACCTCAACAAATGTGCAGAGTGAGTAATCCGTCCTTTGAAAAGGCAGCTACTGGGGTGAGAAGCAAGAAGCTGGGGCATTTTTTCAGTTGTCATTTTTCTCAACTCATTTGTTCCTTTCAATAAATATTTGATTTTCCTTCAATTATGGCAAACCCTCTGTTTATCACTAAGGAAGAACTCAAAATAAATACGCTGCATGGTTTGACTTGTCCCTAAGCCATTACTGGCCAGCAGCTAACACATCACAGATGTCATATATTTTGGGGTGATTTGTTTGTATTTAATGCACCATTTTTCTTCTTTTTCTGCAGTTCCCAAGCTCATGACCTTCCCTTCTCCTTGCCCTGCCCCGTCATGAAGACAGTCAGAGCAGACAGTGTCCGCTGCTAGAAGCATAAAGGTTATCTTCACCTGCCTCTGTGTTTTAAACAGCTTGACATGAAATGTTGGTTTTAAATAAATACACATGCGCACAACAAAACAGGTGAGAAAAGTCGTGTGAATTGTGGATCTCCCCTAATGATTCCTATGAGTATAGCAATATGCCGGTTACTCCCATTCTTCCTTCTTACGCCAATTAGAACAGAGTATGTCCAAAGAATTCCTAAATATTACCTGTAATGAATTAGAATTAATCAACCTGAATATCTGTTTTTATTCAGACTTGAGAAGTAACAGAAAATGTAGGAAATCCTATGCCTAGGTTCATCAAAAACAAATGAACTGAGCCCTGGTGCTGCTATCAGAATAAATCAGTAGTAGCGCAAACCTGAACACAATGGGTTGCTTTTTCTTTGTGCTGTTTTAAAACAATATACTTCCTTTTAAGTAAATCACTTCATAAATATGTGTTCATATATATCTGAGTATATATGAATAAATATGACTATATATGATATATACGAGTATGTATGAATACAAATTAATACATCAAGATCATGAACTTCATGCCATTTTTTACAGTGTGGCAAAGGCTTGAGACTGCAGCTATGAGAGGAGGCAGACAGGATAGCAGGCAGTTAGGGTCTCTGGTCCCTTTATCATGTAAAATTGGTAAAGTTACCTTTAACATGTAAAATTGTGCTCCCTGGTAAATTATCATTTGAAAAAGTAAAAACAAGGTTGTCCCCTATTTTATACCCTTCCTGCAGCACTTTATCTCTCTGGGGAGGAAACAAAATGATAGAATCAACATGTCAGTCCCCATCTCTTAGAACTGTTGCCATATCAAAAGCAAGGAGACATGGCCCACAAATAATCTCATCTGTAGGTCACTGTCAAAAGAATGGCACTTTAGACTTCAGCTTATCAGATTGGGAAAAGGAAGCCAGCAGTTTTACCCTTTTGTTTCTGGATGAGGTGTAGACATAGACATTACTGCTTATTGCAAATAATTTTTTTCTGCTCTTGGAGTGACTCAAACGAATCCCCCTCCCTGAGATTATGCATAAAGACACCATTTCCACTATTTTATCAGGTCTTTCCTCCCTTGGAACTCCATTCTGCTGCTAGGGCAGGAGCCACATTCCTTCTTCTCCTTACATAAATCTTGCTATGTAAACCAGAGTTTGTCCGCATGAAAATTCTTCTTTCCTGTGAGACAAGAAGCCAGGTTGCTGCTGTGTTTCACATAGAATTCCCTTCAACACAAGGGCAGCAGTAAACTGCACATGCACTAAGGTGGGAGCGATCTAACAGCTCAGTGCATTGCACTGGTCCCACATCAAAAATAATACCAACTTTGGCATCTTATAACTCAAAATAGGTCTGTGTGGCCCTCAGACCTAAAGGTCAACAGGTTCTAGCAAGATCAGAATCACCAAAAACCTGGCTGTATGGGACACCTGGTGTCTCCCTAATCCTGGGAACTGTTTGAATTGAAAGTGGGAAAAAGTGTGCCCAGCCAATGGTGCAGCCTCAGCATGGGATCACAGGAGGTGGAGAAGGGTAAAGTAGAAGCTGTGGCAACAGAGATGGGAGTGGAAATCTAACATAAGAGTAGAGTCAAGACCTGAAACTTGCTATAGAAAGTGGACAAGTGACTACAAACAAAAAACTGGGTACCAACTACAATAAGTAAAATTGAATTGTAGACCTGTGGGTGACAGAGCTTAGAAACCTGCCCTCAGAAGAAAAATCCGCTAACCAGAAGTACAATTACCAAGATTAAAAGAAGAGACAGAGGCACAATGAACATAACTGAAGACTCCTGCAAGAAGCAAAAGCCTTTGCCAAACTCAGAATTAACTAAGAAATACATTGAGAAAATGGGGGACACAGAATTCTGAAAATTCATTATAAAGTTTCTTATCAATAATGAGAAGTACATACAAGAGTTCAAGGGATTTTAGGAGTATGTCACAAGGAAATACCAACACTGAAACAAAATCAAGCCAAATTATTGGAAATGAAGAACACAACAGAGCAAATAAAAAATTCAGTGGAAAGTCTCAATAATAGAATGAAGAAGGCAGTAGAAAGAATCTCAGAATTGGAAGATATTTCTTGTTACAGTGAGGAACCAATCAAAAAGCTGAAGGCAGAGTTGGGCCAAGCCAAAAACACACACAGACACACACACACACACTCACACACAAACCAAGTATTCAAGAATTGAGAAACATTATTAAAAGGCCATCTAGAAGAGTTATGGGAGTTCCAGAAGGTGCAGAAAGAGAAGCTAGGTTTAAAATTGTGTTTAATGAAATAATAAAGGAAAACTTCTCCAATCTGGAAAAGAATTGGGAAACAACATCTAGGAGGGGCACAGAACTTCAAAAAAATGGAACAAAAGTGATCCTCACCATGACACACGATAATTAAGCTCTCTCCAATCGAACATAAGGAAAAGATCCTTAAATGTGCATGTGAAAAAAAGCAGTTGACCTATATAGAAATGGCAATCAGATCCACACCTGTCCTCTCACAGGCAACTCTACGGCAAAGAAGAGAATAGAACAATGCATTCCAGATTCTAAAAGAAAAAAAAATCATTAGCCGAGAATAATGCACTCAGCAGAGCTTGCCTTTGTATTTGAAAATGAAATACAATTATGCCACAGTTAAAAAAACCTCGAATATGCCTCTTGCAAACCTGCCCTACAAATGATACTTAAAGTTGTTCTCTTGACAGAGAAAAGGAATAGCACCCACCAAAACCAAAAGCAAATATGAAGATCATCCCAGTAAAATGACAATGGAAGACTAAGTCAAACAATGAACAACTCATTGCTAAAATGACAGGACCAAATTATCGTCTATTCATATTAACCTTGAATGTAAATGCCTTAAACCCACCAATCAAACCTCATAGATTAGTAGACTGGATTAAAAAAAAACAGACGAGATCAGTTGCATTCAGGGTCTTGTGGCGTAGACAACAGGGGCATGCTCAGGTTCATGGCTCCAGCCACTGCCGCCATGTTGGTGGGCAGAGTCTAGGTAAGGTAAATCTGCTCAGAGGCATAGGTATCTGAACCTCCCAACAATGTGGCTGTGGCTTAGAGAACCTCTGCAAGGCCAGGTTTCCTGCTGGGGATCCTAGCTCCTCCTTCACTGCTGCCAAGCAGTGGGCCAACCCTGGGCTTGTCCAAGCCCAAAGTCCAAGAATTTCCTCTGTCCACAGAGATCATGCTTTGGGTGGATCTTGGATGGCTCTGGGCATGCTCAGGGGTCATGGCTCTGTCCACCGTTGCCATGTTGGTGGGCAGAGTCTAAGTATGTCTGCTAAGAGGGAGGGGTATCTGAATATCCTAGCTAAGTGGCTGTGGCTAGGAGAACCTGTGCCAGGCCAGGCTTCCTCCAGGTGCACATGGAGGATATGGCAATACCTTGGAGTCTACAGAGGCTGTCTGGTACCACAGCAGAGGACACAGAACAAAACAAATCAACCAACTACCCCAACCAAGTGTTTGCAGTGAATAACTGGGCAAAAGCCAACTCTAAGGTGGACTATGTCATCCAGTGGATTCTAGAGAGATGTCATCGGCTTGGAGTGGCAAGATAGACAGTAATTCAGAACTGTTGAACTCAAAACCTCATAAGCATGCCCCACATTGGAGATCCTAGGATGGTGTCGGCTGGCTATCCTTCATCCCAGAGTGCAGAAGCGTTTGGGAGGCTGGGTGTGGCTTCTCTCCTTTTCTTCACCCTTTCCCCAGATACAGGAAATTTTAAAAATATGTGGAAATGGTGATCTCACCTACCTTCCTATAGCCCTTGACCCTAATCACTCTAATCAACTGTGTAAAAATCATCAGAAATGAAAATAAATGAAAAAAATCTGTTTGTTGCCTGCAGGAAACACATCTCGCCAACAAAGATCAGCAGAAACTATCTCACTGATTTTAATGCTTTTACCTTTGTTTCGTTTCTTCAAAGCAATTTTTTTCTCATTAAGTTTTTCACTGACTCATAGCTCATACAATAGCATCATTTTCTTCAAGAATGTTCTTGATTTGTTTTTTCATTCCTTCAGCAACACATTAGTCATTCAGTAGTATGTTATTTAACTTCATGGCCTTGTAAATTTCTTTTTTTTTTTCTTCCTGTTGTTGATTTTGTTTTGTGGATTTTCATTTAAGGGGATGTATAGTAACTGTGTAATGGAGACTATCACATCTAGCAGCATTTAATTTAACTTCATGGCATTGTAAATTTCTTATTTTTCTTCCTGTTGTTGATTTTGTTTTGTGGATTTTCATTTAAGGGGATGTATAATAACTGTGTAATGACGACTATCATATCCAGATGTGAGGATACTACGCAGTATGCATCATTATTTCCAGATCAAAGATGGACTCCCAGTGAAACTATTAAATGTATCTTGACAATAAGATGTGAAACTCTGTCATCGTCCATGCCCACAATGATGAACTTATGATTGTTAATTGTTATATTATTGTGATAATAGAGAGGAAATCAGTATGCGGAGGAGAGGGGATTTGGAGAAGGGGTAATGGAAATCCAAGGGCCTATGGAACTGTATTACAAAATGACAATAATAATTTAAAAATGGAAAAAATAACAAAAAATCAGAAATTTCACAGTTGAGTCTTGGATTGTTTTTCCATAATTACATGAGGAATTCAAAAAGCTCACACAAAACAGATTTAAAAGAGATTTACTTTGGTGCAAAATGTTTTGAAACCTATAGACAATTTTTTGTAGTTCCCATTTTCCGAGGACTTTGGAAGAGCTTTCAAATATCCTAGTGGGTAGTTGCATGGGCTTCAGTCATTCTTCTGGAATTTTGTCTCTACTGCAGAACAGTTGAATCTGCAGGCACAGCATTCCTCCTCTCTTCTACACGCACGATGTCTTCTCATTCTTTAAGACCGGTAAGCCTGCCTCTTTCCAGAGACCCTAAATGCACTGGGGAAGTAGCCACTTCTGCTGTGAATTTCCACAGCGCTGCGCACTTCTCGGTCTGGGTCTCACCGTCCGTTTCAGCTCCTGCCAACCTGATATAGCTTCAGCAGACAGGTGACAGAGGGATAACTCACATATTCTCCCCATGCAAAATCCTTACTGATGAAACATCACTGATGACAATGAGTGTAAAGCATTCCATTGCAATGCTTTTCTGCCATACAAAATTTGCTCTGAAGTTTTACACCTTCTTACTGTTTCTTATCTTGTGTACACCGGACTGCTTGGGAGGCCTTGGGTCCTAGCCTGAGTGGACCTGCCCTGCTTTGCAACTATCCCGTGTGGAATGTCTAGGATCTTATTCTTCCTCATCAAAGCATTGATAAAATGAAGGGTCTTCAGAAAGTTCATGAGAAATGTGTGTTTCATATATATATATATATATAATACATAATATATAAAATATATAATGCCATATTATATATTACATATTATATGTAATAATATATCATATAACGATAATATAATTATATTATATATACAAATAATATATTATATATTACATAATATATAATTAACATGTAAGCTTTTATGAGCCGAAATATAATTATATATAATATATAATTATATATTATACACAATACTAAATTATATAATTCTTATGTATTATGTATTATATAACATATTATATATGTGTTATATATTATGTTATGTATCATATATTATATGTTATGTGTTATATATAATATATACAAATATGTATGTTTCTATGTGATATATAATACAATATAAATATATTATATGTTATATAATATATATATATTTTTAAAGTTGTTGGATTTCCAAGGACCTTTGCTTCTAAATAAACATCTTTTTATTGCCACATTTTCCCATGGAATTTTTGAAGTCCCCTTAGCTCTCAGGTGTATTCCTAAAAATGAGATGATTCTTTGCTGAATCACTCACTTCAGCTCTCAAAAGCATCAGCTCTGTGGTTTATTTAATAATCACACACAGATGGGCATTTGGTGAAGTGGTTAAATGCCTCCTCAGTGGCTGGCTCTGTGGCTTAGCAAGTTAAGTCACTGCCTTTGGCACCAGCGTCCCATCACCAATGCCTGTTCAAGTTCCGGCTCTCCACTTCCAATTCAGCTTCCTGCTAAAGTGCCTGAGAAAACCACAGAAGTTAGCCAGTGTGCTGGGACCACTGCCATGTACATGGGAGACCTGAATGGAGTTCCAGACATCTGACTTCAGTTTGTCCTATTCCCAGGTCTCGTGAACATTTTAGGAATGAAGCAATACATGGACCATCTCTCAGAAATAAAGGACAGGGCCCGGCACGGTAGCCTAGCAACTAAAGTCCTGAACTTGAACGCACCGGGATCCTATATGGGAGCTGGTTCATGTCCCAGCAGTCCCCTGCTTTCCACCCAGTTCCCTGCCTGTGGCCTGGGAAAGCAGTTGAGGACAGCCCAAAGCCTAGAGATCCTACACCCGTGTGGGAGACCTGGAACAAGCTCATGACTCCTGGCTTTGGATTGGATCAGTTCTGTCCATTGCGGTCACTTGGGGAGTGAATCATCAGATGGAAGATTTTCCTCTCTGTCTCTCCTCCTCTGTATACCTGCCTTTCCAATAAAAATAAATAAATCTTTTTTAAAAAAGAAATAAAGGACAAGTTAATCATGAACATTTACTAATTACCATAGCACCAAAGACAGTGCTACCATCTGAAATGTTTACCTGTCTTGAATCATGTGCTGAAAAGTAATCTTCAATACTGGGACTGCAGGAGATGGGGCCTTAGAGAGCTCATTAGACAAGGCAGGGTAATTTGTGTGGAAGGCGTTAGCTGCCCTATGTAAAGAGCCTAGGAGAGCTGCTTCTGCTAGACGAGGGTGTCGTGAGAACCATAACAGATGTGCAAGAAGTAGAAAGGCCCTCAGCAAGCACCTAATCAGCCAGCACCTGATCCTGACCTTGAGCTTGACCAAGTTCCCTGACCCCAGACCTTTGAAAAACAAACCTCTGGGTCCCAGCGGTGTGCCTAGTGGCTAAAGTCCTCTCCTTGAACGCACCAGGATCCCATATGGGCGCTGGTTCTTTTTTTTTTTTTTTTTTTTTTTGTATTTTATTGTATTGTATTGTTGTTGACAATCTTTACATAGTTAATTACGGTCAAAAAAAAAAAGGTTCAGGGGGTACAGGGAAGTGGGTAATACTATTATGTCCATATTGTTTCCATCATGTATCTGAGGTAAAGGGTGATATTGAGGGAGAAGCCCCACCTGGTTTCCCGCCCACCCCAAGTCCCGCATGTGGGGCATGCTCTGAGATATTTGCTCAAGTGGTTTTAATAGTTCTCCAGTTATGAATCGCTGCCAGTTTCGTTCGATGAGGTCGTCCACTGATTGATATGGTCCATCATAAAGTCTCCGTTTGCCCCATATTTCGCTGCCAACATATAGCTGAGATGAATGATTGACTTGTTCTGTCCTCTGTCTTTTCTTGGTTAGAGTTCTGAGTCCGGTAGTTCGATTGGGGAGATCTCCAAAGAAACCTTGAGGTATTCCCAGACCAGATTCTTGTATGTTCTAGCAAGCACAGGGCCCGGCACAGTCCATCTCCCCAATCAGCTGGTGGTTGCAATTGCTGGGTTGGTTCTGTTTTCGGTCCCGAGTTGCACTGGAACCAATGGGTGTTACAGTCCAGTCTGGTTCTGCCCAGCACATACTCAGCCCTTACATCAACCAATGGGAGCTGCAGCCTAGTCGGGGCGACCCACAATAACCCCCATCAGGCCTACCCCCTACCCTGGTTTGGCAGTATGTGTAGCAGTAAACCAGTCTGTCCCCCATCCCATTTGGCTCTTGTACTTGTCACTGGGTATTAAAGCTTAGTTCCATCTAACCAACTCAACCATCCAGCCCTCACAGATGTTGTTGAGTACCTCTCTGTCTAGCCACCTCAGCCCTTGTCCTAGTTTTCATGCCCTCCCGCGGGACTAGTGACCCGGGAAGGGGGAACCCACTTTTTCCCTCCCAGGTCTCTCTCAGTCCCGGTTTATGCACTCTTTAGGTCGTTCTGTGAGTTGACTTGACAGAATTAGTCCCCAGTGCCAGCTTCAGCCAGATGGGCGCTGGTTCTAATCCCAGCAGCTTCACTTCCCATCCAGTTCCCTGCTTGTGGCCTGGGAAGGCATTTGAGGACAGCCCAAAGCCTTAGGATCCTACACCCATGTGGGAGACCTGGAGGAGGTTCCTGGTTCCCGGCTTCGGATCGGCACAGCACCAGCCATTGCGGTCACTTAGGGAGTGAATCATCGGACGGAAGATCTTCCTGTCTCTCCTCCTCTCTGTATATCTGGCTTTGTAATAAAAAAAATAATAATAATAATAAAAGAAAAACAAACCTCTGTTGTTTCAACACTACCTGGTCCAAGGTGTTTTGTCACAGCAGCCTGCACAGATTCTGGTAGTAACAGCTGTGTGTATAATAGCATAAAAACTCCCCTCCTAAAACAGAGAGAAGGGGAGAGATGCTTACTTACCTTGCTGAGATAGGTATGGCGCTTTAGAAAGCGTCATACTTTTTATTGTTCCTCCAGGAGAGTATGGTTGCCAAATTATCCCTGAACATTTAGCAATTGTATGGTAAGATAGATTCATGTTATAAAACTAGAAAAAGGAACCTAGGTCAGTCCACCCCTTGTTTTCTTAAAAGATTTACTTAGTTGTTTACATATTTATTTGAAAGGCTAAGTTACAGAGAGAGAAGGGAGAGAAATCTTCCACACTCCAGTTCACTCTTCAAATGGTTCCAACAGTAAGGGCTGGGCCAGGCTGAAGACAGGAGCTTCTTTTGGGTCTCCTACTTGGGTAACAGGGTGCTAAAGGCTTGGGCCACCTGCCACCGCTTTCCCAGGTACTTCAGCAGGAAGCTGGATCAGAAGTGGGAAGGCTGGGACTGGAATCCACATCCACATGGGTTGCAAGATGCTAACAGTTGACAGCTTCATCTGTTACACCACAGCACCAGTCCCTAACTCCTTGATTCTATACAGTCAACACCTCGAACTGTAGAAGAGCAAGCTTCTGTCACAGCAAAGAAGTAGGGCACCCCTAAGCATGCAGACTTAACAGTGCAGCAGAGTGGGGATGGGAGACACATGCATGACAGACCAGAAAAGACTTCCTGGAAGAAGTGCTCAATGTAAGTGGGCGTGAATCAGGTGGAAGGAAAGGAGTGCGCATCCTGTAAGACACAAGGGAGGTGCTTCTAAGGATTTCTTGTTTTGTATCCCATCTTACTTAACACAAAGAATTTGATGGGCCCAGCGCCATGGCCTAGCGGCTAAAGTCCTCGCCTTGAACATGCCCCGGGATCCCATATGGGCGCCGGTTCTAGTCCCGGCAGCTCCACTTCCCATCCAGCTCCCTGCTTGTGGCCTGGGAAAGCAGTCGAGGACGGCCCAATGCATTGGGACACTGCACCCGCGTGGGAGACCCGGAAGAGGTTCCAGGTTCCCGGCTTCGGATTGGTGCAGCATCGACCCATTGTGGCTCACTTGGGGAGTGAATCATCGGACGGAAGATCTTCCTCTCTGTCTCTTCTCCTCTCTGTATATCTGGCTGTAATAAAATGAATAAATCTTAAAAAAAAAAAAAAAGAGTTTGATGACATAGTTCTCCTACATCAAGCAACACCAAGCAAAACTGCCTTGGTCAGGCTAAGAAGATTTTCTCTAAAGGTTAAATTCAACTCAAGAATTTGTCTGAAATACTTATATCTTGTAGTTATAGCCGCTCTTCATTACCGCAATCACTTTCTGTTATGAGATAACACACTTCACGCACATACAACAAAAAAGACTTTGAAAGAATATGCCGGTTATTGGATTTAACAATGAGCCACCCACAATCGTGTTGATTAGTTAGAATTTTACACAACTCACATGTAGAGGCCAAGTCTCACAACAGAAGAAATATGTTATCTGACTACACAAGCAAGGAAAAGAGTGAGATATGAATATACCAAAGAGAATCAATTCGATTTGAAATATGGTTTTCACTTTTAGTAGGTTTTCAGCATGAATGTTTTCCTGACACTTCCTCTGCAGGTAGCAGGTGAAACAGAGAAGAGCTGCTCCCTTGCAAAGCAGGAGATCTCTTCAAACCTCCCTGAGCTTCCCAGAATCAAGCAGTATTTCCAAAAGTTCCTGCAACTATAGTTACTCTGATTAATGTCCTGAAGACAATGGGAGAGCCTGCTATGTGCGTTGTGGTCAATAGGATATATGACAAGTTATGCAAAGTGACTCCACAGAGCCAGCTTAGGGATAAATTGTGGAAGCAGCACAGACACCCACAGAAACTTAGAACTGCAAGTAACACAAAATGATGCATCACAGATGGGAGGGTGAGACCAGACAGATGAGACGAGCTTTAGTTTACAGGGAGCCTTCCTCGTGTATTCTATGTGAGACTGAACACACCTGTGCATAGAAGGAGCAAACATTATAAGGAACAGTAGACAAAGATTACAAACTGCCATGTGTGTCTAAAGTTGACTGGCTCTTTTAACATTGGATGAAGAATTGCTGGTTGGAAAAAAAGAATTTAAAAAGTTGGGACGGCATCAACAACCAAAAATTGATCACAACTCTCTCATCCTGCAAGACAGGGTTAGGGTCTCTGTTTCGTTTAGATGAGGCCTCTTCTAAAATTGCTTCTCCACCCTTTTGAAGATTATAAAAACTCAGTTTCACTTTAAGTCCCTGTAACCACATCCAACCAGCCGAGCCTAGATTTTCTGTCTGGACTCCTTTAAAGAGAGCACATATTTTATTTTCTTGGATATTTTCAACATATTAGCATTTTGTTACTTATTTTGAATATAAAGGCTGCACATATCATTTCAACAAATACAGATGTATTAAATTTGCATAATTTTACAATAATTCTCCATAATGAAGTTTTAATATGAGTTGGCAAAGTTCATCTGATACATTTTTAAATTAGCAAATGTTTTCATAAATGACAGAAGGCAGTAGTAAGCACATATTAAGAATCAGAAACTCAAAGGAAAATCATATAAAATATGTATGAAGGAAAGTCAATATTAGCATTCAGTGAAATGTGAATGATTGCATGTGGTGATGGATATGGAGCTGGAGAATGAATTAAAATACAGGGAAATTTTTCTCTTTGTGTTCTGTTGACTTGCCAATCTGATGAACTACTTTAATTCTCAATTATATGATATATCAACCTAAATAATAAAACAGTATTGTTGACATGAAATATGATTTCAAACAAACACAGTTTAAGTTAGGACATTCAAAACACAAAGTAAAGGACGCCCCACAGAGTGAGCGCCTCCTACAGGAATGCCTGTTCAAACCCTGGCTGCTCTGCTTCTGCTTCGCCCCCTGCTCGTGTGCCTGGGAAAGCAGCAGAAGGCAGCTCAAGCACCTGTGTTCCTACCACCCACACGTGAGATCTGGATGGAGTTCAGACCGACCGTCTCAGCCACTGCTATCATCTGAGTCTGAACCAGAAGACAAAAGATCTGTCTCACCAACCCCAGAAACTCTTGCTTTCAAATTAACAATTAAATCATAAAAAACAAAACAAACAAAACTCTCCTTGTTAGTGGTGGCTGTTTGGCATAGCAATTAAGACTCCATGGAAGATGTCTGTATCCCGTAATCAAATGCCTGATTTTGAGTGCCAGATCTGCTCCACATTCCGACTTTTTGCTGCAACAAAATCTGAGAAGTGGCAAGCTATGGCTCAAGTGGGAGATTTGGATTCCTGGGAAATTTAGCAATGAACCCATGGAGATTCTTTCTCTGTGTTCTCTCTCTCTCGCTTTCTCTCTCTCTCTCTCTCTCTCTATTAAATAAAAATGAAAACCAATGTTAGACATATTCTGCTAAGTTGGCTTTCAACTACTTTTTCTTGAGAACTCTTCTATTATTTTAAGGGCTGTGGAACTTATAAAATTATTACTGTAATCTTAATTTACAAACCTAATGGAAAATCACTTAGAAATTAAAGGGCCCAAATTCTGTTAAGTTAAATGCCAGAATTACCTGGAGAATGCACAATCTAGAAGTTGGAGTGACCTGGTAGGGAGACAGTGAGCACCTCCCTCGTGGGTAACCACTCTCACAGGAGAGCACGAAAACCAGGACAGGAGTAGGGGTGGCTAGACAGAAAGGCACCAGCCAGTATGTGTGGGGGTTGGATAGTACGTTGGATGGGTTGAACTAGGCTTCAATGCCCATTGACAAGTACCAGAGCTAAATGGGATGTGGGACAGACTGAAAAGCCTGCAGTACATACTGGCAAGCAGGGGAATCAGGGTGGGGAGCAGGCCTGGTGGGGTTATGGGGAGTCACCCCAACTAGGCTGCAGCTCCCACTGGTTTGTGTGAGGACCAAGTATGAAGTGGGCAGGATCGAGCTGGATTATAACATTCATTGGTTCAAGTGGATGATAGGACTGGAAACAGAACTGACCCAGCAATTGCAACGACCAGCATGTGCATAAGCTGATTGGGGTGACGGACTGTGCCGGACCCTGTACTGGAAAACTCACACAAGAATCAGGTCTGGGATCATCTCAGATGAAGTTTCTTTGGAGATCCCTCCAACTGAACTGCTGATCTCAGAACCCCAACCATGAAGATACTATATCTGCCAGTGGATTCTGAATAGGTTTCATCACGATTGGAAAGGCGAGATTGGCAGCAATTCAGACCTGTTGAACTATCAAAACTGCTTGAGCAGGACCCTCGGAGTGTGCCTCACATCGGGAACCTGGGATGGGTGGGAGGCTGGGTGGGGCTTTTCCCTTTGTTTCTCCCCTGACCCCAGATACGGGGGGGGGGGGGAATGGTGATATTAGTGTGGAAACAATGGTATTATCCACTTTTCTGTAGCCCTTGACCCTTTGTACCCTAATCTACTAAGTAAAATCATTAAAAAATTAATTAGTTAAAAAAATTAAAGGGCCCAAAAGAGTAATTTTCAACTTGGTCATTTCTTAATGAGAGACAACATGTTTTTCCAAAACTCAAAATCTACCTCTCAGGAATGAAAGATGTTCTATTTAAAGTTGCCTCAAGTAATTCTTGATAGGAAACCCGAAATCATTATAGAAAGAATTCTTCCTAGAAATTCAAATTCTTATACAAAAGAAATACCACTTTGACTTAAAAACGAAACAAAACAATAAAGCCATTTTCCAAGGTAGCAACATTGAAGAATCATGTGTATATCCAACTGTATCTGACTTTGGCGTTTGTTTTCATAAAAGCAATTAATAGAACTTCGTTTTTCATAGAACATGGCAGCATGTACTAGTAGTTCAGTGAACAAAAATGGGAAATTCTAATCTTTACTATTTGGTATCTATTATTTCATTCTTTGGAAAGGCAGAAAGAAGAGAAATCTATTCCATCCAGTACGTACCTCCCTTGTGAGCATACTGGTAGAAACCTGGATCAGAAACATAACCAGAATTCAACTCTTTATGGAATGTGGTAATCCAAACCGGCACACCAACTGCTTCACCAAATGACTAGAATTGAATAACTTTTTTATTTCAGTAAGATATGTTTACAATAAAAATGCATCATCTTAATAACTGTAAGTGTATATTTCAAATGTACTGAGAACATGCCGAAGATATGTAACTGGCATTGTCATTCATGGCTGAGTTCTCACCATGCACAAGACTGAGTATCTGTATCTGTTCAACAATGATCTCTTGGGTCTCCCCTGTGCTCCTGGAATCCACCAATTGACTTTGTGTCTCTGGGATTTAGTCTGTAAAGAATCTAATCATCACTAACATTCCATGAATGTAAATTTCTCTTGGCAGAATGCTCTCAAGATACATCCATGCTGTCACATAAGATGCAGATTTTTTTTTCTAAATGACTGAATAATGTTCTATTTATAGACCACATTTTTCTTGTGCCTTTTAGTCCCTGTGAAAAGTCCTACTGGGAACATAGGTGTACAGATATGTCTTCAAGACCCTACTTTGAATTTTACTCAGGAGGGCGATTGCTGGATCTTAGAGTAACTTTATGTTTAACTTTTTCAGGAATCACAATGCTGATTTCACAATCCTGCCAACAGAATACTAGGAGTTGCATTTTTTTTTCACATCTTCAGTAGTACTTGTTCTTTTCTGTTTGTTTGCTGTTCTTTTAATAGTTGTTACCCTGTTAGATCTGAAGTGATATTTCACCGTAGTTTAGGTTTTCATCTCCTTACATTCATTGGCACTTAACAATATTCCATGTGCTTATTGGCCATTTGGATACCTTCTTTGGAAAGATGTCTATTAAAATCCCTTGCCCATTTTTCAATTGTCTTGTTGTTGAATTTTTTTGGAATTCTTCATATATACCAGACATTAGTCCTTACAAGATACACAATTTGTAAATGTAGTCTTTCATTTTCTGGGTTTGGGTTGCCTTTTGATGCTGTTGGAATGTTATCTGGGATATAATTTTTTAGCGTGTATTTTGAATTTGTATATATGTTTTTCTTTTACTGCCGATGACTTTGATGTCACACCCAAGAAATCATTGCCAAATCTGATGTCATGAAGCATGAATAGATATGTTTTTGAATTTGTGCAAACTGTCAGCATGATTTTACTTACTGAATTCCTTCAACATGATTAATTACTTAACTACATTGGCTAAATCCAGTTTCTGGACTGACTTAAAATACCTTCAAAACTCTTCAAGAGCTTTTACCACTCAGAACTCCCAGGCATTAGCTTTATTTTGATTTCCTAGTGTTTTTATTATTATTATTATGTCAACTCTTCTAGGACCAGTGCAAAATAATATTACTGACCACCAAATATGAGAATGTGTGAATGCTGATAGTGATGGAATTCCCTAAACCAAGTAAGACAAGAAAAGAAAACAACTACTGTGGGTAAAAGTTAATGCCACAGGAATTAGACATAAGTAAAAATTAACCATGAGTAACGAGAGTTTCAAGAGGCACTTTCTCCAAACGACCTTAGAAGAACGTTTAGGAAATGATTCTACAAGTAAAAGAAAAAGTAATGATCCAAATACAAAAGGCAGTGGATGATAAAACCTGCTGTATGCGCTAGCTGTGGTTACCCAGGGACTCAGCCATAGGAAAAGAGGAAGGATGCCCAGAGTGTTGTCCTACACCCTTCCACTCAGAGCCTCAGTGGAAATCTGTTGCATGAATTAAAGTGTGCATGTATTGCTTCTATGTTATCTCAACACACATTCATGTTTTGTATGTAATCACTTAGCATTTGAAAGACAGGTTTATTAATTTTCAAAAATCTGGACATTTTCATTTTTGCCTCACCAAAGTATGATTGGAGAAATGTATCCATTTATGAGGCCAAGAGTCAATTCTGAATAAAGAACATATGTTTTTAAAGAGTTTGAAAGAAGAGACTATCAATTAAAAAAAATGCCATCCCATACTTTACAAAAACATTTAATAATTCTTTATCTAGGTCATTAGATTTGTTACCATATAACCATATAGTTGTTGGTAACATTTTATATTAATATAGAAATATTTTTACATTTTATTCTTTTTGTTTTCTTTTGTATTAAGTTTTTACTTACTTTTTAGCTCAGTATGTCATGAAAGATAAATTTTATATGTTGCTTTCCACTCTTTTGGGGCCAATAACTTTTATTTTGATAACCCCAACTTGTTAAAATTATTTTGCTTGGGCTAGTGTTGTAGAGTAACGAGTTAAGCCACTGCCGGTAGCATCAAATCCACAGAGGTGTCAGTTTGACTTTCTACCTCTCCTCTTCTGATCTAGTTCCCTGCTAATGGCCTGAGAAAAGCAGCAGAAGATTGTTCAAGGCCTTGCGCCCAGGCACACATGCAGGTGACCCATAGGCAGCTCCTGGTGCCTGGTTTTGGCCTGGCCCAGCTTTGCCTGTTGTCTTTTAGGGGAGTAAGCCAGTAGGTAAGTTCCGTCTTTCTCTTTCTCTGACTATTGCCTTTCAAGTAAGTAAAATGAATCTTTATAATATGATTTTACTCCGTTTCATTGACTTTTGCATTTAAATTTGTCTTAATTGCTGGTTGCATACTATGCTCCAAGTAGAATACTTTTAAATAAATATCTGCTGCTCCATTAAAAAGCTATGTGAATTAATGTTAATAATAAGAAAAACCTGCACCGGGGAAAAAAAAAACCAACAAAGAGAAAAAGAGTCAGCGCTGACACAACTTTCTGACACCATCAAATGAAGAAGTTAAACAGATTTTTGTTGATATTGGGGCTATTTCTAGAAGAGCAGATAATAAGTAAGATGAGATTTATAAGAAGAGATATAAATGCTATAAAAATATACACTAAGATCAGATCTAAATGGATAACAGATCTAAACCTACATCCAGAAACCTTCAAACTTTTGGAAGAAAATGTTGGAAACACACTGCAACACTTAGGGGTAGGCCCTCACTTCCTAAAAAAGACTCCAGATGCAGTAGAAATCAAGACCAAAATAAACAATTGGGACCTCATCAAACTAAGAAGCTTCTGTACAGCTAGAGAAACAATCAACAAAGTAAAAAGGCAACCCACAGAATGGGAGAAGATCTTCGCACACGACATAGGTGATAGAGGGCTAATATCCAGAATATACAAAGAGCTACAAAACAACCAAAATGTCAAAACAAGCAACCCACTCAAGAAATGGGCACGGGAAATGGGCAGACACTTCACAAAGGAACAAACCCAAATGGCAAATAAACATATGAAAAAATGCTCAAGTTCCCTGGCAATAAGGGAAATCCAAATTAAAACATCAATGAGGTACCACCTAACGCCAGTAAGACTGGCCCACATGAATAAAAGCACCAACAACACTTGTTGGCGAGGTTGCGGGGAAAAGGGAACCCTACTCCACTGCTGGTGGGGCTGCAGGCTGGTACAGCCTCTATGGAAATCAGTATGGAGAATATTCAAACAACTCAAATTCAACATACCATATGATCCAGCAATAGCACTCCTAGGAATATATCCAGAACACTTGTTCTATGAGAAACCAACATGCACTCCTATGTTCATAGCAGCACAATCAGTAATTGCAAAAACATGGAAACAACCAAAATGCCCATCAACAGAGGATTGGATAAGAAAGCTATGGTTCATCTACTCCATGGAATACTACTCAGCTATTAAAAAAAACAAAATGCAGTTCTTTGTGGCCAAATGGGCCAAACTGGAAACCATAATGCTAAGGGAAATGAGCCAATCCCAAAAGGTTAAATACCACATGTTTGCCTTAATTTAAGATGATATGATGTTATGTATAACATGTTATGTTTTGAATGTTATATGTTGTGTATAAACTAAAATTGAAGTATAGGTGAGGTGGTCACAGAAGGTGGCTGGGAACCCGCATTTACTTTTAACATATTGGTTACTCATTGCTATGTCAATTAATTCCATAATGATGTAAATTTTTGCTGATGGTATGTTGGAGCTTTCAATTGACTGGGATGATACTCTGCTGGCTCTGTCATCAGACCAGAGAGGGTATACCTAAGAAGCCGTTGAACTTGACGGGACAATAAGATGCTGGACTCTATGTTTGGTATACGCTTGCAATGGGGAAATCTCAACTGAACTTGAGCTGTGGTTGTGCAACAGGGTGGAGGAGTCCACCATGGTGGGAGGGTTTGGGGAGGGGTGGGAGAACCCAAGTATCTATGTAACTGTGTCACATAATACAATGTAATTACTGAAGTTAAATAATAAATAATTAAAAAAAATTAATGGAAAATTATAATTGAGAACAACAGCAATAGAAACAAAGATTGTCTTCATGGCTTCATTTGTAGACTCCAACGGAACCAGAAAAAAGTAATGACCTGGAAAATATGTAAATCTTATAAATTACAGTGATAAAAAATAAATTACAGTGATATAAATTGAGTTACAGGAATTATATCCACAAACAGACATACAAAGTAAAAAAAGTTTAATACTAATTAAAGGTTGTCTAAGATCTATAAGACATCATTAGACAGTTTCTAGATGTATTTATTTGGTGTTCTAGAAAAAGCAAAAAGAGAGTAGAGAAAAGATTTAAGAATGGCTGACAATTTTTCCAAAATTAATGAGACATACTAAGTCATACATCCAAGAAATTCAAAGAACACACAAGCAAAGTACATATATGTGCATGTACACACACACACAGCTTAGGCACATTGTATCTGCAGAAAACAAAAGCAAAAGACAAATCCTGCAGATATTCTTAAAGTAACACAGATATACAACATAAAAATATGCCTATAAGAATTTTCAAAATGGGGACAGAAAGGTATATGTATATAAAATGCATATAATGTTTATGTATAACACAATGTGTGTAACCACAAGCTAAGTGAAACAAAACCTACATGATGTTTATATTCTTATTTTAACATCCACACATAAAGCATGTGATATTCATCTTTTTGGGGATAGTTTATTTCATTTAGCATAAAGACAACCAATTTTATCTTCCATTTTGTTGCAATTGTCAAGACTTCAGGTTTTATTTGCATTCATTCAGGTGTTTGGGTGATAATCTATCATGTATTCAACCTCAGTAAATGGACATCTAGATTTTTACTTTCAAGAACAGATAGCATCTATGTTCCAGGATTACATCAGTAGGGGGGAAAAAGGCACAGAAAGTTTATAGTGAAAGAAAGATAGGGTTTTGAAAAGCTTTTTCTGGAATAATTGGACATACCTAGATTTCAGGGGGAAAAAACCCTGAATTAACTATCACAACTTAGACACAAATTAGTACAAAATATGAAATATGAAATTTAAAATAATTAGGAAATCCCAGGAGAAAATTCTTTGCTGGGGTCCGTGCAGAGGATGGTGGGGACCCAAAGGTGTGAAGAGAACTATTCCATTGCAGACAGGGCTGCAAGGAATTTCCCACTGCATGGCAGGGCTCAGCGGATGTCTCTACAACCACCTGAAGGCAGTTCCACCTTCCTTTGCATGGACACAGGACCACCCCGCTAAGAATACTGTGATCTATTCAGGCACTGTTTGCCACTGCAGAGTTGGTCTTTACTATCAATGTGAGCTTGAAAGTTGATGTTGCTGATGGGGAGAGCCACCAAATACATTTAGAAGATGGATAAAGGTTATGAATCATATGTCGCTTAAAATTGTATACATATACAAATAAACTCAAAAAAGTTCATTAGCCTTTACATTAATGAAAATAAAATTAACAAGGAAATATATTACATTGACCTGCGTGACTGGAATGAAAACGACACTCAATCCTGGTGAGAAGCAAAGGAAAGAATCAACAAAGTAAATAAGAAACCAACAGAATGGAAGAAGATTTTTGCACACTACACCAAAAACAAAGGGCTAATTTCCAGAATATACAGAGAGCTCCAGAACAACAATAACATCAAAACAAACAAACCAGTCAAGACATGGGCACAGGAAATTGACAGACACCTCACAAAGGAACAAATTCAAATGGCTAACAAACACATAAAAAATGCTCAAGCTCTCTGGCAATAAGGGAAATTCAAATAAAAACAACACTGAGGTTGCACCTAAAACCTGAAAGAATGGCCCATATACAAAAAACTACCAACAACAACCTGCTGGCGAGGTTGTGGAGAAAAGGGAACCCTACTCCACTGCTGGTGGGAATGCAGGCTACTGCAGCCACTATGGAAGTCAGTATGGAGAACACTTAGGCAATTAAAAATTCAGCTACCATACGACCCAGCAATACCACTTCTAGGAATATATCCAAAAGACTTGTTATACAACAAAGCAACATGCACTCCAATGTTTATTGCACCACAATCAACAATTAGAAGAACCTGAAAGCAGCCTAAATGCCCATAAACAGAAAGAATTGTATAAAGAAACTCTAATTCATCTACACTATGGAATACTATTCGACGATTAAAAAAATGAAATGCATTACTTTGTGGCCAAATGGGCCAAACTAGAGACCATAATGCTAAGGGAAATGAGCCAATCCCAAAAGGTCAGATTTCATATGTTTGCTGTCATATAATATAATATAATATAATATAATATAATATAATATAATATAATATCAAATCTAGTGATGTTGTATGTGAATCTTACTCTGTGTTAATCAATGTTACTTCATACTTACTTGTACCTAATGTAACAAGAACTTGTTACATGTGATATAATTCATTAATTAACCATCTATGAGTAGTGGATTATTTATAACCATCTGTGATTGTCAGTGTCCACATATAACTGTTATTGGTATGACCCATAAACAACGAAGGCCTAATCCTCATTGTACCTATATTAGGGCCCCAGGATGAAAGAATTAACCTGCAATGAAAAGTTTTTCTCCTACATGGCTGGGAGATACTCCAGTGGGAACATGACTTGGGAAAATTCACGATGGCTATACATTATGGTTCTAGAGAGGAGAACAGAAGGGAGGTGAGGTAAATAGGTATAGTGAAGGGGAGAGCCCACCACCAACCAAAGTGTATGAAAAGAAAACAATAAAAATTTTTGAAAAAGAAAAAATCCTGGGGGAAATGCTGCATGTTGTAGCTATTTGAGAAAAGCAACCTCAAGGGCATTAAAAGAACACACACACACGCGGAGAAGCAATTATCGTATAATCCAGCAACTGTACTCTAGGCATTAATAACTGAAGAACATGCACACATGACCGGAGGGTGGGGTGGTACTGGCAAGATGCCTAAGACATTGGTCGGGACACTCTGGTCCCACACCTGAAAGCCTGTGTTCAGCTCCTGCCCCACCCCTGACTCCAGGTCCCTGCTAATGCAGGCGCTGAGATGTGATAGCACTTGCTGAAGCAGTTTGCTCCCTCACACCATAAGAGAGACCTGGATCAGGCTCCTGCCCCTTGGCTTCCAATCGACCCATTATCAGCCTTTCTTGTGAAGCAGTGGATAGAAATTGTGTGTGTGTGTGTGTGTGTGTGTGTGTGTGTGTTTGCATGTGTGGTATTGTTGTTTCCCCTGCCATTTACATCCCTTTCTTAGATTCTCAAATATCTTTTGAAAAGTTTTACAAAAGGCTTGTATGCAAATATTTTTAAAAATTCTACACATAATCTGCTAAACTTGATAAGAACTCATGATCTTCTTCAGCAAGTGAATAAGTTTAATCAACCGGTGGCAGCATAGTATGGAATATGACTTTAAAATAAAACGTATAAGAAAAATAAAACTGTTGTTGTGTCTAACAGCCTGGATGAATTTCTGATTAAAATGTCCATGTAAAAAAAAAGTTGTACAATTTTATTTATGTTATTCTTCTCACATGACAAATTTATATAAATGGATGACAGATTAAGGCATCACCTGTCCTGGAGACCCTGGGGAGAGATGGGAAGTCTGGGTGCCATGGGGCAGGAGCAGCGTGGTAGATCCTTGTGGAAAGGGGATCGTTTCCCATCCTAATTGCTTCATTATTAACACCCTGGGTGAGACGCTGCATCACTCCCGCTGCCTGAGATGCGATCGCTATGGGAAATAGAGTGAGGGCATATGGAATGCTGTTTCCTGCAGTTGCATGGCAACCTACAAGGATACCAAAATGAAAACTTAATTGCAAAAATGAGGAGGGAATACACTTTTTCCAATTAAACAGGCAAAAAGAGAATCCATTGCCTACAGATCAACACTATCAAAAGAAATGCACCAGGGAATTACTAAGGGAAGAAAAAATTTTCAGTTAGAAAATTAAATATAAGCCAAAAAAGGATTAATACAGATAAAATGAAACTTTTTTTTATTTTTATCTTTCAGGAATTTAAAAACTATAACACGAACATTGCTTTATCATTATAAATTTAAACACTATGGGGTATCTGTTCTATACACTTTCTATTGTCCTTTAATTTCAATAGTATATCTTGAGGGGAAAAAAACATTTATTTTGTTCCGAAATGACATTAAAAATGTGTCAAGATTTGTGAAATGTAGACAAAACAGAACTCAGAGAAAGAAAGAGATGGATGGTTGACATGGTTTTGTTTTTCAATATGAAATGCCTTCAATAAGTAGGAAAAATTTCTGCTTAAATCAACTAGTGACAGAGGAGCCAGTTAAAGCCAAAACAAGCCAAGGAAAAGAATATGACGAGAAATCAACTAAATTAGAAACAGAGCAACAAAATAAAAACTCAACGAAATCAAAAGGTTGTTCTATGTGGCATGGGGGGGGATAATCATTAATATTGATAAAACTCTAGCCAAGCTGATTGTGGAAAAATAAAATGAAAGAGTAAAATAAAATTGTACATTCCACGCACATAAAATTAAAGTATACATGATTCCATGCACATAGATTCAACAAGTGAAAATTGCCAATATCCTTGAAAGTCACAAATCACCAAAATTCATGGAAGAAGTAAAGGACTCCATTAAGCCTACGCATATTCAGATAAGTGATTGTATAGATGAAAATATCCCAGCCGAAATATCCATACAGCCTAGCCACAGATGATTCCACTGGGGAACTCCACAAACATTGGCTTCCTTGAGGAGTTTATCAATTCAGGGATTATTCCTTGAGCACTTAACAATCTGATTGGGGATAAGTCAGTAAAACCAACAGAAAGATATCTTGGCCTGGTAATGCCTTCCTGTCCCATATTATGGTGCCACTATCAGATGTGGTGCACTGGGCAGTGGTGAGCACCAAGGATGGGAAGGGAAAGTATTAGAAAGGCAATAGAGACAGCAAGCGCCAAGGAGGACTGTGAGATTCCCGGGAGACATGTAGGGAAGACCTGACGCAGGAGAGGAATCAAGGCAGTTTCTGGCAGAAACACAGGCAGCATCTGACCCATGCTTCAGGAAAGGCATGATGTTGCAAAAGGCGATGAAAGATCGGTACCAGAGAGGACCCAACTGGCTTCCATCTTCTAAATCACTTTCCAGAATGTCAACACCCAGAGCCAAACCCAGGAGCCTTTCCAACTCAATCCAGGTCTCCCACAAAGGTGGCTCAGAACCAAGTCCCTGAGCCATCACCTGGTGCCTTCCAGGCTGTGCATTTGCTGGCAGCTGAAATTGGGAAAGAAGGTTCCAGAAGACTTGAAAGTTGTCCTTGGACTTTGAGGGAAGCAGCACAGGTGTGTTTCTGACAAGAATGTCACATGATCTGACTCGAGTACGATTACGATCACTTCTTTCACTGTGCTGAAAAAAGGAGACAGCAAGACAATAATGACCACTGAGACCCATCCTGCCTTCCAGGTAGGACATGCCAGGGACTGGACCCAAGCGCTATATGTGGTAACATTCTTGAAATGGTCAGAGTCAAGTCCAAAAAACTTAATCGTGAAGTAGAATTGACACTTCAATGAGGTTGTCCCCAACTAACATAGAGTGCTTGCTCCAAGACTCTTGTGGACATTTCTTGCTGGGAAATTCTTGCCTTTCTGTTTTAATGTTTAACAATAAACATGTGTACCTCCATATACAAGAAACATTTCTCCTTGAACTAACTGACATTTCCATAAAACTAAATCCATGTCTTCAATATTTACCCATATCCTAGTAGGAAAGATGGAAAAGAGTTATGTGTTGCTGTTGTCTGTGGGTTACAGTTCTTATTGACTGACCCATCTCTGTCCTTGTGTGATGCAGAGATCACTGAAGGGACTGTTTTCTGAGTCACAGTTGTCTCACATGAGGGCCACATAGCGCAGAAACCCACCTAATCCTTCTGGGTTTTCCCAAACCATTAAATCAGTGAATTCAGTTAGAAAATCTTCATGTGTCCCAGAGTTTCCTGTTATGTTTAGAAGTAGAAGAAGGGTGGAAATTTGGAGTAGTGATGCAGGAAACATCTGTATTCTGTTTGAGAGTTCCTGGGTTCAAGTCCTGGCTCCAGCTCTAAATTCTGGATTGAGCGCCTGAGTGTCAGATCCAGCCTGGCACAACCGTGGCTATTGCTGGCATTTCTGGAAGCAACCTTTGCATGAAAGATGCCTGCTTATAATCTCTCTCACTCTCTCTCTCTCTTTTTCTCTTTCTGTGTGTGTGTGTGTGTGTACACATATGTATCTTTCAAATTAAATAAATAGGTGCTCTTAATTTTTTAAGAAAATAAAGTGTATGAGTTTGCACCCAGTCTTCTGTGGGCAAAGTGGCATTTATTGAAAGAGGGAAATCATGCAACGCAGATCACCATCATTGGCGAGAACCACGGGTGTAAGCTCTGCTCTCTTGTAAGATTGGGTAACTGGCAGAGGCAGCCAACTCACAGAGGAGCCAGGCTGTCTGCCTAGAGCTCTGGTGATTTCCAACACCAGGAAGAACAAGCAAACGCAAGGGTATTTTCTGGCGCCAGAAGTCAGAAGAGGAACCCAGACCATTTTTTCCATCTTAAGAAAAATAAAGTAAATATTCTCCCACATTCTGGCTTCTGATGGCAGACTCTCTTATGCCATGAACTTGGGCAGCCTTATATAACCTATTAGCATCATGAAGCATGAGGTCTTTAAAACAAATGAGCTACAGCTGTTAAAATAATGCATGCCTCTATGATCATCAGCCTTCATTAAAAATTTAGCAAAGTTAAACAGTGAGTTTCAATTTCTTTCCTTTTTCTGAACACATGTAAAAGTAAAATTCAAATAGACCTTGCCTTGGAACAATTCATTCCAATATAATTTCATAGAACTTTTAACAATTAAAAAAAAAGAATTCTTAACAACAACAGCAACAAAAATATGAGTGGGCCTATGGGTCCTGGCCTCTATTATAACTACCTGTATCTTGCTGAAATTCTCTACAAGACTTTTTAAAATTCTGTTCTTAAACTCCAAATAGGAGTGGTTTCACAATAATTATGTGGGGGGAGTTAGAAAAAAATACAGACTGATGTGTGTTTCCTCTCATTCTCCATGTGTTTCCTTTAGCTGGATCAACACTGCAAAAAACAGAAAATGCTGTGACTGTCAGGAAAACTCCGGAAGGCATGTCTTCTGTGTTCCATCCTTTCTCCATTGGTCTTAAAATCCTATCAGGATCATAACTGGTAACTCATGGACAACAGACTCGAATCAGCATTAGACAATAATAAAACTACAAAGGCATATGGGGGGAATCAAGCACAATCCTGACAACCTCTTAATACGAGGTCATAGGCACAGAGCAGGGGGAATCCCAGAGTGAGTGGACAGGAGGAGGCTTGTATCCCAACCTTGAAGACTCCTAGATCCTCACCAAGGACTATCAGTATGGGCACCAAGGACTACATCCCAATTGCCAAGGAGACCACGGGGAATTGGAGAGTCTTCAAAGGCTGAGAACTCTAAGGTTACCCACCCCCATCTGGATCTATCATATGGGATGGAAGAAGCCCAAATCCTTCCTTGTAGGATCCAAGGTCACCGGAACAACAACCAGGAGTCCTGAGCGGTCCGCAGAATCAGAAGAACAGTAAACTTCCTTCAGGACTAGGGAAGGGAGCTTTCTCTGGTCCTTGCTTGGTTCCAACTTTGGGTCCCTACCCTCTCTAGCAATGACCATCAGGATTGCTCCAGAAACCCCTCAAAACAAACAAACTAACAAAAAAAAACTAGAATAGATAGAGAGCAACAGGAAAGCTTAGAATTAGACAGGAAATGGTCAGTGTGGACTCACTTATACCTTACTAGGTGGGACACAAAGATTAGTTACTCCTCACTAGGGTATTGAAGATTTCTCTGCACACCCCTCCTAAAACTGTTCTGCACCTAAACTGTTAACATATGTCTTGTTAGAGTTATAAGCCAGTCTAGACTACCCGAAAAACAGCCAGGTTCAGCAAAATTACGCTTCAACACTATAAAATGCTAAATACTAAAATGAAAATAGACATGAGACAGCTGAATAATAATTATCTATAACCATTTTAAGGTGTATCAAACCCGGTTGTATATAAACTAAAATTGAAATGTCAATGAAGAAGTCACAGGATGTGGTTAAGAACTTGCATTTTTTTTTCTTTCTTCTTCTTTTAACATATAGGTTACTCAATACAATGTCAATTAATTTCATAACGTTATAAATTGGGGCTTGTAATTGATTGGGATGATACTCTGCCAGCTCTACCTTCAGACCAGAGATGATCTCCCCAATAAGCCGTTGAACTTATCTGGACAATAAGATGCTGGACTCTATGCTTGGTATATACTTGCAATGAAAGAGTCTCAACTGAACTTGAACTGTGGTAATGCAACAAGGTGGAGGAATCCACCATGGGGGGGAGGGCTTGGGGAGGGGTGGGTGAATCCCAGAGCCTATTAAACTGTGTCACATAATGCAATGTAATTAATAATAATAAAAAAGAATCCTGTCTGTTGGGCTGAAAAATCCTGCCTCCCTTCAAACCTGTTCATCGAGATAGATTTGATTGAAAACAGAAACATCACAGGAGCAAACAGATGACATTTATTTTTAGGCTGCAAATACAAGTTTTGACCTGTTCAAATGAATGGTCAGTTCCTTGGATTGCTTCTGTCTCTGAGCTATTTCACCTCAACAGGAGGTGGCTGGTCTGCACTGTCAATATTTGTTCAAGGATTGCATTGTACCCTAGGAATATCTAGAGCCTCATGATTGCAATAAATAAATAGCACAAGCAGTGATCTGTCAAAACACGCTTCATAATTACTAGCAAGGTACTGCTCTTACTAGTTGCATGGATCCAATTTATACATCTTATCAAAGAGTATCTGATTTCATCAGAGTTTGCTTGGCAGTCACAGAAACACTTACAGAATCATAGTGCACCTGTGCAGGTGGAACTGTCCTAGTCACAGGTATAAACGTGTGTAGATGTGCATAATAAAAACCTTTGCCCAAATGCATTGACAGACGTATTCAAAATAAAATCTCCCAGAAGCCAAGTTCTAGTTAGAGAAGTGGGCATTGAATGTGGGAGCCAAATTAGGGGCAACCAGGTATCACAGGGGATATGCATTCAAGCACAAGGCTGTGAATCCAGCTAGTTGGTCAGACCACAAGCATCTTTGAATTGGAGCTGTGTCTTATCACTACAAAAACTTATTCCAGTTCGCTGAAAAGAGTCCATTTCTAAATCAACTGGTTCATGTATGAATTCTCTCACTTCACAAGCAAGTGGGGAAGAAAAGAGAAGTTGGTTACAACCTCCTGTTGGGAGAGAGACAGAGAGACTCAGGGAAGGGGTGAGGGTTAGGAAGGAGGCAGGTAGTACTGTTCCATGTGAAACTAATAGATAGAAGCCATGCCTTAATATATATATATGGGGGAAACTCAGCATCCTGGAAAATATCATGGTTGCTACACTTTTATTTTTTTCATAAGTAGTAAAGATATAACAGGGAAAAATAAGTAATTTCAATCCAGTTGATTAACAAAACACTAAAGTATTCTCACCAGGAGAATATATGTGTGTTTGGGTGTGTGTATACGTAATTGTCATTTGTTCCTGCTTCATGCATCCCAACTCAAATTTAAGTTGGCTAGAGTATCCTTACATAAAGTGTAAAAAGTTGCCTAAAGTAAATATTCTTTAGCTTTTCTTTTTGATATTGTTTATATAATTGATTGGGATGGAAGAGTGGAGAATTAGGGAAAAGTGGGTGAGACCATTGTTTCCAGATTTTCTATTTCTTCTTCCTGCATGTGGGAGAAGGGGAGAGAAAAGGAAGAAGCCAAACCCAGTCTCCCAACTGCCTCAGTACCCAGGGATGGGGAACGGCCACCAGATGTCATCCCAGAGTCCCCAATGAGGAGCATGCTCCAAGGATTCAGTTCAAGTGGTTTCTATAGTTCTGAAATGCTGTCGATCTCACCTCTCCAAGGGTGAGGAAATCCTTCCAAGGTCAATTGGCTGACATAGTCCACCTTAGAGTCTCCGTTCACCAGATCTTTGCTGTCAGCACTTGGTTAGTTGACCAATTGTTCTGCCCTCCTTCCTCTGCTATGGTACCCAATGTCGTCTGCAGGCCTTGGTGAACTTCTGTATGCCCCATGTGCATCTGGGCATGCTGTTCACTGCTCTGTCCAAACCACTGAGGAGGTCCAGTTCTGACACATGTATGCCATGGTCAGACACATCCTGTAATTCTCCCTGTGGTTGGAGTTCTGAGTCCAGTAGTTCCACTGGGGGAATCCCCAAAGAAACCTAATCTGAAGTGATCCCAGACCTGACTCTTGTGACTGCTTCCCAGTGTAAGGTCCAGCTCAGTCTGTCACCCACATCCACCTACACACACAGTGGTAGCTGCAATTGCTGGGCCAGTTCTGTCTCTGTCTTGTCTCCTACATAAAGCAGTGGATGCTGTGGCTAGCCCAAGCATACCCAGCAAACACTCAGCCTTCATGTACACCAGCAGGAACTCCAGTCTAGTCAGAACAATACCCAAAAACCCCCACCAGGCCTGCCTCAGCCCTGGTTTCTGTGCTTACCAGTACGTGCAGCAGACTGGTCCATTCTATCCTATGTCCCATTCAGCTCTCGTAGATGTCAATGGGCATTGAAGCCTAGTTCATTCCAACCAGCCCCACTATCCAGTCCACACTCATGCTGGCAGGTGCCACCACCTATCTAGGCAGTCCTTCCCCCTAGCTCTGGTGCTCATGCTCACCAATGGGAGTTGCAGTCCAGCAAAGAAGTGCCCAGTATCCCTACCGGGCCCACTCCCAATTCTGGATCTCGCACTCTCTAGGTAATTTTGCAGTTTAGCTTAATAGAACTTGCCTCCAGTCCCATCATTTACCAGATGATGCTGCAGCAAAGCTCAAACAACCTGCACTTACTCTGACTCATGCACGCACTAATGAATATAGTTAGTTAGCCTGGCCCTGGCTCTCCCTCTAACCTAGTTCACATGCAGGCCAATAAAAGTTGTAGCCCTGCCCAGCCTGCTCTGTCCCCAGTCCCAGTTCTCACATTCACCAGTGGGAGCAGTGGCCTAGGAGGGAAACCTCCCACACACACAGACCCACTGCTGGGCTTGAACCACCCTCCAACCAGGTCTCATATTTGCTGGTGGGTGCTGCAGCCTGGTCTAATATGTCCCGTCTCACCTCTGCATTGGCTGGAGGGTGTTGTAGCCTGGCCCAGCCTAGTCTACCATCATGTCCAGCTCAGGCTGGTGGGTTTTGAAGCCTAGCCCATCCCAGCCATCCCCCAGTCATGGGCCTAGGGTGAATTGGCTGATATTACAGCATGACCCAGCCTGTCCTGCACCTCATCCTGATTGTCAGATCTGCCAGTGGATGTTATGAACTGATTCAGCCTCATCTGCTCCCAGACCTGACCCATACACATGCCAGCAGGTACAGTAACCTGGCCTGGTCTGGCCTGCTCCCAGCCTGGGTACATGCACTGATCTGCAGGGACTGCATCCTGGCAAAGGAATTCCCCAAGCTCTTCTATCAGGACACTCCCGAGTCACAGATCTCATGCATACCAGTGGGTCCTTGACCCAGACTGACTTAGTATACCTCCTGTTTGGCAGGAGCAGTAGCATTGCCCAACCAGCCCACACCCATTGTGGTTCTTACTATAGGGTGATACAGCCTAGTCAGCGGGAGCTGAAACCCAGCCTAGCCCGTCCTATACCCACCCTGGCTCTCAAGAGCACAAGTGGGTGCTTGAATCTAGGCTAGTCTGACCCACCACAGACCTCGTCCACATCCATGCTAAGGGACACTGCACCCATGTTCAACCCAGACCACCACCCCCACATTCCAACTCTTACACTCACCAGTAGGAACCACAACCCAGACAAGCCATCCCTTTAGATCCTCAACTAGGCCTGATCCCAGCCACAGATCTTGCAAGTACCAGTGGTTGCTCTGACCCAGCTTGGCATAGCCCAACCCCCATCCTGGCCTTTTCCATCAGATGCTGCTGCCTGGTCTGTCCAAGCCTGCCCTCAGTCCTAACTCTTGCTGGCAGGTGCTTTGTCCTAGCCCTGCCCAATCTACTCCTATCCATGGCTCATGCAAACTGCTAGGTGCGATAGCCTAGCGTGGAATGACCCACACTGCGGTCTGGCTCCTGTACATGCCAGTAGGATAAGGTTGGCTAGGCTCTATTTCATCCACCACCCTCCAAAACCAACCCACACACTTGCCAATGAGTTGAGCTACTTTGCCCAGCCTGACCAACACCCAGGCCTGAATCACATGCTCACTAGCAGAAGCTACGACTCACCAGGGCAGTTTCCCAAGCTCCCCCACAAGACCTACTCTTAACCCAGATATTACATGTGCCAGTGAGTGCTAGGCCCTTACCTGGCATAGACTACTTGCTCCATCTCCACCTTTGTATGAGCTAATAAATGTTGCAGCCCAGCCTGCTCCACATTCTATTCTTGGGTGTGCCTGTGGGTGCTGAAACATGGATCAACCTGGTATGATTCCAACCCCAGCACCAATGAGTGTTAGAGGATTTCACGTTCATGCCTAGCTCAGCCTGTCACCACCCCCAGCTCTTAAGCAAACCAACAGAAATTGCAGTTTCACAGGGGTTGGCCCACATATCTCCCACAGAATCTGTCCCAGACCTGGTTATGTGCTGGTTAGTGTCATGGCCCAGCCTAACATAATCCATCTCTGGTTCCGACTCTTACTGACAGATACTATGATCTAGCCCTGCCAGGTAGGCTCCAGCCCTAGCTTTAGTGCGCATGGGAATGCAACCAGCCCAGCTCAGGTCTCCTAAGTGAGTTGGTGCATCAGTCTGATCCAGAAAGGTCCTCCAGCTTCCCTCTTCAAATCACTGTTTCAGCCCCCTCACTAACCTGCAAGTACAGTGGCCTTGTCATTGGAAGTCCCTCAGAAGCCATTCCTCACCTGTACCATACTCCCTCAGTGGTCCTCCCTCCCGCACATCCCCTTACCCCTTTCCCTGATCAACCCACAGTCTACCCTGCGCTGGGGAGTTCATGCATTACCCAGTCCAACCTTCTGTAGCCAGATCTTCTGGTGGAATAGTATGCTGGCCTGGAACCCTGCCTGCCCACTAGGGTCCCAAGCTCTTGGCACATGTCCAGGCCTGGGACCTTACCCTTCCACATACCCAAGATACAGGCCCTTTCAAAATTCCTCAAGCTCAATTCACCAGCACACCAGGCCAGCATGCTAACCTAGTCCTCCTTTTTCCTCCTACCTGAACAGGTCCTTACTCACCCCAGGACCCCTTCTCCCCCAAGCAATCCCAGACCCCTAAGCCCCCACGAGCATGCTGCCTGCTATGCCATAGGCATCCAGGCACAGAAGGCAGCAGCAGGTCTGGCTAAGCCAGTGCAAAAGATACATAAGCTGGCAGCAGACCTGGCCCCACGGGTGCAAAAGGTGGCAGTGTGCCCCACACTAAAATAGATCATTTTGTACTATCTTTTTTGTTGTTATTAGAGAAAGACAATTAAGTAAGTGTCACAGTGATGATGACAACATTTATCACATGCTGACTGGTGCATACACTTCTCAGTTACATATTTTCTTTTTATTCTTACAGTGACCCTATACGTAGCATTTTGTTTTCCAAATCACATGTACAAGGAAAAGAGAGACTCAGAATATTACCGACTTTGTTAGGGCTAACACAAAACTTAATTCTGTTGGATGCCAAGCTATGTTAAGGATCCCAGCCTCCTAACGTCTTTCATCATTTCATAGTTGCATAAACATTTATCTGGAAAAACACTGAATCTGCCAAATGCATTTAAGTCTCTTGGTGGCCTAGAATTCCAGAAATCAGAGCCAACAGGAACCCCAGGTTTCATCTAAGCTAGCCCCCTTTAGTGGCAGTGCACACACACACACACACACACACACACACACACACACACACACTGAAGCTGAAAATTTGGAGTCACTCCCCCATGCATTCCTCTCCATTGAATCTGTAATAAATCCCGCTTGGACGACCTTTGTTCATCATCTTCACAGCTGCTGCCCTTAAGGAAGACACCACAGTCATCTAGCCCCTGAACTCGTCCAAGCACCAGCTCCATCTCTCAGCCAACAGCTCCCACCCAGCTCTTCCCAGTGTGGTATGAGGTCAGCATCAGCATCACAGGAATTTATAAGATGAGGAACTCCCAGCTTCCCTCCAACTGTGCTGAGCTGGAAGCTACATCCTCCTGGCTACAGGATATGCCTTTGCACCATGAAGTACACTGGTTTTAAGGAAACTTTTCAGCAATTTGGTTGGGGTGAGCATGGGGTTGAAAGTGGGGTTTGTGCAACCCCTGGATTTATTGATCCTGGTTGAGAACCAGCCAGACATCAGGACCACCAGGACATTTTAGCTAGCGGACTAAAGCTAACACCTTCATTCAAACTATCAAATCTCCCCTTCATCTTTTACTGGTGGCACACACCCTTCCTAAGGAAAAGCTAGCTAGATTGCAGGTAGCTATAATCTTAGTTGATTACAATCGATGACACAAGTTCTTTCTTTATTTGTGGTGTGTGTGTGTGCATGCATGTGTGACAAATTGTGGTGCTCACTGTAAGGACCCCTGGAGTGTACGCCTTCATCTTCCAGGACATACTTTCACTGAGCTTTCCTCCAATCTCAAAGAGAATAAAGCACAATTTGGATCTGACCACTTCTGTCTGGTTTATCTGTGAGTTCTCACTGCATTCACAGCCAGAGGTTCACACTAACTCACTTTCCTTCCAGCTACTTCATTTTGCTCTTTCATTGAACTCTGGTTCACCTGAGTGTTTTTCTGAATCTTGTCTCTGCCTTTCCAAGGACTGCATCTGAGTCAGCTCACTTCCCAGTCCACAGACAATGACGCTGTTTCCAGGGCTGGTGCCTGGAGCCTGGGGCTGGGAGGGTCTCATCCTCTCATGAGCCCTAGTACCTTCTGGGCACACCTTTTGCTTTCGTGTGCTTTACACATGAAGGTGGCTTTTGCTTCTTCCATGATTTCTCCTCTATCCCTTCAATCTGTGCCTGATTTTTGGTCAGAACTTTTCTCTTACCCCAGTGCCCTTTCTCACAGAAGCTGCCCTCCCCCAAAAAAAGTGAACCCAAACCATCTCTAATAATACATGTACAAAGGGACTTTTTTAGAAATTAAGTTATTTATTTTATGACAACAGTTCCAAAGAATCTGGGATTTCCCTTCCCCCTCTCAGGCCCCTCACCCACTGGTTTCATCTATCCTATTACAATAGTACAGTCCTTCAAAATTGGTCATACCTCCTCTCCCTCCCCATACCCCTGCTTCTCCACTGATTTTCCCCACATGTTATTACATAGTACACTCCTTCATAAATAGTCCTAAATCCATCATTCTGCTCTTTAAGTTTCTCCTGACATTGTGGGAATGGACGATGGCACAGAGTCCATCACCCTATTGTCAAGATTTATTTAATACTTTCACTAGGAGTCTGTCTTTGACTTGGAATTAGAGATGTATTCTACACTGTATCTTCACATCTAGATATGATAGTCCCTATTACACAGTTACTATACACTCCCTTAAATGAAAAGTCCTAAAACAAAATTAACAACAGGAAGAAAAATAGGAAATTTACAACAACTTGAGTGAAATAACACGCTACTGAATGACCAGTGTGCCACTAAAGAAATGAAAATCAATCTTTCTTGAAGCAAGTGATGCTACTGTATGATCTATGAGTCAGTGAAGAAATTAATAGGACTAAAAAACTTGTTGAAGAAAAGAAGATACTTAACAAAAATATCAAAACTTAGGAGATGCAGCAAAAGCAGTATTGAAAAGGCTATTGGTGTTACATTTTGTATGAAGGTTGCCTTATATCAGAGAGAAGATATGATATTTATCCTTTTGGGATTAACTCAGTTCACTGAGCATAATGGCCTCTAGTCGGGACCATTTTGTTGCAAATGGTAGAATTTCATTTTTTAAAAGATTTTTATATTTTTATTGCAAAGTCAGATATAGAGAGAGAAGGAGAAACAGAGAAGATCTTCTATCTGATGATACACTCCTCAAGTGACTGCAACGGCTGGCGCTGCACTGATCCAAAGCCAGGAGCCAGGAGCTTCTTCTGAGTCTCTCATGAAGGTGCAGGGTCTCAAGACTTTGGGCCGTGCTTGACTGCTTTCCCAGGCCACAATCAGGAAGTTGGATGGGAAGCAGGGCCTCCAGGATTAGAACCAGTGCTCATATGGGATCCCAGAGCTTTCAAGGCGAGGACTTTAGCCGCTACGCCACCATGCTGGGCCCTAGAATTTCATTCTTTTTAATGGCTGAGTAATATTCCATGGAGTAGATGTACCACAGGGTTTTTTTTTCATCCATTCCTCTTTTGACAGCCAGCTGGGTTGTTCCCTTGTCTTTGCTAGTGCAGATCGTGCTGTGGTAGAGGATTACAGATCCGTTTCTCATATGCAGATTTAATTTCCTTTGGATATATTCCCAGGAATGGCATAGCTGGGTCATGCAGCAGACCAATTTTCAGTTCTCTTTGCACTCTATACAGACTCCCATAGCGGTTGTACTAGCCTATACTCCCACTAACAGTTAAGGAGAGTACCTTTCTCCCCACATCCACACCAGCAGGTATTATTAGTGAAGTTCTGAATGTAGGCCAATCTCACTGGAGTTATTTGGAACCTCAATGGATTTCAAAATTATTTTGCAACAAAATGTATCTTTTTAATTTAATTTTTCTATGAACTTTAAAAAATCATTTTTACGAACAAACATCTATAATACCATTTGCACACCCAGTGAGAATAGCTCATTATTTCATTTCTACTATTCTCCCATTCACAATCAGTTTTTCTCGGATTTGCCGAGCTGATTTTTTGAATCTGGTTGCAAACAACACCTGCATTTTGAATCACTTTCTTTCTTCTTTGCCTTCTCTCCCCACTCTCCGATTGATATTGAAGTTAGAGGTCCATCAAGTAAAACAAACAACGTGACGGGTGGGGGCAAACAACCAGCCCGCTGTGCACCTGCAGCATTAGCCACCTCGACATCCTCCTTCCCGCAGCCAGCCTTCCAGGCCGCACCACCCTCACCCGAAGGCGGGTGGTTTCCTCATCTGCTATTGTGGTGTTTGAAATTTGCTCTTATGTAACTCAGCAAAAATAAAAAAGGTAGCGAGAGTGGCAAAGGAGATAGAAAATGTTGGTGGTGGCCAAAAATGAAGGAAAACACAGGCTGTGTTCCTGTTTGTTCTCTTTATGTCTGTTCCCAATTTCCTGCTAAACATGCTAAAAGTAAAACTGAAATAAAAAAATTAACTGTAGGTTAGAGCATGTCATGCCTTTGTGCAAAATTCTCCAATCATTTCTCATCTCAGGAAAATTCAAGAGCTTGGCCACATCCACAGAAATCTATTAACGGGTCCTGAAATTAGTCTAGTGCCTCATGATGGGTGCTTTAACACAAGAAATAGGACAAAATAGAACAGGAGCGTAAAAATACTGGAGGATTTGAATGTACAATAAAAGTATGTAGTGTACAAAAAAAATCATTTTTAGATTTTACTAATTCAATAGGTAAAGCAACAGAAATCTGCTAGTATATTTTCTGAATCCCTCCCTGTGCCCGCCAACAGCTGGTGATAGGACAGAAAAATTCAGAAGAGGAACTCAAACTGTCTCCCAAATGGGTGGTCAGCACCAAGGTGATGGAGCCGATGCTTACTACTTTCAAAGGCATGAACCAGCAGAGAGCGGAATGAGCCACACAGGCAAGATTTAAAGCAGGCACTCTAATACAAGAGAAAGATGTCAAAAAATGGCATCTGAACCTCATCCCAAATGCCTGCCGCTCAACAAACTGTTGGAAATCCCTGGTAATTGTGTAGGTCATCTACACCTTGAACCTTGTGAAATAAAAAAGTCCATTTGTATTGTTCATTATTATATCTGACCACATACACATTGTTTCATTTTTCAGTGAAAGATTCTACCCGTTTCCTTCACTAGACAGATGACAAGAACGAAGCCCAGAAGTGCTGAGTTGGCTTTCTGAAAGCCACACATTTGGGGAGCTTGCCTCTCATTATGTTTTGTCTGCATATACAGATTCAGCAAGCTCAGACACAGCCCTTCCTCACTGAAAATGACACGAGAGGCATAAACCTTGACAAAACAACTCAAATCCCCACCGTGAGGCAATTGTGGAACCTCAACCCCCATTGGCTGTCAAGAGCAGCATTGTGAAGACAGCTGTTTTCCATTGATGGGGCTCTACGACAAAAAAAGAAAGGGAAAAAAAAACTTTTAAGAGTGCTTCACCCCAACTCTTAAATTCACTCCAACAATATGAATGGAAACGAACAGAACACAGGGAACCCATGCTCTGACTCCCTGGCCACCGACCCAGTGGTTCCTGCAGCAGGGGCAGAATGGAATGGCGAATTACTCTCTGAACCACAGCCCACTTCTGAGCAAGAGATCTAGTGTCACCCCCGCGTGAGCCTGAACTGGCCTTCCTGGCCAGATGTGGCGGTAGAACGCACCTTGCCTTTCATGTCCAAGACAGAATCAGTGCAGCAGGAAACTGGCGTGGATGGGAAAAGTCCTCCTGGAGATAGAATAATAGAATGTCCTTCAATGCCAATGTTTGGAACGCACTTGTTTTTGAGATCAAACTAAGAAATTATATTTGTTCTAGTAGCACAGATGATTGTGTGCTATTGACACAAATCAATTTCTCCTAAAACAGACAACAAAAATCTGGGATAATAGAAAAGGAGAATAGAAGAACAGGCTTAGCCATAGGAATGCCAACATCACATTAAGCAGAATTCCCCAAGGATAATATTCCTTCCAGAAGAAATATTGTGACTTAGGAATTTGAGGGCCTGCAAAGAAAAGTGCTGGTAGTGCTTGAACAGTCACACTTCACATCCCCTGCTGTGGGCATCTAATCCTCCTATCCAGAGCCTTGATTGCCTGGCATGGGATTGGGTTCCCACCAGCATTCTATAGGCATAGCATTGAAGTGACTATGGGTAGCAGTGTTCACACACATTGCTGTGGCAAGCAGCAAAGCTGCAAACGTCATTGACCACACAGGTGGCCCCTCCATGGCTCAGCTACTATTGCTGAAGATGCTCTGATTAAGTAGTTAGGCACCTCTCTCTGAACCCGAGGCACAGGTATATGTCCTCCTGGATTTTGACAGCATCTGCTTCTGTAATGGAGATCAGCCACTAAGAAATAGAATACAACCTAGGGATGCACCTGTTCTGAGCAGGTCACATAATAAGAGTGCGTTGATACAATAATAAGCATAATACAATGTTACAATGACAAACTTTGCCATACTTAGCACCTGAAAATAACAGCTCAGCAAAATGATCCACATGTACAAATCATGTAGGGATCACCTCAACTTAGGTACCTCAAAAGGGTTGTAAGAAAGCACACGCATGGTGGTATAAACAGCCTTTCAACATCGTTTTTTAGAGGTTTATTAATTTTTATTGGAAAGTTTTACAGAGAGAGGGAGAGACATAAATATTTTCCATCCATTGGTTCACTCCACAAGTGACAGTGAGTTCAGGGTCCCAAATCTTTAGGATGTCCTACACTGATTTCCCAGGCCACAAGCAGGGAGCTGGATGGAGAGTGGAACAGTCAGAACCTGAACAAGCACCCATACGGGATGCCAGCACCTGAGCCATTGCACGGGGCCCATAAACAGCCTTTTAATTATAGTCCACAAAAGCACTTATTTCTGCTGCAAGATGCAAAGCATTTGTGGTCAGACAACATGTGGCCTTTGAGGAATTAAAAGCAGATTAGGAAGACCTACTGCAGCCAACCATGCTTTCCCCATGATGGAACCTCACAAGGGTTAATTCTATTGTCCTACGCACCAAGCGCTACTGAGTGGTGAGTGTTCTACAAGGGTGTGCACGCCTGTGTGTTTGTGAGCATGGGGAATGCAAGACAGAAGCTGAGGACATCGCTGGAAAAATCCCAGGCATGCACGTTGCTGGGTTTCAGCTTGAAATACAACCCCATGGGAAGAGTTCCCTATCGCCGAGCATCCGTGTTGGCCCTCCCAAGGCTGCTTTTTCATTGCACAGCATGACAGCAAGACAGGCAAGAGAAGATGGGCTTCACCTTCATTTTTTTGAATGATCAAAGCCGAGAAGTGAATCACTAAGACAAGAAGTGAATCACTGAGCGAGAAACAGCTTGCCTTGTCACTTTTCCTGTCCCCTGGCATCGTAAATCCCAAAGACAGGCAGAGTGGCCCAGGAACCCGCTCTCCTTGCTATGGCCTGTCACCTTCATGCCTTCCCCCAACCAGGGCATGCGGGACCGGCCAGAGGCAGGAGCTGAACATTTGCTTCAGGCAGCAAGTGGTTGTGTTTGTTCTAGCGAAGATATGTACAAACATTCTATCTGAACACTCACATGCAGAGTACATTTGTTTATATACAAACATATGCATACACATATATAACATTTCAGACCTTTGGCTCTTAGAAACGTGAAAACAGATACTCTTCTTTCAGGCAGCACCTGGTGCCGTTGCAGATTCCCGTTTGGGAATATCTGGGTTTTCAGTGCTGGCTGCGCTTCTGATTCCAGCTTCCTCCTGTTGCTCACCCTGGAAGGCAGCCAGTGATGGCTGGAGCACTTGGACACCTGCCACCCATTCGGGAATCTCAGCTTGTGTTCCTAGCCTCAGCTGTTGTGGACATATGGAGAGTGACCCAGTAGATGGGAGCTCTCTTTTCATGTCTCAATCAATTATTATTATTTAATGTTAAAAATGGAGAGGACTCTCTTCGAGCCAGAGGAGTGAGCAAGCAGTGCCCAGTCCTACTTCCTTCAGGCCCCTGAACCTGGGAAACCTTAGGGGGCATGACCTTGTGTCCTCTGACACCAGCTGCTCAGAGGGAGACCTGACTGGTAGATAACAGCCCCTGCAGGTGGCTGGGGAGGGACACACATTCCAGGAGTAGCAGCACACATTCAGGAGAGCCTGAGGCTGGAGTCCTCTCGTCTTGGGAAGAACACAGAACCTGTGATTTGGCATCAGACTGAGTGGCAGCAGGGAACACAAGCTCCAAAGAGAGGCCGGAGAGTCTGTACATATTACTTCAAGTGACCAACAGGTACAGACCAGAGGAGATCATTTTGTGATTTTGATTTTTTTGAATTTTATTTATGTATTTGAGAGAGAGAACCGCCTGCTGGTTCACTTCCCAAATACCCACAGCAGCTGGAATGCCTAAAGCCAAGAACTGCCACATGGGTGGCAGAGACCTCTTGAATCAGAGGATGGAAGATTCTCTCTTCCCCCTCTCCTGTCTCATCTCTCTCTTCCTCCTTCTCTCTCTCTCTCTAGCTCTTTCAAGTAAATAAAAATAAACCTTTTTAAAAGAGTAAATGAAAGAAATATATTCAGGTAAGAAAATATATCCTTTTGAAATTATATCTCATTTCTATATTGAGCCAACCTGGAAACATTTGTAGTACCTGGAAAAGTTTTTCAAAAAATGTTTATGAGTATTCTAGGTATTAATCTATTTAGGCCTTTAGCATAAATCGTAGCTAGCAATCCCATTTTCAGAATGGGTGTGTCAACATCTATAACAGTAAAAGAAGTCATAAATAGTTAAAAGTCAAAGTGAAAAACAAAGTTGGAAGCTAACAATCATTTGCAATTAAAGGACTTGGAATCCATGTCATCAGTAAAATGAATTTCTCTTTCTAAAATGAAAAGGGTAAGACAAGTCCAATACCTTTTCCGTATAATATGGCAAGGCTATTACAGCGAACTACAAAGAAAGCCCAACCCAACCTGGCCCCAGCTGCTGTGCCCCGTCAGGACCACAGCGGCCTGTTACCTTAACTGTCACTCATCATCTATGTCAAACAGTTTACAGAGAGAGAGCATAAATTCTAACCCCGGGCCAGGCGTGCCATCAACGAGTTTGGAAGTTTACATTCTGCTGGGGTGAGGTCACTGTGGACTGTCACAGGTGATCAATGACTCCTCCAGGGTCATTAGCCCTCCACGGGTTGCCCAGTTTTAACAGGTTTACTTACAGATCTTGGAAAATGATTTCCTATGCAAATACAATCTCAAAAAGCAATGGCAATCTAAGTGCCATCTAAATGTTTGGTATTTTAGACACAGTCGGTGATCAAACAAAGGTGAAAGAAGTATGCCTTTCAACAAGCAGACTTAGCATTTTCAACCAGAACATACTATCAGAGAGAGCTGACTCTCTCATCCCCATAGTCCTCGTCTCCATGCAGTGTGTCTGTATCTTCCAGTGATTTCCTGGGTCTTCTGTATTAATACAGGGGAGCTAGGGTACCACGGTGAATATTTTACTGAAATGTGGAGAGCAGTAGATTTTTTTTTTCTCAGTCCCAGAAGAGCCTGACATTTTAATCTGCTTGTCTCTGAGTTGTTCCAGTTCTTGACAATGCCAAAAGAAGGCTTCATTTTGCCTGCAGGATGGATAGCAAGGGCAACTTGACATAACACTTTTCTTATCTCGGAAGGAGGTGATTCCACAATTGTCATCTCATGGTGCAGCAGTCACCACGATTCTTTCTCAGATGGTGGAGTTTTTATACTGCCAGGAATTTATTTAGCATTTGATAAGAGAGAAAGTGAAAAGAAATGTGTAATTACAAGATGTGGGCGAACTTAGGAGTGGTCAGAGTAACTAGTGTCCCTTTGCCAAGGACAGATAACACCCTCTGCACTGGATCACTACAGCATCAGCTGGACCTGGGGAACCAGCACCTGTGCATGGCCCTGGTGAGCACTGCCGTCCTTTCGTAAGCATGACTGATGTTTTATATAAATTGCATGACACTGCATGGCTCAGTGTGCTGTGTTCAGGCAAGAATTTTGGCACATTTTCCTCTGTCTCTAAGCAGCTGACTGGCAAATACACGCTGTGGGTTTCAATTGACCAGAACGGATAGTGTGAGTAGCTCCGAAGATTCAAGCAACAACAAGAAAACCACCCAAACACCACACCTTGTTTCCAAGAAGGTCAGCATCACCCATTATGTGCCCAGAAGGACCAATCCACAGCCATCATAGTTCCTAGGTCTGTACCAAGAGGTGTTTTGAGGGTTCCTAAAATGACACCATTCAACCCCAAACATAGAATGAATGGAAAACGCTGTGAGTTCAAACAAACGAATTTTCTTGCATCAGCTTTTAAACTTTATTTATTATCAAGAGGATTGCAAATGTAATGTATCTTTGCATTATTCATGATGCTTAAGACCCGCAGGAAATATCACATTGATGAATTACTTTTCTCTTGAATTATGATACTAAAATGAAGTGACTGAATGTTTAAAAATACTTATTCATGTGGAAGTTTGCCCTTCATTGATACTCTAGGCTCATTCCAATAATTTCTCTTGACCAAATCATAGTGGTAATTATCTTTACTGCTATTTTAAAAGCCACATAGCTATTATATAATAACATTTAAAAATAGAAAAAGTTACTTTGCTTAAAATATTTAAAATTTATTGCTTAACATTTTAGAGTTGACTGTCATAAAAATACAATTATTTCCCCTGAAGCGAAAAATTGGCAAGTGTGAGAATATCCTCTTGAAAAATATTGCTAATAAAAAAATAATTTTGGGAAACATTTTGAGTAGCAGCAACATCACTCTTATTGCATAACCCCTCTGGATAAGTCATTTTAAGGAAAAGACTCGATGTGTGGGCTCCACTATATTTGTTGCACATTAAGCAGTTTCTTATACGGAGCTCTTCTTAGTGCAAGTGTCAGGGGTTGGAGGAGGGTATTTCATGATATGGCTGCAAAAACTAGAGTTTTCAAAGGGTGAAGTGGGAAGGGGATAGTGGTTGTCATAGAAACCAGGGACACTCTGTGGTCTCCAGATTTCAAGTGCACCTGCCAGCAGCATGGCTGGTGAGGGGAAAGCCACCTACAAGGCTCTGCTTCCTCAAAGCCACAAACACCTCTGCGATGCAGGTCTCTTGAGCAACCAACTTCCAAGGTTTTGCCTTTCTGCAGCCCTACACCTCAGCAGACAGTAGTGTGAGTGGATTTCCATAGTGCTTCTTGTGTTGCAAGAAGGTTTGGAGAGGGGTGGGTGGGGAGCAGCGGCTTCCATGGAGCCAGAACTGTTCCATAGTGTTACCTGTCTTCAGAAGACCACGACTCACAGGCCAACAATAGACCAACGTTCCCATGCTCCAAGGCTCTTCACTCCCCAGTGCTTCTTCGCTCTTTTCCCCTATTTTATATGTGATTAAAAATTAGGATGTAAGGGAGGGCACTTGGCACAGTGGTTAGAAAACTCCTTGAAATACCCACACCCACAATCGGAGCCTGAGTTTAAGACCCAGAAATGACACCTGAGTCCGGCTTCGTCCTAATGCACAGTACCCAGTGTGGGTGGCCTAGATGGAGCTGCATGCCCTAGGCTTCAGCTTGATCCACAACCCCACTGTCAACAGCACATCTGAAACATTTTCTTCTTAAGGGACATCAAGTCAGGAACATGTGTCACTCCCACCACGAAGGAGTCCTGCAGCTACACTCCTGCACAACACTTCACCATCACACCCTTCACATATTTTCCGCAGAGAATTGAAAGGAAATCCATTTTTATTAATTGTCAGAGAATATTTTTCTTTTCAAAAATACAACAGTGGAGTCCACCTAGATAACTTACTTGAATGAATAAATTTGAGTGCAGGAGAGAGTGCTCTTCTTTGGAGTGGCCTAAAAAAAAAAAAAAGACAAATGGGAAGTAAGATTGGAAGAAAAAAGCATTTAGTTTTATTTCTATATCTCATACCTCCAACTTCTTGGAGGTGAGGAAAGTCACTACGAATCTAATTTCCCTCTTTCTTTTCATCACAATAAATGTGTGCTTTCATGTAGTTTTTTTTTAAAAACTTTATATATTTACCATATTTAATTCTTAGTTTAAATTATTGAGGCTTCATAATTATGAAATAGCAACCTGGAATTTTCTATTTCCTTACTGCTGAAATAATTTTAGAATCTTTGAGAATCATGAATAATATTCACTTCATATACAACAAATATTTTTCTGATATATTGACATTATAGAAGAAAAAGAATTAGCCCTTTATATTATTTAAAGACTTGTTTATTTGAAAGGTAGAAGTAAAGAAGGAAAAGTATTGCTTACCTGCTGGTTCACATCCCAAACGGCTATACTTTCTGGGGCTGCGTCAGGTTGAAGCTAGGAGCCTGGAATTCCGTTTGGGTCTCCCCTGGGGTGGCAAGTATTAACTGTCAAGCAGCTGGACTCAAACTGGCTCTCATTTTGGGATGCTGGCACTATAAGAACAGGATGCTACATCACAAATGGTAAAGCCAGTCCTAATCTTTAAAATGCTTTACAGTTAGCCAAAGTCTGAATTTTTCCAGATCAAAATGGAAGAAGAGAAAATGGAAAAATGGAGAGAAGGACAGGGAAAAAGATGAGGAGAAAGAATCATGGGAAAGTGAAGTCTCCTAGTTCCATTGGTTGCATTCCTCATTTCCCAGCTCTGCCCTTTTCTTATTATCTAAGACTTATTCATTTATATTGGAAAGGCAGATTTATAGACAGAAGCAAAAACAAAGATCTTCCATCTTCTGGTTCACTCCCCAAATGATCACAATGGCCAGAACTGAGACAATCCGAAGCCAGGACCCAGGAGCCAGGAGCTTCTGGGTCTCCCACGTGGGTGCAGAGTCCCAAGGCTTTGGGCTGTCCTCAACTCCTTTCCCAGGCCAGATGTGGGAAGCTGGATAAGAACTAGAACATCTGGGACGTGAACCGATGCCTGTACAGGATGCCAGTACTTGTAGGTGGAGTATTAGCCAATCAAGCCATCATGCTGGCCCTGCCCCAGCTCTGATCTTGCCTGAGTTTGACAAGAGCAATTTCATTGTGGTAATGACAACTTGCAAGAAACAAACAGGAGGCTATTCTGAAAGGTGCACAGAATCAGAGCAACAAGAGAACTCAGGACACGAAGAATGACTAGTAATGGACTCCTGGAGTTACTTCCTACCTGCTCCAACCCAGGCCTGGCGCTGGAGATATCAGTGCTGTGAAAATGTCCAGGGAGAAAGATGCTGTAGCCCCAACCAAGGCCAGCCCTGCTGTCCAGAAGACCACAAAGGGGCAGGACAGAATCCCCTTCCACCCCTTTCCAGATACAAGTAAGTAGAGAAAATATGTTTCCTTCCTCACCCCAGCCCAATTGCAGGCTAACTGCCTATGGCAAAGATAGAGCAAACACTGAAGACTCCGGCTCCTGGTTAAGCCACATGCAACTTCCCATGACAGATCATAGGCAATTCCCAAGACTTTGCCTGACAAGGCTCCTCCAGAAAGGCCCCGTTCTTACACCAAGGTGAGTGCATTGCCACAGCCAGACAGAGGTATCCTCCACACACTGGTCCATTCCCCCAGTGTCCACCATAACTAGGTTTGGGTCAGACTGAAACCAAGAGCCAAGAATTCCATCTGGGTCCTCCTGTGGATGGTAAGTCCCAAGTACTTGCTCTGTGTTTTGTTGTCTTCTCCAGCACATCCTCAAGGAGCCGGATCAGAACCACACTAGCTCCTGGACTCTGATATGGGATTCTGGGGTCACAAACAATAGCTTAACCTGATATGACACAACACCTGCTACTAAAGCCTTTTTTGTCTTATAAGTTTATCACTCACAAAGATTTTGATATAGAAATGAAAAACCAGATTCCAAGAATTCAAAACTTCATTCATTCAAAGATAACTGCTGGGAAAAAAAAAACTAGACAAGACTCAGCAAATTCCACAATGCCATCAACAAACTGGATCTAATTATTAGCTACTGAACACATCAGGTAACAATTGCAGCGTCCCCGAGACACATACCAAGAAAGATGATATTCTGTGCCAGAAAACAAACCAATTAACTTCAGATAATTGAAATTATGTAGAGTGTCTTCTACGATCACAGTAAAATCTGATGTGAAGTCAAAGAAGCAAAATAAAATCTTCAGATCCTTAGAAACTAAGGAGTACATCGTCAACGGTGAGCACTCAAGGAAAACATGAATGCAAATAAATGTATGACTTGAAAGGGAAAAAAAGCACTAAGAATCATTCTGCCTATTGCAAAACCTAACATTCTTTATACTTGGTGGCCAGAATTAGCACATAGATAAATGGAATAGAATGATGAATCCAGAAACACCTGCCCACACAAGTATAGCCAACCAACATCAGACCAAAGTAGTAAAGTCGGTTCAATAGAGCAAAGATGGCATTTTTAACAAATAATACTGGAGTAACAGGCACAAATCTCTTCCAAAATTTTGCACTTTGGACAAAAAGTAAGTCAAAATTAATTGAAGGCTTAAATATAAAGCTATTAAATGTTTAGAAAAAGAAAGATCATTGGGGTCTTGTATCAGGCAAAATAGTCCCAGATTTGAGAACAAAAATAGTCTCCATAAAAAGAGAAATAAATAAGTTGAACATCATAAAATTTTTAAAAATTTCTTCTTAGATAATCTTCATGGAGAATAAGATTACGATATATATTACAGGAACATTTGTAAACCACCTGTTCAACAAATATCTAAGACATATAAGATGATCTCAGAACAGAAAAATAGAAAAGTTTGAACTTAGAAAAAAAATTCAATACAGGATGAATATGAAAATAAGACATGAAGAGGCATTTCACTGAATAAGTTATACATATACAGAAGGAATTGTTCAACATCATTAAGCACTAGAAAAGACAACTTAACCTATACTATGTCACCACTATACACCTGTCAAAAAATGACCTACCCTACCAAAAAAAATGGGCAACAGCGCCATGTGTTGATAAGGATGTATAACCTTGCATTATTCTCCCACTGCTAGTACAAATGTAAATGGTACAGCCTTTCTGAAAAGTGATTTAGTTGCTGCTTAAAACAAACAAACAAACAAACAAACAAACAAACAAAACAACCAATGAGTAAAAACCACATGACACCCACAGGACTCAGAAGCTGTGTTATTTTGCATTTATCACACATGAAGACGTAACGTTCACACAAAGACTACAACAGCAACCTCACTCACCAGCTTCATGTATCATAGTGAAAATCTAGGAACAAAACAGGCATCCTTCAATGGGATGTCCTTAAGCAACCTTTGGCACATCCACAATGGTCGGAATGGGCCTCAACAATAGAAAGTTACAGTTTATTTGTATATGCTACATCTGGACTAATTATCAGAGAACTTTAATGAGTAAAAATGCCATCACCCGAAAGACGATATACTGGATAATTTCATTTAGTTTTGTAACATTTTGTAGAGCAACAAATTCACGGACATAAAGAACAACAGATTAATTGTTGTTGGGGATTTAGGATGGGGTAGAGTTGAAGAGGGGATTTTAGAGCATTCACTAGTGGGCTGTAATTGAAGGGCAGGGAATAGAATAGTATTAGACCACCTGAAGTTTTAGGCAAAAAGTAAGTAGGACTCAAAAAACAGGAAGTGTGAATATGGGTTGAATAGAGGAACCACTTTGACGCATCTCCACACAGCACCACCCTGCAGTGTGCACACCCTCTGGTTGATGAGATGACTGGTACAGTTCATGGCTATTTGAGAAAAACACAGCTCATATAATTTGCAAGTGACATTATTTTTTGAAGCAGGTAGATTTATAGCTCTGCGTTGTTCTTTTTTACCTATTCCTGAATAAATATTGTATAAATTTTTAAATAAATTTTGCTGTCATTTATCCATCACTCTTCTCCATCAGGATTTGACGCATCATAGATTTTTTTTTTTTAATCCACAGGGGAGTGGAAGTGATTTTCATCAGTCTTAAGACAAAAGCTAAAGTGAAATCATTAATGGTAATTACGTTCAAAAGTTATAGATAGTCAATATTCACATCATTCTAGATGCTAATGTAGTCAATTGATTTTCACCGAGAGAATCCCAAGTTCATTTGAGCTTTCTGCTGCCTTTTTACCTAGGAAAGCGCTCTCAAAGAAGAAGCGTAAACAGACCGACCACTTGGCTTCATGATTTCAGCTTCATCTCCACTTTTCATGTCTCCTGTCCACCTGCTGTTCAAGGTCTGCCTTTAATTAACATACATACTTTAAGCTGTTATCTACCAATAACTCCGAAATCCAAAATTTTACCAAGACATAGTACCTGGCTATCATATTCTTACTCTCAGATTATCTTCTTTAATTATAACCATTTTCACATTATCATGCATTTCCAAGACTTGTTACCCAACGGGGAATTCCTGGAATTTCTCTTACAATGTCAGAGTAAGAAGTACTTGATAACAGCTTCTGAGGTCTTATAAGCAGCTGAAATTATATCTTATTTTTTAAGGAAATACTATATTCCAGACTTTCTGTATGTATTATTTATTGTATACACTATGCCTCAGATTCTTTTAAATAAAGCTGGCTTTAAAAAAAAAACTATTTTTATTGGAAAGGCAGATTTTACAGAAAGATCTTATGTCCACTGGTTCACTACCCAAATGGCCACAACAGCCAGAGCTGAGCTGATCCACAGCTACGAGCTTCTTCAGGGTTTCCCATGTGGTGCAGGGTCCCAAGGCTTTGGGCCATCCTTCACTGCTTTCCCAGGCCACAAGCAAGGAGCTGGATGGGAAGTGGACTTCTGAGACATGAATCAGTGCCTATAAAGGACTCTGGTGGATGCAAGGTGAGGATTTCGTCACTGAGTCATCACTTTGGGCCTTGACATTATATTGTAAGAAAGATAAATAAATAACAACATTGTAGTGGTAAGCACCAGGGAAAAAATTTTCATCTATCCTACTCCTTTGGGCACGTGCATGCGCACACACACACACACACACACACACACACACAAATACTCCTACCTAAGACCATACTTGCATAACATGTTTGAGTAACAAGGCAGAGACACTGCTGAAATGGCAATAAGAGGTTGGAAATAACTGCTTTTCCATTTGATCATAAATCTGGGTGACAGTATTTTATATGCTTACAGAATAAATATTCAAAATATGTTTAATATAGAACTTATTTGATCTATACATGCATTATTTCTTTTTTCCTTGAAATACTACTTGCTTGGATCTGGAATATGAGTGGAATGGTAGACTGTGGACTCGACCATCTGTCCACTAGGATTAAGCTCCTTTCTATAGGAAGCTCCGGATGCACAGCTGCTGTGATGACATCTGAGAGGTCACAGTGTAATCTGAGAATGCCAGTAGCCAGTCCAAAAGCATTGGCTTTGATATCGCAATTCTCAACCAAATGAACAATCCAAGAAGAGACTGGCAAGACTCAACTAGTCTTTCAAATATAAGCTGTCAGCATTTCCATCTTACATCCAAACACTTTACAGCAAAAAAGGTTTTTTTTTTATTGCATTTGAAAGCCAATTCAGGAGACCAGCTCAAGGTTGAGAAACACATTTGAAGATATTGCTTGAGGATGGCAGGATTTTTGTCAAATATTCCTACCTTTACATCTTTCTTTATAATAATTTTGTGCAGAGCAGCAATCATTTCTTTTCTGACTTTTAAATTAGCTCAAGTGTATTTTTGCTTTCAAACACATCTTTCCAATTTAATTCCATATGCCAATTCCAGTTCTCATTTTTTCCTTAGCAAGCACATATCCCAACCTCATAACTCTTTGCCAAGCCTTGGTCTCAAAATGTTGTATTTAAAAAACAGATAAAGAAGAAACTTGCTCAAACTCTGAGCATATTTCAGCCTGCAACTCCAGGAAAGCCTTTATTTTAAAACCAATGGACTTTTCAGGGCTGTTGAGAAGTGACCAGAGGGGCCAATTAGCTGCTGCACAATTGGAATCTTCCTGACGCTTTGTCAATAATTTATAAAATGGAGAGGGCAGAAGGGGTCACTGTCACCGAGGGGAAGTTAAAATTAAAATGTGTCTCTTACATATTGCACTCCAGAAAGCAAAAAGATGCTTATTTTTTTTCCAGAGGAAGCTCATTTTGATGTAAAACAGACAATAAATTGTGCTTTATCGAAAGCCAGCCATTGTGCAGTCTCTATAACCTGCCTTTGCAAACCATCTTCCCAAGATGCTTTAGTCTGAGTTCCTGGTAGACAATGCAAATATATTACTTTCATGGTCTTGTGTCTGGTGCAGTTTCTACACATGCTTGAGTCTGACTAATTCCCGTTGCTTCATTTCCTTAAAAATAAATCTCCTCAATCCACCCATCACTTCCTTCACTCATGTATGATGGTATCCAATACACGGACATTTTCCCTATTGATTTGGCTTCTCGAGCTTCAAACTCAATGCTATTTTCTTTTTTTCTTTTCTTTTCTTTTTTTTTTTTTTTTTGACAATCTTGACATAATTAGGGTAAAAAGGTTGAAGTGCTACAGGAAGATGAGCAAGACAATTAGTTCCGTATTGCTTCCTTAATACATCTGATGTAAAAGGGGATTTTAAGGGAGAAGTCCCACCCAATCTCCCACCCACCCCAGTTCCCGGATGTGGGAATGCTCCAAGGGTCTTGCTCAAGTGGTTTTGTTAGTTCAACAGTTCTGAATTGCTGCCACTCTCACACTCCAAGCACGATGAGGTCATTGAAGAATCCACTGATTGACCATTTTCTTAAGGAAAGAAAGAAAAAAAGAAAAAAAAGAAAAAAGTTGATTCCTCAATCCATTTTCTTTTGTGCATGTCCTGAGACAGATGACTGGCCTAAAAGCCCAACATTCAATGCACTTGTTCAAGAACTTTCTGCTTATCTTCAGATGATATGCTCTAGGAGATCATATTCCCCTATTTTTGTCTTCTTCGAACTTCATTTTAAAAAATCAACGGTTTTGTGACCACCTGTGAAGTACCTGTTAACTCATATGTAATCTCTGCAAATAGGAAGAAACACAACAGGGAAACAAAAGAAGAAAAGGAAAATTGGGGAAAGAAGTAAACACTGAAAGCAAGAAAATTAATCCAAAATGTAATAATACTACAGTTCCATTCAGGCCCTCATATGTTTTAAAAGCTTAGTATTTCTCAAGTATTTCCCTCCCACCCCAGACAGATTTTCAAAGTATTCCTTTCAGATAAGAGAAAAATAAAGACTGTGATAATAATGTGGGACTGTGATAATACTGATTCAAATAAATCCTTACTTTGTTTTATCTTTTGAGGCTATAAGTGAGAATGCAAGCACATCTGAAATTATGTTTGAAATGGGAGTCAAGTAAAATTACACCAAGATACTATCTACATGAGAGTTAAAAATGATTGCGTGCGAGAAACAAGAGCGATGATTCAATTCATTCCTAGACTTCAAATGGTCATACCTGCAACTCCACAATACAAAATGATTTTGGTGCACCCGGGGCATGATGACCAAAGGTTTTTGTTTTGTATCTTTTTTTAAAGAAAAATTTATTTTCGTGTTTCAAAGAGACTGAAAGATTTTCTATCTCTATTCCCACCCTCCCCCGCCACCCTCCACAATTGCCCAGGATAGCCAGGACTGGGGCAGGCTAGAACCAGAATGCAAAAAGCCAGGAACTACATTGGGTCTCTTGAGAGCACACTAGGAACCCATCGGTAGGAAGCTTAATCAGAACCATAGAAGAGCTGAGACTGCAATTGGCTCTCTGATGTGGGATGTGGGAGTTCCAAACGGTGTGACATTCCTGATGTAAAATCAAATTGGGGGGACGGTGGGTGAGAGGTTGTTTCTCTTGGCACTGATGTCAGAGATGAAAAATAATGATTCTAGGTGACTGACAGCTGTTTTGCCTCAGAGGTCATATGATCAAACAGAAACTATCCACAAGATGAGCCCTAGCAAAGGGTATCTGCCTTCCAAATAAATAACATTAATAAATTTAAAAGGGGCTAGGGCAAGTCCCTACAGTAGAACACCACCAACACTAGAAGCAGTTGAAAGTATGGATCTGTATACTAAATTGGCCAGATAAATGTAATACAAAAACATAGTTCTTGGGGCTGGTACTGTGGCATAAAAGGTTAAGCTCCTACCCAAAAGTGCCAGCACCGGGACGTTGGTCCTGACCGTCCCACTTCCAATCCAGCTCCCTGCTAATGCTTCTGGGAAAGCAGCAGAAGATGACCCAAGTCCTAAGACGTCTGCCACCCACGTGGGAGACCCGAAAGAACTTTCTGGATGCTAATTCAACATAGCCCAGTCATGTCTATTGCAGTCTTCGGGGAGCAACGCAGTGGGTGAAAGATATCTATTTCTCTCTCTGTCTCTCTCTCAATAAACAAATCTTCATTTTAGAACACTAAGTTTTTTTTTTTTTTGCTTGTTCCATCATTTAAATTTAGATAAGCATTTTTCTGCTTCTTGGCACAACACCTACACACACCAGAATAATGATTCCCTTAAAAAATTTTTTTCCATGATACAGTTCCTTAGGCTTAGGTATTTATACCATGCTCCAACAAAAGTAACTCAGACTCCTTTAAGCTACATATGGAACTGGAAAAATTAAGATAAATATGAAATAAGAAGACAATAAATATAACAAAACAATAGTTATTACATTTGGCTAATAAATTTTAAAAACACTAAGGTCAGAAAATACTCCTCAAAATACATAAAATATTGATATAAACTGTACACAAAGGTAGTTGCAGTCTGAGACTGTTTTTAGAGTGCTCACAGTGAAAAAATAAATTTATTTTTAGTGTAAAAAAACATGGAAACAACACAGATGCCTGTCAAAAGAGGAGTGGTTACTCTATTGTCCCAACTAGAGAACATTATTCTCAGTGAAATAATCCAATCCCCAAAAGACCAATATCACGGATGTTCTCTCTGATAAAAGGCAACCTTCATGCAAAACACAAGACCATTAGATAACAGGTAAACAGGTAAATGCATGCATTTACCTAGAACAACTGTATAATGGAGCAAGTATAATACGAAGTGAAGATACAGTGCAGCATGCATCTGCACTTCTGAATAAAAGATGAACTCCCAATGAAACCATTAGATATAGCTTGTCAATAGAATGCTGGACTTTCTGCCATTCTCTATGCCTACCATATCAGGATATACTTACATGGAAGAATGAAGGACTTGTGTCCAGGTTCTGGCTTCCACTTGACCCAGACCTGGCTATTGTTGGGAGTCAAAGGGATGCGGACTCCCTCTCTCTCTGTCTCTTCCTTTCTCTTTGTCACTCTCAACCTTTCTAATAAGTCCATAAGTCCAAATAAACAAGAAAAAAATTCTTGCTCAAATAAAATTAAAAAAATAAAAACAGGATGGTTTCACAACCGCTATCCAAAATGAAAGATGATAGTTCAAAGTGACTAAAAGGAGGAGTCCAACAGTGAGTTAGTTCTGCTCATCACAGATGATAAATAACTAGAAATAACATGTAATTATATGCTAAGAAACAAATTAGCCAAATATCTGCAATGTAGAGTAAATTCTAGCTAGGGGAGAAAAATGCTCTCTAATTCTAAAAATCCTAATGAAATGGAAAAAAAAAAAGGTACAGTTTTTCTAGTGACAACAGAACAAAGCAGATCAGCATAATTACAAGGAAATGGGTAATGATGATCTCACATGACTTAAGGGTGAAACATGAGTCTCATAAAATGAAGGCCAACATGAAGTGTGGATGATAGATGTCACTAATTTGGCAGAGTTTAGGTTTAACAGTAAGTAAAAGTTGAGGACGGTGATGAGTGATGTGGCTTTGAATAACTGCCACTCTCACCAAGATCTCTGTCTTGAGAAAAGGTTGAGTAATAACACAGAGCATAAGATTTTGACGTGTCTAAGACAACCATGAGTTTTAATTTCATTCTGGTACAATGATTCATATCATAGGAAGGTGAAGTTGTAAAATGAATAGATTATACATTTAAAAACATGATGCTTATAAAAATGACCCATTATTTCCATTGGTTTTGTAATTGGGATACTTTATGAGTATTGTGCCTTTCTTAAAGCATTTCTGGAAACACTAGATGACAACTGTGATTTCATTTTTCTTTTCAATTTTAATTATTATTCATTTCAGAAGCAGACAGGCAGACATGGGGAGAAAATTCTCACTCACTGATTCCCTCCCCCAGATGGCTAGTACTGGGTGGATGCTGAGAAGCAGGAACTCAATGCAGATCTCACATGAGGCAGCAGGAACCCAAGTGCTTGAATATTTACTGCTGATTCCCAGGCTCAGTGTGTTGGGAAGCGGGAGTCAGACACTGGAGCCTGGAGCCAGATCTAAGGACACAGATGTTTTCACTGCTAGGCTACACACTTGTTCCTGGAACTCTGATTTTTAATTAAAATTTTTAAATATGCTCTATCATGTTATTGGTAAGTATGTAAATGTTAATACATTTAACCTTTTACATCTATATAGATTTTTTAGTCTCTGAAATATGATCATCGACGGGCAAATCAATAAAACTAAATGCAAAGTTCAAATGGCTTTCTTGGACTTGCTTTTACTAAAGCCTATTTGCAACTAAACCAGCTATTAACAAAGAAGTCAAAAACACAAAACTCCTACCATGAATGTATGTTCTAAAAGACATTTAAATTTGGGACATAAAAATGTTCTAAAGGCCATTTCTGAAGAAAATAAATATCAAAACTTTCCAACATCAGCCGTTACTGTTTTTGAAACATCAATCTGTGATTTCTCTTGATTGCACTGAGGATGGTTCAATTCTGCTCCGGTATTTTCTGCAATTTATCTTTAAGCTCTCCGAACACTGGATGATGTCTTAGCCACACGGCTTCTACTACATCGAAGGCTGTCGCCTGACACAGATTTCATGTTTCTGAAAGATTTCATATCTTTCATTTACAAAACAGATGCTGAATTTCAGACAACAATGAAAAAAAAACCATTCTCTATGTGGCAAAGTATCTGCTACTCTCACACTCGCTACTGTTAAAACTGTTCGCCAAAGGAAGCAATGACTTTTAATTTGATTAACTCTGTAGTAAACCTCTTTATCATGAACTAAAGTCTAGCTAGGGAGAATGCACTAGGATTCATAAAAACAAATGTGCTTTAACTCAGAAAATTTGTCTAAAGGATTCATCACAGCCAACAACATTTGAAAATACAGAAGGAAGCCAGTGCAAGAGTTTAAAGCTCGGGCATGGGAGAGAGTGGCCAAGAGGCTGCTTGGGTCACTCACATCCCATATAGAATTTCCTGAGCTACAGTCCCAAGATCTGGGTTCCTGACTCCAGCATCCTACTGAGTTAACATTTGACAGCTAAAGTTGCCAGCCCCCAAACAGAAGACTCTGATGGTGTTCCAGGTTCAGGGTTAGATCTGGCCCGGCTCCAGCACATTGAGGGTCTTTGGAGTGATCTAACATTTGGAAGGTCTCTGTTTCTCTCATTTTCCAATAAGACACAAAATACAAGATGAATAGATACATAGATGAACTACACCAGGGAGACTATCACACCTGGAAGTGAAGATGTGTTGCAGCAGGCATCTCTGCTTTAAATAAAAGGAAACTCAGTGAAACTGTTAAATAAATTCTGAAAAAATAGTGTAAGTTAAAAAAAATCTTAAAATAAATAGACACAAAGACCTAAAGGAAGAATAATCTTTGTTCAATTCTCTGCCAGCACATGGCACACATGATCTTGTTTTCAAACAATACTTTCCATCTCCTGGGCTAAGAGAGGTAGGTCCTGGACCACAGAAATGCATTATGGGGAGATAATGTTACTGTTTTGGTGATGGTGAGGCACTATCTGGAAGGACCAGTGGAAGGCAAGGTTTTCTTTTGACAACCCACAAAAGCAAGCTATTAACCGGGATAGTCAGATGAGGAAGTCATTGCCTGCTCCCAGCCCTACTTGACTCCCACTTTCATGAGAGGCAGGGAGTGTTGTTAAAGCGGCTAAACGCTCAATTTCCCATTGTCATAGCAGACAGACATGGGGCCTCACTAAGACCTGTTTCTGTGTCGGACCTGTAGAAATGACTCAACAGCAATGAATCCTACAGCAAGGCCTGGGGTTGGGTCCCCTCTGCCTTGTCAGTGTTTGGAAGTGTGTGGAGGCTTTTGTTATAGTGTGTTCTTCCACAGGCCTTGAGCACAGACCCTGCAGGCCTTCACAGGGAAGCTGCACACCCTGTGTTTCATACCCACCCGGAGAAGGCCCCACTAGAGGAAGTGAGAAGCTTCCCATTAGCATCTTTAACAGACAGGGAGCAGTTCAAAGCTTGAAGCCAGCACATCATGCTGTGCACCATTTAGCACGTTTTACTTTTTCACAGATTAGCACAGTTTAGTGCCTGAGCAGTGGGTTCCTCTTGTTAAAAGCTTGAAGCAGGCAGAATGCTGACAGGCAGAGCCCACAGGATATGGACAACTGTAACCATCCTAGAGAGACATCACCAAGGGGAAGGCAACTCTTTGACGAGCCACACACGTCGCTCGTGTCCGCGCATATGTGCATCATGGCACAGCTGCACACTGCGAAAGCTGAAGAGTGTCTTCTGATGCATTTCGAGGATAACAGTTCTGACATGCCTCCAGTCAACAGCTTGAGATGACAGCACCAAATATAAATGAGTCCACGTAAAACATTAGACAGCTCTCCTAGCTCAAATTCATCAACAGCTCCATGCTTGCAAGAGGTAAAATTGAAATGCTGGAGTCAGTTGTCAACAAATAAAGGATTCTGTCCTTGAAACTGTGAGGTGATCTGTGCCTTGTCAGTGAGCTACCATCAAGAGAAGGAAAGGAGAGCATGAAAAAGCAGATTTCATCTCCTGCCCAATGTTTTCAGAGTCTTGTGGGGTGCAGTAGGATGTGTGGGGCCAGGACGTGTGACCCGTGCAGTTGTATAGTGCAACTGCAAGCTCAGAAGGGCTGAGGTTTTGGTTTAGGCCAGGCACGGCTGCTATCATCCAGAAATACTTAATTGTTTGGGAATCAAGGGTGGGTGTTTCCAATCATCCCAGGGTTCGACCAATGCACTGCTCATCCTTCCAAAGAAGCTCTGAGAACTGTGGACTTCATGGACATGCCCATTTGGCCTCCAGACTAACTAGGCAACAGTGTACTATATGCAGAAAGCAATGGGAGGCTATCATAAAATACAGAGAGCAGGAGACATCCAGCACAGGGGTGAAAGAAGGTGTGCTCCACACAGGAGAGCCTAGAAGCACGCTGGGCTCTGGCTCCTGACTCCAGTGTTCTATCAATACAGATCCTGGGAGGCAGTAGGTGAAGGATCAAGTCATGGGGTCCCTGCCCACCCATGGGACAAGGCTGAATTGTGGTTCTGACGCTCTGCTTTGGCCCTGTGAACCCCTGACAACTGTATCGAGGCAGTGACCAGGAGATGAGCTCTCTTTTTCTTTAATATTCTTAAAAATATTAAGTGTATGCACATACACACAAAGGTAGTACTTCAAAAGTTTTATGGAAATGCATATTGCAACAAAATCTACATGCGTCTTAAAAATGTTTACACTGGGCCCGGCGGCATGGCCTAGCGGCTGAGGTCCTCGCCTTGGAAGCCCCGGGATCCCATATGGGCGCCGGTTCTAATCCTGGCAGCTCCGCTTCCCATCCAGCTCCCTGCTTGTGGCCTGGGAAAGCAGTCGAGGACGACCCAATGCATTGGGATCCCACACCCGCATGGGAGACCCGGAGGAGGTTCCAGGTTCCCGGCTTCGAATCGGCACAGCACCGGCTGTTGCGGCTCACTTGGGGAGTGAAACATCGGACGGAGGATCTTCCTCTCTGTCTCTCCTCTGTGTATATCTGACTTTGTAACAAAATAAATAAATCTTAAAAAAAAATGTTTACACTGAAATGGCCTACTTTTTATTTCCATTTCCTCAAACTTTATTAACTTGCTTATTTATTTATTTCAGAAACACAGAGGCAGAGAGAAAGAGAGAGAGAGACAGAGAGAGAGACAGAGAAAGAGAGGTCTTCCATCTGCTTTCCTACTCCCCAAATGGCTGCAATGGTCACAAGCGGGCCAGGCCAAAGCCAGGAACTCTCACATAGGCCAAAGCCAGGGTCTCTCACATAGCTGCAGGAATTTAAGTGCTTGAGTCATTTTTCCATTAGGTTCCCAGACACACTAGTAGGGAGTTGGATCACAAGTGGCAGATTTGGATAGGAACCAGTATTGTATGCGATGCCAGCATCACAGGCACTGGCTTCACTCACCATGCCTCAATGTTGGCCTTTCTATGAGGCTTTTGGAAGGCATTCTATGTATGTGTGTGTCAATGTGTTTATTTCAACCCTCAGAACATTTAGAAACCACTGAACTAGTACAGAATTATAAATCCTACTGCCAGCCTGATGTCTCCAAATACTTCTCTTGCTTAAAATCTTTCAACGTGAGTTTTTCACTTGGACTGATGAAGTGGTTGGTAGAAGATACACAAACATCACAACCAAGAACAGCCAGGAGAAGAGAATAAATTGAAATATACACTTTTTTTGTGAGCAGCTGAAAATGACCAAGACCACCAAGATTTGTGGAGCAAGAAACATGATATCCAACGTGATTTTTGTAACATTAGAGGCATTTGACAATTTTTTTTATTTTTTCATAGGGCAAGAAGCTGAAAATTACAGAATTGCTGCTTCTAAGAGGCTCAGCATTTATCAGGGATTCATTCACCTCTTTTGAAGAAAAAGAATTGGATGACAAGATTGTCAAAAAAGTGAGAATTTACATCAAGGTGCTGGAGACAAAGGAACATGGATTGAAAAGATTCTGTGTTCAAGTCCTTCACTGAGTGCCTGTGCTGTGTAGGCACAAAGCGAAGAGGGCAAGCAGTCAAGCTGGGGATGAGGCGAGCAGAGAAAAGAGAAAGTTCATCAGCCAGTGAGGACTTCAAGACTACGAGAAGTACCTGGAACTCTGAGTTAGCACAGGTGGGCAGAGAGAGAGGCACCGCAGATGAGACATGGGCTAAAAACCAGGCTTGCATGAGCTCAGACTCTGACCTGATTATAACCACATGCTCCCTTCACAGTCTCATTGACCAGAGGATGGGCCAGCCTGTGTAGATGAAGAAACGGCTACTCCGAGCTGTCAGCACTTCATGCCAGATTCCAAGATTTAATTAAAAAGGGAAATAGAATCAAGTAAAAAATTAGACTGCAGACACACCCACAACCGATTTAAATATGGACATGAGAGGTGTTGTGGTGCCAGTAGGCTAGGCTGATGCTTGGGACACCTGCATCTTATATCACAATACCTGGGACCACTGGATAATATACTTCAATAGAAAAAAAATATTATATCATTTAAAATACATTTCCATAGAATCAGTTTCATCAGGTCTTAGATTTGGTGGGTTGAAGACAGTATGCAATAATTACGTCCATTTGAAAGGAAAAGCATTGCTTGTTTTGGAATTTTTAAGAGTGATGTGAGTGTCTTCTAAAGAGAGTCCAATGGATTCCTTCTGTGACAACAAAGTCAAGCATGGCCGGGTGGAGATGACTTGGGTTGAGTGACAAATCAAGATGTATGTAGGCAGAGCAGGAAGGACATGCGGCTATGCAGAGAACAGGGCTCAGCACGGGGACCCACATGGCAAAGGCAACTCTTTGTCCCTTCTGAGGGTTCCTTGAAGAGGGCTCCCTGAGATCAGACCACATTTGGTTTTTGCTCCACGCTTGAAGTAGAAGAAGCTCACTGAGCTTGAAAGAAGTGAGCCCAAGGACAAAATGTGGTGCTATCAAGTAGCCATGAATCAATCCTGCTCCACATAACAAAGAGATGACAGGGACAACCTGTAGCCCAGCCAGCAGGCCCCGTCCAAAGCCCTGGAGGCTGGGCATGCTACATCCACAGACACAATGTCCTAGATGGTAATAGTCTCCGAGTGGCAAAACCTGGTTCCTTTGCCATTGTGTTTTCAGTGATTCATTTAATCAAGCCTGAGTGACTTAAGTGTTACCGAAGAAAATCTTGTCTGTTTCCTCTTCCTGGCACTCTACTTTCCTCCTTTTCTTCTTTCATTTTGCTTTGCTCACCTTCACAACTCCCTGTGCACATTGAAAACACTCCCCTGCTTCTGTTATTTAGATCTCTCTCTCATTCCTGTATGTTCTGTGTTCTGTCCATGTCAGCCCCTGGACCCTCAGCGTCTAAGCCAAACTGTGTCAGCAAAGCCTGCTCCAAACAAAATCAGATCTCAATCCAGGGGGAATTACCTTGCCAACAGTTCAAACTGTAAATATTTTTTTCTCTTTTCGTTTTTGTAAAAGTCACATCAGCCTTGAGCTAACTTTGAGGTTAAAATGTCATCATTTTAGAAGTCTCTACTATATTCAAGTACAACGCTCTTGAGACATAAAGAATAAAAATTCTAACAACATTAAAAACAAAAATGGCCAAGTAATTGGGAGAGCTTCAGAGTGCTTCTCCCTGTCTTCAGGGCTGACAGATCAGAGCCAACCATGCGATGTGAACATGAACCAGGTGGATTTACCAGCTACTATCCCCAGAGCGAAAGCAGGTACCATGCCACTCACCCCTCCATCTCTGGTCGGGCCAAATGAAAGCTGGGCAACCCACATGGCAGAGACACATAGTTACATGGCCCTGGGGGCCACGGATGTGATTTCTTCCTCAATCACCTCGTAGCAGGGAGTCTTTTAGATCACTTGCTGTCTCTACCTTATTTTTCTCACCTGCAACAGCACAAAAAGGTCATGGTATTCCCCAGGTAAGATAATCATAGGCTTTGGAACAGATGATGAAAGCCATGTTTGAGATGTGATTATTGTTTATAACCCTTGTTGGTACTCCTTGGGAACAGTGGTTGTTCTACTTCTGACTGCCCTGCCTTCTCTGGCTTCTACAAAGTTCTGCTTGCAACTGTAGTAGTGAATTCTTGAGAGAACTAGAGGCAATCATTGCAGGTGGTTGCATGGGGTGGGGGGGCAACATTGCTGCGGGGACAGAACACTGGAGCTTTCCAAAGCAAATGTATCCCTGAGCAGCAACAAGAGATGTACGGCAGTCCTGTTAACAAAATCAAGCAGCAAAACCCCATAGAACTCCGACCATATTTTAGTACCATCCTGAGCCTTCTGAGACATTAACTCATTAAACCTTGCAGCACCACTGCAAGATAGGTGCTATCATTACCTCGGCCAGAAGCTGTCCCAGGATTGTTTGAGCTTCTTCTCTGAGTGACAGACGCTTGGCAGCTCCTTCTAACGGTCCTTGCCCTACACCCTGACATTGCCCGTGACATTTCATTACTGCACAGTTTAAACTCAAATGCTTGCCACTTTCTGTATTTGGTGGGCCTTTCCCTTTCAATTATCTTGACATTTTTTTCTTGCCCTGGACCTGTCATCAACTAATGACTGTCTGCACCTTCTGTAGGTTTCAATACATCTTCAAACACTGTTAGGCTGGGAGTATCCACCTGTGCCACTGCTTGAGCCTAAAGGAAAAGGATGACCTGTCTATAAACATTTTGCTTGCATGATAGAAAGCCAAATCAAGGCTGTTGGAAGTCCACGACATGGGGACTTGCAAGCAGACCCACAGAACATGTTTCACTGCAGGAGTCAAGTGCCCCGGTCAAGTCTTCCTTCTGCACTCCTCAGCAACCAAGTCCCTCGGGGGTGCCTTGAGTGTCACCTGCTGACACAGGACTGGCAGAGGAACCTACAGGTTTGGCTGTGCCAGTCTCTGAGTCAGCAGCACACTCTTGTTCACCCTGATGCTCGGGACAGGGCAAGAGGAAGAAAATTTAATTTCCCTTCCCCCATGGCAATGGCTTGCCAGCTTCCGCCCCATCATCGTCCCCGAGGGAGAATCAACCACAGGCTGCATGACAGTGACCCCAGGATGTACGGAAGCTTCCACGTAAGCCTTCACCCATCACAGGGGACTTGGCTGCCAGCACCAAAGGAAGAGTGAAGTTTTGCAGCTTTGTGGGAAGTCATTAAAATAATGAATCTGCAGCTGGGTTTTAAGCTGCTTTTCCACTCATTTAACAGAAAACTGTACTGTCATAACAATGAAAGCGGTGGTAAATTTTGCATTCATTGAGCATTTACATTTTCCCATAGGTAATTTGGTTTGTATGTTATCGCTGAGCAAACTCTAGGTAACACACTGACGCTATACAGCAAGTGTGTCTGACAGTTAAGACTCACTAGTTTTATTTTAAAATAAAACAACACTAGCCTTTGTATGTTGTTTCTACCCTTTGTGCCTGAAAAAAAAGAAATGACTCCATGATTATTTTTCTCAGGCATCTGTTTTTTTAACATTGCAAGGATTGCTTGGGGGTTTTGTTTTGTTTTGTTTTTGGTAAAAGTAAGCATTTCAATGAGCATTAAAACTTTACCACTCTATTTGAAAAATGTGATTGGCCTAATTAAGAACATACTTGAAATTTATGGCTCTGAGAGGTCTTCAGAGTTTCCTTCATGTTCTTGGAAGAGATGAAATACATGCTGCTGCTTTGTTTTGTTTTTTACTGACGGACTAATCCCAAACAATGGACTCTAAAGCTGCTTACTCAGTCAGCTTCAAGCAAAGGGCCTTTTCCTGATTTCCAGATTTTATTTGGTGTTTTAACACACCAATCTCATGAAGAAGCTATTTGGCCAAGTACTAAGCATGTGAAAGAGTGCTAGTGAAAAATTTTACAAAGCTGAAGAATAATCCTATCATCCAATATCGCCACCAATAATATTTTAGTGTATTTTCTTTTAAAATGCACTTTGCATGTTTCAGTTAGCTGGGCTTTTGTACTATATTGCACCAATATCAATAAATTCTTCTCTTATGTCATTATTTTTCCAAACATTAGCTTAGAGTGTGAAGACTACTAAGTATTACAGACTTCTTGTAGTTAACGATTGTCAAGTCACTACAATTCCAATCACTAGCTCTTGTTGTAACACTATTAGCACTAGGACATGGTTGTAGTCTCATCTGACTTATAATCAGTTTTTAGAATAGACATCCTATTGTGCATTTGACCTGACTTCAGCTGGATGAGGACAATTAACACACACTTGGCCATGCCTCAACCTTTGCATTTCCCTGGAGGGTTTGTCCCTAAGTTTAGGTTAGAAGCAGGAGGTTCTTTTGTTGGACTGATGCTCCAGCATACCAGACACAAGATGCACCTCTGACAGACACAGGGGAAGAGCTTGTGCATCAATATCAATATGTCCCAAAACATTAGTATTGCCTTCAGTGCACATCTCACAACTGGGTGTCCAGTACTGATGTCATTACCCTACATGCATGACCTCTCACAGTGAGATGGCCAAAGCCCAGCTCTGCATACATATTTCTACTAGCCCTATTTGCTAAAGTAAATTATTCTACATTCATCCTATTTCCCCAAGGGACTGATTCCGAAACCCCAATTCTTTGTACAAAAGAAAGAAGAGAGAGAGAAAGAAGGGGGCAGGAAGGTAGGAAGGAAGGAAGGCAGAAGAAGAAAGGAAAAGAAAGAGGAGGAAGGAAAGAAGGAAGGAAAGAAAGAAAGCAAGAAAGAAAGGAAGAGAAAGAGACAGAGGGGGAAGGAAGGAAGGAAGGAAGGAAGGAAGGAAGGAAGGAAGGAAGGAAGGAAGGAAGGAAGGAAGGAAGGAAGGAAGGAAGGAAGGGGGAAAAAGGGAAGGGGAGAGAAGGAAAGAAGAAAATAAGGAAATGACTGGCTCAGATTCTGCAAATTTCAGGTCAAAATGTGAATTGAAAAAAATAGGGGTGTTCCATGGCTGTATTAAAACATTATATCCCTTTCAGATGAAGAGTTTGCCAAGAGCCAGATGAGAATACTGACAATGTTGACAGCTGAAACACCAAGTTAGTAAAACATAAATTCTCCCCATTGCATGGTTTTTGACACAACTGGGCAAAAGATTAACATGAAGAATTTGGAAGAAGGGTTACAGAAAAATATCTAAATGCCTTGGGTATTCCTGACCCTGGCCCCACTGAGGTTGCCCTACCAGTGGAAACCAGTAATTCTACTGCTTGTTGCAACTGCTGTATGGAAGTTTCTACAGTGATCATATGTTAGAAATCATCTTACTAGAGAAAAATAAGTTTTTCCTGGATCACTCCTACCACTTCTCACTATCCCAAAGACAGTGACAAAACTTCCACACAAGTCTTGAAATATCAAATTTTTGTCCCAAAAGAAAATTTGAATAAGTCACATTGACAAACATCTGAAAACTATGTGAGAATGGGTATAAGTGATAGAGCAAACACAGAAGAACATGGGACATAGTTCTACAACCAATGGGCAGCTTAGGCCACTTTGAATGGTTGTCATTTTAGCGTGGATGATGACCTGAATGTCATTGTAGAGAGGATTCAATGACATTACCTAGGGCCCCACCTCCGTTAAGTCATTGCATTGCATCAAAAGCAACTCGAGTGCATTAGTACCTATTAAATGGGGAGACAGATGATTGTCACATATTAGAGCACAATAAATATGACTTGCTCATATGTGACAATCATCATCATTTGTAGAATTTTTGAAGAATTACAGAGAACAATATTCCCACCAATTATTGAAAATAGGAGATATGGTTATGTTTTCCCTTGTAAGTTTCCATTTCAACTAATGTGGACAAGGGTTAAATATTGTGCTAACCCACTAGACTTGATAAAATTGATGTAGACTGCAAGTTGTAGGAAACATATTCATCTACTGGGTACTGCCATGCATCTAGACAAATTATTTTATCTCCAAACAGATGGAAAATATTTTAAATCATTTGCTTTTACTAGACAGAATAACTTCATGGATGAAATTTTTGTTATCTAGCTTTTGATGCATTTGTCTCCTTCTCGGGAACCCTGGTCATCTGTCTGGCCCAAAACCATACATTGGTTGTATCACATGAATGGCATCAGACTGAGAAGCCCTACAGAGTAGCAGCTCCCTTAGATATCTTGGAAAGACACATGACATGAAAAAGGGATTTTTTTCATCTTAAAATATTGGGGAATTGCACAGAATTGGGGTAGGGAGCATAGTGCCTCCAAAAAAGAGGGGTATACTGGGAGAAACACTGCTAGCCAGTAGTTCTTTGAGTATTAGATGCAACAGAGAATACATGTGGGTTTGCAACCTAATTTACATACAGGTGTCAAGAAAGATGTAAGACATGTGTGGGACTCAATGAAACCAAAATTATGCATCACAGAAGTATGTAATACCAGTACATGTGTGGTTGTATTTAGGGGAATCTAAATGCTCCAGGAATTGACAGTAGTCAGACTCTGTACAGAATCAGTGGCCTGTCCCTACAGGAAAAATAAGGTGAAATTCACTTCATTTTGGAGTAACAGCTCTTTGGCAGAAATTATTCTCTTTTTGGGAAAAAGTTTTTTGACAGTCGGGGGTACTGATGAGAAGGAATGCCTGATCAGAGATGAACTTGACCCACCATGATCTGAGCATGATCTAGTCACATGGGGTACAAAGCCCCTCATGGAAGCTGCACCTGTGGCTTTTCCTGATCCATTCCCCAGGCACAATTTAATGAGCAGGTTACTCACATTCTCCACAGGCCTTCCCTTGACACACTCGTACCAGTCTTTCAGTGCATTTCAGTGACTAACAGAGATGTGTCCACGACCAGATGGCTGAATAGAAAAAGCATCTGGGTCTTAGAAGTCAACTTTTATCAGGTCCCATCTCCACTCAAGGGCGACCTCTTTGAAGAAAGAAGAGAAATCCTTGAAGTGTGTCAACATTCACTTACAACTGCTTCTCAGCCTTTTGGCTAAGATCAAATGTAGTAACGTTTATTTACCATTTTCTAGGGAAAAAATATTGTTACCAATCCATATAAAGGATCTTATGATTGAGGTTGATATAATTGGAGATTTGGGGAAATTATGGTCAGAATATGATCAGTCAATACATCAATGAAGAGTTAATGGGGAGAAAATGCATGATGTTGTAATACAATGTAAGTGTCCTCTTACAGCTCCACCGACCCTGAAGATAATGTGATTTACCATAATAATTCAGCCTTACTAACCCTTATAGAAAGAAGAAATAAGACATAGGACACAAAGGATGAGGCCACAGGAGGGTGGAGGCAGAGGCCACAGTCATGCATCAAGCCAGCTGTGGAACACGGCAAATTCAAAGAAGTAAGCAGTCCCTCCCCTGGATCCTTCAGACGTAGTGTGCTGTTGGAAAGCCCCAGATCATGTCTTCTCACACCCAGAAGAAGAGGATACGTGGCTTTCATTTTATGCCACCCAATGTGAGGAAGCCAGGCCAGCCCACTCTTCCTTAGGGAAGTCTTTCAATCATGCTGTATTTGCCTTATCTAACTGTACCTACACCTCGGTATCTTTCATGGCATCCCTGAGTGTTGGTCCAAAGCTGTCTGAGTGAGCCATCACCCAGAATGCTGATAAGAGTGAAGATTCCCACCTCTCACTTTCCTTACCCCTACTGAATCAGGATGTAAAGGCTCCATAATCTGTACTGAAATGCTTGAAGATTCAAAACTCATTACCACAAGCAATGAAGTGAATCACTATCAGCATTTCCTTGTACTAACACCTATTGGGCCCTAAAACATTGAGAAACGTGTCCAAGGTCCTGCGGCCAGAAAAGGGAGAGTCTGGGATTCAATCCCAGATCCAGCCTTGCTGGATCCAGTGATTTAGCCAGCAGGCCACACTGTAAGGGTTTCCTCATAGTCAGCACACTCTTGAGCACTGGAAATGGGAGTTATCGCCCACTTAAAACAAACAATTTCAAGGATGAGCACGCACGCGCGTGTGTGTGTGTGTGTGACATTATATAGCAGCCCAGGGGCATAACAGGTTGTGCAAACCTAGGTTTGTGCAAATGCACTCCATGATGTTCATAGTCATAAAATCACCTAATAGAGCATTTCTCATCCCTTCATTAGGTAACATGTGGCTGTGATAGCAAAAACCCTAACTCACTTCTTCAACACTGTATCCATGTTGTCTCACAGTCTTATCACCAACTTGTACATATTTAACTCATTGCAATATAGTTTTGACGACTACCTTTTTAAAGTGCTATTGGAAGAAACCAGTGAATTCTCTATAACACTCTGCGAGACATTTTCTTGTGAATTTCCTATTTGGCTTTCTTAAACATTCTGCATTTCCTTTCCTTCCTTCTTTAAGTTTTCTTACACATGTGTCTCTGTGTGTGTCCATCACTATTCCCACTGTGTCTGAGTCTCTGTAGGCATTTCTTCTGTCTTAAGATTTTATTTTATTTTATTTTGGAAGGCAGAGTTACAGAGAGAAGGAGAGACACACAAAGAGATCTTCCTTCCATTGTTTCACTCCATATATGATTACAACAGCCAGAGCTGGGCCCATCTAAAGTTAGGAGCCAGGAACTTCCTCCAGGTTTTCCTAGTGGATGCAGGGCTCATGAACTTAAGCCATCTTCTGCAGCCTTCCCAGGCCATCCATGTGGGCGTTCTTGAACCCCTGCCACATGGGTTGTTGGTGCTGCAAGCAGAGGCTTAGCTGGCTACACCACAGCATTAGCCCTGGTAAGTATTTCTCATTCTGCACCAGAGTTTCCCAAGTGGAGAGTAATTTTCCTGAAATGTGTTCATTAAATGCCACTTTAGAATAAGCTGGAAAGTTCTTTACAGCAAGCACATCCTGTCCATGTGTATGTAAAAGATACCAAGATAAGCAACAGGAAAGCAAAAAAAAATCAATGCTTTTGTTTAAATATTTCATAAACTCTGTATGTGTGTGCCTGTGTATTGTGTGCATGTGTTTGCACACATGTGTCTGTGTGTGTATGTCAGTATGTGCATGTGTGTGCACATGTATTTATAGGGGTGTGTATGACTGTGAGTGTGTGTATGTGAAATTCTACAGTACTTTGAGATGCTATGTTCTATATTTTTCCCAAACTTTTAAAACCGACTCCCACATCGCCTATCTCTGTGATTGTATATATAGAAATATATATAGCCTTTATAGATATGTATGTATATGCAGAAATATATATAATTTTCTCTGCATATATATGATATATAATATTTGATATATAAGAATTTTATATATAGAAAATTTTGTACATAGAAAACATATAGGGCCAGACATGATATTTTAGTGGCTAAATCCTCACCTTGCACACACCAAGATCCCATATGGGTGCTGGTTTGTGTCCTGGCTGCTCTACTTCCCATCCAACTCCCTGCTTATGGCCTGGGATAGCAATAGAGGAGGCCCAAAACCTTAAGACCCTGCACCCATGTGGGAGACCCGGAAGAAGCTCCTGGCTCCTGGCTTCAGATTGGCTCAGCTCTGGCCATTGCAGCTACATGGGGAATGAACCAACTAACAGAAAAATCTCTCTCTCTCTCTGTCTCTGTAAAATCTGCCTTTCCAATAAAAAAAAACTGAAAAATAAAGCATATAGAAAATATGTAATGAGACATTTGATTTATATATAAGAAATACTACATAAAACATGTTCTATATACATTTTCTACTCCAATTTCTCTTATAGGTTCCAAATCCACATGATTCGTTCAGCTGCCAATAGTTTTTCCTCATCTGTATTCACTACCTGCGCTTCAAGTCATAAACAAGCTTTTCATCTTGACAATTGAACCTGTTGCTTTGAAGGCTTGGCCCGTCTGAGCTAATGATGAGCGTGCCAAGTCATTCACCCAGGAAGCTGAGCTTGCTTCTTGGCCCCTGCTTCTCCTGCATGACTCAGTGGGCCTATTTCTACCTTGGATGACCTAGCACTTCTCTTTCTCACTGCCAACATTTTGATTCCGCCACCCATCACAGCAACCTATGCTTGCCCTGCCGGAAAAATTCTGATTGATTTTTCCGTTTCTTTCTTCCAAGTGCATCCCAAAGGCATCTATCTAGAATGAAAAATCGGTACTAGACTTTTGTTTGTTTTAGTCACACATTGTATTGCACTTATTCTACGTGACATTCTTATTAGGGATAATCTTCAAATATATTGCATTGCTTCAGACACCAAAGCACAAATTAACATCTTCTGTACAGTCACTATATGGAGGAAGTCCATTAATGAAAATACATTTGGTGTTAGGAAGCGGGAGTGGGGGTACAATCTGTGATCTTATGGAACTGTATCACAAAAAAATTAAAAATATGTTAAAAAGATAAACTTAAAATCTGAATTTTAACGAGCAGCTGTGAAAATATGCAATCTTGTTTTTCATGTTTATGACAGTGCTTAAGACCACGTGTTATACGTGTGCCAACTTTCACTAGTGTGTTTTTTAAACATTATTGGCTACGTCCTGTCAGAGCCACTGATACGCAGACACATCCTCCTGAATGGTCTGTGCCTTTCCTCTCTAGAGCTCACACTGGAGTCAAACAGAACGGCTTTCTCGCCCCCAAAGACTCACACTGCGTCTTCTCCAAAATTTTCTTCACTTACTCTCTGTAGAGTTACATTCATTTGTCAAGGCTCAGTTAAAATATGTTCAACTCGGTGAGGCATGAGGTTGAGGTATCTGTCTTTTGTCTTCCTCTTTAAACTCCTACAGTATCATATCTCTTCATGTATTGCAATACTTAGTATTCACAACCATAGTCATCATAGGAAAATGCTGCGTGCACAATTATAAAAACAAATATATCTTAAAAGGATATATGCAATAACTGAGAAAAAACCTTCAGGGTGACAGTAATGTCTCCAAAATTTAGCATCTAGAGAGGTTACTCACTCTTTGACAACACAGAGAATTTAACACTAATGTATATCAGTAGTAGGATAATTAATTTGAATCATTGTGAGAAAAAATAATTGTTGAAATTTAAAGAACTGGCTTTAATTTATTTGCATTATTCTGTTTGCAATTATATCTAACTCAAATCCTGATTTCAAAATTAGTATATCATTAATTTAATTTAAAAGCCCACTGAGCTATTTTTAAGATTTACTCTATTTTTATTGGAAATACACAGAGAGGAGGAGATACAGAGAGGAAGATATTCCATCCATTGATCTACTCCCCAAGCGACCGCAACAGCTGGAGCTGTGCCAATCTGAAGCCAGGAGCCAGGAGCCAGGAGCCTCTTTTGTGTCTCCCACATGGGTGCAGGATCCCAAAGCTTTGGGCCATCCTCGACTGCTTTCCCATACCACAAGCAGGGAACTGGATGGGAAGCAAGGGTGCCAGGATTAGAACCAGTGCCCATATGGGACCCCGGCACATACAAGGCAAGGACTTTAGCCACTAAGCTACTGACCAGGGCCCCCATTGAGCTTTGATTTCTCTCTTGAAAGCTCAATATGAAAAAAAATACAGTACTCATCAATTTAAATATTAAATATATAATTCATTAAATGAAAATTAAATGGCATTGTTAGATGTTTTTGCTGTTGCTAAACCTATCTTTTTGTTTTTTATTTTGTTTTGTTTTCTGTTTGTTTTTGGTTGACTTAAGATGTGGTTCATTGCTTCAATTAAACACAGCACAACATACCCCAAAAGTTGATGCTGCCAATCTACTGGATTTCTCTGTAAGTTGTAAACTCGACTTTTGTCAAAAGACATAAAACACATTTTTCCACTTCCAAACAAATGCAACGGGACATGCTTATATCCACTATGTTTTTAATAAAGAAAGAAGGAACTAGCTAATGTTTGGAAGTTAGCATCAGTTTGCTGAAGGACTGAGTCACTTTTGTTCAAAGCAGTGTGGTTGGATGGCCTGGCCTCACACCTACTCCTCTGTCTAGAACATGCCCTTTCACCTGCTTCTTTAGTTTTTGTTTCAGCAGGTGTCAGGGGTTTGTGGTGGATGGGAAACAGAACAAGCTATGAAATGCTCCTCCTTTATGACATCAGATCTCATTGGAATTACCATTACACTAAAATCTGACTACTGATTAAAACATTCAGTGAGAAAACATCCCCAGCTGCTTTGGGCACAAAGATCTCGCAACAACATGAAATAAAGCAGCTTGATGAAATAAGGTCTTAGTTTCTCCTTCTGCTGTAAGTGTCTCGGATACAATTTGGGCCAGCTCAGATTTGGAGATGGCAGGCAGATGGCTTCTCTGGGCTCGTATGTCCACTGGGCCTTCCAATGACAGAGCAGGTTTCCATTCATACACTGTTGCTATCCACTCATATCCATGAGGGTAATTCAAAAGGGCCTTGGAAATACAAAATTATAGATAAGCCTACTCTGATATATGAAAGTTTGAAATGCTTACAAGAGGTCTTCAAAAACATCACAGAAATGTGTACTGTGAGAAAACTGTGCATGGATATCAAAACTGTTTGCACCAAAATAAATTGATCTTTCAATTTTTTCCACAGCATGTGTGTATGTGTGTTGGGTATCCAAATATATGAGCAGGTATGTACACATATTATATTGGGTGTGTATTACACATATAGAAAATACATAAGTTTGGGTGACTATTTTTATGAACAAATGACTTCAATGTGTCTTTTGCTGGTTATAAAATCACTACCTATTTGAATAAATGTACACTATGAAATTTTTAAGGAAATTGAATTAGATTTAGTGAGTAAAATCTCTAATGAAATTTATTTGTGTTTTACATATTTTTAAAATTTGTTGTTTTATTTGAAAAACAAAATTACAGAGAAAGAGGGAAAAATAGGGAACTTTTTGCTCACGCACTCCCCAAACGGCTGCAATAGACAGGAATTGACTGAGTTAAAGCCAGGCACCTGGGACTCTATCTTGGTATACCACATGCGTGGCACGGGCACAAACTCATGGGCCCTCTTCCCTTGCCCTCTCAAGAGACATTAGTGGGGAACTGAATAGGAAGTGAAACAGCCAGACCTCCAACCAGTGCCAAGACAGGATGTCAGCATCAAAGGCAGCGACTTAACTGGCGGTGCCACAACACCAGCTCCCACATTTAAATGTAATTTGTAAACATATAGTGTCTGCAAATACAGTGTGTCTTTGTGAGTCGCAAACATTTGTAAAAGTCACAAATATTTGTAAAAGTAAAAAAGGGCATTTTTTTCAAGAGGTATTTTATAATACTTTTCTCAAAAACAACCTTCAAAATATGGAATCCACCTGTGTCCATCAACACATGAATGGATGGCTTCTCATTTAAGGGAATGTATAGTGATGGCGTACTAGAGACTATCATATTCAGATGTGAAGATACAAAGCAGTAAGCATCCTTATGAAACTGTTGGACATGTCTAGACATTGGGATACTGGACTGTCTGACATTGTCTGTACCAACAATATCGGGGCACACTTAAATAACACACAGATGTACTTATGACTGCTTATGAAGGACTATGCTATTGTGACAATATGGGAAAAATCAATCAGAAGTTGGAAATTGGGGAGGGTGGCAGGGAGAAATCACAGATTCTACGAAATTGTATCATAAAATTCAACCCCCCCCCCAAAAAAAACTTACGGAAAAAAAGAAATCTTAAAAAATAATAATAAAAATTTAAAAAGAAAAAAGAAAGTGTCACAGACACAGATGGCCTGAAGACCATAATGGGAAGCAAAATAAGCCAGGCAGAGAAATCCAAACACCCCATGGTACAGTCTTGTGCAATATTTATGAAGTGCTGAGTTCACAAAAGCAGAGAAGTAGATTACTTTCCAGGGCAAAGCCTTAGATGGCAGTGCTCAACCTATAAACATGTCACAGTTTTCCATAAGGATGTTGCTTTGTCAAATAGTATAAATGAGCTCATCAACTGTGGCAAGAAGAGCCCACAGAATGTATTTAATTATCAACAAAAAATGTTATATGGAAAATGAAAACTACAAAACAAACCAATAATTGTAGCATGCTCACGCCAAAGAGAAAAAAAGTCTCAAGTTAAAAACGCCATGGAACAGTACACAGCCGTCAAAAAGAATAAAATTCTGCCATTTACAACAAAATGGTCCCATCTGGAGAACATTATGCTCAGTGAAATAAGCCAATCCCAAAAGGACAAACACCATATGTTCTCTCTGCTGTAAAGCAACCTTTATGTAGAATACAAGACAAATAGATATCTAGCTAAACAAGTATTTATATACATTCTCGTAGAGGAACTGTATGAGGGAGACAGCTTACCAGGAAATGGAGACACACTGCAGCAGGTACCTCTAATCTCGAATACAAGGAGCACTCTTGGTGAAACACTTAAATACACCCTGACAATATGATACTAGACTTTCTGTCGTTGTCAATACCTACAGGGCCATGGTGCACTTGAATAGCAGAACATTAGACCTGTAATTGTTGCTGAAGGACTTCATTACTGCAGTAATATGGGAGAAAATGGTGGGAGGGAAAAACAGCGGGAGAAAAAGGGTAGGAAGCAGAGAGAATCCTTATACCTGCAAAACTGTATCAAACAAAACCAAAAAAGAGAAAGAAAAAAATTCACCAGAGGAATGGAAGAAAGCATGCAGGAAAAGCGATAAAGGGAAGTGCTAAATCAAACTCTTGATGCAAATTCAATTTACCATAAGCAGTTAAGGCAGAAGGTATCATTACATTCATGAAATACATGAAATTTGTCCCCTTTATGTATTTTTTTAAATATACATTTTAAATAGAAAAAATGTTATATAGATACTAGATCAAGCATCAAGGGATCTGGGTGTGGAATCAGTTTTTATTGTATTAATTTTCCCTGGTATTTTTTTTTTCAGATTTTTGGCCTTTCTTCAGTGGTGGAAATTTTAAGGCACAATATCAGCTGTACAATTATGAAAAATATCATCAACTTTTCCTTGCTTAAGTATTCTCTGCAGTTGAAACTGTCTTCAAAGCAGGCTCTTGGTAAATATTGAGAGGGTGAGTATTCTCCTCCACACAAATTCCCCTCATTATCTTTCTTTTCCTTCTATGGCTCTCCTATGAGACACACATGCAGGGCTTTCTTAAAATATTTAATTCCTTTATCCGATCAATTCAGTGTGATCACTGAAATGGCTTCCACTTTGTTTTTCTATGTATGCTTATCATTCTAAGTCGTTTCCCTTGCTAGAACATGCAATGTTTGGCATCCACCTGGCCTGACAAACTCACGGTCACTGCTGTCCACCCTCTTCCCCTCCCTGTGCTCTGTCCTCAGCAGCACAAAGACCCCAGGGCAGGTGGGTGGGGTGCTCCATAATTCCCTCAAGAAACATTTAAAAAGTAAGGCTAATCACGTCTCCAGTACAAAAGCTGGTCTTGGAGTTGTTTTTGAATGCCTGGTATATTAGTGCGCTTGACCTGTTTACATTTTCTCTCTCTCTCTCTGTCTCTCTCTCTGTCTCTCTCTCTCTCTCTCTCTCTCTCTCTCTCTCTCTCTCTGTGTGTGTGTGTGTGCTTATTTCTGCTTCTTTTGTAGGGAAGCAGCCCTGGTATGCTGACCACTTCCAATCCAACTCCCTGCTAATGTAGCTAAGACAGCAGGAAAAGACGACTCAAGTACTTGGGACCCTGCACCATGTGGGAAGTCCCTGCAGAAGTTCCTGACTTCTGGTTTTAGTCTGTGATAGCTCTGGCCATTGCAGTCGTTTGGGGAATGAACCAATAGATGGAAGATCTCTCTCTACTTGTCTCTATCCAAATTAAAATTAACCCTGTTCACAGAAGACATGATTCTATATATATATGAGACTCAATATAGAAATACAGACTCATAAAGAAAACATTGACAAGGTGGCAGGATACAAAATTAATGAATATAAATTGATGAGCCTGGTATACACAAATAACTCTATGGCTGAAAACAAATTTGTAAGCAAAGTCCTCTTAGGAAATAATACACTTAATTCCTATTCCTAGGACCCTTATTCTTTTTTTTTCTTTTATTTATTGATTTTGTTTAATAATCTTACTTAGCTGATTAGCATACAAAGGGTCAAGGGCTTACAGGAAAGTGGGTAATACTATTGTTTCCACGCTAATATCATCATTTTCCCCCTGTATCTGGGGTCAGGGGAGAAGCAAAGCAAAAAAATCCCACCCAACCTCCCACCCAGCCCAAGTCCCCGTTGTGAGACATGTTCCAAGGGTCCTGCTCATGCAGCTTTGATAGTTCAACAGTTCTGAATTGCTGCCAATCTCGCCACTCCAAACACGATGAACTCTCTTCAGAATCCACTGGCTGACATAGTCTCTTCATGGTTGGGGTTCTGAGATCAGCTTTTCAGTTGGAGGAATCTCCATAGAAACTTCATCTGAGATGATCCCAGACCTGATCCTTGTGTGTGCTCACCAGCACAGGGTCTGGCACAGTCCATCGTCCCAATCAGCTTATGTACATGCTGGTCGTTGCAATTGCTGGGTCAGTTCTGTTTCCAGCCCTGTCATCCACTTGAACCAATGGGTGTTGTAGTCCAGCTCAATCCTGCCGACTTCATACTCGGCCCTCACGCAAACCAGTAGGACCCTTATTCTTAATTGATTAGGAATAAACCTGATCAAAGTCCTGGAAGACCTCTATGATGAAAATTACAAAATATTTAAAAAGAAAAAGAAGGGACCTGACGTCGTAGCCTCATGGCTAAAGTTCTTGCCTTGCATGTGCCAGGATCCCACACGGGTGCCGGTTCATATCCCAGCTGCTCCACTTCCCATCCAGCTCCCTGCTTGTGGCCTGGGAAAGCAGTCCAGGATGGTCTACAGTCTTGGATTCTGTACCTGCCTGGGAGATCCAGAAAAGGCCCCTGGCTCCTGGCTTCAGATCAGCTCAACTCCAGTCATCGCGACCACTCGGGAAATGAATCAATGGATAGAATATCTTTCTTTCTGTCTCTCCTTCTCTCTGTAAATCTGACTTTGAAATAAAAAATAAATAAATCGTTTAAAAAGAAGCGATTAAAAGATGGAGAAATTCACCATGTTCCTAGATCAGCAGAATCACCATCATCAAAATGTTCATATTATTGAAAGTAACATATAGATTAAATGAGATCTCAATCAAAATCCCAACAAGTCTTCTCAGAAATAGAAAAAAAACATCCAAAAAGTTATCTAGAAACACAAGAAACCATGAATAGCTAAAACAATCCTAAAGAATGAAAATGAAGCTAGAGTAATCACAATTCTTGACCTCAACAAACTACAGAGCAGCAGTCATCGAAGCAGTATGGTACTGATCTGTGGAACAAAGTAGAAACCCCAGAAGCAAACCCATGTACCCTCAGTAAACTAATGTTTGACAAATGAATTGAAAATAACCCAAAGGAAAAGTTCAGTTGCTTCAACAAGTGCTGTTGAGAAAATCGGCTAGCAGCCTGCCAAAGTAACAAGCAAGACACACACCTGCCACCTTTTACAAAAATCAAATCTAAATGGATCAAGGACCAAAATTTGCACCCAGATAACATCAAACTATTAGAAGAAAACATAGGAAGTACCCTCCAAGATATAGGAATTGTAAAAAACTTCTTAGAAAAGTCACCAAAAACACAGTTAAAGCCTAAATAAACAAAAGGGACTATGTCAAACTAAGAAGCTTCTGTACAACAAATGAAATGATCAACAAAGCCAAGAAGCAACCGACAGAATGGGAGAAGGTCATTGCACACTGCAAAACAGATAGGGGACTAATATCCAGGATCTACAAAGAGCTTCCAACCTCAACGACAGAAAAGCAAACAAACCTGGGAAGAAATGGGCAAAGGAAATGGACATTTTTCAAAACAACAAATCCAAATGATACATTAAAAAACGCTCATATTCCCTAAATATCAGGAAAATATGAATGAAAACTGCATTGAGGTTGCACCTAATTTTTGTGGCATTGGTCTACATTCAGAACTCTATTAATAACACCTGCTGTGTGGATGTGGGAAAGAAGGTACCCTGCTTCATTGTTGGTGCGAGTACAGACTAATGCAGCCACCATGGAAGTCAGTACGGAAAGTGTACGACCACTGAAAATCGATGTACCACATGGCCCAGCTATCTCACTCCTGGGAATATATTCAAAGGAAATGAAATCTACATATGAGAAAGTGATCTGTAATCCTATATTTACAACAGGACAATACACAGTAGTGAGGACATGGAAACAACCCGGATGTCCATTGAAAGAGGAATGGATAACAAAACTGTGATGCATCTACTCCATGGACTACTGCTCAGCCCTTGCAACAAAATGGTCCCAACTGGAAACCATGATGTTCAGTGAAATAAGCCAATTCCCAAAGGATGAATATCATATGTTCTCTCTGCTATAAGGCAACCTCATGCAAAATACAAGATCAACAGATTTAGGTAAACATGTATATGCATATATTCTCATAGAGGAACTGTATAATAGAGACTAACTTACCCAAGAAGTGAAGATACATTGCAGTGTGTATCTCTATTCCAAGATAGAAGGACTCCCATCGAAACTGTTAAATATATGTTGACAATGGGATACTGAACTTGTCTATACCTACAATGCCATGATACACTTAAATTGCAGAATGATGGACTTGTGTTGTTGAAGGACTATACTATTGTAATAATTGGAGGAACAGCAGTGTGTGGGAGAGGTGCGGCAGGGGAAGAAGGGATAAACTCTGTGCCTATGGAACCATATCATCAAAACTAAAGATTAAAAAAATTTTAAAGAATGTTGAAATACATCTCACGTTTTGCCAGCTCTAGCTAAAGTCTACATGTTTTTGTTGTAGCTGCAGCATATTTTTCAAGCTGTATTTCATCATATATTCTAACACATTTTTTAAAATAAAATAAAATTTCAGTTTAAAATCTTTGTAAAATATGGAGTTAAAAGATAAATGTACTTTGGTGCAAAAAAAGAAAGGCATGCAACTGAATGGTCTTCAAAAATTTCATGGAAATATTCAAAATCATGGAAAAATGAGGCACTGATTTCAAAATGATTGCACCAAAATGTTTGTGCATCTTGATTTAAATTTTCAATATGTTCTAAAGTTTGCTGTTTTCTCTGGAGAATTTGTAAACAATGAACAAAATTTCTGTCCCTTACATACCAATAAGCCCAATTAGTTATCCAAGCAAATTTGAAATAAAAATTATCAAACACGGCCTCACATTTGATTTTTTTTCAGAGTGTGTCCTCTTACAATTATCTTACCCCAACCTACTACTTTTTAACTAATAAGCTGATAAGATTTCACCTAGGTGCAGAATTTCCTTTGCCTGACACTAGTGCTTTGTGCTAACCTTGTCACCTGTCTTGGTTTCTATTGTGTGGTTGTCCATAAAGGGTGTCCTGTAACTCAAGTCCAAGCAGAAAGTTCTCCCATTGTTAAAAACAAAATTGGCTTCATTCATGACTGGGCAAAAGGCAGACCTGGCTTTCTAATGACTGTTCTTTGCTGAAAATTGCTAGGTGCCTCTTTTTTCCTGAAACTTTCACTGTGTTTAGAGACCCTTACAAGTCTAGAGCAATGACTACTTATGCTCCACACTTTTCCAGCATGTATTAATAAGCCAAATGTACACAGCTGAATTAACCTGTGCTTTCATATACAATGTCATTTTCACTGATATGAATTTCTTTAGGTTGCAGGTATTGGATTACTGCATAACCCTTTATTGTAATCAGCAAGGTATTAATTTGATGTTCTTAATTCCAGAATTCTGTCATTCTCAATACTGGTTTCCTAACCAGTATCAATGGAGAAAATAAAGCTTAAAAGACAAAGTTGTAGAAATTCTATTGTTTGGGAATATTATAGTCATCTGCTTTTGGGGTTCACTGAACCATGTCTGGCTTTTAGTGAGGTAATCAAGGCAGATATAGAGGAAAGAATTCAAAGCCAGTTGCCTGGATGAGAGTGCTCCAAGTAAGAATACATTCTCCAGCAGAAATTAGGTATATTGAAAATACTTTAAGAATACAAAATATAAACTGAGGAACAGGGACGTATTAACTTAGGTGACTGATAACATCTCTGACAATAATGAAAGTGTCCACTTTCAGTTTAAATCATTTTAAGCATTTTCTGTAATCTCCTGGTATAAGTGAAAATGCTGATTAGCTGAATTTAACCAATGGGAAGGGGGAAAATACAAACTCTTATGAGCAACTACATTTGAGGAGTATGCTTACAAACTTCGCTGCTGCACTCTTCAAGATAACCATCAGACTCACTGGACAGCTTCACTGGCAATGCCACCAAACCTTGAGGGAAAGTCAAGATATACCCAACCCAGAGACATTCAGCAAAAGCTCAGGGTGGACTATGGTTTCCAACCTTGCTCATGTGCACACGGATACACAGGAAGCAAAGAGCCAAAGGAATGCATGCACAGAGTTCTGTACGTCACTCTGAATGCTTATCTTACCAACATGAAGATTTTTATAGAAGACACTGTCCATCCCAATACTTTATGAGCTTGTTGAATGTTGGCAAAATAAACCTCTCAGGAATTGCCTACAATATAATGTTTCACTGAAAGAAAAAGTACACATATTAAGTTTAAATCAAATAAAAGAGTTATATGTTGTAATAATTATTTGAGTCATGCCACACTGACTCACAGATATACTTCTGTTTTGAATTTGTATGAAAAATTAGACTATTTTTATTTAGGGGACAATAAAAGCATGTTGATTGTGTTGATAAAAATTGCAATAAATGCTAACGTTTAGCTCACCTTGTTCGTCACACGCAGTTCCTAAACTTTTGTAAGTAAGCCCCATGATTCTTGTAGAAATTAAACAACTTGAGAATAACCAAACAGGAGTAAATTTACACACATTCAAAAGTTGGCTTCTTTTCTTTCTCACTTGATGATATTTGAGTGTCATTTTATTTACAGATTTTATTAACAGATCCTGAAACATGACACTTAGGTTTGGAGAAATCAGCAGTTTCAGCATGTTGCTCTCATTAACTGTAACTTAGGTGATATTAAAATCCATGGTGTTTTGGAGTGGAAGAACATCAAATAGCAAAATGATGTACGTGAGAAGAATGTACGTCATCTCCAAAGGATATTTTCGTTTTAGTGTGTACAAGGTGTACGCATCTTCTCTAGAAAACTCTGAGTGTGCGTACTTTGTCACACAATCCATGGAGTGAAAGGCTTCATGAGTGAGCCTGGGCCCCTTCTTGGCTGCGTTCTACACAGGAGTCTGCATAGCACATCGTCAACACCTCCGCCCCATCCTCCTCACAGTCCCAGGGAGAGGGCCAGAGTCTCCACACCAAGGCATGCTTGCATCAGCTTCATTTTCTTACAATCCTAGCTTTCCATTTTAGGCTATTGGGATATACGCAATTTTAGTCATCTTCTCCTCAGACCTGCAAGGCTTTTCTTACATTTCTGTGGAAATCATGCTATTTCTGCTCAACAACTCTAACTGCAAGAAGGCAGCTAACGAGGGAGCCAGGAAGCCACAGAGCCTGGTGGCACTGCTTGTGCCTGTGTGTGTATATGTGTGTGTGCATGTGTGAGAGGGACCTTTCCTTTATCCACTCATGGTGGACACCTTGGTTGAGTCCATATCTTGATAACTGTGAAACGTGCTGGCATAAACATGGTGGAGCAGGCATCTCTTTGAGGAAATACTTTCATGACTTATGGCTAGAATTTCAGAAAATTTTGGAAAATTATTCACTACAGTCAAACGTTTTCAGTCCATCAAAATATACCTTTACCCAAAACAGGAAAGTTAGATACTAACCCCTGTGTCAATATTTTAGTGTATTTCTTTGCTGATGGGGATTGCTATGTTATTCTCAATGGGGAAGAATTCTGAGTGAATGACATCACTTCACTGCTTGTGGGCACTTTTTTACAATATGGAGACTCTACCTGAGGGGCAAAAAGGCTCACTCTAAATAATCTATTATAGTCTTAGATATTTGATCCTTTCTTAATTTTATTTTTTTTTCATGATAGGTTTACACAGGTTCAGGGATTTTACCTTTCCACCCTCCCCATATCTCCCTCTACTGTTTTCCCACATCTTATTACAATAATATAATCCTTCAGCAACAGTGACAAGTCCATATTTCTGATAGTTAAATGTATCATGACATGGTATGTATAGGCAATGGTAGAAAGTCCAGCATCCTATTGTTAACATGTATTTAACAGTTTCATTGGGAGTCCTTCTTTTATTTTGGAGTAGAGATACATATTGCAATGTATCTTCACTTCCTGGTATGCTAATCTCCACTGTGTAATCCCTCTAAATGAATATATGTATACATGTATATATGTATATATGTCTGCCTATGTTCTCGTATTTTGCATGAAGGTTGCCTTAAGTCACAGAGAACATATAATATTTGTTCTTTTGGGATTGGCTTATTTCACTGAGCATCATGGTCTCTACATAGGACCATGTTGTTGAATGTTTAATGGCTGAGTAGCATTTCATGGAGTAGATGTACATTTATTTATACATTCCTCTTCCAATGGTCATCTGGGTTTTTTTCCATGTCTTTGCTATTGTGAATTATGGTACTAAAAATAGAGGTTTATAGATCACTTTTCTCATATGCAGATTTCACTACCTTTGAATACATTCCCAGGAGTGGGACAGCCGGGTCATACAGCAGATTAATTTCCAGTTTTCTTAGCTCTCTCCATACTGACTTCCACAGTGCTGTCCTAGGTTATACTTCCACTGATGGTGGATTAGGGTACCTTTCTCCCCACATCAACACCAACAGGTGTTTTTAGTAGAAATGTGATCTTTTAAAATTTTTTCAGACTTACAATTCAAGAAAAGTTAACATTTTCAGTGTTTTCAACATCCATCATCCCTAATGATTTTTTCTATGGTCTCTGACTATTGACTGCAAACCTGAACTTTCATTATGAGCATGTGTGTGTTAGATTGATGGATCAGGCAGAACAAATGTACACAAATTTATTCATTCTCTTGGTAACTTACTCTATTGTTAAATTAGTTTCTGAAATTGGAGCTAAATAATCCATTATGTGATAAGACAGCCCCATTGTTAGGAGTATTTTCCATCTCTATTTTACAAAAAAATGAACTATTCATCTTGTACATGCACAAAGTACATATTTGTATATGTCCCATGCTTTTAAAGTTGCTCTTAGATGTGGTCTCTGCATATTTTAGACTGTAATTGGAAGAATTCAGATGAAAGGAAGTTTTCCTTTTGACCGTGGCTTGTTATATGCATGTGCGCGCACTTTCAGTGAGAGAAGTTTTAGCGAATGCCTTTAATTGTTTCTTTTTCTCCATTTAATCTTTCAAATTCTAGATTGAATAAAGTTTTCTTGGAATCTTATGTTAATTAAATATTTTTCAATTTAATATTAATTTACGTTTTCTTTTCATCATAAAAATTCCAGAATCTCAAAGCCAGGAAGAACTTTAGAAAGTATAGCATAATTATTCATAGATAGAGCTCTATAATTAGCTTCAATCTTTTTTCTCACTCTCTAGCTATAAGTTACATGAATTATGGGTGTTCAGTTTTCTTTTTGTAAAATTGGGTGAAGTAAGTGCCAGATTCTGGTGCAATAGGGAAGACCGTCATGCCCTCCTCAAATGAGCTATGATGAGGTCCCTGCCACTCACCAAGAAGCCCTGGATGAAGCTCCTGGCTCCTGGCTTCAGTTTAGCCCAGCCTCAGCTGTTGAGACCCTCTGAGGAGTGACCCAAAAGAGGAAAGACCTCTCTCTTTCTCGCTCTCCTTCTTTCTCCCTCTCTCTAGCTATGCATTTCAAAATAAATAAATAAGTCTTTTTTAATGAGGACAATAACAATATTTATCTTTGGGAGGAGACTGGAGAGAGTAAATAAATTAATACTGGTCACAAACATAAAATAATGCCTGGGACACAGTATCCAAACCTTGTCACTTTCTCTTTATCTTTTTTTCTCTATCATGCATGTGAGAGGTTCTTAAGAGCAAAATGAATTTAATTCCATGATTCATGAGCTATTTGAAGTAATGCTCTGTGAATGTGTTTGTGTATAATGTTTTAAGGCACACAAAAAGCTCATCTATCTTCAAGTCTTAATTTACATCAAACCGAAGGCCATTATTTTAATACTTTATATGAATAAAGCATGCATCATTTGCAAAATACTTTTCATATATTACCATTACTAGTAATTAGCATTACTGAGAGAACGTTGGGAAATGGGTAAATATGTAATATGTAACATAATTATTCTCAGAAGTGACTATACTTTGAATATTCTGGCTATATTAGTAAACCTATGACTACTGATGAGCTTTTATGTTTTAACGGTAAGTAACTAACAGAAATGATACTTCACTGGCCAGCACAATGACTCAACTGGCTAATCCTCAGCCTTGCAGTGCCAGCATTCCATATGAATGCTCATTTGTGTCTTGGCTGCTCCACTTCCTATCCAGTTTCCTGACTGCGGTCTGAGAAAGCAGCGGAGGATGGCCCAAGGTGTTGGGATCCTGCACCCATGTGGGAGACCTGGAAGAAGTTCTCGGCTCCTAGCTTTGATTTAGCTCTGGTCATTGCGGCCATTTGAGCCTGTGGGTGGAACAGTTTTCACTTTGCCTCATCTTCTCCCTGTAAATCTGCCTTTACAATAATTAATAGGTAGGTAGATAGATAGATAGAGATGATACTTTAACAACTCAATACTATATCAATATTTGGATGAAAATAAGACATCTCCAGCACAATGGCTGATTAGAAACGCTGGATCCACTCCCTCCCAACAAAGTAGGGGCACCAGAGATAATGCCAGTGTGTTGAATATTTTTGTATTTAAAAAAAAATCTGAGATAGGATTTGGACATTTTCACTATTATCAAGCATTAAATGTTAGAAAGGATGAATATACTTCATACATAAGTGCAAGATTATGCTTGTTAATTTAAAAGAAAAAGTTCCGAGAGTTAAAAAAAAAGCCATTCAGCCAGATCAAGCAGGGCAGAGCACTAGAGTGTAGTGGGTGCAAAATAGAGACCCTGTGCAGCGTGCAACCTCTGGCAGCCAGGGAAGGAAGGGAACAGAACGCATTGCTGGACTTAAGGCTGCCCAGTCTAGATTGGTCTGAACTAAGTGGGAGGACGCAACAGCCCCCACTGGCACTACGAGCACCCAAAGATTTTGATGCAGGGGAATTCCGCAGTGCTCGTCGTCCCTGAACCCAATGACAAGAGAGCTATTGGGAACAGTGTGTCATCGCACTGCTCCACAAGAGGGACTCAGAGTGTGTGCTCCCTAATTCTGGCCACTCCTGCACAGAGCCACACTACGGACCAAATCCAACCACACCTTCCCCGGTCATTGTGTGAGACACAACTTAGCTGGCTGCTAGAGTCACTCCACCTTCATGGTGACGAATAATTGCTTGTTGCAGAATACAGGCACTCTGTTCTGATGCTCTAAGTGACTATGGCACCACATGGAGTCTACTGCACCACATGGGATCTACTGCACCACAGGAGTGATCCCATCCATGCAGAGTGCCCACAAACTGACTGTCGTGAGCTGTGATACATTGGCATTCAGCCGCAAATGTCAGCTGAGGTGTGTTACAACTGTTCAAGCATGCTGGGTGGTCCTCCCCATGTGTGTGTGGCTCACAAAACTGGAGTCCTGCAAACACTGATGCATGGGTTGGCCCAAACTTACCTGGATGCATGACCTATGGAGGCTAAGGCCACTGTGCAAACATGTAGCATTGCATCTGCCTGGGACCCATTGAACTGAGTCAAAGGATCGCCCCCACTATTGCACAGTATGCAAATCTGGATGGATTCCCCATCTTTGCTGCTGCTATCATGCCCAAATCCTTCAATTCTATCAAATGAAGCCAGGCAGAGACTGTTATACACTATGATACCCATCTACAACAAAAACCATCGCAGAAAATCCAACTGATACCCCAAGGTACATCTTCATCAAAAAGTCCCTTACTAAAATAGTCTCTATAAAATTGGCAAGGACAGTAGGAATGCCAAATGTGCAAATATGAATATGGGGAAACGGAAAATATAAAAGGGACTGCTGCAGTGGGTCAACTCGCTAATCTTCCCCCTCCACATGGGCAGCAGTAGACCTGGAAAAAGCTCCTAGTTTTGGATCAGCTAAGCTCCAACCATTGTGGCTACTTGGGAAGTGAACCAGCAGATAGAAGATCATTCTCCCTGTCTCTCCTTCTCTTTGTAAATCTGCCTTTCCAATAAAAATAAATACATCGGTTTTTTTTTTTTTAAAGATTTATTCATTTTATTACAGCCAGATATACACAGAGGAGGAGAGACAGAGGGGAAGATCTTCCATCCGATGATTCACTCCCCAAGTGAGCCGCAACGGGCTGGTGCGCGCCAATCCGATGCCAGGAACCTGGAACCTCTTCCGGGTCTCCCACATGGGTGCAGGGTCCCAAAGCTTTGGGCCGTCCTCGACTGCTTTCCCAGGCCACAAGCAGGGAGCTGGATGGGAAGTGGAGCTGCCGGGATTACAACCGGCTCCCATATGGGATCCCGGGGCTTTCAAGGCGAGGACTTTAGCCGCTAGGCCATGCCGCCGGGCCCAATACATCGTTTTTTAAAAGGAAGAGTATGAAAGAGAAATTTACAATGCCATGAGGTTAAATAATATGCTACTACATATGATAGTTTTCATTACACAGTTACTATACATCCCCTTAAATGAAAAACCACAAAACAAAATCAACAACAGGAAGAAAAAAGAAATTAAAAAGAAAATAACAATGCCATGAAGTTAAATAACATGTTACTGAATGACTAATGTGTTGATGAAGAAATGAAAAAGAAAATCAAGAACCTTCTTGAAGAAAATGATGCTATGATCTGAGTCATTGAAGAATTTAATTAGAAGAAAATGGTTTTGAAGAGATAAAACTGAAAAAAAAATCTCAAAATCCTGAGATACAGTTTCCACTGATTTTTTGTTGATGAGATATGTCTCCTGTAGGCAACAAATAGATGGGTTTTGTTTTTTTAATCTAGTCTACTAATCTGACGTTTGATTGATGAGTTTTAGCAATTTACATGCAGGGTTAATATGAATGGATGGTAATTTGGTCCTGTCATTTTAGCAATGAGTTATTCATTGATTTAGTCTTCTGTTGTTATTTTACTGGGATGGTCTTCCCATTTGCCTTTGGTTTTGGTGGGTGCTATTGCTCTTCTCTTTTAAGAGAACATCTTTAAGTATCATTTGTAGGGCAGATTTGGATAAGGCATATTCTTTTAACTTTTCTTTACTGTGGAAGAATTTCATTTTATTTTCAAATACAAAGGAAAACTTTGCTGGATATGTGATCCTGAGCCAATAATTTTTTGCTTTTAGAATCTGGAATATATCGCTCCATTCTCTTCTGGCCTGTAGAGTTTCCTGTGAGCGGTGTTATTTAACTTCATGGCATTATAAATCTCTCTTTTTCTTTCAGTTGTTGATTTTGTATTGTGGCTTTTCATTTAGAAGTATGTATAGTAACTGTGAAATGGAGACTATCAGATCCAGATGTGAGGTAACAATGCAGTATGCATCCCTACTTCCAGAACAAAGATGCACTTCCAATGACACTGTTTACTATATTTTGACAATAGGATGCTGGACTCTCTACCATTATCCATGCCCACAATAATGGACATATGACTGTGTATGAAAAACTATACTATAGTAATAATATAGAGGAACTCAGTTAAGGGGGAGAGAATTAGGGAAGGAGTAAGGGAACTCTCAGGGCCTAGGGAACTGTATCATAAAATGATAATAATAATAAGAAGAAGTAAAATTAAAACAATAACAACAAGAAAAAAGAGTATGAAAACCAGATGCCAAGACATGTTCCAGAGAAAACACAGAAACTTCCTCAAAAATGAACCCAAGGCAAAGTAATTGGCAAAATATATGAAGAATTCTAGAGCATGATTTTAAGAAATTTGACAAGATACAAGAAAATGCAGGCACAGAAATCAGAAAAATTAGGAAGCAATATATTATATAAATGAAAAAATGAAGAGTCCAACGAATGAACAGATCAGTAGATAAACAAAAACTATAGTTAAAGAGAGGTGATTAACCTAATCAAGCTGCCAGTTGGGCTACTGACCTCTCACATCAGAATACATGGGTTTGAGGCCCGGGTCCATCTTGCTGAATTCTAATAAACATCAACAGAAGACAGCATATGGTGGTCCCAGTCTTCCTGCCCCACCCTGCCTGCAGGGTTGGAGACTTGGAATGACTTTAGCCTGCCTGTCAGGAACATTTGGGGAGTGAGGTATTCTCTCTCTCTCTCTCTCTCTCTCTCTCTCTCTCTCTCTCTCTCTCTCTTTGTGTGTGCATGTGTGTGAGTGTGTGTGCCTCTCAGACAAGCAAATAAGTTACAGTTAGATTAGGTAAATAATAATAAAGCGAGGAGAATAAAGAATTTCTAAACCTAAATATACCTCTTTCAAAATAACTCAAACTTCATGGAAAAAAATACATCCAACGAATGAAGAAAATTTTGAGACTTATGGGACACTAGTAAAGAGAAAACATTCAGATCATGAGTATTCCTAAAGAGAAGGAAGAAGGCACTGAAAGCTTGCTTGATGAATTCTAATCTTAGAAAATACATGGACCTATTAATGAGAATACAATGACCTTAAATGTATTTGATGAGCTAAAATCCTCTCGCTGTGATCCGATTCAAACTGCCAGAAGTCCCAGACAAGAAAACAATCCTAGAAACATCCAGAGAAAGTGACCGTATCTCCTGTCAAGGAATCTCTCTCAGAAGAGTAAAAACAGAAAAGTTCCAGGCCCAAGAGAAGCGAGGGAACATCTGCAGTGTTCTCAATGATTTAAAAACGTTCCCACTCAGAATGCTATACTCAGCAAAGTCATCCTTGAGAAACAAACTAAAACAAGAACTCAAGATGTTGTAAGATGGGCAAACACTGCAGAAATTCATAGCCACCACGCAGAGCTTCCAAATCATGCTTCAGAGTCCTACCTCCAGGAAAGAAGACAGACGAATGATAGAGAAGTATCAAAGGCTTCATCTCAGAAAATTGCCGCTGAAGTAAACAACGAGAGATGAAGATATAAAGGAAATTTTGCAGCATCTGGAGAAAATTTCTGAAAAGTGACAACAAGTGAACACACACATAATATAAACTTCAGCGTCAATGGGATATAGCTTCTAATGAAAACGCAGAGTAGAGGCAAAACCAATATACAATGATATACATCCCATGAGAAACTCGCTTCCTTGGTAAGGACAAACACATGCTAAAGGTAAGAGGGAAAAGATACTCCACAAAAATAAAACCTAAAAGTAAGTATCATACACTAAGAGAAAAATGCTGCAACAATAATGAACAATGTGCATTATCTTTTGATTTCATCACCATGAGATTCTTTTTAAGAATTTATTTATTTGAAATGCGTATGTAACAGAGAGGGAGAAACAGAAAGAATGTTTCATTTGCTGGCTCTGTCCCCAGATAGTCACCGCAGGCAGGACTGGGCCAGATGAAAGCTAGTAACATGGAACTCTGTGCAGATCTGTCATGTCAATGGGTGGAGCCCAAACACTTAGGCCATTTTAGACTTAAATACAGTTTCTAACTTATCAAAATTGAGTCATGAAGACATAGGAAACAATAATACCAAGCTTGAATAAATAATAAAAAGTCAGTCAACAAAGAGAAACCTGCTGAATTCTGCCAGATTTTTAAAGAACTAACATTAACTCAAATTATTTCAAAAATTGGAAAGAAACACTTCTAAACTTATTCCACAAAACCAGTATTACCCTGATACTAAAACCAGACAAGGATACAACAACAAAAGGAAGATCACTGCTCATTCTTTCTGATGAATACAGATGCAGCAATTTTCAACAAAATAGTAGCAAACTGAGTTCAACTTCATATCCCAAGATCATTCACCATAATCCAGTGTGATTTATCTCAGCAGTGCAAGGATGGTTGGTTGACCACATACGGATCAATAAAAATGAAACATCACACCAACAGAATGAAATTCAAAAACTATGTAAGCACTTGAATAGGTAAAGAATAAAGCAGTTTAAAAACTGGCCATGCTTTATGATTTAAAAAAGAAGTTCATGATTTTAAGGATACAAGGAACCTATCTCAACAGATAATATCATACTGAGAAAGAAAAAACTGAAATTCTTCTTCAATGATCTACAGGGCCAACTCTCACTTCTCTTATTCCTTGTAGGATTGTAAGTTTGACAAGAGGAAAAACTCAAAAGGCACATAGGAAGGAAAAGAGAAAGTCAAAATGTCCTTAGATGAAGATGGCATCATTTTTCGCACATTCAAAAAGCTAAAGGCCTCACTATGAGACTGTTTGGGCTGATAAATGACTCTGGCAGGGTTTCTGGATGTGAAATCAATATACAAATATCAGTGTTATTTTTACAAAACAATTGCTGAAGAAGAAAGTATGGAATAAAATCCTATTCTGAATAGCTACCCACCCCTCAAAATCCAAGAATAAATTTAACCCAGGAAGGAAAAGAGAAGTACAAAATAACAAGTCTTAAAAGTTGGTGGAGACACACACAAAAAAGAGTCCCCATATTCATAGATTAAAATATTACATAATGTTAAAATGCCCACACCACTGAAAATTTTATACAAATACAATCCAATCTCCACCAAGTACCAGAGGCATTCTTCACAAAAGTGGAAAAAACCAATAACAAGATTCATATGGAAGTACCAACAATAACAACATTTTGGGTAATCAGAATTTGGGTGGGTAAAATAAACATACACAGTCCAGTCCATGTGGATCACAACAACCAATATCACGGTCTTCAAAACCTCCATAGCCAGACCTTGAAGGATCCAAAGGCAATGCCACAAATGGAGATGTAGTCTCCTGTTATAACAACGTTTCCCACAGCCACCTCCTGAAGCACCTGCCAGAGATCAAGTTACAGATGAAATTTTTTTAAATGTATGTAGATAAAGTACATTCTAAAGTAATGGCAACATGCATAGTGCGCTAACAACATGAATCAGTAACAAAGTCTTTATCAACCATTATATGCTATATACCATACTGTGCCCCACTTTCATAGAACTGGCAGAGCAGTAGGTTTGTTTATATCAGCATCACTGCAAACACAAGAGGAATGAATCACACTGTGACCATATGATCGCCACAACATCACCGGGTGCCAGGAATTTCCAGCTCTACTATAATTGTATGAAATCACATCAGAACAAATATTCCTTCTTCAACTAGAGTGCTACATATGACTGTATTCTCTTTCAAAGTACATGCACTACAGGCAAAGTGGTAACTTCATTGGAAGGTGGACTTAGACCATTTCAAAATATCTAAGAGAAGTCACTATAAAATTTTGAAGAACCGTGATGGAGTATGACAGGACAACAGCACAGATGAATAAAACTGTCTAAGATGATCAACTAAAACAAGAGGTAGGGAAAGCAAAATCACGATGAATTTTGAAAATCACAAACGCAGCAACTATTACCCCAAATACGTAACTAATTACATTAAATGTAGATGGTCTAAATTCACTAGAGATTGTCACAGACAATGCAGGCAGATAAACCAACTATATATTGATGACTAGAAAATTACTTTAAGTATAAAGGCACACACAAGCTAAAGAAGAAAAACACATAATATAATGACACAAATTAAATGAGAGGTGAAGTTGCACTGATTTCAAGAAGAGGAAGTAATCACATACCTACAGAAGCATTGCGACATAATAAATGAGTCCCTTTTCCAAGCAGACAAAATCATTCTACACCTGTTAAGCCAATAAAACATCATGATATGTGAGGCAAAAGCTGGCAAAACCATGAGGAGAAATCGACAATTCCAGTATTACACTTGGAGATTTAAGAACCTCTTGTGTATAACTGTTAGGCCATGAAGGCAAAATATCCATAACTTTAACTGAATGGAATAACATTAAAAATTAAATTGATCTAATTGCCATTTACAGAGTGCTACTTTCAACGAATATACATTTCATTTAAGCTCAGTTCACCAAAATACAATGCATTATTAGCTTTAAATACTTTGAAATATTTCAAAGAATAACAATTATATACAATATGCTCTCAGCCACGTCATAACTGAGGCAGAAAGAAATACTACAAGTAACTGGAAAATCTTCAAGTCCTCGAGGATTCAGGAACATATTTCTAAGGACTTTGATGCAAAGGAAAACTAAAGAATAAAATATTTTGAATGACATGAAAATTAACTTACAATTTAAAATTTGTGGGTTGTAGTGAAAATAGTATGCAAAGGTAAATTCAAATCATTAAAAGCATATATTTGAAAAAAATACAGAATTAATAACTAAGCTTCACTTTTTGAGATTAGAAAAGAAAGAGTAAAATCTAAACTAAGCAACAGAAGAAGGAAACAAAGTAAGACAAATGTCAATAAAATCTAAAATGAGTAAACCATAGAGAAAAAAACAACAAAATCAAAAGCTGACTTTTTAGACCCATAAATTGTCAACATTTAGTCAAATCAACAAGAGAAAAAAGACACAACAAGAAACAGGAAGTGGGACTCTGACCTCTGACGACGTGGACATGTAAGCAATAGCACAGATGCATTTTGAAAAGCTCTACATTCAAAACTTGGATACCCTAAGCGATACGAATTGAGTCCTTAAAACAGCCACAATCTGCCAAAGCTCACAGCGGGAAAAACAAGGAAGCTACAGAGTCATACCTACAAAAGAGTCCCGTAAGTAATAGACAGCCCTCCAGAATGGTATTTCCAGGTGCAGATGGTTTCAGGTGTAAAATCCACCAAGCACTTACAAATAAAGTATAGCAACTTCCCAGTCTCCTCATGAAAATGAAAGCGAACACATTACATGCCTACTCCTTCTGCAAAGTTAAATACCAAAACCCAAGAGAGACATAAGAGCTGAAAACTACAGATTAATAGCTTGCATGAACACAGATCCAATATCCCTCACAAACTGCTAACAAATTGAATCCAACTCTGTGTGTGTGTAACACATAGAAAATACCACGACCTTGAGGACCCCCTGGCATGCGCAAAACCTGCCTTTGGGAGGGGATCTGATGGAGGAGCCTGGGCAACTCCTCTGGCAGGACACAGTCCCTGCAGGTAAGCGCAAGAAGCATGATAGGAAACAGTCCAGAATAGGCCATGGAAAGTTTCCCACTGGCACACATTCAGCATGGGTCAGGAGCAGACCAGGCTGAATCAGTCCATATCACCCACTGGCAAATCCGATCACCAGATCAGAGTGTGGGATGAGCCGGGTTTGGTCGCGACAAAACCAGTACACATTATGGAATGCCAGGGCGTGGTTGCCTGTACTGGATATGAATGCAGCACCCAACGAGCACACATGAGATCCAGGAAGGAAGGGAGGGGCAGAACTGGCGGGGGGATTAAGGGGCTGGTTCCCTCGCCGGACAGCTACTCCCAATGGAGAGCGTGGGCTGGGATAGAGACAGACTAGACTATGCAAGGCTACAACACCTGGGCGCTGCATGTGGACTAGATCAGGGAAAAGCCAGGCTGGGCTGATTATTCCTGCTGGTGCAAGCATAAATTAGAGTGGGTGAGGGATGTTTGGGCATAGCCGCAGAAGCTGGCACTGGGGACTAATTCTGTCAAGTCAAATCACAGAACCACCTAAAGAGTGCATAAACCGGGACAGAGAGACCTGGGAGGGAAAAAGTGGGTTCCCCCTTCTTGGGTCACTATTCCCGTGGGAGGGCATGAAGACTGGGACGGGGGCTGGGATGGCTAGATAGAGAGGCACTCAACAACACCCGTGAGGACTGGATGGTTGAGTTGGTTAGATAGAACTAAGCTTTAATACCCATTGACACGTACAAGAGCCAAATGGGATGGGGGACAGACTGGTCTTCTGCTACACATACTGCCAAACCAGGGTAGGGGGCGGGCCTGGTGGGGGTTATTGTGGGTCGCCCCGACTAGGCTGCAGCTCCCACTGGTTTGTGTGAGGGCCGAGTACGTGCTGGGCAGAACCAGACTGGACTGCAACACCCATTGGTTCCAGTGCAACTCGGGACTGAAAACAGAACCAACCCAGCAATTGCAACCACCAGCTGATCGTGGTGATGGACTGTGCCGGGCCCTGTGCTTGCTAGAACATACAAGAAACTAGTCTGGGAATACCTCAAAGTTTCTTTGGAGATCTCCCTAATCGAACTGCTGGACTCAGAACTCTAATCAAGAAAAGACAGAAGACAGAGCAGAACAATCATTCATCTCAGCTATATGTTGGCAGCGATATATGGGGCAAACGGAGACTTTATGATGGACCATATCAATCAGTGGACGACCTCATCGAGCGAAACTGGCAGCGATTCATAACCGGAGAACTATTAACACCACTCGAGCACATATCTCAGAGCATGCACCACATCCGGGACTCGGGGTGGGCGGGAAACCGGGTGGGGCTTCCCCCTCAATATCCCCCTTTACCTCAGATACAAGATGGAAACAATGTGGACATAATAGTATTACCCACTTCCCTATCCCCCTGAACCTTTTTTTTTTCTTTTTCTTTCTTTAACTGTAATTAACTATGTAAAGATTGTCAACAACACAATAAAATAGATTATAAAAAAAAAAAAAAAAAAAAAGAAAATACCACGACCAACTAGGATCACACCTGGTGCAGCAGGCCTGTTTCAAACTAGAATCCTTTCATTCATCAAACCTGTAAGCTAAGATGAAAAAATTGAGATTTTTTTTTTAATCAATGGAGACAGAAAAGAGGGCTTTTGATGAAGTCTATCACCCACTCATAGCCATAAACATGTTCATCAAATAGGAATGAAAATGACATTTCCTATTAAAAGATCATCTCAATGAGCATTTTCACTAACATCATGCTTAATGATGAAAACAAGGCATTTCCCCTAAAATCCAAAGGAAGTTTTCTTCTCGCCACTTGGAAAATAGTACCAACAATTTTGAAGGTATGTTGAGAGTTACTCGGAACACGAGTTTTACCACATGATGTGCCAATTGTGTGATTAAGTATTTATCTACTGAAAATGAAAACTTACGTCCACACCACAATCTGTACGTGAATGCATATATTAATTGGTTTGTAACTGCCAGCAAATGGAAATGCAGATGTCTTATGATAGAGGGGTAGATTTTAATTAAAATAATAGCACCTGTAGTTCAGGGGATGCTATTTAACTATAAAAGTAAATATTTTGTGTGGAGGGCTAAGAAGGGAGGTTAACAGGTAAAAATATAAGGGCATTATATGGGTCAGGGAACACACTGTATATGACGCTATAATTGTGGTGGCATAATACCAGGCATCTGTCAAAAATCAAAGCAGCTTATTGCATAGAGTGTAATTTGATGAAGAAAATCTAAAAGGACATACAAGAGTCTAGGTGATCTGGAAACCCTGAGGTGGAATGCAAAGACAATGTCAGTGTTTCACAATTTCATGAAGCAACATCTCTGAAAGGGTTGTGGGGCAGGAGTGTGTTGACCTAAGAACCCTTGAGAAAAAAACAGAGATGGGAAGACCAAAAGCAAAAAAAAAAAAACAAAAAAACAAAAACAAAATAAAAAAAAAAACAAAAAAAAACCACCTACTTCCTAATTGGTTAAGTTCTTTGCAATAGAACAATGGGATATCAATTCTGATACATGACAAATATGTCTGAATTGGACAATTAAGTAATTGGATGACAAATATAGGAACCGGCTTATTTCACTGATGGAGTGAGAGGTTACATATAAGCAAGTAGGGGCCAGAATAAATTATGTGCTAATGGAAATAAATTGGAGGTGTCAATGTGAGTGCATTAACACTTAATAAAGAAATTGATGTGTATATATCCACAGCTTTTTATACACAGAGTACTTCCTTGCTCCTGACACAAATAAAGCTTACATAATGCTTCCATAATGATATTCATGTAAACATGAGCATGGACAACGCCCAAAATAGTGGTCTTTAATACCCCAGTCGAAGGAGTCAGGGTTCCTGGGAAAAATGATTAATTCCAAATAGAGCAGGGAACATACATGATTAGCCTGGAGCATCCTCTGATGACAGGAAATAGGAATGTGAAAACAACACAGTAGACTTTGCACTGAAACCTGGGCAACCCCAAGCCACAACACAGAGGAAGTAGCCCTGGATTCCACCAAAGGTGTAAATAAATGTCTGGGAGACAACATTAATAGGAGTATACTTATTCTAAGTAAGTAATTGGGGAAGAAAGAAAAGCTCTCTCAAGCAACTTTATAACCCTAACCCTTCTGGCTACAAGGAAGTGCAAGTAACTTACCATTGCTTAAATGTCAAAATCATGACCGCCTTCTGAAAGAAGGAGGCGTGGAAGAGGAACAAAAGGACTTTCCTCTCCAGGGAGCAATCAGACCCACGCTCGTTTCTGCCAGGGATGGAGGCCGATCTTGTTCAGCAAGCCCCAGAAACTTGACGTCCTTGATGAGATAAGATGAGAACACAGCTTCTCCTCACTGACCTCCCCCTGAGAATGCAAACATACAGTTATATCATGAAGGAAAAGAAATGCAACACATTTTACAAAAATGAACCAGTGTGTCTCAGGAATCTCATGGCAAGTCTGAGAAATGGTCACATGGAGAAGGGCCTTTAGAGGCACAAAAATAAAACGTAACGTGGTATTGCTGCAAACATAGTTTTGCCAAACTTTGTTTTATACCTCTGCCAAACTAATGGTTGAAACGGATATATTACTTTACCTCAGATCCTGCTCCCCACAAATGAGTCTGGGAAGTCAGTGGAGGATGGCCCGAGCACCCATGTGCGAGACACAAGAAGCTGCTGGCCCCTGGCTTTGCACAGGCTCAACACCAGCCTTTGTAAGCTGTTAGGAAATGAACCAACAGATGGAAGATCTCTCTGTAATTCTGCCTTTCAAATAAAAAAATCAGTCTTTTTTAAAATGATATGATACTAAAGCTTTAGTAATTTCTGATTAAATTAATGTGAATGAAATAGTCACTTTTTCATTTGATTATTGTTTATAGCACTTGCCTTTATTTCTCTTGAACAAGGGTCTTTTTAGTTGTTGAACTCTTTATTTGGTAGAAAATTAGCCTTTGGGAAGAAATTGCACCGGGTCCAAGGTGGGATATTCGAATAACTCCTTACATTAACTCCACCTTTCAAATAAATAAATCTTTTCTTTAAAAAAAAGAAAATTAGCCTTTGATTATAATGTAAAATAGAATATATTATATCAAAAACTAAGGAAGGAGGGAAAGGAAAGAGAAGTAGGGAGTAAATGAAAAAAGGAGATAGTACTAGTATATTCTTAGACTTGTATCTATGAATTACATTGAATCTGTTCTCTTAGTATTATTATCACATTAACATGAAAATGAAGTATCACATGGTAATCAAAAACAAAGAAATACGTTGTGGTGTCTGGATTGCAGCCTGCAACAGAAACAGGCCATCAGACACAAATTGAAGAAATTTGAGGTAAGTATGAACTTCAGTGAATCACTGTGTGTTGACACTAGTCGTGGTCTCAAATCTCAATATTATCTCTGGAGGAAGCTGTGTAAGCGGAACATCTCTACAATATTCCATAAATTGAAAACTTTCATTGTACCTAGAGATGATCTATTTCAGATTTCTCTCACTACAGCAGTAGTCACTTGCTGAGGGCTGTAGTAGCATGATGGGAGCCACCAAATGAAGTATAGATACTTGGCAATTGTCTTGTAAGAATCTTTAATGTAGACAGGAAAAACTAAATTTCTAAGTGCTTCCAAAATGACCCTAAAATGTGAAACCATGAAACACCCTGGAAGAAACATCGAGGGTTTCAATGAGTCTATTTGCAAATGAGAAAGAAGAAATGCACCTGCAGGACTTGCCTAAGTCACACACACATAGTAGGGCTGGACACTGAAACCCTAAACTCTCCACTGTATTTTCATGCTCTCCTGACTTGACTACTCTCTTTCAGTTAGAAAACAGGGTCGTCCCAACACCGTCTGGTGTCCTGGAGAACCAGGGTAGATGTGAAACTGACCAGGCTAGGTCTCAACCCCCTACTGAGCCATGTGTGAGCTGTATGTGGGTATGGACGAGCCATGGCTGGGCTGAAACATCCTACAACAAGAACCAGAATCTGGTGAAAGCCAGCCAGGAAAAGCCACTGTTCCTGCTTGGACAGGAGGTGAACTGAGTAGAGCTGGCTCAAAAACCCCCTGGTATGCGCAAAATCTGGCATTGGGAGAGGCTCTGAGGGAGGTACCTGGGCAACTCCTCTGGCAGGACACAGACTCTCCAGATTAGCGCAAGAAGCATGATAGGAAACAGCCCAGAATAGGCCATGGAAAGAGCCAGAACTAAAGCTGGGTTTCCCACATGCGTGGCAGGAACCTGGTTAATTACGCCATCACAGCCACCTCCCAGAATAGACATTAGAAAGTGAGAAGTAGGGGTAGAGTGGATGTGGGACTCCAGATGTGCTCTCTAAATAGAAACGGCATCCCCAGAGACGTCTTAATAACAGTGCCAAATGCTCACCTCAGTACTAAGTTCACAAGATCATCGACAGCTTCGCTTTATTTACTCCCAGTGGCACACAAGAGACCAGCATCTTGGGAAAAAACAAAAAAGGTAATCTGTCCAAGATCCCACAGCAGAGAGCAAAGCGTTGGAATCTACATCTTTCTGACAACACATTACTGCTCCTTCAGTCATGCCGCACTGCTTTATGAGACAGAGTTAAAACACTTGAACTTTTCTATCACTCACTCTTCTTCAGGATGTTCATATGATGTGCAAGGCTTTATCTAACCTGGTCAGACGATTTCGAGATAAGGGAACAATTGCAATTAAAGATAGTGAGGTTGTACCTTTCGCTGCTGTTGTAAGTGAAGTGTTTGCATACAAGAGGCAGCTAGCTGGCTCTTATTGGCTCAACTTGACCTTATACAGCTGAACATCACGTTGATTCCAGCAGAAGGAAGCTCTTGTAAGGTTTCAAGCAAAGGCATTCTGTACATGCCAATCACTGAAGAAGCAATGCCTTAATCTTCGAAGATACTGCGGCTTGTAATTGTTTGTGATGCACCATCGAAAGCAACATGAGCTAGAAGGGACACTTTTTTAATAGATTCTCATGAATCACCGTGGCATACTAAATTATGACACTTTTCCAGAGAAATGAAGTGGTTGTTTTGAGTTGTGAAGTTTGCTGGCTTATTTTCCTCACTAAACACCAGTTTTGCTGAAAGTTGGAAGTGGGGGGTTGAAAAGTTTCAGACTTCCTGTATGCTTAATCCAAATGCACCTTTTTGTTTACCTCTGTGGTCTTATCTGGGGATCATCACAGAAATAAATAGAGGGTAAGCCCTCCAAGTCCATTAGGGTTTCTCAAAAGATGGCGGGTAGATGAAAGACAAAACCATCAGCTTAATGTGATGAAATTCAATATTAGTTTTGAGGCTTTTAAAAATGTTGTTGTGTATGAAACATCATACAGTAAGGTCCCAGGATACATGTAATGAATTTTGAAGCTTATCTTGTTGGTCTTGGGGATAAAAAAAAAAGCTTGTTGAGTTTCTGTCCCCTCTCCTAGTCATTAGGCAAACAGAAAACACAATCTTTGAGATAGCTTGTCACAGTTCCTCTCCCCTCAGCTCACAAGTATCTCTGCGTTCCAGAACCTGCCCAGAGGAATCACAGAAGCTCCATAGATAGCGCTTCCTCCTTTCTCCCCCACCTCCTAACAGGTTGAGCTTTCTCTGACAAAAGCTAAAATCCAAGTCCAGGGAGTCTGAGCTTATGAAAGAGGTCCAGGTAGACAGTGGCACAGCACAGTGTCAACAAAAGACAACCACATGTTGAAATAAAATAGTCCTCAAAGGACAGGGAGGTGAGAACACATAGCAGCCACAAAGCAAAGGCTGGGATATTTCTGTGCCTCTAAAGTGGGAGGTTGTGCAGAGCCCTGGCACTTTAACGGTGAATAGAGAAAGCCTGAGAACAGAACACAACCCGGCCCCTCACCATCCCCAATCCACTGGATCCACTTGGAACATACAAAGCTTTCCCACTGAGCTGAGAGTAGAAAAAAGTCTGGGGTTCACCCAGGAAAGCAAGAACAGGTCAGAAAGCTGCAAGGCCAGCAGCTAAGCACATTGTGTGGTGGCTCAGTTGTCTCTTTGGTGCTGGCAGCAAGGCATGGATCTGCACTGAGGACCCAAGCGTTAGAGTTGAGTCAAACTTATTTAGGATTCCACCTTTCAGAAAATCTTCCATATTTTCCCCACAATGTTTGTGAATGCAGCCAAATGGGGGAAGATGCAAACAGTATTGGTTCAAATTGGTATTCTAAAGTCTGGAAGAGATATTATGACATGTGCCAAAATGCATGAAAATGTGAAATGTGGTAATTGAGAACAATCTTCATAAATACATATGTAACATGATCTAATTTATAGGTTTGTCACCTATCATTACACCTAAAAACAAACTACATGCAGTGAAACACTACTGTGTGTGAAGAAACCTACTAACTACATATATTGTACTTGAAACAACTGGATATCTTAAATTTTATGACTGAATTTTAAAGGCCTAATTTCTGCTCAGGTTGCCATTTGCTGTTCGATATGACTTTCTTGGTAAATATTTTGCGTTATTGGGATATTGCTTCTACTAAGAAAAAAAAAATACATTAAAGTTACCAAGGTTCTGAAATGCCTAGATTTCAAGCATTTTTAAGTTTTTATTTCTTTCAAAATTGACAGATTAACATTATGAATCATAAAGTCTCATGGAAGAGTGCTCTCTAATGAAATGAACAAAACCTTCTTTAAATTCTTAGTGGAATTAGACACTGGGATGCTAAGATAAGGGACAAGGATTGTTGAATACGTGAGTACTAGGTGGGAAGGTACAGCCGAAGACAAAATAATTGAGTTTGATGAAAACTGCAATTACTTTAATAATGTAAGTCAACTAGTTCCAAACGGTGAATATATGCATAGCTTAAGAAGAATAAAAACTGAAGGAACTACAAGGATAAATCTCACATTGCCTTGTCCAGGCTAATATTGAATGGCTAATGTTCTTCTAAAGCATTTAAATACACGCAATACATATAGAAGAAACTGGACCTGAATGAGGGGATAATCACTGTGTAACTTCCCAAAATTAGAATATTATTTAATTCTCAGGATTGTTAGTAAAAACCATTTACTTACATAGCTAAACACAATGTTTCACTCACAAACCATTATGCCGATGCTGTCAACCACCAGTTAAATCTATATGGCAACATGCAGTAGATGAGCTCTTCCATGAAACGCATGTGACACAAAATGGTTGCTCTCTGCTCCTATGGCCGACTTCCTGCTTGTTCTTTCCAAAGTTCAAAAATGATTCCCACACATATCCCTGATACATTGCACATGTATGTACGTAATATGTATGGATGTGCAATCTCTATCATGCTGTATATGAACATTGTGAATTGTAAGGCTTCTCAAGTCTTTTAATTCACATAGAGCCTAACATTTGTTTAAAAAAAAATCACATGATTGTCTCAACATCCTTCCCGGAATCTTATGCAAAAGGGCCCTTTTTACAATTCATCTCATGAGAACAGTAGAAAGTCACAAAACAGAACAGAATTCTGTGAGTTGGTCAGACAATCCTTGAGATGGGGTAGCAGACACAGCTCACAGGAGCAAGGTGGAGCCTTTGTTGGCTTAGAGAATTTCAAGAATGGAGCTTGCCCAAGATTTCAGGGGTGCCAGTAAATGTTCTATAGCTCATAGCTAGTACGAAAGTTCATTCTGAGGGAACACTTTTGTTGTTGTTGTTGTTGTTGCTAAAACTCTACTAAATTCCCAGCAAGTGGAAGCACACTGCTGGACTTAGACTTCCCATACATGCCATTTTTCCATAGGGCTTATGAAGGAGAAAAGATACCAAATAGAATATGCAAAAGAAAGCTCGATTTTTACACTCCCAAGGGCCCCCTTTGCACCCACAGGGCTTATCTGTGAAGTACAATGTTTCATTTCAGTGGAATATTTCACACACGGGCTCAATAGGTCTCCCACTCATATTTTATGTTAATCGTGATGCTTACAATGTACAACCATTTCCTTTATTTATAAATACTCCTTTTCAAGGAAATCAAAGTCTGACAAAGTTTGAATTGCAATGCGTTTTTTAGCAGGAGTGGTGACATCAGTTATGCATTAAACTCATGTTAACCCCTCAGTTGCAAGGTTTTCCCAAGCAGCCATGCATAACCATTTTCCCCTGATCTTCTACCTCTAACTAAGGTTGAGACATCTAAAGAGAGCCCTCTTTTGGTTTAAGCTCTTGGGTCCACATTGTGCTTCTGTCACAGAAGTGATGGTAAGAAGGACTAATTAAAAGTCCCATGAATGTGCCAGGGTTAAAATCACAGGCTCTGCTCATTAATAGTCGTTTACCTAAGGATATTTCCAAAGAATTCTTTCAATGTCTGAAAAGAACAAAAAAAAAAAAAAGTGAAGGGGGAAGGGGAATAAGTTGAGAGAACCATTTATAAATATTTTATATCAGAAGTATGATTCTGCTTAAATTCACCAATGCCTCAATGGAAGGATCCAACATTGCCAGTAGACACACCAACATTTTTTTCACGTGTGTGCATGCGTGGACGTGTATATGGAAGTGTGTATTTTACCGGGAGAATGTTCTGCCTAAAGAATAGAAAAAGAAATAGGAAAAAAGAAAAAGAAGCAGCACCATTTTGTTAATTGTCTTTTTCCTGCTGTTTCCATGGTAACACTGGCTGTCAGACCACTCTGCAGAGTGACAGGCCAACAATTCACACACTACACCCTTTCAAGCACAATGAATGGCCGTGAAAGAGGCCGGACAGGCACCATTCAGGAAACATGTGATATCTGCTCAATGCACTACCTTTCATCCGCATTTTCCAAATTGCAGTTAATTTAATTCTCAACAAATGGCTAAGGGGTACAAATGAGGATTAGAAGGAAAAGAACATCTTGAGCTCTAATGGGCATGGTTTGTGCGAAGAACAATGCGGCACTTTCTTCTGTTGCCAAGAGGCCTGGCTGCAAAGACCCACTCGGGCCTCCTCCTCCCAGGCCTGCGTTTAGACTCCACGGTGGAAACCACGGCAGAGAATTTCTTGGCAAAACAGACTTAATGTAGATTTTGGCTCCCCTTTAGAAACACATTTGATACAGTGTGAAATTATCTTCCTTACTATGAAATAACACGTAGCATCAGACTCTGTACTCACGTAGGAGAGCTCCCTGTCTCTGGAAAGTCGCGGTTTCTTAAGCCTTCAAGGGTCAGATGAAGCAAAGCAGTGCGTGAAGGCTCCCAGTGTGAACACAAGGAGTTACCTCTAAAATTTCCGAAGTTGCAAGGTGATTTCTGTATTTCAGTGACAGTAAAAGATAGGCATGGTCATCAGAACAACCAGAAGAAGAATAAGAAAGAGAAGCAGACTCCTACAAACTATTTCACATTATTTTCTTAGAAGAATTAAGATGGTTATCAGCCATGCTCATATAATTTGTTGAGAGAAATGCCTCAGAAAACTCACAGAAATTCACCTTCAATATGATACCTGTAAATTGCTAGGTTTTTTTTTTTTAAAGAAAATCCAAGACATCCATGTTTATTTATTCCCTTGTTGGTGGAGGGAATTTGCTACAATTTCATAAACAATTCGTCCAAAGGCAGATATTCACCTTAAAGTTTCATATTTGGTATCAGTAGTTTGCTTCTAAGCATTTCTGTATTTCCTCTATTATATTTTATTGCCCTCAAAGGCATTCTTATGTATGTCTGAACCATATATGATTATGGTCCAGAAAAAAATAAGGCTCACGTCAGTTGCTAATAACAGCAGTGTGTCTCCCTCATATTTCAGCATAGTCTGAGGCGTGACATGAGCTCATCCACAAATGGATCTTCACCAGTGAATTCCAAGACATTCTAATCCCAGCAAGTGACTACAGAGCCATCACACGGACGGACAAAGAGTGGCCATGAATTTTGACCCAAATGCTAGCACCAGAAAGCATATATTTTGCTTTAGTTCTCATCTACCACCTTTCCAATCATCTGCGAAGAAAGGACACTTGGAATGACTTTGCTTTCCAAGCGGATCAGTCCTAAGACTTAAGCATGAACTGCCCCACATTTTGTCAAGAATTAAAATGACCACAAAATCACAGCCTTACAGACATTGTGCAAGGATCTTGCAGCATGTTCTGCATTCTGCAATTCTTCCACCTCTTTTTCCTAGTGATTAGGAGTCTCAGTGTCAATGACCAGCACTTCTTTTTTTCTTTTTCTACAAACTACACCTGCTAAAATGTGTAGGACAAAAAGGCCATTTTCCTCATGGATGGGAGCTGGACCAGATGTTTCCTTGCAAAAAAGCCACGTTTGACACAGAGACTCAGGTGGGGAGCTGCTCCCATTATTTCCAAAAGGTTTGATCTGCTAGATGCAATCTTGATGGCATTCTGATGAGGAGGGTAGAAACTGATACTTGCATTGACTTCTGTGGAGGCTGCAATGACTGCTTCCAGAAACACAGAACACTGGGCAGGGGCTCGGATATGCCGCCTATGGGGGGCCAAAGACTCACCAGTCTGCATTGATGGTTCCCATCAGGCCCACAGCTTTGTTTATTTGTATTCAAGACTGCATCTCATGGAATTAAAACCTACCATGTGGATTTCAATGGCTGACAGAAACTTGTGCAAACCATCTTTGTTCAATGACTGACAAACCAACTCCTGCACGCTATTGCAAACCTTGGAGGGGCTAGGAAAGGAATAGTCATTATACTATAAGTAATACTCCTGAAACTCCAGGAAGTACAATGGAACACCCTCTTTGGAGCCATGTCCTTAACAGGAAAAAAGAAACAATTCTGTGTTAAGTGTTTAGAAGTATGGTCTACAGGGAAAGAAGCACGAATGGAAGATATGTCTCAAGGATGACATCGTAGCCTAGCAGGTAAGGTGATGTGTGCAATACCAACATGGCATGCAGGCACGGGTCCATGTCCTGGCTGCTCTGCTGTTGATACAGCACCATGGCAACAGCCTGGGAAAACAGCAGATGCTGCCCCACCTACAAAGAAGACTCCGCCCTGGCTATTGAGACTGTTTGAGGAGTGAACAGTGGATGGAACCTGTCTCTTCTCCTTGTAACTCTTTCAAATAATATAAATAAGTCACTTTCTTTTAAAGAAGATAGATTCTAAAAGTAATACAGTGTTTAATGAAGGCTCACTATCAACTGTTAGTTTGAGAAAATAGCCAGAAACTATGGACACATCTATCCACATGCCTTGGAATACAACGCTTAGAGAACTTTCCCTTTAGGAAAAGGAAATATCCTGGGTTGGATTTTGCAATATAAGACTTCTTCATGCACAGTTTTCAATTTTTAAAAACATGTAAGAGAATGTACAAGCAGGAGGAATTATCTCATCACAGACCTGCCAGACATCCCCTTGCGGAATGCAGTCCTTCCATTTCTCTGCAGTGAGTGAGCTGTCAAATTCCTCCACAGCAGATAACTAGAGTCTGAAGATTCCTGGAGATCCAAAAATGGCTGGGATACACAGAGGAGAGCTTGGAACCAGAAGACAGCACATCCTATGATGCTCCAAAGTCTTAAATATGTCCAAATCTCAAAAGGTGAATTTTCACAAGGTTGAACATCACTGTTTGTATTAGTGACATTTGGGGTAAATGTGTTTACTTTGGTTCCACGGGATTTCTTTAGATTTCATTTCCCAGAGAGAGTAAAAATGTGGTCTCACACACACACACACATACACACACACTTTCACAAACTTTCTCTAACGTCCAGTGGGTTCGTTAAAAGCAAAAGCAGATGGTCCTTGTCTCTATGTATTTCATAGTAAAGCATATCCTTGACCCCTCATCTCTCACTTGCCCCAAATAAGGAGAAAAAGTCACTAAACCCAGAAGCATGTGTAAGTTGATGTTAATTCACAAGTGATTTCAATGTTTTCCATTGACGCTATTGAGCGCACACAAAAGTGACACTGGGGATGAATATTGGATGCCTTTATTCACTTTGGGGAGCAGATGGGAATCTGATTTCACCACGCCAATGCTCTCTGGAATGGGCCTCTGGCCTATGTAAATGTGGAGATTAATAAGCAACAGCTGAGAGCCTTCATCTTCAGAAACGATGGATTAGAATCCGTGATGAATCGCCTGGTCTTGTTATTGCGGACTTACCAACGCTCTCTCACAGCAAAATTGGGGTCCCTCAGACCACCTCACAAGCTCCAGCAAAGTCTGTACTCACAGCAGATGCTAAATTATAAACTTAACTTGTCATCTTTAAAGCTAGTATTTAATTGTTCCTTTCAGTCAACAAACAGCTCTCCTAGAAAGGAGAGTGGATGTGATTCACATTCTTTACCAGATCTTGTTTTAGTAGAAGATATTAATTAATATTTGCCTTTGTGGCCTTGGAACTGTGTCAAAACAGTGGAGACAATAAAACTGTACGTGGTTATCTTCTATCTGGACGGCCAGTGAAGCCATCAGCAGCATAAAGGCCAACCACTAGCTCCTCTTATTGGGAAGAGAGTGTTGGGTTTCCCTGTAGACGTTACTTTAACTGGCCTTGAAGTTCATCTCTGTAGTGTTTTCTCTCTTGTATCAATCATCTACTAGTTATTGTCTGGTTATTTAGGTTTCCATTTTCTGTGCCATTGCTTATGCCATCCAGTGATTCAGACATGTTGCCCTTTTCAGAAGCTAAAGTATAACAACAACCACAACAACAAAAATTTATTGTATTTTCAGCCCTGTTCTGACTACTGAGGAAGGGAAATTTGAAAGGTAGTCTAAAGGGAGAGTTAAGTTCACATTACTCAAGGCCTTATTCATTAGACACACACAGATACACACAGAGACACCTGAATTTATCATTCCCTCACCAGGCTTCTGAGGGCTTTGCAAATGCAACTCAATCTCTGTAAAAATCTCTTGAATTAGATGCTAACATAACTCATTTTTTTTAAGATTTATTATTATTGGAAAGCCAGATATACAGAGAGGAGGAGAGACAGAGAGGAAGATCTTCCATCCGATGAGTCACTCCCCAAGTGAGCCGCAAGGGGCTGGTGCGCGCCAATCCGATGCCAGGAACCAGGAACCTCTTCCAGGTCTCCCATGCGGGTGCAGGGTCCCAAAGCTTTGGGCCGTCCTCAACTGCTTTCCCAGGCCACAAGCAGGGAGCTGGATGGGAAGTGGAGCTGCCGGGATTACAACCGGCTCCCATATGGGATCCCGGGGCTTTCAAGGCGATGACTTTAGCCGCTAGGCCATGCCGCCGGGCCCAACATAACTCATTTTTAACAGTAAAAAAAAAGTTTACAGGTGTGAAGCAAATCACAAATGCATGTGGCACCTACCATTTAAACTAGCGCAACTTGCAAGCTTGCATTTCTGTTTCATTTCTTTATGTTTGGAACTTTCAATTTCCTTTTACTTCTTCATAAAATAAAGAGCAGATTGTTCTGAAAGACAGCTATCTCAGTGTGCTGTGGAACACCAAAACCTGTTGCTTCTGGTGCCAGTGCAGTGGCTGGCATAGCCAGCTAATCTTCTGCCTGCAGCATCAGTATCTCATATGGGAGACACTTCATTTCCCAGCTGCTCCACTTCTGACCCAACTCCCTGGTTATTGTCTGGAAAGCCAGTGGAGGGTGGACCAAGTTCATGGACCTTGTACCTCTAGGACCGGCTCAGCTCGTTATTGTGGCCATTTGGGAAGTGAATACATAGGTGAAAGAATCAATCTCTCTCTGTTTCTCTCTCTCTCTCTCTCTCTCTCTCTCTCTCTCTCTCTCTCTCTGTCTCTCTCTCTCTCACCTTCTCTCTTTGTAATATTACCCTTTCAAATATAAAAAATAAACTATTCCCTCCATCTAGGCAAACTCTACCTCTATCCTTACCACAGTTATTCCAGTCTCCAGTTGTCCTTATTCTCCATCTTAATTGGATTATCCTTTGGTTTTGGTTAAGTGTTTATAAATTTCTCATATATGCTGGATATTAATTCTTTGTCAAATTAATACTTCCAAAAACTTTTCACCAGTTCTGCCAATTGTTTCCCTCTTTGTGCAGAAGCTTCCTAGTCTGACATAATTCCATCTGTTTTTTGCTTTTGTTGTCAAGGCTTTAACTGTTTTATCCCAAAATGGCATTGCCTATCTAGATGGCCTTGAGGTATTTTCCCTAGATTTCTTTTAGTAGCCCAGTTACTTTGAGGACTTACACTGACGTCTTTAATCCATTTTCAGCTTATTTTTTCTATATGGAGAGATAAGGGTCATGTCTCAACCTCAGGCATGCAAATACCTGATTTATCCAGCACCAATGTTTCAGGAAGTCATCTTGTCTTCAGTGTGTGTTTCTGGAGCCTTTGCAAAGAAACCATTAGCAATACATGCCCAAGAGTACTTCTGGGATCCCTCTTCTGTTCCATTAGCCTGTGTCTCCATTGATTTCAACAATATGCTGTGTTGATTACAATAGGTCTGTAGTGTGTTAATGCTCCAAGTGGAGCATTGTGATGCCTCCAGCTTTGCTCAGTTTGATTTCTGCCTGGCATATGAATTTTAGAATTGTTTTTTTCTAGTTCTATAAAAAAATTCATTTCTATTTTGATGGGGATTGTGTTGAATCTGAAGATCATTTCGGGAAGTACAACTATATTAATTCTACCATTCATGGACAATAAAGAACTTTACACTTTTCACATGTCTCTTCCTCAATTTCTTTCAATGGTATTTTGTAATTTTCATTATGAAAAAAACCTTCCATTTTCTGGACTAAACTAAATGCTAGGTCTTTGTTATTTTTCAAATATTGCTAAATAATTACTTTCAGAATACCTATTTCAAAAGGTTTATCTTTGGTTATAAAATATTTCTGATCTTTGTATGTCAATTTTGTATCCCAAAACTTAACTAAGATTTGTTCAATGGTTCTAACACTTTTTGTTAAGATCTTTAGCTCTATTAATACATAAAATCGTTTCAATTCATCTTCCTATTTGTGTAAATTAATTTCTTTTTTTCCATAACTACTCTGACTAAAACTTCCAGTACCATGCTTAATAAGAGCAGTAAGACAGTAAATCCTTGTCTAGTTCCATATCTATGTAGAAAATTTTTTTACTATTTCTATGATATTAGCTTTATATTTATCACACATAGCCTTTATTACATTGAGGCATTTATATACATAATTTTTGAAGGGTTTTTTTGATACAATTTAGTTGGCAGTGGGCTCTCTCCTTCCCTACACCTAATTCCCTCACCTCCCCCATTCTCCCCTCTAGAGTCATAATGTCTGTCTATCGTGAATTTTCCAAAGTCCATCATGCTTCCACTGGAGTATCTCCCAGCCATGCAGGATAAAAACCTTTCATTGCAGGTTAATGTTTGTATCCTGGAGCCCTAATGTAGGTACAACGAGGATTAGGCCTTTGTTGTTTATGGGCCATACCAATAACAGTTACATGTGGACACTGACAATCACAGGTGGTTATTAACAATCCACCACTTGTGGATGGTTAATTAATGATTTACATCACAAGTTCTTGTTACATTAGGTACAAGTAAGTATGAAGTAACATTGATTAACACAGAGTAAGATTCACATACGACATCACTAGATTTGACATTATATTATATTATATTAGAGCAAGCATATGAAATCTGACCTTTTGGGATTGGCTCATTTCCCTTAGCATTATGGTCTCTAGTTTGGCCCATTTGGCCACAAAGTAATGCATTTCATTTTTTCAATCGTCGAGTAGTATTCCATAGTGTAGATGAATCAGAGTTTCTTTATACAATTCTCTCTGTTCATGGGCATTCAGGTTGCTTCCAGGTTCTTCCGATTATTGATTGTGCTGCAGTAAACATCGGCGTGCACGTTGTTTTGTCGTATAACAAGTCTTTTGGATATATTCCTAGGAGTGGTAATGCTGGGTCATATGGTAGGTGAATTTTTAATTGCCTAAGTGTTCTCCATACTGACTTCCATAGTGGCTGGACTAGCCTGCATTCCCACCAACAGTGAGTAGGGTTCCCTTTTCTCCACAACCTCGCCAGCAGGTTGTTGTTGGTAGTTTTTTGTATATGGGCAATTCTTTCAGGCGTTAGGTGCAACCTCAGTGTTGTTTTTATTTGAATTTCCCTTATTGCCAGAGAGCTTGAGCATTTTTTATGTGTTTGTTAGCCATTTGAATTTGTTCCTTTGTGAGGTGTCTGTCAATTTCCTGTGCCCATTTCTTGACTGGTTTGTTTGTTTTGATATTATTGTTTTTTCTGGAGCTCTCTCTATGTTCCGGAAATTAGCCCTTTCTCTTCTGTGTAGCGTTCAAAAAAATTTTCTCCCATTCTGTTGGTTTCTTACTTATTTTGTCGATTCTTTCCTTTGCTGTGCAGAAACTTCTTAGCTTAATGTAGTCCCATTTGTTTATTTTGGTCTTGACTTCTTTTGCTTTTCGTGTTTTTTCTAGGGCATTTATGCCCACCCCTATGTCTTGCAGAGTATGTCCAACGTTTTCTTCCAAACGTTTGATGGTCTCTTGGTGTAGATTTAGGTCTTTAATCCATTTAGATTTGATCTTTGTGTATGGTGAAAGATATGGGTCTTGCTTCTTGTTTCTACATGCTATTAGCCAATTGTCCCAACAGCATCTATTGAAGAAACCTTCCTTTTTCCCCAGATTGTTTTCTGTTTTCCTGTCAAAGTTTGGCTAGTTGTGCATGTGAGGGTTCGCTTCTGGAGTTTCTAATTTACTCCATTGATCTACCTCCCTGTTTCTTTTACCAGTACCAGGTTGTTGTGATCACCACTGCCCTATAATATGTCTGCAGATCTGGAATTGTGATCCCTCCTGCTAGGTTCTTATTCTTCAGGATAGTTCTGGCTATTTATGGTTTTTTGTGTTTCCAGATGAATCTTTACATTATTTTTTCCAGTTCTGTCAAGTATGTTCTTGGTATTTTAATAGGAATCACATTGAATGTATATATTGCTTTTGGTAATACGACCATATTGATGGTGTTTAATCTGCCAATCCAGGAACAAGGCATTTTTCTCCATTTTTTGAAGTCTTTTTTCTATTTCTTGTTTTAATGTTTTGTAGTTTTCTTCATATCGATCTTTCACACCCTTTGTTAGGTTTATCCCTAGGTATTTCATTTTCTGTTCTGTTATTTGGAAGGGCACCATGCTGGTTGGTTCTTCTTCAGCCTTGGGGTTGTTTGCATACACTGCGGCTGCTGATTTATGTTCATTTATCTTACACCCTGCCACTTTGCTGAACTCTTGTATTAGTTGTAGCAGTCTCTTTATTGAGTCTCCTGGTTCTCCTATGTGTCGGATCATGTCATCTGCAAACAAAGATAATTTGATTTCCTCCTTTCCCATTTGAATTCCTTTGATTCCTTTTTCTTGTCTAATAGCATTTGCAAGTAACTTCCAGTACTGTGTTAAATAGCAGTGGTGATAGTGGACAGCTTTGTCTGGTTCCAGATCTTAGTGGAAAGGCTTCCAGGCTTTCCCCATTCAATGCAATGCTGGCCTTGGGTTTTTCATGTATTGCTTTAATTATGTTATAGATTGATCCTTCTAGGCCTACTTTATTTAGTGTTTTAACGTGAAGTGGTGTTGGAGTTTGTCAAAAAGTTTTTCTGCGTCTATTGAGACTATCATATGATTCCTGTTCTTGAGGTTTTTGATATGGTGTATCACATTTATAGCTTTACATATGTTGAACCATCTCTGCATGCCCAGGATGAAGCCCACTTGGTCCAGGTGAATGATCTGTCTGATGTGTTTTTGTATTCTGTTGGCTAGTATTTTTTGAGGATCTTAGCATTGATGTGCATTCAGGGATATGAGTCTGTAGTTTTCTTTCTCTGTCGGACCTCTATCTAGTTTTGGTATTAAAGTAATGTTGGCTTCATAGAATGAGTTTGGAAGAATTGCTTCCCCTTCTATTGATTTAATGAGTTTATGGAGGATTAGGGTCAGTTCCGCATGGAATGCTTTGTAGAATTCTGCAGTGAAACCATCTGGGCCTGAACTTTTCTTCGTTGGTAGAGTTTTGATTACTGATTCAATTTCTGTCTCTATTATTGGTTTGTTTAGGCTTTCTGTTGCTTCTTGGCTCAGATTTGGTAGTTGGTGGGAGTCCAGGAATCTCTGCATTTCTTGGATGTCTTCTGATTTGTTGGCATATAGTTGTATGTAATAACTTCTTGTTATTTTTGTATGTCTGCACTGTCCATTGTGATGTTCCCTTTTTCATCTTTCATGCTATTAATTTTCATTTTCTCTTGCTTTTGTTTTGTCAGTTGGGCCAGTGGAGTGTCTATTTTGTTTGTTTTCTCATAGAACCAACTTTTTGAGTCACTGATTTTGTGTATGGCTTTTTTGCTCTCTGTTTGGTCAACTTCTTCCCTTATTTTAATAATTCCAGGTTTTGTATTATTTTGAGGCTTGTTTTGTTGTTGATTTTCTAAATCCTTCAGGAATACACTGAGCTCATGTATCTGTTGTCGCTCCTGTTTCTTGACATGTGCTCCAACTGCAATAAATTTATCTCTTAAAACTACCATGGCAGTATCCCATAAAGTTTGGTATATTGTGCTTGAGTCTTCATTAGTTTCAATGAATTTTTTATTTCTTCTTTAATTTCTTCTCTGACTGATTGTTCACTTAGGAGCATGTTGTTCAAATTCCAACAGTTTACATATTTCCCGGGGTGTTTTATTGTTTTCCAATTTCATTCCATGATGGTCTGAAAAGATGCATGGTATGATTTCTATTTTTCTTGACTTCAGTAAGACTTGTTCTGTGCCCTATCATGTGGTCAATCCTGGAGAAGATACCATGCATGGCCAGAAAAATGTGTATTCTGTGTCCTTGGGATGGAAAATTCTATGTATATTGACTAGGTCCATTTGTTCTATTTATTGACTGTGAGTTCTGTTGTTTCTTTGCTGAGTCTCTGTTTTGTTGATTTATCTAGGGATGTTAATGGTGTGTTAAAGTGCCCCACAATGATTGTGCTAGCATCATTGTATACTATTAAGCCAGTTAATAAATGTTTCATACGGCTGGGTGCTCTTGTGTGTGGCATGTATGCATTTATTATTGTTATTTGTACTTGGTGGATGGCTTCCTTAATTATTTTGAAGTACCTATTTCTGCCCCTCTTGATATCTCTTACAGTGAAGCCTATGTCATCTGAGATTAGAATAGGTACACCTTAGAACTTGTAATCACTGAACAAAGCTGAGTACCAAACACCAGTCCATGCAAAAGCTAAGGCTTAGGGCTTGTCTAGCAGGATCATATCCTATTACCTGACATGATGATGGATTAGGAAATGGGTCTCATGAGGCAGGGCCATGACATTAACTAGCACATAAGAGAGAACCATATCCTGGGGTAGATTCGGGGGGGGGGGGGGGCCAAACCCCAAGGAAATGAAGCCCCACAGGTCAGCTCAAGAGTTGGGGTGTGATGGACTAATCTAGGTGTGACCAAAGAGCCTGCCATCACTCACAGGTAAAGGAACCAATAACAGTCTGGACTGGTCAAGGCAGCAATACCCAAATGTGCATCCTAAATAGGGTGTGCAGTAGGCTGGCCTGCAACGTTCACCAGCTCATACTAGGCCAAATGGATGGTCAGACTATGCCTGACACTGGCCTAAAACCCACTGGTATGTATGACAACTCGGTCTGGAAGGGTTAAGTAGAGGAACTTGGGAAACTCCTTTGGTGGGTCATGGCTCCCACTGGTGAACACATGGTCCAGACCTGGGGGTGGGACAAGCTGGGCAAAGTAGCTCCAATGGCTGGCTAAGGTGTGGGTTGGCAATGGAATGGGGTGGACTCGGCAGGACTGAGCAAACCTTAGCCCACAAGCAAAATTAGAAATCATGATGGAGCACAGGTCATGCCGAGCTAAGCTCTTGTACTTACTGGTCTGCATGAACCAGGGACGCTAAGCCACAGCATCTAGGCCAGGGGCCAAGACAAGTGAGGGGTTGTGCCAAGCAGAGTCAGAGCAACCACTGGCATACGCGCGATCTGTGGCTGGGAACAGACCCAGTTGGAGAGTTAAGAAGACATCCTAGCTGGGTTGACATTCCCACAGAGGAGCGTGGGGGCTGGAATGGGGCTGCATTTTGATCTGGATATGGCTGTAGTCTCCCTTGGCACAAGTGTGGGCTGGGACTGGACGCAGACTCCAACACTATCTGGTGCTCTGGAGGACCAGGGTAGATGTGAGACAAACTAGGCTAGGTCTCAGCCCCTTCTGAGCCATGTGTGAGCTGTATGTGGGTATGGACAAGCTATGGCTGGCCTGAAACATCCAACAGTAAGAACCAGAATGGGTTGAAGGCCAGTCAGGAAAAGCCACTGTTCCTGCTTGGACAGGAGGTGAACTGAGCAGGCCTGGCTCATGGATCCACTGGTATGCACAAAATCTGGCATTGGGAGAGGTTCTGATGGAGGAGCCTAGACAACTGCTCTGGCAGGACACAGTCCCTGCAGATAAGTGCAAGAAGCGTGATAGGAAACAGTCCAGAATAGGCCATGGAAAGTTTCCCACTGACATACACTTGGCATGGGTTGGGGACAAACCAGGCTGAATGAATTTACATCACCCACTGGCTAATCCAAACACCAGAACAGAGTGTGGTTTGAGCCAGGTTTGGTCATGACAAAAACCAGTGCACATTATGGAATGGCAAGGTGAGGTAACCTGTACCAGATGTGACTGCAGTGCCCAACCAGCACACGTGAGAACCAGGGAGTGAGGTGGCAGAGCCGGCAAGGGGAATGTGGGGGGTGGGGCTCGCCTGCTGGACAGCTACTTCCACTGGAGAGCGTGAGCTGGGATGGGGGCAGACCAGACTAGGCAGGGCTACAACACCTGTGGGCCTCATGTGGACCAGATCAGGGAAAAGCCAGGATGGGCTGATTGCTTCTACTGGTGCAATCTACAATTAGAGTGAGTGAGGGTTGTTGGGGCTTAGCTGCAGCATCAGCTGGCAGAAGCTGGCACTGGGGGCTAATTCTGTCACGTTAAACTGCAGAACCACCTGCAGAGTGCATAATCCAGGAGTGGGAGTGGCCTAGTAAGGAAAATAGTGGGCACCTCCCTCTTGGGTTACCACTTCCACTGAAGGGCATGAAAACTAGAACAGGGACTGGAGTGGCTAGACAGAAAGGAACCCAACAGCATGTGTGTGAGCTAGATAGTAGGGCTGGTTGGGTTGAACTAGGCTTTAATGCCCATTGACATGTATGAGAACTGAATGGGATGTGGGACAGACTGCACTAGTCTGCTGCACATACTGGCAAGCACGGGAACCAGGGTAGGGGCCGGGCCTGGTGGGGGTTATTGTGGGTCACTCCAACTAGGCTGCAGCTCCCACTGGTTTATGTAAGGGCTGAGTGTGTGCTGAGCAGAATCAGGCTGGACTGCAACACCCATTGGTTCCAGTGGAAGACAGGGATGGAAACAGAACCCACCCAGCAATTGCAACCACCAGCTGATTGGGGCAATGGACTGATTGTACCAGGCCCTGTACTTGCAAGTACACACAAGAATCTGGTCTGGGAACACCTCAGACAAAGTTTCTTTGGGGATCTCCCTAACCGAACTGCCGGACTCAGAACTCTAACCATGAAAAAGACAGAGGGCAGAACAAGTCGGTCAACTACCTCAGCCACAGAGACTCTAAGATGGACTATGTCAATCAGTGGATTCTTCAGCGACCTCATCGGGCTTGGAATGGCAAGATTGGCAGCAATTCATAACTCTTGAACTATCAAAACCCACTTGAGCAAGACCCTCGGAGCATGCCCCACATCAGGGACCTGGGGTGGGTGTGAGACTGGGTGTGGCTTCTCCCTTTACCTCCCCCTTTACCCCAGATACAAGAAAAAAACAACATGGAAATAATAGTTTTACCCACTTTCTTGTAGCCCTTGAAACTTTTTGTCCTAATTAACTATGTAAAGATTGTCAAAAAAAAAAAAAGAAAGAAAGAAAAAGTGTTAGAGACAAAGTGTCTCTGAGGGAGAAAAAAACAAAAAAAAAGAATAGCTACCCCTGATCTTTTTTCCTTTCCATTCGCATCTTTGCTGGTTAGGTGTGTTTACCGTAGGCAGTAGATAGCTGGGTCTTGCTTTTTGATGCATTCTGCTAATCTATGTCTTTTGATTGAGGACTTCAGGACTTTAGGCCATTTGTTTTCAGAGTTACTATTGACAGGTTGTGATTTAGCCCTGTCATGATTTCATGTGTATGTGTGTGTGCGTGTGTGTGTATTGGTGTCTGTCTAACATTTGCTTTTATGTGTTTTACTGTGGAGATCTTCTCCTTTGCCATCTTTGATTCTGCTCCATTTCTTTTCTTTCTGACTTCAACATATTACTGAGGAGCGTTTTTAGGGCTGGTTTTGTGTGGGCAAATTCTTCCAACTTCTCTATACTGTGGAAGTATCTAATTTTGTTATCAGATAGAAATGAGAGCTTTGCTGAGTACAATATTCTTAGTTGACAGTTACGTTTTTTTATTTTTATAATATATATATTTTTATTAATTACATTGCATTATGTGACACAGTTTCATAGGCTCTGGGGATCCTCCAACCCCTCCCCGTACCCTCTCCCCATGGTAGGTTCCTCCACCTTGTTGCTGTATTACATTTCAAATTCAATCAAGATTCTTTCATTGCAAGAGTATACCAAGCATAGAGTCCAGCATCTTATTGTCCAGGTAAATTCAACAGTTTCTTGGGGAGACCATCTCTGGTCTGAAGGCAGAGCTGGCAGAATATCATCCTGATCAATTTGAAGCCACAATATAACATCAACGACAACTTACATTATGGAATTAATTGACATGGTATTGAGTAACCTATATATTTAAAAAATGCAAGTTCTTAACCACATCCTGTGACTACTTCATTGACATTTCAGTTTTAGTTTATACACAGAACAGGTTGCTATACACCTTAAAATGGCTATAGGGTACTATTCAGCTGTCTCGTGTCTTTTTTCATTTTAGTATTTAGCAGTTTATAGTGTTGAAGCATAATTTTGCTGAACTTGGCAGGTTTTAGGATAGTCTAAACTGGGTTGTAACTCTAACAAGGCATATGTCAACAATTGAGGAGCAGAACAGTTTTAGGAGGGGTGTCCAGAGAAATCTTCAAAACTTTAGTGAGGAGTAATTAATATTTGTGTCCTACCTAGTAAGGTATGTGTGGGTCCATGCTGACCATTTCCTCTCTGGTTCTAAGCTTTCCCTGTTGTTTTCTGCCTATCTAGTCTAATTTGTGGGTGGGGAGGGCCTCTAGGGTTCTGCAGTGACCCTGATGATCATTGCAAGAGAGGGTGGGGACCCGAAGTTGGAACTAAGTAAGTACCAGAGAAATATCCTCTCCCTAGTCCTGAAGGAAGTTTACTGTTCTGTTTCTGTGGACCGCTCAGGGTTCCTGGCTGTTGTTCCAATGACCTTGGATCCTACGAGGAAGGATTTGGGCTTCTTCCATCCCGTTTGGTAGATCCAAAAGGGGGTGGATGACCTCAGAGTTCTCGACCTCCGAAGGCACTTCAGTTCCCCGTGGTCTCTTTGGCAGCAGGGATGTAGCCCTTGGTGCCTGTACTGATAGTCCTTGGTGAGGATCTGGGAGTCTCCAGGGTTGGGATACAAGTCTCCTCCTGTCTGCCTGCTCCACTCTGGGGTCCCCCCCACTCAATCCGAAAAAAAATACCTGTAAACTGTAATACTATTTCAACCCCAAAACAGCCTGTATTTCATACAATAAGATATTGTGATGTAACCGGTAAACCGACAATCAATGTGAGTCAGACTGCTTATGATATACATCAAAAAATTGTAAAACCTAATATACTTTCAAAATCCTGTGCTACTCAGAAATGGGGCGGGAGAGCAGAAAAATCTTCCATCTCCTTAGAATTTGTGAGGAAGACGTGAAGTATAACCTATCAGGAACATAACAGGTAACTTATAGACAACAGACTCAAATCAACATTAGACAATAGTAAAACTACAAAGACTTACGGGGAAATCAAGAGCGATCCTAACAACATCTTAACAGGAGTTACGTTGTTTTAAGGTCTGAAAGATGTTACTTGATTCTGGTCTCGCTTGAAGGTTTCTTCTGAGAAGTCAGTGGTGATTCTGATTAATTTTCATCTAAATGTTATTGTGCCTTTTTTCCCGTGCTTGTTTCAACATCTTTTCTTTGTATTCCTTTGAGGGGAACTTGATTACAATGTGTCTGGGTGAGGGTCTTTTGGAGTCAAATCTGCTTCATGTTCTCTCTCCTTCTTGGATTTGGCTTGTTTTTATGTTCCCCAAGTTTGGGAAGTTCTCCTTTACAATTTTGTTAAGCACCTCCTGTAATCCTGTTTCTCTTTTCACACCTTCCAGAATTCCTATAATTCTGATATTTGACTTGATTGTGTCATTTATTTCTTGTATAGATTTCTTAGTTTTGATCAGATTTTCTTCCAGATATTTCATTTGTTGTGTGTTCTGGACTGGATATCCTCTGCGTTTGAAATTCTTCCCTCTGCCTTGCTCATTCTATTTGTTAAGCTTTCCACTGTGTTTTTCAGTTGTGAAATTTCATGTTGGACCTGCTTAATTTCTGTGGTAATGTTATTTTTGAATTCCTTGAGCTCTTCCCAGCGCTTCTCATTGTCTCTGATGAATTTTGTGATTTTTTTTTAATATTCCTTATCTGGTAGGTCCTCAATGTCTTCATCTTGCAATTCAGAGATTGAGATAGGTTTTTGGTCATTTTGGGGAGAAGTGCTGGTTCTTTCCTCTGAGTCATTAGGTTTTCTGATGCTTCTCCCCATTGCGTTGTGGTTTCTTGTCATTTGGGGATTTGTTTCTGACTTGCTTGTCCACAGGCTGTGATCTCAGTACAGTAGCCTAGAGCAGGGGTGGTCCAGCTACCGCCTCTTTGTGTGCAAACAGCAATATAATTCACCTTGCTCTATGGGGCACAACAAGTGATGGTGGGGGCTTGGGTTGCTTTATTCGCTCCTGGATTTGTACCTGCTCCGCTGGGTTCCCCTGCGGTCTGTTGGCTTTGGCGCTGACCCAAGTAACACCCTCAAAGGCAGAGAGGAGAGAAACTTCATAGCCTGGGGGCTCTGTGTCTCTGCTCTGAGGGGATCTGGTTGACCCCCAGCATGGTTCAGGCCCAAGTGCCCTTGTGAGCAAGCAGTTTTGGGCGCTCTCTGTGCGGGCCCCTGTGCTCATATTTGCAACTGCCCCTGAGACCTCTGGAGCCCTCATGGTCTCAGTCAGTTGTTGCCATCACTGAGAGTTCTGAGGGGGCTGCCAGGGTGACCTAAGGGTCTTTCTAGCTCAGGACCACCTCCATGGTCTTGGTGGCCATGGCCGCTGTAGCCTCCGGAGCCACCTCTGGGGTTGTTCCCCACCACCCATAGAGGCCTCTGGCACTCCCGCAGTCTTTTTCATCTGCCACCTCCGGGAATTCCACCAGGGCCACCAAACAGGTTTGGGGCATTCTCTGCACAGCTCCAGCCTGTGCTTTCTGCTTCCCCACTGCTCCTTCTCCAAAGGCCTTCCCTTCTCTGGGAGTAGGCTCCCGGGACCCTCGCTCAGCTGCCGCCTCTGCCTGGGTCGCCCCTGCATTCACTTTCGCCACCACCACTTGGACCTCCGGCACTCCAGCAGTCTGTCACAGCTGTTGGTGGGGACTCTTCTGGTACTTCCAACTCCCTCCATCTCTTCTGGGTCCAGTGAGGCTCCTGTCAGCTTTTCCCCTGCCTGGATTCGTGACTCACCAAGTTTCACGTTCTCTGGTGGTATACACCTCCAGCAGCTCTGGGTGCAGGCCACTGTCTTGAGGGGCTTTTCCTTTTCTCTTTTCCAGGGTGCCCTCTGAGTTGTGTGGATCTTCTTGGTTCCGCAAGGTCCAGGGAGCTTCAGACACCTTTCCCTGCAATTCTACACTTCTTGCTCTCTCCTCTGCCCAGTTCTGTCCCTCTCTCTGCATTCTCCCCTACACCAGCCCTCCGTGGTCAGCCATCTTAACTCAAGTCTTCCGTTGAAGGTTTTTTTTTAAGATTTATTCATTTTTTATTACAGCCAGATATACAGAGAGGAGGAGAGACAGAGAGGAAGATCCTCCGTCCGATGATTCATTCCCCAAGTGAGCCGCAACGGGCCGGTGCGTGCCGATCCGATGCCGGGAACCAGGAACCTCTTCCGGGTCTCCCACGCGGGTGCAGTGTCCCAATGCATTGGGCCGTCCTCAACTGCTTTCCCAGGCCACAAGCAGGGAGCTGGATGGGAAGTGGGGCTGCCGGGACTAGAACCGGCGCCCATATGGGATCCCGGGGCTTTCAAGGTGAGGACTTTAGCCGCTAGGCCACGCCGCCGGGCCCTCCCTTTGAAGGTTTTAAACATGAATGTTCGTTTTACCAAATACTGTTTCTGCAGCTATTGAGATCATCATGATTTTTAAAAAATATTTTTATTATTTGTTTTTATTGGAAAGTCAGATATACAGAGAGGAGCAGAGACAGTGAGGAAGATCCTCCATCCAATGATTCACTCCCCAAGTGATTGCAATGGCTGGAGCTGAGTCAATCCAAAGCCAAAAGCCAGGAGCCTCTTCTGCGTCTCCCTCATGGGTGCAGGGTCCCAAAGCATTGAACCATCCTTGACTGCTTTCCCAGGCTACAAGCAGGGAGCTGGACGGGAAGCAGAGTCACTGGGACTAGAACCAGTCCCACATGGGATCCCGGCGCATACAAGGCGAGGACTTTAGCTGCTAGGCTACCATGTCAGGCCTGAGATTATCATATGATTTTATCCTTCCTTCTGTTTATATGATATGTTATACTTTTCAATTTATGAATACTGAACCATCCCTGCAATCTCAAAATTAAACTTACTTTGCCAGAGTGATGATCTTTTTGATATGTTGCTGTGTTTGATTTTGCAATATTTTGTTCATAATTTTTGCTTCGATTATCATTTGAGATCCTTGTCTATGGTTTTCTCATTTTGTAATGTCTTTGCCTGGTTTTGGAATCAAGGTAACAGTGCTGGTCTAGAAATAAAAAATATTGGTAAAGAATTCTCTTCCTTTTAATTTTTGGAATTCTTTGATAAGAATTGGTCTTAGTTCTTTGAACGCTTAGTCTAATTCAGCAATGAAGCTATCTAGCTCAGGGTTTTCTTCGTTACTAATTCAGTCTCACTGCTTACAGTTGATTTGATCAGATTTTCTTGTCTTGTGGGTCAATTTGAATAGACATTTCTTTCAGACTTTCTATCTTTTCACATATATCTGTCCATATTAATCCCTAATGAGTCATTATAGTTCTTAATGATCAAGTGAAATGTCTTCTTTTTCTTTAATCTCTCATTTTATTTGGGTCTTACTTTCTTCGATACTGTAATTAAAACTTCATTGGCTTTGTTTCTATTCTCCAAAAAACGATCATATTTCTTTGAGAATCAGTTTAATTTACTTCTTTGATATTTGTTACTACTTTTCCTTCTAATTCTAATTTTGCTTTTTTTTCTCTCTTGCTTTTCTGGATTCTTGAGATATGTTAATATCTTGTACCCTTTCAAATGTTTTGTTGTTATTTTGAAGTAGCACTGAACACTGTAAAATTCTTTCTGTGTAATATGCTGTATTTATTCCATAAAAATGTGGGTGTACTCTGTTATTTTCTTGTCATGTATTGAAATGTTTTGATTTCTCCATTAATTTTCTCCGTGACCCATTGTTTGTTCATTGTGTATTATTCAGTCTCCATGTATTTGCATAACTTCAAATGTTTCTTTTGTTGTTAATGTCTAGTTTTATTCCAGTATGGCAGTTGAAATGAATTGTGAGTCTTAATAGATGGTCTATTCTAGAGAAAGTTTCCTGTCCTGATAAAAGCAAGGTATGCTTTGTAACTGTTGGATGTCATTCTATGTAATTGCTTGTTACATCTGTTTGGTGTATCACACAGTATAACTCATTTTGTTTTAGTCATAATAATCCATCCTTTATAAATGGCTTAGTATATGTCCATTTAGTCTATATTTTTAGTTACAGAATGCAATTCAATTTAGATTAAGATTATTGATAGTGAATAAAATTAATCCATCATGTTTTTAAATTTCTTCTTTTTTGAGTTTTCTTTTTTTTTTTTTTCCTTTTATCACCCATCTCTCCTTTTTTCTTGGTAATTTGCTGCATGGTAAAGTTGGATTCTTCTGTGTTTCTCTTTTTCTGTAGCTGGTTTTATAGTGGATGTTACACTTTTGCATGTTTGCATTGTGTGTTATCTTTCTTTGCCTCTGGATATAGGGCTTGCTTTTGCATCTTAAAAATTATTTGGGCCTGGCACAATAACATAGTGGCTAAAATTCTTGCCTTGCATGCACCGGGATCCCATTGGGGTGCCAGTTCTAATCCTGGCTGCTCCACTTCCTTCCAGCTCCCTGATTGTGGCCTGGAAAGGCAGTCGGGGATAGCCTGAAGTCTTGGGAACCTACGCCAGCATGGCAGACCTAGAAGAAGCTCCTGGCTCCTGGCTTCGGATTGGCTCAGTTTTGGCCATTGCAGCTACTCGGGGAGTGAATCAGTGAATGGAAGATCTTCTTCTGTGTCTCTCCTCTCTGTAAATCTGACTTTCCAATAAAAATAATAAGTAAGTCTTTTAAAAAATATTTGTGTTTATATATTTTAACCTGAAAGACAGAAGAAAAACTGACAGAGAAGTTCCGTGTGTTGATTCATTTCCCAAATGCTAACAACATTCAAGGATGTGCCCAGCCAGAAGCCTGGAACTCAATCCACATGTCCCATATGGTAGTATCTGAGCTATCACTTGAAACCTCCCAGACACATTACAGGAGCTGGATCAGAAGTGAGGTAGCTAGACCTCAAGTGTACACATTGATGTGGGACGCAAGCCTACACACACACACACACACACACACACACACATCCCTCTTGCATCTTTAATGCCTTCCACATAGGTGATGCATTTTCTCCATTGGCTTGTCTGAGAAAGTATTCATCTTTCCTTCATTTCTCAAGTATAGCTTCTTGATTGGCAGGACTTTATTATTTCACAATGTGGAATATTCTAGTCCTTTCTTGGCCTCCAAGATTTTATCTGAGCCATCTACTGTTACTCTAATGGGATCTTGTTCCCTTAAGTGTGACTAAATCTTCCTCGCTTGAAGCTTAAAGATTTTTTTGCCATGCACTTTTGAGAGTTGATGTATTATCTTGTGGTGAGGATCCTTTCTGGTCAGGACTATTTATTGATCTTTGACATCCTACACCTAGATGTCCATGCTTTCCCCAAAATTCAAAAAGTTTCCAGCTATCATCTGTATGAACAGACTTTCTGTGACTTTGTTATTTTCCTGGCCTTTGGGAACCACCAGAGTTCCAATATCTTTTATTTCCCATGTCTCAAAGTTTTCAAGGGCTTTTGTCATTATTTCCTACTTTTTGATTGAAATAGTTTAAGAGACCTGTTTTCTAGTTCAGATAGTCTTTCTTCTGCTTAATACATGTGCTGTGGAGGCATTTGAATATTTTTATTAACTAAGATCTTCATTTTCCAGATTTCTGATTTTTTTCCAAGATCTCTGATTTTTGCTAAATTTCTCATGCACATCTTCCACTCTTTTCCTAATTTTGTTGAGCTCTCTGTATACTCTTCTATTCATTGAATTTTCTTGTAATCCTTCCTCTGAATTCTTTATCAGATATTTTGTCAGTCTCCATTTTAGGGGAATATCTTTTGCTCAATGGTCTTTTGCTCCTGTGGCCGGCTGGCTTTGGTTGCTATTGCTTCTCTGGCCATAACCAGTGGCTCTGAAAGTGGTGTATGCTGCAATAGTATTCTGCCTCTGGGCACCATAGGGGGAAGAGAAGATCTCAGTGGTCCAGGCAGATGTGTAACACACAGAAAACAATGTTATGCCTCTCCAGCAACAGGAGTAATGGCACCAGAAATGTGGGGGTGTTTTCTCAAAAGTGGAAGCATCAAGTAGTGTGGTAGATGCACAATTAGGACGAAGCAAGGGTGGATCTGTACAGAACCAGAATGGAGTAGAACTGGAACACTCGAGCCTGGGTCCATCAGCAGCTGGGGTTGACTGCATGTCCACTGAGGTGGTGTTGATACAGGACGTGTATCGTGGAATGTGCACCTGCAGACCCAGCAGGGGTGGCGCAGGACTGATTACGGGCAGGCCCTGTGACTTCACCCACAGCATGTTGCCACCTATAAGTAGGAGATGGGGAAGACGACACAAGTTGTATCTCTGAAGCAAACCTGTGGTGCCAACTCCAAGTAGCTCTCCGGCCTGGGTTCAAGTCTGTGATAACTGCAGAATCCTTCTGTTGCTAAAGTTGCTGGGTCCGTGATGATGGGTCCTGTTGGGGTTCTCCCATTTGCTTTTTTCTAGGAATGGGGAATCATCCTGACTGTGGGTCAGGGGTCATGGTGGTTGCCCCATGGTGGTTGCTGTTGTACCAGCTCTTCAACGTGTCTTTCAGGGATCCTTTCCCTACCTTGCAGGGTTCCAGTGCCACTGCCTTTGACATGCAGCTGCTGCCTTTGTCTTCCAGTTCCTCCTCTGTGTGGAGGAAAGGTGAGTGCTGTGTGCCTATCTAACTGTCTTGTCATTCCTCAGAGTTAGCCTTTGAAATCAGTAAGCACAGCCCCAAAGTTTAGATGCTTTTTCTCCCATTTAACTTAGCAAATTCTTTCATTTTAACATTTCACTTTCACGGACTTAAGATTCTTTCATCAGGTTTCTTTTATTTGTATTTCCCGCTGTGTCTTTTTCATCATCTAATGCCAACAACTCTTTGTTCTTGTTTTGGGTATTGCTCTTATAAATATCTGATAGCTCAAGTATCTTAATTTGCACAGTAGCATTAGCTGTTATGATGATTGCTGATACATGTAGATTTTTCTTGACTTTCTTTAGCGTTAGTATAGGTCTTAGTTCTCCTTGTGTTAGTCTTGTTTTGGTTTCCTTGGGTTTGTTCTTTCTGTGCTTGCATTTGTGTCTAATTATTTTTTAAAAACTAACAATGTAGACATGATTGTCCATTATGTTGCATGAGCATTTATCTAACATATGTATGGTGAACAGTATTTGGTCCTCATGCCTCCTTATAAGCAAGAATGTTCTTCCGAATCACCTTCATGCTTCACTGGGGAGTTCTGCTATTCCAGATCTTTGAAGGTCAACTCTCAGTTGTCCCATACTGGTACATTCCCATTCACTGCTCTTGGTGAAAAGTGTGTTGTCTCATGGTTATGCCTTGGGAAAGATTTATCATTGTTTTTACAGTAGGTTGGCATTCTGCTCTCTCTTTGAAATGTGCATACATGTATATTTCTTTTTATCAAGCTCATGGAGAGAGTTGGAGCTTTCTTCAATGGATTTCTTTTTTTTATTTCAATCCAGAACTTCTTCAGACATTCTCCATCTGCTCCATCTCCTCATTCTGGAAGAGACACCCAAGACTTTTGCTGTGTCTTCCCCGTGTCAATCTGTCCTTCACCTCCCTGCAGTCCCTTAGACCATACCCATGGTCCTGCAGCATCTTTCAATTTACCATTAAGGCAATAATACTCTGGTTTCTCTTCAGATCATATAAATCTTTTGCCTTTTACCATTAAGGCAATAATTCTGTATTCTGGAGTACAGAATCTGGTGTTTATATAGCTATCAAGTTATGTATTTCCATTTTTTTCTAGAAATCCTATTTCTTGTTTTTCCCTTACTATTGAAGTGGTTATGGATAGATTCACTTCTCTCATTCTGAATTCAATTTTTAAAAGTCTTCCTGTTTATTTTTTAATTTTTATTATTATTAATTTTTTTCTTCCTGTTTATTTTTAAAAGGCAGAGGGTGGGAGGGAAGGAAGGAAAGAGAGAGAGAATATCTTCCATCCTGTCTTTCACTATCCAAAGTAACTGGGTTGGGCCAAGCAGTGTCTAGAAACCAGAAACTCCATGTTGGTTTCCTGTGTGGGCAGTAAGAACCCAAGGACTTGAGCCATCACCTGAAGCCTCCCCAGTGTATCTGTAGGAAGCTCGACTGGAAGTGGAAACAAGCCTTGATGTGCAGATCTGTGATAGGGGCACCGTAAATTATGACCTAAACAGATGCATTGTTAACATCCACTCCCTGTTCAATTTTTTATTAAGTACAAATCTCTCTAGTGTTGTTCTTATCTAAAAGTGTTGGGTTATTAATTAAAATTTTACTCTTAAACTCTATTTCCTGATATGTATCATTAATAACAATTTTTCTAGAACTCGCTTAAGAGAACTTTCACAATAATATACAACACATGAAAAGCCTTTAGAGTTCACATCAACATGGAACTGTAAGAGACTGACCAAAGTTAATGTCTTACAGGAATAATACATTAGCAAAGGCTGCTTCTTAATCAGTTTACCAGGTGATACAGGTAATTTCCACAACAGGAGCTTGATTATAAATAATAATGAAAATAACAATTACTGTGATGACAATGTTAATAGTTACAATAGCTGAGCGGTTCTCTTTTCTAAGTACTTCCCAAAATAATCCTCAATCTGATATATCTATGCATAATTTTCTTTACATTTGCTGTACTTGGGGTGCTATACCCTTTTCACCCTTTTTGAACTTCCAGGCTGTTGTTTATTTATTTTGCAAAGTTCCTTACCATTAACTTTGCAAATCTTTTGCCTGTTGCATTCTAATCATCCCTTTTTTTTTTTTTTAGTTCTGCTAAAGTTGAATCTTTCCACTGTGTTTAATACTTCTCAGATTTTTTTTTTTTTTTGCAACTTTGAGGCTTTCTAAATCTCAAACTAGACATTTTTTTCTGATATGACTTTAGGTTTAATTTTCTGTGAAATGTTCTCCAAAGCTATAAAGTTCAATTATTGCATGTTAAGGACCCAGCATGAAAAATCTGATTCTTTCCTATTCTGCTTTTCTGCGTTTCCCTTTTTCTCATCATCTAATAGTAATAACTTCAACCCACTAGCCACAATAACTTTAAAGACTGTGCAGTGAATTCTAACATACGAATTCTCTGTGGGTTGATGCGTGTCTATGATTTCTTGTCATGGTTTTCAATAGTGTGAGACTGCACTTGGGCATGATTGACTATGGAATGGGATCCTGGACACTGTATGAGAAAGCTCTGACTCCAGACCCCAACAGCAGTCTCTTCTTCCTCAGGGGGTTTCCCGACCCTGCTGAGCACCTCAGTACTAACACAGCTTCATGCAGAGCAGCGCTAGTACCTGCATGCAGTCCTCCATGATGGTCTCAGCTGAAAGCCTGGAGTGTTCAACACTCCTTTCTCCTTAGGAACTCCAATTTTTATGCTACTGGCTCCATAGTATCCTTGAGAGTTCTGCAAGCTATGCAACCATCTCACTGTAGAAAGTTTAAAAAGAAATCTCAAGGGCAAAGCAACACTAAAAGTCGGCCTCACATCTCTCAACTGAACTTTAAAACTTTGTGCTAGAACCCACCCAGTGTTCACTTAGTGCTTTCTGGTGCTCTCGCCTGCTTCTCTCTCTCTCTCTCTCTCTCTCTCTCTCTCTCTCTCTCTCTCTCTCTCACACACACACACACACACACACACATACACACACACTATTTCTATCTGCATCTCACCCTGTATTCCATATTCCTGTACTTAATTAAATACCTGACAGTGCCTGGCACAGAGGAGAGAATCAATATCTTATGAAGATAATGAGTGATTTCAAGCTACATCTCTCTCTCTCTCTCTCTCTCTCTCTCTCTTCTCAATTCTCGGGTTGGCTGTTCCATTCCATCCCCTCATATACATAACTGAACTAGGGGACTCATCACCCTCCCCCATTTCCCACGCTCCCGATGGACACACATCCACCCCTCTCCCCACCCTCTTTCCCCTCCCTTAGTCCAGATGTAATGGCCTGAAACTACGTCAGCCTCATGAACTTGTCCCCAACAAATTCTCCAACCCACAATCACACAACAGCTTAAAGTGTAAGCAAAACATGATGACATCACGTGGCTACCCAAAGCCTTTTGGGTCTCTAGGGGTAACCCTTAGCAGAGAACTTGGCTCTAGGTCCTCCTCCTCTGGGAGCTTCTCTGAAGCTCTCCATAGCTCTTTAAAGCACTACATCCTCTTTTTGTAATTTTTATTTTATTTACTTGAGAGACAAACAGACAGAGAGGTCTCCCACCTGCTGCTTTGCTCCCTAAATGTGCACAACAGCCCATTCTGGACCATGCTGGAGCCAGGAGCAAGGAACTTGATCCAGATATGCCCCATGGGTAACAAGAATCCAAGAGTTGGAGCCATCACCTGCCTGCCCCCAAGGAGCTGTGATTAACAGAGATCCTGTGCCAGGGAGTCTGAGATGAGACATGGCATCCCAGGCACGATCTTAACAACCAACGTAAGCACCCACCACAATCCCTGGTTTTGCTTGCTTTGTTCTCAAATATCATTTTCTCTACTAAAAACTGGAATGTCTTCACCATTTCTGTTTCACCTTGATAACTTCTTCCATTTTTAATATCAGCTTAGTCAGGAACCCTCCAGCATATTTGTGATAACCAAAGGCAGAATTGGAAGACCTTCCGGCACATGATATAGATCCCCATAAAATCCATATGACTGACCCAGTGGTCGCTCTGGCCTGCGGTACCATGTAGAGCTCCTTCACTAAGTTTGACTTCATAAATGAGTGACTAGGTGAAACATCAGAAAGGGGGGTGCAGCAAAGCACCCATAGTGTAACCTGATTTATACGCAAAGAAAACTCTTAAATACACACATGGACACATAAACAAATATGAGAAAAGTAATTAAGATGCCAGATCGCACCATTTAAGATTGATGTTATAAATTATGCATTCATAATCTACCTATACCAACCAATAAAATGGTCATGTAAAACAGATAACTCCTGCTCCTGATTCTAGCTCATCTGCATAGAATTGTATGGCACCTAAGAATCTCAGGCACTCCTCCATCTCACTTTAAGGAGTTGAACTGCACTACCGGAGCCTGAGTCCTAACTTCACTTCATGAATTATACCGTACAACTATGCAGAAAAGCTCCCATCATGTTGTTCCCGCTTGAACAGTTTCTGCAGTTTAAAAAATCACTTTATAATCATTTTCATAGAATTATTTTATAATCATTTTTAACTTTTGGAGAGAAATACATTATTATATAAGCATAGACTTTATGTTCCTATCAGAAAATCGGAAGCACATGATTTTGTATAGAATATCCAGAAGTTGGCTTTTATGTATTTTTAATGCCCCTCTTATTCTGCTCCTCTCCCTGTACCAATCACTTCATCTTTATTTTGGTTTTTAAAATATTTAATTATTTATCTGAAAGGCATAATTACAGAGAGGGAGAGATACAGAAAGAGACTGAGAGAATCTTCCATCCAGTCACCCTTCAAATAGATACAATGGCCTCAGCAGAGGCAGGCTGAAGCGAGGAAATCAAATTCCATCCAAGTCTGCCATGAGGGAGCCAAGTCCTTGGGCCACCTTTCTGCTCTCCCAGGGAGTGGAAAGATGAGTGGCCTGGAGACAAACTAGTGCCCATATGGGATGCCAGCATTGCAGGCAGCAGCTTAACTCACTCTGCTGCAACGCTAGCCCCACTATGTTCACGCTTGAAGCACAGAACTCTACCCTTGAAAAGATTCTGGAAGAAATCCAAGAGTGACCAGTCATTATTTACCTGCATGTCCACACCACATGTTCACAAGGCAGAAACGTGGTCTATACATGAACATCTTTAGTCGTTATAACTCAAGAATCTCAAGACAGCGCCCCGCGGTGGCAGTCACAATGTCCAAAACCCAGGTTCAAAGCTTCGTCCGTAAGAGCTGAAAGTCAGCATAGTGCTACTTGCAAGTCTTCTTCCTGCGAGTTAAACATGCCTTGGGGCGTGCATCGGGCACCGTGGCGAAGACACTCTTTGGATGCCCACATCCCCTCTCAGAATGCTGGACCCTCTGGATGTCATTGCGATTCCACCTTCCCACTTGGAGGCAGCAGGCTGGGGGTCCAAGGTGTTGGGTCTCTCCAGATCACAAGGCAAAGCTGGGTGGAGTTCCCCACCCTGAATTTATTCTGAATGCGAACATCAAGGAAATGAACCAACAGGTGAAGACCTTCTCTTGTTCACTTGCTCACTCTCCTTCTGTTTCACCTGTGCCTTTGTCTTTCTCTCCCCTTCTCTCAACTCTACCATTCAAATAACGCAAACAATGAATACACCTTTAAAATCCTTACCCTAGATAGGCATAACCAGTTTGTCGGGTTGGCTTTTTGCAAGAATACTCATGCGAACACCTCTCCGATAGATGTTTTTCTTTTTGGACTTTTGCCTGTTGTCCTCACTAAACAAAAATATTTAATGCAGGCCCGATCATAAATTGTGCAATTGTAAGTGTAAATATTTGTAATGAAGTTGTGGCAGACACCATTTGGAAGTAATCCATTAATTTAATGACAGAGGAATGCACTCCCCAAGCCGTAATACACCATGTTTTTTAAAGTTTGGAAAAAGTGAGAGGCGATTGGGACGATTTACCATCCAACTTGTTGCAAACATCTATGAAGTTTTTCTCCTGTTTTTGTGTTCCAGGAAAATGCTCCTCTGGCTGAGGCGCTGCCAAGTTCAGACATGAAGCTGCAGATGGCTATGTCCTCGGCAGGGACATAGCGCCACCACGTGGCGTAAAGCAGCAGAGAGCTGTCTGCGAGGTTGACCAGAGTTCCCCCCTGAACACACCCTGAGACACGTGGCATCAAGTTCTTTTTGCAAGGAGCTCCTCCCTCCATGGTCCCAGATTTACCTTATTCATCACTGAAAATGTGGGGCAAAGACAAAGAGAAAAGCTTAGCAAAAGGGCACACACATTACATTCTATGAGAATTGCTTTACACTCTATAAACAGAGAATAAGTGGGTTGCTTGCCACACTCATATTTCTGTAATTTAGAGTGATGCTGGTGAACCCCTGATGCCTAACACCTGGTGGTGTGATCCTCACTTGTTCCTTACATACACCGCCTTGCAATGAAGAGACTGCCAGCCTTTCCTTGCGTCTGTCACCTTTCCTCTCTTTTGTTCATGCTTAGTTTCTCAGAAAAGTTAAAACTCAGTGGCAACCGAAATGTCTTCCTTTTAACATAATTCTTTTTTTTTTAAAGATTTATTCATTTTATTACAGCCAGATATACACAGAGGAGGAGAGACAGAGAGGAAGATCTTCCGTCCGATGAGTCACTCCCCAAGTGAGCCGCAACGGGCCGGTACCCGCCGATCTGAAGCCAGGAACCTGGAACCTCTTTCCGGGTCTCCCACACGGGTGCAGTGTCCCAAAGTTTTGGGCCGTCCTCAACTGCTTTCCCAGGCCACAAGCAGGGAGCTAGATGGGAAGTGGAGCTGCCGGGATTGAACCGGCGCCCATATGGGATCCCGGGGCTTTCAAGGCGAGGACTTTAGCTGCTAGGCCACGCCGCCGGGCCCTTAACATAATTCTTAAACCCTGTTTTTGGAAGTGGACCTCTAAATGCCAAACTCTACCACAAGCAGCCTGCTAAAGGAGAATGGTTCAGTAAGATGTATACACTTGTCTTTGGACTTGGGGTATATTATATTTTTATAAAGGTCTACAGACCTTTCACCAACCAAAGGGAGTTTGGTTAATTTTGCTACCTAAAAGTAGTACTTATGGGGATTATAGACTTTAGGGAAATCAAGAAGAAAATTTTTTTAAAAATTTCTTATTGAAAAGTCAGATGTACAGAGAGGAAGAACTTTCGTGTACTGATTTACTCCCAAAGTGGCCACATATGTATAAACACACAATATGCATATGTATTTGCATGTGTATAATGTATGCATAAATACATGTGTATATATACATGTATGGATGTAAAAATATATTTCTGTATATGTATGCAGATTTACACATATATAAAATGCACACACATGAGAGAACGTCAAAGGATTATGGACAAATATATCAGAAGCTAAATTTAATCTTGCTGTGAACAGCTTAAAGTTCATGCATTTGTAGGGTCATTAGAAAGTTTATGAAAGTGCACATTTTTTTAAGATTTATTTATTTTTATTGGAAAGGCAGATTTACAAAGCTGAGCTGATCCAAAGCCAGGGGTCAGGAGCTTCATCTGGGTCTTCCACACAGGCTCAGAGTCCCAACCGTTGGGCCAGGCTCCACTGCTTGCCCAGGCCACAAGTAAAGAGCTGGGCTGGAAGTGGCGCAGCCTGGGTAGGAATCAGTGCCCATTTGCTAGTGGAGGATTAGTCAGTTGAGCCAACACACCAGTACCCATGAAAAGATGCATTGTATGGGGGGGAGAAAAAAAAACTATGATTACTTTTAAAAAGAATTCATTAGACGTATTCATGCACATGAATTTCAAGAAATTCTGCACCATAAAAACTTCCGATTTCATTGTGAACACATTTTTGAAGAACCCTTAAATACTGTGTGCTAAATATGCTATTATGCAAGTAGAATTCAGTCGAACTAAGATCTTGGCTAAACTTCAAAATAAATCTCAAAATGGAGACCTTCCACCAGGTAGTCCAACGTCTTTATCGTGTCTATATGCATGCTAGTTCCTGAAATGTCTTGGTGTTAAGTTATGCTTGTTTTTAGAAAATGTTTTAACTTCCAGCAAACATGAGGACTGCATTTGAAAACTCTAAAGTCTGAGTTGAAGCACAGGCAGAACACGCCTGATTTTTTAACCCCACCTAAATAGTAAGGAATACTCTGGAGACCAGCAGGCACTAGCCCAGGTACGTAGTTACTAAAGGACAATGAGGCAAGTGAACTGCAGGCATCCCTCAGTCTCTGCAGTGTTTACAGAGCCCCCTGTTGGCTGGTCCTCCAGCATGAAAAGAGTAACTGTATCTGCCTCCGTCTAGTCCTCCTGGCTAGGTTGCTTTCCCACACAATGCTTGCCTCCCTGCTTCTCTGGCCCTCAGAAGCAGCTCCCTGTGTGAAGGCATCTCGGTTGAAATGCATTCAGTTACCCACTTTTTTCCGTGGTTTGGACTGCTACTAAGACACTCTGCAGGAGTCATGTTTCCATGCCTTTAAAGGGAAACCGTTGAAGAGCCAGCAAAAGGCAGAAGGCTGAGGATATGCTATGGACAATCTACCAGGTTATGTCCATTTTTTTTTCTCTTAGATTTGTGCTTGGTTGACAGGAGGTCAAGTGGCTTCAGAAAGTGAATGAATTTGTCCAAATCTGGGGCTGCTGCAAAGGAAAACTGTCTGTCCGTCCAGTCATGTTCTTGGAAATGCAAAAGAATTGTGGCCGAGCATCGGTCCTGTTTTTCCAATATGAAGATACTGGCATATCTATCCAAACAGCTAGGTCACCTGAGCCTGACTCCAGAGATTAATTCAGCCAGGACTGTGGGCTGTGCGATCACCTGCAGAAGAACCAGGTGCCGCGTAGGTGCCTCAAAACACTAACTGTCATTTTCAAAAAAAGCTTAACATTATACTGAGTTTCTGAGACTTAAGGAAGCAGTGATGTATAGCACATACTTTGGAATAATTCCCATGGAAAAAATATTAAAGGAAATATGAGAAGGAAAAGGCAAAATAAAAAACAATAGTTAATAAAAAATAAATCAAGCAGTAAACTTAGTGAAGGTAGGTGGAGAAATGTTTTGAAATCAGTCAGCCTGTGGTGGTAAAATCACACAATATAGTTAAACATATATATACACACTCTATATATTATATAGTATATATGATATTAATATAAAATATATCATATATAATATATGATGTGTTGTATATAACATATTAAATTGATATTGTATGATATATCGGATATAATATGGTATTCTATTATATATTATATATATAAAATTCCAATTCCTGGATCTGTATTAAACTTCACATTCAAGAGGAGAATTTTGGTTTTTAATTCTTACTTATTTTTATTATATTTGAGAGGAAGGGAGACAGAGGCCTAAAGATGGACGCATAGGAATCTTGCACCCACTTGTCCACTTGTGACAGTGGGCCAGGCTGAAGCCAGGAGCTCAGAACCCATGTGTGTCCCGTGTGGCTGACACAGTCCCAACTACTTGAGCCATCTCTGGTGCCTCCCAGGGCAGACATTAGCAGGAAGCTGCTTTGAAAGCAGAGCCAGGACCAGACATTGCAACTGGGCCAAACCACAAGTTAACCTTGTGTCAAGCACCGGCCACAGGAGGATACTATTTTAAACAAGGTATCATTGTAAATCAAATAGTTATGAAATTGTGGGGCTAGCACAGTGGTTCAATTGGCTAATCCTCCATCTTTAAGCACCAGGATCCCACATGGGATCATGTCCTGGCTTCTCCATTTCTGATCTAGCTCCCGCTTGTGGCCTGGGAAAGTAAAAGAAAATGGCCCAAGTCCTTAGGACCTTACACACGTGTGAAAGACCAGGAGAACATTCCTGGCTCCTGGCTTCAGATCAGCTCAGCTCTGGCCATTGCAGTCATTTAGGGGTGAACCAGTGAATGGAAGAACTTCTCTCTGTCTCTCTTTGTCTCTGTAAATCTGCCTTTCAACTAAAAATAAATAGACCTTTAAAAAAAATAAGCTATGAAACTTTATATTCCAAATATTAAAAAACATTGAATCATCCCTGAACCTTCTAACGACTGCCCTTATAGGTGGAAGAGGAAGTGGGGAGTCTCTAAAGAGACTGTTTGTTATTCTGAAGATCAGGTGTAAAGTGGATATTGACAAGGACCCATTCCACATCACGGAAACTTCCTGTTATTGATGAGAATGACAAAATTTCAGTGACTACACAGCAATAGCTAGAAATTGATGAAAATATCTATACTCCTGGGCTGGAATTCAGGCAGACACATGCCAGATGCCAGAGGGCAACAGATGAGTGACAGGAATGTGTTTCAATTCCATTTCCTTATAGCATGCTTTTACCTTACGTCAACATATCGATTATTCTGTTTTGAAGTTGAGTACTCTGAATTTTCTTACAAAAATTATTTAACCCCAAGTCGTGGTTGGAGAAGATTCTAAGCCAAAGCACTTAGGCAAAACAAATACTTTATTGCGCTTTTTTTTTTTTTTAAATCAGCCTTTGAGTGGAATTCCAAACATTTATAAACCTTTTAGATATTCATTCAAAGAACGCTGTGAACACCTCAACCACCTTTGATGAAAGTTTCACACACAAAGAAGCAATAACTGAAAATTATAAATGCTAAAAAAGTAATTCCATTAATGTTTATTTTTATACATTTTCTTCACATATACAAAACCAAACAGAAAACCACTTTCCATTTTAAAAAAAACAGTTTTCATTGGTTACACTTGAAATAAAGCCATTTATGTAGAAAGAAAACAAATCTAAAGAGTCAACATTCTCAGGAGGAAGGCGGGGATTGTATTTATTGCAGGTCGTCTTCTGGTGCCAGGGAAATGATCCTCACACAGGATCACATGTTTCTGCCTGAAGAGGTTCATTCTGCAATGCCAGTGAACAATTGTTTTCTTTTAAAGAATAGTTAAGTCCAAGAAAAATTGGACCATGATTCATAGCACTTAGATAAGTTTTTACTAGAATTATAAGAGTGGTAATCTAACCCTTGCACTCCAGTAATACAGAACTTGGAGTGAAGAAGATAGATCCGTCATAATGTGTTCGGAAATACCAGTCAACTTCCAAGTAAAAATGTTGCTTTTTAAACCCTTCTTTAGACAGCAGGAAGAACCAGTATCCATCCCCTCTGAGGACTTCCTAACTTCTTGAGAGCTAGCTTGTTGTCTTCCAGCAAAATTAAAGAAATCTAAAAGTTGGTCTCAAATAGGTAAGTATCCACCCTCAAGCCTAAGAATCATTATAAAATATCCCTAAACCTGAATAAATGAAATAAAACTTACACAATTGGATACCCACCCCATAAGACTGAACTTTCCCTTCCAACAGACATATAACATGAGATTTTAGAAACAATGTCTGACTCTCTTCGTAATAACCTTTTTACCATTGAAATTAAATCTAACAGAGCATTGAATTTTGAAATACATGTGTAGATGAGTACTTTTGTCACTAGTTGTAGTAAGTTCTAAAGATTACTTTTTCCCATTTTATTTGAAAGAAAGAATGAGAGACAGAAACACATAGAGAAGAGACAGAGATCTATTAACCACAAGTTCGAATGCCTGCAACAGCCAAGGTTGGCCCGAAAACTTGCGATTCCATCGGCCTCTGAAATGGGAGGCAGAGACCATGTGTTTGAGCCATCACCTGCTGCCTCCCAGGGTACACATCACAAGGGAACCGGAATTAAAGAGCAGAGCTGAGACTCAAACACAGTCTCTCATACAAGGGATGTGAGCTACCCAAACTGTGACTCAATCATGATGTCAAATACCCACCATGGCTGTAATAAACTGTAAAATATTAATCAGCAATTGGCAAGGCATTTTCCATAACAAATTTTCCAACAGGTCAGTAAAGAATGCTTTTAAATTTGAATTCATTAACAGAATAGCATACAATTCTTTTCAGGAGTAGTTATTATTTTGTTTTCTTAAAGCAGATTAAAGACTGTGGGTAGATAAGATGTAATTCTTTATTTAATGATTATCTGGCATAAAGCTTTTCTCTTAAGAGGATACTCTCCTATAGTTAACATTCTGTTTTCAGTCATTTACCGAATTAGTGACACGCTTTTTGAATTACTATTTCAGTAACGTCAATTAGTAGAACAGATGTTGACCATTAAATAAAGACTATTAAGATTCAATCAATTTGAAATTATGATTAAGGCATAAGAGAACTGCCTTAAGTCTATTGCAATCTGCTGATAAGGCTTGGGTTCAGATGTATGTATTTATGAAATCTCATCCAAGGCCAAGGTACCTTCCTTCCACCATGGCGCTAAGGTGCCTTCCTTCCACTAGAGCACCTTGGCATCTTCCTTCTGCCAAGAGCCTAGGTGACCTCTGGGAATCTGGGGACTCACACTGGTGGTCAAAGGAATAAAGCCATATGTTTGGGTACCAGGCAGGTGGGGTGGGGTAGGTTAGGGCCTTAGGCTGGCATGCTGGTGTGGTGTGCTGGTGGACGGAGCTTGTGGACTCACTAACATGCTCCATCCAGCTGGGTAGAGGGATGGGATTTCAGGCCAGCATACATGCCAGAGGACTGTCTCTGGGTGCTGGGTGGGTAGGCATGGCTCCAGGCGAGCATACTGCCCCGACACAAGACCTGGCTGGGGAGCCCATGTGCTCACACATGTGAGGGCTGTGGATTGATCAGGGAAGGGGGTATGGATATGTTTGCGGGGAGACCACAAAGGGAGTGTGTTCCAGGTGAGGAATGACTTTTGGGGGACTTCTGCCAACAAGCTCACTGTACTTACAGGTAAGTGAGAGAGCTGAGGCTGAGCAGTTTGGAGGAGGGAAGCTAGAGGACCTTTCTGGGTCAGACCAATGCACCTACCTCTTGAGAGACCTGAGCTGAGCTAGTTAACATTGACCACCACTGACTCAAACCCATTGGCACACACAAAAGCTAGAGTTGGAGGCCTACCTGGCAGGGCTATATCACAGTACCCACCAATGAGAGTCAGAACAGGGGATGGGTAGCATTAGGCTGAGCCATGATTCTCATCTTCACATGAGAGAACCAGGTCTGGGGCAAGATTCTGTGAGCTCGCCCCTGCAGAACAGCAAATATCTGCTGCTTTGCTCAAGAGCTCAGTTAGGTGACTGGCTGAGCTAGGCATGACTATGGACTCATGAGTACTGGGTTTGAGAACAGGCCAGGTTGGTCCAGGCTGCAGTACCTGTAGGTGCACCAAGGAATAGAATGTGGGGCAAGAGGGCTACAATATCCACCAGCACACAGAGAGACTGAGACAGAGGGGGCAGGCTATGTTAGGCAAGGACTGGCACATGCGAGATCTGGGTCTGGGAGTGGGCTCGGTGAGGGAACTGGGGAACTCCCCTGATGCACTGTAGCTCCCACTGGTGAGCACATGAGTCAGTGCTTGGTGTTAGTCAGGCCAGACAAGGCTGCTTCATATGTCAGCAAGTGTGTGGGCTGGTACTGGAGGGAGGGAGAGGGAACAGGGCAAACCTTAACACACTGGCATATGCAGAAGTCCATATGGAATGCAGACCATACTAGGTTAGACTAACACACCTACCATTTTGCATTAAATCCAGAGATGGGGCAGACTGGGCAGGGCTAGGCTGCAGCACCCACCAGCATGGGTTGGGACTGGGGGCAGGCTGGGCCAGGCCAAGATTGCCAGACTGACTCAGAGCAAGTACCGGCAAGTGTAAGATCTGTGGCTGGGAGCAAGTTTGGTCATAGAACTAAGGGGAACCCCCACTGGTTTGTGGTTCCTACTAGTGAGCATGAGAGCCTACTGTGAACCTGGTTGGATATGGCCGCAGTATACCTTGGCATGGGTGTAGACTGGGTCTGGGATGTGCCAGACTAGGCTAGACTCCAGCCTCTTACAAGCTGCTGCTTGTAAGAACCGGGGTGGATGTAGGATGGCTGGAATAGATCTCGGCATCCTCAGGACCACGTGAGATCTGGGTTTGGGGATGGACCATGCTTGGTTGGGCTATAGCACCCAACAGTAAGAGTTATAATGGTTGTGAGCCAATTGGGCAAAACTGCTGTACAAATGTCAAGTGGGATGCAAAACAGACTAGACAAGGCTGCTGCACATACCGGCATGTGCAGGAACCAGGGCTTGAAGTAGGCCTGCTGAGGAGTATGGGGGTCACTTCATCTTGGCTGAAGTTCTCACTGGTGTACATGAAGGCTGAATATGTGGTGGGCAAGGCTGAGCTGGGCTGCAGCATCCATTGGTTTGTGTAAGAGATGAGACTGGAGACAGAACTGACCCAGCCACTGCAACCACCAGTGTGTGTCTAGGCTGATGTGGGTGATGGACCAAGCTGGACCCCGTACTGACTAGCACACAAAACAGTCAGGTTTGGGGTCACCTCAACCAAGATTTTTTTTTGAGACCCCTCCCAATTGAACTGCTGGACTCAGAACTCCAGCTATGGGGAGAATTTCAAGATCTGTGGCCTGACCATGGAGTATATGTGTCAGACTGGGCATCCTAAGTTGCTGATGACAATGCAGCAGACAGCACACCCAGATGCACAAGGGGGGCATGGCAATTCATTGGGGCCTACAGAGGACATCTAGTACCACAGCAGGGGATAGAGGCCAGAACAAATTGGACAATTCTCCCAGCCAAGCTGTATCAGCAAGGATCTCGGCAAATGGGGGACTGTGTCAGCCAATGCACTTGGAAGGATTTCCTCATCCTTGGAGCAATGAAATCAATAGCATTTCAGAATTCTCAAAACCCTCAGGCAGAACCTTCAGCACATGAGGACCCTGGGATGGCATCAGGTGGCCATCCTCCATCCCTGGGTACTGATGGGGTTAGGATGTTAGCTGCAGCTTCCCCCCTTCTTTTCTTCCTTCCCCCAGAGACAAGAAGAAAAAGAAAACTGGAAACAAATGGACTCACCAATTTCCCCTATTCCTTGACCCTTCCCACCCTAATCAGTTGTTCACATGGGCATGCACCTTTTCCAATTGTGTAATTATCATCAAAAAGAAAATTTTTAAAACCCCCCCCAAAAACTCATCCAAGGCTATATTTAAAACACCAGTGTCTCATTGTAAACCACTTTAACCACAAAAGAAAAAATTTAATACAAAATATATGGAATTTTTCTTAGTAAGGTTTATGTTCGAGTGTTTTGATGGAGAGGTATTAATTTCTATAATTTATTGGCATCCAGATAAAAGTTCATAAAGATGGGATAATGGATAGAAAGAAAATCTCTCATAAGCATAGGTCAATATTGATCCTTCCGTGTGAGATTGTTTAGAACTGAGGTCTGCATGGTGGGGCATAAAGTTAAACTGCTGCCTGTGACCCAGCATCCCACATGAATGTTGATTTGAATCCTGGCTGCTTCACTTCTGATCCTGCTCCTCCCACACCCCCTGAAAAAGCAGTAGAAAATGGCCCAAGTGTTTGGGCCCCTGCCACCAACATCACCAAGATGAGAAACCCAAATGGAGTTCCTGGTGCTGGGTTCAGCCTGGCCCAGCTCCAGCCATTACAGCTATTTGCAGAGTGAAACAGCGATGGAAGATTGATTCATTCATTCTCTCTCTCTCCCTCTCCCCCACAACCCTGTGACTCTTCCTTCCAGAAAAAAAAAAAAAAAAAAAAAAAAAAAACTTGAAAAAATTGTTTGGAGGCCCAGAGACTTGGCCTAGCAGCTAAAGTCCTCGCCTTGAACGCGCCCCCGGGATCCCATATGGACGCCGGTTCTAATTCCGGCTGCTCCACTTCCCATCCAGCTCCCTGCTTGTGGCCTGGGAAAGCAGTCGAGGATGGTCCAAAGCTTTGGGAACCTGCACCCACGTGGGAGACCCGGAAGAGTTTCCTGGTTCCCAGCTTCTGATTGGCGCAGCACCTGCCGTTGCGGCTCACTTGGGAAGTGAATCATCGGACAGAATATCTTCCTCCCTGTCTCTCCTCCTCTCTGTATATCTGACTTTGTAATAAAAATATATAAATCTTTTTTAAAAAATTGAAATTTCTACTTTATTTTTCTCAATTAGCAATTAACAAGTCATTATCTAAACAGACCTAGAAAAGCATGCTATGTTTTTAAATAGTGTTTAAATAAGACATGACGAGTCTGGCTTGTGGCAGGATGAATAGTTTAGCCACATCTATCCTGGCCTGACCAGTAAAGACAGATAATAGACTGATGAGAGTTTCTGCATCTCAGTCTGCTGTGTGTAACTTCCCCTGAGTGAATTAAAACTGAATTAGCATGTCGGTTGCCTGTCCTTCCACTGACCCACATTTTCAGAGGCTCAGAAATTGGCTCTGGTGTTGAGGCTTGGCACCAAGGCTGAAAAACCAAGACCAAGTCGTCACTTTCAGTTTATTTTTTAAGCTTCTTGGCAAGAAGGTACAGCCTTCCCTTTCTTGCCTGAGATGACGATGCCAGGGGTGTCAGAGCACAGTATCCCTCAGGTGGGGTACCAGGAACGGTGAGGCGATGATGGATGGAGGCGTAAACGCAGGAATTCAAGAGGGAAAAATGACCGGGGAAAGGAAAGTGAACATTTTTGGTGTAAGCTACTCTTCTGCTTCATTCTAATGAGATTCTCCATGGGTCTTTTCTGCTCACAGACTCAAAAACACCCATCAATCATTTTCTCTCTTCCTATATTTCTTGTGGGAACATTTTAAAATAACAAGAAACGATTGAACTGTTCACCAAGTGCAGACCCAGGTGGAGATGAGGGTGCAATTGCTTTTCGGATTTATTCCTCTCTTTTTTTCTTTTTCTTCTTCTCTTTGTTTGCGCTGCTTGGTACTCTTTCCATTGGCCTTTGTATTACTGTCTATTTGACGGAAGACTTTTATTCCAACACAGTTCATGCCTCAAATTCACTTACTCTCTGAGCTTCACATTTTTTATGTTTGTTTCATCAATTTTCTCCATTAACCTTCATTCTTAAGTCTCAAATTGCATCTCTAAGTGTAAGAAAACTTGCAAGTCAAAAAGTTTCTGCATCTGGTGATACAGATTTATGAATTCTAGTTCAGAATTGTGTAGGAAATAAAACATTAACCCAGAAATAGCCCTTCTTTCCTAAAAGTTTTCTTCAAAAAATAAATGAGTAAATGTCAAAACTAGAAAAAAATAATTTAAAAAAATAATAATTTAAAAAGAAATGAGTTTGATGGGCCTTTTCACTGAGTGTCACATTAGCACTGCCAAATAGGCTTCTATGAGACGTTTCACAAAGCAATGACTATAAAAAAGAAGTTGCTGTTTATATTTGAAAAAAGCAATCAGCAAACCTTTAAAAATGGATGAATCATTCTCTGAGCTCAGGAGCCACACTTGAGTGTGAAACACACTTGCAAGTAATCAGAAAGCAAAATGCCTTTGCCATTTCATCTGGTAAGAATCTGCAGGACAGTGAAAACTGAAACCTAGGCTCTGTAAAAGCTTGTAACGGGGGAAGAAGAGTGAAGAGAAACGATGAGAAGCCACTACAGGCTATGGTTAAGTATGCTGAAGACGGACAGCTAGTATGCGTTCAGCATTTGTCACACATCTCACAGACAGTCCCTTTTGTGCAGAATGTTGATATTAAAACTATGAAAAGGGAAGCACAATTATATCCATTTGGCCGACAAAGTAACTGAGATTTGAAGAATCTAAACCACTTTCCCAAACTGACTCAGTTACAAAGTTACTCAGCATCCATGAGCGCACTGATTTCAGAACTCACACACACACAGGTGGTATATAACGTGGGGACTGCTGATACACATTGGGAGGTACTGACAAGTGGATGTGGAACTTGGATGCAGGCAGGCCAGCACAAGTTACAGCAGAGTGAGGGTGCAGGGTGAAGTATTCATTAGACTGCCATTTTCCCACATACGATGCTTAGTGAAGATTAAAGGAAACGAATGGACCTAAGTTTCTGTTGTTTGTTTACAGGTTGAAGGTGTTTCTTGAGTTTTCATGGAAAGCACTCTATTATATAGCATGTAATTAAGGAAGTCCTCCACTTGCACGAGTGAGGCACACCACAAATGTTGACTTGTGAGTACTTGGTGGAACACTTGTCATAGTTTCAATCTGTTTCTCATAGATCTTCCATATTCTCCGTGTGTGGGCGGGGGAAGGGACAGGATGTCCAGTGATGTCCATTAGAAACTTTGAGTTCGTTCTTCTGTCTCCCCATCATGTGGCCTTCATTACAGTTTTATTTTGAGGGTGAGAAGAGAGTTGTTTTCTGTGTTTTGTGGTTTTTTTTTTTTTTTTCTCACTTTCTGGCCCTTCAAATCAGTCATCATTTTCTGCCCTAGTCCCGGAATCATTGTCTTGGTCTTTTGGGGCTGGAACCACAAATAGGCCACAGCCTCAGGGCTTAAACAGATACTTGCTTCTCACAGCTCTGCAGGCTAGAAGGGCCAAAATCAGGGTGTTAGCCAGCCTAGTCTCTGTGGAGCTTCCTGGTTTGTAACCTCACACAGTAAAGAATGAAAAGAGAAGAAGGCAGCTCCACTGTGTGTTAGTGTGTTTCATTCATTCACTCATTCATTTGAAAGGCAGAGTGACAGAAGGAGGGAAAGAGAGAGGAGCAGAGGGACTTCTCCACCCTCTGGTCACTCACTAAATGCTCCCCGCCCAGCCAGGGTCGGAACAGGCTGAAGTCAGCAAGGACTTCATTCTGTGTCTCCCACATGAGTGTCAGGAGTCAAGTGTCACTGTTTCCCTGGGTACGTTAGTAGGCAGCTGGACCTCAAGCCAAGCAGCTAGAACTCGAATTTGCACTCTGATAGGGGATGCCAGCAGTATAAACAGCCTACCCCGCTATGCCACAACACCAGCCCCTTGAATGTCTTCTTGAAGGGCTTCCAATCTCAACAGGAGGACCCACTCTCACGACCTAACAACCTCTCTGAGATTCCACATCCAAATAGCATCATACCGAGTCTAGGCTTCAACACGTCATTTATGGAAAGCAGATTTTCAAATATTCAGTTCATGGTGACCATTTGTCCAACAATCCCTGATTTGTTGTACTGGAGAATGATATTAGAAATTAAGAGGTGGTGCTGAAGTCAACAAGATGATTGACTAGGTATCCCCTCTACAAAAGGGCCAAAACAAGCAAATAAACAAACGCACTTCAACTTCAGGAATGAAAGAGGAGAACAGGTGTAAGCAAAAGGACTCGGGAGATCCCACAGGTCATAGAATCCCAGGTTGTCTGCAAGAGGAATATAAACTCTCTGCCCTCTTCTCACCTCTTCAGTTGGGATGAGCTAGGAATCAGCAGGGACTCTTTCTCTGAAGAGTTCCCAGTACTTTTGAGCACACCAGCAGTGTCCTACTGCAGAATCCTACAGCTTTCACAGGTCCTGAACCAGCAGAAGGAATAGCTCTGAGTTCACAGCAGACTCCGCCTTCTCTAACCCAGGCTGCTGGCATGCTGCTCTACCTTCAAGCTAGATGCACTGCCCAAGCTCCTCCTGCATTAGAGCCAACAGCTGGTGCATCCCTCATTCCCATCATGACTGTCTCATGGTCATACAAGGTGGTGCACCAATGCCAAGCCATGCTGCATTGCTCCCTGCTTCAGGGGACAAGCTGCCCCGGGTGTACAACCTCTCCTCTTTCCTCCAACTCCAGTGGCTCCTGAGATCCACCCTTAGCTACTCATAGCCTAAACCAGAGGAGCAGTCAAAACCCCAACGCTTGAGCCCTTGGGCCATGTTCCTCAAGCAGCAGATGGTTCTGCCCAGAGGAGAATACAGCAGTTCAGTCATGTGTTGGGGCATGTGAATTTAACTTTACCCCCACCCCCAATCAGGAAGCTGTTTCTAAGCTGGTGGAACAGCCATGACCCCTGCATGCCAGGAAAAAAAAAACCAACAATTCCTGAAATGAACAAGAACAAATAATTACAAAGCATGTATATGGGGGTTAATTTATAACCAACTGTTATAACAGCAGAAAAACAAGAAATCCAATTTAAATTGAGTAAAGCAACTCAACAGTAACCCAAATATGACATAAAAATGATGAGATCTAAACAAACACTAACAATAAGGAGAATGGAATTTAAAACCACTATGAGTTATGACCTTACACCCTAGGATGGCTATTATCAAGAACACAACAGAGAACAATTTTAGACAAGAACCCATAGAAACAGAACCCTCAACACAATCCTGGTGGGAAGGCAACTTGATGCAGCCATTGTGGAAAACTTTACAAAGTTTCCCCAAAAGCTAAAAACAGAACTACCATAAGACCCAGAAATCTCTCTTGTGGGTAAAAACTCAAAGAAGATGAAAACATTGTTTTATAAATGTATTTGGACTCCCATGTTCCCTGTAACATCATTTACAACAGCCAAAGTGTGAGAGCAGTTTAAATACTCATGGATGGATGAATATTCCAACACATGGAATATGATTTCTTCTTGAAAAAGAAGAGGATTTTGCCATTGGCAAAGCATACTTAGTGAAACAAATCAGACATAGGGAGATAAAATGCTGTGTGACCTCATTTATATGTGGGATATTTTTTAAAAGTCAAAACCCACAGAGGTGAATAATGGAATCATTTTACCAAAGACGACTCGGGGAAATGTCAATCGAAGGAAACAAAACAGAAGGTGGGCAGGATGAACAACTGTAGGGTCCTAAGGTAGAGCATGGGGAATATAGTTGACAATAATGCCTTGGAGTCATACTCTATTTGGCACAGTGACAGACAGACAAAAAGACAAAGACAGAAAAAAAATCTTGCATCTGCTGCCTCACTCCCCAAAGTTCACAGGGCAAAATCAGGAGCTTGGAGCTTCATCTCGGTCTCCCGGATGGGTGGCAGAAGCATGAGTACCTAGGCCATCACCTGCTGCCTCCCGTGCGCACCTCAGAAAGGAGCTAGAGGAGCAGAGGGTGCGAAGCAGTGTTGTGGCACAGTCAGTTAAGCCACTGCCTGAAATGTAGGCATTTCCTATTGGAGGCTGATTAAAGTCCTTGTTAGTCTGCCTCCTGATCAGTTCCCTGGTTGTGCCTGGGAAAGAAGAAGAACATGACCCAAGTACTTGAGCCCCTGTCACTCATGTGGGGGTCCCAGAACCTGACTCCTAGCTTTGACCTGGCCCAGCCCTGACCATTATGGTCATGTGGAAAGTCAAACTACAGATAGAGTTCATTCCTTCTCTTTCACTCCCTCCTTCCCTCCCTACCTCATTCTCACTTTCCACTCTACCTTTCAAGTATATAACTTTTTTTTGGAAAAAGAAGGAAGATAGATCGGAAACAGCATGAGCTTGCAAGCCCAGGCACTGTGCTATGAGCTGCAAGGGTCCCAACATTCTCTTCACTGCTATGCCAAATGTCTACCACCCTGCTTAGGTTTCTTACGAAATTGATAGATTATAGCTGTTTTTGCCATGGGAGAAATATGAGTAACTAGTAAGAGCGTAATGTGTTACTTCAGTAACCATTACGCACACAACTATACACATTATATATATATATATATGTATATGTGTATATACACATATACATACATACAAAATAATCTAACTGAATGCATTAAATAAGTACAATGACAGTTATTTTCAAAAAGAAACAGATCTGCAAGGCAGGTACATTTCTACAAGGGTGGCATTGCTTCTGGCCCTCCTCAGCAGACAGAAAGGAAATAGATGTGTGTATAGTGAGTCATTTATGTATTTTTCTATAGTTTTATGTATTTGTCTAATCTGTTGCCCGTGGGTCATTCTGGGCTTTTCCTCGGTAATCTTTCATTGAAGCATGAAGCACCTGGCTCTCACCATCAAACTACCATTGAACTGGTCAGCTGCGGCCTATAATATCAGATCTATGACTCTGGATTTCAATCAGCAACAGCTACATCAACTACGGCGCAGTGCCTATGTGCACTTCTCCTTGCCTTGCCTTGCATACACGCCATTCGTTCTCACAGGTACTGCACCATTTTTGTAAGATTGTTTCATGCATTTCAAACAATGAAATTATTCTTGTCACATTCTATATTACCTCTTAGGACCTGCTGAGCTCCCAAATAATATTCTTTGTTTGCCCATACTAATATTATTATCTGGGTCATTGGGTTTTGACAAATGCGCCATGTTATGCATAGTAAATTACAGTGTCACGCCAAATACACTTCACCCCCTAAAGCATTCCCTGTGTTTTGTCTACTTGACACTCTCTCCCTCAGACTTAAAAGCCTTTTAAAATCATATCTTTTCCCAAAAAAAGAGGAAAATTTACTACCCTTTATCTTGGCATATTTTTGCTTCATTTGGGTTATCTTGTGCTTTTTTAGAAACATCTTTAGAGTTGACCAAGCAATGCATTCTACAGGAGTCAAAACTCACTGTGTTGCTCGGCATACTTCATATTGATAACCAATCTATACCAAATACTCATCGTCTACTTATAATGTCACCTCAATCATAAAATCCTGGCTGATTTTTACCTGTTCTTTGAAAATCACATCAAAGATGGCTACTGTCAAAAGCAACCACCTAGTCATAAGAAACAGGCTAAGTAAAATAGTGTTTTATTTAATTTTGAAAGGTTACTTTACTTATACGAAGGACAGAGTTATGAGGGCAGAGCACAGAGGGTGAATCTTCCATCTCCTGGTTCACTCTCCAAATGCTTTGCCAGGACTGAGTCAAGCTGATGTCAGAATCCTGAAGCCCTACCTGGGTCTCCTACACAGGCGGTAAGGGCCCAAGTACTCAGGCCACATTGCACTCCTTTCCCTGCACCTTAGCAGAGAGCTGGATTGAAAGCAAAGCAGCCAGCACCTGTTCCCATGTAACATGCACAGTAGCAGGTGGGGGCTTTTCCTGCTATACCATAGCACCAACCCCAAACATGTGTTATCTGTTTCCTTCTAATTCTATCATTTTATTCACCCCTCTAAAATGCTTCATTCCTGTTATTTTGCCTCCTCCCCAAAACTCTGTCACCCTGAAGAAAGACGGCGTGTTATTCACACATCACCTCTGACATCTATCACATCATCTGTCACATAATATTTACTTAACTGAATAACTCTGAGTGAAATAGACAAAAGATTGAACACATGAATGAGTGAAGGAAGGAAGAATGAGTGAATCATACATGCTTCTCTCTTACTTCTGAAAACGATTAACTAAGTAAGACAAAAGATTAAGAGTGGGTCAGATTTTGAAAGGCATGGCAATTCATTGGGGCCTACAGAGGACATCTAGTACCACAGCAGGGGATAGAGGCCAGAACAAATTGGACAATTCTCCCAGCCAAGCTGTATCAGCAAGGATCTCGGCAAATGGGGGACTGTATCAGCCAATGCGCTTGGAAGGATTTCCTCATCCTTGGAGCAATGAAATCAATAGCATTTCAGAATTCTCAAAACCCTCGGGCAGAACCTTCAGCACATGAGGACCCTGGGATGGCATCAGGTGGCCATCCTCCATCCCTGGGTACTGATGGGGTTAGGATGTTAGCTGCAAGTGGTGGCTTAACGCTCTGAACCGCAATGCCAAGCCCCAGCTGCAGTAATTTTAATAGAAACAGGTAAATATCTTCATCCTTCTTGAACTGCCAATCCCCTTGCTCCTCTGGCCACAGACAATGAAGTTGGTTTTACTGTCTTTTGTTAATTAAGACTGAACCTCAGCCTGCCCGCATCTCAGTGCAAAGAACCATAAAACAGCTGTTCATGGTATCTCCATTAAAGACGTGAAACCATCTTACTGATTAGATGACCTTTTGTTTCCCCTTCTAAGAGTTACACTGAATTTTTTCATCCCCACTTAGGATTTTTGCAGTTGCTCTAACACAAATGCTGCTTGGACTCTGTCTCAACAGCTTTGCTCTTTTTCTTGGAATAAATGGAGCCTCCAAACCAGCAAATCATTTCCTGCTCTGTGTTATTCTTGCAGACTCATTTGCTCCAGACCCACTGCCAGTTTGAAAGCTCCTGTGCGCTACGCACTGCCAGGTTTGAAAGTACAATAAACTTTCTGTAATGTTCTGGAAACCAGAGTCACCAGGCTCAGCAGGTCCAACATGTTTTATGCGTTGAAGTCAGGTTTTGCAATTCTCCTAATCTCAGGAGATGCTAACGAACCATGGCTCGACACTAACCAACCATAAAGCTATTTGCTGCTAACAATGAAACTTCATGGAAGCCTCTCAACTCGAAATGAGCCTGCAGAGTGAGTGGAAGGCAGGGCTTGAGCTCACCATGGTGTCCCTTGAGTGCGTGCCACAATTGATATGGGGATAGGAGAAAAAATGTCAAGGCTGTGTTCAGAGATCGCAAAACAAACAAGCAAAAAACAATTACAAAGGAGGATCTCTGTTGGTGTTGTGATGTAGTAGGTTAAGCCATCACTTACGATCCTACCACCCCTTGAGCGCTGGTTCAAATCCCAGCTGCTCCAATCCAGCTCCCTGCTACTGCACCTGAGAGAACTGTACAAGGTGATTCAGGAACTTGGTCTCCCGCTGTCCATGTGGGCTATCCAGATGAAACTCCAGGCTTCTGGCATCAGCCCGGCCCAGCTCTCGCAATTGCAGGTCATTTTAGGAGTTAAACAGTTGAATGAAAGATCTCTCACTCTCTCTGTAACTGCCTCTCAAAATTATTCTTTTTAAGGACAGGCATACTTGAACACAGGAGATAAACTCTTTTTTTCAGGGACAAACCTATGCTTCATATCTTATGGCTACTAAAAATATTCAGTCCTCTTGGGGAAAAAAAAAAAAACCCTCTTGTCTGAACAAAGGAGATGAGCAGATAGAAAAAGGCGTATTTCCTTTCAGAAGTGTCCAGCACGGATCGTAAATGCCCTTACTCTCCCAGTCCACACTGATTTCACAATGGCCATCACAAACACGCTACGGAGTGGCACTTCAGTAGGATTCACGTACCCGGGGCACAGCAGAGTGGACTCAGCAAGGCTGAGTCGCTCCCCATGACCAGGACGTGTCCACACCTGGGGCTGAGCTCCAAGGAGAAACCCACAGGAAGTCTAGTGTCAGATGCGCTCAGAGCCCCAGCATCGGTCTGACAACTTGGCTGCCACTATGGGAGCAACAAGGAGAGGCCAAAAAACCCACAGCACACAATTCTGGAGCAATCTAGAAGTAAGAACTTCTCAAATCCTTGATAGCATGGAGTTTGGGGAAGGCGTACCTCCTATAGAAATGCAATTTCCCTACTCTTCGACGCAGACTGTCAAGGTGGCTTCATAAAGCAAGAAAAAAAAAAAAGAAAGAAGTAAAACACATACCTTTTCTTTTCACAGCAGCATGCCTAACATATTTTATGGGCCCGATAATATACGGGTGAGTGGGTTTTCTCGGCTGAACCGACCTCTGCCCGCCTTAGTTTCCTGTTGGATAAAAAAGGTGTAAATCACACATTCCCGGGCTCGTGGAAGCAGGGCTCCTGTTCTCACTTGCAAAGCAGCCTCGGGGCCTAGTTTTTTGCTCCCCCTCCCCAAGTCCTTTCTTCCTTCTGCACACCTAGAGTTTCAGGGAAATGAGTCCAGAAGGTTAGCCTTGAACCGGTGGCTCAGCCTGGGACAGCACTCCTTTCTGTAGGCCAAGGTCTGTGTCATCACCGACAGGGAGAACTCGGATGGTCAATGGAGTTGTACAGGCCGCTGGACGTTATCTTTTCTCCCTACCCCCAAAGCACTCCCTCCTCCCTTCCCCCTTCCCCTACCTCGGCTTGGCCCCTGCAATGTGAGACAAATAGTTGCACTGTGTCGACTCGCAGCGTGAGGCGACGGGAGGCCTGGCGGTGCCTGCCAGCCCCAGATTGATGGTGTGTGCAAACCCGGAGCCAGAGCTGCCGGCAGCCAAGTGCTCCTCCGTGGGGACCCCACATAATGTACTTTCCAGATTGCCGGGCCTCCCTCCAGCCAAACACTGCTGCTCTCTGCCACACTCCCTTCATGAGAACGGGGCTATGCAGGGAGGGAAGTGCAGGACTGTATGTGCGTGTGAGTTTGCTTGCTTTTTTTACGGCTTTCACAGGCGTGCTGAACACTTGAGACTTGCCCAAGGAGCCAGGGAGGGCAAGACCATCTGACTACCTTTTTCTGCCCTCATCTTCCTCGGGGTGGGTGGTTCCAGTGGGTGAAGGACTAATGTCTCTCAGGCTTACCTGTGTGCAGCAACCCCTGAGTGGTGTCTACCCCCTTGGTCAAGTACAATCGCCAGGAGTCATTAGGGATCCAACCAACTCCAGACTATAGCCTGCTGTTGTCTGGAAACCCGATACTCGGAGCTGTTCTTTCCCTGGGAGGCCTCTAGAGGGCACTGCACCTGGGACCCGACTTCCCAGCCAGCCACAGGAGGCTGGACCATGTCCCTGGAAGCTCACCGTGCACTGTCCCCTTTTCTAGCATCATCTGGTTGGAACATCTTTGCTCCACAGTTTTGCTTTAAAAAAAAAAGCAGAGGCTGAAACAGGCTCAACCGAAGGACAAGCAAAGCAGCAGTGGGTGCGTGACGGGAAGGCCCCGGGAACTTGTGGATACACCAAAAGCAGCTGAGGTAGAAACACAAACACATCAGAAGACAAAAGGCACGTACGGGTCAGCAGAGCTCCCCCAAATTCAGAGCTCAAGATGTCTGGCTTGACACTCTTGCTTTCTGACCTCTTCTAAGACATGATTCAAGTTGACAACAAATGAATCAAAAGCTACAAGCTGGGGCAGGCATGTGCATACCACTTGGGATGCCTGCATTCCATAGAAAAACGCCTTGGTCCAAACTGGGAGGACACTGTTTCAAATTCCAGCTTCCTGCCGAGGTGACTCTGGGAGGCTCGAGTACTTGGGTCACTGCCATCTACACTTGGAGACCAAGATTGAGTTCCTACTTCCTGGCTTAGCCTGGCTGTCCTGGGTATTTAAACACAAGTGGATGAGCTTGCTCTAATAAATAAAACTAAATAAATAAATAAAACAAAATAACATCCAAGATGATAAGCCCAAAGGGGAACTGCACCATGGTGTAGCAGGTTGAGCCTCTTGCAATGCCAGCATCCCATACTGAGTGCCGGTTCTAGTCAAGACTATTCCCAATCCAGCTGCTAGGAAGGGAAGAGAAGAGAGTGGCCTGGCATTCATTCACAATATACATGGAATTGTAGGGAATCGCAGCCTGCCTCCTACTTTGTTCTGACCCTTAAGCCCTGAAGACCCTAGGTTCAAATCCAGGATGCAAGAGGAAACTTGAGTTCAACATAGTGTTTAAAAGCCAAGAGTTTGGGGACCAGTAAAGCCAGTGCTTGGGATATCAGTTTGAGTCCCAGCTGCTCTACTTCTGACCCAGCACCCTGCTAATGTGCCTGGAAAAGCAGCAAAGGATACCTAAATGCTGGCATCTCTACCACCACATGGGAGACCCGGAAGAAAATCTTGGCTCCCAGCTTCAGATCAGCTCAGCGCTGGCCACGGAGGCACTACGAAGTGAACCAGAAGATGAACCGATCTCTCTCTCTCTCTCTCTCTCTCTCTCTCTCTCTCTCTCTCTCTCTCTCACACACACACACACACACACACACACACACACACACACACACACCTCTGGCTTTGAAATAAATAAATATTATTTTAAAAGGACAAAAGCCTGCGGAAAGTAGGGCACACACTGTCCTCCCATGGTAAAGCACTCACAATTCCAGGTTTATGCAAATCTCTGGGAAGAACGTTAACTCTCCTGAAACTCAGGGCATTTGCAGTCCACCTCTAGGCCTCTTGTTTATCAACTCTATCACTCAGTATAAAATATGAAAGAACAAATAAAGCCACCAAATATTTGAAGATTTGAAGAAGAAAGCCTCAGGCTTGAAAGATAAGGTCCAATATAAAAATGACTTTAAATAAAGCAAATATGTATAGAAATTTTGAAGGATTTTTTAAAAACTTTTTATAGTATTATGTGAAAGAAGACAAATCAACAACAAGAATCAATTATGGAACAAATTCTAAAAATGAGTCCTACACTCTTAGGAATTATTTTTTAAAGTATGAATAAACTAGGAAAAGAAAAAAATGTGAATATTTCCAACAACTGAGGTCATAAGTGTTAGTTCAGGAAACCCAGTGTTGAATTAGATAATTTTCAATAACTAAAGAAGGAAATTCTTCATTTATTGAAGAAATAAATGGAAGACATTTCCCCAAACTCAAACAGCATGTATCTTTCTTTATTTTAAAAATCCACGAAAGCTCATGTGGTAAGAATTTGATAAACACATCTAATACACATCAAACGGTAAAGGACTCGAACACAACAAGTTAAGCCACCACTTGGGATGCCCAGACCTCACACTGGTGTGCCAGCCTGAGCTTGTGCACCAGCTACTTGGCTTCTAATCCTGCTTCCTGCTTGTGCACGCTGGAAGGCAGTAGATGATGCTTCAACTATGGGGTCCCTGACAGCCGACTCACGTGGGAGGAAGCATCGAGCTTCAGGCTCCTGGCTTCAGCCTGGCCCAGCTCCGGCCGTTATGCGCAGTTGGGGAGTGAATAATCAGTAAATGGGCAATTTAGACAGCCTTCTCTCTCCCTCTCTCTCTCTCCCCTCCCCCATACCGTCTCTCAGATGAAAGTGAGCTCTTTAAAATTTTATGAAGTTTTACAGAGGAAAAAAAAAAACATTTTTTATACAGAATCCAGAAACAAACTAGTATTTAGGTTTTTAAAACAACAATGTATTCTAGAACATAGAGGGTAGAACTTTTAAGGGCCCAAAAAACATATTCAAAAGGCTAAAATTGTCAGGTATGACCATAAATTAGGGTTTTTTTTTAAGATGAAAGATTCATCAATTTTATCTTCTAATAATAATATTTCACAAAAAAGCACTGGATTTGTATTTTAGCAAAACAAGAAAAGCAGGATGTTGGATACAAGAGATGTCAAATTTTAAAAACTTAAATTCTGAGCAGTACAGGTGGCTTACGAGCTAATATTTTAAAGTTTCACCTGGCTGTTTCCAAGAAGAATGTTTTCAACATAAGAGAAACATAATCTAATAAAAGGAAAGGTTATACAGAGTAAAAACTTATAAATATTAAAAATAAATGTGATTTACGTATTAATAAGAAAATGCAAAGCAATGAAAACTCCGGAAGAAAAATATATTCAAGAAAGATATGATCTATGTATAAAACAAATCAGAATGTGGTTTATGATAACAATTAACAGAAAACCAAAAATAATTTTCTTTGGAAGTAGAAGTGACAGTTTTTGTTAATAGGACACACGAGTCCTAAGAGCAGCATTGGAGAAAATTAAAAATATCAGTCCTCTTCTTGGCTCCTTGGTCAACAATATTCACCTGTCTTTCTGCATAACTGTATACACTTCATAAGCTAGACGAAGAACTTAGTTACAGAACAGAAACAGAGCATGACAGAATTTGAGGAGCTTAAGTTGAAAAGCATATGAGGATACAGTCACATTTAACATCCTCTCATTTTAAAGTGTCAAGGCAAAAGACACTGTGAAAATGTCAATGAAAATAATCTTAAATACACATTAGAGGGCCCAGTTCTCGCCTTGCACACGCCAGGACCCCATATGGGTGCCAGTCCTAATCTCAGCAGCCCTACTTCCCAGCCAGCTCCCTGTTTGTGTCCTGGGAAAGCAGTCAAGCATGGCCCAAAGCCTCTCTCTCTCTTCTCCTCTCTGTATCTGACTTTCCAATAAAAATAAAATAAAATCTCTTAAAAATACATACAATATAAATTCACACAGCTGTGCATTAAAAGAAGTAAAATCAATGCTGCAAGAATCAAAAGAGAGAAGTGCAAGAGTAACTGTGGAACCTAAGTAAACAGAATGATTTCCTATTAGAACAGGAATCTATGAGCATCAACAGTGACATTTTTCTAATGTCACAAAAACTGATTATATTTTTGTATTATATGCTATAAATTCTTTTTGTAAAAAAAATAAACATAGGGGCCCAGCGCGGTAGGCTAACAGCTAAAGTCCTCACCTTGCATGCACCAGGATTCCATATGGGCACCAATTCTAGTCCTGCCTGCTGTACTTCCCATCCAGCTCCATGCTTGTGGCCTGGAAAAGCAATCGAGGATGGCCCAAAGCCTTGGGACCTTGCAGCCACGTGGCAGACCCGGGAGAGACTCCTGGTTCCTGGCTTCAGATCAGCACCTTTGTGGTCATTTCGGCAGTTAATGGTTGGAAGATCTTCCTCTCTGACTCTCCTGTATATCTGAATTGCCAGTAAAAATTAAATAAATCTTTAAAAAAAAAAAAGCAAAAACTAACATTCTGCAGTGACGTTTTTGCTACTTATTACGACTGATCATGTTCAAAATTTTAGCACTTTTATGCAACAGGAAATCCTGATTTTATATGATCCATGATTTTTAGTTGCTTTGCCATTTTTCAAAATTAGTAGTACATAGAACTCTGATTTGCTTCCCCACACATTAAAACAATTAAAATAATTTAAAATATGCCCTAATATGTAGACCAGATAAGGTTAATTTTTAAATAAACTGAATTTGTTTAAATAAATTGAATTTGTTTCTTTGGCAAATGACTTATTAACAGGAAATAAATCCTGAACAGACTGTGCATCTACAATTGTTTCCCTGCCTCAAGTTTTGAAATTTTATTATTTTTACTTTCCACAGTTTTTTTAAATGAAACAAATAGATTTTTTCCTACATTTTCTGTTGAAAACATTATATTTCATTTTATGAGACCTCGGTAGGAAGGGAATCTTCTACAGGAATTAAAAAATATATCACCTGATATAAAATAAAGTAAGTTTTATGTAACTATATGGAGGGCAAGTAGGAGAGGGAGGCCCAACCATTGAGCTTCTGTCTCTTGCTGTAATGGCATTCAGTGTCTGGTCCTTCCTGTCTGGATTACAGTAACAACCGTCCCAACAGCTTTCCTACTGCCAGTTTTATTCCAAACACAGCCCTCCACCTTACACGCCATGCCAAGTCGATTCTCTGCAACCCTGTAACAGGTGCTGGTGGGATCAATTCCGACTGCCAAAGTAAGATCCCGACTGCCTCCTACCTCTCTCCCTCTCCCTCTTCTCAGCCACACTTCCCAAAAACCGTTGAGTATTCTCTCTCCAGCTTGCATTCCAGACGCTAAAGTCCTACTGTCTCCATCACTCCGCTGCCAGGTCACCACTGACCTCCTGCTTGTATCACTGAACGGATACGACAGGACTCTCTTCTGCTTTCACCGAGCCAACCTTTGCCTCTTTTGCTCCTGCTCGCTCTAGAAGCTTCCTCCCGCATCTCCTGAAGATTTACACAGCTCCCACGCAGCGTTTAAGAGACGCGAGAGCTCTGTTCACTGGGGATGTCCCCAGATAAGCAGTCTCAAGCAAGACCTGCCCAGAAGAAAGTTGGATTTACTTGTCACTAGTAAAAGAGTCAGTTGCCAGGGGTAGCTCTCCGGCAGTTTGCCAAGGGCTTTCATAGCAAGAATTACTCCTGTTAAGCTATCATCTATTGCCTGTCAACTATCCTTTCCCTCATCCTGCCTCTCTGTCTCTCTCATTTGCTTCTTGTAACCACCAATACATTTTTTATTTCTGCATTATCACATTTCTTTTTTCAAATGTACTTTTCTCTATTTGAAAGAAAGGCAGGGGCACAGAGAGACATTTTACATCATCTGGGTCACTCTCCAAATGCCCGCAACAGCCAGGCTGATGCCAAAGACCTGAAATTCCGTAAGAATCTTCCAAGGAGGTGTTAGGGGCCCAGGCAATTGAGTCATTACCGGTGGCCTCCCTGGATTAGCAGCAAGCTGCAGCGGAGGCAGCGGTGATGCCCGGACTCAAGCCAAAGCTCGAGATGGGATGCCATTGTCCCATGCAAAGGCTTAATCCATCACACAACCATGCTGGTCCCCAGAACCCCTAATTTTTAAATTCTTCCTATGAGTGACATCATCTGAATCACTTTTTGTGTGCTTGGCTTACCTGTTTAACATAATAATTTCCAGTTCTATCTGTTTGGTTGCAAATGACATTTCATCCTTCCCTCGGTTCAGCAATACTCAATTTTCTTTCTCTCTTTTGGTAGAGGAACCCTTCAGTTGTTTCCAATAGGACTGCAGTAAGCTTGGGAGTGCTGGTATCTGTTCAGAATGTGAATTATATTTCCCTTGAATGTATACACAGCAGTGTGTGTGCTGGGCTATGTGGTAGTTCTACTTTTAGGTTTTTTTTAAAGATTTATTTTATTTTATCACAAAGTCAGATATACAGAGAGGAGAGACAGAGAGGAAGATCTTCCGTCCGATGATTCACTCCCCAAGTGACCACAATGGCCGGTGCTGCGCCGATCCGAAGCCAGGAACCAGGAACCTCTTCCGGGTCTCCCACGTGGGTGCAGGGTCCCAAAGCTTTGGGCCGTCCTCGACTGCTTTCCCAGGCCACAAGCAGGGAGCTGGATGGGAAGCGGGGCTGCTGGGATTAGAACCGGTGCCCATTTAGGATCCTGGGGTGTTCAAGGCGAGGACTTTAGCCGCTAGGCCATGCCGCCAGGCCCTACTTTTAGTTTTTTGAAAGAAACTCCATACAGTTTCAGCTAAGCTAATTCATATTTTTCACCCACCATTTAAAGGGCTTCCTTGTGTCTGTCCACACCTGCACCAACATTTGTATTTTTTGACATAAGATAACTGGCTGGAGTGAGGTGATACCTCACTCTGTTAAGCCATCATTATGGTTTTGATCGGCATCTCCCAGATGTTCAATGATGGTGAGCACTTCGTCATGTACATGTTGGTCATTCGTTCAGCTTTCTTTGAAAAATGTCTGTTTACATCTACGGTTCAATTTCTCATTTAGAATATTTCTGGGTTTTGTGATCAAGTTGTTTAAGCTTCTTATATATTCTTGATAGAAACCTCTTATGAGAAGTACAACTTGCAAATGTTTTCTCCCACTCTGTAGAGTTTCTCATTATTCTGTTTAAACCCCATGTGTCTGTCTGCTTTTATAACCTGTGCTTTTTGGGTCTAATCTAGGAAAACTTGGATCTTTCTAATGCCCTGACGTATTCTCCCCATGCTTTCCAAATGACAGAACTCACATTCATGTCCTTAATCCATTTTCTGTTTGTTTCAGTCTTACTATAGTTTCAATCTTCTGCATGGATATCCAATTTTCCCAGCACCACTTATTAAAAAGACAATCCTTTTCCAATGATGTTCATAACACCTTGTCAAAGACAAATAGGCAGTATATGCCTGGGTTGACTTCTAGTCTCTATTGGTCTATGTTTTTATACCAACGCCATGTTGCTTCAATTATCACAGCTGTGTAATATATTTTAATGCCAGGTAGTTCAGTGACCCCCGATTTGTTCTTTCTACTCAAGATTGTTTTGTCTAGTCAGGGTATTTTGTGGTTCCACCCAAATTTTAGGAGTCCCTTGTCTGGTTCTGTGAAAATTGTCATTGAGAACTGATGGGGACTTCAGAAAATCTGCAAATGGTTGTGGATACTATGCACTTTTTTAATGAAATAGATCTTTGCTCTTGAAGGCTTCCTTTTAACAATTTCTTGTAACAGAGGCCAGGTGGTGGCACATTTTCTCCAATTTTGTTACTTGAGGAATGTCGTTTATCTAGCCCTTGTATCTTAAGGATAGCTTGGCTGGACACAGCATTTTTGGTCAGTGATTTTTTTTCCATTGGTACTATAAAAGTCTTGTCCCATTCCTTCCGGGCCAGAGTTTCTGTGGGGAAGTCAAAGGAGTGCGACCCTTTGAGTGTTCCTTGCTTCCCTCTTCTTTCAGTTTTGAGGATCCTCTCTTTATAACCTTGGAATAACTAGTATAACACGTGTTGGTATAACATATATTGGAATAAACCTGCTTGTTTTGGGTCTGCCTGTTGACCTGTAATCTGCTTTTCTGGACACTTGCACCTTTATCTAAGTTTGGAAAGTTTTCTATCACTATTTGAATATTCTTTCTTCCCTTTTGGCATGCTCATGTCCCTTTTGAATCCTAATAACTCAAACATTTGCTCTTTTCTTGTTGTGCCGTATTTCCCATAAACTTTCTTTATTCCTTGAGTCACTTTTTCTTCTCCAACTATGTTTTTTTTTTTTTGATAGCCTGTCTTCAAGCTCAGTGATTGTTCCATTTGATTGTCCTGCCTTGCATGTCTTCTGTTGTGTTTTGAACTTCATGTAGCATACTTGCAATTGATGGGTTTCTGTTTGATTTTAAGAACTTCCACTCCTCTATCACATCTCTTTGTTAGAACATAGAATTTTATCTCTGTGTTCTCACAAGTTGCGTTGAGTTTCCTTAGAACAGCTATCTTGAAGTCTTCACCAGAGCATTTCTAACTTTAAATTCCTTGATAGCTGGTTTCTGGCAGCTTCGTTTGCTTCTTAGGTGAGGTCACAGTTTCTGGAAGTCCATTATGCCTCTTGGAATATGATGTTGTCCGCACACTGAAGGATTAGTTACAGCCATCTGCCTTCATTTGTGGCTGTGCCTCCAGAAATTTTATGCAGTCTGTTTATTTTCTTGGAGTCTATGGAGACTCCTGCCATTTCAGCACAAGAGAACTCCTTATGTCACATTTTTGCTACACGTACACTGTTGCTGTTTCTACTGCTCCCCGCGTAGAATACTCTCAAAACTCAATTTTGCTGTGAATCTGCAGTTGATGTTTGTTCAGTACGAACAGGAGATATCCCTTAGAGGGAGGAAGTCTGATTCCACAAGGCTCTACCTGGGCCTGAGGAGGGCTCAGGCTCCTTGTCCAGTGAGGCCATGAGACCACAGCATGGATGGAGCCCTCAGCTCCCTGGGAGTAACAGCAAAGCTCATTATGCTGTGGTTTGTGCCCTGCTGAAGTGGACTCATCATCCAGTACCGCCCCTGTCAATCACCGGAGATGGTGACTGCTCCACCGGGGACACAGACCTGAAGCACGTCCAGGATCTGGCCTGGGGACAGGGACCATTTAAATCTGCTTAAAATGCTGGGTTTATCAGCCTGGCATTGTCCTGTGTCTCTGTGCTGGCTGCTCCAGCTTGTAGGCACAGTGATGGAGGCAGCTCCTCTGCCATACAGGGAAAAGCCATTGGTGTGAGTGTCACAGTGGTCACCAGCCCTGGGGGATTTCAGGAGTGCACACCAGGCCCACAAAGACTGACCCATGCCAAAGCAAGTCTGCTGCATCAGGGCACAGGGCTCTGCCTGACAATATAGAGGAAAGGCCAGAAACTCTATCCACAGCCTCCCTAAGGAGGCAGCCTGATAGGGCTTTACCGGCCCAGCAGTCAGTCCTAACATGCTGAACTTGGCCTCTTGTAGTCAATCAGAGGTTGAAAGAGAGTGATGAAGACAGCACCCTGTCTGCCTGGAGTGTCTCCACAATGGTCACTCCTGGGACCCACAGTCACAGGGTTGGCCACCAATTTCACCACACTCTGGCAGTGACACACATGAAAATGAGTCTGGTTACACACAGTGCGAGTCTCCACCTGGTTCCAGGCAAGGCTACAGGCTCGGTCTGTGAGAAGCAGCAGGGCTAGAGGCCTTGCATCTTTTCAGATGCTGGACTTCAGTGGGGAGGTCCAGCTCTGAGCTCCCAGGTATTGAGCTAAGCTCACTTTCCCTACACAACTGGGAGTTTTCACTTGCCATCAGCTGTTGGGAAGGGATGCCACAGGAAGCTAGGCTGTGGAAGCTGCAAATATTAACTCCATGGGTGTGGGTCTGGAGTCTAAAGCAGGGAAAGGACACTCAGTCAGACTGATTTTTTCGTTTATTTGTTTTTGTTTTTTCAGCAGATCTGGCCCTAGGATTCAGTTCATTTTCTTTCCTCCTGAAATGACTTTTCTCATGACAATGACATGAGGCACTGGGTTCTCTCTCTGAGCTTCTGGAGTCTTGTGAATGTGGCCCGGTAAGTACACAGCTGTACACATCAGGGGGTAGTCACCACAGCTTCTTACACAGCCTCTGTCTTGGTTCTCAGCAACAGACTTCCCCCCCTTTTTACCTGCTAGGGCCCCCTCTTTACTGGACTGAATTCATTGGGGGCCAAGTCTTTCTTGTCAATCTTATCCAGTGAGATTGACACAGATTAAAAAAATCTTCATATACAAAGAGTGTATGAATAAAAATATTAGTGCCACAAAATTAGCACTGAAGAAAGTCAAAACTACTTAAAAACACAATTAAGCAACTGGTACTTTGAAAAACTGACCTATTTTGTTTGAATTAAACCACCTTGCTTCCAAATAGTTTCTGTGTTTTGCTATGTCTATACTTAAAATTAAAAACGCATGCCCATTTTGAAAAACAAAATGATTTTGTAAATAACTCAGTGGAAAATCTTATGCGTGCACAAATCACTTGCTCGTATTATTTCATAATGCTTTTATGCCAAATTCTTGGATTTTTCATTTTCCAAATAAGGTAAAATATGTATCTTATTCAAATTGTTTGATTCTCTATTAAAACATTTTATTGTTTTTGTTTTACCGATGTCTCCAGAACCTTTCGTCCCTCTGACAAAACCATGACATTACCACTCAATTTTTAATCATTTTTTATGGTAACATTGGGCAATATTATTTAAATTTTAGAAGCACACCATTTTCTAGACATTGTGATTCTATGACATTAAACAAAGAACCTGTTCCAAACAATGCTACTTTTAATTTTATTAAAAGCAAATCTTCCTAGATCCTGGTGAGCAAGGATTCAAACATACATATCATCAAATTTGATGTCACTTACACTTCATGAATCTGAGATTTTGAATTGAGCTCAGTTCTTCTCAAAGCAAAATGTATTTCTACACTTGATCTTAGCCAAAGGCCAAGAAGCGATGCAAATTGTATTTCTTATACCTTTTTAAAAATTGGCTTTCTTTTGAAATCTCACCACAGAGGTGGTGATTTGAGGCAATAATCAAGATATCACTTGAGATTCCGAATCAGAGTACCTGGATCAAAACCCAACTCCACTCCTGACTCCAGCTTCTACCAAAGCACTTGGAAGGCAACAGGTGACGGTTCGAGGGGCCGGGTCCCTCTCACACGCGAGAGACCCAGACTGAGGTCCAGGCATGACATGCAGCTGACTGTTACAATGAAAGCAGAAACATTATCTAATCACAAAGAAGTTGAGAAATATTTCTGAATATTAGCTGACATTTACAAAACCCACACTTGATAAGTTGTACTTTCCCTAAAATCAACATAGAATTGAGGACCATTGGCATATTTGAATCATATATTTACTATATTACATATTTTGTACTGATTGCACTCTTATCATCCGGAGACATCTACAAAGGTCTTGAAGAAGAGACACGCTGTCTTGAAGGGTGTGTTTAAAACCATTGTATCATCTTGGCTTGGATGTCTTTGTTACAAGTGACAATGGCAGTGATTCTAGTTAAAGTAAACAAGAACCAAGGATGGGCCGGGCAGCATGGCCTAGCGGCTAAAGTCCTCGCCTTGAACGCCCCAGGATCCCATATGGGCGCCGGTTCTAATCCCGGCAGCTCCACTTCCCATCCAGCTCCCTGCTTGTGGCCTGGGGACAGCCCGAAACCTTGGGACCCTGCAAACGCATGGGAGACCCGGAGGAGGTTCCTGGTTCTCGGCTTCGGATCGGCACAGCACTGGCCGTTGTGGTCACTTGGGGAGTGAATCATCGGACGGAAGATCTTCCTCTCTGTCTCTCCTCCTCTCAGCATATCTGACTTTGTAATAAAAATAAATAAATCTTTAAAAAAAAAAGAACCAAGGAAAGTCTGGTTTCATAGAAAGCATACTACAGCAAGAATGCTTATTTAAGGGCTGTGTGCAATGGCTACATGGCTAAGTTCTCACCTTGCAACTGCGGAATCCTATATGGCTGTCAGTTCATGTCCTGGTTGCTCCACTTCCCAGCCAGCTTCCTGCGTGGCATCTGGGAAAGCAGTGGAGGATGGCCCAAAGCCTTGGGACTCTGCACCTGCACCAGAGACTCTGAGGAAACTCCTGGCTCCTGGCTTTGGATTGACTCAGCTCCAGCTGTTGAGGCCACTTGGGGAGTGAACCAGTGGATGGAAAATCTTTCTCTCTGTCTCTCCTCTGTGTAAATCTCTTTATATATCTATTTTTTAGAAATATGTATCAGAGATAAAGAATGCTTATTTAAGGGCATATTATTTTATATGTAATATACAATATATAGATATAGATATAGATAAACAATGCCGTTTAAGAGCCTTCATTTATACAAACTATGAGTAGTTCCATCTTGGGGCCTAATCATGCCATTCCTTTCTTCTTTCAGTCCCCATCTGAGCCTCTCAAATGCCCTTGACTGTATTATTTGGTTTTCTTTCTTTAGCATAAAATTGTCATCACCACTTTCCTGCTTCACTTTGCCCAATGACTCGCCAAAGCTTCCATGATTTCCAAGTTCATTCTACAAAACACAAAATTTCTGAAAATATGGTCCCATTTCTTTTAAAGATTTATTTATTTTTATTGTAAAATCAGGTTGACAGAGAGAAAGATTTTCTGTCAGCCAGCCTGTTGATTCACTCCCCAAGTGGCCACAATGACCAGGGCAGAGCTGATCCAAAGCCAGGAGCCAGGAGCCAAGAGCTTCCCCCAGGTCTAACAGACCCTGTCCTTGACTGCTTTCCCAGGCCACAAGCAGGGAGCTGGAAGTAAAATGGAGCAGCCAGAATACGAACTGGTGCCCATATGGGATCCTGGCTTATGCATGGCAAGTACCTTAGCCACTGGGCTACTGCATCAGGCCCTGGTCCCAATTTTTGTTTCAATGCTCTATTTGTTTTCTTCAATCTAAATCCCACTCCTCTTCCCAGTCTCAGTTCTAACTCAGCCCCTACCTGGCTATCCATGAACATCCACCTGGCTCCATGCCTGCGGCACTCCCTCTTACTCCTCCAGGTCAGCACACACTACCCCTCTACCCTCCTCCCTGGATTCTTTTGAATTTCCCAGAAGCTAAGCTCAACAGTCAGCCTTCCTGCCTTCCACACAACACTCTGTCAGCAACTCGTTCCTAGAACTGCCATTACACTCCATGCAGTTGACCAGATCAGATGACATTAGGGTATAATATTATTGTAAAATATTAATATATTTGCTTTTGCTATAAATCCACAGAGGGCAGTTAATTCACTTGGTTCATTTTATACTTGCATTATCATAGAGTAGTAAATCCTACACTGTGTGGCCCCAATCATACAAGAAAACAAGAACACAGACCTGAGAATTACATAGGAATAAATCTTATTTCTTGTCATTTTGCATAAATAATTTTACCTCTATCTTATGGATAACCTTGCTTGTGGAGCACATGAGGAGAAATATGTGTCATATGTCCTAAAGTGAGTTAGAGTAAATTCACTCCAGCCACTGCCTGGACGGCAAGGCCCACGCTCTTCATGCATCTTCTGCTGCTTTCTCAGACCAGTAGCAGACAGCAGGACCGGAAGTGGAGCAGCTGGGATTCAGTCTGGTGTCCGTATAAGATGCTGGCTTGGCAGACTAGGCAATAACCTACTGCACCACGGTGCCAACCCCTCCTTCTCATTTTATCTGATTGTGTGTTATTGGATTATCACAATTTAGAACTCTACTGTGGGGGAGAAAAGAATGTTCTCCTACAGCAAAACTAAATAAGAGGTAACGGGATCTGTTGGCAGCTGGAATTAGTTAAAAATGAATTTTTACTGTTGGCGATATGAAGGAACCTAAACAACTTCTGTTCCTAGAGCTCACTTATAAATTAAACATATCACCGCTTATCCCTTTGAGAAAATCGTATGCTTCAAAATCATCTATCCGCGCCTGGCACGATGGCCTAGCGGCTAAAGTCCTCACCTTGAACGCCCCGGGATCCCATTAGGGCACCGGTTCTAATCCCGGCAGCTCCACTTCCCATCCAGCTCCCTGCTTGTGGCCTGGGAAAGCAGTCCAGGACAGACTAAAGCCTTGGGACCCTGCGCTGCGTGGGAGACTGGGAAGAGTTCCTGACTCGTGGCTTCGGATCAGCGCAGCACTGGCTGTTGCGGTCACTTGGGGAGTGAATCATTGGACGGAAGATCTTCCTCTCTGTCTCTCCTCATCTCAGCATATCTGACTTTGCAATAAAAAAAAAATCTTTAAAAAAATAATCTATCAATACCATTTTGCATTAAAAGGCCATAAAACTACTGTTTAATGAAAACAGATATTTTTCTACTGCAGTGGCAATTGTAAAAGAGCTTTTCACCCACAGCGGAGTATGTGAGACAGGTCTTTCATACATCTTGTGACGGTAAGAAATCGAACATTCAAATTACAGAATCACCAGAAAACAAGCAACTCCACCAAAGTGCTTGTCTTCTCTTTGTTCAACATGGTTGGCATCCTGTTGCGGAAACTCTGCTATAACCAGTTATAAAGGATGTGTGAAATGAGTCAGCTCTGCTCGGCACATAAGCAGAAACAAAGTTACTATGCAAGTGCTGTTCTGTTGTGCGAATTGCTCTAGGACTCAGCCCTTCCATGGAAGCAAGTTGATCAGATTTCAATGAAGCTCGTTAAGTCAGGATGCACGTTTGGCACTACAGCTGTGATGCTACTTAGGATGCCTGCATCCCCTATCGAAGTGCGTGAGGTTAAATTCTGCCTCCCGTCTATGGCCATACCACCCTGAACCCGCCCGATCTCGTCTGATCTCGGAAGCTAAGCAGGGTTGGGCCTGGTTAGTGCTTGGATGGGAGCAAAATTCTGCCTCCTGCTTGCTGCCCATGTACATCTAGGAGGCAGCAGGTGATGGCTCAAAATACCTGGATCCCTGGTCACCCATGTGCGAGGCCTACATTGAGAGCCAGAAAACTGTCTCGTATATGGCCTTGTCCTGGTTGTCGTGAGCATGGGAACCAGCAGACACAGTGTCTTCCTCTCTCTCTCTCTCTCGTTTCTAATAAGCACACCCCCCCCACACATACACTTAAAAAAAAAAAAAAAAGGCTAGTAAGTTGTAAAATCGTAATTCACAGGGCCCGGCACGGTGGCCTAGTGGCTAAAGTCCTCTCCTTGCATGCCCGGGATCCCATATGGGCGCCGGTTCTAATCCCGGTTGCTCCACTTTCCATCCAGATCCCTGCTTGTGTCCAGGACAGCCTAAAGCCTTGGGACTCTACACCCGTGTGGGAGACCTGGAAGGAGTTCCTGACTCCTGGCTTCAGATCAGCGTAGCACACAAGTTTCCAACGCTGCTGGGTGCAGCAGAAGAGATGAATCGTGCTCTCTGGATCCACACCTTCGGTTTAGTAGCATATTGACCTTGGGAAGCACAGTATGGTAACGGAACTCTGCTGGCCCCACTTTGGAACACAGCCTGTAGGAAACAAAGCTACCTCAAAGGAAGTCGGGGGGGGGGGGGGCTGCGGTCAAGCCTCAAAACATGGGCTGCCTACCCTGCATTCCTGTGGGGTTTTCTCTTTCCTCTGTCTCTAAGTTGAATCATCCTGAGCGATCACCTAAAAGACAGAAAGGTATTCGCGTTCACGCTGTGTCTCCTTGCCTTGGCCGCCTTGTTTTTCGCAGCCCGGGGATCACGGGAACAGCACTAGGCCCCCCCTTCTGGTCAGCGTCCTACACAGCACCTGTCCTCACAGCTTGATTTAAACCATTCCCTGCCCCTGCCCACCCGCCCCTCAGTGCTCACTGCCCTGCTAAGCACCCAGAAAGGAGAAACAAAAAATGTGAGAGCTCAGGTATGCTTGGCGATTTCACATATTTTACTGAGTAAAACCTAATCTTTGAAAATTCACTTCTTGACCAAATCCCACAGTTAAGCGGATGGCAGGGCCAAGCAGGAATTAGGGCCAAGATAAACCCAGAGCCCATTTGCTTCCCCACAATCCCGCTTGGGGTGGGGGTTGGGGGCAATTTATTTAAACAACTGAAATATTTATAGACCACATTTAGTTTTCCCATTCAAAAAAAATGAAAAGGACTCTTTGTCCAACAGGGAACAACTAACCATTCTTTCCACTTGGATTTATCCTTTTCATGGTGCAGAATGATAGGATAATATGTATCCAACCACTGTCACCACTTTATAGACACACACACACACACACACATCAGTCGCCGGGTAGACATCACATTTACCAACCCAAATTCACTTTTCTCTTCTTCTACTTCTCCTTTTTGTATAGTACGTTAACAATGAAGTCTTTTCAACAGGGCAGGGAAAGCATTTGAAATACAACCATGCCTCGTATGCTAGAGAAGAAGAATGTGAAGTCGAGCGCTGGAGCTTCCTGGAGCGAAAGGCCATCTACAGTCACCAACAGGGGGAAGCCGTGTTGGCCACAGACTTGTGTCTTGTGGCATCCCACCTGATGGGGATATGGGAAAACTGTAGCCGCCTTGTGTTTGTCCTTCTCCTGCTGCAGTCATGTGCTTTCCCCTGTATATGGACTCACCCTTCTAGTGTTGTTATAAACAAGGGTGGGGGAAAGTAGCCTGGAGCCATCTCAGGACCTACTACCCTACAGCCAATCACTGCATTGTGTTGGCTCCAGGATGAGGGACCTGCTTCCCAAGTGCTGGTCTCTGCCTGGGCTCAGACGGTTGCTTCCCTGTCTCTAGCAATGAATGCTTTCTTCAGTCATGTATTTGAATCTGTGACTAGTGCTATTGAACCTGGGGAATTGTGTCACACAAATGCCATACGTTTTCACTACTAGATTCATAGTAAGATGTCAATGATCAACGAAGAATTAACATTTAATGTGGGGCATCCATTGTGGTGTAGTGCATTAAATGGGGCAGTCAGGACATAAATCAGCACCCATGTGGGATGCTGGTTCTCACAGACAAAGGATTAGTCTGCTATGCCGCTACACCATGCCTGAAAGCATCTGATATTCTGTAACTAATGTTTACATAAAGGAACTACAGCCTAACTCAAAAGAATAGATAGTGTAGGGGTTGCACAGAAGACAGGTTAAAGTGACTTTTTCTTTTCCAACCTTACGTACATCTAATGTGTGAATTAATTTGGGGAGATCATGCCGTCCTTTTGTGTTTAGCACTCAGTATCAGAACCCAATAACACACTTTTTAAAAAATAGTAGTTAATTCTTTTTTATAGCACCAATATACTCAATCCTCTGTAAATAACTGAGCCAGAATCTCAAGTGTAAGAATTAAAGGTGACAGTGACCATGATATAATTGTAGTAAAGATAATTGCTAAGTTTTGTTACTGTGATTTGAAAAGTGTCTTCCTCAAAGCCTTTATAACCTCACGCTGTTGGGATCCAAGATGGCTAAGCAGGATGTAGCCACGCTAACTTCAGCTATTGCCTTGGATAGAAAAAGAACGAAGAAAGGACTGCATTTGCAGGGTTGTGGCTGAGGAAATTTTCAGTGGAGATGTGCCAAAATATTGAAGACTTGGGGACAAGCGGAGATAAGACAGTAAAACTGCTGCAGTGAGCTGCTTAGCAAGCCTGTTACTGTGTGTTGCCTTCTTACCACGTGGAGATAGAGAAACCACCATGCACTATGCCATGCGCAGCTTGAGCTGGAGGGGGAAGCCCACCAACTTTCACTTCAGTCTAGAGAGCTGAATGGCGTCTTGAGCAGCTGCTGGACCTGCAGCAGCAAAGCTGCTGATTGGGCATATTGATGCTATAAAAAAAGAGCTAACCCCTCACCCACTACTGTGGCACATCAGACTTCTACACCGAGAATTTGTGCAGCAGGTCTCTGCCCGGCTGCTACCAGCATCACTCAGCAGCTGGAGGGGGCAAAGCACAGAACACACATTCTTCTCATCAGCACGTGGAACATTTTCTGGAACGGACCGTACGCTAGGCCATAGATCCAGTCTCAGTAAACTTAAAAAGCTTAAAATCATGCCATGCTGCTTTTCAGACCATCAAGAAACAAAACAAGAAATCAACAACAGAACAGCAGGACATTAATAAACACTTGGAAATTGAAGCTGCTGAGGTTTAGAGTCACTGAAGAAATTAAGAAGGAAACCACACAGAAAAATGAAAACACAACACGTGAAGGCCTGTGGCATGCAACAAAAGCAGCATTTAAGAGAAGGTTTAAAGCCTTATGCACTTACATTTGAAGAAATGTCTCAGAGACCTAAGGACGTATTCTGAAAAGTTAGGAAAACAGAGAACAAATCCAAGCCCCAAATCAGCAGGTGGAGGGGGTAGGAATAAAAAAGATCAGAGCAGCAATAAATGAAATTAAAATTAATACAACAATCAAAGGATAAAAAAAATAAAGAATTTACTTATTGAGAAGATAAACCTCTAGCCAGACTAACAAAGAAAAAAAAAAACTCACAAAACTTCAGAGATGAAAAAAAGGAGACATTACAGCTGGAAATGCTGAAATGCAAAGAGCTATACAAGGGCCCAGCACTGTAGCCTAGTGGCTAAAGGCCTCACCTTGCATGCACCGGGATCCCATATGGGCACTGGTTCATGTCCTGGCTGCTCCACTTTCTATCCAGCTCCTGTTTGTGGCCTGGGAAAGCAGTTGAGGACGGCCCAAAGCCTTGGGACCCTGCACCTGCCTGTGAGAGTCCTGGGGGAAGTTCCTGTCTCATGACTTCGGATCGGCACAGCCCAGTCATTGCGATCACTTGGGGAGTGAATCATCAGATATAAGTTTTCCTCTCTGTAGATCTGCCTTTCTGATAAAAAATAAGTAGGTCTTAGAAAAAAGGAGCTATAAGAAACTTTATTTTTTTTTTTAGTCAGATATATAAAATCACAAGACACAAAATAATCTAGGCAATCCTGAGCAGAGTCAGGGGTAGAGAGAGGAGGAGCAAGAAAGAGCAGAGAGGAAGGGAAGAGGGGGAGCAGAGGAGAAGAGGGAAGGGGAAGAGTTAGGAGAGGAGGAGAGCAGAGGAGGGGAGGGGAGAGGAGTAGGGAGGAAAGGACACCAGAAAGACAAGCTGGTGGCATCAAAACATCTGACTTCAAAGAATGTTACAAACCACAGTAACTAAAACAAGCATGGTGTGGGCAAAAAAAACTGACACAGATCAACGGAACAGAATAGAAAGCCTAGAAATTAATCCGCACATATATGGCCAACTAATTTTGGACAAAAATGCTCAGATAACACACTAGAGTAAGAATGATCTCTTCAACAAATGGTGCTCGCAAAACTGGATGTAGGTAGGACAATGGAATTAGATACATGACTCTCATCATATACAACAATGAACTCAAGATGGATAAAAGGCCTTAAAGTTAAGTCATCAGACCATCAAGTTGATGGAGTAAACTATGGAGGTGGCACACTCCACGATATTGGTATAGAGGACAACTTCTAAGAGAACACCCTCAAAAGATAGACAACAAAAGCAAAAGTAAACAAATGGGATCATATCAAACCCAGGAGCTTCTGCACAGCAAAGGAAAGGCTCAACACAGTAGAGACACTCAACAGAATGGGAGACAATATCTATGCAAAAAAAAAAAAAATGACATCCAGGAGCCTGGCATGGTAGCCTAGTGGCTAACTCCTGGCCTTCCATGCTCTGGGATCCCATATGGGTGCTGGTTCGTACCCCAGCTGCTCCACTTCCCATCCAGCTCCCTGCTTGTGGCCTGGGAAAGCAGTCGAGGACGACCCAAAGCCTTAGGACCCTGCACCCGTGTGGGAGACCCGGAAGAGGCTTCTGGCTTTGAAATGGTTCAGTTATGGCTGTTGTGGCCACTTGGGGAGTGAACCAGCAGGTGGAAGATCTTTCTGTCTCCTCTTCTTTCTGTAAAATCTGAGTTTACAAATAAAAACAAAATGAAATCAAGAATACATCAGCAACTGAAAAATCTCAACAACAATCAATCCAATTAGGAAATGGGCAAACAGCCTCAACCGAGAGTCCTCAAAAAAATAAACATGAAATAAGCATATAAAAATGATCAACATTAATGGCCATCAGGAAAATGCAAATACAAGCCATAATGAGATATCATTAACCTTGTCAAAGTGGCTAAAATACAAAAGACAGAATAACAAACACTGGCAAGAACGTAAAACAAAGGAAACCACTTCTACACTATTGGCAGGAATGGAAATTAAGGTAGCCACCACGGAAAGCACTATGGAGATTTCTTTAAACATTAGAAACAGACTTTCTATAGGATCCAGAAATCCCACTGCTGGGTCCATAACCAGACCAAATGAGTGTGTTCTATCAAAGAGATACCTGCACCATCATGTTTATACCAGCACAGTTCACATCACGCTAGCCAAAAGTTGGAATCAACCAAAGGATCCATCAGCAGATAATCGATTGAAGAAAATGTGGTATAGGTACACAATGCAATATTATTCAGCTATAAAAACAAATGAAATTCTACCATTTGTATCAACATGGATGTAACGGGAGGGCATGTTGAGTGATATGTGGGAGCTAAGCTATAAGAAAGAAAAGAAAAGAAAAGAAAAGAAAAGAAAAGAAAAGAAAAGAAAAGAAAAGAAAAGAAAAGAAAAGAAAAGAAAAGAAAAAAGAAAAGAACTCAAAAACCAAAAGCAAAAGGAATGAAATTCCTGCGTGCACCTGCAGTGCTATTAATACAGTTTTGAAAAACTTTGTACCTTTGTGAAACTAATAGTTATACTACTACAACTTTAATGATCTGCAATTACTTTAAAAATTATTGTATTTTTATAGGTGAAGTGGCCATTTTTCCATTCAACTACTTATACCCTTTGCCTACATTTCTATTAAACTAGTCTTTGCTCTTTACTTGTCAAACTTGTTATTTAGTGAAGCACTAACCCTTTTTACTGCGAATTGAAAGAAAAGAGGAAGGAAAGAAGGTAGAAAAGAGGAGGGAAATATCATTTTATCCTTAGAATTGTATCCATGGAGAATATTGATTCTGGTAAAAACTAAAATGAAATTTCAATTTAAAAGTAGCATGGTGCTGCATTTTTCAAGTCAAGGGTCTCTTTTTTCTAACAACATTTTAGTAGTGTACTGCCATTTTATTTGAAAGACAAAAGAGAGAGATCTTCCATCCACTGTCAAAATGTTTGCATTGAGCCAAACCAAAGGCAAGAAGCCAAAATCAAATATTTAAACCATTGTCTACTGCCTACCAGAATATGTGTTAGCATGAGCTCGATCAGAGGCAGAGGATCCAGGACTCAAATCAAGCACTCTGACATGATAAACAGGCATCCCATATGATTGCTTAAGCTATTATGGCCAGATGGTCAACCAAGTGTCTTCTCCAAGTTATAATTATATACAGGATACATAGTTTTGTATGTATCTGTGTATTTATATGTACATTTACATATGGACAGGCAGAAAGTGACCTTTGAAATGATAATACTAGCCAATACTAGTTATGTTACATTTCCATTTTAATGTGTTTTTATGTCATGTAGAAGCTCATTTAAAACAATGTAACAAAGAGCAGATACTTGGTACATCAGTCAAATGTCAGTTGGAATACACATGTCCCACACAAGCATACTCAAGCTCAATTTCCACATCCTGCTCCTGATTCCAATGTCTTGTTACTGTAGACTCTGGGACATAAAGTGATGGCTCAAATAGCTGGCTCTGTCACTCACATGGGATATCTCAATTAAGATCTTCCACCTGTTGCTTGACCAAGTCCTGGTTTTGTGGGCATTGGAGAATAATCCAGGAAATATGAATTCTCTCTTCTCTCTCTCTCTCTCTCTTTCCATTTTCCTTGCTCTCTTTCTCCCTTCACTCTTCTTCCCTTTCAAACCTAAAGAATATATATTTTTAAAGATTCATTCATTTTTATTGGAAAGTCAGATATACAGAAAGGAGAGACTGAGAAAAGCATTTTCCATCTTCTTTTCAGTACCCAAGTGACCGTAATGGCTGGAGCTGAGTTGATCCAAAGCCAGGAGCCAGGAGCTTCTTCCTGGTCTCCCATGGGAGTGCAGGGTCCCAAGGACACTGCTTTCCTAGAACACAAACAGGGAACTAGATGGGATTTAGCCACTAGGTTATTGCACTGAACCCCTAAAAATTGTTTAAATATATTTCTTGTTTATTCATACATTTGTCCTTTTGAATACGTTTTAATTCATAATGTATTCAAAAATATTCCAAACATGACCCAAATGTTAAGATCAACAAGCAATGTTACAAAAACCTAATCCTGTTTTAATGTTACTTTTCATGATTTCAAATTTTACACAAATAATGTCTTCTATGCTGGGATAGAGGGCTATTATATTATAAACATGTGACCCCAGTGTTGATATTCTTCTACGATGGTGGGGAAGAATTGTGTAATAAAAGAAAAGTAAGCTCAACGTGAAAATAAGTTCAAGTAGATTCTAATATTGGCAAGATGTGCTAAACAGGGATGACCATGACTCAAAAACATTCAACTCCTACCCAGCCACTGAACAGTTAATAACGGAGGTGTCTGCTAACGGGTAGGCAAATGGGATGGACATTTCAGGCATTCCAGAGTAAACTGGAAACTTCAGTTTGGGAAGCAGTCTACAGAAACTGGACACAGCAGCAGAGCTCAAAACAAATGAACTGTCAAATACCTGAGGCCCTGCGGTAAGAGAGGGATTTCAACAGGTGGGAAGGATTTGTTTCCTCACTGTTGATTTTAATTATCGAAATATGGTGGGATTTCATCTCTAATACTTTCAAGCAATATGATACATTATCATTTCTGGTGATCTGTCACATTAGGAATTGAATTAGAAATAGGACAGAAAGGAGACTTCCCACAGTCTTAGGTAAGAGATCCAAATATTGTTCTGCAGAAAGCCATACACAGAAAAAGAAGGCATTATGGGTATTGGGCAGTGAATCATCAAATGGAAGTTCTGCTTATCTGCCTCTAAGTTAACTAAATTAAAATTTTTGAAAACTTAAAAAAAAGGTGGCAGTTTTGATGAGGAAGGGAACTTGAATCATTGTTAACCAGTATCTTTCTTTCTTTAAAAAAGATTTATTTTTTTTTTATCATTGCAAAGTCAGGTATACAGAGAGGAGAAGAGGCAGAGAGGAAGATCTTTCATCCGATGATTCACTCCCCAAGTGACCACAACGGCCAGTTCTGTGCTGATCCGAAGCCAGGAGCCAGGAACTTCCTCCAGGTCTCCCACACGGGTGCAGGGTCCCAAGCTTTGGGCCATCCCCTGGACTGCTTTCCCAGGCCACAGGCAGGGATCTGAATGGGAAGTGGAGCTGCCAGGATTAGAACCGGCGCCCTAATGGGATCCCAGTGCATTCAAGGTGAGGACTTTAACCATTAGGCTATCATGCTGGGCCCAACCAGTGTTTTTCTAAAAAGGTCGGCAAAATGTGTGGCTATTTTCCAGGACAGAATGCCTAGGCGTTGAGAAGGAAAAGAATGCTATTACATCAGTGATAACAGAGTAGGCTTGGGTGTGTTACCCTGAAGACCATAGTGGGGCAGTCAGGTGGAGAACCTACAGATATTGGTCATACACAGCTCTGGAATTCAGGGGATGTGTTTGATCTAGACCTCAGGTGTGAAAGTCATCAACATTGTGGGCCGACACAGAGGGACAACAGGCTAATCCTCTGCCTGCGATGCTGGCATCCCCTATAGGCACCAATTAGTGTCCCGGGTGCTCCATTTCCCAGCCGCTCCCTGCTTGTGGCCTCGGAAAGCAGCAGAGGATGGTTCAAGTCCTGCTCTCACTCACGTGGGAAACCCAGAATAGGCTCCTGGCTCCTAGCTTTGGATCAGCTCAGCTGAGGCCATTTGGGGAGTGAACCAGCAGATTGAAGATTTCTCTCTGTGTATCTCCTTCTCTCTGTAAATCTGCCTTTCAGTTATAAATAAATAAAACTTTTAAAAGGGAAACAATATCATTAGCATCACAAAGATACAGCTTTTGTGCCTCCATTAAAGTCGTCCTGAAGAGGGGCCTGGCTCAAGAGTGTAGCGGCTAAAGTCCTCACCTTGAGCGCCGCTGGCATCTCATATGGGCACCGGTTCTAATCCCGGCAGCTCCACTTCCCATCCAGCTCCCTGCCTGTGGCCTGGGGGAAAGCAGTCTAGGACAGCCCAAAGCTTTGGGACCCTGCACCCGCATGGGAGACCCAGAAAAAGCTCCTGGCTTCGGATTGGCTCAGCTCTGGCCATTGCGGCTGCTTGCGGAGTGAACCATCAGAGGGAAGATTCTCTTCTCTGTATATCTGTATATCTGACTTTCCAAATAAAAATAAATGAAGCTTTAAAAAGAAAAAATCATCCTGATGAGATGACCATTGTTTTAGCAGCCCTGCTCTGAAACTTTTTAGTTTATGTCATGAGCTCCATACAGGATCTTCTTGCCTCAGCCAATTCAGGAGGCAGGGTGGCCTCTTCCCGCTGTCCTGGGTAAAGATGCCCTTTCCCCGTGTTGATCCTTCACACAAGATGTCCCATCGCATCTCGTCTTTGGTGCCCTCACCTTTTCAGTTCAGTGTTGAAAGGAGTGGTGACAGCATGACTTTACTTTTAAAGGACTTTAACCAGAGAACTCTGCTTTCTCTTTAAAGTTTAGTCACTTCATGCAGCATTTCTTAATGTTGGTCTTAATAGACTAGCTATCCTGGAAGTAACACATCCCTTCCTGAAGGGATGTGTTACTGAGTTATGTGCAATTTTGGAAAAGCTTACTTAAATTCTTAGAATTTGTTTCATGTTTTTAATGCATTCATTTTAATTGCACTTGAAAGACAAACAGACATAGATGTTGCAGCTACTGATTCTCTCCCCTAAATACCTGCAGTAGCCAGGGTTTCCCAGGTCTCCCGCCAGATGGCAAGGACCCAAGTACTTGAACAATCATTTGCTCAGGGTATACAGTAGCAGGAAGCAGAGCCAGTATTTTAAACTAGACCCTCCAATATGATATACAGATGTTCCAAGCAACAGATTATCTGCAGACTCAAATTCCTGCCCTAAATTGTTTTTATGATTTAAATTTTCCTCTGCAGAGCCTTCCATTACACATATATTGTACTTTCTTTGTCTATCTTTCGTATTATGATGCTTCAAAAAGTTCATGGAAAATCAAATTAAAATAGGTTTATGTTAGTACAAAACTTTGTGATAATCACACATAATTTTTGTGACATGCACTTCCATAAACTTTTTGAAGCTTCCTCTAGGTATAATTTTCAATTTCAGCACAAAAGTAAGCTTACGTTCGAATTTCATCTCCATGAGTTTTGAAGTATTTTCCTATCGAGTCCTTTACTTGGATTTCTTATGTTTTCCTTCTTTTCTATCATGTCTTCAAGATTATCTGTCATATTACTTATTCTCACATTATTTCTAGTTCACTAATTATTTTGCTTATGCTTCCAGCACTTACAGTGCATTTTCACATCTCCTTTTTCTTCAGCCAGATGAGTCTTCTAAATTACGATTTTTATTTTTTTTTAGCAGCTTTTCTAAACAGCTTTTAACATTGTCCTGATCTCTTTGGAACCACTTTAAAATATCAGGTTACAATTTTCACCAGACTTTTAAATATGTCTTTTTTTTTCCCCTCTGGTTTGTCTGCAGAGCACTTTTGGGTCCTTGTTTGTTTTTCTTACAGCGTAGCTGCCTATGGAATTCAGCTGAGCTATTTTTCTATGGACCACATTTCCACAACGTGAGTCCTCGTCTACTTTGGGAAACCAGACGTGGGCCGGAGATGGCTTCTTCCTTTCATGTTTCTCAGGCTCCTTCTCCTAACTGCTTTCCTATAAAAGAATTGTAAAGACATGCAATGCCTTGTGTAACGTGACTCCTGCTGCCACACTTTGACCCTTCTCTTTCCTCTCTGTCATGCTATTTATCACCTGCGCCATTTGTATCAGATCCTGGCAATTGCTACTGGGTGCATGGCTTTAACTCAGAAAGAAGGTAGTGTTGGAAGGTTTCCACCATGCATGTTACCCACATCAATCCAACATCCCATCATCACCTTGAACGTTGGGTATGACTTAAGCACTTCCCACTGTGGGCTCGAATCACAGATTGGCCTGCAGTACTTTCCAGTGAATACGATGAGCGACTTGTACTAGCCATCTCAGAGCCACTGGAAGCACCTGTCGCCTTTTTCTCCTTCTTCTACTCACAGATGGTCTTGTGCTAGTGGGTTGTGTGTAACTTGGGGCACAAGAGAATACCTTGTGACTTGATTTTTTTGTAGATACTGTTTGTAGGGTTTTAATTCTTTCTCTGTTGTCTCTCTGTTGCGGTTTCACCATCTCCCCCACAATCCCTCACACAAAACATTTCTTCTCTTCACCTGGGACAGTTTAGAAGTTAGATTTATGCATCCCACCAAACCTGGTTGCCAGTCTAGGAAGACTGACTTTAAGGTCTCATTACTCTTTAATGTGTAGGCCAGAATTAAGACTTGACATCAGTTCCACAAGGGAAAACGGCATTTTCAAAAGAAATAATTCATACAATTTTGGAATACACTTACGTTTAAACAGGCCATTTATTCATTTTAATCCAATAAAAGGTGCAAGAATCAGGAGAGAGAAACAGAGTCTCTTATTCTTTGCAGTCCTACAGCCTTCCTTACTGTCTCTTAACATTTCAAAATAAATCTAGTTAAATGTTCAAAGATTAGGCATTATGTCCAGGAAGTAAAAATCGGCAATGCTGCCAAAATCATTGCCATTTATGTGCCCAACATAAAATCTTGGCATTGCTGTTCATGGTTGGAGCCCAATTAGACTTTCTAAACAGCCATATAATTAATAAAATGCTCCTCAGTAAAAGGATATTTTTAACTTGATCTCAGTTAACCAGAACAAATCCAGCTCTCATCAACTCACCTCTGGCCTTCTTCTGCTAACTCTACTCTTTGCCTAAAATGAGGATTCAGGCAAAGTCCAATGTGGCTCATGAAGGCAAAGGGTAGTTGCTTTTTCTGAGGTTAATGTATTTTCCAACAAAAACAAAGAATTTTCCAACAGTTGAGCAGCAAAACACAGAACTTCTTTATATTCCGGATTTGAGGCCTATGCTGCTTTTAGACCTCACTGAAATTAATATCGCCTGACAGATTTAAGGCTTGAGTGCTGATTAAGCTAGACACATCCTGGGAGTAACAATGGCTCGCTCCTTATGAAGACCTGGGACTGTGGTAACTTTTCCTTTGGCATTTGGCACAGCCGCTTGAATGAGGAGTGACTGGGAGTGGAATATTTAATCTCCTTGAGGAAAGTACAATATTTTATTCATCTTCCAAAACTCAGGACCTAACAAAAAGCCTGGCTCAGAATAGAAGCTGAAAATACTCATTGTATTAAGGACTGAATCAGCAAATGGCATAAACAAATCTATAAAATGACCTGCAAAAAAGAAATCTTTCCTTCTTTGTCTGCCCAGACATGGAACATAGTTGCTGACCGCTTGCTGTCTGATATCCAATACCTGCTCAATGAAAGCAGAGAAGTGCTGCTTTTAGCAGGGTGAACTCTGTAGTGAAAATGAGAGTGAACGGTCTCCACAAGGCACCGAGCCACCAATAAAACAGAAAACAATGATGTGGAAAGTACTTTTTCCCCGAACATTTCCTGTACTCAGGGTCCGTGTTAGAACATGATTAATGACCAATGTTGCCGATGAAATCTTGAAATAGAGAATCTTATATCCAGCTTGCGTCCAGAAAAGTATGACACCTTTCCTCTCAGTTAATGAAATGCAATGAGGAAAGCCCACACTGAATGTCTTTTCTTTCCTTTCGATTTGCAGCATTGTGAAATTAGTCAAGCAAAATGTAATACATGTAGGAAAAACTTATCTCAAGAAAGGATAATAACACAATGTTTTAGCTTCATTTGGGTCATACTCTGGTTGAGAATGGCAAGCAAATATTCCCTCTTCCGCGACAAAATTATAAATCCAAATGATCTGGATATTTGGCTGAATAAGTTCACTAAATTCATTAAATACCAACATGCTTCACAAAACCTGTCAGATAGGCTCACGACACTTCAAAGAATTTCTTCATTTTTATCACTCACATTAGCAACAAATACTGTTTCCAAAAAATTTTCTTAAGTAAATAAGAAATGAAAACAACCAAATAAGAACACTCTCCTTTATAGTAGCAAATGGACTAGACTTAGGTATAAAGTTGCCTGAGTTACTCTCCGTGGAGAGTAAGTTTAACATGAGAGTCTAGTGAAAAAGGAATCATCTTCTCATGATTAAACATTACAAAGAAAAAAGACTACCCACGACAACAGTTATAATCAAATAGATTTTTAAACACATTTTCAGAATGTGTAACCCATTCAATTTCATAGCCACTTTGGTTTTAAAGGAATGTTGTACTTTTGTTTACTCTTACTTTATTTATTAAATCATGTTAAAACTTTAAAACAGGAAAAAAGAACCTAAAATCCACCAGAATACACTAAGATTAAAAATATATTGAAAGGACTCGGCGCCATAGCATAATGGTTAAGGTCCTCGCTTTCAATGTGCTGGGATCCCATATGTACGCCGGTTCTAATCCTGGCAGCTCCACTTCCCATCCAGCTCCCTGCTTGTGGCCTGGGAAAGCAGTAGAGAATGGCTCAGAGCATTAGGACCCTTCACCCACGTGGGAAACCTAAAAAGAAGTTCCTGGCTCCTGGCTTCAGATTGGCGCGCACCGGCCGTTGTGTCCACTTGGGGAGTGAATCATTGAACAGGAGATCTTCCTCTCTGTCTCTCCCCATCTCTGAACATCTACCTTTCCAATAAAAATAAATAAATCTTTTAAAAAATACATTAAAGAACACTACAAGTGTGTAGTTCTTTCTTTCCATTGATTTGGAAGATGGAAACAAAAACCTTGCATCTGCTGGTTCACTCCCCAGTGTTGAGAATGGTTCCCAGCTGGGGCTCCTAGGCAGGTGGCAGGGACCCAGCTGCTTGAGACCGCCCTGCTTCCCAGATGTGCACAAGCAGGAATGTGGAGTCAGGAGGGGTGCTAATACTTGAAGCCAGAGCCTCTGAAAATAGTAGCATGTCTGCAAAGATGCAGTGATGGGGAAGAACAGCCGCTCCTGAAGTAGGACAGGCAAGATGTAGAAAGGCCACGGCCATTCAGAACCCACAGTGTCACAGTTAAAACAGTGTGGAACTAGGAGCAGCATTGGAAGTCAGGCAATGACCCCCACTAGGAGTTGGGGTGGGAGAGGGAACACTATTAGAGTTCTACAGAACTGTTATTTTAAAGCAGAGGGTTCAAAATGCATTTTGAGGGTTGGATGTTTGGACAGTTTTCGACATGCAACTTCAGAGGCATGCATCCCATAGCCATCTGCCTGGGTCCCGTGCTAGTTTCACTTCTACTGATTCCAGTTGCCTGCTAACATGCATCCTAGAAGGTCACAGACAAAACCTCAACCACTTGGATCCATGCCACTCCCATGGGAGTCTCAGATAGAGGCCCAGCACACCCCTTCTGTTGTAGCCACTTGAGGGTGAGCCACAAGCCAGAAGACCCTGTCTCCCATCCCTGCCCCCACCATCTCTCTTTCCAATAAATAAAAGCAAATAAATATTTCTTTCAAAAGTCATTTTCATTAAAAAAAATAGTGTTATCCATATACAACCAAAAGCAATGATCAAGAGAATATACTATTTTATCTAAGAGAATGAAAATTAACTTGAAAAAATTCATGCTCTATATCCATTTCCTTACGATAGTTATTATGTGCATGCTTTTAAAGGATCTGTGTCATGTAACTAAAATAAAGATATTTTTCCTGACACTAGACCTGGGTCACTGCTCTTGAAGCCAGTGAGAGGTGTGGAGTGCACCGTCTTTTCTTCAGATTTGGTCTGGGAATACGTCAGATCACTATTTTCAAGGTGGGTTTTAGAAAAACACTGCTGGCTCATCAAAGTCTCTTCTCATCTCCTATAATTCTGATCTCAACTCGTGTCATGTCCTGGTTATGAGATATTTACATTCAAGTTCTATCAAATGGATCTTGCAATACATAATTCCACTTATTTTTAATGGAATACAGTTTTCTAATGTAAGCAAGTGTTTTCTCTCTTCCTCCTAGGATAAGACAAAATGGAAATACATCCACTTTCAAATGATAGACATTCCTTAGGGTGTCCAAAGAAGCAAATTCATTTGCCATCACCAAATACGACAAATAAAATCAGAAACAAAAATATTTGAAGCAATTTAGATAAATATTTTTTCAGTTTAATAAAACATTAGACAGAATATAATGATATCTTTCAGACTTATGTTTTTGTTAAAAGAAATGAATTAACAGATAAAACAACATGACATTATTTTTCTTTTTTGGTTTTTTATGTTTATATGTTTTCTTTTTTAATTTTAATTTTTTTATACTATAGTTCCATAGACTCAATGGTTTCCCCTTCCACACTTCCCATTCTGCCTTCCCCACAATGTTTTCCTCTGTCCATTGTACCTCAGCAACAGTCATAAGTCCAGCATTCTGCTATTTAAGGGTATCTCAACAGTATACAGATAGACAATGGTAGGAAGTCCAGCCCCCTATTGCCAAGATACAGTCACAGTTTCATTGGATGTCCTCCTTTTATTCAGAAGTAGAGATGCAATGTGTCTTCATTTATCAGTATGCAAATCTCCCTTATACAATTCCTCTGGGTGAATATATATAGGTATATATTATATACCTTATATATACCTTATATATATTATATACCTTATATATATATTATATATATTATATATAGGTATATATATATAGGTATATAATATATACCTATATAGATATAATATATATAGGTATATATATATATATACACACACACACATATATAACATATGTTATTTGTCCTTTGGGGATTGGCTTGTTCCACTGAAAATAATGGTCTCTAGTTGGGACTATTTTGTTGCAAATTATGTAATTTTGTTGCTTGTAATGGCTGAGTAGTATTCCATAGAGTGGGTGTACCACAGTTTCTTTGACCATTCCTCTTTCAATGGGCATCTGGGTTGTTTCTATGTCTTCATTATTATAGGTTGTGCAGTTGCAAATATGGGATTATAGGTTGGTTTCTCATCTGCAGATTTCATTTCCTTTGGATATCTTTCCAGGAGTGAGATAGTTGAGTCATATGGTAGATCAATTTTCAGTTCTCTTAGCACTCTTCATACTGACTTCCATACTGTCCATACTATCCTATGTTGACACCAATAGTGAAGTAAGGTAGTTTTCTCCCCACATCTACATCAGCAGATGTTGTTAGATTTCCAAATTTAGGCCAATCTCATTGGAGTTAGGTGGAACCTTAATGTGGTTTTCATTTGTATTTCCCAAAATGAAAAACACTAGGGAGCCTGAGCATTTTTCATATTCCTATGACTCATCTGAATTTGTTCTTTTAAAAAATGCTTGTTCTTGGGCCCGGCGGCATGGCCTAGCGGCTTAAGTCCTCACCTTGAAAGCCCCAGGATCCCATATGGGCGCCGGTTCTAATCCCGGCAGCTCCACTTCCCATCCAGCTCCCTGCTTGTAGCCTGGGAAGGCAGTTGAGGACGGCCCAAAGCTTTGGGACCCTGCACCCGCATGGAAGACCGGAAGAGGTTCCTGGTTCCTGGCTTCGGATCGGCGCGCACCGGCCAGTTGAGGCTCACTTGGGGAGTGAATCATCGGATGGAAGATCTTCCTCTCTGTCTCTCCTCCTCTCTGTATATCTGACTTTGTACTACAATGGATAAATCTTTTAAAAAAAAAAAATGCTTGTTCATTTTTTTCATCTATTTCTTCACAGAAGTATTTGTTCTGCTCTCATTGAGTTTCTGAAACCCTTCGTAAATCCTGGACAGTAGTCCTCTATCAGTTGTTTAGTGTGCAAAGATTTCTCCCATTCTATTGGTTGCTTCTTTACTTTGTTGATCATTTCCTTTGCTGTAGAAAACCTTCTTAGTTTCATGTAGTCCCATTTGTTTATTTTGGCTTTGACTGCCTGTGTTTTTGTGGCTTTTCTAAGAAATCATTCCCTATGTCTATATCTTGCAGAGTACTCCTTATGTTTTATTCTAATAATTTGATGTGTCTGGGTGCAGATTTAGGTCCTTGATCCATTTAGAGTTGATTTTGTGTAAGATAAGAGGTGAGGATTAATTTTACCTCTTTATTTCCAAGTAAAATTTCTTAATTTCTTCTTCCTGCCTAATAGCTCTAGTAAGGGCTTTCAATATGATGATGAATGGCAATGATGAAAATGGACATCCTTGTCTAGTTCCAGAGCTCAGTGGAAAAGATTCCAGTCTTCCCCCATTCAGTGTGATGCTGGCATTGGTTTTTTTTGTACATTGCTTTGATGGTGTTGTAGAATATTCCTTCGATACCTATCTTGTTTAAGGTTTTTAGCATGAAATAGTGTTGGATTTTATCAAATGTCTCTTCAGCATCTATTAAGATGCTCATATGGTTTTTATTCTTCCATTTGTTGATGTGGTGTGTCACATTTATTGATTGGTGTAAGTTAAACCATCCTTGCATGTCTGGGATAAATTCCACCTGGTCTGGGTGAATAATCTGTCTCATGTGTTCTTGGATCCTGTCAGAATTTTGTTGAGGACTTTAGCATGCATATTCATCAGGGATACAAGTCTGTAGTTTTCTATTTATGTTCTATATCTATCTGACTTTGGTATTAAAGTGATGTTGGCTTCAAAGAGTTTGAAAGGATGGTCTCCCATTCTATTGTTTTGAATAACTTGTGGAGGTTTATGGTAAGTTCTTGAAACATTTCATAGAATTCTACAGTGAAGCCATCTGGTCCAGGGTTTTTCTTGGTTGGGATGTATTTAATTACTGATTCAATCTCTGTTATAGATCTATTTAGATTATTAATTGCCTCGTGATTCAATTTTGGTAAATTGTATGTGTCCAAACACCTTTCTACTTGTTCTAGTTCTTCTGATTTTTTTATGTATAGTTGCTTGTAATAGTTGCTGAATGTCTGTTGTTACATTTCCTTTTTTCTTTCTGATTCTATTCATTTGTACCTTCTCCTTCCTTTTTGTTTTTTGATTATTTGGGCTAGTGGAAAATCTATTTTGTTAATTTTGAAAGTATTTTTACCCAGGTGACTGTCAAAAGATGGATGGCTGGACACTGTGGTACATCTTCTCCATGGACTGCTTTACAGTCTTTAAAAAGAATGAAACTCTTTCTTTTTTAGGTTTTATTTTATTTTCATTGGAAAGTCAGATTTACAGATAAGAGGACAGAGAGGAAGATCTTTTGTCCACTGATTCACTCCCCAAGCAGCCACAATGGCTAAAGATGAGTTAATTCGAAGCCAGAAACCTGGAGCCTCTTCCAGTCTCCCATTTGTTTTGAGCAATTTTTTGTTTCCTCAAGGCTTTGAACCATCCTCAATTGCTTTTCCAGGCCACAAGCAGGGAACTGGATGGGAAGCAGGGGCACCAGGATTAGAACCTGCGGCCATATGGGATCCCGGTGCATGCAAGGTGAGGACTTTAGCCACTAGGATACCGTGTCAGGTCCTGGACATATATTTTGTATCCAAGAAAAGTATTTCCAAGAATAAGCTTGTCACAAAAATAAATGGTTAATCCCTACTGAATTTTAAAATATACATCAAGTAAAATACACACTGGTAAAGACTCAGCCAGAGAGCTTTAACTCGCACAAAACAACATCAGTTCTGAAAAAATGAAAGAGTAAATGCAAAAAGTATCTTTAGCACCAAGTTTTAATGAGCAGGATTGATGGAATAAGTAAAGGATCCAAAAATAAGATAAAAGGAAGCCTATGAGTCACAGGGGTTAATGAGAGCAAGTGCCACAAGATACATTTCAGTCCAGGAGAAAGGAGCTGCTGATTCCATTAAGTATCACTGTCAAAGTTACACATAAAATCACTAACATTATTAAAATGATGCTTTCATCTTAGTAAAACTTTCAGCTCTTTCAACTCTTCTGCTGTGTAATTTCCAAAATGGAGATATTTCCTTAAATCATTAGTTGGAATGTAAAAGAATCAACTGACAAAATTATAAAAGCTTGTAATTCAAAAGAAGAGATGAAATTAGGAAAATGTAGGATAGAGGAAGCAAAAAGTTTTTAAAAAATGGAGATACATCCAAAAATATGAGTATTCACTAAATTAAACTCACAGCATTCACAGGAATAAAAAGTTTTAAAATGTGGCAAACTTAGATTCGACAAATTCTAACAAAAAGAAACTTGGCATCTCTACATTAAATATTTGGCAAAATACACCTCAAGTCAAAACCAACGGCAGAGACTCATAGTGCACTACACAAGGCTGCTTTTTCAGTTGAGAGAGTAAAAACAATTTTTTATTACACAACCTCAAAATATTTAAATCAGAAATTGAGATAACCAAAGGCAGCAATTGGCAAACCTACCACCATGCAGGGAGAAGTCAGATTGTGCCTATCACTAGTGGTATAAGTGGAGGGTATTGTCAACAACTGATTAAAACCAGATTTCATTAAGAGCTATAAACTATGAACCCCATAACTACAGAACACACTTTTTAAAAAGGACTCAATATTTTAGTAGTGAAATTGATCACACTGGAAGTCTTCCAGCCACAAAAGTTCCCAAATACAGAATCATTATGATACAGTATCACTTGAAGACAGTGCAAGTAAGACAAAAATAAATTATTTAAAAGTAACTGTTTATCAGTATAGTTTTGATTCTATGACAAATCAAAACAAGAAATTTTAAAATAACAATTGAAATCAATATTTTCAATGCTATAGAGCTAAACATATTTATAGTAATTCATGCTCATCACAACAATGAAAGATACTTAAACTGGCATAATCAATTCAGCTAATAATAATACAGAAAAGTAAAATGCAAAAACATGTTACAATATGAATATGGGCATAGCAAAAAGTTCATGACAACTGCCCTTCACATGATTCTCCAAATATGGCAAGACAAAAAGAAGACAGCTACATAATATTCAGAATGAATAATTTGAAAACCACATTCTCAGAGAATGTGATTATTAAATACTTCTACATCTCATTTACAAGCCTCCAGCTATCTGGGAACTCTGTTAATGTCATCTGTATTTTGTTGATGTTGGGTGGGCTTGCTCATGGATTTACTGCTGGGCTATTTAGTGTCTCACTGTTCTCAGACGCTAGGAGGTATTACGTGTCCTCCATATTTCTATCCCATTTCTCTAGCAGTCCATGGACCAAGCCTACCATCCTATTACCAAATTAAGTCACATGTCCAAAGTACAGGGAAATCTGAAAAGCTGGAGTCTTTAACAGAATTAATGTGCCTCAGATATTTTAGAACACTTTGGGCTGTTTTATTGAATAACTCAAGTGAAATGGACAACTCCTAGAATAACAAAAATGAGGGTGAAAATGGACAAGCAAAAAAAAAAGTTTAAAGAATTTTCAAATCACCACAGAAAGTGAATTAGGAGTTTAAAATTCTCCCAAAAAAACACCATAGCTAAATACTAAAACAGGAAAGTTTGAACGTCTTTCAAGATTCTAGCAGAATTCCGCATATGTACAAATACACTCAACTACTTAAAAAGGGTAGACTTTTTCATGATGATTCTATAAACTGAGAATAATTTTGGCATCAAAACCAAAGATGTAATTTTCTAGAATATGAAATATGTATACAAATGTTATTCATGCATGTTTAATATTAGCTATGAAAGTGTTCATGTTATTAATGAAAGTGGGTTTGGAACTGGGAAGGGGAATATCATCAGCCTGGTTCTTTGTGAGCAACTGCCTGCCACTAGGCATGTGCTGGCCCACAGAGCAGGGTCCTAGGGGCCTGATTCTGCTTGGGGCTTGACTGCTCCACTTTGGAATCTGCCCTCACAGCCTAGGTCTGGCATGGGAGCAGAACTGAAACCAAAGCATCTCAGGCTAGAAGCCCAGGATTCAGACAAGGCGATGTGGACAAGCCTTGAATCTGACCTGGAAAGCGGCAAGAAGGAAATCAGAGGGCTCCCGAAAGCCCTTCATAACACTGCTCAACACTTCATCCCAAGACAAGGACAAAAGGGGGGAAGAAAAAGCAGCATTCCTGAGAGAAGGTAAAACCAGCATGAATGAGTAATGGCCGGGAAGATAGAGATCACTTGGAAGATGAAGCCAAAATTGATCTGCACTTTCAGGCTCCTAGGAGACTAGAACTGCCTCCTGAGAAGCCCCTAGCAACCTCTTTAACCAAACAAGAAAAGACACTCTTTCAAGAAGAGATGAGCTATTCGCAGAGAAAGAGCCCAAGTGCTCTCTTTTCATTTTTATTGATAAATTTCATCAATCCAATAGACTCCAGGGTGATTTATGAGCACCCAACAGATTGAACCACACAGGGCTACTCACAAATTTTATAGAAAATGGTACTAAATAATTCACTTATTTGGTAGAGAAAAAAGAAGGCTGAAACTCATGAGTATTTTTGTGGCACAGTGACACTATCTCACACAATCCTAGCTGTTCCACCTCCAACCCAACTCCCTGCTCATGCACTTGGACAAGCAGCAGAAGATGGCCCAAGAGTTTGGGCTGCTGCCATCCAGGTAGACAATCCGAATGAAACCCCTGGTTGCTGGCTTCAGCATGGCCCAGCACCAGCTATTGTTGCCAGTTAATGAGTAAACCAGTAGATGGAATATTTCTGTCTCTGTAACCCTGCCTTTAAAATACATACAAAATAAATGTTGAAGAACACACACAAGTATGATGTCAGAGATTTCACCCACTACTAATCTGCTAGCAAAATGTTTACATGTGTGCACATGGGTATGAATGCCTATATACATTTTCAAGCTTTTATACGTTCAACGATGGAAGAAATTAACTACAGACAATGAACTCCCACAGCCTTTCTTAATTAGTATTGACAAGAAAAGACAAAAGAGGAATAGTATGACTAAAATCAGAATTAATTCAGGGCTTACATTTTACAAGACACTAAGTGTTGATGGTGTCAACTCACTTAATTCTCATATCTCACAATTAAGATTTTATTATTACTGTATATTCCACATGAGAAAAATGAGGTGAGATTTAACTATAGATTATTTCAAAACATAATCTAGTGGATTTTTTAACAACTGCAATTTTAAATACATTTGGAAATTTCATCCCAGTAGGAAATCATTTAATGCCTCAACTTTGAGCTTGTCTCTTCCTGGCTTCATAAGCTTGAAATAACCATGCATCTGCTCTGAGGTGTAAACAGCTGGCTCATAGAGCTTAAGCTTGGGTTCATTAAGGATTTTAAGAATGAAAATGAGCTCCATTTGATTTGCCCACAGAATCTTTGGGGCTGCGTGAAATGCACTGGTGGACTTCTGTCATCTTTAGTTGATCCGCTACTACGCGAAGAACTCAGATTTACCCTCTGTCTACCCACAACTTAGCACCTGAGTGGCATCTGAGTTTATTTCCTATCTGTTGGGAATTTCTGCCAGTTAGTTTGACCCAGGACCACCCTCCACACAGGGGTTCCTGTTAGTACAGAGAGCACATCAATGGGAGAAGACTATGGAAAGGTAAATCGACTGTGAAAAGTTAGCCTTGGATGTATAAGACAATTCACTAATGTGACCTTCACTTAATTTGGATAACACAGGCTGAATGCACTCTGCAGGATAGGAAGAGCTGAGTATCATAGAAAACCCACCGCCTGCCCTCAGGAAGGCTACCATTTTCTCTGGAACCGTAATGACCAGAGCTTTATGGAAACAAGGTTCTATAACTTACAGCAAACAGATAATAGGGACCTAAACTCAGAAATCTGTGAAACAAGAAAATGACATCTTTGTTTTATTTTTGTTTTATAAAAGGAGGCAGGAGGAGATAGAGCTACCTACCATCTGCTGGTTCACTCCTCAGATGACCTCAATAGCTGGGATTGGCTGGGCCAAAACCAGGAGCCAGGAGATCGTTCCAGGCCTCCCATGTGCGCATAGGTGCCCAATGACTTGGGGTATCTTGTTTTTCCAGGCACTTTAGCAGGGAATTGGATAGAAAGCAGAGCAGCGCCCACACTGGATGCAGCCTTGCAGGCAGCAGCTTAATATGGTATGCTACAAAGCAGGTCCCCAAAAAGTTCACTTTAAATAAGAGAAACATTATTTTCTCTAATGGTAAGTGCTTGCATCCCTCTCCTCACGTCAGCTTCCGTTCTATCCTAAATGCCTTTCATGAGTAAGAATTCTAAACAGACATTCCTAATACAAGTCTATATACACAGCATATACAACACTGCTGCAGTGTGACGACGTTAGGAGATGAGTTATCAGGCATACAGTTTACCAGGAGAACACAAATGCTCAACGACGCTTACAGGTGACTTTATGCTAATGCATCACATGACTGTGTTGCTTCAGGAAAATGCACACACACACGCACTCACATGAAAAGCCACAACTTTTTTTTAACCTTTACCACTAAGGCCTAAGAAACAGTTAACTGGAACTATAAAGATCCCAAATCAACACATTAATAGGGATATATTCAAATGATGAGAGTTTTGTTGTTATTATTGTTGTTGTTTGTTTCCCTTACTTGGCTGGTTTAAGTCATATTAATTTTCCAGATGTGCTAAGCATTGGATCAATTGGGGAAGAGTTCGAACAAAATAGACATTGCAAAACTTGGTCTTTATGGCTAAATGGAAAACCTGGAGATTGGGAACTTGACTTAATGTTAGCCTTGAATGGAAACAAATCCAAGCCAGAGCAGGGGCATGGAAGATGTCTGTGATGTCATCAGCCACTCATCCAAGGGCTGTTGTGAAAAAAGGGAAAATCGCCTCCTGGTCAAGGCCCCATGCCTGAGAACACAGTCCGAAAGGAGGCCCGTGCTTTCTTGAGGAATGCTTGTCAATTTCTCCCTAAATCTGATTCTGGAGACATATTCCAAAAAGACCCCGATGCATGCTTTGACCTGCTCCAGGTGGCAAGCTTATCCTGGTGCACAAAAATCTGAGATGCATGCATGGAGTTTGTTATAGCACATGTATGCGTGGTTCTCAAACCTTTTTACACCAAAACAAACATCTAAATTCCATTTTCCTCAGATCTTTTGAGATACCCTCATGCTTTCTTATAATTTGTTTATTTATTTTGAAAAAAAGGGAGGATAGGTGTGAAAGAGAAAGAGATATTGAGAGAGAGACTGACAGAGAGAAATTGAGAATCACTCCCCAGATGTCCACAATGGCCAGAGCGGATCCAGGCCAAATCCAGAAGCCCAACACTCTGTCCTGATCTAGGCCCAAAGCATCAAAATGACGCTTCTGGAAACACATGAGGACACCTGAGTGCCAGGAGACTTTAAAGAAAGGCAACCCAGGTGAGGACACGTGAGTGCCAGGAGAAGTCAAAGGAATGGCAACCCAGGGGCTGGGAACTTGCTTGGCAATCCTAGGGAGTCCATCTGACCCCAGCTGGGACATTGAGCCAATCCTCCCAAGATGCTGGACTGGGGTTCTGGTGCTGGTGGCCACCTGTCTCACAGTACCCTTGTGCACTGACCAACAGCAGGTTGACCTTTCCTTCCGTAACATTCACATTCTGACCTCAGGATTCATAGAACCTGGTCCAGGAGAGGAAATGACATCCTTTATCCATGACACCTTGAGAGAGAACCAGAAAAGCATGCTGCTATGAGCTGGTTCTTTCCCAGAATATATTACGTATATGTATACATATATAATATATATGTATATGTACATGTGCATGTATATGTTTATGTACATGTATATGTATATGCAAACTTATTTCTTTACTTACTTATGTACTTATTTATTTGATGGGCAGAGTTACAGAGAGGCACAGATATCTTTCATCCATGTGTTCACTCCCCAATTGACTGCAACAGTTAGGCTGCATATTGCTTTAAAAAAATTGAACTAGAAGATAGGATATTTGTATATTTTCATCAAATGATAAATGTTTGAGAAGACACACATAATTCCCCCCACTGAATATTGCACAATATATACATGTATCAAAACATCATACGGTACCTCTTAAATAAATAAAATTTTGCTAAGAAAAGCAGTTTTTAAACATCCAGGATAGGGGCCCCCGTGTGGTAGCCTAGTGATTAAAGCGCTCGCCTTGCATACACCAGGATCCCATATAGGCGCTGGTTCATATCCTGGCTGCTCCACTTCCCTTTCAGCTCCCTGCCTATGGCTTGGGAAAGCAGTAGAGGACGGCCCAAAGCCTAAGGACCCTGCACTTGTGTGGGAGACCTGGAAGAAACTCCTGGCTCCTGGCTTCAGATCAGCTCAGCTCTGATCATTGTGGCCACTTGGGGAGTGAACCAGCAGATGAAAGATCATTCCCTCTGTCTCTCCTTCTTTCTGTATACCTAACTTTCCAATAATAATAATGAAAACAAAACACAGCATTTGGAAAAAGGTTCAATATCATCAATAGCCACTAGGGAAAGCAACTCAAAACCACAATGAAATTTTAAGTCAACCATGTCAGAATGGCTAAAACCTAAAACACAGAGAGTAAGAGTAGCGGAGATGAGGAAAGTGGGGAGCCCTTACACAGTGTGGGTGGAAATGCGGATTAGTGAAGCCATTGCAGGAAATAATGTGGAACTCTCTTTACAAAACCAGAAATAGACTTATCAAATGGTCCAGCAATCCCAAGACATAAATATCACAGACATGCCCACACCATTGTGAGTATAGCAGCACTGTTCACAGGGACCAAGCGCTGGAATCAACCAAGGTGCCTCCATCACACACAGAGACCAGCACGTGTGGTCTGCATGCACAATGGACTAGATTCAGCCAGAACAGAGTGAAATTCTCCCATGTGCAGCAAAACGAATGCAACTGGAGGATATCATGTTAAGTAAAATAAACCAGACACAGAATGACAAATACTGCATGTTCTTCTAATAAATAGGAGTCCAATTTTTTTTAAAAAAAAGAAGACAAAATAATAAAATACCTGTGTAGATTAGCACTTCAGAAAATACAGTTTTGTAAAACTCTGTTTTAAAAACTTTGTCTAACCAATGGTTAAGAATGTCATCCAGGGCCCGGCGGCGTGGCCTAGCGGCTAAAGTCCTCGCCTTGAACGCCCCGGGATCCCATTAGGGCGCCGGTTCTAATCCCGGCAGCTCCACTTCCCATCCAGCTCCCTGCTTGTCACCTGGGAAAGCAGTCAAGGACGGCCCAATGCATTGGGACACTGCACCCGCGTGGGAGACCCGAAAGAGGTTCCTGGTTCCCGGCTTCGGATCGGCATGCACCAGCCGTTGCGGCTCACTTGGGGAATGAATCATCGGACGGAGGATCTTCCTCTCTGTCTCTCCTCCTCTCTGTATATCTGACTTTGTAATAAAATAAATAAATCTTTAAAAAAAAAAAAAAAGAATGTCATCCAACTACAGTTGTAATGATCTGTGATTACTTTAAAATCTGCTGTATAGAAGTGAATGGTTGGGCTCAATGCCATAGCCTAGCAGCTAAAGTCCTTACCTTGCATGCACTGGGAATATGCATATGGCCCATATGGCCACAGGTTCTAATCCCAGCCACCCCACTTCCCATCCAGCTCCCTGCCTGTGGCTTCAGAAAGCAGTCAAGGACAGCCCAGTGCCTTGGGACCCTGCACCTGTGTGAGAGACCTGGAAGAGGCTCTGGGCTTCTGGCTTCGGATCAGCACAGCTCTAACCATTGTGGCCACTTGGGAAGTGAATCATTGGACAGAAGATCTTCCTCTCTGTCTCTCCTCCTCCTCTCTGTAGATGTGACTGTCCAATAAAAATAAAATAAATCTTTATAAAAAAAAAAAGAAGTGAATGATCACTTTTCACTCAACTACTATTTATAACTGTTATTTAGATTCCCATGAAACTAGGGTCTATTGCTTTTTATTCATTAAACTTATTTGCTGAACTACTAGACTTACTTTACTGTAACACAAATTTTAAAGTTGTCATTTCAAAAACTAAAAAAAAAAAAAAATGGAGAGACGGAGGGAGAGAGAAAGAGAAGTAGGAGAGACTGGAGAGGGAGGGAGGGTGGGGAGGAGGAATCGAGCATCATATCCTTAGAATTGCATTTACGAATTATGGTGAATCTGCTTAAAGCTAATTGTTTTTTAAAATCATATATAGATAAAAGAAAGAGCAACCACCGAAGTATAATCAGATGGGATCTTGGGAATGGCCTGGCACAATTTCCTACTTTTATATCCAAAGGCACTAAGGCTGTTGATCTATGCATTTTGTGTAATTTCGTGAAGCCAAAGCTCAAAATCCAACTGAAAACTACTGCCCTCTTTGGCAGCGTGGCAGCCAATAGAGAGAGTTACCTGGGGTCTGGGCTGCATCTCTGCCTTCCTGGCTGATGCTCGGCCCCTGCTGAGCCACTGGAGCACACGGGCCTGCACACCACTCCCCACACACCACTACACACCATGCTGCTCCCTCTCCTCGCAATGTCCCTTTCCCAGCTACCTGCACAGCTCGTGCCCACACCTTCTTCAAGCCACAGCTCAGCAGTCACCTACCGGACAAGATTAACTCTGGCCACCTGGCTTACATGTCACCTCAGAAAAAAAAAACACACACACACTTGCCTCCCTTACCTGGCTTATCTTTTCCCATGGCGTTCCGCACCTTCAAGCTGACCATGTCTTCCTCCTCTCTTCCCTGTTTCTCAGGTCACCTGGTGTCGGGAGCACTGCACGTGTGCCCTAACATGGCGCTGAGACCTCTCCTCCACCCGGAGCTTGGCGGTACACAGGTTTCAGGAAGTGCCTTCTGATTGGCCTGTAGCTGCATGCTTAGTGCGTGTGCTACGCGTGATCAGAGCCATGATTGGCGTGCCTGCTGCGTGCAACGGTGACGGGGCGGGGACGGAAGACGGAAGACGGAAGATGGACGGAGACGAAGATGGAGACGGACGGACGGACGAACGGAAACGGAGGACAGAGTACGACTGGGACAGACGGACGGACGGCTGAAAGAAGAAGACTAGGGGTGACGAGAAGGTTGGGGAATAAAGCAGAGGTTAACGGAAGAAAAACGGGAGGTAGTAGAAGTCCAGTCGACCCGCTGGGAAACGGACTGGTTGGAAGAATAAAGTGCCTCAAGATATAGAAACTGGAGTGTCGGGTGAATTCTTCTGCGGGACGGAAGACCCCGACAACCTGGGAGTCTTACAAGCCTGGTGACTTCTTTGTCTCTATCTACATGTAGCCCAAGACGTAAAACAGAGCCCAGTACCTGACAGCAACTTTGTGGGAACGTGCTAAATGGATGAATCCATGAGTTTTCAATAAGGATTATTTCATTTTTTTATGGCAGCTTCAAATGGCTAGACCATATCTTTTTAATTTACTTCATATACTAGCACTTCTTGTATTACAGGTAGAGGCTATTAAAACTGACCTCAGCAAACAGGAACAATGGAGCGGGAGACATAAAATAAGGGGTACACATCAATGTAGGCCAAAAAGGATTAGGCAAATTCATTGTTAACCTGAGTGAGAAAAGCACGAAAGGTACAGAACAGAAGCTTGACATGTGAATCTAATTGTAGGCCACAGCTCTTAAGTGTGGGCGACTGTGTGCGAGCTCTGTTTGTAATCATACTTCGTAAGCCATTGTGTTTGTTCATCCTTCTTCTCGCCTAGATTTACAGCTGAGTTTTCTAGAGGCTGATCTGCGTTAGCACAGCGGAGTGAACAGAGAACCAGATGTAAGGGTTCGGCAGAATTCTGTAAAGCCAGACATTGAACTCAGCCCCAAAATATAAATAATACTGTTCTCGCTCTGTTTTCCTTTGTAGATGAGGCTGAGTTTCCTTCAAATGGTATTGGTAGCATTGCAACAGTACAGCGTGCACGAATGCACATGATAGCATTATTTTTGTAAATAAACCCAGGAAGGAGCCTTTTACGTACTTACCAGCCTTAATTTCTAAAATTGAAACTGAAGCAATAAAACCATTTTAAACAAAAGTTCCTTGATGTCCTTCGATAGTGCAGAAGCATCCTGGTACTCTCGGGAGAATGCTCATGTGCAGTGATAGCAAGCTGCACCTACAAAGTCCGACATCCCACCCAGTGAAAGGTCCTGACAAGACCAGCACAGCAGTCAGTGTAGACGGACACCAGGCAGGTCAAACCCCCTTACATCAGAGCACGGTGGCCATGCAGCCACGAAGCGAGAAGCCGCTGTCTTGCTGAGGGTGTAACTCTGAGGCCAGCTGGCCTGATGTTGACTCTCGCCTCCAGCTGCGTGAACCTGTGCATTTTCCCATCTGCAAAATAATAGCAGAAATGATGGAGTCATCTTGACAAATAAATGACTTTGTATACAAAAAAAAAAAACTTGAAAGACTGGTTGGCAAGTTACAATCTTATAGCAATGTTGGTTGTCAGGATTACTGCTTTTGTGTCCAGAACTATTCACATTTATTAAGAAAAGGGGAAAATAAAAAAAGAACAGTCTTACAAGGTTGCATCACAGTGAATGGAAATCAAACAAACACACAAAAACAATAAAAATGCAATCTTCAGTCATGTTGAAGGTTGGGAACAAACAGCTGTGATGGGGTGTAGAATTCCTGGATGGCAGATGCCTGCGTTGACAGACTGGTCGCAGAAGAGTGTTCTGACACTGAATACATGTGAGTTATCCACAGGAGGTAGCCAGGTAAAGAAAATTAAGAAGATAATCTTGTTAAGTAACTGTAGCTGAAAGATAATGGAGTCTGATAGCACAGGGGTAAGGCCACCAAAAGAACTAGATTTTTTTCCTGTTTTCTGTGGGAAAGCATTAAAGGCATTAAGCCTTACATTACATCACTACACTTGGCAACGGAGGCAAAGGGGGAGTGAGAGTGAGCAAAACAGACGGACTGGTAGGAGGTTTATTAAAAGGCCCGGTGCCATAGCCTAGAGGCTAAAGTCCTTGCCTTGAACACGCCGGGATCCCATATGGGCACTGATTCCTATTCTCTGGTGGTCTGGCTTCCCATCCAGCTCCCTGCCTGTAGCCTGGGAAGACAGTCAAGGACGGCCCAAAGGCTCCTGGATTTGGATGAGCTCAGCTCTGGCCATTGTGGCCACCTGGGGAGTCAATCAGCAGGTGGAATATCTTCCTCTCTGTCTCTCCTCCTCCTCTCTGCCTATCTGACTTTCCAATACAAAATAAAAATAAATCTTTAAGAAAAGAAAAAAACAATGGTGATTTAAACAAAAAAGTAATAGTGAGGGTGGTGTGTTCATATCTAGCATGTATTTTAGAAGTGGACCTCATCAAGTTTACATAGATGTAAGATGTGGATCAAGGGGCCATGATGGTGGTGTAGAGGGTCGAGACACAGCTTGCAATGCTGGAATCCCGCACTGGAGCAGCAATTCAAGTCGGTCACTTTGCTTCCTGTCCAGCTCTCTGCTATCGTGCCTGAGAAAGCAGTCAAAGATAGCCCAAGTACTGAGATCCCACCACCCATGTGGGAAACTACAACTAAGTCCCTGGCCCTTCGCTTCCTTCTAATCCAATCACTGCCGTTGTGGCTATGTGGAGAGTGAACCAGCAGACGGAAGATCTCTTTCAAGCTGTCTTTCCCCCTCTCTCTCTGTCAATCTGCCTTTCAAATAAATAAATAAATAAATAAATCTTTAAATTGAAAAAGATGCCATTAGGACCTGAAACAGTAGCCTAGCAGCTAAAGTCCTTGTTTTGCACACACTGGGATCCCATATGGGTGCCAGTTCTAAGCCAGGCTTCTCCGCTTCCCATCCAGCTCCCAGCTTGTGGCCTGGAAAAGCAGTAGAGGATGGCCCAAAGCCTTTGGACCCTGTTGTGGGAGTCCCAGAAAAGACTCCTGGCTCCTGACTTTGGATCGGCTTAGCTCTGGCCGCTGTGGCCACTTGGAGAGTGAATTAGCAGACAAAAAATCTTCCTCTCTGTTTCTCCTCTTCTCTGTATATCTGAATTTCCAATTTAAAAATGCAGCTAAGGAAATCCAAAATGTTATCTAAATTTCAGGCTTGAACCCTGAATGAATATTGGTATTGCTTATTGAAGTTATCTTGGAACAGAGAAAATTTAAATAGAAAATTAATTATTTTGCCATGATTTTGTTGATTTGGGAACATTAGAAAAGAATTTCAAGTAAATAAGTGGATCAATATAAATAAAAACCACACTGAGGTTTCACCTAACTCAGTGAGGTCGGCCTACATTCAGGGATTTACTGACAACACCTGCTGACATGGATGTGGGGGAAAGGCACTCTCTACTGTGGGTGGGAGTGCAGGCTAGTGCAGGACTATGCAAATCAGCATGGAGAGTCCTAAGAGAACTAAAAATTAATCTGCCCTGGGCTCGGCAGCATGGCCTAGTGACTAAGGTCCTCGCCTTGATCCCATATGGCCACTGGTTCTAATCCCGGCAGCTCCACTTCCTCTCTATCTCTCCTCCTCTCAGTCTATCTGACTTTGTAATATAAATCTTTAAAAAAAAAATTGATCTGCCCTATGACCCTGCTATCCCACTCCTGGGAATATATCCAAAGAAAATGAAATCTGCATATGAGAAACTAATATGCAACCACGTATTTATGGCAGAGCAATCCACAGTAATGAAACCAAGGAAACATCCCAGATGTCCAGGGAAAGAAGAATGGATAAAGAAACTGGCAAATCTACTCCATGGAATACTACATATCCATTAAGAATAATGAATTGCTACCTTTTTTAATTCTCATTTTCCATTTTAAAGTTGTGTAGGTATGGGACTTCCGCTGTTCCTCCCTTTCTTCCCTCAAAATTCTACAATTTGCAACAAAATGATCCCAACTTGAGACCATTATGCTCAGTGAAATAAGTCAATCCTAATAGGGCAAATATCTTATGTTCTCTCTGGTATAAGGCAATATTCATGCAAAGTACAAAACAAACATATAAGTGAGCATGAATATGCACATATTCTCACAGAGGAACTGTACGATGGAGACTAGCATAGCAGGAAGTGAAAATCCATTGCAGTATGCATCTCTACTCCTAAATAAAATGAGGATGCCCAGTGAAACAGTTAAATATATGTTGATAATATGATGCTAGCCTTTCTGCCTTTGTCTATACCTGGTTGCCATCATGTACTCAAGAAGCAGAATTTTAAACTTGTAAATGATTATGATCATATGGGGAGATGGTGGGAGAAGTAAAACGGGGATGGCAGAAGGGGAGGTTACAGGGGAAATCCCTATACCTACAAATTGTAATATAGACAGCAATTCAAATTATTTAAAAAGACAAAATAAGCTAGTCAATGAGTTGGACTCATAGGGTCAGGAGTTCACACACTGAGGAATCATTAGTATGTGGTTAATATTTAAGTCAATGAGTTGTTGAAATCAATAGAAATAGAGTGTAATGGGTCAGGCATGGTAGCCTAGCAACTAAAGTCCTCGCCTTGAACGCGCTGGGGTTCCATTGGGTGCCGGTTCTAATCCCGGCTGCTCCATTTCCCATCCAGCTCCCTGCTTGTGGCCTGGGAAAGCAGTCGAGGACAGCCCAAAGCCTTGGGACCTTGAACCTCGTGGGAGACCTGGAGGAGGTACTGGCTCCTGGCTTTGGATTGGCACAGCTCCAGCTGTTGCGGCCACTTAGGAAGTGAATCAGCAGATGGAAGACCTTTCTCTATGTCTCTCTTTCTCTCTGTATATCTGACTTTTCAATAAGAATGAATAAATCTTTTTTTAAAAAAAATGAAGAAATAGAGTGCAATAAAAAAGCAGTAAGCTCAGGCTCTGGGCAACAATATAAAAAGATTGGTCATCAAGTGAGTCAGAAAAAAAAAAAACAGGAGCCAGTGAAATACCCAGAAAACCAAGAGGATGTGGTGCCATGTATTCCAGCAGGACAAAGTGATTGCAAGAGAATATCTATAATTCATACTACCAAGAGATCCTCTAGGGTAAGAACCAAAAAATGGACCTCTGGCAAAGATGAGTGACCTCCTTCAGGTTTCCTGGGGTAGAGTGCCAAGGACAAAGGCCCAGCTGGAGTGGCTAAAGGTGATGCCAGAAGATGATGAAGCAAAAACAGACGTCCTTGTGTTGCAAACATTTTAAACCACAGAGAGGAGACAGCAAGAGCTTATCACAAGATCTAAAAGAGACTTTAATAAACGTGGGAATGAGGCGACAAAAGGTGCTAATGGATGCTGAAAAACTGCAGTGACAGATCGTGAAGTCCTGATAAAGACTGTCAGAGTGGTTACAGTGCAACCAATGGCCCCATGGAAAGATGAAGAGTCTGAAGTTTTGTTGGCATTGGGAATCAGTCATTGGTGATGAAGAGATGTGGACCGTGGTTTTGTAAGCAGTGAGCTGGAGTAAGGAGTTCAAAGATGGGAAGGGCCACAGCATGCAGGGAGTTCTACATCTGGGTGTCAGGGCGGTCAAGTTTCAGTGAAGAGAAGAACGCAAGACACACTGAAGAGACTACGTAAAAAGTCGGATACTTCAAGTTGGGTGGCAGAACTTCAAAAGAGCTTATCCTGTGGAAAGGAAGGTCTGAAAGTCATGAACAGCAGCAGGAACCCCACAAACAGTCCTAAATCCTAAGGGCGTGGATAGATAAGAACTTTCATCTTAGGTGACAGACCATGGAAGGAGTAATTGTTAAGTTGATGTCAGAGTAAACTGAAGGAAATGTTTCCAGGCACAGTTGAGGACTTAGAAGAATTTTTTTAAAGGGAGGGGGGACCAGCACAATGGCTTGTTTGGCCAATCTTTTCCCTTCAAGTGCAGGGATCACATATGGGCACTGATTTCGTCCCCTGTCTGCTTCACTTCCCACCCAGCTCCCTGCTTGTGACCTGGTAAGGCAGGCGAGGATGGCCCAAAGCCCTGGGACTCTGCACTCATGTGGGAGATCCAGAAGAAGCTCCTGGCCCCTGACCACTGGCTCCCCGGTTTTTGATAGGCTAAGCTCTCACCATCGCAGCCACTTGGGGAGTGAACCCGTGGACAGAAGATCTTTGTCTCTCCTCTCTGTATACCTGCCTTCCCAATCTAAATAAATAAATCTTTTAAAAAGAGAGAGAGAAGTGGAAGGTTTAGAGAGGAAGGGCTGAGCATTAGCACAGAACATAAGATATTGGGGAAATAAGTCTATGGGATGAAGGTTTATAACAGTTATGTGATTGTGATGGTGACTGGAGAAAGCTAACACGTGAGGCGTAGCATATTTGACTTTGGAGTCTTTTAGTTGGAAAGGCCTGCGGTGGCCTGGAGAGCAGTTGGCTCTCAGAGCGTGTAGAAGCTGAGTGTGCAGGTAGCTGTCTGGCCGGCAGCAGGGCATGGGAGGCGAACACACCGAGGGGCTGGCCTTGGTGACAGACACGGTTATGGCACTTGAAGGATGAGACTTCAGAGCAGTCAATCTGTGACAGCACTTACGTCTGGGGTCTGAACACTGCATAGTAGGTATCTCACCTCGTGGATTTGAGAAAGGCATTGATCTTCCAATTAAAATCTGTAAATATCATTATGATCTTTGTTCCACAGACGAAAAGAGTCCAGCTAAAACACCTCACGGAATTGTACTTTTCTGTTCAGACTGGGTTTTCAAGCAGAGAACCCAAACCTTCTGACAACTCAAGCACTGACATGATCAATCCTTAATCTTTTAGCTGCAAACCAGACACTAAGGAAGGGTTCATGGAAATTGTATAATATAGGAAAAAATTAAGCAGGCTCATCAAAATTTTTCATACCAAAATAACCCCAACTTTAATCCCTCTTCCCACAAACTGTGTGCAGCACCCTCCTATTTGTGGCTGGGGGACAATGTGTTTTCCTCTAATTCTCTTAGGGATGTTTTTGCTAAGAGTCCCTTTACCATTTCTGGACACTCTCTGTAACAATCTCAGGTTGTCTAGGCAAAAAAGAATAGGGAAATAGTACACTCTGTTGTTGTTGTTGTTGAGTTAAGCTTGAAGCTGCGGAAAGAGGAAGCCTTCGTACAGACCCTGCAGGTTAAGCACCATCTGAATTGGAACCAACAGGACGTCACTGGAGCTGATGCCAGAAACCATACTGAATTTGGGGGTATCCCAGTATCATCTCAGGTCAAGCTATTGACCTGGTAAAATGAAAGGCTCGCTTCAAGCGTTTTAATGTTTTAATCGTTCTGCTCTCTGTACCCCAGGGGACTTTCTTGGCGAAGCTGACCAACTGAGCTACGTTTACAAATCAACAAGCCCTGCCAGTTTTCTCTTATGTGCCCAGGGCTGCCAGTACTCTAGTAAGTGCCAGGAAATGGACTGAAACAGATGGCAGGAAATGCATTTGGCCTCTGGTGTCAAAAAAAGGTTTGTGAAGCAATTACTGGGTAGAACGCCCACTTCCCTGGTTCTCTGATGAAGAAAGTGAATAGAAAAGCCCCAGGGAGAATTAAAACACACCTTGGGGGAGGGGGGACATAGTGAGATAGTTGCTCACAATAGAATAACCACCTGAAAACTTGATTTATTTTTTAAGTCTCATTTTCTGTTGGAAAGCAAGTGCTAGAAAAATATTCTTTCTATCCTGGCTCATTCTCTGCCTCCACATGAAGGGACAAAGCCAATGTAAGGAGAATACAAGATTGCTGTCTACAGAAATGAAGCTAGGTTAAGTCCAAGGGCACCCAGGGCACAGCTTCGTCAACTCCCTCAGCGCTATCAAGTCACTTTGCAGCGCTCGGCATGTGCGGTTTCATGCCTGGACGCCAAGCTCTGAGCACTCTGCTTAGCTCAGTTCTCAGCACCTTCTACTACTGAGACTCACGGCAGCTCTGCTCCAATGGAAAGTGAAGGCCTTATTTCCTCACCAAGACATTCAAAAGAATAAAGATGTATTTTAAACCTTAAACTAGATTTTAGGCAACAGATTTTTTGCTTTGTTTTGTTTTAAGGTAGAGAACTGTATAAAAATCTTCCATCCACTATTTTCACTTCCAGAATGCCCACCATGGCCCAGGCTGATCTAGTCCAGGAGCCTCTAACTCATTTCCAGAGTGTCCCACCAGGGTGACAGGAATTCAAGTATCTGAGCCATCACGGGCTGCCTCCTGGGGTGTACCTTAGCAGAAACTGGAATCAGAAGCAGAGATGGGATTTGAACCCATGGGTGCTGCCATGAGATACAGGCCTCCCAAATGGTGCCTTAACCACTGGACCCAAAACCTTCCTCTGAGGTTAAATTTACAGCAATATTGACAGTTCAAAGTATACCACTTACCAATGACACTAAGAACTCCTTCATACAATGATTTTTTTTAACATGGTAAACATTGGGGTAGTGTTTGCTTTTTTTTTTTTTTTAAGATTTATTCATTTTATTACAGCCAGATATACACAGAGGAGGAGAGACAGAGAGGAAGATCTTCCGTCCGATGATTCACTCCCCAAGTGAGCCGCAACGGGCCTTTACGCGCTGATCCGAAGCCGGGAACCTGGAACCTCTTCCGGGTCTCCCACGCGGTGCAGTGTCCCAATGCATTGGGCCGTCCTCAACTGCTTTCCCAGGCCACAAGCAGGGAGCTGGATGGGAAGTGGAGCTGCCGGGATTAGAACCGGCGCCCATATGGGATCCCGGGGCTTTCAAGGCGAGGACTTTAGCCGCTAGGCCATCATGCCGCCGGGCCCAGTGTTTGCTTTTTTATTATGAAAAGCTTTAAGCAATGTTAAGAACAAACGCTGTAAAAACATTTTAAGGGCCTGGCTCAGTAGCCTAGTGGCTAAATCCTCACCTTGCATCTACCAGGATACCATATGGGCACTGATTCGTGTTCCAGCTGCTCCACTATCCATCCACCTTCCCACTTGTAGCCTGGGAAAACAGCCAATGATGGACCAAAGCCTTGAAACCCTGTACCCACATAGGAGATCCATAGGAGGCTTTTCTTTATCGTGGAAGAATTTTTATTTCATTCTCAAAGACAAAGGAAAGCTTTGCTGGGTACATTATTGCTTTAAGAATCTCTTTGGGCCTGTAGGATTTCCACTCAGAAGTCAGCTCTGAGTTTGATTGCCATTCCTATATAGATCAATTAATTTTTTCACGTGCACACATAAGGATCTTTTCCTTATGTTCAATTGAAGAGAGCTTGGTGATCATGAGTTGTGGTGAAGATTGTTTTTGGTCAACCCTGTTGGGAGTTCTGTGCCCCTCCTGGATGCTGTTTCCCTTTATTATTTCATTGAATAACTTTCTAAACCCAGCTTCTCTTTCTAAGCCTTCTGGAACTCCCATAACTATTATATTTGGCCTTTTAATAGTGTCTCTTAATTCTTGAATACTTTTTTATCTTGACACAGCTCTGCTTCCATCTTTTTGATTGTTTCCCCATTGTGACAAGATATATCTTCCAATTCTGAGATTCTTTCTGCTACCTCCTTCATTCTATTAATGAGACTTTCTACTGAATTTTTAATTTACTCTATTGTGTCCTTCATTTTGTTTCAGTGTTGCTATTTCCTATGTGACATATTACTTCAATTTCTGCATGTGCTTCTCGTTGTTGATGAGAAGCTTTATAACAAGTGTTTTGAATTCTGTGTCCCCCCATTTTCTTGATATATTCTTCAGGGTTGGTAAAGGCTTTTGCTTCTTTGCAGGGAAGTTTTCAGTAATATATATGTTGTGCCTCTGTGTCTTCTTTTGCTCTTGGTCATTGTACTTCTGGTTAGCAGATTCTCCGCCTTAGGGCATGTTTTTAAGTTGTATCATGCACAGGTCTACAATTCAATTCTAGTTATTGTGGTTGTTACACGGTTCTTTGCAGCCACATGTGCCGCTCCCTCCAGTGAGTTCCAGGTCTGGGTTCTTCTGTTAGACTTCCACCACAGTCTCCATAGCTCCAGCTCCTTGGTCACCTCTTGCCACCTCCTGTGATCCCATGCCATGGGCTGCACCATTGTCTGTATAGCCTTTCTCCCACTTCTGATTCAAGTAATTCCCAGGATTAGGGAAACACCAGGTGTCCTAAATAACTAGGTTATTGTTGGTGCTGACATTGCTGGAACCTGTTGGCCTGTAGGTCTGAGGGCCGCATGCACCTTTTTGACTTTTGATTTTTATGTGGGACCATTGCAATGCACTGAGCTCAGAGAGTTCAGTCCTAGCTCAGTGCAGCTCATTGTTGTCCCTCCAATCTCAAAGCCTTTGAGATCTGATGGCCACTTGCTGGAGTCCAGCTCCGGCCGAGGTTCGGAGCTCGGGAAGGGTGCGTGGATGAGGCGTGAAGAGAGAAAGAAAGGAGACGGACCACCAGATTCCTTGATCGTCGTGGACTAAGCGAGAAAGCTGTCCGCTTTATTTATACAGAAGCAGTACAAAGTTTTTTCTTAGGGGCATATTGACATAGCTTCAGGGGGGCACAATTTACAACTTCTTGAGAAATGATTGAGGAAGGATTCCATATTCCTTGCTTATCTTGGCTTGTCAGTCTTCATCTGCTCTCCTCAGGTCTGGACTATAACCTAGGCGCCTCCTGTGTCAACCAGACCCCTATCTTGTATGAGTTAAAAGGTCTGGGGCCTTGGTCTATGGGGATCGGGGTTATTGACATTAGTTGGCCATTAGGTCTGTAAGCTCACACAGTTTGTTAAAGCAAGGGTAATAACGGTGGAAAGAATTGCAGTTAGCAATGAGCTAAGTTACTCTATTTAAGTTTCAACTCTACAATGGATGAGTGAGTGTTTCCAAAGACAATTCTACAAATTGTTTCAGTATTAGACAAGGCATTATCCATTCCAACGTTGCAACCAAGAGTTTCTCAGTAGACAACACATCTTATACAGTAATACACTCCTAATACAATTCTTATTCAACTTATCTATCACTAAATGGGAGAAATACATCAAGAGAGAAAAAACATGAAGATCTAAGACAAAAAGTTATAAACATCATATTCCTCTACAACTGCAGGCTCTACAACTTCATTAGTGATCAAACAATAATCAAAAATATATCTTTATGATGTTAGTGAAATCACCCTGTATTTCCTCTAGCTAAAAATTTATGAAAACAACTAAAACAACTACATTTTCTATATTCTAAAGAATTGCAAGGACAGGCTAACCTTTAAGACCACAGTAACTATATTTTTTTGCCTTAGCAGGATAGGCTTCAGGGTTACAGTAGCTATATTCTTCGTCATAGCAGGATGACCTTCAGGGTCACAGTAACTATATTCTTTGTCATAGCAGAATGACCTTTAGGGTCACAGTAACAGGATAACTTTTAGGGTCCCTCTTATCAAGCCATTTCCTAGAAAGCATGATAAATATCTGGGCCAGATTTTCTGGCAATGGGTAAACAGCACAGACTTAATTATACTCCTGTGTGTAGTTAAAGGCCCACTCACCAGGACATCCTCAGTAACATTAACTCTTAAGCTCACATTGGTTGTAAAATCCATCTCACAGGGGCAGACAATGCCTCAATAGATTACAAAATTCTTAGTGGGGTGGTTGAGTGCCCATGCGAAGGGAGGTGAAAACTGCGTCAAGGTGGTCAGAGATGAATCCACTTAGCCCTGCTAAGCAGCTGGTAGCTCCCCGGGCCCTGCCAGTCAGGAAGCTGTTCTCTTCACACCTTCGTGTTTTTCACACCTACTGCATGGACCCCATCAGCCACTGGTGGTGTTCTTGATCTGCTGGCTGTTAGGTCTGGGGGCTACATGGACCTATTTTAGGTAAAACTTGTAGGATATCTCATCAGTGTAATTCACTGAGCCAGAAATGCGTTTACTCCCAGTTTAGTCCATATGCAGTCCTATCCTATAGCCTTTGTCCCCCCACCCCCACCCCCGCCATACGAAATGGTGCCTGATGTGGCTCTAGTGGAGGTGTGGGCTGTGAAATCTCCACTGATCCCACACCGCTTGTTTGGGATCTGCTGTTCTGTCTCTGGTCCTGGTCAGATCAAACAAATCATCAGGATAGGAAGTTCTTTGTCTGGGTTCACCTACTGATTTTCTGGTGAACTCTCTTTCCCACCTGGCTGGTGATGGAGCTTTGGCCACCACTGGTGCTTGGATCACTGTTCAATGGCTACCACTACAGTATCTAGTCACTGCAACACCACACCATTGTCTCTGCTGTTTTCCTGTGAGTCTCCTCATTCCATTTAGGAACAGGAAAAATACAAGAAGCCTCCAATAAGTTCACAGAAAATATATATTTATGAACTATATGTGTATTTAAATTTTTGTACCATAATAAGCTTTCTTCGAAAAGATTATTGGGTGGGGGAGTCAGATTTACACAGTGAAGGAGAGACTAAGATCTTCCATCCACTGGTTCACTCCCAAGCAGCCGCGATGGCCAGAGCTGAGCCAATCGAAAACGAGGAGCCAGGAGCTTCCTCTGGGTCTCTGACACAGGTGCAGGATCCCAAGGCTTTGAGCCATCATCAACTACTTTCCCAGGGCACAAGCAGGAAGCTGATGGGAAGTGGGGTAGATGGGACAAACCGGCACCCGTATAGAATCCTAGCAATAGCAAAGAAAGGACTTTAGCCACTAGGCTACTGTGCCTGGCCCCCAAAATAAGCTTTTAAAAGTGATTTATTTTCTGGGGGCCTGGCCAGGTTTGGTTGCAATAAAAACAGTACAAAACACAAAATGCCAAGGTGAAATAGCCTGTGCCAGTAGGAAATGCAGCACCCAACCAGCACACCTCCCACCGGTTTAGGTGAGGGACGAGTGTGTGATGGGCAGAGCCGGGAAGAGCTGCAATACTCATTGGTTCCAATGGAGGTCAGGGCTCAGAACAGAACCAACCCAGGGGTTACAACCACCAGCTGATCGGAGTGATGGACTGTGGCGGGTACTGTGCTTACTAGTAGTGCATGTAGGAGCCTGGACTGGGAACACCTCAAGTTTCTTTGGGGATTCCCCTGAACAAAATGGAAGGATCAAAACATTAACCAAGAAAAGATAGAAGATGGAGTAGACCAATCAACCACCTCAGCTATGTTTGCAGCGAAAAACTGGACAAGGGGAAACTCTAAGATGGACTATGTCAATCAGTGGACTCTGCACCAGTCTCAACGTACCTGGATTGTTGCTGATGATATGTTGGAGCTTCTAATTGATCGAGGTGACGCTCTGCTGGCTCTGCCTTCAAACCTGAGAGGGCCTCCCTAAGACGCCGTTGAATTTGACTGGACAGTGGGATGCTGGACTCTGTATGGTGAGAGCTTGTAATTAGGGAATCCCAACAGAACTTGAGCTGTGGTTATGCATCAAGGTGAAGGAATTCACCATGGGGGAAGGGTTTGGGGTGAAGGGGGGAGAATCCCAGTACCTATGAAATTGTGTCATGTAATACAATGTAATTAATGAATAAATGAGTAGAAAAAAAATTATGAAAAAAGTGATTTATTTTCATTTTATTTGAAAGGTAGAGGAAAGAGACAGAGAGAGATCTTCCATAAACCCAGGTATGCTGATATGGGACATATATACCATATCAGCATTCAGTGTCTTACTCAGTATTTTTTTATTATTATTAGAAATTCAGATTTAGGCCCGGTGGTGTGGCCTAGCGGCTAAAGTCCTCGCCTTGAAAGCCCCGAGATCCCATATGGGCGCCAGTTCTAATCCTGGCACCTCCACTCCCATCCAGCTCCCTGCTTGTGGCCTGGGAAAGCAGTTGAGGACGGCCCAAAGCATTGGGACACTGCACCCGCGTGGGAGACCCGGAAGAGGTTCCTGGTTCCCGGCTTCGGATCGGCGCGCATCAGCCCGTTGCGGCTCGCTTGGGGAGTGAATCATCAGACGGAAGATCTTCCTCTGTCTCTCCTCCTCTGTGTATATCCTGCTGCAATAAAATGAATAAATCTTTAAAAAAAAAAAAAAGAAAAGAAATTCAGATTTCAAGAAAAAGAAGGAGAGACAGAGAGAAAGATCTTCCATCTGCTGGTCCATTCCCCAAGTTGCTTCATTGGCCTGAGCTGATCCTAAGCCAGGAGCTAAAAGCTTCTTCCAAGTTACCCATGCAGGTGCAAGGTCCCAAGTACACAAGCAGGGAACTGGATGAGAAATGGAGCAGCCAGGACATGAACCGACACCTATATGGGATCTCAGTCATGCAAGGTGAGGAATTGAGCCATTGTGCCAGGCCCACGCTCAGTATCTTTTTTTTTTTTTTAAAGATTTTATTATTATTGCAAAGCCGGATATACAAAGGAGGAGAAACAGAGAAGAAGATCTTCCATCCGATGATTCAATCCCCAAGTGAGCCGCAACGGGCCGGTGCGCGCCGATCTGATGCCGGGAACCTGGAACCTCTTCCGGGTCTCCCACGCGGGTGCAGGGTCCCAATGCATTGGGCCGTCCTCAACTGCTTTCCCAGGCCACAAGCAGGGAGCTGGATGGGAAGTGGAGCTGCCGGGATTAGAACTGGCGCCCATATGGGATCCCGGCGTGTTCAAGGCGAGGACTTTTAGCCCTAGGCCACGCTGCCAGGCCAACACACTCAGTATCTTAACTGCTAAATCAAATGCCCACCTGGTAGACTTGCCTCTTAGCTCAATTGTCTGTGAAATACAATCCCTGTTCTTGACCACTTTCTCCTCTTCTGAAGAGCCCGTGGCCCTAAGCCATGCCTTGACTGAACGCCAGTGGCAGGCAATCCCTCACAGGCTAGCATGGCTAGTTCTGCCTCCTTAGCTGGACCCACTCAGGCACATCTCAGTGTCTGTAATTGCCCAGTTGGTTTCAGAAAGCTGATAGACAGTGAGGTTCTTCACACTAAAGCTGTGGCTCCCACACTCTAGGTTCATCGGCATAAGATGACCTTTACAAATGTTGTGTTACAAAACAGATTTACCAGCTCTGGTCCAGTAGTGCAGCGAATAAAATCACTTCCTGTGAAGCTGGCATTCCATATGGACAACAGGTCAACTCCCAGCTGCTCTACTTCTCATACAACTCCATGCTCTGTACTTGACAAAGCAGCAGGCGATAGCTCAAGTGCTTGGACCCCCGCACTCAAGTGGGAGACTTGGAAGAAATTCCTGGCTCCAGGCTTCAGATTAGCCCATTGCAACCATTTCAGGAATGAATCAGTGGATAGAAGATCTCTCTCTCTCTCTCTCTCTCTCTCCTTTTACTCTTTCTCTAACTCTGCCTTTCAAAAGAATACATCTTTTTTTTTAAAAAATGGATTCATCATGTGCTGTATTAAGCTAGCTGTTACATACACAAGCCAGGGTTGCTCTCTGACCCCTTACAATCTGAAGCTTTGTTTCTGCTCCTGTGAGACCTGCTTCCATTCCTGCTGCGATGAAGCAGTTCCCCAGTTGGCCGCAGCAGACATCCTAATTGGACCTTCGGCAGCCACGAAAATGCCTACTCCAGGGCTCCATGTCAGACATATGGAGTAAGAATCACTGAATCTGAAATCAAGCCATGTAAATTTTTAACAAATTTCACAAATGATTCTGCTACTAACTGGAATCTGGAAATAACCGTATCATGGTGATCTCAGTGAAATGATCTTTCATCTTAACATTTTATCTTAATGATGATACAATTGGCTTACAAGAAAATTCATCCAGGTGTAGGAGACACTTTGAGAGTTTGGGAAATTGTGTAGGCTTGGACAGCCAAGCACATCAAGATGTGGGCATGTCCTTAACGCCCAAATCTCTTTGTCTGCATCTATATTCTGTCCCTCACTAACTCATAGCCTCAATCACTGGCCTGCTTCCTGTCACTGTCATTTTGCACTTTCTAGCACTTCATCTACATGGAAATACATGTTGTGCCACCTTCCTGTGTGGCTTCACCCATTTAATAGAAAGATTTTAACATCCACCCATGAAATACAAATATTTCACTCTTCTGTGTAAAGAAGCAAGATTCCCATTTGGCCACAAAGAACTGCATTTTGTTTTTTAATAGCTGAGTAGTATTCCACGAAGTAGATGCTAAGGGAAATGAGCCAATCCCAAAAGGTTAGATACCACATGTTTGCCTTAATTTAAGATGATATGATGTTATGTAAAACATGTAATGCTATGTATGTTATGTTGTAAGTTGTGTATAAACTAAAATTGAAATGTCAATGAGGTGGTCACAGAATGTGGTTAAGAACTCGCATTTATTTTTAACATATTGGTTACTCATTACTATGCCAACTAATTCCATAATGATGTAAATTTTTGCTGGTGGTATATGGGAAGGGTCTCCCTAAGAAGCCGTTGAACTAGGCCGGACAGCAAGATGCTGGACTCTATGTTTGGTATATGCTTGCAGTGAGGGAATCTCAATGGAGCTTGAACTGTGGTTATGTAACAAGGTGGAGTAACCCAACATGGTGGGAGGGTTTGGGGAGAGGTGGGGGGTATCCCAGTACCTATGAAACTGTGTCACATAATACAATGTAATTAAATAAAATTAAAAAATAAAAAATTTAAAAATTTAAAAAAAGAAGCAAGATTCCACAGTTTGGATTTACCACAATTTCTTCATGTGGCACACAGTGCATGTTACCAGTCTGGCAAAGGGGGAGGTTGGGCAGGTTATCAGCAAAGCCACTACAGGTTACCCCCTTCTGCATCTTTGTATGGTTCTGTTTTCAGATTCTTTTTTAAAGATTGATTTATTTTTATTGGAATGGCAGATTTACAGAGAGAAGGAGAGACAAAGAGAAAGAGCTTCCATCCACTGGTTCACTCCCAAATGGCCACAATGGCCAGAGCTGAGCTGATCCAAAGGCAGGAATCAGGAGTTTCCTCTGGGTCCCCCACACAGGTGCAGGGTCCCAAGGCTTTGGGTCATCCTCTACTTCTTTCTCAGGCCACAGACAGGGAGCTGGATAGGAAGTAGAACAGCCAGGACACGAATTGGTGCTCCTATGGGATCCCAGCACTTGAACGCAGAGGATTAGCCAAACAAGCCATTGTGCCTGGCCCTGCTTTCAGATTCTTTCAATTAGTGTCTTCAGTTTGACTCTGAATTGCACGGTAACTGCATGGCTTGTTTTGCAAGTCACCTCCAAGTGTATTCCCCAAGAGGCTTTACTATCTCAGACTTTCCCAATTGTCTACCCAAAGCTTTGGCTGCATTTATTGCACCAGTTGTCTTCTATTCCCAAGTTATAAATATGCTTTTTATATCTGGATACAAAATCATGGCCAGACAAATGTTTCAGGACTCTTTTTCTGCCAGTGTGTGGCTCGATGCATAATTTTTGAAGCTGTGTATTTCACACAACAAACCATTTTTATTCTAGCGAACTTTATCTTTTCATTGTTTTCTTTTTGGTGGGTTTGTTTTAAAAACATATTGATTAGCCAAAGCCACAAAGGGTTTTCGGTAGAATTGTGATTGCTTTGTCTATTATGTGTGGATCTACTGTCAGTTTTGATTTACTATTTGGGGATTGTGTGGGATTAGAGGCGATGTCCCTTTTATCCACACAGATATCCGTTACTTTTTAAAATTTATTTATTTTTATTGGAAAGTCAGATATACAGAGAGGAGGAGAGACAGAGAGGAAGATCTTCTGTCTGCTGACTCACTCCACAAGTGACCACAATGGCCAGAGCTTGTGCCGATCCAAAGCCAGGAGCCAGGAGCTTCATTCTGGTCTCCCATGCAGGTACAGAGTCCCAAGGCTTTGGGCCATCCTCAACTGCTTTCCCAGGTCACAGGCAAGGAGCTGGATGGGAAGTGTGGCCACTTGGATTAGAACCAGCACCTACATGGGATCCTGGCATGTTCAAGGCAAGGAATTTAGCCACTAGGCTACTGCACTGGGCCCTAGATCCATCCCTTTCAATAACATTTCCTTAAAAAGTTATTTCTCAATATTACTATTATGACACTTTCTCAGAACTCAATTATTTTTATAATGTCTACTCTGAACTGGTTATAATGCTTATCCTGTTCTATGGACCTGTATATATGTGTGTGTATGTATATATATAACCATGTCTACTACCTTATTACTGGAGCTTTACAGTAAGTTCTCAGTTTATATAATACTAATCCTCCATCATAGATTTTAAAATTATCTTGACTATTCTTCAGTTTGCTGTTATGCATTTTTTTAGAAGTAGGAGAGAGAGGGGGCTCGGCAGCGTGGCCTAGTGGCTAAGGTCCTTGCCTTGATCCCATATGGCTGCTGGTTCTAATCCTGGTGGCTCCACTTCCTCTCTCTCTCCTCCTCTCAGTATATCTGACTTTGTAATAAAAATAAAATAAATATTTAAAAAAAAAAAAAAAAGAAGTAGGAGAGAGAAAAGATTTCCACCTAGAGAAAGGAAAGGAGGAGAAATTTACTCCCCAAATGCAACCGGGAGACCCACCCATCCCTTCCCTACCATGCACACACATATAAGCATTTTTCATCACAAACAGAACACTAACTGCTTTTATAAAAACAAAAATAAAATAGTCTATGTTTTCCTGCAGCCTGTGCTCCTGCCCACACTGCCTCTAAACCTGCCGATGCCTGTCACTTTTCCATTTCCACTGGTTTCCACATAATTAGATTCAGATGAATCGCACAGGCATGTTCCCCTACACATACATGCTATCCTTCCAAAATGAATGCTCATGTCAGGGTACAGGGAAGCCTGTTTCTCTGCTTTGACTGCCTGTTACGAGGTTTCCAGAGTGCGGTTACATGAGTGAAGAGGCCTTGATTCCAACAGCAGCCGTACCATTCCTTAGCTAGGTAGGAATCGATGTTACTGACCCCTTAGAAATCTAGTTCCCCTACACGTAAGGAGGAGTGGGCGGGGTTTGTGACTTGATGGGTGTGAAGGTAACCTGTTGCACGGCAGTGCTCGTATTATGTGACTGATAACACTGCATCAGATACTTGGAATCTGTTGGAACTGTGAATTTTGTTATGTGTGTGGGATTTTTTTTTTTTTTTGCCAAAACAAAGAAGCATGCAAACCTGTAAAAACTAGGAGAAGACCTTAAATAATCTTGGGGAGTCTTCTCAGATGTATCAGGCAGTGGATCTAAACATGCAATTGTGCTGTGCTGCTTCTCTGACCGCACTGTTCACACTGGTGTGCGTATGGTAGCCTCCTGAGCCACCATATGCCAGGGCCTTGCTGAGGGAGAAGGCTTTACTCCATTCAGGAGAAGTGTTAGCATCGAGTCGGTGCCCTCGGACATCATGATACATCCCAAGCTGCAATGTTTCTGCTCCAGTTCAGAAGTGATTTCCTTGGAAATACTTATTGATCGCCTTTCACTTAGAGATCCTGGGCGCATCCACAATAGAATGCCAAGTCCTGGCTGCTGAGTAAGGCTGGGTCTGTCACACACGAATATGTTCATCTTTGCACACAGATTGAGAGGCTATTCAATAGAGTGCTCAGGATATGAAAAAGGAATGTGTAAATATACTGGGGCATGCACACGCCCAGGCAATCTATCTTTGCAAACTTTTCCGTAAGTGTGAAAAAAAAAAAACACCTGTTTTCCTGGTACCCCTGGAACATCAATGAAGTCACCCGTATTTCCCTCAGCAGTGTTGATCAATGGAGCCTTCCCAAGCCTTGTCTTCGAGTGGCTCTTTCCCTTTATCTCTTGCTCAGCATCAGCCTGCTTTCTCTCAGGAGGATCGCAGGGGTGCCCCCAAGACCTGACCCAACTGCTCTGAGAACCCCAGCTTGCCCTTCTGCTTCTGGCTCCTTGCCCTCCACCACACTGAAAGTGGGGTGGAAGCAGTATTGTTCAGTGAGGAGATGAGTCCACCAACTGCCAAATCTTGTGAACTCATGTCAAGAACAACTGGGATTTTATTTTTTAAAAAATTCCCCAAAGAAATAGAAATGAAAACCCTTGTTGCATTTGCATGCAGAACCTTCTCGATCCAGATGATGGCTAATTTTTGTCCCAGACCCAAACCCTGTGGTTCTGACATCCTGTCACACTTTCCTCCCTGACCTGTCTCCAGCTTAACCCACCAGCAAGAGTGAGCTGTATTTTTGCTTTCTTGAGAACACTATTTTCCCTGAACTGCTGGCTGTACTCACAGAGACTTCGTTATGATTTACTCCAAGGATATACTCTACAACGACAGAGCATCTCGTAAAACGCAAGACTGACTTACATACATTCCACCAGTGTACAAACAATGGCTACCCAAGGCAGGCTTCAAGAGGAACTTTGTATGTTTCTGCCCCTGATGTTAAAGGTATCATAGGAATGGTACTGCGGTACACACTGTCCAGCATCCCACAGAGGTGCCAGTTTGGGTCCTGGCTGTTCCACTTCTGATCAAGCTCCCTGCTAAAGCATCTGGAAAAGCAGAAGAAGATGGATGGCCCAAGTGCTTGGGTTCTTGCACCCAGGTGGAAGACCCGGATGAAATTCCTGGCTTTTGGCTTTTAGACCAGCCCAGTTCCAGCCATTGTGACCACTGGGGAATAAACCAGCAAAGGAAAGATCTTCTCTTACCTCTGTGTGTAATTCTACCTTTTAAATAAATAAACTTAAAAAAATATCATAGATGAGCCCCACATTGAGATGTAGCAAGTAAAGCCACTATGTGCAAGGCCAGCATCCCCATATGGGCACCAGTTCATGTCCCAGCTGTTCCACTTCCCATCTGGCTCCCTGCTAATGTCCTGAGATGGCAGCTCAAAATGAGCCCATGACCCACCCACCCCAGGGGAGTCCTGGATGAAGTTCCCGGCTTCAACCTTGCCAAACTCTGGCCATTGTGGCCAGTTGGGGAGCGAACCTGCAGTTGGAAGATCTCTCTTTCTCTCTCAACTCTGACTCTCAAATGAATACATAAATCTTTCAAATAAAAAAGTAACGATATCAAAAATCGGCTTCAACTTGAATCATCAGTCAACACCAAACATGAACTGCATACAACATATGCACTAACTTTACGGAAGCCGTAATTAGAACTCAGCTGCATTTAACCAAGTAGGAAAAAAATGTGCTCTCATGACAGTTTAATTCTGCAGCCTCATCTTGGCATGAAGAACAATCAATTACAGAGATTTAGGATTTCTGTACAGAGAGGTTCAAAGTCGAGCAATCAGGAAATACAGCAAGGGGTGGAATGACTCTTTTTTAAAAAAGGATTTATTTATTTTTATTGGAAAGGCAGATTTACAGAGAGAAGGAGAAACAGATCTTGCATCCACTGGTTCACTCCCCAAATGGCCTCGCAGCCAGAGCTGAGCCAATCTGAAGCCAGGAGTCATGAGTTTCTTCCAATTTTTTCATGTGGGTGCAGGGTTCCAAGATTTTGTGTCATCCTCTACTGCTTTCCCAGGCTACAAGCAGGGAGGATGGGAAATGGAGCACCCAGACACGAACCAGCACCCATATGGGATCCCAACACTTGCAAGATGAGGATTTATGAGCCATTATGCCAGCCCAGTGGTATATAGCCCAGTGACTCTTACAGGTTCAATATTTACAGTCAGTGCTGCATGAGAAGAATATATTGTGTAATGCCATCCTTTTAATAGTTGCAATAAAATGAGATGACCACCTGGAAAACCACCATGGAACTTCACAGTAGGAAAAAGCAAAATTACAATAAGCTCATTACAAAACAGACCAGTTCAGATCTAGCAGAAGAACCGGGTCTTATTCCACATAAACAGTTCCCTTTCTCTTTTGTCTCAGTCTAATCTTACATTAAGATAGCAGAACTTACTTTACATTGTAATGAGCCACTAGGCCTCGCCGCTGAGCCCTTTTTTTTTTTTTTTTTTTTTTTTTGAGCAATTGTATAGCTGAACATGTGTGGAGCTCCCCTAATCTACATAACACACTAGTGATTATTGGTCATGACAGTTACACCAAGAGGTACACATCAGGGGTGGGGTGCTATAATCTGAAGTGCCCCCCACAGTTCATGCTTGAGAAGCTTTATTCCCACTGCAACAGAGTGGAGCTGAGGGGTCCTAACCAAGCCATCACGTCATGACAGCTGCACTGTAATGAACAGGTTCATGTTGTTGTGCTACGGACACATTTGTTAACGGTGAGAGCAGCTTTGTGAGAAGCAAGCATTCAGTCTCCTCACACCCCCTCACTCTCAGACTCCCACCATGCAACACCCTCTGCCCTGGTATGACGCAGCAAGCTGGTCCTCCCCAGATGTGGCCCTTGGAATTTGGACTCTTGAGCTTCCAAAACCATGAGTCAAATAAATGTCCTTTTATTATGAGTTACCATGTCTGTGGCATTCTGTAATTTCAACACAAGGGAACTCAGACAGGAGAAAAATGGCATCAGCTATTTTAGTGTTTCTCTAATTACTTCAGCTGCTCTTTAGTCCTAATGGGCAATCTTTTGCCTTTACTGAAAAAATATTCCTTCTTGGGGCAGGTGTTAGACACAGCAGTGAGGTCAATGCCATCTTGGAATGCCTAGTACCTAGCTTCAAATTCTGGCTCTGTTCTCAATTCTAGCTCCTCGCTAATGTGAACTCTGGGAGGCAATAGGTTATGGTTCGAGTACATGAGTTCTTATCACTCATGTGGTTCTGAAGTTCCAGGCTCCTGGCTTCAGCCCCAGTTGTTGCAGACATCTGGGAAGTGAACCATCTACCATTTGGTTAGATGGAACCTCCCTATTTACCATCTTTTTTTTTTTTTTTAAGATTTGTTCTTTACTTGAAAAAGTGACAGAGAGAGGTGGTGGGGACATAGACAGATAAAGAGATATTCCCTCTGATGGTTCATTACTCAAAAGGCCACAACAGTCAAGACTGAACCAGGCTAAACCCAGGAGCCCAGAACTCCATCAGGATCTGCATGTATATGTCAGGGTCCAAGCATTTGGGCCATCTTCCACTGCCTTTTTAGGCACATTAGCAGGAAATTGGGTTGGAAGCAGAGTAGCCAGCTCTCAGCTGGTATCATGGGCAGCTACTTGATCCATTATAAACAACACTGACCCAATCAATGCACCACCCCCACCATTTCCCCCCACATGATTACAATTGCATAGTCCTTCAGCAACAGTCACAAGTGTGACATTCTGATAGTCAAGTATGTCACAGCATTGTAGGGCAATGGTAGATACATGGCATTGTATCATGGCAATGGTAGAAAAATCTAGCTTTATATTGTCAACTGTTCTACTTTGGATGCGTTCTTGCCACTTCTCATTTATTTGATCTGGGAACACAGGAAAATGCCTTCACATTTAACAGACCATAGCAGACACCATTTGCTCAACCCTTAATCCTGCAGGGCAACGATGGCGAACGGGCTCCCAGGACTGTCCTGGCATCAGCTGGCCTCACACCTGCTCTTGGGGAGCCTGAACAGCAGCCATATGAAGACAATGCCACATGGACATCATCATTCTGCTATTCGGGCTGACCTCAGGATCTCCATGCAGCATGTTAGTTGCTCAGCTGCCTTACCTCTTAGCACCAAACATCTTCACCTCCACCATACTGTCCATCTGTTGTCTTGCCACACCTGGGCTTTGTCTACATGGGGGCATGCCTGCCTTGGAAACATTAGACATAAATGCCCTACTTTCTCACAGAATCGTGGTTCTTTTGGTTCTCAACATGACCCCAATGATTTAGCATCACCCTCATTGGTATATCAGAGGCTTTGACCCTTTTCCCTACGTACAGCTTTTCTCCTGTCCATTTCCTATATTGCTCAGCTTCTATGACAAATCAGTTTAGTTATTCTAATGGTTCTATCTTTAATCTTAGAAAGAAGAATCATCATCTAGGAGGACATATGCTTAGCATAGAAGTTAAGGCCCAGAACCCTATTGCAATGGATGTTCACCCTGAAAGCTAATAGGTGATGGCTCAGATTTTTGGGTCCCTTCCACCAACATGAGAATCCAGGGCTTACTTCTCTGGCCCCAGGCCTGGCTAGTGCAGATGTTTGGGCAATGAATGCATGGGTAGGAGATTCCTTATCCATTTCTTCCTGTTTTGAAAGTTTAAAAACAGATTTTTCAATTACATACGTCTCAGTAATGCTACACTTCCATCGCTGCTTTTTGAAGGACAATGACTGACCCGGGGTCTGCAGAGATGCCCCTCTCCAAACGGCATCCACACAGGCTTATTAGCACTAGCCTGCCTGGTAGCCTCATGTGGAGGGTCTGGAGTACTCACACGTGTTCCTTGTTTAGCGTGGTATTTCAGCTCAGGCCAGGACATTAGCAAAGCAAAGAAAGGCTAGGTCTATTTACAAAGGGACAGAGAAAAGAAACTTTTTCCCCCTTTGAGCTCTTGGCAAATACACTTGAAACTGCACTAGGAAAATGTGACCATTCCCACTCCACCCTTCCCACCCCCTGCCATCTTGATCTCTCCTCGCCCACCTGGAGAGAGCTCAGAAGAGCACAGCAAATCCGTGGCAATGCCCTGTGCCAACCATCGCCTTCAGCTTCTCAGAAACAGAGCCACACATGTGAACAACCTCTAAAAGAAAAAGCATAAACACGGTCCATGAGTCTCAGGTCACTCAGTCCAAGTGGTAAAATGCAGCATGTGTTTTAAGAGGGACACAGTGAGCTGAACTGGGTCACTCGGGAGGTGATGTGTTGGCACCCTCAGCCCAGTGAAATGAGCACCAGCTAGTTGGTGAGAGGCACCCCTCACTCTCTTCCTCCCTCACGTGCACTCCAACAAGTTTGTTTGACTTTTAGACTTAGTCTGTTCCTTTCCCTGGGCTTTCACATTTTAATTGCAACATTTCCATGAACAAAGAAAGTACTCACAGTAGCAGTGAATACACAGACTCCTGACGATGGCTGCTCTGTCCAATTCACAGAACTTTACATTCAAAACTGAACACAGCTCTTGGAGAACTTACTACAGCGTTCTGTTAGCACAGGGGTAGAACCAGATCCATCACACATCACTTCTCTAACCAGACTTACTCCCTTCTAGTCTGCTCAGCTCAAAAACAATTGGATACTGATGCATCATAGTTCAGAAGCAAACCAGGTGACAAAATCAAATAGAGCAAAGTGAGATTTTTCTCCCTCGGAACTGCCACTTTTGCTACCTGCTGCTTTTAACTTACACCTTCTTGTACAACTCCGGAAATAGAATCTCATCAAAGGAAAATCATCACTGAGCAATACTTACACTTTGATAAGAGATATATCCAGGGGGAAGTGCCAAATGAGCAGAAACACACCCTTTTAAAAGTAACTAAGAATGGGCTGGCACTTGGCACAGTGATTAAGCTGCCACAAGGAATGCCCAGCTCCCACACTCGACCACCTGGGTTCAAATCCCAGCTCCTAGGCTTATGAGTCCATCTTCCTCTTACTGTGAAACAGAGCAGACAGCAGAGATGGCTCGAATACTCGGATTTCTGCCACCTGCATGGGGGACTGGATGGGGTTTCTGCTTTCTGCTTTTGGCCTGAACCACACTTGGCTGTCGTGATTACTTGAAGAGTGAACTAGTGGATGGAAGGTCTCAGTCTCTCTGCCTTTCGAACAAAATGGAAATAAATATTTATTTAAAAAAATAAAATCACTACAATATGGAAGCTGGCATTTTAGCACAGTAAGATAAGCCAACACCTGCTTGTGTTGCCAACAGCTCATACCAAAGAGCAGTTTTAAATCCTGGCTGCTCCACTTTTGATCCAGCTTCCTAATCATGGACCTGGGAAGGCAGTTGGAGATGGCCCAAGTGCTTGGGCCCCTGCCAGCCATGCCGGAGACCCATATGGAGTTTCAGGTTCCTGCTTTCATCCTGGCCCCAGATCTGGCTGTTACCACCATGTGGCAACTGAACGTGTAATTACAAGATCTTTCGCTGTCTTTCTCTCTTTGACTCTTCATTTCACATTCACAAATAAATTGAGTCATGCTTTTAAATTACTACCAAAAACTTACATTTTTTCCAATTAGGAAACTTTTCAGCCATTCTGCACTGCAAAATCAGTATCGAACAGCATCAATAGTCAAGGGTGATATTCAAGCCAGACCTGACCCCTGCTGATTCCCAACATGGGTTCCAAGCACCACCTACTCTAAAGCTAGTGGCACAGGAGGCTCCTAGCACAGGGCAGACCAAGCAGGTCATACTCAAGCCCAATGTCTGGCTAGGGAGGGGATGGCAGAGATGGATGCCTCCTAAGAGATATATTTTTTAACATTTATTTTATTTTTATTGGAAAGTCAGATATACAGAGAGAAGGAGGTACAAGAAAGATCTTCCATCTACTGATTCACTCCACAAGTGGCCACAATGGCTGGAGCTGAGCCAATTCAAAGCCAGGAGCCAGGAGCCTCTTCCAGGTCTCCCACGCCAGTGCAGGGTCCCAAGGCATTGGGTCGTTCTCAACTGCTTTTCCAGACCACAAGCAGGGAGCTGGATGGGAAGTGGGGCTGCCAGGATTAGAACCATATGGGAACTAGGCACATTCAAGGCAAGGACTTTTGCCACTAGGCTACTGAGCTTGGCCCTCCAAGGAGACATCTTTGCACAGGAAATGAAGTAGCGTTACTCCCAGTCATTTGCTTCTGAGATATTCTGGGTTTCCCCCACTCCCCGCTCCCACAGGGTAGGAGGCAGGGAAGCAAAGTTGAAATGAACTCTGCTTCTCCATCGCACACAGGATGCATTTATAATGTCAGCATTCCTCATTTGAGTCTTGTGTCTTCTTAGAAAACCCAGTGTTTTTTAGGGATCACATCTGAATTCCTCAGTACCAGCCACCACAGTTCACACACACATAAAATCAGGGTTTTGACACTTACCAGGGACTTCCATGATGGCAGAAAATCTGAATCAGAACTCCTCACAAGTAACACAGCCACGGGCCTTCAGGAACTCCGACAGGAAACAAATGCTTGGCTTGGAATGACACCCCAGACACAGTCAGGCCCAGAGGAAAGAAGGAGGCTTTTCCACTGGCGCAACCATTTCTTAAACATTTTTTCCTATCTGTGCATCCGCTGCACCACAACCTCACAGAAGGACTACTATACCAGGGAGTGTCAAAGTGTAAACTTGGTCGTGCAGCAATGGGTAGGCTCTTATGGCACCAAACAAATCATACTTTTTACACAATGATTACATAATACAGGTTATTTCTTTGTAAGAAGAGTGACAAAAACCACAGAAGTTTCCTGCATCATGAAGTGGAAATTTTTTTTTTTTTTATTGGTGAGAAAAGTGAGATTTAGAAAGATGCTTTTGTTCAACTACAAATCACACAGCTGAGCGGCAGAAATACTCCTGGAACATGCACCTCTTGGCCCTACCCTTGCTTCTTCTGTTCCCAGGAGATTTTCCTTTTTAAAAAAAATAAGTGGTAGCGTTCAGACAAATGGTTGTTTGTTTTGTGGAAGACATAATGAAACCATACAACACAGTGTGTTGTATCACAGGATTTGGCAAGTGGACGTCCATCGTGACAAGGGCAGTCCACAATATACTGTCCGGTTCTGGTCAGTAGAGAATGCAAGGGATATGAGTTAACATCATGCATCTTACGACATATTTAAACTAATTGACATATTGAAATACGGAATATTATAATCAAAACTTATTTTCAAAAGAACAGTTTTTTTCTGTAAGTTAACACATATACTTAAGCATCTTACACCATTATTACTCTTTGACTACTTAAATATTAAAAATAAAAAATACATTTCCTAGTCCCAGGTTAAAAAAATTTTCTAGAAAATATGTTTACAAATACATTTCTAGAAAATAGGTGGTTTTTTTCTCAATATGGGTTTTTAACCTCTGTTTTGATTTTGAATTTCATCCTCAGAGTTATATTTGATGGGTCTGATATTTGTGACTGGATAAATAGTACCACTTTCTTCCTAAATCATCAAATATTGATTGAAAAAATATTCTTTCATTAATTTAAAGGAAAAGACTCTTTTTTTCTTCAAGATAGGGATTGAATCTGAATCTTTGATAAGTTTAAAGCAGATCATATTAAATGAAGACTATATCCAACTTATTGTATTAAAATAGGTGTGTATCATGGCAGCCCAAATATATACGCAAGTAGTGTAATTTTGAGATGTCTTCAAATTATGTCACAAGCAAAAATACTAAATATGTTTTTTCTGTTTGTATTTCTTCTAAATTAAGCTTAAATCAAGATGTTTCAGAACCATGGGCTTCTGAGTTCCATTCCATGTTGACACAGGATATAAAAAACACAAAAATAAGATGTGGGTCAGGAGTGTAGGGTAGCAGGTTGCTTGCCGCTCGGGGTGCTTGCACTTGGGTGGAGGCCAGCTTCCTGCTGCTGTGCATCCTGGCAGGCAGCGGTGACAGTTCAGGCTGCATTTGGTTCTGGACCCCTGGCTTTGATCCAGCCCAGCTTTGGTTGTTGCAGGTATCCGAGGGATGGAGTCCTCTGCCTATCTGTGCCTCTCTGCCTTTCAAATACAATAACTAAACGGTTTTAAAATATATATGCATATATAGTAAACAGATGAAATGCACATCATGTACCCAGATGTCTGTGAACTACGCAGCATGCTGTGACTTACAGGACGAGACAACAAGTGTGTGGGGAAAAAAGATAAAGTTAAAAGATACATTCATTTTGGTGCAGAGCTATTTCCAGTTTCCCAAGGCATCAGGCTGCCACCCACAGGACCACTGTGACCGAGGGACACAGACCTCCCCGCCACCACAGATTCACTCTGCAGGTGCACTCTCACCGACCCAGCTTCCAGGCCTGACACTGTGGATGCAGGTGCCTGCTCACCTGTCAAACCAGGTGCCAACCTAGCGTGCTGGTCAGCAGCGAGCCCATCCATGGATCCCATCAGGCCAGAAGCTCAGGACAGGCAGCAGGGACCTGGCTTTACTTGATGCAGTGAGGTCACAACTCTAGAGCATCTCTCTGCTACTTCAAGTGCACAGACACCAAGTCATGGCCACACAGATCAAGCATGATCAGAGAGCCAACACCACCAAAGGAACACAATACATCACCAACAACTGACTCTAAACAGATGGAAATTTATGAACTATCTGACAAAGAATTTAAAAATTCCGTCCTTAAAAAAAAAAAAAAAAACCTAGTAAACTACAATAGAGCACGGCTGGAAAACTAAATGAAATCAGGAAACCAATACAAAATGAAACAAGAATTTCAGCAGAGCTAGAAATCATCGGAGGAAAAAAAAATGGGGGGACTATGAAGTAAAGAAAGCCTACTGGAACTGTGGAATGCCATTAGGCAAACCAACACATGTATTACAGTTGTCTAAAATGCACAGGGGACAATTAAACAGAAGCTTCTTTGAAGAAATAACGACACAGGGCCGGTGCTGTGGTGACGTGAATGAAGCCGCCACCTAGAATACCAGCTTATCACGTGGGTGCTGCTTTGAGTTCCAGCTGCTCTGTGCTAATGAAGAGGAAGAAGATGACCCAAGTGCTTGGGCCCTGAACCCGTATGGGAGACCCATAGGAAGCTCCTGGCTTCTGGTTTCTAGGGAATGAAGCAGTGAATGGAAGCTCTCTGTCTCTGCAACTCTGTTTTTCAAATAAATGAATGCATGTATAAAAGAAACAGCAGGAAGAATGACATAAAACTTTCTAAATATGGGAGAAAGATATAGATGCTAAAACGCATGAAGCCAACCATCTTCAGCCAAATTCAATCCAAACGAGACTATAGCAAGATAAATCATAACATGTTATCGAAAATGAAAGAGTAGGAGAAAGATCCTGAAAGTAACAAGAGAAATCCAGTTACTCATGTGTGAGAGAGTTCAGGTAAAGCCAGCAGCAGATTCTTCAGCAGCCACATTAAAAGCAAGGAGCGGGCCCGGCGCCATGGCCTAGCGGCTAAAGTCCTCGCCTTGAACGCCCCGGGATCCCATATGGGCGCCGGTTCTAATCCCGGCACCTCCACTTCCCATCCAGCTCCCTGCTTGTGGCCTGGGAAAGCAGTTGAGGACGGCCCAATGCATTGGGACACTGCACCCGCATGGGAGACCCGGAGGAGGTTCCAGGTTCCTGGCATCGGATCGGCGCGCACCGGCCCATTGAGGCTCACTTGGGGAGTGAATCATCGGATGGAAGATCTTCCTCTCTGTCTCTCCTCCTCTCTGTATATCTGACTTTGTAATAAAATAAATAAATCTTTAAAAAAAAAAAAAGCAAGGAGCAAGGGAGGGGAGTATGGTAGTCTTTGATCTGCATCTTTTCTGGTTCCTTTATATTAATACAATTGTTTTTAAGAAGAAACAAAAAAGTACAACTCGCACTTCCATTAGCATTCCACAGATGCAAAAATACATTTTCCTTTATGAGTTAAAATAGAAAAGAATGTTGGAAAAGTAGCTAATTAAGCATTTGATCAGCTCTTTGCAGCTATTTTTGATAGTCACGATGCTCTTAAATAATGATTGTGTGAAAAAGCTTACCGAAAAAATGGTGTGCTTCATCACATTTTTAATTAAAGATTTGAAACTCAATGAAATTCCCTTCAAGTATTAAAAAAAGAGAAATCTTCAAAGCTAGAAGAGAACAGGGTCATTTATCCCGTAGAAATACGAAGGGTAAGAAGAGACTACTATGAACAAATTTAAGTTTAAAAAAAAAAATCTAGAAGAAATGGGTAAATTTCTAGCTACATATATGCAGTCTGCCAAAATTTAATCAAAAGAAATAGAAAATCTTAAGAACATGTAAGAAGTAAAATAGAATCACTACTGATATGTTTCCAAAGACAACCTCAGAAATAATGCCTTTACTCTTGTATTCTATCAAACACTTAAAGAATGACCAATACCAGGGCCAACATGAAGGCTTAACAGGCTAACCCTCCACCTCCACCTCCAGCATCCCATATGGGCACCAATTCCTACCAGGGCTATCAGACTCCAACGATCCAGGCTCCAGCAGCATCTAGGAATCCTGTGGCAGCTTGGGAGAGACTGGAGTGACATATCCAAACTCTAAAAGGGAAGAATGTTCGGCCCAGAATAATGTACTCAACAAAGCTCTCCTTTGTCTTTGAAAATGAAATAAAACTTCCATAATAAAGAAAAACTTTACTGTGGAAAACTTTGAGGAAAAGCAACTACCCAAACCAAAAGCAAATGTGGCAAACACCCCCAATAAATGGCCAACAGAAGACTAAATCGAAGAACAACTCATTGCTAAAACGCCACCTATCCATACTAACATTGAATGTAAATGGCTTAATCTCGTCGATCAAATGCCATACATTAGAGGACTAGATCAAAAAACAAAATCCATCTATCTGTTGCTTACAGGAGACACATCTCACCAACAAAGATCAGAGGAGACAAAGTGAAAGGATGGAAAAACATATTCCAAACTAATGGAAAGGAAAATCAAGTGGGTATAGCCATTCTTTTTTTTTAGAAGCAAAAAATTTATTATTATTACTATTATTATTATTATTATTATCATTATCATTTTATGATACAGTTCCATAGGCTCCTGGGATTTCCCTAAACCCCTTCCCATTCCCCCCCCCACCTAGTTCCTCTATATCATTACTAAACTACAGTTCTTCATACAAAGTCATATGTCCATCATTGCAGGCATGGACAATGGCAGAGAGTCCAGCATCCTATTGTCAAAATATAGCAAACAATTTCATTATAAGTCCATCTTTGTCTGGAAGTAGAAGTGCCTACTACATTGTATCCTCACATCTGGATATGTTAGTCTCCATTTCACAGTTACTGTACATCCCTTTAAATGAATAGTCACAATATAAAATCAACAATAGGAAGAAAAATAGAAATTTACAATGCCATGAAGTTAAATAACATATTTCTAGATATGATAGTCTCCATTGCACAGCTATTATACATCCCCTTAAATGAAAAGCCACAACACAAGATAAAAAACAGGAAGAAAAAAGAAATTAACAACACCATGAAGTTATTTAACATGCTACTGATAGATTAATGTGTCGCTGAAGAAATGAAAAAGACAATCAAGAACCTTCTTGAAGAAAATGATGCTACTGTATGATGTATGAGTCACTGAATAATTTAATCACAAGAAGCTGTTTTGAAGAGATGAAACTAACAAAAGCAAAAACATCAAAATCCATGAGATATAGCTTCTGCTGATTTTTGTTGGTGAAATGTGTCTCTTCTAGACAAGAAATAGATCGGTTTTGTTTTTTAATCCAGTGTACTAATCTATGACGTTTGATTAAGCTTAAGCCAATTACTTTCGAGTTTAATACGTATGGGTGGTACTTTGGTCCTGCCATTTTAGGAATGGGTTGTTCATTGGTTTAGTCTTCTGTTGTCATTTTACTGGGATGTTCTTCCCATTTGCCTTTGGTTTTGTTTGGTGCTATTCCTCTTCTCTGTCAAGAGATCATCTTGAAGCATCCTTTGTATGGCAGGTTTGGAAGAGGCAAATTCTTGTAACTTTTCCTGACTGTGGAAGAATTTTATTTCATTTTCTGTTTTTTTATTTTTTTTAATTATTTATTATTTAACTTCATTAATTACATTGTATTATGTGACACAGTTACATAGATACTTGGGTTCTCCCCACCCCTCCCCAAACCCTCCCACCATGGTGGATTCCTCCACCTTGTTGCACAACCACAGCTCAAGTTCAGTTGAGATTCCCCCATTGCAAGCGTATACCAAACATAGAGTCCAACATCTTATTGTCCAGTCAAGTTCAACGGCTTTATTTCATTTTCAAAGACAAAAGAAAGCTTTGCTGGGTACGTTATCCTGGGCCGACAATTTTTTTTCTTTTAGAATCTGGAATATGTCACTCCATTCTCCTCTGGCCTATAGAGTTTCCTGTGAGAGATCTCCTTTGAGTTTAATTGGCATTCCTTTATATGTCAGTTGATTTTTTTCATGTGCACATTTAAGGATCTTTTCCTTATGTTCGATTGAAGAGAGCTTGATGATCATGTGTCTTGGTGAAGATTGCTTTTGATCAAGCCTGTTGGGAGTTCTGTGTCCCTCCTGCATGTTATTTCCCAATTCTTTCTCTAGATTAGGAAAATTTTCCCTTATTATTTCATTAAATACATTTACAAACTCAGCTTCTCTTTCTGCACCTTCTGGGACTCCCATAACTCTTATATTTGGTCTCTTCATAGTGTCTTTCAATTCTTGAATACTTGTTTTGGCCTGATCCAGCTCTGCTTCCAGCTTTTTGTTTGCTTCCCCCTGGTGACAAGAAATATCTTCCAATTCTGAGATTTTTTCTACTGCTTGCTTCATTCTATTTTGGAGACTCTCCACTGTGCTTTTAATTTGCTCTACTGTGTTCTTAATTTCTGATATAGCAGCCTTGATTTGCTTTATTGCTGCTATTGCTTGTGTAATGTATTCCTTAGATTCTTTGAACTCTTGTATGTGCTTCTCCTTGTTGATCAGAAGCTTTAAAATGAGTTTTATGAGTTCTGTGTCCCCCATTTTCTCAATGTCTTCTCAGTTAATTATCAGGTTGGCATAGGGTTTTGCTCCTTTGCAGGAGAGTCTTCAGTAATTTTCACTGTGCCTTTGTCTCTTCTTTTGTTCTTGGTCACTGTACTTCTGGTTATCAGATTCTTCTCCTTGGTGTGGGTTTCTAAGCTGTGTCATCCATAGGTCTACAGTTCGATTTTACTTATTGCCATTGGTACACAGCTCTTTGCTTGCAGCTAATTGTGCCACAACCTCCAGCAGGTTCCAGGTCTGGGTTCTTATGTTAGATTTCCACAAAGAACTCTGTAGCCCCAACTCCTGGCTCACCAGTCTCCACCTCCTGTGATATTGTGCTGAGGCTGCACTGTTGTCTGTACAACCTTTCTCCCTCTTCCAGTTGGAGCAGGTTCCAGGATTAGAGAGACACCAGATGTCCTATATAGCTAGGTTGTTGTTGGTGCTGATCTTGCCAGAACCTGTTGGATGTTGGGTCTAGGTGCCACACGGACCTATTTTGGCTGGTACAATGCCACAGTCGGTATTATTTTCCTGTGGAACCAGTGCAATCCACTGAACTCAGTGAGTTCTCACGAGCTCAGCACTTGCGCAGTTCACTATTGTCCCTGCAGTCCTAAAGCTATTGCCACAGTGTACAAAATGGCACCTGACGTATCACCACTAGAGTTCTTGAACTGCTGGCTGTCAGGTCTGAGGGCTCTCCATACCTGTATTGGGTGGAATATGTTGAATGCCACATTGCTGCAGTTCACTGAGTCAAAAACGAGTTCACTCTGAGCTCAGTTTATGCTCAGTCCTTTCCCTTGCCTTTGCCTCCTTATACACAATGGCACCCAGTTCAGCTCTAGGAGGTGACTGGGCTGTGAAATCTACCCTGTTCTAGCACTGCCCATCTGGGATCTGCTGCTCTGTCTCTGTTCCTGGTCAAATCAAACAGACCAGCAGGATGGACAGTTCTTTGTCTGGGCTCACCTCCCAAGCTCCCAGTGAAAGTCCCTTCCCACCTGGTTGCTGGTGGAGTTCTGGCTGCTGATGGAGTTGAGATCGCTGTTAACTGAATGCCGCTAGAGTATCAGTCACTGCAACACCACACCGTTGTGTCCGCTGCTTTCCTGTGTCTGTCAGTCTCCAGGTACCCCTCTGCTGTTGTTCTGTCCTCTCCTATTTCCTGGAATGTGTCCTCTCTGCTTCATCCTGATTAAATGATTTCTCCATCCGTTTAAATATGTCCTCACCCTATTCCACCGTCTTAATTCTCTGAGTGCAGCCATGCTTGTATCAGATGATAACCCTTCAATGTAAAACCATTAAAAGAAATGAAGGACACAATAATGATCAAAGAATCCATTTAACAAGAAGAGACCTCCATAATAAATGTATATGTGCCAAATGCCAAGGCATCTATCTATGTGAAACAAATATTAATGGTTTTAAAGGGAGAATTAGACTCCAATCCAACTATAGTGCGGGACTTTAATTACCCTTTAACATCAATGGAATGATCAACAAATCAAAAACTCTGAAAAAAACAGAACTCACCCAAACTCTATACCAAATGGAGTACCAAACTTTTCGTCCCACAGACAGATTACATTTTTTTTATCAGTACATGGAACCTTCTCCAGAATTGTCCATGTTATAGGCCACAAAACAGACCTCAGCAAATTTTAAAAAAATTGAAATTATACCATGCATCTTGTCAGACTATCATGGAGTGAAACTAGAGACCAAGAAGTCAAAACACCCAGGAAGACATGCAAACACATGGAGACTGATAACATACAACTAAATCAGCAGTGGGTTAGAGAGGAAATCAAGGAGGAAACTTAAAAATTGCTTGAAACAAATGAAGGCTTCATCAACACAACATATCAACACTTTTGGTACACAATCAAGGCAATGTTAAAAGGAAAGTTCACCAAAATGAGTTGGAATTGGGAGTGGGCCTGGCCTGGCCAGAATACAGCTCCCACTGGCAAATGCCAATGTAAGGGGACTGTGCCAGAGTGGGACACAGCACCCAACCAGCACATGTGAAACCTGGGGATGGGGGGATGGCCCCAGTACAAGGGCACACCTGCCGGGCCACTACTCCCACTGCCTAGCATGAGACCTGGGATGGGGGCAGACCAGGCAGGGCAGGGCCACATCCGATGGCCTACATGTGAGCTGGATCAGGGAAAAGCCAGCCTGGGCTGACTGTACCTTCTGGTACATGCATAAACCAGAGTTGGTGTGAATTGATTGGGCTTTGCCACAGCATCAGTTGGCAGATGCTGGCACAGGGACCAGCGCGGGCATGGCTTAGATAGATGGTGGCACCTGCTGGCACCAGAGTGAACTGGATAGTGGGGCTGGTTGGGACGAACTGGACTTCAATGCCCATCAATATGTATGAAATCTGGCATGGTTTATGAATGTATAGGTATACACTTTTCTAGAATGAGAGTAGCACAAAGGCTTGACTATGATTTCTGCTACTTGAAACCTGCTCCCAAAAGAATTGCTCTGTAACGTTCTGATAATCCGTGTAGGAGAGTATCTGGCTTCCCGTTCACTGTGGTGGTTTCATCCGACAGAAATCTGAGCAGCTCCCTACATGGAGGTTCTTGGGTTACCAAAAACAGAAGCCTCGATTGACTTCCCTTGAAGGAGATGGAAGATGCCGATGAAGCAGAATTCTGATGGGCAGAAACAGACAGAAGATCCTTTTGTTTTAAACAATAACCTACTTTACTGGATGAAGAGTGTGGGGCTTCCATAACTGACTGGAAGGTTAGAAAGGCAAGTTTAAAAATAAAACAAAACAAAATGGAAGGAAGCAAATGAGACAAGCCATTGGGACACCTGGATGGAGTTCCTGGCCCCTGGTTCCCGGCTTCAGCCCGGCCCAGCCCCCAAACGTTTGGGAAGTAAAGTACTGCTGAAAGAACAGTGTGTGTGTGTGTGTGTGTGTGTGTGTGTGTGTGTGTAAGGAGGACAGCACAGCACGCGGAGGGAAACGCTCTTCTGTAAGGAAGACCCCATAACTAGAGGGTGCTACTACGCCAAGATCAAGGTTGAAGCAGTGTTGATGAGTGGTAAGATGGGAGATGTGCAATGTGAACACATGGTTGCTCGCTGTGTGCGAACAGCAGTCGGTTTACAAAATTACCTGATCTTGAAATGCATAATCCATGTCTTTTTACATTAGAAGTGATAGAGCGAATGTTTTATTCATATCTCTCCCCCTTCCTTCTTCCTTTCCATTCTCCCTCTCTTCCCTCCTTTCTTTCATTCCTCATTGCACACGTCTGAAATCCATTCTGCTATCCATATTTTTAAAAGCCTAACTAGTGATGAGCCTTTGGCAGGACAGTTAAACTGCCACTTGGGACACCTGCAGCTTACCTTGAGCGGCCAGGATTCAGGTCCCAGTTCTGCTTCCACTCTGGCTTCCTGTTGATGTGCATGTGGAAGGCAACGGCTGATGATCCCAGCACTCGGGTCCCTGCCACCCACGTGAAAGACCCAGTTTACTGGTTTCAGCCTTGACTCTTTCCGTGGATATTTGCGGAATGAGCTAGTGAGTGGGAAATCTCTCTCTTTCTCTCTTCTCAAATAAAGTGAAAAAAATATGAAGTATGGATAATGTGGAAACTTTGATCATCACACACACTTGCATCATCTCCTGGTTTTTACTGCCACCTGGTGGTGAGAAGGAACCATGCCTCCGAGACAGTCCAGGAGGGGGGTGATGTATTTCTAGTACATTGTGAAATGTATTTCACATATATTGTATTTCACATATACTGGCAGTTATTTCATTTTAACTACCTTTTATATTTTTATGTGAAGGTCTCATTGTTTTATGGCCAAGGCTTATTGTATATGCTTTGTAAAATACAGTTTCATCTTACTGTATATAATTAAATAGTACAAAGTTCAAAGTTTGGGATATATTTTTTGTTCCTGTATTCTGCCAGTTTGTAAAACTATATTTTGAGTTAGACACAGAGCAGGTACGTCTTCATGTCTCCTTGTTTCCGACCAGCTGGGGCAGTGGTTTCAGCGAGCTCAGCAGCATTTGAGTCCAAACTTCCAAATGTTGGTAAAAGACAGTTTTCTGTGTCATGGGGGCTCATAAGTGCTTGTGGAAGAGGAGCGTGGGGTGCAGGCCAATGCCATGCCCACCTCCGAGCAAAGCTTTCCTCAGTTCCCGCTACATCATGTGGCTTTCACTTGCTTCACATTCAATGCATCCTGCAATTCCAGAAAATTCTCCCAGGACTGATGGCAGCCATAGTGTCTCATCTTTCTTATCAACTTCCCAATGCAGTGACTCCAACTACACTGACATGACTGTTTCTCATCAATATGTTATAGTCCCATAAAGCTTCTTAAGGGTAAAACAAGCATTGTACGACCCTCTTGTATATTCCTTGGTGTCATCCAGAACAAGCCACAGTGCATGTTAACTAACAACCTTGAATAAAGCTGAACCACATTGTGTCCACATTAATATTATGGGGTCTACACCAGCAAGGCAAGGGCTTGGAGATTCTTGTCTAACAAGCTTTCTAAATGAATACTCGGCTTTAGAACTAGAGACCACTGGAAAAGGGGGTGGTTGAAACCACTGCAGGAGCTCGGCTTCATCTGAACCTACTGTGTCCAAATGGCCGCAGCTGAGAGCATCTCAGAGCTGATCTGGTCATAGATGTCACCCAAACCAACAGTCCAAACAAAAACAAATACTCCAACGAGCCTTTGGGAGGTATACTAAGCTGTGCAAAAGGACAAGAGACCCAGACAACCAAACGGCAGCCACATAGGAAAAAATGTGAAATTACAAAACAGCGCTCCTAGCCACTGTTTGCAAAGGCCACGTCCTTCACCAACGGAGACTCATATGATCCGGACACACTTCCAAATATTTTTAAATGGCACATATTTGTGGTTTGAAATGCTTCTGTAAGATCTCGAGCTTGTGTTCGTTTTGTTTGCAGTTTTTTCCCTTAAGCAATCAAGTTATGAACTAGAACCAGGGCTGCCTTCTCTCCCCACTCTCTCGGCCAAGCGGAGTGGAGGGAGAAGCCAGCCAGCCACCAGGCACCGACAGCCTCTGACCGCAGCGTGCCTCGAATGACATGCCTACAGAGAAAACACTTTAGGTTCCAAGAGGCTTCCTTGCAAGCTTCCTGCTGTCTTTTATATAAAGCTTCTGAGAAATCACCAAAAAAAATTTCAAGTATAAAAGCATCAGCCTTGAAGAATCTGGACCCAAGCAGCGGAGCAAGTCACTGCAGAGTCCAGTGTCTCACCTTAAATGCCCACATGGTTTCTGTGATCAAATTTAACAGCTCATTTTGGTACTCCCTCTTTTCGATTTTGCCTGCATTTTCCTATTCACCTAAATTTAAAAGAAAGCTCACACCAGCATCAAGAGACGTGGCCTGATCTCATCTTTTGTCTTGTGTTTTTTGCTGCTGTTTGTGATTACTTTAAGATGTTCTGTGTTCAGTAAAACGGTCATTTTCTCATTGAACTGTTGTTGATGGCTGTAGTCCGCTAAGCTAGGGTCTTTCTGCTTTCTCCCTGTTTAACTTCTTATTTGGTGAAACATGAAGCATTTTCACCGTAATGGGAATTTGAAATACATGATCTTGAAAGTGAAAAGAAGAAAGGTTGAGGAAGTTACTCTGTTTGCTTGGGTGATGCTGTTCTCACTTTCCCCTATGGGTTCTAGTGAGAAAGGAAAAGAACACACGTGAGGAAGAAACTGGACATCACTGATACACACTTGCTCTTTCCAGATTATAACGGTTCATTTCTAAGAGATTCTTCTATAGGAAAATCCTGAGAAATCCAGCTGGAGACCAGGCAGAGGTCATTTAAAGTAGGGAACATGCCAATGAATTAAAAAATATAAATGTGTAGTTTCTCAAAATGAGTGATCTGAAAGTTAGCATAAGCATGCTCACTGATGCATTTTGGAAATAATAGATGTTGCCAAACATCAGCAGTGAACAGGCAAGCGTCTTCACATTTTTTTAAAAAGATTTATTCATTTTATTACAGCCAGATATACACAGAGGAGGAGAGACAGAGAGGAAGATCTTCCGTCCGATGATTCACTCCCCAAGTGAGCCGCTACAGGCCGGTGCGTGCCGATCCGAAGCCGGGAACCTGGAACCTCTTCCGGGTCTCCCATGCGGGTGCAGGGTCCCAAAGCTTTGGGCCGTCCTCGACAGCTTTCCCAGGCCACAAGCAGGGAGCTGGATGGGAAGTGGAGCTGCCGGGATTAGAACCGGCGCCCATATGGGATCCCGGGGCTTTCAAGGCGAGGACTTTAGCCGCTAGGCCACCCCGCAGGGCCCAAGCATGTTCACGTTTTATCTCAAGGATGCCTACTCACGTGGAGATCAGTTCCTTAACACTTAGTAAAAATGATTATACATACACTTCACGTCCCAGTCACCACGTGCTCAAGTGCTAGACGTATTGCCCTGCTGAGATGACACACAGCAAGCTATGACACGACATTGTCAAGGATCGTATTGATCTTGTCTTGCAAACTGTACTGAAGTTAGATGACCTCTATTGGCAATTTCATGCATAAGATGAATCAGAGCCACTGTAATCAATTTAATGATGTAATAAGGCTACATGAACTACACACAGTTATTGCATATCAAATATATATGTGCATACATATACACTCATACTGACAATGCAGCATTGCTTGACATTAAAAATGGTGGCTATATTAAAAGTATTTTAAATTGGTATATTTGTGTATAAATTATGCATATAACTTTTAAAACATAGGCACACAAAAATGACATAATTTTTCAAAAACATATATATGTGTTAGACAGAAATATCTATGTGGAAAAAAATTAAGAGATTCAACTGAAGAAAGAAAATAGAGAGGAAAAAAAAAAAAACAACCAAGACAGATCGACAGGAAAGGGCTTCAAGGACCAGTGCATCCAGTCTGCTTCCTTGTATCTTCAATGCCTACATTGAACATCATGAAATTAAAAGCAGCACGCTACAGAGAGGTAAGACGGGAATGAGCAAGGACTCGTGAGAGGGGTTTCCAAGATACCCTGGAAACAGCTGTCAGCAATGAGCCTTGATTTCAAAACTATGCTATGCCAAAACTAACTCATATGAACCTGTTACAACAGGTTGGAACAGGATCCAGTTTGAGACAGTAGGAAAGTGATGGCCATACCACAGCCATGTGAATTCTGCTCATGTGGAAGAAGAAACAAACATTGACTTGATGGGGAAACTGAAAAAGAACAGTGAGATCACCAATGATTTAGGAAAAGTTTACAAGGATGGTGCTCCTCAAGGTAACAAGCTCACAAGTGCGTGACTCATTTTTACCAGGGATGGATGATGTTAAGATAAAGCCTGCAGTGACATACCGTCCACATCCACTGGCAAAGAAATAAATCGATCTTGTTGATTCACTCTTTGAATAAGATTTGGTGACGGAACACTAGAATCAGGACAGGCATGGTAGTGTATCCAGCTAAGCCTTCCACTGCACTGCTGGCAACCCATACGAGTGCCAGTTCTAATCCCACCTGCTGCACTTCCAATCCAGCTCCTTGCTACTGCTCCTGGAAAAGTGCAGAAAGATGGCCCGAGTGTTTGGGTCCCTGAAGCCACACAACCGACCTGAATGGAACTCCAGGCTCCTGGTTTCCACTCAGGACGTTAGTCAGTGGGTGAAAGTTTCTCTCTCTCTTCCTACTTCCCTCCTTCTCTCTGTCTTTCCTTCCATCTCTTTCTCTCTTTCATGTAATAAATCTTTTTTAAAAATCATTTTTAAAAATCCAGAGATAATGGAAACACCATAAATACACCAATTGTGTCATCATTCACAATTTTGACCACAAAATGAAAGTGGCTCAAACTTTCTGTTCAATGGGTGCCAAAACTTTTGTGTCCAGATCACTCTCCTATGTGGACAGAGATGCCCATGGACATTTTAAATATACCAGACCAACATCCTGAAGCAGTTGTTAGATTGGTGACTCTGCTAGTTTGAAGCTGAGTGCAAAGCACAACCGAAGTACTGGCTCCAAGATGCAGACGTGGTGTGATCAAAGCCGAAGCAGAGCCGTCAAGCGCACCATCGCAGCAACAGTTTCGGTAGGACATATACAACATGTTGTTTGTTAATGTTTCGCTTGAGTGAAGACTAACAACATGCTTACTGTGAGAGTGTTCCAAGAAAGTCACCCAGCTTCCTGCAAAAGCCACCCAGGAAAAGCTCCAGCCGAGAGTCTCCCATCTCGCCAACGTTCCCACTCATTGTTTTCATCAAACAAGGCAATGCTGCGACAGTTTCAATGACAAAATTCACCCACTGTACCCCCGCAATCGGCCGCTCAGATGAGCTCATTCCTTGAAAGATACAACGTGCTGAAACACACGAGCAGAAACAGACAACCGGAAATCCTGCATCAGCTAGCAAAATTGAAACCGAATCCATCCAGCATAGACGGTGTCACTAGTGAATTCCACCAAACCTATTAGGAAAAAAATTCACCTTTTCCCTACAATCTCTTTTCACAACCTAGCACTAGCAGAAATACTTGCTAACTCATTGTATGTAGTTAGAAAAATCCTAACAACAAATTCAAAATGTTTACAAGGAAATCAGTATTTCATAAGCATATGTATGCAGAAATTCCTTAAGAAATCAGAAGTGTCCAAAAAGCCCATGGAGCCTATGAATGAGAAGATGCATTTATGTGGGTGCCAAAAACTAAATCTGTTCATGGTTTCCTTAATAGTACATTTTCCCTAAACTATTTGAAGGATTTTCATAGGAATAAATCAATTCAACAAAATATAATTATACCAAGAGGGCCATAGTTTAGGCATGCAAGCCTGGTCCTACATTTAAAAATCAATTAATACAATCCATTACATCATCAGACTATATAATGTGTATAATGTGTATTATAGACTGCACTTTTCCAGGGACAGTAGCAAGGAGCTGGATTGGAAGTGGAGCAAGTGGGATTAGAACTGGCACTCGTACGGGATGCCAGCAGTGCAGCTGCGTCATCTTGATAAAGAATACCTTCCCCAAAAATGTCTAACACACTTAAGGGTGGGAAACTTCAAAACCTTCCCCACTGAGATCAGGAATAGGGTAGGCATGTCCTCCTCAGCTCTCCTTTTCAATAGCCGAGTGAAATTCTAGCAGATTCAGTTGGCAAGCGAAGGAAGGAAATGGGGTATAGATATGCACAACAATGTCTGTGTCCAAGAACAGCATCCTCTTCTATACAGACAGTATGAAAAACACTGTCAAAAGTGCTCTTGGGGGCACAGCGCAATAACCTTGTGGCTAAATCCTCACCTTGCAGGTGCCAGGATCCCACATAGGTGCCAGTTCATGTCCCAGCTGTTCCACTTCCCATCCAGCTCCCTGTTTGTGGCCTGGGAGAGCAGTAGAGGATGGCCCAAAGTCTTCGGACCCTGCACCCATGTGGGAGACCCAGAAGAAGCTCCTGGCTCCTGACTTTGGATTGGCTCAGCTCTGCTGTTGTGGTCATTTGGGAAGTGAACCAACATATGAAAGATCTCTCTATAATTCCTTCTCTGTAAGTCTGCCTTTCCAATAAAAATAAATCTTTAAAAAACACACACACAATACTACTGTTATCATCCCCATAACCAAAATACTTAGGTATGAATCCAACAGATTATCAACAAGATAATTTTTAGGGAAATATAAAACTCCAATGAAAGAAACCAAAGACAAACTAGACGAAGAAATATGAATATTACTAACTAAAGAAGCCAGTCTGGTAGGACACATACTATTTGATCTGAAGTGTATTCAATATAACATTCTAGAAAAGACGAAATTATAGAGAAAGTAAACCAAACAGTGGTTGGGGATGGCACTGGAGTGCTGCAAGTTACGCTACTGAGGCATCCCATGTGAGTGCTGGTTTGGGTATCAGCTACTGCAGTTCAATCCATCTCGCTGCTTCTGCTTCCAGAAAACCAGAGGAAGATGGTCCACACCCACATGGGAGGCCTGAACAGAGTTCCAGGCTCCTGGCTTCAGTTTAGCTAAGCCCCGGCTGGCCTTTGGAGAGTAAATCAATGGAAGAAATGTTCTGTATTTTCTTCTTGCTCTCTCTTCTCCTCCCTCCCTCCCTCCCTCCTTCTCTCCTTTTCATATAGACATCTGGTTATCAGAGATGAGGTGAAAGTTGTAACAAATGTGTCATTGATTGTAACAAACAGACCAGCACTCCCTCTGGGTGTCATCATGGAGCAGGCTGTGTATTTGCAAAAGCAGGTGGCAAATGGGGAATCTCTGAACCTTTCTTCCCAAAGAAATCAAAAGCATTCTTAGCAATTAAGGTTGTTTCAAGGCAGCATAGATCAATGGTCCAACAGGATGCAAAAGAGAATTACACCAAATTGTGTAGAGAAAATTATCTTTAAGATAGGTGGGACTGAGCCTGGCGCCATGGCCTAGCGGCTAAAAGTCCTTGCCTTAAACGTGCTGGGATCCCATATGGGTGCCGGTTCTAATCCAAACAGCCCCATTTCCCATCCAGCTCCCTGCCTGTGGCTTGGGAAAGCAGTCCAGGACGGCCAAAGCCATGGGACCCTGCACCCGCGTGGGAGACCTGGAGGAGGTTCCTGGCTCCTGACTTCAGATCGGCGCAACACAGGCCTTTGTGGTCACTTGGGGAGTGAGTCAGGTAAATAGAAGATCTTCTCTCTCTCCTCCTCTCTGCATATCTGACTTTGTAATAAAAATAAATAAATCTTAAAAAAAAAAAAGATAAGTTGGAGTGATTACTAGATTGTTACATGGTAGAAGACTTGTTTTTAAACTTATCAAAGTAACACAGTCAACAGTGAAAGGCGAAGAGGGCAAAAGCAACATGAAGATGCTTTTTTAAAGTACATTGATGGATTGATGGGATCTGTGCAATGGGAGCTCTAAGCATGTCACTAAAACTTAAACCTTCTCTGCTGGTAGCATCTATCCAAACCCACATTGATAAAAGGGAACGTTTACAGACATTGTATCAACTCTCTTTGAATCATCCCAAGACCATTAAAAACACAGGAATTGCAAGAATTCAGTGGTCCTGTTGGAGAGGAAGGTAAAAAGAACCAGGCTCTGAGAGCCTAACCGTAAATGCTACTACTGAGACATAGCTTCAAAAAAAAAAAAACAGTCGGGAGTGGGAATTTGGGGAGAGCATAGGGAAATCCCAAGCCTATGGAACTGTACCACAAAATTCAAAATTTTAAAAACAAAAAGGCTTTCACCACACCAAGAGTTTGCTTCATATTGAATCCCCTACCCATAAAGGGTATTTCTTTTGCAAAGGTTTCAATGAACATTGCCAATAATCAGAATCATCTACGCCAAAATAAACTTTTTCTCCCCTTATTTGCTTATGCGAAGCAAGCCCTCCTTGTCCCACTTGCAAATATGATACAAATAGCTGAGGCGTCAACAGAGAAAGTGGTTAAAAGCCAGAGATTTTAGAATGTACGAAAAAGGAAAAAAAAAAAAACACTACAGGAAGATAAGATGAGATTTGTGAACATCGAACAGTAGCCTTTGAGGAAAGCCAACAAAGACAAAATTAACCATAGAGGCCCGGGCCTTGGCACAAAAGGGCTGTGTTAGGATTCCATGGACTGGAAGTTCAATGTGCTCACTCATTGCCCAGTGATCTAAGTACACTGTCACTTACAATGAGAAGCTAAAAAGGCCATATTCAGTTTAAATAAAATACTACAGCTATTCAGATAACAAGATTAGTTTACACAGTCTAGACAGGATTTAGGATGCTTCTGTAAGGAAAAGGAGACATTTTTAAAATGCCTGAAATGATTATCTGAAGTATCCTGTTTAACCCATGAAGCCCCAAATTGTCAAAGGAACACCACAATACAATTGACATAGGTACATTAAAATAGTAAGAGGGCCCAGAGAGATGGCTCAACGGAAAAATCCTTGCCTTGAATGCACTGGGATCCCATATGAGTGCCGATTCCCACCTAGCTCCCTGAGTGTGGCCTGGGAAAGCAGCAGAGGGCAGCCCAAAGCCTTGGGACCCTGCATCTGCATGGGAGAACTGAAAGAGGCTCCTGGCTTCAGATTAGCTCAGCTCCAACCACTGCAACCGTTTGGGGAGTGAATCAACAGATAGAAGATCTTTCTATCTCTCCATATCTCTGTAAGCCTGCCTTCCCAATAAAAATAAAATAAATTTTAAAATATTTAAGGTAGGTCTGGAAATCGAGAGTTTACATATCCCTTACTATCATTAAGAAGGAAGCGCAGGCAGTTCTATCAAGAGGACATGTGATGAAATAGTACCTTCTACACATCCAGGTAATCCATCTCTACATAATATGAAGGAAGTGACCTTCATGCCCTGTTCAATGATTTTATTGGCAAGGAGAAAAATGCTTCAAACAAAGGCACACATGACATTTCTGACAGTATCTTGTCGGTTTCATGCATCATGGCTTATCTTCGCTGTTCGAAATAACACTCATCGCATGTCCAATTAAATGGCATCTTGGACAGTGGCAAGTCCCAGAATAGTACAGTTTCGCATCATCGCAGTGTTTTAGACACAAAGTGTGTGTGTCTTTTTAAACACCAACACGTTTAGGAGATCTTTCTTGTCTTTTTCCACAGCTACGTGAATAATCCATATATTTACAATATACACATCAATTATTCCGGTGAACAAATGCCGACAGCATTCTTTACCTCTCATAGAAGTAGAATATTCAGAAAACAATTGCATTTGTCCACACCCCCCATAGAAATGGCTTAAGTATCCATTAGTTGAGACATTTCGGCTCTACCCTTTTTCCCAACACTGAACTTTGCAAAATAGTTTCAAGCATATTGTACCTCATTTCAGGATTCACTCGTTTATTATCTACCCATTTTACCATGGGCATTTCATTATCTGTGTAGAATTTGGATCCTCTTGCTTGATTTTTTCATCAGTGTTGATTTCAGAGGGCCCTTGTTCAGTCTGTTTTCCCTCAGGGTGCGTGGAGATTGGACTCCAGTTATTTCAAAGAAGTGCCGGAAAATTATAACCAATGAGTAGGCTGTTTTTAAAAAAGTGTGACTGTGAGTTCTCCACCAGTGCAAGCAGATTACAATCTATCCACAAACACAAAGAGCAGCATGTTGGAGCTGGTCAGCCAGCACGTAGTAATGTTCCACACGCTCTAATGCAAGACGCACTGCCCTGGTGCCGCCTTCCAGCACAGCTACTTAGAATACAGAACGTTTGAAAACCATGTGCATTGCTGTCAGCACCAGGACGACTTAGTTCTAAAAAATATTTTCATAAGTGCATTTCAATAAAACATTGACTGAAACTACCTTTTCAAGTAATCGTTTTCATAATGAATTTTCAAATAGTTTCAAATGTTTTTATCATTCGCTCGTTTGCTCTTCATCTATTTGTATCTCGAAGTTACCATAGTGCTGTATTTATAGCTTGGTTTAAGCTTTTAGTGGTGTCCTAGGTATAACATTGGGATATGATTTAAACTGACATGCAAAAAAATATGTTTTCTGTCCAACCGAGAAAAAGTAAAAGTGTTGTCTTCCTGCTTGAAATGCAAAAAGGAGTTCATGCATTGCTGAAAGAACTTTAATAATTTTCTAAGTTTTATAATTCTTATTTATTGTTTAATTATTATTTTTATGTACTCAAGTCTTCACTGAAGGTGTTTTCCAGATATGAGAAATTCCTCATCTCCTTATTTTCCTTTAACACCGTTTTGCTTTGATATGTTCATTTGCTAGGAGAAGCAGCATATATATTAAACCTATGAAACAATTTTCATCCATTTTTATCCTAAGAAAAATTTCCTTTCTTTTATATAACGTGACGGGGCCCAGTGCAATAGCCAAGTGGCGAAAGTCCTCACCTTACACGCTCCGGGCTCCCATATGGGCACCAGTTCCAATCCCAGGGGCCCTGCTTCTCATCCAGCTCCCGGTTTACGGCCTGGGAAAGCAGTGGAGGACGGCCGAAGGCCTTGGGACCCTCAGCCCATGTGGAAGACCCGGACGAGGCTCCTGGCTTTGGATGGACTCAACTCTGGCCGTTGCGGTCACTTGGGGAATGAATCAAAAGACGGAAGATCTTCCTCTCTGTCTCTTCTTCTCTCTGTATATCTGACTTTCAAAAAAAATAAAATAAATCTTTGGAAAAAAATAACATGACAGCATTCATTTATTGGATAATATCTGATATCAATTATCTACTGCCAAACTTAGAACTCAATTTAACTACAAATTCTGGAAATATTGTCCTTTCTCTAAATCATTTGCATCTTTTTTTGTAAAATCTGTGTTTGAACTCCCCAGTTTCATCTTTATAAAATAGGCCATCATGGACTGGTGCAGTGGCTTATGGGCATCCCTTGCCTGAAGCACCAGCCTTGCATATGGACACCAGTTCGAGTCTCGGCTGCTCCATTTCCCATCCAGCTCCTTTCTAATCACTTGAGAAAATAGCAGAGGATGACCCAAGGGCTTGGGCCCCTGCACCTGCATGGGGGACCTAGAAGAAGCTCCCGGCTCCTGGCTTCAGATCAGCTCAGCTCTGGCCATTGCGACCAGGTGGGAAGTGAATCAGCGGATGGAAGTTCTCTTTCTGTGTCTCTGCTTCTCTCTGTATAAATCCGCCTCTCAGATAAAAATAAATAAATCCTTCAAACACAAATAAAGCAGGCCAACTCAAATGTCTTGGACAACAATTTTGAAAGAGAAAATAGCATAAACAGCAAGGCCGGAATCACCTAAAAATATATCAAGATTACTTATGAACAATGTTATATTGTAACAAGGTGATATGATATCAATAAATTCTGTAACTTGACTGTGTGCATGTGAGAATGTGGGGACAAGGGGCAGTGTGCATCACCAATGGGATCCTGTCTACATAACGCTCAGGCTGTGCCGGATGGATGTGGATGTGCTTATCTTTGAAGCAGCAATGATTCCTCGTCCCGGCACCATCTGAAATAGAAAAAAACAAGTGCAACTGCATTCAGGATCTGCAGCCAGGCTGCTTCTTGAGGTTTCACATCTGCACATTTTCTCCCCCACCCCTTCCTTCTCCCTCCTCCCACATTCCCTGTTTTTGGCTTTGAACGCTGCAGGCAGACACACCAGAGATGCCTACAGAAGGGTCCTGGGAGCCTGTCCAAGGATAGACAGACTGTCCTAGACATGGAGGGTAAAGTGAGACACATCCAAGCCAGGAAGAGCTTCAGGTGAAGGCAGGCTTAGCTCAGAACCTCAAATTGCTGCACCCTGTGTCTGTGTCTGTGTGTGTGTGTATACGCATGCCCAGAAGAGCATCTACGGTCCAGTCTTCAGAGAGCTGTTGGTTCCCAGTCTACCACAGAAGCAGCAGAAATGTCCTAACAGAAGACCTGAGAGTAGGGGCGATTCATCTTTCCTCAGGGGCTTGCAACCAAACTGAAGTTTCCTCTGTCCTTGTTTGCAATGAAATTAATGTGGAGGAAATAATTACTCTTTGGTAGTCACCTTAGTTGTATGTGCCGCAGTATCCCACACAAATGTATACAGTGCAATTCACCTGGCTCATGAGTCTTAAGTACAAGTGTTAGGGTCCAGCACAATAGCTTAGTGGCTCAAGTCCTTGCCTTATATGCAAGGGTCCCATAAGGGCACCAGTTCATATCCCAGCTGCTCTACTTCCCATCCAGCTCCCTGCCTGAAGCCTGGGAAAGCAGTCAAGGATGGCCCAAAGCCTTGGGACCCTGCACCTGCATGGGAGACACAGAAGAAATTCCTGGCTCCTGGTTCCAGATGGGCTCTGCTCCAGCCATTGTGGCCACTTGGAGAGTGAACCGGCGGATGGAAGATCTTTCTTCTGTCTCTCCTTCTCTCTGTGAACGTGACTTTCCAATAAAAATAAATAAAAAGGAAGAGGACTAACAGCTCATCATGTAAATGATGGGCACATTCTGTCTCTTGGGACACCACAGCACAGCAGAAACACAGACTGATGGGAAAAGTAGGCAGAGTCCGCGTTCAGGGAGCACACACACTGCATAGATTCACATTGACGTGCATGTATACACACACGTGTGTGTGTGTGTGTGTGTGTTCTATGAAAGAGTTTTTGTTTTGGAGGCTAGACGTTTTTGAAGCAAGGCTAGTAGAGGTCACCTTCCAGCAGAGCAATATGCCAGGGTACATATTTGTTTGAAGGATTGGTTGCCGTGAGATTATTCACATGATATAGATGCCACTGTACTTGCGTACGTCTCTGAAACAGTTCAGAAGCTGAAGGAATGTGAGGAAAACTATTTGTATATTCCCCTACACAACATCACACCTCTTCATTTACCAACTGTAAAACAATTGCATTCCTATGAGGAGGAGGAGTACTTAGAATATTTTGAAACTGAGCTTTGAAAATATTCTGTGACTCAATGCAGATTCGTTTATTTACTTAGGAACCGCAACTCAGGAACAGTACACAGATGATGCTCGTGTGGTGATTAATCCTGCTGCAGACAGGGTAATTATACCTTGGTCCTTCCGGCTCTCCAGCGTTCTTTTGTCTACCTGCAGCCTTAGCCGTGTGAAGGCGAGAATCCCTCCAACCCTGCTCAATTTCCAAGATTTCAGTCAGCAGTACACAGAAATCTCCAGAAATACAGCAAGTTTTTCAAAACTTTCATTAACATTGTAATTATCTGTGCACTTATTGGTTATGTGCGTTAATCTACCATTATGCCTAAATTATAAATTAAAATGTATCCTAAACATATAAGAAAAGGAAAACACAAAGGTAAGCATAAAATAGTATCTAAATGTTCATGAAAAAGAAGATTTTAAAATACATTTGATGGGGTACAGAGTGTTTTTTCAACTCATGTATAGTCTCTCTTGTCCTTTCATGAATGTACTTCGCGTGAGCTTTTAGAAGATAACTTAATTAGGGTTTGGTAATATCCAAGGAATGTGTCCCCTGCATTTCGGAGGACGCTGCTGACCATCCTGGATACTGCACACACGCTCTCAATTGTGGAGGTTTGAGGGGCCTGAGAAATCATCTCACTGACGTTGGTTCACAGGAGATCACAGTAACATTGACTCTGGCACTGTTTGCCTCGGATGTTAAATTAACCACAGCTGCAGGCTCCATGAAGCATTCACATGCGTAGCAGAATCAAAGGCGTTAAATATTATACAGAAGAGGTTTATTCTGAGAAACCATCGAGTCACTCTAAAATGAACTCACTCTGCTTTCCGTTTGAGAATTCCCTGGTATGCCCGTCCATTCCCCGTAAACACTCTCTATCGTAAAGCAGTTGCCCATGTCCACCCAGGAGGACTTAGAGAAAGCCTCCTCCCCATCCTTTGGTACCAGGCTACTATGGCCAGAGCTCATCTAGAGGCACGTGGCGCTGACCTCTTGTTGTCCTCCAGCCCAGAAACTCGGCCATGACCATCACAAGCTATAGTGTGATGGCACCCTGGGGCCTGAGGACACACTCCTTTGGCATCCCACAAGCACCGCAAAGCCACACGGCTGCACATTGCACAGCTGTGGCACTCAGGAACACAGCTGAACTCATCACCCAGAGGTTACCCCAAAGTTGTGATTCAAATGGCACTCCACATCTCCTCTAAACTAAAACATCTTTTCCACTGAAACCTACTACACGCAGAACAACTGTTACATCAGGCGTACAACATACGGATACTAAAATGTAAGAAGCAAGGAAGAGGGACACCTCCAAAGAAAGACCGTATTTCTCTAGAAATTGGCTCTTGTTTGAAGGAGATCTACAAAACGGCTGACAAAATCATTCAAAATAATCATCCCAAATAAACAAGATGAGATGCATTAGGATATAGATAGGCCATACAATGAAATTAGGAAAATAATGAATGAGAAATTCAATAAACAGGGAAAATCATGAAAATCAATCAAAAATTCTGGAACTGAAAAATCTTATCAATGAAATTACAACACAATTGAAAGCTTCCGTATCAGAATAGACACAGCAGAAGAATTTCTGATCTTAAGTACAAATCTTTGGAAATGAACAAAACTATAACCCCAAAATTAATAAAGTGGTTTGAAGAAAATCTGTGAGACATTCAGGACATAGTTAAGTGAATAAACACTTCCATAACAGAAACTTTTTAAAGATTCATTTATTTTTATTGGAAAGGCAGATATACAGAGAGAAAGAGAGACAGAAAGTAAGATCTTCTGTCTTGATTCACTCCCCAAGTGAGTGCAACGGCCGGTGTTGCGCCGATCCAAAGCCAGGAGCCAGGAGCCAGGAGCTTCCTCCAGGTCTCCCACATGGGTGCAGGGTCCCAAGGCTTTGGGCCATCCTCCACTGCTTCCCCAGGCCACAAGCAGGGAGCTGGATGGGAAGCAGGGGCACCGGAATTAGAACCGTCGCCCATATGGGACCCTGGCACAGTCAAGGCGAGGACATAAGCCACTACGCTATCGCGCTGGGCCCACAGAACATTTTAAGAAGGTAAAAGGCATTCAGAACCTAAATGAAGTTTCTCAAATCTTCATTAGTATCAGATTAGCCAGCTGATCCTGGCTTCGAGTCAGCTCAGTGCTGGCCCTTGTGACCACGTCAGCAGTGAACCAGCAGATGAAAGATCTTTCTTTTTTTGTCTGTAAATCTGACTTTCCAATAAAAGTAAAATAAATCATTAAAAAGATTTTTTGAAAGATTTTATTTATTTTATTTCAATGTCATAGTTACAGAGAGAGCTTTTATCTCTGAAGCAAATTTCTTCTAAGCATCTTACACTTGGATCATTTTCCAAAAAGTTACCAGCACCCATATGAAATTCCAGCGCATGTTAAGGGAAAACTTTAGCAGCTAGGTAACTGTACGGGGTCTTAAAATGTTCTTTTAAAAATTTTTGGATGGCCCAGTGCGGTAACCTAGCCACGAAAGTCCTCCCCTTACATGCGCTGGGATTTCATATGGGCGCCGGTTCTAATCCCAGTACCCTGCTTCCCATCCAGCTCCCTGCTTGTGGCCTGGGAAAGCAGTCAAGGACAGCCCAATGCCTTGGGACCCTGCACCCACGTAGGAGACCTGGAAGAAGCTCCTGGCTCCTGGTTTCAGATAAGCTCATCTCCAGCCATTACAGACACTTTGGGAGTGAATCATTGGATGAAAATTCTTTTCTCTGACTTTACTATAAAAAATAAAAAGATAAATCTTTAAAAAAAGAAAAACATTTAATTCAACAGCTACAAAACATTTTTCTCATCTAGACATGGAGCATCTCCGGGATTGATCATGTGTTAGACCACTAATCAAGTTTTAATAAACCTTTTAAAAGTTAAGACAGATCATGTGTCTTTTCAGGCCATAAAATACTAAAATTAGAATTTAACTGTAACCATAGAAAATTTAAAAATACATAGAAATTGTACAGTAGGCTGCTAAACATAAAATTTTAAAAAGATAATCAAAAAGATTCTTGAGGCAAGTGAAAAAAATTGTAAATGACAAATCAAAATCTGTGGAACACAGCAAAAGCATATTAATAGGAAGTTTACACCGATAGGTGCTCACATTAAAATGGAAAGATGTCAAACGGTCTAATGTCGCACCTCAAAGTCTTAGGAAAGCAAAAATAATCCAAGACAAACTGGAAGGATCAGAGCAGAAATAAATGAAACTGAAAGAAAAAAGAAAATGGCAATAAATAAAATGATGACTTTTTGAAAGGATAAAACATAAATCTCAGTCATATTAACAAGGGAAAAAAAAACAGAAAAATTCAAATACTCAGAATTAGAGATAGTGTGTGACATTACAACTGATGTCCCAGAAATTAAAAGGATCTCAAGAAACTGCCATCAACAATACAGCTAACAAGTAGAAGTGGGTAAGTTGCTGGACACACACAACTTACAAAGATTAAATCAAGAGGAGTTAGAACATTGATGCAAATCAATAGCAAGTAATGGATTTGAAGCAGTGATTAAGTTTCTTATCAAAGAATAGACCAGAATGTAGTCCTTTACAACTAAATGCAATGGAACATTTAGCAATTAACTCTATTCTCAAACATTTCAAAATCTGAAAAGGACAGAACTTCATCAAACTCTTCTTATGAGGCCCGTATTACTTGGACACCGAAAGAAAGATATAATACAGAATGAAAAAGTATAACCCAGTAGGCTTAATGAGAAGAAGCAAACAAAATATTAACAGACAAAACCCAACCAAAAAGATCCTAATTATGATAAATGCACTACATAGCAAGGCTGCAAGGGTTGGTCAGGATCTGCACAGCTGTGGGTGGAACAGATCATAGGAACAGAATGAGGAATCAAGCCATGGGATTATCTCAACAGGTGCATTAAAATAATTTTATAAGAGCCAACATCCTCTCCGAATAATCCATCAACAAATTAGGTGTACAAGGAATGCAACTCAAAATTTAAAAGGCTGTATGTAACTAATCCACAGCCGCTATCATTCTCGGTGGAGAAACAGCAAGTGTTTCCTTTAAGACCCGAGGAAAAAAACAATGTCCACTTTCACTAGTCTTATTCAATACAGTATCAAATAAACTCAGGAAGTTAAAAAAAAAAAATAGAGGGCATCAAAATTGTAAAGGAAAATCAAAATGTCCATGCTCACAGCTTTTATAGTTTTATAAAAAGATAAATCAAAAGGCTATTAGAATCAAAAAACAAATGAAGTACATTTTCAGGATATGAAAGCAACACACCAAAAAAAAAAAAAACTTGCTTTTATACACCAATAATAGTCCTGCTGAAAGCGAAATCAAGAAAAACAATACCACTCGCGAGAGTTGAATAAAATATTTTGGAACTCATCTACCTAAACAAATGAAAGATCTCTATAATGAAAATTAAAAACCACTTATGAAAGAGATTGCAAAGGACACAAAACATGAAGGTGCTCCATTTTATGGATTAGAAGAACTAATATTGTTAGTTACTTCCATTTTACTAAATACAATCAAAAACAACCAATCTATAAAAGCAAATTTAATCACACTTTTGTTCTGATTATTTACATAGGTGTTACAAGAGTGATGAAGGATCACATAGAAATGTCAGATTTAAAAGCTACCCAAAGGGGCCAGCACTGTGGCAGAGAAGGCTAATCCTTTGCTTGCTAGTATCAGCATCCCATTTGGGCTCCTGTTCATGTCCTGGCTATTCTATGTCCAATCCAGCTTTCTGCTCGTGGCCTGGGAAAGCAAAGGAGGATAGCCCAAGGCCTTAGGACCCTGCACCCACTTGGGAGACCCAGAAGAAGCTCCTGGCTCCTGGCTTTGGATCAGCTCAGCTCTGGCTGTTGTGATTATTTGGAAAGCGAACTAGCAGTTGAAAGACCTCTCTCTCTGTCTCTCCTCTCTTTTTAAAATCTGCTTTCCAAGTGAAAATAAATAAAATAAATTTTTAAATGAAATAAAAATATTCTGAGAGTAGGAAGCCAAATAAAGATAGTCTAAATTTTCTCAAGGAGTAGCCATAACATATTTAAACACGGTATTCCAAAGCTCTGGTAACATAATCTGTATTTCCAAATGTATTTTGTTGTAGAGTAAGTGGGCATTTATCGAACTTACGCAAATACCCGTATGGCTATAAAGATACTCATGAAGAGTGTTTAAACTATGGAATGATCAAATAGGGAAAAAAATGATGTCCATTGATAGAATTTGAGCACCCGAGTCATCATTTGCAACCTCCCAGGATGCAGATCATCAAGAAGCTAAAACAGAAGCAGAGGCAGGACCCAATGTCAGACACTCTGATATAGGACCCCTGGGATGTCAGAGTCCTAGCCCAGCAGCCCACCTGCTATGCCTCGAGGCCTGCCCATCCCACTTAGAATGGCCATGGGTAAAAATATGATTAGAATTAGAATAATCAGGAATTGACCCAAAAAATCTGGCTGTTTTATGATACACATTTTAGCCTGTTAATTGGAACTATGATAGCATCATTCCAAGACATTGCATATTTTGGAATTTTATATAATTTTGGAACCATATGTTAACATATCTGTATAAAGAAGATAAAATCTCATTTTATTCATATTTTCCATATAAGTTTAACATATGAAGTAAGTTTAATTAGCTTCATGTCACTGTTTTGTAGGGTGAGAGACACATCCTTTAGGATTTCCAAGGTCTTTCTGCAAATTCCCCAAGTTAATTTGTAGTTTAAAAAAAACTTAATATAAGATGTTACTCTTGAGGAAAACTGTCAAAGACATCAGAAGGTTTAAAACACTTGATCAAAACAAATCGTTCACTGTGAAATAATGGTTATTTATTTATCCAGAGTGATAATTAAAAGACTTTAGAAGCAAATAAGGAAAGTAACATAACCTTTTGTTAAAGCAAAAGCCACAACAATAACCTTACATAAACTTATTAAGTAAGATAAAGCAGAGGAATTATCTGGGAGAGACCAAAAAAAAAGTATTGTCTCACATCCAACACCCTAACAAGTAAAGTAAAATCCCTTATGGAGTGATTGCTTCTCCTTGGAGAAACTTGTTTACCTAACACAGAAGTCAAAGCTAATGAAGAAGTAATTGAAAATAATTTAACAGTTATTAATGCACACCGCATCTCAAAGGATTGTAAGCAAGAAAGCTGATACCTTTAGCAGGACAATTTACTTAGAAAAAGTAGTAGAAAGAGGTACTCAGTACAGCAGTTAAGTCACCACTTGGGACATCCCATATCATAACGCCAATGTTTGAAAACTCAGAACTACCTCCAATTCCAGTTTCCTGCTAATGCAAACCCTAGGAAACATAGCTAACGGCTCAAGTAACTGTGTCCCTGCCACTCACACATAGAAGACGTTCCTTGAATTCCAGACAGCTGGAACTGCCCTGGTTCAACCCTGCTGTGGTCATGAAGAGCATGTAGAGCATCTACAAGCGAGGCCCAGCACAATGGCTCATCCACAGTACAGTGTCTAAATCCTAGCCTTGCATCCACCAGGATCCCATATGGGTGCCAGTTCATGTCCTGGCAGCTCCACTCTCCATCCAGCTCCCTGTTTGTGGCCTGGGAAAGCAGTAGAGGATGGCCCAAAGCCTTGGGATCCTGCACCCACTTGGGAGACCCAGAAGCAGCTCCTGGCTCCTGGCTTTGGATCAGCTCAGCTCTGGCCATTGTGGCCACTTGGGGAGTGAATCAGCAGATGGAAGATCTTTCTGTCTCTCATTCTCTCTGTATATCTGCTTTTCCAATTAAAATAACAATAAACCTTTTAAAAATTAGAAAGTGAACAAGTGGGTAGACACTTCTCTTTAGCTGTCTCTGTTCCTATCCTTCTCTGCCTTTCAACTAAATGTAAATATGCAGAAATATTAACAAAGAAGAAAAGGTAAAAGAAGTAAAAATTGTTTATATGTGACAATTCAAATGCATGAAGAAGAACCAAGGGATCAGAATCAGGCTGTATTAGAGGAATAAATCAATCTCACAAATGTTCAAGAAAAAAAAAATCAGATTAGGGCCCGGCGGCGTGGCCTAGCAGCTAAAGTCCTCACCCTGAACACCCCGGGATCCCATATGGGCGCCGGTTCTAATCCCGGCAGCTCCACTTCCCATCCAGCTCCCTGCTTGTGGCCTGGGAAAGCAGTCGAGGACAGCCCAAAGCTTTGGGACCCTGCACCCGCGTGGGAGACCTGGAAGAGGTTCCTGGTTCCCAGCTTCGGATCGGCGCGCATCGGCCCGTTGCGGCCCAACTATAAGCAATTGCCTAGGTTGCATTGTACCTAGCATGTGTTACGCGGCTGGGAGAAAAGCAGCTCATAGCTGGTGGACATTCTGGGCCTGGTTAATGCCAAGTTTGTGTTAACTATACCAGCGTGCCAGCAGATGCCTGTTCTTCTCGTCTGTAAAGATATGTGGATGGCAGATGCCAGCATGCCAACAGACAGGGTCTGGGGACCCATGCCCAAGTATGCATGGGCCCCAAGAAGGCAGGACCCCAGGGCAACACAACACATCACTGCAGAACTGGGCTTGGGGATCTGTGTGTTCATGGGCATGGGGGGGGTGGATTGCTCAGGGAAGAGAGTCTGGGGATGTATGGAAGCAGGGACCACTGATGGAGAATGTTACAGATTAGGAGTGACTTCTGGGGGGTTCCACCACCCAGACTACTGCACTTGCAGGTAAGTGGGAGGGGCTGAGAGCAGATGATTTGAAGGAGCGAAACTGGAGGACTTTTCAGGGACAAATCAATACACCCACCCACACGGGAGACCTGAGTTGGGATTGTTGGTATCAGGTAAGATCAGGAGCGTTCATGGTGGCATAGCTGAAGACAACACTGTTGATATTAACTACCATCTACCAGAAGACACGAAAGCTAGGGCTAGAGGACCTGCCTGGCAGGGCTCAACCACAGTACCTGCCAATGAGTGTCAGGGCAGGGAGTGTGTCAATCAGGCTGGTCCATGACACTAACCAGCATGCAAGAGAACCTCACCTTGGAGCAGATTCTGTGGGGGCTTTGTGGGCTTACCCCATGGGATTGTCACACGACTGGTTTGCTTGAGAGCTGGCAATAGAGATCGGCTGAGCTAGGCATGACCATGGAATTCACCAACACTCATGGGTGCTGGGGTTGGGAACAAGCAAGGCTGGTCTAAACCGTAGTACCCAAAGGCACACCCAAGAATTCGTATAGGCAGGTCAGGCAGCAACATCCACCAGCTCATACAAAGGCCAAAACGAGGGGGACAGACTGTGCCAGGTAAAGACCTAACACCTGCTGGTACACAGAAGATCTGGATCTGGGAGTGGACTTGATGGAGCAATTTGGGGAAATCCTCTGGTGAACCATAGCTCCCATTGGTGAGCATGTGATTCAAGCCTGGGTGTTGCTCAGGCCGGACAGTTCAGCTCCACTTGTCAGCAAGTGTGTGAGTTGATTTGGTGTGGGGTAGAAGGGCAGACCAGGCAGGGAGGGACCAAACCTTAGCACACTGACATGTACAGAAACCAGGTAGGTTGCAGGTCATGCTAGACTAGTCTACGCTATTACACTAGTATGCATTAAATCCAGGGGTGTTGGCAAGCTGAAAAGAGCTAGGATTCAGCACCCATTAGCAGAAGTTGGGACAGGGGCAGGCCAAGCTAGGCCAGGCCGCAGTCTCTGCCAGCAAAGGCCAAGATGGGGGATGGGCTATATTGAGCTGGGTTGGAGCAAATGCTGGCATGCAAAAGATGTGTTTCTGGGAGTAGGCCTGGTCAGGGAGCTAAGGGGATGCCCAAATGGGCTGCAAATTCTCATTTGTGAATGCAAGAGTTGGAATGGGGGCAGCAAACTGGGCTGGACAAGACTGCAGTATCCCTCGGCATGGGTGTGGACTGGGTCTAGAGTGAGTCAGACTATGCTCCAGCACCCGCTAGCCAAAGTGGGTGTAGGACAGGCTGGGATAGGTCTCAGCACTCACAGAACCACTCAAGAGCTGGGTCTGGGCTTGGACCAGTCAGGGCTCGGCTGCAGCACCCAATGGTAAGAGCCAGAATGGCTGTGGGCCAGAAAGGCAAGGCCATGCACCTGCCAGGACGGGAAGTAGACCAAATCAGGCTAGACCAAGGACCCAACAGTGTGTGTAAGATCCTTGGGATCCTGTACTCACATGCGAGACACAGAGATACTCCAGGCTTAAGGTTGGCTCAGCTCCAGCTTCTGTGGCCATTTGGGGTGTGAGCAGCAAATGAGAGATTTCTCAGTCTCTCTCTGTTTTCTTTGTAAATATGCCATCCACATAAAAATAAATCAAAGACAGAGAGAGAGAGAGAGAGAGAGAGAGAGAGAGAGAGAGAGAGAGAAGAGAAGAGAAGAGAAAGATTGCAGCCCACAGAGAGGTGGGGAGGAGTTTGACCGAAGTTTGTCATCTGATTTTCTGTGTGCATTTGACTGTTGCCTTTGCCGTTTACATTGTGGTGGGCTATTCCTGCCTGCCACAAGACTGGTGGGGCCCCAGCCCAGCTTCAAGCACACTGCTGTTTTGCTTCTCTGCTATTGCTTCTGCACCAACGTCAGAAGTGCCCCAGCCTAAGCTGTGCACTCCCAGACCATGCGGCCTTCTGGTCATCCAGTAGCCCCCTTCCCAGACGGCGAGTCTCCTGACATGGTACCACCAACCCAACCAGCAGACACATACCCCAGAAGCCCTCCACCACACTGCTGGGAAGTGTGTCCTATTTACTCATTGGCCATAAGCCAACTCCCACCTTGATGACACATTTTCTCCCATAAGATCAGAACCTCATTCTTGAGGCAATACCAACTTTAAGACTTTTCTACTTTAGTTATAATCTCATCTGAAGATATTTCTTGTATTTCTCTTCTTAATCTTTATATATGTTGTTGATCTGTTACAGTTACTGATAAATTTCCCCAGTTCAAATTACTGCTACTTCTCTCCTGATTGGCCGTGGCTGATGCATTATCTCTTCTTTCTGTAAGGTCATTTTTCCCCTATGTCCTCCCCTCTGACTTGGCTAACTCCCAAATGATTCTTCCTGCGCTTCCCTGCCTGCCTAACCACCCTCCTCTTGACATGGCGCCCTCTGCTGGCCTCCCATAAGGCAGCACTATGGATGCAGCTCGTCTCCACTCCTGAAATAGGCCTCTCCAATATACACTGGCAAACCAGATTCAACACACTAGAGTCCTTATATTTTAACTATCATTTAATTACAATATAGTTTCATTTTTCCTCGGCAGACAAGTAGGCATGCATGGGAAGGCACATCTCAGAGAGTGAATTGAATAAACTATGAAAAAGTGTTTGACAAGTTTCTCAGAAACACTTAAAGAACATTTATGACAATCCTTGAGCTAGAATTGGAGAGCACTTTAGCTAAATTCATGTAAAACTCCATCTTTCAGTTGATTTTCATCATAAAATAGATCTTTATCTAATATATTTTTTAAAGATTTACTTATTTTTACTGGAAAGTCTGATTTATAGCAAAAAGGGAGACAGAGAGAAAGATCTTCCATCCTCTGGTTCACTTCCCAAGTAGCCTAAATGACCGGAGGTAGCCCAATCCAAAGCCAGGAGCCTCCTCTGACTCTCCCATGTGGGTGCAGGGTTCCAAGGCCTTGGCCCATCCTCTACTGCTCTCCCAGGTCACAAGCAGGGAGCTGGATGGGAACTGGAGCAGCCAGGATACACACTGGTGCCCACATGGGATCCCTACACTTGCCAGGTGAGGATTTAGCCACTGAGTCATCATGCTGGGCCCCTGGAGCAGTATTTCAAAGTCGTGAGATACACTGATTTCTCACAATCCCCAACACATGCACAGCCTCCCTCGTTATCAATATTCCCCAACAGAAGGGTGTGTTTGTTACAGCTGCTGAACCTAAATTGATTTGTTCCTGCTGCTCACAGGCACAGTCCCAAATGCCACATGCTCTGGATGCCGGCAGAGCCCCCATGAAACGGGGCGGGCTGACAAGAATGGCACCACGCGACACCAATCCGCTCCCCAGATTGTCTCTGAGTTCACCGATTTTTCTTCTGTCTGATCTATGATATTAACAACACCTTCTATCATATTCGAATTTTGCTTCGTGTGCTATCCAGTGGAAGGATTTCTGTTTGATCGTGCCCAATTACTTTCATCTTGGCGGTGTTCTCTGTTCAAGCATTAAATCATTTCTCTTTGTTCTCTTGTAGTTTATTGGGCTTCCTTATTGGAGCCGACTAGGACAGCGTCATTCGAGTGTTTGAAATGTTGAATTCCTAGATGGTTGGCTTTTGTACCCTCCTTTTGCTCCTTAGGAGAGATCGCGGTTCCCTAGAACTCCTTGGCATTTGGTGACCTGCAGAGCCATCTGAGCATCCAAGGGTCCCTTAGAGCAGCCCAGCTTCATCTGGGACTCTCCTCCTGGACATCCTTCACAGCCTGTACTTGGAGCCTGCAGATATGTCTGTGGTCTCAACACTGGAAAGCATCCTTAGCCAAGGTTTGCAAGTGTGCTCTGGATAGGTGCTCACTGTCTCAGCTCTACTGTTCTCCCCAAGCTCAGACTTGTCCCACATTCGAGTTTGTGTCACTCAGGATGAACTAGGGAAGTGCTTCAGTAGGAGCTGTCCACACCTACAAGCACAGGCACCTTCCTGGGACTGACATATGCTCACGCCGTTGACCCTGTGGCCACCGAGGCCACAGTATTCAATCATAGCCAGAGCCCACAGCCCACCAAGACTAGCAAACCTAAAGAAGGACCAAAGATCATCCTGCCATGATCCGTCAGCCCAGTGCCACTCCTACCAACCTCTGCTGAATGGGGTATTAGACTGGTCAGCTGGGGGCCACAGAACCCCACCTGGCACTGAGTAGTTCTAAAGGATCTAGCTTCAGGCACTGACCCAAAAACAGGAACTGTAAGAATCTGCTCAAATTTCCATTTTACCAGCCTGATTCTGAGTCCCCAAATGCCGCCTTTCTTTTGCTATCTGGTCAGCGTTGTAGCAGAGCGATAGAGGCAGACCCTCGGCCATCCAGGCAGCCAGGGTCTGAGCAGACCTGAACTGGGAAACCATTGCCGGTCTCCTTTTACCACCAAGAGCAGGCAAAACTCTGTGATCTGTGCTTGACCCACACCTCGCTAACCACCTACAGGTTACAAATTGCATGATGACACACAAAGTATGCATTTACTCCAGCTTATTTCTTAGGAAAGGTTTTTATCAGCCAATCAAAAACGTGTAACCAGCATCTTGTGAGGCATTCGTGGGCTGCAAACCCAAAGGGGCTAAACAGCACCAGCTCCATGTAGGCAGAGATCCAGCAGGGCTTCCAAAGGAAGAAAAAGAAACATGGTATCCCTTAGAAGTCCTGAGAGCTGTGGGGGATGTGAGAGGTAAAGAGGAAGACTGAGTTATATTGGGCTTTTAGTTGCACACTAAAATACTAGGGGCAGGGGAGAACGCAGTATTCGTAAAATGCTGTCCTTTTTGCACAGCATAGGGCTGAATACCTCTTAAGCTCCACCTTTCCCATATGAACTTAAATCCTTTGCCAATTCCTTTGTCCCCACGTAGAGCCCCGGGTGATGACTGATAGACTGCCTTTCCCAACTAGTGAATTTGCATTTGACAGTTTATGTCGGAGCAATCCGGAAAGATGCCACCAGAGGGAGCCACAGGACCGATCTAAAATCATCCGCTGTCCACCGTGCTTTTTCTTAGGAAGCTGCCCTATTCAGCCCCTGTAACTCTCCTCTCTACTCCGAGCGCCTAAGATGTTTCAGAAATCACAAGGCATCATTTCTCTCTCTGTTTTGTTGTTGTTATTTTCTGCTTTGTATTTTTATTGTTAATATTATTCCTATGATGCAGTTTTGCAGATATAGGAAATCCCCCTCCCCCTCCTCCCTCCCCATTCTTACCCTCCCAGCACCCCCACATTTCCCCCTGTGTTAGAACAATTGTTTAGTCCTTCAGCAACAGTTACAAGTCCAGCATTCTGCTGTTTAAGTGTATCATGGCATTGTAGGTGTAGGCAATGGTAGGAAAGAAAGGACCACTTGTTGCATGACTCCAAGTACATGGGATGTTCAAATAGCCAAATCCACAGAGAAAGTAGATTCTTAGTTGCTTAGAAGTATGTGTTGCGGATCGTGGGACAGTAGCTAGGGGGCATGGAATTGCTTCCACCTGTAATGAAAAAGTTCCGAAACTGACTATGTTGGTAGATAAAATACACACTAAACATGGTAAGTATAATGGAACCCACTGACTTATACAATGTAAATGGGTGACTTGTGTGGTGTGTTAGCTGTATCACAACACAACTTTAACAGGTTACAATCGTCTAAGCAATGTGCTCACAGCAACAAAACGAACTAGATCATGATTCCATACATAAGCAGCTCTCCCACCCCAGAGATCTACTGTGCAAGAGCAGGGTGGGAAAGGGGCTCAGCAGACCCCAGTTGGTGCAGGGCAGGATCCCCCACGTCACAAGCCAGAAGGAACAGTGACGGCTCTGAGAAGAGACCCAGGCCATCTGCCCCAGTTCACTGCCCGGTGGCCAGCGGGAGCTTCAAGGAGGTTCTAGGGAACAGAGCTAATGAGGCTTCACACTCCCTTGTAAGAACACCTGACGTCTTAGTGGCCATTAGGCTAGGGCTTCCGGGTCAGGAGAGCCTGGCTAACTGGCACCTCTGGTTTCCGTTAGCGATGTCCATGACCTCCATCCTTGATCTGTGGCCATGAAACACTTCAGGGAGCTAAGGGAGAAGTCCCTGCCCTCTCTGGGCTAGGGGCTGAGGGCAGGGAGGTCTGCCTTCCTGTGTGCCTTGCCAGACTTCCTGTGGTGGCAGCAGTAAGAGTACAAATTGAGCTGCAGGGAGCCAGAATCCAATAGTTTAAGAAAGGAAAACAATTCCAACTGGTAACAGGTAAACTGTTTCTAAATCCCTCCAAATTGTGCTTGGTTATCCGGAAGTTGGTCGCTCGTTCACTCCACCTCCTTGAAGGCCAGCTCTGTGTATCTTCATTCAGCCCTGGGAAGGCTTCGGCCTGATTGCTCTGGCTCTGTGCTTATTTCACCCTTAAGCTCCCGGGCAGAAAAAGAACAAGATGATTTTAAATTCTGCAGCTCTTGCTTTCAGAAATGTTCCCTGTAGGAATGACTTCCTGACAGATAGCTGAGGAATGTTTCAACAAGGTATTTTCATCTCAGCAGGCACAGCCTTGGCCTGAGGAATGACTTAAAAGCAACAACAATGGACCAAACATGCTGTGTTTCTAAGCGTTTCTCAAAGTCAAGTCTCCTGCTTCTTTCTTCCAGAGATCTACATAATCAACTAAGTGGCTGCTAACACGTGGTCGTCATTTCTGTACCTCGAGTGTCCTAGCATTGAGGCCCTGGATAGAGAGAGCAGAGCAGGAGGGCAGGACCTGCCTTCCACAGCTTCCCACAGGAGGACATAGACACCAAGACCCCAGTGTGGGCAGTGGCAGGTGCCTTGCCTCAGTTTGGTAGGGGTCTTCGTTTGGAAGAAGCACCCTGTGAGAACAGACATGCCAGATGAAGAAGAGCCTGCCCAAAGGTGCCGAGATCCCCTGCGGCACTCTGATGCTGCCTGTTCCAGAAGGAGGGCATGAGGAGCCAGGTTGGTCCCATGCCAATAAGGCCAGAGGGCGGAAACGGCCGAGGCCTGGCTCATTACAGGACAGCCATGCCTACAACAGATGTAGCCCCACCCAAACAAGAGGGTTGGGGACAATGGAAAGCTAAATCCCCTGCCCAGCCTGGCCCCACTCTTTTGGCCTCAAAAGGGACCAGGTGGCACAGGGGATGCTGCTGCCCTCCACCCCCCTGGGAACTGGCACTTTCTAATCTGCTCAATTAGGACAGTGGCAGCTTCTTGCTTCCACTGGCCAGGCAGGCAGGGAGAAGGCACAGGCAGCCGGCGTGCTCAGGCTGGCTGAGCAAAAACAGAGCAAAGCGCAGCGGAAGCCAGATCCTTGTAACGATTCCTAATGACCAGTGTTGGCCGAAAAATAAGCCAAGTGCATCCAGCTCCCCACCACGGGGCTTCTGTGGGTGGTCACAGTGGCGTTCAAGGCCACAGGCAATGGCTCCCCTTCCACACCACTAGATCAGCACAGTGGTGAGTAGGATGAAGGTTACAAAGGCAAAAACACTCCAGGCTGGTGGCTGGCACAAGGGTGGTCGAGTGTGGGCGAGTGGGACCCTGTTGCTTTCTAGCCTTTGCCTCCCTCCACGAAATATGTAAATAATGTCTGCACTAAGATGTAAGGAGAGAAGAATTCAGATTCCACGGCAAGGGAGCACTCAGCAAGGTGGTGCTTCTGTGAGCCAAGCGATGGTGTCTGCAGGTGTCTAGAAGCCAAGAGCACTTTCCCAGGAAACCCCAAAACACCCAGAAGGTGACACACAATTGCATCAGTGTTTGGATTTCCTCACCTCCCTCTGTACTGGTGAAAAGCAGCTGTTTTGATACCCACAAGCTCAGCATCCTCCCAGAGCCACCTCCACCTTTTGCAATCCCATACCTGATTACTGAACCTTGGAACCAAGGCTCTGTGTGAGACAGAACAGCAGCCCCTCAATTTTTCCACACCTTGCTCCCTGGAACCTGTGAATACTGCTTGGTCACACAGCAAATAAAATGCAGACAGAATCATGGTGGCTAACACACCACTGTAAGATCAAGAGGTTGTTCCAGAAGAGCCTGGAACCCAAAGCAATCATTGAATTCCCAAAAGAGGAAGCAAGAGGCAGACGGAAGATTGACTATAGATCACCATGAATGAAAAAGATCCCTGGCTTTGCAGATGCAGGATGGGGACAGACTTCGGCATGGCTGTGTCTATCACACAGTGCTTCAAATCCGCTGATAAGTGATATAAATTTCCCTCTGGAGTTCTTAGAGCTAGAAAGACCAAGTTCCGGGTGCTGGCAGATGGTGCCACCTTGCTACATCCCACAAGGAGCAAGAGCAGGGACAGCCGCTCTAGACTCGTGCAATAATGAAGGCAATCTCCTCAAGTCTCTGACCAGGACACTTGTCCCACCCAGGAGGACAGCACCCCCACCATCCCCCACCTCCCGACCCCAGCCCACTGGGGCCTGAGTTTCAGCAGCTGAAGTTCAGAGAAACCCCAACATTCTGACACCCAGCAGGGCTGCAAACCAAAGTATGGGGGTAGCTCCCCCGCAGAAGACAGGAGAGGCAAGGACTCGGGTTCCCCACCCCCCCCCCAGCTGTCTGCTAGGCAGAATGCAGCCCTGCTGCCTGCCACCTCTGCATCTATTTACCCTACAACCAAAGGATAACACACATTGTTGCCTTACCACTGACTAGCTAGTCCGCAACAATAGCCACAGAAAATGACTATGAGCTTTTTCTTTTAAGCATCTGGTGACATTCTTGTGGAGTCCTGAGATGTGCCTCTTACAGACATGGGACATGCTGTCTCTCTAGTTTGACCTATGGCCTGCGGCGAGGCCCCTGTGCATGGAAAATGGAGTAAAATAAGGAAACCAGCACTGAGACCCAGTGCTAGGATGTGTCAAATGACTGGAAGGGGGCCCAGAAGCAGGCAGGCATCTGAGCACCAGGAGAATCTCTGTTCCATCCACCAGCCCTGCGGTGTTTTAACCTCTTCATCAACACCGAACTGATCAGCCCCCAGATTCAGGAGATTATGGAAGTGCTTATTTTTAACTATTTTTTTTTTCCAAAAAGTATTCATTGGAGAAACATTTAGTTTCCACATACTGTTTGTGATGAGGGCCAAGTAGCAAGCACTCTCACCTTTCATGAAGATCTAGAGAGCCTGTCCAGGCCTACTCTCGGGAATATACTGGTACTGTTTCTGGAAGTATTTATCATTAAAATATCTCAGTGGTTTGTCCATAAACTCAATATCACTCCCAAAGCTCCGTAAGGGCTCCAGAGCGTGCCATGGGCCTGATCCACATTCAGAACTCCACACCTCATTCTTCAGCCTCTTGGGTGGGGGAAGAGACTCCACATACTGAGCTATTCCCCTCCAGGTCAGCTTAGACTCAGAGCCAGGGAGCAAGCAGCAGCCACATCAGCATGAGGCATAAGGATCTCATAATATAACAAAGGGGCTTCCGTCAGCCCGTCCCTGCGAAGGAAGAGGTTCAAGTCAGATCCGCTGTGGTATGCTCCCCTCCAGAAACAGGCAGCACACCTACTCCCTGATCACAGGAATGTGCCATTGGCTCTGCTGAAGTTACGAATACACACGTCTTCCCCGTGTAGGTGGTATCCACTCTAGACATCCACACAAGCCCTGGGTGATGTGGACGAAGCCCACCACAGCAGCGGTCATCGCCCTAGGTGACGTGGACAAGGCCCGCAGCAGCAGTCATTGCCATGTGAGACAGTGACACATGAATAGTGGTGTCTCCATGTGGCAAAACAATGAGTGAATTTTGCCCTTGAAGAATACAGTGACACAGCAGCATTAAATTGAGGAGGACAGGTCCAAGGAGTATTTTGCTCAAGTTCAAAAAACAGAGGAAGTTTATGCTTCAACACTATAAATGCTAAATACTAAAATGAAAATAGACACGAGACAGCTGAATAGTACCCTATAGCCATTTTAAGGTGGCTAGAAGCCAGTTGTATGTAAACTAAAATTGAAATGTAGATGAAGTAATCACAGGATGTGGTTAAGAACTTGCATTTTCTAACATATTGGTCACTCAACACCATGTCACTTAACTCCATAATGTTGTAAATTGTTGTTGATGTTATGTCGGGGCTTTTAAGTGGTCGGGATGATATTCTGCCAGCTCTGCCTTCAGACCAGAGATGGTCTCCCCAAGAAACCATTGAATGTATCTGGACAATAAGATGCTGGACTCTATGCTTGGTATATGCTTGCAATGAAAGAATCTTGACTGGATTTGAGCTGTAATATTGCAACAAGGTGGAGGAATCCGCCATGGGGGGAGGGTACAGGGAGAGGTTGGGGGAATCCCAGAGCTTATGAAACTGTGTCACAAAACAAAATGTAATCAATTAAAAAAAACAAACAGAGGAAGCACAGTGTTCAAGGATTCAGACTTGGTTGACAACCTTGCAAAGCACAGATGGAAATCGTAACAATACCCAGTGCCTGGCATCAACACTGCCAGAGGTGACAGGGGGAAGTGATGAGGGCAGCTAGGAGAGAGGGTTTTCCAGATCCTGGCAGTATTCTAGTTCTTAGCCTTGGTGTTGTAAGTCTGCAGATCAAACCTTGACTTGTGTGTTTTACATGTTGTTCTGTTTATGTACTGTATTTCAGGACTTGTAAACAAAACCTCAACATATTTCTATTCTGAGTCATTGATCTTAAAATACATAACATTTAACAATTTTTACTTTAGGATACATATTTATAATCATCAAAACAGTTGGAAAACTAGGAAGAAAAGTCACTTCTGATCCTTTATCCCAAACCCTGCTAACATTTGGTGTTATTGGGCCCAGCCCAAGAGCATAATGGTTAAAGTCCTCACCTTGAACACGCCGGGATCCCATATGGGCACTGGTTCTAATCCCAGCTCCCCGCTTCCCATCCAGCTCCCTGCTTGTGGCCTGGGAAAGCAGTTGAGGAAGGCCCAAAGCTTTGGGACCCTGCACCCACGTGAGAGACCTGGAAGAGCTCCTGGCTCCTGGCTTCAGATTGGCTCATCTCCAGCCTTTGCGGCTCACTTGGAGTGTGAACCATCAGACAGAACATCTTCCTCTCTGTCTCTCCTCCTCTCTGTATATCTGTCTCTCCAATAAAAATAAATAAATCTTTAAAAAAATTTGGTCTTATTTTAATCTTTGATGATGAATTTTGTTCTTTTTTATTTTAGGTAATATTTATTCAAAAGCTACATTTTAAGGATCTGTCAACTGAAATAATACTTTTCAGTGTCATAAAATATCACATTTCTAAGCAGTTTCGTAAAGACTAAATGAATGGAGTCTCTATGAAATCTTTTCCCTTACATGTAGTCTTTGAATTAAAGGTATTTCAAGTAGTAGCCTTAGAGCTGAATCTGAGAAATGATATTTCTAGCTCCTTTCTAGTGGTTTTTTTTTTTTTTTTTTTTTTAAGACAAGGCATGTTCTTTGTCCAGAGTCAGGGTTCAAGGAACTCAAAGAATTTGCATAAGCTAATCTCTAGGTACATTTAGAACTGGACCAACAGACCTATTGCTTACAGCACAGTTCTCTCCAATTTGCTAGCGTGGATCTATAATTGCTTTAAAATTGTGTTTCTATCCCTGTCTCCTCACTGAGAGGCACAAAATGGGCATACTTCTGTCACGTAGTGAATTTCCATAAATAAGCAGAGCTTTAAGCTAATCCATAAGTCCCTAAATACCTAGCTAGATCATTCCCCCCAGGTTGAGTTTTCATTGTGTAAAACAGAAATGTTCATACCTACCTTAACAGAATATATGTGAACACAAGTGAAAGAATGCATGGTACATGTTCAGTGTAGTGCCTACCACACAGTGAATTCCTCAGAGACGTAAAATTTTTTTCCCTTTGCCTCTTGGAATTTGTCTTTCTCCCACAGTGATAACAGGAAGAAAGAAAGAGGGGAACATTGAGGAAATACAACAATACTGTAGTAACAATAACTCCCCGGCGTGTTTGATGGGAAGGTAACACTGAAGGCATGTATGTGTTCAGATTGGCCCTTTCCCCAGAACTTACATTAATTCACCTGTGCAAGTACCACCTGCAGTCCCTTTTAGTCAAAAATTGCCACCAAAAGGCTGAAACCACTGTTTGTTATTTCAGTTTCATCAAGGCTAGCATCTTCCCAAAGATGGCTATTGAATCACTTTAGAATCACCCTGGGTGTTAAGTGAAAGTAGACGCAGAAATGAAGTTTCCACATCTCAGCACTTTGATGGCACAAAGCTTAGTTACTGCTGTTATGTTGTGTAAGGTTCCTGGAAAGAGTGAAAAGAGGGGCTTCCCTACACTGTCAAGTCAGATGAGCAGTTCCCTTGTCCACTATCCAAGATGTCAAAAGCTTTTACAGGATCCTCTGTACCCACTTTCCAGATGGCCAAAGCAGAAAAAACCAGTACAGAGCATTTTAAGAGTGGTATTAGGGACTAACACAAGTGTTGCTGTCAGCATTGCACCAGCCACATCTCAAGCACATAGTCCCATCTAACTGCAGGAGAAGCTGAAAGCTGTAGTTAGCTACACCCAAGAGGAAAAGAACACAATCTTGGTGGTCTCATTCCATACCTAGGACATTCAATAAAAAATTAAGCTTTTCAAAATTACAAGCACACAAAGTTTCTTCAGAAAGTTTGCAGAAAATGGAAATAAACGGTGTTCATTTTAGTGCAACAAATTGAAGTATATGCACTTCGTGGTTTTGGGTGTTCATGGAAAAGCATATTATGAATTTCAAAATTTTTGCACCAACATCATTTCTTTCCATGACTTCATTGAAGTTCCTTGGTGTATATGTGTGTATTTACATATTTTTTCCCTAATGTTAACTGGGCCTACTGAATTGAAATCTCTGATGTCTGGAAAGGTGAACTTGAAAATGACCATTTTCATGGACACTAAATCTGGAACACTGGACCAGAGGACAGTCTGACTGGTTCCAGCACTAAGGGTAACCCCTCCTCTTTTTCCATGATGGTCTCTGTCTTTAACCTGGCCTTAGATACCAGGCTGGGTCCCCTGACTTCCAGAAATACAATAACTGTAGTTTAAGGCCTCCCAAGATGGATTCCTCTGAGTAGGTCATTTCGGAATCCCACTCCAGGTGTGGGAAGCATAGTGATGACCACAGCTTTTCTCCAGTTGTATTTCTACTCAAAGGGGACACAGTTGGTGACTCACACAGAAGGCAGCCACACAACCTAGGACACAACGGGGGGCTACTATCTAAGGCATTATTCACCCCCCACCCAACACACATGAGGACACTTGGGAGCAATTTCATGTGCAGATAGTTGCTCTGTGCGCAAACAGTTGACTTTCCTCCTAGACACCGTGAATCAGGAATTCATGGATTTCCTCTTCACAGGAAGTGTGAACTCAACACATTAGCATACAGAACGGAATCCCAGTTACATGTATTTACCTACCTATCACCCAACTATTCTAGTGTGTTTATTTTCTTAACTTGCAAAACATATTTGCACATACTCGCTAATACCCATTTGATGGGCAATCTAAAATTAGATTTTAAGTATTCAATATGATATTATTTGGGGAGGGTGAACACAAATATTGGCCCACATTTTTGTCTTGAGAAAATGTTCCCTATAAGTGATTTGGATCATATTTTCATCATTGGATGGCTGGTTTTCCTCAGCAATCTGAGAATAGACGCATGCGTTAGAACCACATGTACTTTCCACCATCTCACTGTCTCTGTTGCTTATTTTCCTGAGATGGAAACAGCCCATTCTAGATCTGGGTGCAGTGAAAAGCTAAACACCATGAAGGAGTTGGGTGGGCAACTCTTGCCTTTGATATCTTTCATTCTTTTTCCAAACTTTTCCACACACACAAATAGAATGTTTCAAGTCCTATTCACAATTGAAGAATAATAACACTAGAAAAATTTCCGGTACTCTTAAGACATTGAAAGACTATTCTCCTAAATTGTTCCCATCCGGGACTGTGAGATGTCTAAATATCCACTCTGCTGAGTATAATCTACCAGGCACTTGTTTATATTCCAGGCACTCGCACGCATGAGAGAGAGCGGGGGAGAAACACGCACATGCCCTGGATGGAAGGCCTGTTTCTTTGAGCAGGTGGCCAAAGAGTTGAGGGCGGTGGCCTTTTACCTTCACCACCAAATCCAGCGCACCTGGCTTGCTGGGCTCAGGAAATTCCCCACGCTCTCATCCCTAAGTGCTACCCCTCTCTAAAACACCCAGAAGTGCTGCCCAGTCAAGTCTGCTCCTTAATAAAACGCACCTCCCCAACTCGTGAATTGGGCTCCGTTCACTGCGCTCCGCGAAGTAGTCTCTGGTAACTGCTCAACGAGGAGACCCACGCCCTCACATTCACGTGTGCTCACACACGAACACCCACGTGGCAAACCGGCTCCGTCTTGGGTGGGTTCTGCTCTGCTCAGCCCTCGGAGACCCAGGCCCTCTCTGCACCGGGAAGTCCTTAAAGAACTCGCCCCCCTGCTTCCAGTCCCACCCAAGACTCTCTTGCAAAGACAGAGAATACTGGGGAGGAGCACCAGTGCTTAGGATGCGGCTTTCCAGCTTGACTCTTCCCAAGAGTGTTGCATCCCTGAGGTGTGTGTCCAAGATTGATAAATAACAACTTGCCCGAAAGATTGCCGTTCCAGCTAAGCGGTGGGGGGGGGGGGGGGACCTCCCATTTCCTAGATAGGGAAAATGAACCCAAAGAGATTAGCTATTTGTCCGAGATAACACAGCAAATTCACCAGCCAAAGCGAACCCAAAAGCCCTGTATCTAGGCTTCTTTCCTGCGGGTCTTCCACGGTAAGATGCAGGGTCTTACAGTACTAAGCTCTAAGGTCCACAGTACTAAGCTCGTGCCTCTTCCCGTTTATCTGAAACCCAAAATGTAGGTAGAGATCGGCGGAGGCAATCCCGGCTGGCTGTCGCTGCCTTCTTACTTTTTTCAGAAGCCAAAACCGAGTCTTGCTCCGACTGGGTGACAGCCGCCTCGCCCACCGCACATTTCTCGGCCTCGGCGGACTCTGCTCGTAGAATCCGGAGCTGCTCCGTGGGTCTTCAGCCGCAGAGCGCGCTGCCACGCTGGGGCGGAGCTGAGGCGGCCGAGGTGCCCGGCGAAGGTGCAGGAGCCGCCCGGGGCGCACTGCACAAGCGCGCAGCTCGGTCCAGCTCGCCCAGCGCAGCTGCGGCTCTCAGAACTTGGCGGACCGTGGGGACCGAGTTGGGACTCAGGCAGTTGCGGGGCCCTGTCTGGCGTGGGGTGGGTGCCCAGATACTGGGCAGGCCCAAGTGCGTAGACGCGCAGCCCCTTCTTCGAGCACTGTCCCGGGATTAACAGTGCCAGAAAGAAAAAGCAGGGCTCTCGTCGCCTCCTCCCCAAGTGCGTCCGTCCGGGCGCGCTTCCATCTGATTAGAATGTTTCTTCCATCTGATTAGAATGACAGTAGCTTTTAAGTTATTCATTATGAGAATTTTAGTCTTCAAAGAAAAAAAAAGCGAGCGAGAGCCTCACTGTAATTGTGATTGTAATAAATGCAAACTTCTGGTGCCTTCCTCCGCAGAAAGACAGTAAAAAATGTGTCTCGTCCAAACGTATCCCTCCCTCGCCCATTGTGAACTAGGCGGCTAACAAAGGGGGCGTGTGAATATTCAACACCAAAGCGCTTTCCAGTTGTATTTTCCGGAATCCCTGAGTCGGCTTTTTTTTCTTTCTCTCTCTCCTTAAACGGGCGAATACCTGTTTAAGTTTTTTTAAGCGCATGGAAATGGGCCGCGAGCGACCATATAATTTGATTTGCCAGGCAATCTGCACAGCGATCGCACCTCATTTATAATGTTCATTGAGCGTTTTGCCTAATTGTGTCTGTCTCTGAAAGGCTCCGCACACCCCCTCCGGTCCGCGAGCGGCGCAAATGGCGACATTCCCATGGAGCGCGAGCGGCCGGGCCGCGCGCCTCCCCGCGCCGGCGCCCGGGCGTGCCCGACACAGCTCCGGGGCGGCCCAGGTACGAGCGCGCGCCGCATTCGACCCCATTCAATTCACAACTGGCAGCACTTGCAGGTGTCGCCTTTTGAAACCGCCATTCAGGCGGCCGCTGTTCACTTCTCGCTGCGCCGCGGGTTTTGTAGCCGCGCAAGAATGGGGTTGATTATTCCCGGCCCACATGCCGTCCCCCCTTCACTCCCCACCCCCGTCCGGCGCGAGGATGCCCTCGGCCAAAAGGAAAAATAAAACAGCCGTTTAATTAGTTCTGGGGTCTCGGAGAGCCAGAGGGGCCGACAAAGCCCTGCTCCCCAGGTAACCCCGATTCCCTGCGGCCCCCGGGAGGGGGCGCGCGGCGCAAGGGCCGTGGCTTTGGAACGCGCAGTGATCCCTGTGGTGGTCCCTTCGGTGGTGTCGCCGCGGTGAGCGACCTTTTCGCCGATTTCCCCCGCGGGCCGCTGGCTCGCCCGCCCGACTGGAATGGTTAGACCACCGCTTCCCTGCTGTCCCTCGGCACCGTGCCTCCTTCCCGCCTCTCCGTCCCGGGTACCAGATTGGCTGGGGAGGTTGAAGCTTGGTTGGCAAAAAAACAGGTGACTGTCTAACCTACGTGCGTTCTCTCGAATGCTTGTTATCCCCCCCTGCCCGATGTGGGGGTGGGAGAGAACCTGGAGTCGCCTTTCCCGTTATTGGTCCCTGCGTCCCCGCGCCAAAACGCAAAACCCAGAGCGCGTGGCTGGTCCCGAAGGCCGCCTCGCCGCCCCCTCATCTGGGCACGCGCCTTCTACAATCCGCCGATATCACGCCTATCTGTCGACCGCACTTGCCCCGGTGGGAGTTGCTGGGCTCCCTGCGCCGCAAGACCTCTGCATCCAAACCTACCCGGCCCTCGGACTGTGTTCACTGCGAGCCAGGACCGCGCAGTGGCTTAGCCCGGCCTTTCACTGCGCCGGGGCTCGGCCTGAACAAACCCACGCAGGGGGACAGGGTACAGAGCGGCGCTGCAAGGCCTGGCGTCCGCATTACAGCCTGAGGTCGAAGGGGGAGGGGCGCGGCTGCCGCGAGGATCCGATCCCTCCCTGATCATTTGAGGCGCGCGATCATCCTGGGCTCTGCCACACCCCATTCGTTCCACTCGCCCCCGCTCTGTGAGGAGCAGCGGGCGGGCGGGTGGAAATTTGGCCCGGGGAGGGCCGGGTGGTCTCGCTCCCCCGCCCCCGCCACCGCCCCGCCGGCCTCTCCCTAGCACAAGTGTTGGGATTCCCACGGGCCGGCGCGCTCTGCGGCTGGAGGCCCTGGCGCCCGGGGCCCAGGAGACGTAAGGGACATAGAAGGGTTTGTAGACGCGGTGACCTCCGCGCTCCAGCTCTGAAAGAGCCTGAAAGGAGACGTTTATGGTGCATTAGCAGTCAAGGGCTCAGGTACCAGCGCCTTGTGTCGGGGAGCCCGGGCGGCCGCCCGTGCTGCAGGTGTCCGCCATACAAACGCCCTGGGAGGGGGCGCAGGGAGCGCCTCCAGGGAGGGGTCGGGGCGGGGCCTCCCGCCTCGCGCGCGCGCCCGCCCCTTGCGCCAGTCCCAGCAACTGGCCCGGGGCGCAGAGCGAGGTCCTTGGAGATTGTAAAGACTACAGCTGGGGCCAGGGCATCACCTGTCGGAAAAGGGAGTTGGACCAGGCTTTGGCCCTGTGCCCCAGCCTCAACCAAATGTCAAGGCTAAAGGGAGAAAGAGGAGGGGTCAGCGAAAACTCTCGGGGGCGGAGGGCGGGGCGGGGGGAGAGTGAGCGCTGTGCCAGGAAGGGAGCGCGCATCTCGGCTGCACCTCGGACTGCCCGAGTCCTTCACAGCAGGCAGCATTTGAGCTTTCCAAGTAGGCCCATCCTTTACCTTGTCAATCTTGCTATGCCAAGATGGGCAGGGCGCTGCACTGCAACGACCCTCTGCCCCAGGAGATTTCTCTTCAGCGCCACACTCTTCCCAAAGGAGCGTTCGCTCCTTTGCCACCGCTGCAGTAGTAGCTGTGCCCACAGGGGTCGCTCACATGCTCACATGCTGAAGCAACACTTTCAAATAATGCTTCTCCCCTTGGGGAAGGGAGAGGAAGTTACTCGCTCTTGTCGTACTTGCCCATGCCTTCATATTAAAACCGTAGTTTTAAAAGGGGGTAGGGGAGGAGTGTTTATGCTTTTTTTCAGGGTCAACTTTTTAAAACTGAAACAGAGCCCGGCGCGGTAGCCTAGCAGCTAAAATCCTCAGCTTGCACGTGCTGGGAACCCCTATGGGGGCTGGTTCCAATTTGGCAGCTTCACTTTCCTTCCAGCTCTCTGCTTGTGGCCTGGGAAAGCAATCGAGGATGGCCCAATGACTTGGGACGCTGCACCTGTGTGGCAGACCTGGAAGAGGTTCCTGGCTCCTGGCTTCGGATCAGTTCAACTCAGCAATTGCGGCCACTTGGGGAGTGAATCATCAGACGAAAGATCTTCCTTTCTGTCTGTATATCTGACTTTCCAATAAAAATAAAAAAGAAAGAAACAGACCCCTCCTAATGTTAGCTGGAAACTTCCGTCTCCCAATCCCAGCTACACACCATGCTCCCTACTTCTCTGTGTCTCAAGAAGGTGAAACTGGTGACCTTGAAGAAATTAACAAGTTGAATTGCAGTTGATGAAAAGCTTCGAGACGGGTGTGTTTGTCTGAAAAGGCCAGTGATGGCAGAGAGGGCTCACACTCTTTACTAGGCAACAGGAGGCACACTCTTGAAAGTCTGCATGCTTTTTATTTATAAATTTAAAGCAGATAGAAAGAGGTGGCATTTCCTGACCCACTCCCACAAACTTTCCCAGCCCCTTTCCTGAAGCCAGAAGCCAGGAACTCAGTCCAGATTCCTGTGGGGCTGACAGGAAGGCAATGGCTTAAAACATCATCACTGCCTCTCAGGGTCTGCTTCAGCCGGAAGCTGGATGAGAAGTCTGAACCCATAATCCAACTCAGATATACCTGGGGAGGGATGGAGGCACTCTTAACTGCCAGGCCAAAGTCGGCTGCCACAACTGCTCAGTAAGTTCTGTGAAACTGGTCTTATTAGTCCCCTCTTTAGCACGCTGCTTTCTGGTCCACACCCCCCTCCCCCAAGGCTCTTGTCAGTCATTTCCACAAGGAACACCCATGTCCCCAAACCCAAGGACACTTCACCAAGGGACAGAGGTATCCTGCGTAAAATTACAGTTAGATGCACTGCTCCTGTGATGGTGAACACAGAATCCTCCGTGTCGTCTTTCCAGAGTTAGTGAGGTCTGAGTCCTAATTCTCCCTCTAGAATCTGCTTTGTGTCTGGCCACCACCAAGAACAGGCCTTTCTCTGCTCTCAGCTGCTCTCCTGAGTGAGCGGCTGCCCTGGCCGTGCTCCAGGCCACACTCCACACAGCACCCAGCCACAGTGTCCTGTCCCAAGGAAACTTGACCATGCTGCTGTCCTGCGTACTACTCTTCAGGGGTTTTCCATTTCACTCCCTAGTTATTGGTGAGTTATAAACAGGTAGGCCTAGACTAGCACCACTGAACTCCATCACCGTGGAGTACACATTATTGAAAACACCAGATGTAAATACACAAGCGAGTTTGTTCATTTGCTTCCCCTTCCCCGACAGAGCTCACCTGCTCCGGAAACAACAGGTGCATGTGATGCCAAACGCCTGAACTCAGCTTGTGAGGTTTTTCTTCCTCTGCGCCCTGCCTGCCTTGCTTTCTCATCTCTTCACTTGATTCACCTTCACTAACGCTGTCTTATTCCCTCAAAAGTCATGCTCATCCTTGATTATCTCTGTCTCGCTTTTTTTTCCTCCACCTGTGCTCTCCAGTCTCAAGAGTGGATTGGTTCTGTTGAAGGAGAAGAAGGAGACAGAGAAGATACTCATTGTTGCTCTGTCACTAGGAGTTATGGCGACTCTAAGCACACAGTAGGTCCCCAATTGATGTCTGTTGTAACGTGGGCATTGCATTAAGATGCCATTAAGATGTCAGGGACGATGTCAGCAGCCGTCATGCAAGAGCCTGGGTTTATTCTGAGCTCCACCTTCTGACTCAGTGTCTGGGAGGCAGCAGTGATGGGTCAACCAGCTGGGTTCTTGACTTGGATTGAGTCCGTCCCTGGTCCACTCCCAGGCTTTCAGAGCATCTGGGGAGTGAGCCAGGAGACTGGAGCACACACACCCTCTCCTTCTCTCCCTCCCTCTCAAGTAGATAAATATTTTTTAATGTTGCATAATTGAGCTTAGTGCTTCTCTGATGCAGCCAGATTTTCTGTAAAAAAAATTTAAAAAGCTGAAAGCTACAGAAAGCTAGTCCCAGGAAAAGGAAGCACACAAAGGTAGCAGAAGGGCAATGGAACAATGAGAGAATGCCCCGCCGGGCTTCTCTCCAGAACTGTACTGTGATCCACGTTTCCTGCATGTGGATCTCTCACAGACAAAGCACAAACAAAGCCGGATGGGCATCTGTAACGTGTATGAGATCCAAGTGAAGTCGCATACTGGGTTCCTTCTATGTAGTTGTTCGTTTGATCCTCCAATGAAGTCTTGAACTCATAGTTCAACATGGCTGCTCCAACTCCTCCCATTTCATCAGCCTTCCAACCAGCAGGATGAGGGAAACCAATGGCATAGGACATGTTCTTTCCCTTCAAAGACACTCCCTCCTCCCCCGACCAGATGAACTTTACTTGTATTCACAACCTATTATTTAGAAGCAGGGCTCATAGCCATACTCCACCTCAACGGTGAGTAGGAAGTAGTCATTCTATGTGGCAGTGTAGCCCACTAGAATTCTGGGTCCTATCACTACAGGGGGCAGAGGGTAGGTACCAGCAGAGAATGCTTAGTTTCTATAATACTTGACACTACTGCGTGCCAGAGGCCTTGCTACCCTGTTGCTCTTGAATTCTGAGGGGATGCTCCTTAACCCATGCCCCTTTATTGTTTAAAGTCAGTTCACATTGGCTTCCTTTACTGAAAGCCAGAAGAGCCTGAATGCATGCACAAGCATACTGGGTGTTTACCCAGTGGCACAGGTGCAGAGGCCCATGTGTGGAAGCTCAGGTCTGCTAGGCAGCCCTACCCTAGCAACACCCGCAGCTCAGTAGCATCTCACAGTGCACATTCCCTGCTCTGTGAGAGGGAAAACAGAGGTCCCCAAGCCGTCAGATGTCCTGCCTCAGGGGCTGCTGAAGTGGCATCATAGATAAAGATGCCACCTGCAGTGCTGGCATCCTCTATGGATGCCTGGTTTAAGTTCCCTCCACTTCACTTCTGACCCAGCTCCTTGCTAACGTACCTGGGAAAGTAGCAGAATATGGCCCAACTGCTGAACCCACACAGAAGACCCAAAAGCTCCTGGCTTCAGTCTGGCTCCAGCCCAGGTGACCATTTGAGGGAATGAAGCAGTAGATACAAAATATCTCTCTCTCTCTCTCTCTCTCAAATATACACCAGCTCTTGAAGCTCCCTCCAGATGTGGCAATTCATTTCATTCAGGCTTTATTAGCCAGAGAAGGTCCCATTGCCACATCCCACCTCACAGAGTAGCGAAGTACAAGCTCTCGCTTGCACCCTCCTGGCTTCCACAGCCTAGCTGATAGGATTTCCGCAGGATAACTTTGTAAAACACCAGTGAAGTATCGAAGGGCCCTTTGGCACCTCCCCCTTCTTCCCTGCTCCAGGCTGTCCAGCTAAAGAAAACAACAGTGCTGTCCATCCTCTGGGGAGCTCTACAGTTGTTGACCAAACAAACCCATCCCAACATGCTCATTCAGGGTAGAGGAAAATGAAGCACGTGGTGTCCGTGCCACTCTGGTCCCACTGAGGACATCCCCCACCTGCTTGGAGTCTCTACACTTGTTTCTGGCTACATCCTGCTGCTTTGTTTTTTTGTTTTGTTTTTAGGATTTTTATTTGAAGGTCAGAGTTTACAAAGAGAGATATTCCATCTGCTGGTTTACTCCTCCAAATGGCCAAAGCATCCAGGGCTGGACCAGGCCAAAGCCGGGAGCTAGAATCTTTCTCCAGGTCTCCCACATGGGTGGCAGACATCCAAGCACTTGGGCCATGGTCCACTGTGTTTCCCAGGTGTTTTAGCAGGGAGGTAGATCTGAAGTAGAACGATCGTTGGATGTGAACCAGCACACATAGAGGATGCCAGCATTGCAGGCAGCAGCTTCACTGGCTGTGCAACCAAGCCCTTTCATCCTGCCTTTTCCCAGTGGCTTTGTAAAAAGATGTGGTGTCTTCTACCCAGACAGTAGGGACCAGGCGAGAATGAGAACACACAAAAGCATCCTCCCATGGGATGATCACAGGGAAACAGGTCTCCAAATCTGGCCAGAAAAGCAGGTTCAAGGAACATGGAAGAATCTCCGCCTCCCCACCCCCAGAGCTTTCACGTGACCCCAGTGAGGCCACAAACGCTGCATTTACAAAATCCTGCCTGTAATTGATGGCTGTACCTTGGGAAGAGCGTGTTAATCCAATGCCAGTGGGAGAAGGACATGGTTGCTATGTGTTGCTCGTACCTTAGCTGAGCAGATGTCTGCCTTTGTGGCCTCTTGCTGGGGTCAATGGCCCTGAAATAATTCTCTTTGGAAGAGGGCAGCAAGGATAATTGGGAACACTGGGGGGGCTCTTCTTTGAGGATATGGGTCTTGGGAGGACTTCCATGTGGTCATCATGAGGCCACTGCATTCCTGGGGCATGGCTGGTGCAGAGCAAGACTAAGGAAGGAGATGCAGAAAGCCGAAATGAAGGCAGGAACTCCGGGCATTGTAAGGTTGACACCAAACACTGATGCTCACTCCCCTCATCTACGGAGACCCAGGTGTGAGCGGCAGACTCTGAGGCTTCTGTAAGTCTATTCCCCCTCTTGACAACACATGGCAGTCTTTCCAAGGTAGTCATACCACTAGGACTCAACAAAGCATGTGCCATAGCCTCTAGGAGGCCTTCCCTGCCTCCTGTCCTTGTGCTGACCAAGCCCTTGCGTCTTAGCAAGAGACTCTCCACACTGGGACAGGATTCCTCCCAATGGTTCCTTTTCTCTGCCCTGAAAATGTGTAACTCAGAAGTTACAGAAAGGTGTGTTAGGCAAAGATAATCTCTACCACATGTATACACATGCATGGTATAGTTCATACCATGTTCACTTCCATAGTTCACTTCCATAGTTCACTTCTCTGATAGTTCATCAATTTTTCTATAAGACAACTGGGTAGTTCAAGACTACATTTATCTGCCTCCCTTGCAGCTAGAAGTGGCCAGGCAATGGTTCAACCGATTGAGTGTGACTAGCCATGGTGCTTGCAGCCCTCCGGTCACATGCTTCCTCTCCTGACCTCTCTTACTGATTCAGACCTAGTCACAACGGCAGGAAGAGAAGCAGCCATCTTAGACTTGGGAGGAAAGCCATGTTTTGGGAAGACACAGCCACAAGTGTCAAAGAAGTTGAGCCTCCATCCCACTCAATCACCATCTGAATGCTCAATTACCTATACACGAGCTGTTAAAGCAGAGACATTCATGCTAAAGTTTAATCACGCTCACTCGCAGATGTTTGATCCAGAGACCATAAGCTCTATCCGCAACACTGCAAGATATGTGATCAAAAGTTTAGAGATATCTAACTTTTAAAATATATTTAATTATTACTTTTTGAAAGGCAGAGTTACAGCGAGAAGCAGAGACAAAGAGAAAGAGAGCTTCTCTCAGTGTTCACTCTTCAAAAGGCCACAGCAGCTGAGGCTGGGCCAGGCAGACACCAGGAGAATGTATCCTCTTCCAGGTCTCCCAAACAGTTGTAGGGGCCCAAGCAGTTGAGCCATCTTCTACTTTCCCAGGTGCATGTCCAGGGAGCTGGATTGGAAAATGAGGCAGCCTGAACTCAAACTGGCCCCCATATGGGATGCCAGCATGGCAGGCAACATCTTAACCCACTATGTCACGTCACAGACCCCAGGATATCTATCTTTTTATTTCAAAGGCATGCTTTACAAAGAGAGAAGAGAGTGAAAGAGAGAGGAGATCTTCCCTCCACTGGTTCACTCCACAAATGGCCACACCAACCAGAGCTGGATTTGTCCAAAGACAAGATCCTGGACCTCTGTTCTGCCACCACCTGCCATCAAGTAACTGAGGAGCTGCCTCAGTGTACCCAGCACTCTCACCTGCTCCAGATTTATCAACTCACTGTATTCTTACTGCCAGCCACCCACCAAGACAGCATCACTACAGTTTCTTTATACAGGGGCATAGGCAGAGCTAGGGTACAAGGCAGCCTCAAAGAGATCATGGGAAAATGCATGTCTTTCTTTTATGTTACCAAGGCCAGCCATGCCATATACCCATCCAGGGACATTTGATGCCCACACATACACACACACCTACACACACACACACACACACACACACACACACACACACAAGGATATGTCCCTGTCCACTTTCTCTTTTTAAGGTTTATTTATTTTTATTAGAAAATCACATATACAGAGAAGGAGAGACAGAGAGGAAGATCTTCTATCCACTGATCCACTCCTCAAGTGGCCGCAATGGAAGTTGATGAGCTGATCCAAAGCCAGGAGTCAGGAGCTTCTTCATGGTCTCCCACTCAGGTGCAGGGTCCCAAGGCTTTGGGCCATCATTGACTGCTTTCCCAGGCCACAAGCAGAGAGCTGGATGGGAAGTGGGGCTGCAGGGACACGAATCGGTGCCCACATGGGATCCCAACATGTGCAAGGTGAGGATTTTCGCCACTAAGCTACCGTGCCTATGTCCCCATCCACTTTCTTAAGCTTTTTGCACTCTTTTCTTTTTATTTTTTAAAAATACTTGTTTTACTTGAATGAGTTACTGAGAAAGGGGGAGAAATGGAGAGAAAGCTCTTCCATATGGTTTTCTGGTTTTCTCCCCAAATGTCTACCGCAATGGCCAGAGCTGGACCTGTCTGAAGCTGAGAGCCAGGAGCTTCTTCCAGGTCTCCCATGTAGGTGCAGGGGACCAAACACTTGAGCCATACTCTCCTGCTTTTCCCAGATCATAAGCAGAGAGCTGGACTAGAAGTGAAATAGACAGGATTCAAACCACTGCTCATATGGGATGCTGATGCAGCAGACAGAGGATTAGCCTAGTATGCCACCATGCCAGGGGACCCTTCTGGATTCTTTTTTAAGGCTGCTGAATACTCATCTCAGGGATGTACTGTAATCCCTTGAGGCCCTACCCACACACACAGAAACCAAGCACACCTATCTTTAAAAAGAAAACAGAGAGCAGAATGGTGGTTTCTATAGAAACCACCATTTTCTCCTCTGACTGCCCACTGTGGAGGCTGAGAAGTGATCATGACATGCAATGCTTCCCCTCTCAAGTTCAGACACCTCACAGGCCAAAAAACTTCTCTCCATCAACTCAATCCTAAAGCAGTCCTCCAGTGGCTAAGTGGATTAGTGGATTAGCATTTGGGAGTTCCTTTACAAACATTTAACCCATGAGGTCCATCACAGCAAGGAGGTCTCAGGCTCAGCTGTTGAGTGTTGGCAGCCATGTGCCTCCTGCTCTCCTGCCCACAGGGATATGGCCCCACCCTCTTTGTTGATGGACAAAGTCTCACACAGGTTTCATTCTCTCTCTCTCTCTTGCTCTCACTGTCCCCCAGGTGCTGGAATCCCTACTCTGTGGTGCCGGATGAGCTGGTCCCTCAGAATCTGTTTCCTATGACAGGTGATCTGAACACCTGCCCCATTTATCCCCCAGAGCCGTGTTCAGAGCCCAATGAGCTCATCTCTGTAGAAATTTTATCACATTCATGCCTCTAGGGGAAGATGCAAAGATGGCATGAGCTGCACTGAGACACAAAGGCAGCTGAAGCTGGTGTTCACTTCCAACTCCTTCTCTGGCTCACTAGCTGGGCAGACTGGGATGGACAGCCAAGTCGCCTTCCCCTGGTGGAAGGGTGCCTAGGGCTTGGGGATTTATAAGCCATAAAGATCCTGCCTATGACTGGCTCCCAACCCTCCAATCAAAGAGTGGGCTGAGACGGGGACTCCAATCTTTCTGATTCCAGCTTCCCGACTAATGCGCACCCTGGGAGGTAGCAGGTGACAGCTCATGTCCCAGCCACCTACCTGAGAGGATGGAGTTCCTACCTCCTTACTTCCACCTGGTCCAACAGAGTGAATCACTGTATGGAAGATCTTTCTCTGCCTCTATCCTTCAAAAGAACATGGAAACAAATAAATAGTATCTATGAAGAACGTAGTTAGGAAAAGAATACGAGGGAGAAGCCTGAGCTTAGAGGCTGGACCTACTGCTACTTTTCTGGGAGGCTGATCACCAGCTGACCACAATCCCCTGCTGCCCAGAGCGTAGGGGTGGGGCGCTGAAATGAGTCAGGAGAGGGAGAGCAGACCTCTAGCCTGGCAGGTTGTCGCTGTCCCGTAGCGATGGACTTGGTGCACGGAGCCAATAATAACACACGTGGACCCTGACTGATGGTCAAAGCCGTAGTTTATTAGTAACATCAGACTTTATACACTGAGGGCCATACAGGATAAGGGTAGAGATACTTAGTTCATCAACAAAACCATCAACTGTTTCTTTTTTCTTTTGTTTTGTTTTCTTATATTTATTTTATTTTACTTTATTTTATTTTATTTTATTTTATTTTATTTTATTTTATTTTATTTTATTTTATTACATTGTATTATGTGACACAGTTTCATAGGTACTGGGATGCCCCCACACCTCCCCACACCCTCCCCCCATGTTGGATTACTCCACCTTGTTACATAACCACAGTTCAAGCTCCGTTGAGATTCCCTCACTGCAAGCATATACCAAACATAGAGTCCAGCATCTTACTGTCCGGCCTAGTTCAACGGCTTCTTAGGGAGACCCTTCCAATATACCATCCATCAACTGTTTCTATGCCTTTGTTTGGAAGTCCTTTTCTCTTGTATATTACTTTCCACTCAACTGTTCTTATACAAATGATATCTCATCAGGTATACAAAAGGTAGTCATTCAGTTCTCATGCAAAGGATATCCAGTCAGTCACAACCATTCAGTTGTTTATCATACAAATATTGTCCAATCAACTGTAATCCTGTGCTCACTGACCTTCTAGGGTCACAATGTCTTCCTACAAATCCCCCTTCTGTGTTTTTAAAAATTAGGCCTGAATGATGTAGCCAGGGGAACATGCTCTTGGAAGAGCAGAAAAATGGGGAGAAACAATATTATATATTATACAAACATGACTTCACCAGGGACCACACATCCTAACTGCCTGTCATCCCATCTAGCTCCTCAATATTCTTTTTCCCAAGAGAATGAACCCGGCTGTTGTCAGGGATAGGGGACGATGATCATTCTGGCTACTTCCTGCTGAAAAAGGGGCGAAGAGGGGGCCACAGCAGCCAGGCATTCTCCAGGGAATGCATCTGGGGTCTCTTGTAGAAGGTAGAAAAATAACAGCTAGAATTTCTCCCAAGGTAACATGTTTTTGTGTTTAACCTAAATCAAAGTGGCACAGGAACAGTGAAAGAATCAATATTAACATCCATCATACAACAGCTGATTACAAACTTAACACCAAAGTTTCTATGCAGTTACTTCTCGTTTAGCATTAATAGTTGATGAAAGTTTTGGGGAGAGTCTTAACTTACAATTTAAACTTTGCCATTTATATAATTCAAGTTTGATTTTACAGATTTTCATGCATTTAGGGTAATCAAAACAGTTTTATAATTCTAACACATCATATGTTAATAATTGAAACACAGAAAAATCCAAGGCAGGTGACCAAGGAAATTTCCAACAACCTAGTGAGGAAGAATTTAACTCTATAACCTATCGAATAAAGTCCAGTAAAAACAAAGAGCCTGAGCAGTAAGTAAAGGCTGAACGATTATAGGTTAATTAGCCTTTGTTTTGGCTGTTCCAAATGTTCTATCTGTCTATCTAAACAGCCAAATAGGAAGCCTGACCAGTAAGGTACAAGTTGAATGATTATCTGAACTAATTGTGGGGCTCACAAGCAACCCTGATGGTTGGTGTAAGAGAGGGGTGGGAGCCAAAGCTGGAGCTAGGTAAGAACTAGAGAGAGCTCCTCATACAATCCTGTCTCTGAGTGCCACCTGGGGCTCCTGGCTTAAGTTCCCAGGTCACCAGATCCTATGAGCAGGGTACTGGGCTGCATCAATCCCTTGTAGTAAATCCAATAGGAAAGGACTGACCTCAGAGTTCTTGGCCTCCGAGGGCACTCACCTTTCTTGTGGTCTCCTTGGCAGTCGGGATACGGTTCTCGATGTCCTTGATGAGGCAGATATCCACTGCTTCTGCAACGAAAGCGCATGGGAGGCCTCCGGGGGTCTCCGGGACTAGGATAGAGAGCTCCTCTTATCATCCTGCTCCGCCCTGAGATGCCCCCTGCTCTATACACACAACCTCCTTTAAAAGGGTGTCAGAGTCACCCTTGGATCCCACCACAAATTTCTATGGCTTTTCTAATGTCTAAGGTAGCAAGTTACACTTAAAGTCTTCCTCAAACATTCTAAGAAGGTGGAGAATTTCTCTGCACTCCTGACCTGTAGTGGAACCAGAGGAATATTAAACAAATTTAGCTTTTCAGTTCTTAGAGGCAGCTCTACTGGGGGTTCCATCTTCTCCAGGGGCAGCGTTGAGTTCACGGGAGTTGCAGCACTTCCAAGGTCAGATGAGCCATAGTTTTGAGGATTCATCAGGAAATTCTAGGGACAAGAGCATAACCTTTTCCATGGATTATTAGTGTTTATCAAATGCATCATAATGTCAGTGACAGTTGTGCTTGATGTACCAATCTTAGAATCCCTCATGTCACCCAGTGTTGGGAGGGGTTTGGCCTCCTCTTCCTCCAATGTCTCCTTGATGGAGATGGATCTGTCAGGATGAGGTCGCGAAGTTGTCTTACTGCAGGCGCTTCCTCCAGTGAATGGAGTCCAGGGCTTTACATTACTAGCTGGCATCCACACAGGCTGTAGCTCAGTTTCTGGGAAACATAAGCAACCCTCTTCCCACAGTTAGCAAGGGGTCAGGAGTAACGCAGAGCTGGTGCTCACCAGGAGGCAAAATCTGAAGAAAATTTAAGGTGAGCAAGGCCAAATTAATGCATGCACGGGGATAGCATATTCCCCCTTCTGCTTTTAAAGCATAACTTTAACATCTTTGTACTTTCACAATCCTATCAGAAAGCTCTGGGTGTGGCTGCAGGTTGCCACAGCCCCAAGGCAACCTGCTCCTGTTGATAAACAGACAGCAACACATAACAATTTTAAACAACTTTTACAAAGGACAAAATGTTAAGACACACATGTATGCGCACACTTTTGGAGACTTAAAAATGCATAGTGAGCAACCAGACACAACTTTAGAGCTAATTCATTAAAATCATGCAAACTAAAATTAAACCTTCACAATTCCATGGATGTATAACATTTTTACATAATAAAATTTTACTCCATTTGCTATTTGGCAATAATCTCAGTATAATCCAATAGCCTGGTCAACTGTCTCCACAAAACGGGAGATAGATCCGTTGGCATTCTTGAGGCCTCGTAAGAATACCAAGGGAAGCCCTAGGATTTGAAACCTTTGAATTCTTGTATGCTTTTTTAAGGATAGCTAAAAATATCTGAAACGAGATTTGTTGTTGACATTAGCATAACACATGATAGATTACAATTGGTTATTGATGTGAGATCATCACTCAAATATCTTTAAAACATATCTTTAAAAATATCTTTCAAACATCTTGTTTATCATACAAATATTGTCCAATCAACTGTAATGCTGTGCTCACTGACCTTCTAGGGTCACAATGTCCTCCTACAGCAGGTCAAGGCCCACTTCCAGTCTTTCCCTCATCCAACCTGCTGCTGCAAGTGGCAGAGAACAGCCGTCCCCCCGCTGTGACCTCCAGTGACCCAGACAAAATCCCTTTTATTAGCAAAGAAGTCTTTCTTCTTTCTGTTAGAGACAGGAACGATCATGTCTTACTCAAGGATTGTGGGTGTGAGTGTGTGTGTGTGCCCTTATATGAGTAGCCACTATGCACCAGAGTCTACAGGCCTTGTTCTGACCTTCCACCACAACCAGTCTGGATTCTCTGAAAAAAAAAACTGAGAGATGGGGTGAGGAGAAGGAAAAGAAAATAGGGACCGAAAACCAAACAAACAAAAAAGGCCATGTCTGGGAACAAAGCAGGGCCTTCTCTCTCTCCATCCCACCCCAAGTTTATCCATCTAGCTCCGTCCGTCTGGATGATCTCGGCCCAGTCTCCTAAGGCAGTCAGGTTCCAGGGAGCTGTGGACTTGCCATGAACTCACCTGGTAGCCCAAGTAAATTTCTGTTACTCTTCTGAGCGTTCCTGAATGGATTTTGGGGGCTGGGGCCGCAGTTAAACCACTGAAATTATACGGAATAATTTTAAAATAAACCAACAGACACACCTATATTCCCTGGCTCTCAAGTCTCACCCCTCCACAACCCCTCCAAGACCAGGAAATGGCCATCCATGTTTTGGATCAGGCTTTGAAGTTCAGTTCCTTGCTACTCTTGTAAGTTCTCAGACTGTTTCAAAAACAATGTTTCCACTTTATTTTAGTCTAACCCTGTGCAGAAAGGAAGACTTCTAAATACAAAAAAGTAATGGAGCTCACTTCTATGTGGCAGCTAGATACCTGGCCTTGACCCTCCCCTATCCAACCCCCAAGATATTCACATAAAATTGCCTCCCTTTGGGGGTCAGTTCATAAAAACCAAAGCCCTGGCTCCTCTTGGCATAAACACCGCACGAGGAACCAGGTAATGATTGAGACATTCAGGAAAGAACCTTCTGGAAAACTCTTTGTGAGGTGTTTATTTTTTATATATATATTTTTATTCATTGATTACATTGTATTATGTGATACAGTTTCGTTGGAACTGGGAATCACCCCCCTCCCCCTCCCCCATGTGGAATGTTCCACCTTGTTGCATATCCACTGATCAAGTACAGTTGAGAGTCCCTCTTTGCAAGCATAAACTAAACATAGAGTCCAACATCTTATAGTCCAATCTAGTTCCTCAGCTTCCTGGGGAGACCCTGTCAGGTCTGAGGGCAGAACCATCAGATTATCAACCCGATCAATTAAAGGCTCCAACATACCCTCAGCAACAATTAACTTCGTTGTGTAACTAGTTATAGTATTGAGTAACCAGTATGTTAAAAACAATTGCAATTTCTTAACCATCTTCTGTGATCACCTCATTGTCAATTCAGTTTTAGTTTATACACAACATATAACATAATATACATAAAATAACATGTTTTACATAACATCATATCCTCTTAAATTAACGCAAACATGTGGTATCTGACCTTTTGGGATTGGCTCATTTCCCTTAGCATTATGGTTTCCAGCTTGGCCCATTTGGCCACAAAGAACTGCATTTGTTTTTTTTAATAGCTGAGTAATATTCCATGGAGTAGATGAACCATAGCTTTCTTATCCAGTCTTCTGCTGATGGGCATTTCGGTTGCTTCCATGTTTTTGCAATTACTGATTGTGCTGCTATGAGCATAGGGGTGCATGTTGGCTTCTTGTGAGGTGTTTAAATCCAGGGTAGAATGACCACCAATGTCCTAATTTTGCGAAGCTTTTAGTCTAACAGTCTCAGAACTGAGTTAAACCCAGCTGAATGGCTAAACCCAGAAGAAAGGCAGCTTGTGTGTTTAGGACACTTTCATTTACGCTTGATTGTAAAGGGATCCAGGGAAAGAAGTGTGGGCAAGAGATGGGGCTGGGCCAAGGCCAAATCCAAGAGCCTAGAACCCCACTGGAGTCTCCTCATCTGGGCGATAGGGACCCTCAGCAATCGAGCAGTCAACTGTCGCCTCCCAGCAGGAGCGGTAAAGTGGGTCGGGAGGGACTTAACCACTGTGCCAAGCATCCCCAAGAGCTGTATTTAAACCCGCGTCCTCCGGAGGGGCGTTCTTGGGTTCAAAGCGGAGTCTGAACAACCAGTGAACACCTCAGCTGGAACAAGTGGAACAAGCCTCCTGAAAGGAAGCGGCGGGCTGGGGACGCGAACTCTGCGGTTCCCGGTACGGAAAGTGCAGCCCTGACTGCGCCCCTGAACCCTCCCAGGGCGGCCACCCGAGCTGACTTTGAGCAGGAATCGCCCAACCCTAGAAAGGTTTTTTTGAGGGTCTTAACCTAGGGGGAACTAACGAGGCGGCGCCGTCTGGGATCAGCTATGTCTCGGGGATGCACTGTGAGAGTTCTGCCTTCACTTAAAGAAGGGCTGGGATAGAAAACCCTGGTTCAGAACAGCCCCCACCCTGCTGGCGGGGGCAGGGGTGGTAGAGGGGAGCTCTAGGTGAGTAAGGGGATCGTGCTGGAAAACGGCTGGACCTTCACCGCCCTCCCTCCGCTCTGCTTCCATTCCTTTGGCACTCAGAATCCTTAGGGTCTGGAGTCGAGCTCCTCCCGTCTATACATTGTCTTTTCCGAGCCGGGAAGGACCCGGGAGACGCCGGCTCCGCTGGCGACCGGCGCCGAAATCCACCTCCGCAGATGTCTCTCTTTCGCACCCTCCTAAACCCGGAGCTCCCTCAGCAGCCGGACCCAGGGCGCCTCCCCAAAAGTCCACCCGTAGCGTTCTAACCCTACTGCACAACAGACCTTGGAACGTCCTGTGATGGGGCAGTGCTGTGGCCCCCAAATCGCAAGTCAAGCCAGAGCCCGGGGCGCGCCCCCTCACCCGCCACCCGGCCCCTAATGACCACAACCGCCCTCGGGCAGTCCCCGAACTGTCAGCATTATTGCGCCAACCGCCAAAGGGGAGCGAGTTCCACCCAGGCGAGCTTCATTCCCGCATTTCCCGGTCCCTGGGCCTTGTGCGACTGCTGGAGCGGTTGCCCTCTAACCCCATTGCCACCAGGGCCAGGAGCTGCTCTTGCGCCTCGCTAACGGGCAGCCAGGCAGCAGGTGCACCTGTAGCCGCGCGTTGGGCAGGTAAAAGCAGCCTTGGAAAAGAAACCCGGCCAAGAGCAAGGCTAACAGCTCCGGCCAGCGCGGCCCCGGGAGCTCGCGAGGGGAGGAAAGATCCCCTCCCCAACTCCCCGCTGGCACCCCGTGCTCTGATTGGCTGGCGCCATGGGTCCCCGGCACGCGCCTGGGGCTGTACCTATAAGAACCCTCGCGTGCCGGCCCTCAGCTCCGGCGCGTCGGCCACAGCCCTCCCCAGCAGAATCGTGGGCGTCGGCCAAGCCCGAGCGCGCAGCGGCCGCTGGCCCCTCTGGGAAGCCCTCAGGGGCTGCCCACCCGCAAGGCCCTGGGGAGGAGGCAGCTGTACGCCGCTGAGTGCTTACGGAGGGAACCCCCTCACCGGCCCTCACCAAAACACACACACACACACACACACACACACACGGCCCCGAGCCGTCCAGCCGGCCCTCGGGCGCGCGGCCGCAGACAGCATGGACACAATGCTGTTGGAACCTTTCCCCGGGGCCCTGGATGGCTTTCCGGCTCCGTACCTGGACGATGAAGACTTCCTGACCGATCAATCTTCCCGGGATCCTTTGGAGGACGGTGACGAGCTGCTGGTGGACGAGCAGGCCGAGGTTGACTTCTTCAGCCACCAGTTGCACGAATACTGCTACCGCGACGGGGCGTGCCTGCTGCTTCCTCCGGCGCCCTCAGCCGCTCCGCACGCCCTCGTGCAGCCGGCGCCGCCGGCGCCGCCGCCGTCGGGGTTTCCCGAGGACCCCGAGGACATTGGCGGAGGCTCCGGCTACTGCTGCGCGGCGAGCGTGGCCCCCAGCGCCTTCCCCTACTCGCCCGGCTCGCCACCCTCGTGTCTGGCCTACCCGTGCGCCGCTGCCGCCGCGGTGCTGTCCCCCGGAGCTAGGCTGCGGGGCGCGGCGGCGGCTGCAGCGGCTGCTGCGCGGCGGCGCCGGAGGGTGCGCTCCGAGGCGGAACTCCAGCAGCTGCGGCAGGCGGCTAACGTGCGCGAGCGGCGCCGTATGCAGTCCATCAACGACGCCTTCGAGGGCCTGCGCTCGCACATCCCCACCCTACCCTACGAGAAGCGCCTGTCCAAAGTGGACACGCTGCGTCTGGCCATCGGCTACATCAACTTCCTCAGCGAGCTGGTGCAAGCCGACCTGCCTCTGCGCGGCGGCGCCGGCGGGGCAGGCGGCGCTGGCGGAGCGGGAGGAGGCGGGCGCCTGGGCACGGACAGCCTAGGCAGCCAAGCCCAGAAGGTCATCATCTGCCATCGTGGCACCCGTAAGTGCGCCAGTGTTCTTGCTCGGGAGAGTAAGGGACGGGTCTTCCGCCGGGGGCAGGTAGCTGGGCCAGACGATGGACACTGCAACCTGGTGCGCGCGCGCTCGGGGTCCAAGGTGCGCTCCGGGTCGTGCGTCCCAGGCAGGCGCACAGTTCTTGGGATTCCGGGGTGGGAACGGCGGCCCTGGGGGTGGGGGGAGCTTCAGGGAGGAGGGGCCCCAAATGCCCAGGACCTGGGACCTAAGTTCAGAATGTGGTTTCTTACCCACTTCCCTACCCAGGGCCGCCCTCCCCCAGCGACCCGGACTATGGCCTTCCTCCTCTGGCTGGACATTCCCTCTCGTGGACTGATGAAAAGCAGCTCAGCGAACAGAACATCATCCGGACAGCCAAAGTGTGGACCCCTGAGGATCCCAGGAAACTCAGCAACAAATCCGCTTCGTTCCACAGCGCCGACAGTGAGCTGGCCCTGGAGTTCGTGTCCTGAGCCAGCCAGGATCCCGCGGTGGACTGGACTGCGGTCGCTTGTGCATATTGTACATGTCCATGTAATTTAAAAGAAAATCAGATGTTTCTCAAGGCAATTGCGTTTTGTTATTTATCTATTTATTCCGTTCAGTTGACGCGATAGATGCTCTTTTTAATATATCTCTATATGTTATATAATTTATCTTGATTTCTGAAGTATATGCAATAGCTCATGACCTCCCCCCTTCTTCCCCCCGCACTTTCCTCCCACCCCCCCTATCCAGCACCTTCTGCACCAGACTCTTGTGTGATTGGAAGAACTCTCGTGTTTATTTATTGCCAGATTTGGTTTATTTCTAAGCCTTGTTAATAAATGGTATTTAAGCCTTTTTTAAAAAGTGACTTGTTTAGGTCTTGGGGGGAGGCAGAGAGTTTGCTGTGTATTTAAAAGCTCTTGTAAATATTGGCTGCACCCCAGACCCACAGAAAGCCTGAGTTCTGAGTGTGCGCCCCTCTTCTGCCTGGCAACAGTGTGTTTTCAGCCCTGCTGTGCCAAAAGAGGAAAGAAAGAAAGAGAAAAATGGTGGCAAACAGGTTCCTGAGGTGGTGTTTATCACGGAGGAAACTAAGATTCACAGACCGGATGTGTAACTTTTTTGTTTGTTTACCCAAGGTCACCCTGCCCAAGCACCTGTATGCAGGTGGATTGGCGGCTGTGGTGTCCGGTGAGGCTGGGGGTGCTGCTTGCCTGCGGGGGGAAGGGTCTTGGTGATTCTTCTCACTTGGGAACAAGGGTCTCCCAGGAGCGTCCCTTCCGCAAAGAATGAGGCTGAGGGACCGGTACATTGGGAAATCTCCCCCGTAGGTTCTCTCAGGTCAGATACTCCTTCTCCGGTGCACCTGGGTCGGGTCTGAAACGGACACCATTTTGCCTTGGGAAAGCATCTGGAGGGGCTGGGGCGGTAAGGACGCAGCAAGTTCAGGTTCGCTTGGCCGCCCCTGGCGCACCTGGCCAGAGGGACCAGAGCCGGGGCGCAAGGCTGCAAGGGGACTGCGGGGAACCCCAGCGGCTCTGTGCTGCCGTTCCTCACCGCTCAAACCCGCTGCCTTCCGCGCAGTAGAGGCCGTGCCAAAGCAAACCAAGTGCGGCTCCGTGGTCAGGCAGGAGACCTGCTCAGCCAAGGTAGAGTTGCGAATCGTCCTTAACAGCCTTGGGCCCCGCCGAGAACAATATGTCTGCAGCATGCTAATTGCTTTAACCTCGTTTCAGACCTAACGAGGGGTTCCCCGCGCTGCGGGTGCCGTGGACCTCGGCCAAGAGCAATTAAAAGCGGAGCCTAGATCCGGACCCCGCAACGCGACCGGCCCGAAGCGCTCAGGAGATTCCGGGTCTCCAGGCTCCCGGAGGTGGCAGGATGGGGTAGGGAGTAACAGAGCGCCTTCCTCAGCCGCGGATCCTCTTACCCTGGTATGCCTTGTTTCCCCACCTCTGCTATCTCTCACAACCTCCTCCCCTTGGAAAGATGTTTTCCCCTGGAGAATAATCCGAGGAAGAGAAAAATATCATTGGATTTCGCCCTGTATTATTAGGGTCTCGTTAGCTAGGACAAGGGCTTTAGCACAACGCTGTGATCAGGCATGTAATCTCATTACGCTCATTAGAAAGTCAAGTGTTACTGCTGGCTTCAGCTGGATCCCAATTGTGGGCGGATCTTCAGGGTTGTGCGTTGGTTTATTATTATCCTTATTGTTATTGTTACTGTATTTTGGCTGTGTAAACCTGTGCTTCCTGTTTCATTGCCCTCTTAGGTACCAGTCCCATCGCAGCAACTGTGATGGCGTGGCACCTTGCATTTTGTGTGTCACTTCCCCTGTCCTCCCAATCAATGCCTCAACACATCCTTTAGTGCACGCCGATGAAGCGGAAGACCCGGACTCAGCATGCAAAGGGCAGGGTCCCTATCTTGTCAGTATGCTGTCTTGACTTGGCAAGTCTTTTTAAAACACGACCTTCAAAGAAGCTGACAGCTTCTTTTTTATTTACTCATAATCCATTCATCCTAGTGTAGCAAATCTTCCCCTTCCCCGCCCCCAAAAGGGACAGTGAAAGTAAAACAAATATGTAAGTTCAGAGTTTGTTTGACTTCGGAGGGCGAAGGCCCAAGCTGAGCTGGGTGAGGGAGTGGCTTTCTGAGGGGCAGTGCCAGGCTTGAGGGTCTGTGGTCAGCCTGGGGCAACTCTGCCTACACATTGCTTACTGCCTGGCACTGGAAGGATCACATGGCAGGGCCAGCTGGAATGATGGATAGTCAAGGGCTCTTCCAAGTGAACACTCTTCTTGCCCCCCCCCCTTGCTCTCCAAGACATGGATATGGATGACAAATATTAAGGTACAATTGAACTGCCTTGTGTCTATGGTCAGTCCTGTTCTTTGGAACAGTCGGGGGGGGGGGAGCTCCACCCCTCCTTCCTGCTGAAAACCCAGCCCAGGACCACCACCACCAGAGAGGACAGAGGTAGACGTTTGCACTTGGCCGTCTTTCTCCACTTAACATAAGAAAGAAGCTGCAGTCCCCAATCCTGGGTTGCCCTGCGTGGTGGAGCTGGCTAAGTTACTTTCCCATTGGTCCAAGCCTCACCACCAGCAGCTGGTGGTGAGGTAGGAGGGGGAAGGGGAAAGAGTGAGTCACGGAGATCCAGTCTTCTAAGAGCAGGTGGATGTGGGGTGCCCTGCCCTCAACAACTCACCCCTTTCTTGTCAGCCTATTCTGTGGGTATCCATCCCAGGTTGCAGAGTCAGGCTGCCTTCCTTCCGGCTCTGCTGGGTAAAAGCGCACACTCTCTCTCCTCCAGCCCCACCCCTCCTTTCTTTTCTTTTTCTTTTCTTTTTTTTTTTTTTTTTTTTTTAACATTTCAAGCAGGCTGGTGGGTCAGTCAGGATCCTCTTGTTCTTGCCCTCATAGGCACAAGTCACAACAATGGTGCTCAGAGGTTTGGAGCCCTGGGCACCATTCTCCTCCCACTTTGCTTTTAACCAAAGTGGAACAACGTGACTCCAGACACTGGGAGGAAGAGGAGAAGGAGGGATTCCCACAGATGAGAGGGGGAGCCACAGTGCCTTGCACCTGCCCCCATGCAACCCCTCTCAGCTAGGTGGCCCAAGCAAATGGAGTTCCCTCTTGAGCCTGGGATGGAGGATCCTGTGATGCCAGGATCCCTTAGACCTTCCCCTAGAAAGTGGCATCCCAAGAACTCCCTGCGTCCCGAGGGGCAGGAAAGAGACAGGTGGGAGGGAAAGGTGTGGCTCTAGCTGGAGCCTGGGCGGCAGAAGGATACACTCGCCCCTGGCCGACTCCCCCCGGGGTTGGAAGGCCTGTGAAACTGACTGCTGGGGCTTCCCAAGACTGCTCATCTGCCAGCAAGCACCAGGATTAACGTCCCTGCATGGAGAGGGTGTGAAACCTCTTAAACCCGTAAACTCATCCTATTTCCATTAATGGGCTTGGGCGGTGGCACCGAGTACCAGCTGCGAGGTTGAACAAACACCAGTTGAGTGCACTCTCTGGTGAAGCTCTGGGGGCGGGGGGAGTTGTCTAAGAGCCCTGGCCCTCCCTCCCACCCTCCCCTCCTCACTGCCTTTCCCAACAAACAGCATGTGGGAAGAAGGGCCCTAAATAATTCCACCTTTTTTTTTTTTTTGAGATCTGGAACCGTGGGGAGGAGCCGATTCCCACGACGGTGGCCAACAGGTGTTGGGATTTGGCCCAGGGACATGGGGGAAGCCCACAGGGGGAGAGGCAAGGCGACCGTCGGGGAGGCTGGCTTCTCCTGAGCTTTACAGGCAGTGGAAGCTGCAGACAATTGCAATGATATCTTTATTGCTAGGTTCATGTCCTGGGCTATAACATATCAATCCCTGTCGTGGCTCTCTCGGATGCACCTGGTATTTCAAACTCGTTCTTTTTTGTGTGTGTGCTCCTGGGTCCTGGGTTGCAGCTGCCCATGACAAGCAAAGAGAAGAGAGAGGCCCTTACAGTGTCTCCAAGACGTGTTGGCATGGTCTGCCTGTCTTTAATGTACCATTAACTATTGTCTTTGCACAATATGGGAACTGTAAAGCATGACATGTGTTATAATAAAACACATTCTCAATGATACACTTGGACTTGAGGCTGGGGTGAGGCAAACAAACAGGCCCAAACCTTGTTTTGTCTCCCTCTGCCCAGCCTACTGGCAATTAAACTCCATACCCCTGCGTCCCCCCTCCCTCCCCTCCTGATCGGCCAATTAAATTTTATGTCTCCTAATTTTTCACATAGGAAAAAAAAGTCTCCATGCTAGCCCCTAAAGACATTGATTTTCTTGCTATCACCTGGCGCTCAGACCTTAGCTCCATTTATCAAGAAGGGGGACCCTGAGCCTTGCACACAGCGACTCTGTTACCATAAGGCTCTCTCCATCCCGGCCTATTGTTTTCCCTTGTTAATAACTCATTACCGGGATTTAACAAATCAACCATTACATATGTTTTGTGTCTCCATATTTTGATCCGTCCGATTAAGCAGATGTTACGATTGAACATTGCAAAGTACAAGGCTCCTCTCGTATGAAAGAAAAGGGCAGCCTCCAACAACGAGCTAACAATGAGATCCAGAAGATCTTCAGAAAAACATTTACCACCAATAAACAGACTCCAACCTGCTCCATTTCAACCATTGTGTGCTTTGGGGGGAATAATTAAGTTTAATAGGAATAGGTCTACAGAGTTTTCAATGCCAGGACCACAGGTGCGGCGTGGCATGATGAATGATTGGCCTGATTTTTGCCAAGCTCAAGAGCTCTTCTCGTGGACTTTCAAGCAGATAGAAAATATTGTCATTTCTTTTAATTCACAGCATTACTTTCAAGCTGAACAAAGGCCGGGGCCCGGGGCTGGGGGGTGTGGGAGGCGGGGGAGGGGCTGGGCTGTAATGAAGCATTTGGGAGGCGGAGGTGCAGCTCGAGGAGGCTGTGGCGGCGGCGGAGCGCGCGGCTGCGTTTTGTGCGCAAGTGACTCCGGTGCCACACACAAAGGGCTTCCCTTTCCCCCACCTTCTGCCGTCTTTCAGCCCTCTGGCGCCTGCCGAGCTGACTCCCGGGAACACCGGGGGGCTCCTGGCCGCATCCCCAGGGCAACCCAGTCCGTGGGGCTGGCGCCGCCGCCTAGGCAAACCTCGCCAAACTTTCCCCAAACTCCACAGCCCGAGGAGAGAAGCCCTGGCCAGAGGCGCGCATGCGCCCCGCCTGCTACTTGGCTCTCCCAGAGCTGGGGAGAGCTGGAGTGGAGTCGGGCGAGTGTCCCTGGAGGTTCGCCTAGGCCCTAGCTCCCCGGGGCAGTCGGGACTCGGGGGCTGTCTGCCCTCCCTCGGGGCTGGAAGTGGCTACCTCCGCGCCAGGCTTTCCGCAGTCCTCTCTCTTTGCGCATGGATGTCTCCAGGAGGGGTTCCCACAGCGCCGAGCAAAAAGGCCAGTGAACGGCCCAGAGAAGGCCTGCCTGCTGGACCCGCGGCTTCCTCTAAGCAGGCCCTGGGCCACGACGCCCTGAGCTCGGGCGGAAAGTCCCTGGGCGGTTGCTTGCTGGGGGTCCTGTGGCTGGAGGCGCAGCCTGTGGAGAGCTCATGCTTGCTTCTGGGTAAAAGCGCCAGCGCCACTGGCCGTGGCTGCTCTGAGCACGCAGGACCCCGTTCTTGGGTACTACCCCCTGGGGAGCCGTCCAAGCTTCTTGGCGAGTCTTGGCCTCAGGCTTATCCCCGCAGCTCCACCCTGATCCCTTCCCTGACGGGTGGGAACCTGTGCCAAATAACCGGTTGCGCTAACTTCTCTTTGGAGAGGCACTGGCATTTTGCTTAAGGCGAGCTGAGCGGCGACTTCCGGGCCTCCAGGAAGGAGTGCGGGAGTTCTGTACTATAAGAGGAGCCCTCCTTCTCAACTTCTGGGGCGCGGTAGGTTTGACACCCCCCCCCAGCCTTTATCCTGGGGGCCCCGGGTTTCCTGGGTACAACTCCTCCACCTTGCCCACTTTCAGGATTTCCCTTTGCACTTTGGGGTGGTAGGTAGGATTACACAAAAGATGTGGATCAGAGACAGGGCATGGGCTAATTAAATCCACACTTTTCTCCTCCTGGCCTCCCTACCCACCTCTTGCCCTAGCCAATTGGAAATCTTGGGTCCGCACCGCTTTGCTCCCTCCCACCGCCCCTAGATCCAGTAAGGGCGCTGATGGGTATTGCTGGTTATGTTCGCGCCCCCACTCCGCCCCCGTTTTAATAGGCACTGACACAGGGCGTTCTCGCTCTCAAAACAAACTTATTTTCTAGTGATTTCTAGTTTCACCATTTCTCTTGGGCAGCTGCAGGGGACGGAGCCATAAGCTCCTTACATGCAACAGTGTCTGACTCCCCCATTTCTGCAGTGTAAGCCTGGGGATTTGGACTGTGGAGATGGAAGTGTAGCCAGGCAATGCTTCTAGAAGGGGTTTTATAATGCAAGTCCAGTTGGGCAAGTGTTGGTATTTGGATAAAAAAGAAAAAAAAAACTGGTGTGAGCTCAACTCCTCTCCCTGGGGCCACTGGCTAAATATCAATAAAGTTTTAGGAAGGAGACACTTGTATGGGTAGGATGCCAGCCTGCCCCATGCCTGGCACCCAGGGCATTTAATTAAGCCCTGGAGCTCCCCAACCAACAACTGGCAAACAGAAGTCAATGTGTGACTTCTTGGAGCTTTGATTGCGGAGTTTTTCCTTACGTGCCGGCTGCCTGCTTTCTGTTGGAGTGGGGGCTGTTCAGTAGACCCCAGGAACCACAGGGCAATCCCTTCCCTGGCTCCTCACCCGCCCCCCCCCCCCGCCCCAGCTCCCCAGTGCCCCTTTCATCCAGGGCTTGAATTGCTTGCTGTCAACTTTCCGGGAGATAGAAAGCCGAGGGGGCCTGAGAACGGGAGGGTGGCTTGACAAGTCTTGGAAATCCGTATATTTTGCAGGTGTAGAGTGTGCCTAATAACCATGGCTAGAGCGTGCTCCCGGTGTCGAGGGTATGACAGGGACAGCTGGCTCAGTCTGCAGTGTGAAAAACACCCCCTCGGTGGACCAAACACAACGACAGTGACCCTTCTGCAGGGGGACCAGGGGTGCGCCTTTGACTGAATTAGCCATAAAGGCGTCTTGCTATGACTTTTGTTCTCCGCCAAAGCAGAGAAGTATTGCACTTAATATGGGAGGTGCTGTTCACAGCTTTTCCGTGCCCCTTAAGAAATATCACAGTGCTGATTTACTGGCCCTCTGGCAGGGGTGGGGTGGGGTGAGGAGAATAGCCGGTGAGGACAGAGAAGGAGGAGGGGAGGAGGAGGCAGACTTGGTGATCTGAGTGGCCCGTTGACTGTTTCCAAAGATCTCTCTCTGGGCGGCAGCAAATTTATCAATCTTTTCATCTGACAATACTTTGAAATATATCATTGTCATCCGGAGTTGTGTGATAGATTATCTGCAGGCACACCAGTCTTTTCCAAGGTCAAGTTGAAGATTCGTGTTTGCTGTTTAAACCGGGTGGTTTCAGAGCTCAGAACAATGCGGGCCTGTTAACATTTTCACTTGTTCTCATGGAGCTTTCAAAAGCCAAGTTTTCCTATGGACGGGTGGGTCCTTAGTGCACCGCATACAACAAGAGGGCCACAGGCAATGGGGTTGTGTCTCTGGACCTTACAGATCCCTGAGAAATGAAGCTATCTTTCCCTTCTCCCCAAGTGTATCCTAATTTTTCTCTGCATGCCACGTGCAGCTCATTCAGCTTTCCTCCAGTGGAGGAAACTGCCAAGGCAGTGGCCTGGAACAGAAAAGCAGAGGAACTGGTCCACTTCCGCATAACCTGTCACTCCCTGGACATTTTAAAAAATAATAAAGTCAACTTCTAAATCATCAGGTTTTGGAAATGCATTTATTTCTGATGTTAAGGCTGTGGGTGAAGGAAGGCTGGTTTCACAGTTTCCTCTGTATCTTATGATGATTGATATCCTTTTTTTATTATTCAACTAACTTTTATTTACCTTGCAATAATGTTTGGGACCCATGTGATAAATTACAGATATGCAAATCTCTTTGAATGGTGCTGTGAGTGTGTCTAGCGGGAGCTGAATAACTCCTTGCAGCTCAGTCTGTGCGCGCTCAGGACCCCAGGGAGTTGATCAAAGCACCCATTCTCTTTCATCCCCAGTATTCTCCTCCAAACTATTTCGATACAATATGTTTCCATGATGCACTTAATGCGCTCAGGACATAGAACTCATTACAACCTAGCTAGTTCTGCCGACCTCTTTGTTCCTCCGCAGAAAGTCAAAGAAAAAAGGAAAAGCGTTGCCAGTTGCCAGCTTTCTGAAATGCTAAAGCATGCGTAATTTTTCACCAGGTCTCGTCTTGATATCCTCAAAAGACAAACTATGAAACCCGCCTCAGCCTTTTTGACATTAATTACGCTGCTGTCCAGCCGATCTGTTTTTCCTATTATATGCATTTCTCAGCGGGGATTTTTTTTTTTTGCAAGACTAATGCAGCTGCAAGTTGAACTATGAATGCATTTTTATCGCTATGGAAAAGAAAATAAGTGAAAAGGCTGCAAAACCTACAAGACTGTTCAAAGACTTTTGGTGGCTTACAGACTTGGGGCGGGGCTGGCTAGGGGGTGGTGTTGGTGGCTGCAACTTGTCTGAATGTGAAAATGGACTGGGAGCCACGCAAGTTTCCACTGTACCCAGCATTCTGCGAAGAGACTCCTTTGTGCCCGTTGGAATTCAATGTTGGTGCCTGGCTGCATCTCAAGGTTTAAAAAAACGCCAGTTAAAATTCTGAAAGCAAGCAGTGCGCAGTGCGCAACATGCCATGGGGAGGCTGCTTCCAAAGAAATCCCGGGTTAGTGGTGAGGCGAATGGCAGCGAGAATATAAATTTTATTTCATTTCCTCTTGTTTCTTGTGGGGGTTGATTGGTTGGTGAAAATGGCTGGGAGCCAGTTCTGGGAAAGGTTCCAGACCTGACTCCGATTAACCCTCTCTGGGGAGACTCTGTTGGAAACCAGCTCACCAGCAATTGCCATCAATCTACTTACTAATTAAGCCGATTCATCTCTAAAGGAGGAAAAATTCCTTTCTTTAGCCAAACTGATGGGAGGAAATTTGAAAGAAGCGCCAAACTGTGTCACTGTAATTCAGTCCAGGACTGCTTGAACAAGGTGTTGATATATAGCAGCGGGTGCGGAACAAGTTTCTAGGGCAACCCCCTGCTCTGGAGACGGTGGCACGGAACGTGCGGCACAGGAAGCGCCAATAACTCTGCCCGGCGCTGTGCCACCCCACGCACTTGCGTTCAACCTTAGTCCTGTCTGTCCAATTAAATCGTTTCCTTTTTACGCACACACACCTCGCCTCCTCCAGCTTTCCTTCCCCATCCCCTCGCCCTCCTATGGGCTTTACGTGACAGCGCCGCCACCGGACACATTTCTTGAGACTTGAGTATGGCTTTAGGAGTTTCTGAGGCAGTGCCGATCCCGGATTTGATGACACAGCGTCTGGTCCGCGATCTAGGGGGACGGAAAGCAATCACCGGTGGTGGCACATTACGCACGGAAGGAAAGCCAAGCTGGTCTTCCAGCAACCGGCATCTGCTGGTTCCAGAATGTTCACACCACGTGGATCTGGGTCCTCCGACTTGCTAGGATTTCCTTTTGGATGCTGTCGGGGACAGCGCGTCCCTGGGAGCTAAGTGTTAAAACTTTCAGACGGTGAAACATACAAAATCCCCAGTTTCCCAGCCCACTTTCAAAGGCAAGACGGACAAGCATCCGCTTGACCTGGGGGAAGGAGTATGCAGACACAGCTGGGCGGGGTGGTTGGGGGTGTCAAACAACTTTAATGCCTCGAACTTATTCAGAGACGTCCGTTGCTTCTCTTGTCCTAGGCGCCCGTGGAGCGCCCTGAGGCATAGGGTAGGCATCCCACTACAGGGCTGCACACTCTCCGCGGGGAGCCCGACGCCCTGGGGATGGCTCCCTTGCCTGCGAGGAGGGCCTGTGCGCGTTCTAGTGCCAGCGTCCCATCCGTCATTCTTTGTCCTCTTCTGTCAAGGGCTTCTCCTGGGGCGCGGATAACCTCTTCAAGGGCTCCTTCAGGCTGCCGGACAAGGTCCTCCCTAAAGGTGAAGAAAGAAGCCGACTCACGAACTTGGTTTGACTGACTTTTCCATCTATCTCTCTCCACACTCCACCCCACCCACCCCTGCCCCATTCTGCTAGGAGCTGTTGGTCTGGGCGCCAACCAGTCAACTCTCCTCTTGGGACCACTTCCTGCTATTCTGGTTGCCTGTGACCAAGGCCAGGAAATGACCTGCTGCGAATCAGGAGCCCATGACCAGAGAATGAAATAAATGGAGAGGGGAGGGGAGATTTTGTGTGTGGGTCCAGGGACTTGACTCTGAAATGTGCAGAGGACCCACAAGTCCAATGCCATCCTCTCTCTAGGGGGAAACAGGAAAATCACCAGCAATGGGTGGAGAGAGGAGGGTGCCTCCTCCTCCAGGCCGGGCTCCCTGCCCTGGGCGGGCTCCATTGCCTGGGGTATATAGATGGTGAGAAGAACTTTGGCAGGTCTGAGGTGGGAAAACCACAGCATGGACGGGATGTTCCTGCTTGCGAGTCCCACAAAGGGCCTTTGGAAAGCCAGGAGCCTGGAGAAGACCATAGACACTTCGGAGCCCTGCAAGTGTCCCAGTTGTCCCTCCCTCCCCCCACATGAAAACTCAGAGGCAGGGAGGGTCAGACGGGGGCGGGGGGGACAGAGATACCCTTGAGTCTGTCTGGATCTCTCTGCAGTGGGGGGCTCACAGGGGAAGCTTGCCCAAGGTTAACTTTTCTTGTTCAAATTAGAATTCTTCCAAGCAAACATCCAGATGCTCCCTTTGCCCATGTTGGGTGGAGAGGTGGGGGCTCTGAGGATTTCTTCAAAAAGTGGAAAGGAAATTATTTTCCCGAACCTGGAGATGCCCCTCTTCGTTCCCTCCCAACCCTCAGCCCAGCAGGTGACTGCCTTAAATGTTTCTGAACTTGAACCAGGTACCTACAACTCTTACAGGTAGGTGGGTTTCTGGGCAGAGTCTCCATTGCCCAAAGAGGTTTTGGTCATAAAATGTTGAAGGGCTGAGGGCAACCAGGTGGAGTTCGGTATGCTCAGCAGCATTTCAGTTTCACCATGAGACGTCGGCAGGCGAGGAATTTATTTACCCAGAGATGGGTCAACCCTGCACCCCGGAGGGGGGGGCGGGAAACAAACTAGGAATCCTCTGCTGGGGCAACTTGTGAACAGAGATTGTTTGGCACTTCATACATGGAGCCAGTGACAGATTGTTCAATCCTCAAAACTCAAGGCATGCTTTTTTTCCTTGATTCTCCAAACACACACACATATATACACACACACTGTAAAGTTAAAAAGAAATTATAATGCACTAAAATTCTTAGTGTGTTTAGGCTGAGTCTGCAATGATAATTTTTTTTTTAAAAAAAGGATGTAAATATCCTTAAGCAGACTAATGACATTTCACAGGTAATGCAATTTGGAAAGAAACACTTCCCTGTTTTCTTTTCCAACAATGTGCATTTTTGTAAACTGCTATAAATTGCAATTCAAAAGCCCTGAGCTCGCCATCCCCAATCATTTTTTATACTGATCAAATGAATGCAGATACTCCCACTTGGGAGGGGCGACATGACGGCACTTCTAAACAGGTCAAGGACCTTTCACAGACCCTAAGGCAGTGGGAGGGAGCTCTTTGCTAAACCGTGTAACCAAATCAAAGCAGTGGTTACCCCTTTTCAAAACCATTGGAATGAGTTGCACAATGCCATTCACATAGCAGCACAGAACCTGAAAGGATGGTCACCCAATGGAGATTTCTTTCCTTTTGTTTAAACTCGCAGAGCTCAAAAAGTAATACTCGGAACAATCCCACTTGGTATGACCAAAAAAAAAAAAAAATCATAAACAAGAAATGTGCAGTTTTCTTTGGTCACTTTCCACCGCGGGGCATAGCTGTGGCTGCCTGCTTGTCTGTATATACACACACACACACACAGACAGACACACACACACATATATATGCATAGGCATGTGTGTGTGTGTGTGTGTGTGTGTGTGTGTTGGAGATGTTGCTTTGTTCAAGAACTTAGTCACAAAGACACAACATGGCTGCCCTGGAGGTGACCTATTGCTTTCAAGTTGCTGGAACACATCAGAATTTCCATTGTGCAGGTTGATTAATTGAAACTGATAAGTTACCATGGATAAAGATTGTTTTTCTGTTTAATGTGGTGGGCCTGATTCGGTAAATGCCTCATTCATGTAGCTGTGCAGTGCAGCATATGGGCAGGAGCCTTTAAGGATCACAAACATACACAATGCATTATGCTCCTAAGGGTGCAGCCAAAAGGCCTTTTCTATTTTACCAACAAGGTTTCATTGAAAAAAATTCCAGTTAAAGAGTCACTGGGAACATGAACTATTTTTTTTGTTGTTGTTGTTAGCATTACTCCTGGTTTCTGGCTCTGAGTTTTTCATGTGATTTAAATGATATAACTTTAAATACATATTTTAATAAGAAACAATTACCTAGCAAAATGATCCCTTTAGCCTTGGCCACTGGTGATAAAACAGAATTTAGCTGACGTGTTAGCAGACCCAGGCAGAGAAAGCACCATGACCTAAAGCCACCTCGTGTGCCATTCTGTTGATAAAGTTGCCACAGAAGTTTCTTCCAGGCAACGCTCGAGATAACCTCCACTGCTCACATTACAACGCAACTCTAAGGAGATTGGTGAAAAAAATGGGACAACTCCTGCTGCCTTTTTTTCTCCCCTTAATGAATGAAATCAAAGACAACGCTTTAAAATTAACTGGAGCTAACTATCACTTGAACAGGCAATCCAGGTATTCTTTTTCGGGGAGGGGTCAAAATGTAATTACTTAACTGCCTCTGCTTTTTGAAGGGTGATGTGATGTTCAAAGATTGGATTACCAAAAGCCCATCCACACTGACCAACAAAGGGAAGACAGCTAGATTTTTTTTTTTTTTTTTTTTTTTGGTAATGATGCTCTAGGGAGACTTTTATTATATATATATATTTCTAATGTATGTTGCCCCTTCGATCCAGGGGGGTGGGAAGGATTAGGGTATCAACAACAACAAAAAAGACATGCTAATGAGTTTAAGAACTGACTTTGCGGACCCATCAAAGAGTTACCATAGCCAGCCTTTAATGTCCCAGCAAAGAAATGAATTCTCTGGTCATTCACGTCCCTGAAACAGTTCAAGTTCACCCAACATTTCTCAGTTTAATGAGATGGGCGATCTCAGTTCAGCTCTTCTGGGGAGTAATAAAGCACATTGGTCACAGCTGACCACAGCTAGTCCGTGTTTTATAAAGGCCTGGGTGTCCACTGGAAAGCTAATCGGGACACCGGCACTTGTAAAATTCCCACTCCGTATTGGGGAGTGATCATCTGTATCTAATTTTTTTTTAAAAGAAAAATTTACTCTCGCTTTCACTCTTCTGGGGCCAATTTCTTTTCTGAACCCTGAATACGGATCGTTGGTGAAACAGCACCAAATAGCTTTGGTATGTGTGTCACAAAAACCCATCTCTTTGTAGGACATAACAAATTACGCGATGTTCGCAGATGCGCTTCACATTGTGTCTTTTGTGAGAAAAACCAAGGCTCGGCTCCATCCCCCACCCCACTCCACCCTCTGGGATGGGAGACGGGGGCTCCTCAGCCCAGGCGAAATGAAATACACTGGATGGGAGGCTTGGCTTGGTCCGGCTGCTTCCAAAAAGGCTTCCGTGGGACTTCTGCGCCCCTGGGAGTTGTGTAAGTTTTTTGAAGTCACAGCAGGTCTGAGGAATATAGCCCTCGCTGTCCCTGGAACTCCCCCCTTGCCTTGGAGATACTGAGGGGGGAAAGCTGGCACCACCCAATTGCAGCCTTAAAAACCTACACGCTGAAAATAAAGTCTTTGTGCTTATATTCTGATTTTTGATTATTCTTAAAGGAAAGGAGGTGGGGTTGGCATTGCGGTGCAGTGGATTAAGCCACCAGCCTATGATGCCAGCATCCCATATGGGCACCATTTCAAGTCCCAGATTCTCCACTTCTGATCCAGTTCCCTGCTAATGCACCTGGGAAGGCAGCGGAAGATGGCCCATGCATTTGTACTCACATGGAGCACCTGGAAAGAAACTCCTGACATGTGGCTTCAGTCCATCCCAACCCCAGCCTTTATGGTCACTGAGGCAGTGAACCAGAAGATGCAAGATCTCTCTCTCTCTCTCTCTCTCTCTCTCTCTCTCTAACTTGGCCTTTCAGGTAAAAAAGTTGTTTTAAGGGGCTGGTGTTGTGGCATAGCCAGCCATCACCACCACCACCTGCAGTGCCAGTATCCCATATGGGTGCTGGCTCCTGTCCAGCTGCTCCATTTCCAATCCAGCTCCCTACTGATGTACCTTAAAAAGCAACAAATGATGGTCCAAATCTTTGGGGCCCCTGTGACCACGTGGAAGCCTGGAGGAAGCTCCAGTCTCCTGGCTTCAGACCAGTTCAGCTTTGGCTGTTGAGGTCATCTGGGGAGTGAATCAGTGGATAGAAGACTTTCTCTCTCTCTCTCTCTCTCTCTCTCTCTCTCTCTCTCTCTCTGTAAATCTGCTTTTCCAGTAAATGTTATTTATGAAAGGCAGGGGCAGGATGAAAGAATTTAATCATAGAGAAAGCTGATTGGCAGAATCATGATGTCTACAGACACGCTAAAGAATGATTTATTTATTTTTATTCGAAAGGCAGATTTTACGGAGAAGGAGAAACAGAAAGATCTTCCATTGGTGATTCACTCCCCAGATGGTTGAAATGGCTGGAGCTGAGCAGATCCAAAGCCAGGAGCCACGAGCTTCATCTGGGTCTCTCACGTGGGTGCAGGGGCCCAAGGACCTGAGCCATCCTCCGCTGCTCTTAAAGGCTGTAAGTAGGAAGTCAGATTGGAAATGGAGGGGCCGGGAGTAGAGCCAGCATCCATATGACATGCGGTGCTTGCAGGTGGAGGATTAGCTTGTCCAGCCACTGCGTCAGGCCCAACATGCATCCCTGTTACATGTCTGTTTAGGTTTCTCCTCCTCTTAACAAAAATATAAAGCTTGTCTCACCTCCCTGCCGCCTCATACCCACTCACTGTGAAATTGCATCCTGTCCCGCTCTCTACAAAACTGCTCTCATAAATTTCACAAGGAACTCTCTAATTTCTGAATCGAGGGAACACTTGCCTCCTTCTATGCTGCATTTGTTTCTGACTTCAATATGAGGAGGATTCAAGAAGTTTGTGCAAAATGTACAACATGTTCCAAGGCCATTTTCCCACGAACTTTTTGAAATCCCAACAACCAAAAGAATTCGTAAGTCATTAATCGAAAGTAAGAATGCTCAAAATTCTCTTGTTTTCAGTAAGCAACAAGGATGGAAGAAGATTTTTCCCAGAGAAATACTCTGGGAAAGAAGAAAACTGACCTATGATTTTAGCAGTATTTGCTGCACTGGCTATCGCGTTTTAAGTGAAAAGCAAGGTTGCTAGCATGCTACACTGTCAGAAAGAAAAAGCAGGTCAGTCACATAGGACAGAGTGCTCAGAGAGATCTCAGCCACCATGGAGGCCTGATCCATCTCAGGGGTAGGGGCACAGCGGGAAGTGGGTGGGCAGGCGCTTAGCACAGCAGTCTGGATGCTCATTGGGACAGTGACATCCCATATGGAAAGGCATGGGCTGGAGTCCTGACCCAAGTGGTTGGGTCCCTGTTGCTCATGTGGGAGACTCGTAGGAATTCATGGCTCCTGGATACACATGGGCCCGGCCCCAGGCATTGTGGGCCTTTAGGGGAGTGAACCTGTAGACAGCAGATCTCTCTGTTGTATTTATCGTCCTCTCTCTGATTCACAAATCAGTAAAGACAAAATACATATTTTTATTCTTTTTTCAAAGCTCATTTTTTTTTTAACTTTCTCATTTTCTTTTTTTTTTTTTTTCTAACTTTTTCCATTTAAAACACATACTTTTTAATGAGAAAAGGAAAACGGAAGGGAGGTGGAGGGAAGGAGGACAAATGATGTGTCAGAACAGGCAAGCGAAACCACAGCATCCTCAGAATTGAATTGTGCTTTGAGAGCGCAGATTGGTAAAATTTTGAGAGAACAATGTGGGATTCTCTCCATAAAGTAAGAATGGAAGTTTTTCTTTTGCAAAAATGCTAATATAAGGGTTAGCTGCCTCTTGGCCACCATCCCTGAGAGTACCAGCTGCAGTCCCAGCTGCTCCACCTCCAATCCACTTCCCTGCTAATGAGCCTGGGGAAGAAGCAAAAGCAGGCCCCCTGGGTCTCAGGCCACCCACGTGGGAGACCTGCGTGGAATTCTAGGCTCCTGCCTTGGTCCAGCCTAGACCATCACAAGCAGCCATTTTGGGAGTGGACCAGGACAAGGAACGTCTTTTCTGTTTCTCCCTTTCTAACTCTTCCAATTAAATCGTAAATCTTTAGGGGGAAAATGCGAATAAGAACAAACCAAATTAAGAAACTGAAAAATATCACTATATGTTTTTAAAATAAAATTGTTTTGTATATTACATGTTGTCCATGAAGAAATTAAGCCCTTCATTAATTGCAGTGTCATGGATGGGAAAATGCAAATGCTGAAATCAGCTTTTGGGGTCACCTGTAGCTTATATCTGCATGGAATTTAATAATAGTAAACAAAAATGCTTCAGGGCCTGGCGCGATAGCCTAGTAACTGAAGTCCTCACCTTGCATGTGCCTGAATCCCATATTGTCACTGGTTTGTGTCCCAGCTGCTCCACTTCCCATCCAACTCCCTGTTTGTGGCCTCGGAAAGCAGTCGACTGAAACATAGGTTTCAGGAAGTGCCTTCTGATTGGCCCGTAGTAGGATGCTTAGCGCGTGTGCTACGCGTGATCAGAGCTATGATTGGTGTGCCTGCCGCGTGCATCGGTGACCTTTAAGCTGATTGGACTAGGATTGTATTTAGCGGTGGGGGTTTCAGGAAGAAGCGGGCCAGGACAGGAAGACGGAGACAGAGACAGACGGACGGACTGAGACGGAGGACAGGGTACGACTGGGATGGACGGATGGACGGACAGAAGAAGACTAGGGGCAACGAGGAGACTGGGAAAGGAAGCAGAGAGAAGCGGAAGGAAAACGGGAGGTAGTAGAAGTCCAGTCGACCGGCTGGGAAACGGACTGGTTGGAAAAATAAAGTTCCTCAAGAAACAGAGCCTGGAGTGTCGGGTGAATTCTTCTGCGGGACGGAAGACCCTGACAAAAGGGGACCTGTTAGTGTGGTCGTCCCTCCTCTCACCCCAGTTGGCTGTCCTCCTCTTCTCCTGTGTCATGGAAGGAGAGAGAGGTTGCTGAGGTCTCCCAAGACTTCTCAGGTCCTGAGGTCCGTGCCTCAGGTGCCGGGTGTCTGCACAATAAAGGTGCCATGATCCAAGGATGAGCCCAAAGCAGAGCTAGCGAGAACTCCCAAGCAAGCCTGAAGAACTCCCAAGTGCCATCCACAGGCTGGCATTTTGGAGCAGCGGCGCTTGCTGGCAATAAGGAAAGGAGTGGTAACCCCGATGCCTGGGAACTTTGCCTGTCATTCACTGATCAGCTCCTGTCATTTTTGTGATCATCCATCATGTGTTAATTCATAGTACATGTTGCACACAGATATGCAGTAACAGGCTGCAGGGGACTCAACGTTAATTTTAAACTTCATCAATACACAAATCATAGCTCATTTATCTAAGTTCCAATCAATTGTGGGATTTTTTTTAGCATTATATTCATATTGAAAATGACAACAGATGCACCGACTCTTACTTCCAATTCAAATTTACTTGTGTGTGGTGGTAGTGGAAATGGAAAAAAAAATTGCAAGTTGGAGGTCTATCGAATGGTGAATACAAAGTGATGACTCTACTGCTCTTCCAGAGGCAGCCAAGCCACCTCTGCTGTGGCTTCCTCCCTCCGAATCCAGAGAACTCCCAACACAATGTAATCTTGGTTTACACTTGAGCCGGGCCCCGTGTTTCCCATACCTGTGTTTGAGCTCTCGCTTGCTGAGGGGCCACCTAAAGACGCGCACTGTGGCTTTGAGGTTTTTATCTGTGAGATTCGTGTCCAGGGGGCTCATTAGGACCGTTTCCAGAGATTACAGTGTCAACAGTGCCTAATTACTGGACTGTGAGAAAGGTCTTCTTGAGTACATAAAATTCTGCGGCCTGAGCTCAGCGCACAATGGGTAGCTCAGATCCCCAATTTTATCTCCGCAAAGTGGCAAACAAATTAATAATGTTACCTGCACGCTCTTGGGATAATTACTGCTGTCACAAAAAAAAAAAAGAAAAAGAAAGAAAGAAAGAAAAAGAAAAACCACTCTGAAATTGATATCTTGCAAAGTATCGTTCCTGATCTCTTATTTCCCAATGTTAACGGAGATCAATGAATCTCTTGGACTCTCTGTATTTCCTGAATGACCCTCTGTTGCTCTCGTTAGCGTTCAGTCATTTCCTGCCAGGTTCAAAAGAATGCTGCGCCTGAGGCCAACATGGTTTTCAGGCACTATGTTTATATTTCATCTCACTCTACTCCACACTGGTGTGGGATGTTGTTTTTGCACTTATGGCTGATAGGAAAACGGGTGCCGAAGAAGCAAAGCAGGGCTGTCTTAGAACTGGATGATTCTCACTGCTCGGGACTTTGCAATACTCAGGCTAGAGCTGAGGATGTAGATCTGCTCTTGGGGTTTGATTTCATCCGGCTCTGGGGCCTTCACTGCGCCCATCACTTACACCCTCCTGGGACCCCGTGACCCACATGCAGCTGGGTTTCACAGTGTGCCCCTCCCCTGCGATTCCCCGCAGAGGGAATGGATGGAGATGTCATCCATTGAGTCTGGACTTCACAAGACTGGAACCTTAAAGCTGCAGTCCCCGGAACCTGGGCCTGCGCCCTCTGCTTGGGGCAAGTCAACGTACCTGAGGGTACTCAGTGCTGAATAGTTTTGACCCCAGTACCTGTTGGGGTGTGAGCCCAGCAGCTCCACTGGGTGACCCAACTCTGGCCACATCCCAGACTTCTCAGTGATCTCACCATGGAAACAGGGAGAGCGAGAGTTCCCTACTTCACGGGTTTGAGCAAGGACCATCAGAGTTGTAAGTTGTAAGTAATTATTCCTGAAAGTACAACCTGAGAAACCTGAATAGATATTTAAATTTTTTTGTACTTAGCTATTTCAAAAGGTAGAGACATTTCCCTTTCCCCCGCCCCCACCTCCCCAGTCCACTGGTTCATACTCCAGATACCCAGGAGCCAGGAAACGAAACCTGGGTCTCCTGTGTGGGAGTCCGGGACCCAGGCACTTGACCCGGCACCTGCTGCTCCCCTGGGTGGGCCCTAGCAGCAGGCTGGAGTCAGGAGTGGAGCTGGGACTAGAACCCAGACACTCCAACAATGGGAACCAGACTTGCAAAGCGGTATTAACATCCCATTTACAAATGTTCAAAACTGAGATGCCGCATAACACTAAGTCTGTCACTCCAGGTAGGTTACAAGGTCTCCTCGTCCCCATCATGTTCTAGAAAGTAACACAGATTTGTGTACACATCCGATACCTACTAACCATCTAGCTAACACCTCTGCTGTCTTTGTGCCTCAATGATTGAAACCACCGGTAACGGGTTAAACTGTGAGGCAGAAGGGGAACTACTAAAAGCTCATGGAAAAACAGAGCTACAGGAAAAACTTACTGGGCCTGGTGTTGTGGCGCAGTGGGTCAAGTTGCTACCTGCAGTGCCAGCCACCCAGTTGGGTACTGGTTCAAGTCCCAGCTGCTTCACTTATTTTTTTTAAAAAGATTTATTTATTTTATTACAGTCAGATATACAGAGAGGAGAGACAGAGAGGAAGATCTTCCGTCCGATGATTCACTCCCCAAGTGAGCCACAACGGGCCGGTGCGCGCCGATCTGAAGCTGGGAACCTGGAACCTCTTCCAGGTCTCCCATTCGGGTGCAGGGTCCCAGTGCTCTGGGCAGTCCTCAACTGCTTTCCCAGGCCACAAGCAGGGAGCTGGATGGGAAGTGGAGGTGCCGGGATTAGAACCGGCGCCCATATGGGATCCCGGGGTGTTCAAGGCGAGGACTTTAGCCGCTAGGCCACGCCGCTTCACTTCTGATCTAACTCCCTGCTCATGGCCTGGAAGAAGCAATGGAGGATGGCCCAAGTGTGTGGGTCTCTGCTGATTTTTCAGGAGCTTTAGCAAGGAAACTGGATCAAACTGGTGCCCATATACAATGCAGGTGCCACAGTGTGACCCCAATTTCCTTTTGCTAAGGAGACAATTTATGATGGCCCACACCAGGACCTTAGCGACTCAGCTTTCCTCCTGGCACTGGGCTATTTACTTATCTTAGTCAATCAGATTAACTGGAACCAATTAACTGGAAACACTGGTGAACCAGAATGAGCTCCTGAAAAATATCTTTGGAGGAAGGACATGGCTGTCATGGCTGTGTCAACATTTTAATGGGAAGAAATCTCTCCAGAGACTCTTCATGTGAAATATCGCACCCAGGCCTCCTCAATGAGATGGGTTAACATCCAGAGCGGCGAGCTGAGCGGCGAGCTATGTGGCAAGCTGCAATGGTGTGCATCATACAAAAAGCCTTTCTGTTTCATTGTGCTTGCAGGGCCAAAAGAAAATAAAATGCACTTGAGGAGGATTTACAGTAAACTGGGAGGAAGTGACTTTGAGTCCCACATTTTCAGGGCAGAGGCGAGTCAGTGGCAGTGTTTGTGTCAGCTGCCCTGTGTGTGCCAGGCACCCATCAAAGTTATTGGTGTTCCCTCGAGTGGAAAAATTCAAAAACCATGTTGCTTGGTTGTGGGAAGCCAATTCTGGGGACAAGATGCTCCAGTGAATGGAGAGGAATGCTGCACTTCATCAGAAGTTTTGGCTAAATGCAGACTCCACATCCATCAACCCACCCTTCTGTTTCTGTTTTAAACAGTAAGTCATGAACCCAGCAACATGGTTCAGAAATAACCTCCCTGGGTTCGTGTGGATGGTCAATAACTCCACAGATGTAACCAGTTTTGTTTCAACGCCAGGATCTTCAAAGTTTGATATCTTCCTTGTATGCTACGGGGTGGATGTGAGCCATGAGTCCAGTTTTGGCATGGCTATGAGCTGACAGCCAACTCGGGGTGCGGGGAGAGGGTGGGCAACAGGGAGCCAGGGCAGTCGGCTGTGAGCATACCAGATCTCTCTGTGGCCAGGGCAGTCCTGTACCCGCAGATTTTTCCCTCTAAACATGTATTTATCAGAAAGACAGAATTACAGAGACACAGAGAGGGAAGTACAGACATAGCTAGATGACAGCTGGATAATCTTCCATCTGTTGGTTCACTCCCTAAATGGCTGCAACTGCCAGAACTGGGCCCGGCAGAAGAAGCCGGGAGCGAGGAGCTCTGTCCCAGTCTTCCCCATGGATGGCTGGGGAAGGTGCAATTTGATTCCTCTTCGGCTGCTTTCTCCGGTACAGCGGCAGGGAGCTGGGTCAGAAGTGGAGCAACCATATGGGGTGGTAGCTTTACCTGCTACAGGACAATGCCGCCTTTCTCACTCTCTTTCAAACAAATAAATACATCTCAAACCAAAAAAAAGAGAGAGAGAGAGAGAGAGATGAAGTTCTAAAACAGTCAGGTATTGGATACAGTGGTGAAGACACCACTAGGGGGCCCGGCGGCATGGCCTAGCCTTGAACGCCCCGGGATCCCATATGGGCGCTGGTTCTAATCCCGGCTGCTCCACTTCCCATCTAGCTCTCTGCTTGTGGCCTGGGAAAGCAGTTGAGGATGGCCCAAGGCTTTGGGACCCTGCACCCATGTGGGAGACCCAGAAGAGTTTCCTGGTTCCCGGCTTCAGATCGGCACGCATCGGCCCGTTGTGGCTCACATGGGGAGTGAATCATCGGATGGAAGATCTTTCTCTCTGTCTCTCCTCCTCTCTGTATATCTGACTTTGTAATAAAAATAAATAAATCTTAAAAAAAAAAAAAAGACACCACTAGGGACACATGCATCCCAGTTTCTTGGTAATGGCCACCCTTGAAAGCAGGAGGCGAAAGCCATCTAGGTGGGACGTGCCATCTACGCAGGACCTTGGCTTTGACCTGCCCTAGCCCTTTCCATTGCAGGCTTTTAGGGAGAAAAATCAGCAGGTGAAATCTTTCCTTTTTTCCCCCCTCTTTCTCTGCCTTGCAAATGAGAATAATGGACACAGTTCTTTCACCGTTCCTGATTTTACGTTTACAGCCAGGGGCACCACTGGCATGACAGTCAGGAAACAGCCTGAAGACTTCCAGAACCTGATGGACAGAGGAACTTCCGCTTTCTGAAATGTCCCCCCGGAAGCCCTTGAGAGGTCCAGAGGAATAACTGAAGCTGGCAGCGGTGACGTGGGCACCACGGGGATCGAACCAGAACTTCAGGCTTATCAGTCGTTCTGACTGACTCAGGTCTTGGCAGCTGCAGGTGACAAGCACAACCAGGCCTTGCTACCCTCATGCTACTCTCCGGTCACACCGGCAGAAAGGAATCCTGCATTCACCCTGTTGGTTGACGAAAGGTCAAGGCAGCATCACCCCCCGCCCCCTACACCTGCGCCTTGTGGTGGCAGCCCATACTTCTGAGCAGGAAGTTCCTTACCTTTGGAATGCCGAGGGAAGGACATCCGTTCCTCCATGTCCAGGCATGCCACATCTATCTGCGGGCCAAATGACAGATAGTCTTGTTAACTGAGGCTTAACGGACACCAACTGGTCCTAACTTTCCTCACCACCCAGACCCGAGATGGTGACATCTGTGCAGGGTCCCAGAGAGAGGGGCCGGGTCTCCTTCAGCAGCCTTCAAGCAGACTCCTGGCATCTCTCCAGCAACCCTCACCTTCACTCCTACACCACTGCCCCCCAGCCCCTCTCCACTGGGCACAATTCCCTTTAGTAGGGGAAGCAGCCCTAACCTCCTGGCCTGCGCCCACACACATCGTACTGTGCTGTTTATTGGAGGGTAAGGGGAGGAGTGGGGTGGGATGGTTGTGTCACTTGTAGTCCTCATGAGTGCAAACATGAGGTTCCTGGTTCCTTGAAGATGGCCAACTGCCGGCCATGGTGCCTGCAGTCCCAGAGCAAACCAGGTGTGGCACGCCTAAGGCCCCAGGGGACTTACCGAGGGCAGGCGGTGGTCACTGGAGGTGGGCGTGATGTCCACCAGATTCGTCTTGGACTGGACATACAGAGGCTTCGCTTTCTGGAAGACACGAGTGGTGTGCCCTGTGTTACAGGGAGTGAGGGGCAGCCACAGCAAATGGAGGGCGTCAGTGGGCTCACCCTTCCCCTTAGGCAGCCACCAAGAGCAGTGGGGGGTGAATAATCCTTTCCTTCTCATGGGGAGGAGATTCTGGAAGAGAAAACTCAAGAGAGTCGCCCTCTGTGTTTCTTCAGATGCACCTTCCTACGTTGGAACCAACTACACTCAGCCCTTGGTGTCTCCAGTCTTGCTAGCCAAGATCCAGCCCATAGCACGTGGGAAAATGCTTATGGTGGGAGAAGTATGGCATCTGTACTGAACAAGACTTGGTGTCTTTTTTTTTTTTAAGATGTATTTATTTTTATTGGAAAGGCGGATATACAGAGAGGAGGAGAGACAGAGAGGAAGATCTTCCATCCGATGATTCACTCCCCAAGTGACCGCAATGGCCGGTGCTGCGTCGATCCAAAGCCGGAAGCCAGGAGCTCCTCCAGGTCTCCCACGTGGGTGCAGGGTCCCAAAGCTTTGGGCTGTCCTGGACTGTTTTCCCAGGCCACAAGCAGGGAGCTAGATGGGAAGCGGGGTCGCTGGGATTAGAACCGGTGACCATATGGGATTCTGGCTGGTCCAAGGCGAGGACTTTAACCAATACGCTATTGCACAGGACCAAGACTTGGTGTCTTGTTGCTAGTCCCTAACTGCTGCACTGTTGCTGAAGTTCCAATGAGTTCACATCAAGCTGAGAATTATAACTGATAGAGCGTATCAGCATATGCAAGGCCAGGTGCAGGGTGGATGCAAGTGCTGGGTCATTCCATGGAAGGAATTCGTACATTTGTGAGTTTGGGCCCCTAGGGGCTAGGGAGGGTTGAGTGTCCTTGGAGCTGGGCAGGTTCCCCCAGCAGCCCTGGCCACTGCAAGGTTTCGGCAATAATGTCCAGATTCCCAAGAACTGCAGGTGGAAAGGAAAGCACCTGCTGCAGGAGCTGCACTGAGACAAGCTGTGACCAGGCAAGTGTGCGTGCGGTGGGACGGCCCTTCGGATCAGCCACTGGGCTGCTCCCACGGAAGGCTGAGAGGCAGGCAGGTGCACTGGGTTCTTCATGTGAGCGCTTCCCTAGTTGGCGCGTCTCTCATCCCTTTACCTGTCTGTACATCGGTGTGCACAGGTGTGTGGTTGCAGGTGTTTTGCCCCTCCCCCAGATCGGCTCCCTTTTAGTTTTCTTGGAAAGCAAACTGTCTCATTATTTCATGTGTATATTCTCTTTGGAGATGAGGGCAGATGCTTTCATTTATGTTAGTGGCGCTGTGCGAATTCCTGCTTCCTTGGATCCCAGGACCTGGTCCTCTGGCATTTTAACAACCCTGCTATAGAGCTGCGGTGCCTGGGAGTGGGAGTGTTACAGTAGAACCGGCAGCATTCCTTCTTTCAGTGACAAAAAAAGTCTTGAGGCGGCATCACGCTCCTCTTAGGTTCCCAGTAGCAAATGGGAACCTTGTGTTGTTGTCTCCCTACTTCCTTCATAGAGCAGGATGCGACTGAGTTCTGTCCATGTCACTCAAGGTCCCTATGATCTCCGAATCTAAGTACTGCCTGGGGCCTCAGCGGGCACCAGTTCTGTGCTACCCATCCGCTCCCGGGGGTGGCCCAAGCCACCCGAGCCAGCTCCCATCTGCATCCTTCCCGGAGCTACTTAACCCCTTTCCTTGCCCCAGTTTCCATCCCCTTTACCCCCAACCCAAAGCTGCTGCTGTTGTCCATTTAACATGAGGTTGTCTCACTTCCCTGCTCAGATCTAGGGCCCCTGTTTCACCAGGAGTAAGAGAATCCAAACCCTCAGCATATGTCTCACTGCTCTTGCCCCTGCCTGCTGCATGTGGTTCAGCCATGCCTGGCACATGCGCTCCCTAGAGCTTGCAGTGGGTCTTTTGCCCTGGAAATCCATCCCCTGGCCATCAGAGGGCTCATTCCCTTGCTACCCTCAAGTCTTTCATGAAAACAGCAAGAGAAGTTCTTGTTCAATCTCCTGAAGTTCTAGGTTCTAATGTCTGGGAGGTTGAGTTTGAAATATGCAATGTGGTCTCAGAGCTCTTGGCGGTGGGCTTCTCTATGGGCCTCTCATTCAAATCTTGAGGGGGATAAAATCCTGCTGGGGTGTGGCCGCCACCCCTGCCTGCCCACTGCCGTTGGGAGAGGCAGACAGGAGCAACATGCCCTGAATGCGCTTGGAAACGATGCAGCTCCCCATATCTCACTGTCCAGGGTGAGAAAGGAATATGAACGAAGAAAAGCCGTCAAGTCACTATTCTGAAGGCAGAGGAAGCCCACACTTAAAAAAAAAACGAACAATCTGTTACAATGGATCTACATGAAAACCTGGCCAAGAGAAGAGGGTGCCAGAAGTTACACAGCATTTGGGTACTGCACACAGAGGGCTCTGGAAAGCCATAAGCTGGGGTGAGATGCAAAGGGATTATTCAATTGATGGGGAAAACTTGCCAGGGAGGAAAGCACAGGAGAAACATTTAAAGCCAGGTAAGACTACGGCCATTTCTTACCTTCTTTTTTACAGTCATGCCGTGACAAAAAAAAATGCTCAAGTTTTCTTTAAGATTTTTATAATTTTGATAATCTTACATAGTTGATTAGGACACAAAGGGTCAAGAGTGACAGCAAAGTGGATAAGACCATTGTTTCCACACTAATATTTTTATGCATCTGGGGTGGGGGGAGAAACAAAGGGAGAAGCCCCACCAAGCCTCCCACCCATCCCAGGTCCCCGATGTGGGCCATGCTCTGAGGGTCCTGCACAAGCAATTTTGATGGTTCAACAGTTTTAAATTGCTGCCAATCTCGCCGCTCCAATCGCTCTGTAATCTATTCAGAATCCACTGGCTGACATAGTCTCTTCATGATTGGGGTTCCAAGATCAGCAGTTCAGTTGGAGGGATCTCCAAAGAAACTTCGTCTGAGGTGATCCCAGACCTGATTCTTGTGTGTGCTTGCCAGTACAGGGTCCGACACAGTCCGTCGTCCCAACCAGCTTATGCACATTCTGGTCATTGCAATTGCTGGGTCAGTTCTGTTTCCAGCCTTGTCATCCACTTGAACCAATGGGTGTTGCAGTCCAGCCTGATCCTACCCACTTCATACTCCAGGTGGTCTTGAGTTTAGCTTGACAGAATTAGGCCCCTGTGCCAGCCTCCACCAGCTGATGCTGTGGCAAAAGCCAACCAACCCTCACCCACTCTAATTTATGCTTATACCAGTTGGAACAGTCAGCCCAGCCGGACTTTTCCCTGATCTAGCTCACATGAGGCCCATAGGTGTTGTAGCCCTGCCTGGTCTGGTCAGCCCCCATCCCAACTCATGCTCTCCAGTGGGAGTGGCTGTCCAGGAAAGGAGCCCACATTCCCCTGCCGGCTTTGCCCCCTCCCTCCCTGGTTCTTACATGTGCTGGTTGGGCACTGCGGCCACATGTGGTATGGCTCACCTCACCTTGATATTCCGTAATGTGCACTGGTTTGTGTTGCGACCAAACCTGGCCCAACCCACACTCTGTTCTGGTGCTTAGATTTGCCAGCGGGTGACATGAACTGGTTCAACTTGGTCTATCTCCGACCTATGCCAAATGTATGCAGGTGGGCATCTTTCCCTGGTCTGGTCTGGGCTACTTTCTATCATGGTTCTTGCACTCACCTGCAGGGACTGTGTCCCAAAGAGGAGTTTCCAAGCTCCTCCATCAGAACCCCTCCATATGTCAGATCTTGCATGTACTGGTGGGTTCATGGGCCAGCCCTACTTAGTTCACCTCCTGTCCCGGCTGTAACAGTGGCCTTTGCTTGTTGGCAGTCTATTTCGGTTCTTACTATTGGATGTTTCAGCCCAGCCAAGGTTTGTCCATACCTAGACACAGCTCACACATGGCTCAGTAGGGGCAGAGACCTAGCCTGGTCTGCCCTGCATCTACCCAGGTTCTCCAGAGCACCAGATGGTGCTGGAGTCTAGCCCAGCTTGGTGCGCCCAGCCCCAGTTCACACTTGTGCCAAGGGAGATTAAGAATGCTCAGTTTTGGGCCCAGCGCAAGAGCATAGTGGTCAAAGTACTCTCCTTGAAAGTCCCGGGGTTCCATATGGGCGCTAGTTCTAATCCCGGCAGCCCCGTTTCCCGTTCAGCTCCCTGTTTGTGACCTAGGAAACTATTCAAGGACAGCCCAAAGCTTTGGGACCCTGCACCCATGTGGGAAACCCGGAAGAGGCTACTGGCTCCTGGCTTCGGATTGGCTCAGCTCCAGCCGTTGCGGCCGCTTGGGGAGTGAATCATTGGACGGAAGATTTTACTCTCTGTCTCTCCTCCTCTCTGTATATCTGCCTTTCCAATAAAAATAAATACGTCTTAAAAAAAAAAAAAGAAAGAAAGAAAGCTCAGTTCTAAGACATAGCCATGGGGCCCGGTGCTATAGCCTAGTGGTTAAAGTCCTTGCCTTGCATGTGCTGGGAACCCAAAATGGCACTGGTTCATATCCTGGCTGCTCCACTTCCCTTCCAGCTTCCTGTTTGTAGCCTGGGAAAACAGTAGAGGACAGCCCAAAGCCTTGGGACCCTGCATCCACAAGGGAGACCTGGGAGAAGCTCCCGGCTCCTGGCTTTGGATCAGCTCAGCTCCAGCCATTGCGGACACTGGGGAGACAATCAGCAGATAGAAGATATTTCTGTCGCTCCTTCTGTCTGTAAATCTGACTTTCTAATTAAAAAAAAAAAGTCTTAAAAAAAAAAAAAAGATACTGCCACAATAGAAATCCAAGGCTCCCTTTCCTGGAGTGTGCATTCATTTTGAAAACTTAGTTATTTGAAAGGCAGAATTACACACATATATATAGAGAGAGATCTTCCATCTGCTGGTTCACTCCCCAAATGGTCAAAACGGCCAGAGCTGAGCCAATTCAAGGCCAGGAGCCAGGAGCCTCTTTCAGGTCTCCCTTGTGGGTTCAGGGGCCCAAGGACTTGGGCCGTCCTCAGCAGCTTTCCCAGGCCTTAGGAGGGAGCTGGATCAGAAATGCAGCAGCTGGAACTTGAACTGGTGCCCATACACGAGGCTAGAGTGGCAGGCTGTAGGTTGACACGCCACAGTGCCAGTCCCCACCTGTTTACCTGGAAGGCATTTGCCAACCTTTCAATGAATGCATGCAAGAGCGGCTGATGGCTTCTCTGACTCAGAAACAAGGGACAAGATGCATGGTCCACCTGTGTGTGTGTGTGTGTGTGTGTGTGGTTTGGGGGGGTGTTATCTTTTGGCAGGTTCATGGAAGTATAGATTCTGGAAAAGCTATGCATAGATTTTTGTTTAAAACAAACTTTGCACCTCAGTAAATTTAATCCCTGAATTCATTCCATTTTTAATGAACTTATGACAGGCCTTCACATGGTTTGGCAAGATATCTACTCCCGCCGCCCCCCTCCCCCCCACCACCACACCAGTGCACTATAAACCTGGGACCAACAACACTCCAGCCGCACTAAGGCTCAGGCACCACAGCCAGTGAGATTCTCCCAAGCAGTTTGTAAGGAAAAGTGCCAAATTTCAAGTTTAGCCAGCAGTGGAAGGCCATGAAAAACTTCCTGAGAATCCTTAACCATTACCAGTGGTTGTCATTTGCAAGCTAAATTCAATTGTGGTCTCCAAAACATCATCACGTAATAGATTTATTTTGACCTGGGTCTGCAAGGATGGTGGAGGGAGGCTCACTGGAACTGAAAGCAACCATTCAGATCTTGTGAGGATTCTTCACTGGGGCCTGCTTTGGGTGAAGTGGTTAACAGGCATCTTGGGGAAGTGGAAATCCCATGTGGGAGTACCTCAGTGCAAGTCCTCCCTCCTGGATCTAAATCCAGGCTCCACTTCTTATTCCAGCTCCCTGCTCATGTATGTCCTGGAACGCAGCGGATGTTAGCTTGCATGGGTCCCTAGCACACTGCACTTAGTCTAAGGATCCCTGGCTCTGGCCTGGCTCAGTTCTCACTGCTTTGGCCTTTGAAGACTAAGATTAGCTGACTCAGATCTCTCTTTCAAATAAATAACATAAATAATGGTTTAAAAACAAACAAGCAAACAAACAAAAATGAGAGTTCTTGTTCGGCTAAGGCATCAAAGAATTTTCACAGATAGGGTTCCTGGGAAACCAAGCTGCTCATTGTGAAATATCTGTCCACACATCATGTCTGATTGCTGTCAAAAACACAAGAGAACAGATCTAGAGCTCCTAAAACTGCAGGAATCCTCAGGCATAAAATGTAAAACTGGTACATTTTGTATGTTTCAAGAAATTAAAAAGAAGCTTATTGATACATGACCAGTAACCATATTTTAAAATATTACCAAATCAAATATATCTGTGCATTTGTTTGAAATACTAAATACAGGACTTGAAATTAAAGTCATGAGATAGCTTTAACAGAATAATTATACAGATATGAAAAACATATTTAGTAAGTTGACAGAGGGACTGGATTCTGTTACCTAGAATGCAGCTCAGAGAAGCATTAGTGAAATAGAACACAAGAGGATACAAGCAGAAGATGCATTATGGGCAGCGTTTCAGAAGTGAAAGGAGTAGGGCTTTGGCAGCATATGGAACGATAAGGTGTGAAAACTCAGAATTGATTAAACACACCAGCCCCCATTTCCCAGCATCCAGTATATCTCCAGAAGAAGAAAGAGAAAATCAATCCACAACTGGATGCATTGTAGTGAAACCGCAGGGTGCTAAAGTACCCCTAAGCAGGCAGCTGGGGGCCAGACAGGCCAACCCTGGCAGAGCCACAGGGAAAGGGCTAACAAAGAAACGATGAACCAGAAGAGCGAGGCTTGCATCCGAGGCAGGCATCCTTGACCTAGGCTGTGAGACCTGCTGACATGATCCCTCGACAGCAGGACTGAAGACCAAGATGGATTTCTACCAGGTGATGGCATATAAACTCACACTTAGAAGTCCAATGAACCCACTTCCTGTGGAGGACAGCGGCCTGGATGGAAGGAGGGAGGTGTGAGAAATGAGGATTGTGATTAAGGTCAACCCAAAAGGAAATCTCAACAAGCATTAGCAGAATAAGTCTGGGCTGCCAACACAGGAAAGAAAAGCAGTAGAATTAGAACACCTGAGAAGAGCATCATCCTAGACTGACCACTGACCGTGGGCACTGTCCGAACCTGAAGGTCCCCAGGAAGCTGATACTTAATACAGATAACATATAAAGGAGATTTAGAATTTCCTGATAGAAATAGGGCTTAAAACTTTCAAAGACACAGGATGAGAACACACACACAAAAGTATGAACTTATTCAAAAGAGGGTAGGGAAGAAGAAAAACATACAGAGAAGGACAAGTAGAAAACACAATAAGAAGATACAATTGCAATCGAATACATCTGTGATTACAGTAAAATTCAATGCCAAGTTAACACGATGGAGATCATTGCAGCAAATAAAAACATGTGCAACTTCCTATATGAGATTTCATTAATTTACTTTTTAAAGTCTTATTTATTTTTATTGGAAGGGCAGACTTATGGATAGAAGGAGAGACACAGAGAGAAAGATCTTCCATCTGCTGGTTCACTCCCCAAGTGGCCACAAAGGCTAGAGCTAAGCCTATCAGAAACCAGGAGCCAGAAGCCTCTTCTTCCAGGTCTCCCTCGCGGGTGCAGGGTCCCAAGCTTTTGGGCCATCCTTGTCTGCTTTCCCAGAATACAAGCAGGGAGTTTGTTGGAAAGCGGAACTGCCTTGGGCCCGGCGGCGTGGCCTAGCGGCTAAAGTCCTCGCCTTGAAAGCCCCGGGATCCCATATGGGCGCCGGTTCTAATCCCGGCAGCTCCACTTCCCATCCAGCTCCCTGCTTGTGGCCTGGGAAAGCAGTCGAGGACGGCCCAATGCATTGGGACCCTGCACCCGCGTGGGAGACCCGGAAGAGGTTCCTGGTTCCCGGCATCGGATTGGCGCGCACCGGCCCGTTGCGGCTCACTTGGGGAGTGAATCATCAGATGGAAGATCTTCCTCGCTGTCTCTCCTCCTCTGTGTATATCTGGCTGTAATAAAATGAATAAATCTTTAAAAAAAAAAAAAAAAAAAAAGAAAGCGGAACTGCCAGGCTTTAAACTCATACCCATATGGGATGCTGGTGCTTAGCAATAGCAAACATGAATCTAAACTACATAATATGCAAGTCATCATCCATTAAAGTAGAATAGTGCTGGAATCAAGATGGTGGAATAGGGTAAGGACACATTTAAACAGATGCAGAAATATTACCCAGTGTGAAGAAAAGGATATTAGCCAGGAAATAGGAAAGGACAGAACAATAGCAGAGGGGTACCTGGAAACTGACAGACACAGGAAAGCAGTGGACACAATGGTGTGGTGTTGCAGTGACTGATACCCCAGTGGCATTTAGCCAACAGTGACCCAAATTCCACCAGCAGCCAGAACTACTACAGCAACCATGTGGCAAGGGACTTTTACCAGGAGCTCAAGTGGTAAACTCAGACAAAGAACTGCCTGTCCTGCTGGTCTGTTTGATTTGACCAGGAGCAGAGACAGAGCAGCAGATCCCAGATGAGCAGTGTAGGAACAAGATGGATTTCACAACCAAGTTGGCCCCTTGGAGCCGTATCGGGTGCCATTTTGTTTAAGGAGGCAAGGGCTATGGACAGGACAGTGCATGCACTGAGCTGAGAATGAACTCATTTCTGGCTCAGCAAACTTCAACAATGTGGCATTCTACAGGTTCCACCCAAGACAGGTCCGGGTAGCCCTCAGACCTGAGGGCTAACAGATCAAGAACTCTAGTCCTGGCATGTCAGGTGTCATTTTGTACAGTGTGGCAAAGAATTTAAGACTGCAGGGACAACAGTGAGTTGTGCATGTGCTGAGCTTGGCGAGAACTCCCTGAGCTCATTGCATTGCAATGGTCCCACAGGAAAATAATAATGACTACGGCATCGTACGGGTCAAAATATGTTCATGTGGCCCTCAGACCTAACGGCCAACAGCTTCTGGCAAGATCAGTATCATCAACAACCTAGCTATTCAGGACACCTGATGTCTCGCTAATCCTGGGAACTGCACCAATGGGAAGTGGGAGAAAGGTTGTATAGACAATGGTGTAGCCTCAGCACAGTATCACAGGAGGTGGAGATTGGTGAGCCAGGAGTTGGGGCTATGGAGTTCTTTGTGGAAATCTAACATAAGAACCCAGACCTGGAATTTGTTGGAGGGAGTGACAAGGGACTGCAAACAAAGAGCCGTGTGCCAACTGCAATAAAAATCGAACTGTAGACCTGTGGATGACACAGCTTAGAAACCTGCCCCAAGGAGAAGACTCTGCTAACCAGAAGCACAATGACCAAGAGCAAAAGAAGAGACAAAGGCACAATGAATATTACTGAAGACTTCCCTGCAAAGGAGCAAAACCCTTTGCTAACCTAAGAATTAACTGAGGAAGACATCAAGAAAATGGGGGACACAGAATTCAAAACATTTATCATAAAACTTCTTATCAACAACGAGAAGCACGTAAATCAGACATTCACAGAATTCAAGGAATTCAAGGAATATGTCACACTGGAAATGAATCAAATGAAAGCTGATATATCAGAAATTAAGAATACAATGGAGCAAATTAAAAGCACAGTGGAGAGACTCCAAAATAGAATGAAGTAGGCAGAAGAAACAATCTCAGAATTAAAGATATTTCCTGTCATCAGGGGGAAACAAACAAAAAGTTGGAAGCAGAGCTGGATCAAGTTAAAAAAAAAAAATTCAAGAATTGAAAGACACTATTAAGAGGCCAAATATAAGAGTTATGGGAGTCCCAGAAGGTGCAGAAAGAGAAACTGGGATTAAAGGTGTATTCAATGAAATAATAAAAGAAAATTTGTCTAATCTAGAGAAATAATTGGGAAACAACATCCAGGAAGGGCACAGAACTCCCAACAGGCTTGATCAAAAGCAATCCTCACCAAGACACATGATAATCAAGCTCTCTTCAATCGAACATAAGGAAAAGATCCTTAAATGTGCACACGAGGGGCTCGGCAGCGTGGCCTAGTGGCTAAGGTCCTCGCCTTGATCCCATATGGCCGCTGGTTCTAATCCCGGCAGCTCCACTTTCTCTCTGTCTCTCCTCCTCTCAGTATATCTGACTTTGTAATAAAAATGGAATAAATCTTAAAAAAAAAAAATGTGCACGCGAAAAAAATCAACTGACGTATAAAGGAATGCCAATTAAACTCACAGGAAACTCTATAGGTCAGAAGAGAATGTAGCAACATATTCCTCCAGACTCTAAAAGAAAGAAATTGTCGGCCCAGGATAACGCACCCAGCAAAGCTTTCCTTTGTCTTTGAAAATGAAATAAAATTCTTCCACAGTAAAGAAAAATTAAAAGAATATGCCTCTTAACAGGGTGGAGGAGTCCACCATGGGGGTGGGCTGGGGATTTGGGGAAGGGTGGGGGGAATCCCACTGCCTATTAAACTGTGTCACATAATGCAATGTAACCAATAATAACAACAACAACAACAACAACAACAAAAATATATATATATATATATAAAGAATATGCCTCTTCCAAATCAGGTATACAACGGATACTTCAAGATGTTCTCTTGACAGAGAAGAGGAATAGCACCCAACAAAAGCAAAGGCAAATGGGAAGAACATCCCAGTAAAATGACAACAGAAGACTAAACCAATGAACAAGCCATTCCTAAAATGACAGGACCAAATCACCACCTATTTGTATTAATCCTGAATGTAAATGGCCTAAACTCATCAAAGGTCACAGATTAGTAGAGTGGATTAAAAAACAAACCCATCTATTTGTTGCCTACAGGAGACACATTTCACCAACAAAGATCAGCGGAAACTCTATCTCACGGATTTTGATTTTTTTGTTAGTTTCACCTCTTTAAAATACTTTCTTCTCATTAAATTCTTCAATGACTCGTAGATCATACAGTAGCATCATTTTCTTCAAGAAGGTTCTTGATTTCCTTTTTCATTTCTTCAGTGACACATTAGTCATTCAGTAGCATGTTATTTAACTTCATGGTGTTGTTAATTTCTTTTTTTTCTACCTGTTGTTGATTTTGCTTTGTGGTTTTTCATTTAAGGGGATGTATAGTATCTGTGTAATGGAGACTATCATATCTAGTAACATGTAATTTAACTTCATGACATTGTAAATTTCTATTTTTCTTCCTGTTGTTGATTTTGTATTGTGGCTTTTCATTTAAGGGCATGTATAGTAACTGTGTAACAGAGACTATCATATCCAGATGTGAGAATACAATGCAGTATGCATTTCCACTTCCAGACAAAGATGGACTCCCAATGAAACTGTTCATTATATCTTGACAACAGAATGCTGGACTCTCTGCCATTGTCCATGCCTGCAATGATGGACATATGACTGTGTATGGAGAACCATATTTCAGTAATGATATAGAGGAACTAGGTGGGGGGGAGGGAACTGGGGAGGGGATAAGGGAAGTGCCAGGAGTCTCTGGAACTGTATTATAAAATGGTAATAATAATAATAAAATGTAAAAAAACCATAGAATGTTGGACTCTTTGCCATTGTCCATGCCCGCAATGATGGACATATGATTATGTATGAAGAACTATACTATAGTAATTATATAGGGGGAGCTCGTGAGGGGAGAGAGAATTGGGGCAGGGATAAGGAAAATCCCAGGGCCTATGGAACTGTAGCATAAAATGATAATAATAAGAAGCAGCACAAAAAACAATAGTCGCATGAAAAATGCTTGTACAAAATCCTTAAGATTAAATGTAAAAACAAAACTCTTCTCAAAGACATTCATGCTAGAAACATAAAACACTACTGAAACAATGCCTACAGAAAGACTCAGTACCCAAGGAGGCTGCCTGTGCCCACATCCAACTGCAGATCTAACGTGAGTCTGATGAAATGGGCTTGGCTTGGCTTTGCAGTGAATACTGACCATCTGGTTCTAAACTTACCCTGCAAGAGAAAAGATCCAGGAAACCTGTGCTGCTCTTTCAGAACAGGGCAGGAGGCATTTGCCTTAGCAGATGGGAAACTATTCCGAGGCTCACTGGCTTGCCTGGAGTTGCTCATGTCTCAGTGACCAAGAGGTGAATGGCATTACCTCCCATGTACTCAGAGTGGTGTGGCTGCTGTAACTATAGCAGTTGGTCCACAGAGTTGAACCAACCAGTAGTCAGTGAGCAGCTCAGAAACCCCTCCAGCCCCAGGGGTTGGGCAGAGTGACTGTGTGTGGGGGTTCCCCTCCTGTGAGGGTTGGGGGAAATTGCTTGATACCGACAGCAGTGTCCTTGCTAACAGCCAAAGAGTTGAGAACCCATCCAAATGTCCTGGAGTGGCAGAACAGACAGACATGGGTTGCCATATCCACCCGGTGCGAGACTCTGAACTGGCTGATCCCAGGCATGAGTGTCAACTTGGAGAAACTGAGAACACACTGTTGAGAAGATGGGGCTGATCACAAAAGTGATGTACACACTTTTCCATTTCTGTTCTTTGTGGTAGGGAAAAAAGTCAATCTTATTGATGCGTGGATTTGAAAGGCACAGACCTAGAGACACACGGAAGGGTGGACAGAGAGTCATCTCCCATCCACTGGCTCACGCCCACACTCTGCAGCGGGCAGGGCTGCACTGCCTTCCCTCGGCAAGAAAACTGGAATTGGGACTCCAATCCAGGCACAACATTCTGCGATGGGTGAGCCTCCCAAGTACCCATCCCCTCATTTATATTCTTTCATTTATGGGAAGTTCAAAACATGGGTAAAGCTCAACAACATACTGCATAGGGATATACGTGCCAGTAAGAACAATGTGATGAAAAAAAGATAAAGCAAAGAACAGGACAATGTTCCTCTCCAGAGGGCATACAGAGTGACGCAGTGAGCCAGCTCGGACAGCTTGGTCACGGACTGCAAGTAACCATGTAGTTATCGCTCTTTACACTGTGCATTTATGCTTAATGTCATCTTCCTGCTGTTTAGTTTATTGAAAAGGATTTTTTAAGTGTTTAAAAATCACCACCACCTCACCAAACACACACACACAAACATAAGAAGCAAATAACAAATCTCAAACTAGACACAGAAGTGAGCTTCTGAGTGGGAAACTGCTGGAGATAAAAGAACAGGCTGAGAAAGAGCGCAGGACAGAAATATTCTTGTAAAATAAGAAAAGGGTGCTAACTATGCGATAACAGTTCAAACAAATATTTGAGTGAAGATTAGAATGGACCTTGAAGGAGACAGAACAATGTGGAGGCCACATTTCCTAACCCTTTGTGGTCAGAGCACATTCAGATGTGTGCTGTTGTCAGGGAGCACTGGGCTAGGTGGACCAGGCTGTCGGGGAGCTTACTTAGATAACTGGATTGGAGACCCCAAGTCATTATAAGAAACACCTTGGATCCCTGCACAGCGGAAACCCAACGCACTGAACTTCACACACCTCAAGTTACTTGGGGAGACTTTGACAAAGGCAGCACACTGGGCAAGCCACCCCCTTAGAAAAAAATGCCAAGGAGAAGAGACCCAGAGAATAACATGGCACGAACAATAAAGAACTGCTGAGGTTATGTCGGAGGTCAGAAATAAACATTCAGCTTCCAAATCACTTCCCTCGGTGAGAGAGCTGTGCCAACATCTCCTGGAAAAGCAGTTGTTGAGAGGGGTGGGGGAGGTGTGTGGCGCACACATCCCACATCCCAGGGTCTGGGCTCACAGTCCTAGCCCTGCCCAACATTCTTGCTTTCTGCCGAGGGGTACCCTGGGAGGCAACAGGTGGAGATGACTCAATTCCTTGGTTCCCTGCCCTCCACATGGAGGACCTGGCCGGAGATCCTGGTTCCTGGCTTCAGCCCAGCCCCACTCCTGGATGTTGCATTTTAGGGAGTGAACTAGCTGATGGGTGATCTGCGTCTTCCTGTCTTTGTCTTTCAAATCAATAAATTTAGTTAATAATAATAATAGTGATATTAAAGGAGTGTGGGGCTGGCATGGTGTCATAGTGAATTAAGCCACCATCTACAATGCCAGCATCCCGTCCTAGTGCCAATTCAATTCCTGCCTGCTCCCCAGGTATAAGAAACAGCCAGGTTGCATTGCACCTAGGCAAGTGTTAAACTGCTGAGAAAAAAGCAGCTAACAGTGGTGGGCATCTTGGGCCTGGTTAAAATGCCAAGTTTGTGTTAACTACACCAGTATGCCAGCATAGTTGCCTGTTCTATTCATAAAATTTTTTTATTGGGCCCGGCGGCGTGGCCTAGCGGCTAAAGTCCTCACCTTGAAAGCCCCGGGATCCCATATGGGCGCCGGTTCTAATCCCGGCAGCTCCACTTCCCATCCAGCTCCCTGCTTGTGGCCTGGGAAAGCAGTCGAGGACGGCCCAATGCATTGGGACACTGCACCCGCGTGGGAGACCCGGAAGAGGTTCCAGGTTCCTGGCATCGGATTGGCGCGCATCGGCCCGTTGCGGCTCACTTGGGGAGTGAAACATCGGATGGAAGATCTTCCTCTCTGTCTCTCCTCCTCTGTGTATATCTGGCTGTAATAAAATGAATAAATCTTTTAAAAAAATTTTTTTATTTATAAATTTTATTTTTGATGAAGTTTACGTAGCTGATCAGGGTGGGAAAGGGAGATTAGGGGAAAGTGAGTGAGGCCACTGTTTTCAAATTCTCTTTTTCTTCTTCCTGTATCTGATAGAAGGGGTAAGATGGGGAGGAGGGAGCTGTTCCCAGCCTCCCAACAGCCTCAGTACCCAGGGATGGGGAACGGCCACCTAATGTCATTCCAGGGTGGGTCCCCAATGTGGAGCATGCTCAAAGGGTTCTGCCCAAGTGGTTTTGATAGTTTTGAAATGCTGTTGATCTCGCTGATCCAAGGATGAGGAAATCCTTCCAAAGTCTGTTTGTTGACATAGTCTACCTTAGAGTCTCCCTTTGCCCAGATAATTGCTGTCAATGCTTAGCTGGGGGTAGTTAACCAATTTGTTCTGTCTTCCTTCCTCTGCTGTGGTACCAGATAATCTCTGTAGACCTCAATGGACTGCCATATCCTCCATGTGTATCTGGGTATACCGTCCATTGCTCTGTTTAAGTCACAGAGGAGGTCCAGTTCTGACATATGCACTCCACAGTCAGATCACAGATCCTACAACCCTCCCCATGCTTGGAGTTCTGAGTCCACGGTTCATTTGGGGGTAATCCCCAATGAAATCTTGTCTGAAGTGATCCCAGACCTGACTCTTGTGTGTGCTTGTCAGTATAAGGTCGGCTTAGTCCGTCACCTACATCAGTCTATGCACACCTTAGTAGTTGCAATTACTGGGTCATTTCTGTCTCCAGTCCCAACTCTTCCATAATCTAATGGGTGCTGCTGCCCAGCCCACCCCTGCCCACCACACACTTGGCCCTTATGAACACCAAAGGGAGCTATAGCCTAGCTGGAATGAATCCCCAATAACCCCCACCAGGCCCGCCCCCTGCGCTGGTTCTTATGATTGCCTATATATGCAGCAGACTGGTCTGGGCTGTCGTATATCCTATTCAACTCTTGTACATGTCAATGGGTGACGAAGCCTAGCTCAGCCCAACCAGCTCCACCCTCCATCTCAAACTCATGGGGGCAGATTCTGTGGGGAACATGTAGGCTCACCTCTGTGGAACTGCAACTTCTGCTGGTTTGCTCAAGAGCTGGGGTGGGGGGTGGTGACAGGCTGAGGAAGATATGACCATAGAACCCTTTGACACCCATGGGTGCTGGGGTTAGGAACAGGCCAGATTGGTCCAGGCTACAGCACCCACAGGCACACCCAAGAATGTGGTGTGGGGCAGGTGGGCCACAACATCCACCAGCACATGCAGAGGCCAACACTGGGGAGGAGACCATGCCAGGTGGGGGCCTAGCACACGCCAGCACATGTGGGAGCTGAGTCCAAGGGTGGGCCTGGTGGGAGAACTTGGAAAACTCCCCTGGTAGGCCATAGCTCCTGCTGGTGAGCATGTGATTCAGGTCTGGGTGTTGGTTAGGCCTGTCAAGGTAGCTTCACCTGTCAACAAGTGTGTGGGTTGGTTCAGGGCAGGGGGGTGAGGGGTGGCAGACCAAGCAGGGCTGGGCCAAACCATAGCACACTGGCATGCGCAGGAGCCAGGCTGGAGAATGGGTCATGCCAGGCCAGGCTATCACACCTACTGGCTTGTATGAGCCAGGGATGGGAGCAGTCTGGGCAGGGCTAGGCTGCCGCACTTGCCAGTGAGAGTTGGAACTTGCGGAGGGCCATGTCAGTCCAGGATGCAGCATCCGATGGCAAAGGCTGAGACTGAGCATAGGCAATGCTGAGTTGAGTCACAGTAACCACTGGCACACAAGATTCGTGGCTTAGAACAGTCCTGGTTGAGGAGCTAAGGCGATTCCCTGGCTGAATTATGGTTCCTACTGGTAACTGCAAGAGCCAGAATGGTGGTAGTAATCTGGCCTGGACATGACTGCAGTGTCCCTCAGCATGGGTGTGGACAAGGTCAAGGGTGTGCCAGACTGAACTAGACTCCAGTACCCACTGATGCTCGCAAGAGCCAGCGTGGGTTTCGAACAGGCTGGGCTAGGTCTCGGTACCTGCTGAACCATGCGAGAGCTGTGTCTGGCTGTGAACCAGGAAAGGCTGGGTTGTAGCACCCAACACTAGGAACCAGAATGGGTGTGGACTGATCAAGCAAGGCTGCTGTTTCTGCAAGGATAGGTGATGGACCAATTCAGTCTGGACCAAGGATCCACTGGTGTGTACAAGATGTGCTACTGGGAGGTGATATGATAAAGGGGTTTGGGGAACTCCTCTCTCAGGAAACAGTCACTGCAGATGAGCACAAGAACCAAGGCTGGGAGTATCCCAGACCAAGCTAGGGTATGGTACCTGGTGGTATCATACATGTGGGTCAATTCAGGAGCAGGTCAGGCTGGGCTACTTCATAGCACCCACTGGCAGATCTGAGAACCAGTATGGGGTACAGGAAAGGCCAGGTTGGACTGCAACACCAGCCAATTCACATTAGGGCCAGGTCTAGAGTTGGCTAGTCTGGGTGAGGCTGTAGCACCCATCGGTGTGAGCTGAAACTGGGGGGCAGGCTTGGCCAGGCCAGGTTACAGTACCCACTGGCAATGCTGAGATGAGGCAAGCCATGCCAGACTGGACCTCAGCTCCCACCAACCCACGTAAGACTCAGGATAGGGGGGCAAGCCCAGTAGGGGAGCTGTGGGGGTTCCCCTTATGGATCATTGCTCCTGCTGGTGAGTGTGAGACCTGGGACCAGACATAGACAAAGCCCACTGGCCTTCATATGAACTGGTTTAGGGGAGAATCAGGCTGGGCTAAGTGACCATATCCACTGCTACATGCATGAGCCAGAGTAAGTGCAGGCTGGTTGGGCTTTGCTGCAACATCAGTTAGCAGGTGCTGGGACTGGGGGCAAGTCCTGTCAGGCTAGACTGCAGAACCACCTGGAAAGTGCAAGATCTGGGACAGGAAGATGGCCTAGTAGGGAAATTGTGAGCACTCCTCTGATGGGCTGCAACTCCCATCAGTGAGAATGGGAACCAAGTTTGTGGGCAGGCCTGATTAGACATGCAGTGGCACCTGCTGGTATGAGTGTGGGTTGGATAGTATAGTTGGTTGTGCTGAGTTAGGCAACAATACCCACTGAGTACAATGTCATGTGTACAAAAGCTGAAAGTGATGCGGGGCAGTCTGGACCAGTCTGAGCCACACACCGGCATGCACAGGAACCAGAGCTGGGGACAGGCTTGAGTGACAGTTATTAGCAGTCGCTCCAACTAGGCTGCAGCTTGTGCTGGTGTGCCTGAGCACTAAGTGTGTGGTGGGCAGGGTTAGGCCAGGCCATAGCATCCTTTGGTTTGCGTGTAAGCTAGGGCAGGGGACAGAACCAACCAGGTGACTATACTCACCAGTGTATGAAGGCTGATGTGAGTGACAGAATGAGCCAATCCCCACACTGGCTGGCACACACAGGAGTCAGGCTGGGGTCATCTGTAGTGAGGTTTCTTTGGGGATCTCCCAATGGATCACTGGACTCAGAACTCCAACCATGTGGAGAACCAGAGGACTTGTGGTCTAACCCTGGAGTGTAAGTGTCAGAACTGGGCCTCGTTGGTTGCTGAGATCTGTGCAGTGGATGGCATGCCCAGATGCACATCAGAGATATGACAACTAGTTCACTGAGGCTTGCAGAGGATATCTAGTACCATGGAGGACAGACTGGATTGGACAGCTCCCCTGGTCAAGCTTTGACAGCAAGTATTGGGCAACTGGAAACGCTAAGGTGGACTGTCAGCAAATAAATGTTGGAAGGATTTCCTCAACCTTGGAGCAATGAAACCATTAGTATCTCAGAACTATCAAAACCATTTAAGCAATGCCCTCAGAACATGCTCCACATCAGGAACTCTGGGACGATACTGGGTGGCCATCCCTCACTCCCAGGTACTGAGTGGTTGGGCCCTCTCCCCTTCTCTCCCCACTTTCCCCAGATGCAGGAAGAAAAAAGATTGGCAGCAGTTTTCTCATCTACTTTCCCTCATTCCCCGCCCCTCCCCAACCCTAACGGGTGGCCCACATGGCCAAGCATCCCTCTCAACTATGTAAACATCATCAAAAGCAAAATGAATTATTATTTAAAAAGTCCTGGCTGCTCAAATTAATACTCAATCCAGCTCCCTGCTGATATGCCTAGGAAATCAGTGGAGGATGGTCCAGTGGTTTGGGCTCCTGCACCCTTGTGGGAGACTGAGAAGAAGCTCTTGGCTTTTGCTTGGCCCAGTACTGGTTGTTGTGGACATCGAGGGAGTAAACTAGTAGAGGAAGAAATCTCTCTCAATAGTTGCCTTTCAAATAAATAAAAATAAATAAATCTTAAAAAATTAAGAGTGTACCATAGCGCTTCAAAAAAGTTGAGGAAACATCTATCAAATACAGATATGGGGGTATAATGGAACATGCATCCCTGCTTCCAGGCGAAAGATGGATCCCAATGAAATTGTTGGACATGTGTAGACAATGGGATGCTGGACTGTCTGACATTGTCTGTACCAACAATGTTGGGGTACACTTAAATAAGAGACTGATAGAAGTATGATTCCTTATGAAGGTCTACACTATTGTAACAAAATGGGAATAATCTGATGGGGTGGGGTGGGAGTTTGGCCGGGGGGAGTCCCAGCCTGTACGAAATTGTACCACATAATTCAAACTTCAAAATAAAAATATATTAAAACTGAAAAAAAAGCAATGTTACTGGAAGAGAACATCAAAAGAATTAAGAATGTACCATAGCGCTTCAAAAAAGTTGAGGAAACATGCAATTAAAACGTGTTTATCTATGGGAGGGAACTTCAAAAACTCATGGAAGATCTGTGTTCTTTTCAAAACCCATGCATTGATTTCAAAATCTCCTGCCATGAAATAATCATTTTTTAAATTTTTATTGGAAAGGCGGATATACATAGAGGAGGAGAGACAGAGAGGAACATCTTCCATCCGATGATTCACTCCCCAAGTGAGCGCAACGGCCGGTGCTGTGCCGATCCGAAGCCAGGAACCTGGAACCTCTTCCAGGTCTCCCACACAGGTGCAGGAACCCAAGGCTTTGGGCCGTCCTCAACTGCTTTCCCATGCCGCAAGCAGGGAGCTACATGGGAAGTGGAGCAGCCAGGATTAGAACTGGTGCCCATATGGGATCCCGGGGCACGTTCAGGGCGAGGATTTTAACAGCTAGGCCACACCGCCGGGCCCCCGAAATAATCATTTTTTAAAGAGTTTTATCTACTTATTTGAAAGGCAGAATGACAGAGAGAGAGATCTTCCATTTACTGGTTTACTCGCTGAAGGCCCACAGTGGCCAGGGCTGGATCAGGTCTCAGCTAGCAACCAGGAGCTCCACCTGGTCTCCCAAGTCGGAGCCACTTCTGTTACTTCTCACAATGCACATCTGCAGGACACTGGATTGCAAGCAGAGGCGCTGGGACTGGAAACGGCCCTACAATGTGAGATGAACCGGTGTACTTTAAAGAGTTAAAGGGGGGGAAAAGTCTTCAACTGTGTGTAGATCAGAGGGGTCCGTTTTAATCAAGAGAAGTTATAAAACAATGCATGTTTAAGTTATAATGATGTCTTTGAATTGCGAGGCTAAAATAAATAAGTAAATAAGGCACCAGGGGCCTATGTGAAGGTATAGCCAACTAATTCTGTGCCTGTGGGTGCCACTGGTTTGTGTTCTGCTTGCCTCACTTGCAATCCAGCTCTCTGCTGATAGCTAGGGAAAGCAGCAAAAGATGGCTCAAGTCCTTGGGATCCTGTATCCATGTGGGAAACTTGGAAGAAAATGCTCCAGGTATGGGATCAGCTCGACTCCAGACATTGTGGTTATTTGGGGAGTGAATCAGGTTGGCAGATCTCTCTCTTTCTGTGTTTGTCCTTCTTTCTCTGTAAAAAATCTGCCTTTCAAATCAATAAATCTTAAAATAAGGCTCAACTGATCAAACTGAGGAGGAGATGGGTTAATTAACAACAGACAAAAACTGGCCTTTGTCACACCGGGCCACAGCAAAGAGAAAAGAACATGTCACACAGAAAAGCAGAGAGAGAAAATACATGCTCCTAGTCTATAAGAAATAATTCAAAACTAGTACAAGAACTGTGGGAGTCATGAGGTTAAATAAGTAGTTGGTGAGGTGAAAAATACACCTGTAAATCAAGTATGAACCACTGTCATTAGGAAACAAAGAGCAAAACCACTTAATTAGCAAAAAGTACTGTTGAATGATGAAAGTGCATATGATAATGTAGTTCTCCAAACAAAATAAATTAACAAAGACTGGTCCAGTGAGGTAGCCTAGTGGCTTAAGTCCTTGCCTTGCACATGTCGGGATCCCACATGGGTGCCAGTTCATATCCCAGCTGTTCCACTTCCCATCCATCTCCTTGCCTGTAGCCTGGAAAAGCAGACAAGGAAGACTCAAAGTCTTGGGACCCTGCACCTGCATGAGTCAGAACCAGCTGTTGTGGCTACTTGGGGAGTGAATCAGCAGATGGAAGATCTTTCTTTCTGTCCCTCCTTCTCTCTGTAAGTCTGACTTTCCAAGAAAAATAAATATTTTTTGAAAATTATCAAAGAAAAGAAGGAACAGGAGGATACGTTGGTAAAGTTGAGCCTGACATAAAACTTAGTTAAAGGATGTGGTTAAGAACTTGCATTTTCTAACATACTGGTCACTCAATACCATGTCGATTAGCTTCATGATGCTGTAAACTGTTTTTTAAAAAAAAGGGCACTCGGGCCCAGCGGCGTGGCCTAGCGGCTGAAGTCCTCACCTTGAAAGCCCCGGGATCCCATATGGACGCCACTTCTAATCCCGGCAGCTCCACTTCCCATCCAGCTCCCTGCTTGTGGCCTGGGAAAGCAGTTGAGGACGGCCCAATGCACTGGGACAAAGAGCACCCGCGTGGGAGACCCGGAAGAGGTTCCTGGTTCCCGGCTTCGGATCGGTGCGCATCGGCCCGTTGTGGCTCACTTGGGGAGTGAATCATCAGACGGAAGATCTTCCTCTCTGTCTCTCCTCTTCTCTGTATATCTGGCTGTAATAAAATGAATAAATCTTTAAAAAAAGAAAAAAAAAGGGCACTCAACATCATTTTGTCCTGCACATTAAGATATAAAATTGGGATGCGGCACTGTGATCCCACAAGCTAATTCTCTACCTGCAAGCATCAATATCCTATATCGTTGTTAGTTTGTGTCCTGGCTGCTCCACTTCTGATCCAGCTCCCTGCTTAAGGATTGGGAAAGCAGCAGAGGATGACCCAAGCCCCTGGGCACATAAGAGACCTGGTAGAAGCTCTGGCTCCTGATCGGCTCAACTCCAGTCATTGCCGTCCCTTGGGCAGTGAACCAGTAGGGGAAGATCTTTCTGTCTCTCCTCTCACCTCTGCTGACAAGTGCCCAATTTCAGTTTGCCCATTCCACATAAGTAAATGTCAGGGTAGACAAAAAAGACTAAAATCCAACCAGGTTCCACTCACAAAGTCACCACTGAAACAAAATGAAACAGGAATAGCAAAGGCAGCAGAGAAGTGCAAACAGAAAGACATCAGAGGGACCAAGCATGTTCCAGGCTGCCTGCAGTCTGAGGCTAGACAGAACCTAGCAGTGTGTCCGTGAAGGTACAATGGATACGTAATGAGGGTTTGAAAGAGTCCCTCTGAGTTGGGTATAAAAGCATCCTACCATGTTGTATATATTACACAGGAAACCCAGCTACCATGGCGGGAACAACTATGTTTGCCAGTGTCAACACTCAAATGCTCATCCTCTATTTAGGCTAGACAGATAATGGTAAATTGCTGGCTAGAGAATTCTAAGGAGCTGGATTTCTGACACAACAGTTTGCAAAGTTCGCACTTTAGATGTTTGGTTCAAGTCCCCGTTTGTCTACTTCCAATCCAGTTTCCTGCTAATACCACACCCTTTAGGAGGCTCAAGGACTAGGGTTCCTGCAATCTACTTGGGAGATCTGGGTGAAGTTCCAGGCTCCTGCCTAAAGGAGAGCCAGAGGATGGTTCACTCTCTAGACTTCTGGCTGTCTGCCTTTCAAACAACGAAATGAAAGAGAGAAAATTTCGAAAGAATTCAGAGAAATACAATTAAATAAAATCTCAATCAAAATTGTACCAAGTAGATTTGCAGATTCTAAAAATATTAAGGGTATAGGAACCTCCAAGACAACCTTGGGGGACAGAAAATAAAATCTGGGAATTCACAGTCCTGATCTTAAGACTTAACGAAAGTTCTCTGGGGTATTGGACATCTGAATCGCTGCTGAGATAGCTCTAGAGTGACCCCACTGTTTCTGGGATCTGAGTCAATCCTAAAGATTCCCAATGCCAGTAACTCTTCCTTTGAAGAACTTCCAATCCCTTAATAATGCTGAGCTTTGAACACCTATCAAGTAAAAGATAAGCTCCGGCTTGTGTAGCAGGCTGGCACCTAATGGTCCTCGGAGCAACCACGTGCAGGTGCGTGATTTACAGCTAGGAACGGTCCCAATCTGGGATGCCACAGCTGAGATGAGGTTCCCACCAAGGGGTGTATGTGCTGGAATGGGGGCTGCGTTCTATCTAGGAAACAGTTGCAGTCACCCGAGGCACTAGTGTGGGCTGGGATTGGATGCACCAGGCCGGTTCAGATCCCAGCACCATCTGGTGTTATGGAGAAACAGGGTAGATGTGGGACTGACTAGGCTGGGTCTCAATCCCCTTCTGAGCCATGTGTGAGCTGTATGTGGGTATGGACGAGCCATGGCTGGGCTGAAACATCCAACAACAAGAGTCAGAATGGGGTGAAAGCCAGCCAGGAAAAGCCACTGTTCCTGCTAGGACAGGAGGTGAACTGAGTAGGGTTGGCTCAAGAACCCCCTGGCAAGCGCAAAATCTGGCATTGGGAGGGGTTCTGATGGAGAAGCCTGGGCAACTCCTCTGGCAGGACACAGTCCCTGCAGGTAAGCGCGAGAAGCATGATTGGAAACAGCCCAGAATAGGCCATGGAAAGTTTCCCACTGGCATGCATTCGGCATGGGTCAGGAGCAGGCCAGGCTGAATCAGTTCATGTCATCCTCTGGCAAATCCGATCACCAGAACAGAGTGTGGAATGGGCCGGGTTTGGTTGCGACAAAACCAGTACACATTCTGGAACGCCAGGGCGTGGTTGCCTGTACTGGATATGAATGCAGCACCCATCCAGCACACGTGAGATCCAGGAAGGGAGGGGCAGAGCTGGCGGGGGGGTTAAGGGGCTGGTCCCCTCGCTGGACAACCACTCCCACTGGGGAGTGTTGGCTGGGATAGAGACAGACACGACTAAGCAAGGCTACAACACCTGTGCGCTGCATGTGAACAAGATCAGGGCCACAGCATCAGCTGGCAGAAGCTGGCACTGGGGACTAATTCTGTCGAGTCAAATCACAGGACCACCTAAAGAGTGCATAAACCGGGACAGAGAGACCTGGGAGGGAAAAAGTGGGTTCCCCCTTCTTGGGTCACTATTCCCGTGGGAGGGCATGAAAACTAGGACGGGGGCTGGGATGGCTAGACAGAGGCACTCAACAACATCTGTGAGGGCTGGATGGTTGAGTCGATTAGATAGAACTAAGCTTTAATACCCATTGACAAGTACCAGAGCCAAATGGGATGGGGTACAGACTGGTCTTCTGCTACACAAATTGGCAAACCAGGGTAGGGGGCAGGCTTGGTGGGGGTTATTGTGGGTCGCCCCGACTAGGCTGCAGCTCCCACTGGTTGATGTAAGGGCCGAACCAGACTGGACTGCAACACCCATTGGTTCCAGTGCAACTCGGGACTGAAAACAGAACCAACACAGCAATTGCAACCACCAGCTGACCAGGGTGATGGACTGTGCCGGGCCCTGTGCTTGCTAGAACATACAAGAATCTGGTCTGGGAATACCTCAAAGTATCTTTGGAGATCTCCCCACTTGAACTGCTGGACTCAGAATTCTAACCAAGAAAAGACAGAAGACAGAATAGGACAATCATTCATCTCAGCTACATGTTGGCAGCGAAATATGGGACAAATGGAGACTTCATGATGGACCATATCAATCAGTGGACCACCTCATCGAGCGAAACTGGCAGTGACTCATAACTGTAGAACTATTAACTCCACTTGAGCACATATCTCAGAGCATGCCCCACATCCGGGACTTGGGGTGGGCGGGAAACCGGGTGGGGCTTCTCCCTCAATATCCCCTTTTACCTCAGATACATGATGGAAACAATATGGACATAATAGCATTGCCCACCTCCCTATCCCCCTGAACCTTTTTTTTTTTTTTCTTCTCTTTCTTGATTTTCCTTCAACTATAGTTAACTATGTAAAGATTGTCAACAACAATACAATAAAATGGATTATAAAAAAAAAAAAAAAAAAAAAAAAGACTTAACGAAAGTTATGTTAACTAAGACAGCATGGCATGGACTGACAAGCAAACCAACAGAATACAACAGTGTGTTCAGAAAAATAACCCAATGTGCAGTCAACTGGTCTAGAGCCAGGGACATTTCCATGGAAAAGTTCAAAATGCCATTAGGAGGAACACGTGTGGGTTGTGAAATGCAAACATGGTCACAGCAAAGCTGGCCTGCCTTTCCACACAGAGCTATGTGGGTCTCCATTCAGACCAAGAATGTCGCTACATGGAGGGAAAAAAAAAACAGGCTCTGCGATTCGTGTTGGTGACACAGAGGACTTGCATCCAGAATACAGATAATCAAGTAGCACCATTTGGTTTAATTCCAGACAACGTGACAGAAGTCCTGTAGCTCATCCACAAGCTCTGGACAATGCAGTGGTGAGAGAGCCAGCAGGTGTTGGATGAGTGGGACATTTCACCTTTGCCAAGTGAGGCGCTCTGGAGGCCACACAGCACTGAGTCTGCTTAGCACCTGTGATGTATACCAGGGAGTGATGAAGAGGGTGAATCTTCCATCACATCTTCCAGCACAACTTTTAAATGGAGTCTGGAACCCAAGCCAAGCCAAAAGCAGAGGTAAGAAGGGCCAATGGGCCCATGAGAGGTTGTACACTGTTATTAACCACCAGGAAAATGAAAAGTGAACAGCATTGGGGCGGCTGACAGGGGAAAAACACTGATGCCAGTAGGGGCATGGGGCCACTGGACAGCTCTGCACTGCTGATGGGAGGCTCATGGATACGGTCTCCTTGCAATTCAGGCTGCTTCTTACAGAACTTCCATACACATGTGGGTCCCGGCCACTCCACTTCCACCCTAGAGATGAAAAGCTACATTTTCTCAAATGATTGAACGAGACTGTCTACAGCAGTTCTCTACCGGAAACAATCCAGGTAGGTTTAACAAGGGGGTAATGGACACCCAACTTTTGTTCCAGTCACATCATAAGGCATGACTCAGCAATGCAACAGGGGCAACTGCAATGGGTACCCACAGCAGCACGGCTCAGTTCTAACTGCACGGAGTTGTGTAAAAGATGCCTGGCCATCCTGCATAACTGAGGCCACCACTTTCTTACAGAAAGGGATCCGACAGAGCTTTGAAAGGACAATGGAAGTGTTGCATACCTTGAGTTAGGCCACAGCTCTGCCAACAACCACACGTATTATCTGTGTATCTTACCATAAATACTATAGACCTCGTAGGAGAAAAACAGCATGCCTCTCCCCTTCTCTCTCTCCCTCTCATTTTTATTTTCAAATGAAAATGAAAAAAAAAATTGTTTTAAAAAGGAAAAGGACTGCATCTACTGATGGGCCTGTGCCGGCATGTTTTTTGAGATGTAGAACAGCAATTACACAATCCGCAACACGTGAGATTTGGACCAGAAAACGTGACCATACGGCAGCAGAACACCTGTTTTGGGACAGGAAAGCGTTCGACATGGGTTCCCCCCATATATATCGGTCAAGCTGGTTAAATAGTTGAAATGAGCTAAAACAGATCCCTGTCTATGTAGACCCCTTTAGAACACTGTGGGTGAATGTTAGCTAGGCAAAAGTCAGTGTGGGAAGGTAGCTAAAAACAAGAAATGCTTCTATGTTATTCTGTCACTAGACTCAAGTTCTTTGGTTTCCTTCAGAAGCTTAAATTTAGAAAATGGCCTTAAAGAGACAAACCCTGAAAAACTTTCAAGATTATTTTAGATGACTGTGAACCTCTCGAAACAATAACAAAATAAAATCGTGGGGTTTTTTTAAGATTTATTTTATTTTTATTGGAAATTCAGATATACAGAGAGGAGGAGAGACAGAGAGGAAGATCCTCCGTCCGATGACTCATTCTCCAAGTGGCCACAATGGCCAGAGTTAAGCCAATCCAAAGATTCAAAGCCAGGAGCCAAGAGTCTCTTCTGGGTCCCCCATGAGGGCACAGGGCCCCAAGTCCCTGAGCCATCCCTGATTGGCCTCCCAGGCCACAAGCAGGGAACTGGATGGGAAGCAGGGTGCCCATATGGGTACCCATATGGGATCACAGCCTATGCATGGCGAAGACTCCAGCTGCTAGAATACCATGTCGGGCCCCATAAAATCGTGTTTTCTCTTTCTTGTGCTCTGTGCCACCCCTGCCCACCTCTCCCCACACACATGACTTGTCCTAAGAGCATGTGACATCATAGCAGATGCTTGGCAGAGTTTGAGTCATGCTGATTTACTTTCTGAAATCTGCTAAGTGGGATTGTACTCTGGGCATCATTTACCGTAACAATCTGAACCCTCGAATGAAGACACAAATGAGATTGGCTTTATTACAGATAGCCTTGACTGTGAAAAAAGAGTGGCTGGTAGTAAGACCTTCCTCCTCATCCCAGAGGCAGCTGGCCACTCAGATGAGCTGGCTATCTGTCTAGCTTCCGTCTGTGACCACGGCACGGAGGTGTAGGCTGAGGGCTGGTGGTCTCAGGATGAATCCCCCGGTGCTGACCTTGGCCTTAACCACCCATTACAACATCCTCCCTTCGTGTCCCTCTCCCTCTGCTTTACGGCGGGCTAAGCTCTTGGGGCAGATGCACTCTGCTGGAGCAGCAGCTCAAGAGCCTGCGACCACAGCGACTCCACAAGCAGAACACAACGACATGTCCGGAAGTGAGAGAGAGCGAGTCGGAACGTGACAGGTACTCACGATGTAATTGAAGGACGTGTCAGTCAGCACCGCAAACTGACGGAACAGCGTGTGTCTCATGAACATCTCGTCCTTGAGCACGTGGTAGCTGCAATCAGAGAGGCAGAGACGTTAGAATACAGCGTGGCCACGGCACAGAGCAAACAAGCGTTCTGTGTGGGTGTGGTTAAGACCCACAAGGGATAACAGAAGTGTAGCGGAGACTGATACGTTCAGATGTGGAGACACAGAGCAGTATATCCCTCTGCATCCAGACCAAAGATGAACTCCCAGTGAAACAGTTGAAAATATCCTAAAAATAGGATGCTGGACTCTGACATTGTCCATGGCTACAATGTCAGGAAACACTCCAATAACAACATGATGAAATTATGACTGTTTATGAAGAACCACCCATTGTTAATACAACAGAGGAAATCAGTTGTGGTGGGGAGCTTGCGGGGGAGGACGGGAAATCCCAGAGCCTCTGGAACGGTATCATAAAACAATAATAACAGATAATTTTTTAAAAATTGTAAGAGGTTACTACTAAGATCATTTGGAGGATAATGGCGGGAGGGGACTACTGGGAGAGAAGGATGGGGGAGGGAGGAACCCCTATACCTACAACACTGTATCATGGAAAATATGTTTTTTCAAGAACCACATGAGGGACTGCCACTGTGGCATGAGTCCTGGCTGATCCACTTCTGATCCAGCTCCCTGCTAATGTGTTGGGGGAAAGCAACAGATGACACGAGTCACTGCACCGCTGTCACTCTTGTGGCAGACCTGGATGAAGCTTCTGACTCCTGGCTTGTGCCTGGTCCCCGACATTATGGCCATCTGGGGAGTCAGCTAGTTTGCTTTCACTCTCTCTGTCTCCTCTTGTTTTTCTGAAGATGTGCACTCCCCTACTCCGAAAAGGCCCACAAGCAATGGTGATGACCCCTCTGAGGGCCAGATGACACACCTCCCACTGGGAGGAAGCAGAACACCCTTCAGAAATGGCTGCCTGCATCTAAAGTCAGGAAGCTATCAGATGGTGCCTCATGCTCTGCCAGGAAGTGAGGAAGTCACAGACGCTATCACAGGGCACAGAAGAGGCAGGTGTTGCTTGGCGCAGTGGCCAAAATGCTGCCTAGAACGTGTGCAGCCCATGTCAGAGTCCCCAGGTTAGGGTCCCAGTTCTGCTTAGGACTCCAGCTTCCTCCTGATGCATACACAGGGAGGCAGCAGGTGTTGGCTCAAGAATTTGAGTCCCTCCAACGCACATGGGAGACCTGGATGGAGTTCCCAGTTCCTGGTTTCAGCCTGGCCCGGCCCCAACTGATGAAGTTAAGGGCATCTGGGGAATGAACCAGTGGATGTGAGATCACTCTTTCTCTCTCTCTCTCTTTGCCTCTAACCATGACACAGGCAAGAGACTCACGGGATTTGCACAATGTAGTATGAAAATTCTGTTAGTTGGAACTGTAAAGGACAGGGAGGGGGCACGAGTGAGAGAAGGAGACAGGCAGCAAAAGGACGGACAGGAAGACTCCACTGCAAGTAGGAGCTATCTTTCGGGGAAGAGGAAGGAGAACTAGGCTAAGCAGCTCTTCTGGCTCAGGGTAGCAGAGCCCATGTCACACACAGAATCGTTCCTGGGGCTTGGCGCCTGATGGGATCTCAAGGTTGAAAAGCTGCCATAGCAGGTGATGCATTCTTCCCTTCCTTTTTGTCCCCTTTTGGACAAAAACAGCCGTAACACCCATGATCCCACTGTGCCAATCTCACACCTGCGCCCCTGCCCCCTTTTCTGGGAGTCTTCCTGCAGCCTCATGCAGGTCCGTTCTAGGTGGTATAGCCAGGGGGTTTCTAAGCTAAGGACCCTCGGATGAGACTCTGGGCTCGGGCTGGGGCTGTGGTGGGGCATCCTGGGATCTGGTAAAGGCACTTTGGATGGGAGACTGGCATGACTGCTCAAGGGTCAGGTTCCTGCCTTTGACCTGACCCAGCCCCAGCTGTTGTGATGATTTGGGGAATGAACCAGTAGTCGGAAGTCTCTCTCTCTTTAAAATAATTTTTTAAACAAATCTTTATAAAATTTTTATTTAAAAGAGAGGAAACAGAATCAAGAATATATAGAAAGCTTTCACAGTCTTTAAAGCCTGAGAAGAAAAAAAAAATCATTATTTAAGATATGCTTGTCACCAAGCAATGCAGCCCAGCTGACTTAAAAGTCAGTTTAGCAAACCATCTAACAATGGATAATTCTTATCCTTCCTGTTCCTCCAGGAGCAAAGAGGGGTAACCTCACAGCTAATGGTGTCGGGGGAGCAGCACAACCTTGCTGCTGTCAGCAGCGGAGAACAAGCATGAGAAAGAAAAAAAGAGAACTCAACGTCATTCATAAGCATGGACAGAACATTCCAGAACATTTCAGTTCCTGGAAGGATGGGGAGGGGCATGGGGTGAGGCTTGCCACGTCTTATGCTATCACCAGAAATAATGTAATAACCTAGATAGCAGGTGTATTTTTATCTTTTAAAATAATCAGAGAGGGGTCTGGCATGATAACGTAATAGTTAAAGTCCTCGTTTTGAACGCACCGGCATCCCATATGGGCGCCGGTTCTAATCCCAGCAGCCCTGCGTCCCATCCAGCTCCCTACTTGTGGCTTGGGAAAACAGTCGATGATGGCCCAAGGCTTTGGGACCCTGCACCCGCGTGGGAGACCTGGAAGAGGTTCCTGGTTCCCAGCATCGGAGCGCACCGGCCCGTTGAGGCTCACTTGGGGAGTGAATCATCGGATGGAAGATCTTCCTCTCTATCTCTCCTCCTCTCTGTATATCTGGCTTTCCAATAATAATAATAAATCTTAAAAAAAAAAAAAAAAAAAAAAAGAATTGGTGCTCATATGGGATCCCAGTGCATGCAAGGCAAGGACTTCAGCTACTAGGCTACCGCGCCAGGCCCATGACATGTTGAACTTCTATTGCGTGTGCTTTACCTCAGAGTATGTGCTGTCGAGGGGACTCTGGGGAAAAGCAAGAAGCAAGGGAGTTCCTGGTCCTGACACCAGCAGTGGAGTCCATACCAGGGGTTCTACACAGGACACGCTTTCTCATTTTTCACGATGGTTTCAGGTGTGGGCTTCGGATGAGGGCCGCTGCTGGGCTACCAGTGGCCAGCAGGCCTTCGGGAGCTTGGGTGGGGAGCCACAGCACCCAACGGGAGAGCTGAGGGATTCAGAGCACACAGCTGTTTCTGCCCTCCAAGCATTCACTGGATTCTGAAGCTGCATGGACTGGGAGGCTTAAGGTGCAAGTGAAAGCACGCTTTGTCCTTCCATGGACACAGGGCGGAATTTGGAAACACATCTCCCTCCCACCTCTCCCCTCCCAGCCCACTCTAACCCTGAACGTGGCCCGCATAAATGTGCGAGCTGCTCACCTTTGAAACAAACTTTATGCGAAAAATGAAGTAGGTGGAACGCCTCAGCACACTACTAAGATAAAGAATATTTTTTATAATGATAAACATCAATGGTGTGACAACTTAGTTGTGAATTCACCAGAGCAAAGGCTATGAGAACTGAAGAGAAGAAATAAATCTACATTCATAGTGGGAAAAATCAAATCCCACTCTCTCACTGGTTCGATGTGACCCTAAAGACACCTCAGTAGGAATGTATAAGATACCAACAACACAGCAAATGACCTTGATTCCAAAGAAAGATTCAGAACTTGGCAGTCGACAAATATACAACTTCTATTCTTTTAAAGTATACATGGGACATTTGTTGATTCAGGTGGGCTCTGCATAACCCAGGGGTCAAAGAAGATGTTGGATAGAATTGGCATGGATCCGTGTTGTGGCACAGCAAGCTAAGCCACAGCCTTGTTATACCAGAATCCCATATCTGAGTGCCAATTCAAATGCTGACTGACCCATTTCCAATCCAGCCTCTTGTTAACACACATGGGAAAGCAGCAGAAGATGGCCCAACTACTTGGGTTCCTGCCACCCACATGGGAGACCAGCATATGATGGGGGTTCCCGGATTCTGGTTTTGACCTGGCCCACCACTGGCTGCTGTGGCCATTTGGGGAAACAAATCAACAGATGAAAGACCTCTCTCTCTCTCTCTCTCTCTCCATCCCCTTTCTGTTAGTGTTCTGCTTTCCAAATAAACCAGTCTTTTGCAATTATAGAATGTATGGACTGGTGTCATGTTTCCAGTACATTTCAGTGCCTTTTCAAGTCCTGGCTGCTCCACTTCGGATCCAGCTTCCTAATAACGTGCTTGGGAAAGCAATGGAAGATGGCTCAAATACTGGGGCCCTGTCAGCTTTGTTGGAGACCCCGATAGAGTTCTGAGCTCTTGCCTTCTGTCTGGCCCAGCCTTTGCTTTCGTCTCCACTCGGGGAGCAAATCAGTGGATGGAAAATGTCTCCCTCTCTGTTTCTCTCCTCTCTGTAACTCAGCCTTTTGAACAAATAAATAAATAAGTCTCTCTCTCTCTCTCTCTTTTTTTTTTTAAATAAGCCTCTCTTTTTTTAAAAAAAAAAATAAGCCTTTGAAGATTTACTTATTTTTATTTGAAAGGCAGAGTTACAGAGAGAGATGTTTCATCTGCTGGTTCACTCCCCATATGACTGCAATGACCAGATCTGCCCAGATCTGGAGCCAGGTGCTAGGATCATCTTCTGGGTCTCCCACTGGCGTGTAGGGGCCCAAGGATTTGTGTCTTCTGCTGCCTTCCCAGGCCATCAGCAGGGAGTCAGATCAGAAGCAAAGCTGTCAGGATTCAAATTGGTGGCCACCTGGAATGCTGGCACCACAGGTGGAGGCTTAGCCTGACACACCATGGACCAGTCCCAAATAAATATTTAAAACTAATTGAATCGGGGCCCGGCGGCGTGGCCTAGCAGCTGGGGTCCTCTCCTTGAAAGCCCCGGGATTCCATATGGGCGCCACTTCTAATCCCGGCAGCTCCACTTCCCATCCAGCTCCCTGCTTGTGGCCTGGGAAAGCAGTTGAGGACGGCCCAATGCATTGGGACCCTGCACCCGCGTGGGAGACCCGGAAGAGGTTCCAGGTTCCCGGCTTCGGATCGGTGCGCATCGGCCCGTTGCGGCTCACTTGGGGAGTGAATCATTGGACGGAGGATCTTCCTCTCCGTCTCTCCTCCTCTGTGTATATCTGGCTGTAATAAAATGAATAAATCTTTAAAAAAAAAAAACTAATTGAATCTACAAAATATTTTCTATTGAATGATAATGAGTATATAATGTGTCACAACTGACAAGCTACTTAGGCCTAAATGCACATACTAAAAGGATTAAAAAGCCCAATAACCAAAGCTCTAAGATTCCTTCTCAATGACTCGATAAAAGGAAACCGAGCCAGACAAAAAGGAAGTAGAAAGAAGTGGTAAAGATAAGACTAGGGGGCTGATGTCGCAGTGCAGTGGCTTGGGCTTCTGGTTGCATTCAGATCCCAGCTGACCAGTTTCTGATCCTGTACCTGAATGGTGTGCCTGGGAGGATGGCCTCGGTGCTTAGGGGCCCTGTCACCTACACGGGAGACCTAGATTGGGCTCCTGGCCCAGCCTGGCCAGCCCTGGTCATTGTAGTCATTTGAATAATGAACCAGCAGGTAGAAGATCTCCCACCATCTCCCTTCTCTCCCCCTGCCTTATAAAGATAGTAAGACAGGGCCCAGCGTGGTAGCCTAGTGGTTAAAGTCCTCGCCTTGCATGCGTCAGGATCTTATATGGTCACCAGTTCATATCCCGGCTGCTCCACTTCCCATCCAGCTCCCTGCTTGTGGCCTGGGAAAGCAGTCAAGGACGGTCCAAAGCCTCCTGGCATCAGATGGGCTCAGCTCTGGCCATTGTGGCCATTTGGGGAGTGAAGCAACGGATGGAAGATATTTCTCTCTGTCTCTCCCTCTCTCTGTAAATCTGACTTTCCAATAGCAACCAAAAAATCTTAAGAAGAAAAATAAAAGGTGGTTAATGTAAATTTTTAAATTCATGCATAATTTTTCCTACTCTGCCTCTTTGTGAGATTTTTGAAGATGCCCTCCTATGCATGGATTTCTACATTTGCTTGCAGCTAGGTAGCTTTGTCTCTTAATTCCATTTTCCACAAACTTTTTTGACTACCCTTATATACCATAATATGTAAATTTAGAGTAAAAAAAAAAAGGACAGAAATCAGTTTCTTCTGTTGGTGACTTCTGAGGCCAAAAAGGGGAGGAAATGGATTGTCATGGGGCACAAAGAAAAGCCTGATGTGTGTTAGGGGCTTTAAAAATCTGACTTACAGGCCCAGCACATGGTAGCCTAGCAGCTAGAGTTCTCGCCTTGAACATGCTGCCGGGATCCCATATGGGCACCAGTTCTAATCCCGGCATCCCTGCTTCCCAACCAGCTCCCTGCTTGTGGCCTGGTAAAGCAGTCAAGGATGGCCCAAAGCCTTGGGACCCTATACCCGTGAGGGAGACCCAGAAGAAGCTCCTGGTTCCTGGCTTTGGATAGGCTCAGCTCTGGCCATTTTGGCCACTTGGGGAGTGAATCAGTGGACAGAAGATCTTTCTCTCTATATACCTGACTTTCCAACAAAAATAAATCGTTTTAAAAATATCTGGCTTAAAAACAAAAAACAAACAAACAAACAGACCAAAAAAAAAAAAAACCCCAAAACACTTTATTTCTTTTGACCCATCACAAACCACCGCCTGCATCTTCTGTCAGAACAGCAGTGGGGTCAGCGGTGTGGCACAGCAGGCTGGGCTGCCGTGACCAAGGCATCCTTATCAGAGCACCAGCACGAACACCAACTGCTCTAGCGAGCACCCAGCTCCCTGCTAATGCAGCAGGGCAGGCAGCAGAGAGTGGCCCGATTGCTTGGGCCCCTGCACTTAGGTGGGAGCCCCCACTGAAGCTCCTGGCTCCTGGCTCCTGGCTCCTGGCTGAAGTCCATGCCTGGTTGTGGCAAGCACTGGAGGAGTGAAGCAGTAGATGAAAGATGTATCTTTAATTACTCTGCCTTTTAACAAAAAAATGAAAGAAAGGAAGGCAGGAAAGAAATGTGGAAAGTAGGAAGGGCAGAAGGAAGGAAGAAACAAAGAGTGGGACCCAGCAGGGTAGCCTAGTGCTAAAGTCCTCGCCTTGTACACCGGGATCCCATGTGGGTGCTGGTGGCCGGCTCAGCACCGGCTATTGCAGCCACGTGGGGAGTGAACTAGCGGATGGATCCAAGATCTTCCTCACTGTCTCTCTCTTCTCTCTGTGGGTCTGACTTCCCAATTTAAAAAAAAAAAAAATTAAAAGCACGAATAGCAATAGTGTATTTACAATGCAGTATTGTTTGCACTGAAAAAGCATTTAAAATAACGTATTTGGGTAAAACTTAACTGACAGAAATGGATCGTGTTGCTATTGAAGTGAACATGGAACACCTGTGTGGGGAAAGCTGTCTTCTACTCGCAGCCAAGTGCTACGCATTTCTCTTCAAAGTCGCTGAGGGGCTTTCATGTTGATTCACATGTGGCAAAAAATGCAGCTCCTCCCCCTCCCGCCCCACACTTCCCTAAGGGACCATCAGTCCTATCTTTACAGAGGGAACCGGGTCAAACCACCAACGGTACCTGTTCCTGAGGATGAAGAACTTCTTCTCCCAGTTTTTGTTGATCTGCTCTGCCTCCTTCTTGTATCTGTAATAGACTGACAGGTGATTTCATGCCAACCCTGCTGCCCACATGGTGCCCCGAGTCCCTGCACCCTCACCTTTCTAACTTCTTGGTCTCTGACTCCAGCGTTGCCTGCAGGGCCTCTATCTGCATATACAGCATTTTTCTCTCGTCATCCTTTCCAATAACAAGAAAAGAAAATTGCAAACTCAATTTTGTGAACAACACCCCCACCTCCCATCCTTCACTTTGTCCCTGAGACCCCAAAATTTATTGCTGCGGAGCAACACCTGCCCTCTCACTACCATTAATTTGGGAATTGGGCAGAATGGTTGAATTCCATGTATCGGTGAATTCCTAGAACTGGGATGAACTGGAGATAGCCCTGCTCGCTGTCCCGGTAAGGATGAGGTCAAGGCTGGCCGGCAACTCTAGCCCAATCGGGGAGCAGGCCAACTTCACCCTTGCCAGCCTTCTCCAACTGGGCCCACATCAATCTTTCCTATTCTTCCTTAATGTGGCCCCAGTTCGTTCTCTCTCTCTCTCCCATTAAGTCAATAGGTAGGAACCCCTCTGGCTCTGTTTTCAATTTCTATCAATACAGGTGTCGGGAAAGGACCTGACCAAAACAATCACCTGGAGCCTGATGTCCTTCTCCAGGGCCGCTTACAGGACAATGTTTTTTGCAAAAGGGATGGCGTTCTAACAGTGGAGATGAGGACATGTCGAGAATGAGAGAGATTCCTTTGGGACTGGTTGGCATGGACTATGGCATATTAACAAAGAAGCAATTGGGTTCTGTTTCTGCCCAAGCTGGCCTCTGAGTGCAGCTTTCAAAGTCAGTGTTGTTTTCTAAGAATAGCTAACATCAATACAAACACTATCTAGGTAGATAATTATGGCCAAACTAGTCAGGATTTATACCTTTGTCCACGACAGTTTCACCTTCCTTTCTTCTTGTGAAACAGGTGTTATACTTCTGGACTGGTAAGAAAATTAATCAAGATCAATATAACATTTCCAATGAATGCATAAAGATATGACTTTATCACAGCTTGTAGAAAAGAAACGGAAACTTAAAACATGAAGGCCCTCGGGTCTAGTACACAAGGTATAGTGTTTGTACACTGCATTCTGATTGGACATGGCAGTCCATTAAAAATGATTTTGTTTTCTGTTCATTATTTTATTTTAAAAAGAAGAGGATGAAACAGACACACAGAGAGATCATGCAATTTCTGGTTCACTCCCCAGATGTCCTCAGCAGCTGGGGCTGGACCAGGCTGAAGCCGGAAGCCCAGGAATTCATCTATGCCTCCCACACAGGCGGCTGGGACTCAAATCCTTGAGCCTCCCAGGGTGCAAGCAAGCAGGATACTGGAATCAGGGACCAGGACATGAACCCACGCACTTCCTGATAGCGGATGAAGCCATCCCACCTGAATCCCTGCCCTGGCATAGGTTTTAGAAATACCTTACACCATACCTGAACATAAAACTCTCACATAATAGCAGTGAACTTCTTTTCATTCCCTGCCCCAACACACACACCTAGTTTACACACCTAGATACATAAATAAGAGCTAATAAAACATGGGCTTTCATGCAATAGATGAACTTAGAGCCTGTACATTACGCTCTAACACCCCTGTCTCCTGCATAGACCCAAGGCTTTATTTGGAGCTGGTTAGCTCTTATGTTGGTTGCCTGTATTACAACTTCAAGATCTGGAAGCTCTTGCCTTGGTTTAGTAGCTCCCATGTAGGGACATTCACCGCCTCTTTTTTTTTCTCCAACACGCTTCACTCTCTCCATCTCTCTGCTCCTAGAAGAAACCTTCTCCTTTTGTTTCATCAATGGATTGGATACAAGGTCCTTCCCAGGCTGTAGTCACCAATTTCCATGCTGGATCTGAAGACAGAATTCTGACAGACCCATACCAGCTATATGTCCAATCATTCTAGAACCAGTGCTTAGCCTCCTCCCTGTTCCTCTACGGATGGTCCCTGAGTTCCCATTCCTTCTTAAGTCCCTATCTCCCTATTAACCTGAATGTTCAGGTCCTTCCATGTTCGGTTAGAATACTTCCAGGGTTTTCACCAGGCTGTTGCAAATGATACGCCTCTTCGGAAAAAAAAAAATCATGTATTTATCTGAAAGTCAGAGTTACAGAGATGGAGGGAGAAACAGAAAGAGAGAGATCTTTTATCTGCCGATTCAATCCTGAGATGGCCACAACAGCAAGGACTGAGCTAGGCCAAAGCCAGAGGCGAGGAAATTCATCCAGGTTCCCCACATGGTGGCAGAAGCCTAAGAGCTTGGGCCACCTTCTACAGTTTTCCCAGATGCACGAGCAGGGAGCTGGATCAGAAGTGGAGCAGCCTGGACTCGAACTGACATCCGTATGGGATACCAGCATCATAGGCGGCTGCTTAACCCCCATGCCACAATGCCAACTCCACATGACAAACTTTTTGAGTTTTTAGTCTTTGTTACACAACTGAGACCTTAATTGGGTGTCAGACAGTGTTTGGACTCTTTTTTTAAATTCCCCTTTTGTTTTCTGGCAGCAGCTGATGTTACCGGTAAGAGACTTGGTGGAAGTCACTAACTAGGGGGACACTTTTCTTTCTCATTGTACCACCTCCATGTTTCGTGTGTAGTCTTCAGAAAAGCATCCCACGTCTTGACAGCATCCTCCACATGTGAACTCTGCCTGTTTCTCTTCTCAAAAATGCTACTCTCAGGAAGTTTCTACTTTATCTCCCTAATGATGAAATGGTCCTTCAGGTGTGCCAGCTTTGACTCAGCCCGCTCTTTGATCGATTGATTTATTACAAATCTTGCTACTTGTAAGTTGCGTGGCATTGTTCTTCTTGCTCAAAACAATCCTCTTTTGTATCTGGCTGTCCTGACCCAGACAATAAAATATTATTCTCTTGAATGTCTCCCCAGATATTCTTTTTAAAGGATTTTCAGGTTCTCACCTGTATTCCCAGAGATAACTGTCGTTTTCTGCAGAACTGAGTGCTTTGTTGGTCTCTGTTCATGTTCTTTCACTCCCTAAATATTTGCTAAATGTCTGCTATGTGCCAGGAATGGGTGTGAGTCCTGGAGATAAAACAAACAAACAAAAAAGGCAATACAGCATTGAGGCTGAGGGAAGATAATTGAAAGACATTATAGGTGAGGTGAGGCAAGGAGACTTAGTAGAAACATGGCACCTATGATTTCTCATTTGAGCTACTGGAGGGAGAATGACACCACTTGTGAAGACAAAACTAAGATGTAAGAATTGGGGTGCCTTAATTGGTTTGACTTTTTTTTTTTAATGAGAAAGAACTTGATCAATTCACTGTCCATTCCTTTGTGCACTGTCAACACAAAAGGATTCAGACAAAGTTAATTCAGGGTGGGAGAGGGCCAGGAGATGGAAGTCCACGGAGTTTTGATGCTTCTTGTGATGTGTTCCAAATTCCGGTGAGAATGTCTACATTTCCTGCCGAGAGGTTCAGAGTTACACGGTATAGACACGCCGGCCCCAGCAGGTGCACCTCAGGTCAATCAAGTGCAGATATCTCACAGGTTGCAGATGAGTTTTCTTTGAACACTGTTGGTTGCAGGCATCCTGAGAAGAGGCCAGTCTGAAGAAGGACATGTCAAGGATTGCTCAGCTTTGCTGCAGAAAGCTAAACAGGACCTGTGTGCACCCCACCAGAGCGCAATGCACCCAGTGTACGAGACTGACAACTCTCTCCAGACACCCTCAGCAGGAGTTTCTCTAAAATACTTTGCAGACTTTTTTGTTTGTTTGCTTGTTTGTTTTTTTTGGCAGTGGAGAGGGGCATGTGCTGAGCCTCTGTGTCCTGTTTGAATGAAAACTACAATGGGATACTGAGACCAGGACCTGGAATTTGGGTACGGGGCTGATCCTATCCTAATGGTGTGAGCCATTAGGATAGGAGTGGGAGCTGAAGAAACACCTAAGGCTACTCAGGAAATCTGTTGATGAAGAAGTAGCAGGCCAGGGATGGAAGCTGGTCTTGTACTTCTGGTGTGCCTCTGGCTGAGAGGTGAACCTTGAACTGGACCCAGAGCCACTGCTCCTGCAGAGCACTTATGTGGTCCTAGAATCGCCCAAATCAATGTCCCCCCCACTTCCCGGGAGAAGCTGTGTCCCACCACCACTGGTACAGTGACCCATGTCCCCAAGGCCCTTGGGACAGAAATTCTGCCAAAAAAAAGGAAAAAGGAAAAGCCAAAGGCATAACCATTTTAACCAAACTAACTTAGGCAACAATAACAACACAATCTGCTACTGTTAGCCTTCCTTGGCCTCAAAAAAGAAGAAAGTTGGGGGTCAGGAAAATGCTACCAGGGGGACTCTTTCAGGGGAATTCCTTCTACCTATCTGCTCTCAAACAAAGGAAGGACACGACGCGGCACCCCTGAGCTGCCTCGCAGCCCAGGGAGCATGGGGTGCAGAGTGAGGCCACAGCCACTTGACCAGCAGTAAACCAAGGCAGCCACACTTTGTCAGTACAAAATGGGAAGACAATGACCTCAAATACTTTTTTTTAAAAAAAAATAACTAGTATTAATTCTGAGAAAATTAGGGAAACACATGGGTAAAATAAAATATTTCTACATAAAAAGACATTCATCTTTATTTCTCTATACTCAAAGTCACATTGGGGCACTGGAAGTTTCTAAAATAATTTTGTTTACATCCATGTACATTCAGAATTGGTGTTCACTCTGAGGGTTCCCTGTGCTTGATTTTCCTTTAATGATCAACTATGGAATAATAATAATAAACATAATAAACCATGGTGCTGGCTCAAACCTATCTTCTGTAAAGCAAATAGTTACCTAATCTCTCCAGAACACAATGGGAACACAGTGATGGAGATAGGACTGCTTTGGATTAAAACGAAGCAAGCACCACGTCTATGCCTGGAGTGTTTGCTCTCTGGCTTAAGCTGAACGGTCAGCCTGGCTACCACCATGTCCCTCGGTCCTGGCTCTGCCCACACTCTGCTGTCCTTCTGTTTTGTCAGCTGCTGATGTCCTGCTTTCCCTGGTATATACATGCATGCTGGGTTTTAGGCGGTCACCACATTGACAGGTGCCCAACACTGTTGACTGCTGAACGATAAGAGCTGAAAATGAGCGGTTGTAAGAATAGGAAGGTACTTTGACCTCCTCAGCAGTGAAATGTAAATTTTAAAATGATAGAGATGACAATAGACTCTGATTGTGAATCATTGGCTATACACACTTTCTCTCTCCCTCTCTCCCTCTCTTTCTCTCTCTCTCTCTCTCACATACATACACACACACACACACACACACACACACACACACACACGGGTAGCTACAGCTATAAATTCTTTAAGGTTAAGAAAAAAGAGGGTCTGGTGCAGTGGCTCAATTGGCTGATTCCCCCCTTGCAAGTGCTGGGACCCCATACGGGCACCTGTTCATGTCCCAGATAATTTATTTGCCATCCAGCTCCCTGCCTATGGCCTGGGAAAAGCAGTAGAGGATGGTCCAAAGCCGTGGGACCCTACACCTGCATGAAAGACCCAGAAAAACTTCCTGGCTCCTGGCTTCAGGTCAGCTCAGCTCTGGCCATTGCAGCCATCTGGGGGGTGAACCAGTAGATGGAAGATCTTTCTTTCTTTCCTTCTCTCCGTAAATCTGCCTTTCCAATAAAAATAAATAAATAAACAAAGAGGAGTCATTCTCAATAGCTGTTAAGGTTGCTAAATTTGAAAGCAATCAACAGAACCAGACTCAGAGTTGTCTCCAATGTTGGGACTATAAGCAGGGGACCTGAAGATAATTATATACACCTCAGCTATAGGCAACTGCCTAGGTTGCATTGTACCTAGGCAAGCGTTACATAGCTGGGAGAAAAGCAGCCAAGAGCAGGCAGGCATCCTGCGCCTGGTTAATGTTAAATTTGTATTAACTTTACCAGTGTGCCAACATAGTTGCCTACTCTATTTTTTTAAAGATCTGTGAGGGGTACAAGCTGACACACCAGCAGACGGGTCTGGGGATCTGCAGGTGAATGTGCGTGGGCTCTGGGTGGGCAGGCAGTACCCCAGGCTGGCAGGGCACACCATCAGAGGACCAGACTTGGGGATCCGCATGCTTGGGGCATGGCGGGGTGGAGGGCAGCTATGGATTGCTCAGAGAAGCAGGTCTGGAGATGTGTAGGACAGAGAACTACTGAGGGAGAATGTGACAGGTGAGAAGTGATTACTGGGGGGCTTCCACAAGCCAGCTACTGCACTTGCAGGTAAATGAGGGGGCTGAGACCAGGTGGTTTAGAGGAAGGAAACCAGAGGACCTTCTGGGGCCAAACCAATACACAGGCTCACATGGGAGACCTGAGCTGGGCTGGTTGGGATTACCCAGCATCTACTGGAACACACAAACACAACGGCTGAGGCCTGGCAGGGAATGTACCCAGCAGGGAATGTCAGGGCAGAGTGTGGACCATGTTAGGCTGGGCCATGGCGCTAACCAGCACACAAAAAAACTGTGTCTGGGTGCAGATTCTGTGGGGGATTGTGAACTCACCCCTGTGGGACTGCCATACCAGCTGGCTTGCTCAAGGACTGAGCATGGTGGCAGGCTGAGTGAAGCATGACTATGGAACTCACCAACACTCGAAGGTATTGGGTTAGGAACAGGCCAGGCTGGTCCAGGTTGAAGTACCCACAGGTGTATCCAAGAATTGGTTGTGGGGTGGGCCGAACCACAACATTCACCAGCACAAAGGCTGACACTCGGAGGCAGACGGTGCTGGGTAAGGACCTAGTGCCCGCTGGCATGTGTGAGATCTTGGTCCAGGAGTGTGCCTGGTGAGGGAACTTAAGGAACTCCCATGGTGAGTCATCACTCCTGCTGATGAGCATGTGAGTCAGGGCTTTGTGTTGGGCAGGCCAGGCAGAGCTGTTTCATCTGTCAGCAGATGTGTGGGTAGACTCTGGAGGTGAGGACTGAGCAGGATCAGGCCAAACCCTAGCACACTGGCATGCACAGGAGCCAGGATGGTGTGTGGGTCATGCCAGGCTAGGCTAGGCTATTCCTCTACAGGTTTGCATGAAAGCCAGGCATAGGGTCAGGCTGGACAGGGCTAGGCTGCAGCACCCACCAGAACAGTTTGGACTGTGGGCAAGCCAAGGCCAGGTCAGGATGCAGCCTGTAATGGCAAAGGCCAAGAAGGGAATGGGTAATTCTGGGCTGGGTTGAAACAACCACCAGCACAAGATCTACAGCCAGGAACGAGCTGGGGGGGGGGGGCGGGGCTAGGGGTGTCTCTGGCTGTGCTGTGGATCCCCACTAGTGAGCATGAGAGCTGGAATGGAGGCAGTGAACTAGACTGGACATACTTACAATATCCCTCGGCATGGGTGTGGACTGGGTTTGGGGTGTGCCAGACTGGGCTAGGCTCCAGCATCCAAGGCTCACAAAAGCCAGAATGGGTGTAGGACAGGCTGGGCTAGGTCTCAGTACCTGCTAAATCATGCAAGAGCTATATCTGGGGTGGGCCAGGTGTGGCTGGGCTATAGCATCCAACAATAAGGGTCAGAATAGGTATGAGCTGGTCAGGCAAGGCCACTGCACCTGTGAGGACAGGAGGTGGGCCAAGAATTCACTAGTGTGCACAAGATCTGTTTTTTGGAGGTGACCTGATAGAAGAGCTTGGAGAACCCCTCTGTCAGGACACAATCCCCACAGGTAAGTACAAGAACCACAGCTGGGAGCAGCCCAGACTAGGCTAAGTTACAATACCTACTGGCATACATGTGGGTCAGGTCTGGTGGGTGGGCCATTTGGGTCAGTTCATTACACCCACTGACAGATGTGAGATCCAGAATGGGATGTGGGACAGGCTGGGTTGGGGCTCAGCCTGTCTGGACTGGACAGGGACCAAGTCAGGTCTGGGGTCACCTCTGGCAAGGTTTCTTTGGGGAATCCCTAACTGGACCACTGTACTCAAAACTCCAAACATGGGGGAAAATCACAAGATCTGTGATCTGTGATCTGACTATGGAGTGCATGTGCCAGAACTGAGTCTTCTTGGTTGCTGAGGCCTGTGCAGTGGATGGCATGCCCAGATGCTCATGGGAGCTGGCTGGGCTATGCTAGCCAGTAGCATCCATCAGCATGAGCTGGGACTGGGGGCAGGCCAGGCTAAGCCAGGCTGCAGTACCCACTGGTGAATGTTGAGGTGAGGCGAGCCATGCTATTCTGGGCCACAGTGTCCGTCAGGACATGTATCACCCAGGATGGGAGGTGAGTCCAGTAGGCCTGTGGAGGTTCCCCTGTTGTGCTAGCTTTTCTGCTGGTGAGTGTGAGAGCTGGAACTGTGGGTAGACCAAGCTGGGCCAGGCTACAAAACCCTTGGCCTACATGTGAACTGAATTAGGGATAGAGCCAAACTAGTCGAAGTGACCATATCCACTGCTACATGTGTGAACCAGAGTAAGTGCAGGCTGGTTGGGTTTTGCTGCAGCATCAGCTAGCAGGTGTTGGGACTGGGGGCAAGTCCTGTCAGGCTAGACTGCAGAACTACCTGGAAAGTGCAAGATCTGGGACAGGGAGATAGCGTAGTAGGGAAATTGTGGGCAAAACTCTGACGGGCTGCAGCTTCCACTGGTGAGTACAAGAACCAGGTTTGTGGGTGGGCCAAGCTGGAATGCCGTGGCACTTGCCAGTATGAGTGTGTGCCAGATAGTGGGGTCAATTAGGTTGAGCTAGACTCCAATACTCACCAATATGTACAAAAGTCAAAAGGGGTTTGGGACACACTGGACCAGTGTGCTATACAAACCAAAATACACTGAACTGGGGCTGGGGGACACACCTGGTGGGGTTATTGAGGGTCACTTCAACTAGGGTGCAGTTCATGCTGGTGTGCATGAGGGCCAAGTGAGTGGTGAGCAGGGTTAGGCTGGACCGCAGGATCCACTGGTTTACATATGGGATGTGGCTGGGGACAGCACCAACCAGGTGACTGCACTCACCAGTGTGTGTAGGCTGATGTGGGTGACAGAAGGAGCCAGCCTCCACACTGGCTGGCACACACAGGAATCAGGTTGGGATCACTTCTGGTGAGGTTTTTTTTTGGGGGGGGGAACCCCTCACTGGACCACTTGAACTCAAAACTCCAACCATGGGGAAAAACACAGGATTTGTGGTCTGACCCTGGAGTGTATGTGTCAGAACTAGGTCTCCTCAGTTGCTGAAGCCTGTGCGGTGGATGGCATGCCCAGATGCTCATCAGGGATATGACAACTAGTTCACGTGGGCCTGCAGAGGATGTCTAGTACCACGAAGGGCAGAACAAATTGGACAACTCTCTTAGCCATCTTTGACAGCAAGTATCTGAGTGAATCGAGACTCCAGGGTGGACTGTAAGCAAACAGACGTTGGAAGGATTTCCTCAGCCTTGGAGCAATGGAACCAACAGCATCTCAGAACTATTGGAACCAGTTAAACAGTGCCATCTGAACATGCTCCACATCAGAGACACTGGAATGACATTGGGGAGCTATCCCCACACCCAGATACTGATGTGGTTGGGCTGTTGGATGTGGCCTTCTTCCCTTCTGTCTCCACTTTCCCCAGACACAGAAGAAAAAACATTGGAGTCAGCTGCCTCATCCGCTCTCCCCTATTCCTCGCCGCTCCCCATCCTAATTGGTGGTCCACAGGGGCATGTATTCCTCTCAACTATGTAAACATCATCAAAAATAAAAAAGAACATAATTATACCCAAAATGGTAAGGCATTTTTAAAAAGTTATTATCATACAACCTGGAAACAAGATAATGTGGAAGACAAAAACCCCCTTGCAACTGAATATTATTATTCTATTATTATCATTATTATGTTGATGATCTTTACATAGTTGATTAGGGCTCAAAGGGCCAAGGGCTAAACGAAAGTGGCTAAAACAAAACCTTTATTAGTATTTTGAACAGATTCAGCCATTATTGAAGCTGGTAACTTCTAAACTTAAATTGGGGTGGGCAAATGCTATGGTCAAGTAATGCCATTACTAGGCAATGAGATGAATTAATAGTCACCCCTAAGACGGAGGTAAAGTGGGTAAGACCATTATTTCCACATTCTCTTTTTTCCTTTCTGTACCTGAGGGAAGGGAGGAGATAAAGGGAGAAGCGATACCCAGCCTCCCACCCATCCCAGGGTCCTCAATGTGGGGCATGCTCCAAGGGGCCTGCTCAAGTGGTTTTGGTAGTTCACTAGTTCTGAATTGCTGCCAATCTTGCCTTTCCAAGCACAATGAAATCTCTCCAGACTCCACTGGTTGACATAATCCCCCTTAGAGTCCCTGTTTGCCCAGATTTTCACTGCCAACATGTGCTGGGGTAGTTGATCGATTTGTTCTGTCCTCTGTTGTGGTACTGGGTGTCCATTGTGGGCTCCAGTGTACTGCCATATCCTCCATGTGCACCTGGATATGCTGTCCACTGCTCAGTCTAAGCCACTAAAGAGGCTTTGACATATGCACTCCACGGTCAGACCATGGAACCTGCACTTCTCTCCATGGTTGGGGTTCTGAGTCCAGCACTTTAGTTGGAGGGATCACCACAAAGCTTCATCTGAGGCCATCTCAGACCTAATTCTTGTGTGTGCTTGCCAGTACAGGGTCCGGCACAGTCCGTCACTCCAATCAGTTTATGCACATGCTGGTGGTTTCAATTGCTGGGTCAGTTCTGTTTCCAGCCCTGTCTTATACACAAACCAATGGGTGTTGCAGTCCAGCCCATTCCTGCCCAGCACACACACTCAGCCCTCATGCAAACCAGTAGGAGCTGCAGCCTAGTCGGAGTGACCCACAATAACCTCAATCAGGCCTGCCCCCTGCCTTGGTTCCCGTGCCTGCCAGTATATACAGCAGACTGGTTCAGTCTGTCCCACATCCCATTCATCTCTCATACATGTCAATGGGCATTGAAACCTAGTTCAACCCAACCGGTCCCACTATACAGCCCACACACATGTCAGTGGGTGCCACTCTGTCTAACCATGCCTGCCCCACTCCTGGTTCTCATGCTCACCAATGGGAGTGGCAACCCAAGAGGGAGGTACCCACTGTTTCCCTACTGGTCCCACTCCCACTCCTGGATCCTGCACTCTCCAGGTGGTTCTGTAGTTTGACTTGACAGAATTAGGCCCCAGTGCCAGCATTTGCCAGCTGATGCTGAGGCAAATCCCAATTAACCCATGCCCACTCTGACTTATGCTTGCACCAGCAGGAACAGTCAACCCAGCCTAGCTTTTCCCTGATCCAGCTCACATGAGGCTAATGATCTGATCAGCCCCCATCCCAACTCACACTCTCCAGAGGGAGTGGTGGTCCAGCAGGGGTGCCCCACGCAGCCCCCCTACTGGCTTTGCTCCCTCCCCAACCCTTCTCACCTATGCTGGTTGGGTGCTGTGGCCTGGTCTGTCATGGCCCGCCTCACCTCGGTATTTGCCAGTGAGTGCTGTAGCCCGGCCTGGCCCACCCCCAATTCCAGCTCAGGCTGGTGGGGGCTACAGCCTAGCCCAGCCCAGCTGGCACCCAGTCCCAGTCCTAATGCGTACTGGCATGTGTTGTGACCCAACCCGATCCAACCCACACTCCATTCTGGCGCTCAGATTCACCAGCGGGTGATGTAAATTGGCCTAGCCTGGTCTGCCCCTGACCTGTGCCAAATGTATGCCGGTGGGTACCTTCCCTGGCCTGGCAGTTGAATTTTAAATATGACTTAGACTTTTTTTTCAAATTCTGTCTCTGAAGGTAGGTCCTAAGGATTAATTCATTTGCATGGCAAAAGCCGTTTGGGATTTTAAAATCTAGTAAGTGGTTTGTGGGCAATTTCAAATGATCTCTATATTTTAAAGCTACTTGGTGTCACGAAGTAGCCAATGTGTTAAGGACAGCTCAGAGTAAATATCCCCATGGGACCTCTGGAAGCCATGTTCGTGGTCACATCCATCCAGCCCAGGGCTGACAGGACAAGACTGGCACCCGGCTGCCTGTCTACAGAGCTGCTGCGACCCCATGCGTGTCATCAGCCCAGGCTAGGGCAGTCACAAGGGGGACAAAGCTCACACCATCTCCTGCTCTGATCGGATTCATTGCCCATGTCATGACAATGGAACCACACACGCGGCTTTGTGGGTGGGCATTTTTTCAAGCTCCTGGAGAATGGAATGAAAAGTTCATTTGGAGGCCCAACAGTTTTTAAATCTATGCACATATGAGTGTTTTAAAAAGTTTGTGGAAAATCCCTATTAGAACAAAACAAAACCATAAGCCAAGGATTTCCAATTTTTTTTTTGCACCAAAACTAATTTTTCCATTCCATTCCCCCCTTCATTCAGTTAGCCCATAACTATTCATATCTAGGCTTGCAAGAACCATTTTTTTAAAAGGATGAGCTGATAGCATGACTATGGCCTCATTGCAAAAAAAGACTACAACGTTATTTTACCTAACAATTCTCAGATGTTAAAAAGAAATAAAACAAAATGAGCACACACCAGAGAGTTCATGCAAGGCTTTTCTCTGCACCCATTGTTCTGCGTGGCCAGGACTGTCTTGGCCCCATGCCCCACTTCCCACACAGAAGGCCCCGATGCTGTCTGTGGCTCCCAGCACCCACCATATGTTCCGTCAGCATGCACCACGTTACCCCATGGAAGGCAGCACAGTCTCCCAGGTCAGCATCTACTGGGTGCAAACTTAATGAACTAATTACTCAGGGCGGCATAGGGTGTGGGGGAGGGAGAGAAGGCGGCGGGGGGAGGTGGGTGGAGGAAACCCTGGAATCTGATTTAACCTTGATCTGGGTAACTGTGGTGTTTAAAATGTTTGCCGGATATCGGAAAATAAACTTTACACAACAGGGCTGTGCCAACAGACATTTTTATGTTGTGAAATCTTTCAGGAATAGAAATCCGACGGCAGTGGGTCCCTATCGGGGCTCTGGGACTGGCCAAACACTCGGGTTTGTCGATGTGTGCAGTGCTGTGTGTAGCATGTGTGCTGTTCCCACCGAATGACACAGATTTCAGAAAATAAGTATGATTAATGAGATAAGTGCAATGACTGATGTCAAACGGGGCCTGCATCAGCTCCCAACGCAAGCTCTCCTTTCCATCCGTTTTTGCATGTGGTAAATATTATCAAGGCCTTTAAAGACTAATTTTATGAGGGCTGGCTCCCTTCCGGGTAGCTAAGCAGTTTACTGAGCAGCAGGAACACTGGGGACCAGGGTGCATGTACGCAGAGTGAACGCAAGGTGAAGACACGAGACCCAGGGTGCACGAGCAGCTCTCGGCTTATCAGCAGCAACGGCCAAACTGTAGGTAGGTGGTGGTGGCCATGACAGTGAGCTAGAAGGGCGTGTGACACTTAAAAGCGGAGCGGGTGAGTACAAAGACTGAAACACCAGGTGACGTCATCGCCCCATCCCTTCCTCTCCCCTCCCCTTTGGTCCAGGATTTGGGGACTTCCTGTTAAACATTAGCTTCATGATCTCTCCAGCTGACAAAAGGGACTAGGAAGGCCTGGAAACTTCCAGGAGGTGATCGTTACAGTGACAAGGGGAGACTGGGAGGTTCAGGGGACAGCCTCTCAGGCTGGGATTGCTGTGGGGGCCCGAGAGGGGCCTCCTGCAGCCGCTGCCCCCTGCTGCTGGGACCTGCCTGTGGACTGCTCAGCTGCTGGCCTGCCTCTGCCATCCCTCCTGCTGTGACCTCAGAGCTCAGACCACAAGGCCCCTGCTATGTGACTGACCTCAGGACAGCTGAGTCAGCCTTCTGGAAGGAGAGGGACCATGACATCTCCTTCCCCCCTGCCCCAAACATACCCCAGGCAGCTGGTGTCCCCATCTAGGGCAGCAGGAAACACACTGCCCACCCTGGGCAGAGAGTGTACATCACTGTGCCTGTGTGGGTGTGTGTGTATGTGTGCCTGAGACGAGCATGAGGATGTGGTTGTGCATAGGGTGAGTGTCTATGTGTGAGATTCGTGTGTGAATGTGTATGTGGGTGTGACTGTGGACATGTGTGGATGTGCATGTCTGAGTGTATGAATGAATACATGACTGCATGTGGAACTCAGTGTGCGCATGCGTCCATGCATGTGTGAGTTTGTGTGTGAGCAAGTATCCGTGTGTGTTTGTGTGTGAGTGGTGTAGGGGTGTGTGAGAAAGTGAGTGTGAGTATGTGCCTACGTGTGTGCTCTGTAGGACAATAAGAAATACTTTCTAGGCCCAGAATGATGGCTCAGTGACTAAGTCCTCACCGTGCACGCACCGGGATCCCATATGGGCACCGGTTCATGTCCTGTCTGTTTCGCTTCCCGTCCCTGCTTGTGGCCTGAGAAAGCAGTTGAGGATGGCCTCAAGTCTTGATACCCTGCAGCATGGGGGAGAGCCAGAAGAGGCTCCTGGTTTCTGGCTTCAGATAAGCTCAGCTCCAGCCATTGTGGCCTTTTAGGGAGTGAACAAGCAGATGGAAGATCTCTCTCTCCTGTGGGTAAATCTGATCTGTATTTCCAACAAAAATTGATAAATAAATATATTTTTTTAAAAAAAAGGTAACAGAGTATTTCTTACTCTGAGACTTGTCAAAGACTTGTCAAGATCTGGATGATGAAGGCCTGACTTCCAGAACGGACTCCCTGGTCAGTTATGAAGGAGCTGCCCTCCCTGGGCTTGCTCTCTTCGAAGTCGCCCCGATTTCCAGGTGCGGATCCTTCCCCTTTCCTGCAGAGTGAAGCTCTCCACGAGGACTGCACCCTTTCCCCAGGCCTGACTCCTGCTAGAATAGCCACCTGCACTGGGTGGGGCCTGACCCAGCTGCCATGCCTGAGGCCTGCACCTTTCCCGTCCCTGGAAGTCAGAGCACAGATGTACACAGAGCGCATGCCTCACTTGTGCTCCTCAAGGCCCAGCACTGAAGAGGCACGTTCTCTAGGTTGCACGGCCATCTCTGGCTCCCAGCACCCAACTCCACCCTCCTGCTCACGTGCAAGCTGGGAGCCAGCAGCAGTGGCTTCAGCCCATGGGTCCCAGAGGCTACCAACTTAACAGACCCTGCTTAAACTCCTGCTTCCCACCCCTTTTTTTGGGCCCTGCCTCAGGCCTGGCCATTAAGGGCATTTGGGAAGTCGAGAGGAAGCAGCTCTTTTTCTGGCTGCCTCTGTCTTTCTCTGGGTCTCTCTGCTTCATAAATAGATATGGTGGCAGATTCTGTCTGCTTGCAAGGGCCAGGGCAGATGGTAGGGTACAGGAACTTGTAGAAACAGGATCAAATTGGGAGCTGGGGCTGCAGATAAATACACTGCATCCTGTGATGCCAGCATCCCATGTGGGTACCAGTTCATGTCCTGGCTGCTCCACATCTGATTCAGCTCTCTGTGCATCCGGAGAGCAGCCAAGGATGGTACAAGCGCTTGAGCCCCTGTGCCCACACGAGAGACCCAGAGGAGCTCCTGGATCCTGGTTTCCCACCAGCCCAGCTCCAGTGCTTGTCAACATTTAGAGAAAGAACCAGCAGATGGAAGCTCGCACTCTGTCTCTCTCCCTCCCTCTCTCTGTAACTCTGCCTTTCAAATAAATATGTCTTACAAACAAACAAAAAGGAAACAGAATCAAAGCAGTAAAAGGTGGACAGAATTTCTGTGCAGTGTTTTATACCAACCCTACCAGGGAATTTCAAATAGTTGGAATTGAAACAGTTTCTGAAATTCATGCAGAATTTTGTTTTCACGATACATCTTTCTAGAACTTTCTCAAGACCCTTCACCTGTATCCCCTGCTGGGATGCTAAGCTTTTTAGTAGCTGTCAACCTGGAAAAGGTGCCTGGACTCGTCCTCAAGTGGCTGGTAAACAGAGGCATTAACATCCAGCCCCCTTAGCCAATAGAGAACAGGGGAAGGTGTCCTCTACGAAACCCCTTCAAGGAAGGCACTTCTACCGTGCAAACATCCAGCCCACCATGAACCCTAGGCCTAGGAACCCTTATGATTCCTTTATACAGCCCCCCTCTCCCTTGCCCACCCCTCCGGCCGAACGACAGTGTGATTGAGTCTGGTTGTGGGTGACAGCCGCCAGCTAGAAACACCAGATGCTAAACAACAGCGGACAGGCACGTGTTACGGCTAGGTGATTACAGCAGACAAGCGCCAAGCTTTGCGGGGGAGGCTGGTGTCCTCCTGGGCAAGTAGAGGGGTGCCCTGCGCGTGAGCCCGCCTGGGTGGAGGCCACTGCTGGACACGGCAGGTGAAATGGCCATGGGTGTGGTCAGTGGGCCATCCTTACCACGGAGCGCCGGCCCTCCTTGGACAATCTCTTGGCAGACTTGGTTTTCTTCTTCTTCACTGATTCGCTGAAGGAGACGGAGTGAGCCTGGCTTGATCCTCTGGAGGAGGCGACGGTTGAGGTGGCAGCGGCGGCGGCAGCGACAGCAGCAGCAGCAGCGACAGCAGAGGCAGGGGAGGAGGAGGAGGGCGGGAACACGGATATGAAGGTCTCTTTCTCCCGCAGGAGAGAAGTGGTTTCTTTCCCCTTAACCGATCGCATGCTCTGGCACACAGACAAATAAAAATAACATTGTTATCCTCAGCTGCCTCTCCACATTCATGCCCCTTTCTGCCCTCCTCTCTCTCCCTTAGCTGCAGCTAGGGCTGCCCAGGGAAGTCCTGCCTGAGGGGAGGGTGTGGAGTGTGGATCCCACTGTGTCCCCAGCACTGGCCCTACTGGCTGCACTCTGTGGGCTGGGCTCATTTCTCCACTCACTCTCCATGGACCCTGGTTTCTATGGGACAACGTGAAGGGATCTGTTCTGGGGAGCAGCACATCAGGGTAGCTTGGGCTTGGCATGCAGGAAGGAGTGAAGTGAGGAACAGAAGATGGGGGGCACTCTGCAAGCCCCCAGCTCCCCGACTGCTACCTAGTCCCCACCTGCAGCGAGCTCCCTCATCTCCCATCCATACCTCATGCCTTGCTGTGGATTAACGTTCACCTGTCTTCAAAGACACACAAAGAGAATATGAGAACATGTAAATACAAACCTTGAAGGCCAGGCTCTCTGGTTTTCTCCTCTCTATGTCTTCTCTCTGCTTGTTAATCTGTAAAGACAAAAACCAACATATTTCTTATCATTTGCAAAGCTTAAAAAAAAGTTTGGGGTTTTTCGTTTGTTTTTGTGAAACTTCCTTAAGTCATGAAAGAAGAGTGTTTTAAACCACATGATTGGGGCCCCTGTTGTGGCGCAGCACGTTAAGTTGCCACTGGGGATGCTGGCATCTGACATGTGAGTGCTGGTTCGAGGCCAAGTTGCTCCACTTCCCATCCAAGGTCCTGGCTAATGCACCTGGGACAGCAGCAGAAGATAGTCCAGTTTCTTGCTCCTGGAATCCATGTGGGAGACTAGCCCGCAGCTCCTTGCTCCTGCCATAAGCCTAGCCCAGACCTGGCTGCTGTGGCCATTTGGGGGATTGAAACATCTCTCTCTCTCTCCCTGTCTGTCACTCTGCCTGACAGGCAAACAAATAAGTACATTTTTGACAAAAATGTTTGGATTCTCACCCTTGTGAGAATATTAGTTTTGATGCTGAAAATGAATCTGAAATGAATATAAATTTGCATCCAGAAAAATACTTACAAAGAAGTGGACAGAAATATGTAAGAAATCCAAACATTTAAAGTCACTATATTTATTCATTTCTATTAAGAACAAGGAAACTTCAAAAGTCCAGAAAGATCTCAAATATGTTTCACACCAAAATAAATTTGCCCTTTAACTCCATTTTTCCCATTAGCTTTCTGAAATATTCCCATGGCACAGAGGTTATAGGAAGACATGAATTATTCAGTCATGGGTATCGGTTGCTTCATTCACTGTTATAATCGCAATATCTCCCGATTTAAGAAAACTCAACAGCCAAAGTTCTCTAACATTATTAAAATCTTACAATTTAATAATCTTACAATCTTATAATTTCTAGTTATAGGAACCACTGCACAAAAACAGAATCGCTCAGGGCTGGTACCACAGTGCAGCACATGAAGCTGCCATCTGCAGTGCCATAGGACTGTAGAGAAGCTGGGACTGAAACCAGAGCTCATGTGGGATGCCAGCTGCTCCACTTCTGATCCAGCTCCCTACTAATGAGTCTGGGAATGAAGCAGAGGAGGATCAAGTGCCTGTTTTTGTTCAAAACAAACAAACAAACAAACAAACAAACATACTTTTAAAAATGTGACATTCAAAATGCCCATAAAATCCACACTGACAAATTGCTAAGAACACATTGGCCATTCTGGAGAGAGAAGACTGTTAACAGACTCAAATGGAAACAAACAAACAAAAAGATTGTTTAAGAGGCAGCGGCAGAAAGAGAGAGAGGAGAGAGAGATCTTCCATCTCCCACTTCACTCCCCAGATGTGTCAATGCCAGGGACTAGGTCAGGCTAAAGCCGGGAGTTGCTCTGTCTTCCACAGGGGTGGCCGGCATCCACACCCTTGGGCCTTCTGCTGCTGCTTTCCCAGGCACCTGGATAGGAGTGTCAGTGGCCGGGCCTCGAATCCACACACTCTCGTATGGGTTGTGGGTGTACTGAGCAGTGTGGCTCAGCCCACTGCACCCTCACTCCAGCCCCCAAGGACAACTGACATTTACAATGGAGGCTCTAAGATGGTGGAGCGGGGCCTGTTAAGGCCAGTAAGAGCCTTCAATGTGCTTTGAACCCAGAACTGTGTGTACCAAAGAAAGCTATCAGCCAAGATGGAGGGCAGAAGACAGACCACATTGATGATGGAAACCGGAAGCATCGCATCATTGTCGCCAGATGTCACCAACAAGCAGAGCAGGGGGATACGCTCCCAGATACAACCTCCAGTTCTTGGCAGCAAAAACAGCAATAGTCGAGATCTTGATTCATATGTAAGAAAAGCTTTTGCCTTGATTTCTTCCATACTTTCTTTTTTGTAAAGATTTACTTGTTTTTAGGCTCAGCACAATGGCTTGATTGGTAAATCTCACCCCCCTTCAAGCACTGGGATCCCATATGGGTACCAGTTTGTGTCCCAGCTGCTCCTCTTCCCATCCAGTTCCCTGCTGGTGGTCTGGGAGAGCAGCCAAGGATGGCCCTAATTCTTGGGACCCTGCACCCACATGGGAGACTCCAAAAAAGCTCCTGGCTCTTGCCTTCAGATGGGCTCAACTCTGGTCCTTATATCCATTTGAGGAGCAAACCAGTGAATAGAAGATGTTTCTGTCTCTCCTTCTCTCTGTAGACCTCCCTATACAATAAAAATAAATCTTAAAAAAAAAAAAGGACTGACTTAATTTGAAAGGCAGCTTTACAGAGTAGAGAGAAAGATCTTCCATTCACTGCTTTACACCCTAAAATGGCCACAATGACTAGAGCCAAACTAATCCAAAGCCTGAAGATAGGAGCTTCTTCCGGGTCCCCTATAAGGTCACAGGGGTCCAAGGACTGGCACCCATATGGGATGCTGGCACTATAGGCAGAGGATTAGCATGCTAGGCCACTGTGCCAGCCCCACCGTCCTTACTTTCTTTCAAATATCCAAGACTGGTTATGGAAAAAATTAGAACACTGACATAAATACAATGCTCCAGAGAACTCACATGATGAAGGGAAAAAATTACTCAACATTAAGTTTTGGAAAGCTAAAGCAATGGAAACGAATGAAAACCCCTAAAAGGCACAAGTAAGATATTACAATGAAAAGGGCGAAAAGAGAAACGCGAGAGCAAGGATGAAAGCCAAGAACCCAGAGGGGACCTGCAGAGAACAAATGGGAAATGGCACATCGGGCAGAATGCCCACGGTCTGAACAATCTTCTAACGGTGAGGAATGACAAGGAGATACCAAAAGGAATGCCCCAAACTACCATTTATAAGAGAAAAGCTGTACACACACACACACACACACACACACACACACACACACACACACAGATGAACGGGGGCACTTGAAAAAGTCAATGGAAAATGAATTGAAACCTAAGCTTATTTTGGTGCAAAAACTTGAAATCCATGCATGTCTCTTTCTTTTTCATGAGAGCCATTCACGATGAAAATTCCCAAAGAAGTCTGAAAGGGAAGGAGACTGCCAACCCAAGCAGCCACTGGAAAAGTCGGGTTGCCAGACGGTACTTAAAGGCACACTAGTGAACCATGCAGCCCTCTGGGCACAAGGCAAAGTTGCCTGCCCTTGCTGTGCTGCCCGGCACAGCGTTGGGTCCCAGCCAGTGCAAGAAAACACAAGGAACAACAGGCATGCAGATCAGAGTAAGCTGGACGGTCTCTGTTTGTACAACACCAAATCATTTATTTAGAAAATCCTAAGGAATCTACCAAATTAGAACTACCAGTGACGTGTGCACTGAAAATGACATCATACTATCAATAAAGGAGACCTAAGTGACTGCAGGGACATTGCCATGCTTAGCAATGGGATGGCCTACTCTATTCAAACACACAAATCCCTTCAAAGTGACCTGTGGCTATATCACCACTGAGTGTAATTACACCAAGTATATATATATATATATATATATATATATATATATATATATATATATATATATATATTTAATTTATATGAAAATACCGAGCATTTGGGACTGGCATTGTGGTGATACTGGCTGGCACCCCACAAAGGTGCTGATTTGTGTCCCTGTTGCTTCATTGCTAAACCAGCTCTCTCGTAACAGCCTGGGCTGAACAGGGAGATGGTTTCATTGCCTGGGCTCCTGCACCCATGTGGAAAATCCAGAGGAAGCTCCTGCCTTCTGCTCTGGGCCTGGCTCAACCCCACCTGGGCAGTAAAATAGGTCACAGATGATTTCTCTCTCTCTCTGTCCCTCTCCTTTCAAATAAGTAAAACAAAGATGTGAATAAATAAATCTGTTTTAAAAAGAAAACACAGCAATTCTAGATATTTTATGACTATTTCGAATGGGCGACTTACTGTACCCAATTTCAAGACTTACAAAAAACTCTAGACTAACACAGCATTTGACTACTGTAAATACTGCTAGCATTGTATAGAGAACCCAAAAGTATGCCTATTTTACTTTCATAAACTCATAAAGTGGTCAATTAGAAAAAGGAATATCCATTTTAAAAAAATGGAATTTGAGCCTTATTTCACACCACACATAAAAATGTAATATAGATCGTATTCTTTCTATGGCTGGGAACAGACCTGGTTGGGGAGCTAAGAGGACACCCAAACTGGGTAGAGGTTCCCACCAAGGGGCGCGTGTGCTGGAATGGGGGTTGTGTTCTAACCAGGAAATAGTTGTAGTCTCCCTTGGCACTAGTGTAGACTGGGACTGGATGCACCAGGCCAGGCCAGACCCCAACACCGTCTGGTGTTCTGGAGGACCAGGGTAGATGTGGGACGGACTAGGCTAGGTCTCAACCCTCTACTGAGCCATATGTGAGCCGTATGTGGGTATGGACGAACTGTGGCTGGGCTGAAACATCCAACAGCAAGAACCATATTGGGTTTAAAGCCAGCCAAGAAAAGGTGAACTGAGTAGGGCTGGTTCATGGCCAAAATCTGGCCTTGAGAGGGGTTCTGATGGAGGAGCCTGGGCAACTCCTCTGGCAGGACACAGTCCCTGCAGGTAAGCGCAAGAAGCATGATAGGAAACAGCCCAGCATAGGCCATGGAAAGTTTCCCACTGGCATACATTTGGCATGGGTCAGGGGCAGACCAAGGTGAATCAGTACACATCATCACTGGCAAATCCAAACACCAGAACAGAGTGTGGGTCAGGCCAGGTTCGGTCGCGACAAAAACCAGTGCACAATATGGAATGCCAGGGTGAGGCTGCCCGTGCCAGATGTGACCGCAGCGCCCAACCAGCACATGTGAGAACCGGGGAGGGGCAGAGCTGGTAGGGGGATTAAGAGGGTGGTTCCCTTGCTGGACAGCTACTCCCACTGGAGAGCGTGGGCTGGGATGGGAGCAGACCAGAATAAGCAGGGCTACAACACCTGTGCGCCTCATGTGGACCAGATCAGGGAAAAGCCAGGCTGGGCTCTTTGTTCCTACTGGTGCAAGCATAAATTAGAGCGGGTGAGGGTTGTTTGGGCTTAGCCACAGCATCAGCTGGCAGAAGCTGGCACTGGGGGCTAATTCTGTCAAGTCAAACCACAGAACCACCTGAAGAGTGCATAATCTGGGAGTGAGAGAGACCTGGGAGGGAAATAGTGGGCTCTTCACTCTTGGGTTTTATACTCCTGCAGGAGGGCTCGAAAACTAGGACAGGGGCTGGGGTGGCTAGACAGAGAGGCACTCAACAACATCTGTGAGGGCTGGATAGTTGAGCTGGTTAGATGAAACTAAGCTTCAATACCCATTGACATGTACGAGAGCCAAATGGGATGTGCGACAGACTGGACTAGTCTGCCACACATACTGGAAAACCAGGGTAGGGGCCGGGCCTGGTGGGGGTTATTGTGGGTCACTCTGACTAGGCTGTAGCTCTCCCTGGTTTATGTGAGGGCCGAGTATGTGCTGGGCAGAACCAGGCTGGACTGCAACACCCATTGGTTCCAGTGGAAGTCGGGACTGAAAACAGAACCAACCCAGCAATTGCAACCACCAGCTGATCGTGGTGATGGACTGTGCCGAGCCCTGTGCTTGCTAGAATACACAAGAATCTGGTCTGGGAATACCTCAAAGTTTCTTTGGGGATTCCCCCCAATCGAAATGCTGGACTCAGAACCCTAACCAAGAAAAGACAGAAGACAGAACAAGTCAATCAACCTCCTCAGCTATATGCTGACTGCAAAATACTGGCAAATGGAGACTGTATGATGGACTATGTCAATCAGTGGATTCTTCAACAACCTCATCGTGCTTGAAGTGGAGAGATTGGCAGCAATTCATAACTGGTGAACTATCGAAACCACTTAAGCAAATATCTCACAGCATGCCCCACATCCGGGACCTGGGGTAGGTTGGAGACTGGGTGGGGCTTCTCCCTCAATATCTCCCTTTACCTCAGATACATGAAGGAAACAATATGGAAATAATAGTCTTACCCACTTCCCTATAGCCCTTGAACCTTTTTACCATAATTACCTATGTAAAGATTGTCAAAAATATAATAAAAAAATTTTTTTAAATACATGCTTTTAAGAAAAAAATGTAATATAGATCATACTCTTAAATATAAGTTAAAATTGGGCCCAGAGCAGCAGCCTAGTGGTTAAAGTCCTTGCCTTATTTCCATCAGGATTCCATATGGGCGCCAGTTCTAATCCCAGCTGCCCCGCTTCCCATCCAGTTCCCTGCTTGTGGCCTGGGAAAGCAGTCAAGGACAGCCCAAAGCTTTGGAACCCTGCACCTACGTGGGAGACCCCATAAGAGGCTCCTGGCTTCGGATCAGCTCAGTTTTGACCGTTGCAGCCACTTGAGGAGTGAATCAACAGACGGAAGATCTTCCTCTCTGTCTCTCTTTGTCTGTACATCGGACTTTCCAATAAAAATAAATAAATATTTAAAAATCTATAAAAGTGAAAAGGATAAAGTTTTTTAATATAAAGAAAACATAAAAGAATATCTGTTGGGTTTCGGGCAAACAGGGATTTCTAAACTTATATAAGGCAACAGCCGTGAGAGAAAATGATTGATAAAATACATGTTAAAATTTTTTAAAAACACATTGCCATTAAAACGCATTAAGAAACTGATCAGAAAACGCACAGATGAGGAGAAAGTATCTACAGAACGTATCCCTGACAAGGGACAGGCATCCAGGAATCAACTGCATTGAAGTCACAAGTTTCGTCTTTAAGAAACTGACAGTTTCCCAGATTATCCAGTTCCGTCTGCACTTAACCCCATAATAAAGACAACGCAAGGTTTAAATGGCCTGTTGCTTGAGATGATCGTGGATTCTATCAGGATCGGAAGAAACAAGACAACCAGTGAGAGCCTGTGTCACCCTCCACCCAGCTTTCCTCCCCCTGTCCCCTTGGGACACCAGCGCAGTCTCACCACCGGGATATGGACACTGCTTCTCCTTGTGCCCGTGTGTGTGCACCAGTGTTTCCCTGGATGCACTTGAACCACATGTGTAGTCAGTGTACGCAGCCCAGTGACACAGTTCCATCTGGGTTTGGTTTTCCACGACCACAAAGGAAGATGGCCTCTGGTGCTCTTTAGGTGGGAACATTCGGCATGAAGGGGTGTTGGGTTTTTTTGCTTGTTTCAGTTTTTTTTTCCTGCATCAGCTTACATGGTCATACAATCTTCCGCTTTTTCCTAACCAGTGTGACTTGGAAGCTCGATGTTATCTGTGGTTTTCCTTTATTCTCTAAAAAGGTGGCAGATTTTGAACGACAGCAAATGCCCCATTTCACTTGAGTGGAGATGTGTCTTTTGCTCCTCTGTTTCCACAGTTGTTGGTCTTGATTTTACTGATTTTTCCACCAAAGGATCAGCTTTCAATTTACCAACTTTTTTCCCTTTGCGGTTTCCTTGTTTTCATTCATTTCTGATGTTTATGTCCTTTCTTGTTTTGAGTTTATTTTACCTTATCTTTTTTTTTCTAAATTCTTAAGTGAGAAACTTAAATTTGGGACTGGCATTGTGGCACATCAGGTTGAGTTACTGCCTCTAACACCAGCATCCCATGTGAGCACCAGTTCGAGTTTCAGCTGCCTGCTAAGGCACTTGGGAAAGGAGCAGGGAATGGCCCAAGTACTTAGGCCCCTGACACCCAAGTGGAGGACTCAGGATGGAGTGCCAGGCTCTTGGCTTCAGCCTGGCCCAGCCCTGACTGCTACAGCCATTTGGGGAGGGAACCAGACAATGAAAGATCGAAGTCCTACCCTCTCTTAATATTTTTAAGGCAAAGTTAACAAATACGTATTTTTTAAAAACGTACATTTTTTTTCAGGCAGAGTGACAGAGAGGGTAAGACAGGGAGGAAGGAGGTATGGAAAGGGGGAAAAAAGAGAGAATAAGAATGAATGATCATCTGTCTACTGGTCTACTCCCCAAATGTTCACAACAGTCAGAGATAGGTCCATGCTGAAGCCAGGAGGCCGGAACTCCATCAGGATTATCCCATGTGGCTGGCAGGGACCTAAGGACTTGGTTCACCTTCCAACACCTTCTCGTGTGCCTTAGTAGGAAGCTGGATTAGAAGTGGAACAGCCAGGACCAATGTTGATATTGGATGCCAATTTCTACACGTAGGCTTAACTTGCTGTTCTACACTCATGCCCACCGGAGAAACTTACATCGTTGACACCTGTTGGCATTCTGCAAGCTTGAGGTGCTGGATTCCCCCTCAACATGGGATTCGCCATAAAACATCATCGATGTGCCCTCATTCAGTGCTGTATGCCTGTGAGTTAACACACACTGAACCTTCCTGTTCAAAGTGTGTGGCTGAATTTACTAGTGTTTGGAGATGGTCCTCTTGTCTTTTGCAATTGATTTATTTTGATCCCATCATGATTGAAGAACACAGTATGTAAAATTTCACCTTTTGAAATGTGTTCAGATTTATGTTACTTTAAAAAAAAAATTGTGTTTTGGGGCCAATGAATAGACATAGACAGTTAAACGACCACTTGCAATGCCAGTATCCCCTGTGGGCACTGGTTTATGTCCTGGTTGTGCCACTTCTGTTTTTTTAATAAATTCATTTTAGTTTTGATAGTTTACATAGTTTAAAAGTTTACATTGGGCCTGGCGGCGTAGCCTAGTGGCTAAAGTCCTCGCCTTGAAAGCCCCGGGATCCCATATGGGCGCCGGATCTAATCCCAGCAGCTCCACTTCCCATCCAGCTCCCTGCTTGTGGCCTGGGAAAGCAGTCGAGGACGGCCCAATGCATTGGGACACTGCACCCGTGTGGGAGACCTGGAAGAGGTTCCTGGTTCCCAGCTTCGGATCAGCGCGCATTGGCCCGTTGCGGCTCACTTGGGGAGTGAATCATCGGACGGAAGATCTTCCTCTCTGTCTCTCCTCCTCTGTGTATATCTGGCTGTAATAAAATGAATAAATCTTTAAAAAAAATAAAATAAAAGTTTACATAGTTTACATGCATGCCTAAGTAGACTACCAATTAGGGTGGGGAGGAGCGAGGGATGAGACAACTGCCTCCAATCTCCTCCCCTCTCCCTGTATCTGGAAAAATTGGAGAGAAAGGAGAGGGTTGTTCCTAGCAGCCCAGCCGCATCAGGACCCAGGGATAGTGGACGGCCACCTCAGGTCATCCCAGGGTCCCTGATGTGGAGCATGCTCCGAGGATTTTGCTTAAGTGGTTTTGAGATTTTGTTGATTTAATCACTCCAAGGTTGAGGAAATCCTTCCAAAGTCCATTGGCTGACATAGTCCACCTGAGTCTCAATTCACCCAGATACTCAATGTCAAAGCTTGGGTGGGAGAGTTGTCCAATTCGTTCTGCCCTCCATGGTACTAGAGGTCCTCTGCAGGACTCAATGGACTGCCTGTAGCGTCCCTGATGTGCATTTGGGCATACCGTCCACTGCACGGGCTTCCACAACTAAGGAGACCAACTGCTGACACATGCACTCCATGGTCAGACCACAGATCCTGCCATTCTCCCCATATCTGAAGTTCCAAGTCCAGTGAGCCAGTTGCAGAGTCCCCCCAAAAACACCTCACTAGTGGTGACCCCAACCTGACTCCTCTGTGTGCCAGCCAGTGCAGGGTCAGCCTGTGCATACTGGTGGTTATAGTTGCTAGGTGAGTTCCGTCCCAGCCACATTCAAATGCAAACCAATGAATTCCATGGCCCAGCCTAACCCTGCCCACCACACATTCAGCCTTCACACACTAGTGGAACTGCAGCCTAATAGAAGCGACCCTCACTAATCCCCACCAGGCCTGCCACCAGCCCCAGCTCCTGAACAGGCCAGTATATGCAACACACTGGTACAGTCTGTGCATCCCATTCAACTCTTGTACACAGCGATGGGTGTTGGAGCCTAGCTCAGCACAACTACCCCACTATCCAACTCACACTCATACCAGCAGGTGCCACTGCATGTCTAATCAGGCCTGCCCACAAACTCGGCTTCCATTCTCGCTGATAGGAGTTGCAGCCCATCAGGGACTGCCCACAATTTCTCTACTAGGCCATCTCTATGTCCCAGATCTTGCACTTTCTAGGTGGTTCTGCAATCTAGCCTGACAGGACTTGCCCCCAGTCCCAGCACCTGCTAGCTGATGCTGCAGCAAAACCCAACCAGCCTGCACTTACTCTGGCTCATGCATGTAGCAGTGTATATGGTCACTTAGGCCAATCTGGCTCTCTCCCTGAACCAGCTCACAGGTCAATGGGCTTCGGAGCTCAGCCCAGCCTGATCTGCTTCCAGTTCCCGTTCTCAAGTTTATCAGCTAGAGCAGTGGTCCAGCAGGGGAGACCACGCTGTCCCCCTACCTGGCTCACACCCCTCCCCTTAGGTCTTAGGTGTGCTAGTGGATGATGTGATACAGTCTGGCATGACCCACCTCACCTCAATATTTACTGGCAGGTGCTGCAGCCTGGCTAGGGCTGGTCTGCCTCCCATCCCAGCACCTAGGTAGGTGCTACAGCCTAGCCTAGCCCAGCCCAGTCAGTCTCGTCCCATCCTGGTTCTAATGTGAACTGGCTGGTGTTGTGTCCTAACACGGCCTGTCCTGCACCCTGCCCTGGTTCTCACATCTGCCAATGGGTACTATGAACTGGCCAAGCTTGACCCACCCCCAGACCTGACCCACACATTATGTAACCTGGCCTGGTCTGGGCTGCTCCACGCCTTGACTTCTACGCTCACCTCCAGGGACTGTGTCCTGACAAAAGAGTTTCCCAAACTCCTCTATCAGGTCACCTCCCAGTTGCAGATTTTGTGCACACTGGTGGGTTTTGACCCAGCCTGACTTGGCCTACCTACTGTCCTCACAGTTACAGTGGCCTTGCCTGATCAGCTCACCCATTCTGGCTTTTATTGTTGGATGCTACAGTCCAGCCATACCTGGCCCACCCCTAGATACAGTTCTTGTATGTTTCAGCAGGTGCCAAGACCTAGCCCAGCCTGCCCTACACCCACCCTGGCTCTCATGAACACCACTGGGTGCTGGAGCCTAGCCCAGTCTGGCACACCCCAGACCCAGTCCACACACACACACGTGCCAAGGGATACTGTAGCCATGTCCAGCCCACTCTGTCACCCCCATTCCAGCTCTCACGCTCACTAGTGGAAACCATAGCCTAGCTGAGGCATCCCCTTAGCTCCCCAACCAGACTCACTCCTAGCTACAGATCTTGCACAAGATGGTAGTTGCTCCGACACAGCCTGGCACAGTCTATCCCCCATACTGGCCTTTGCCATCAATGCTCTAGCCTGACCTGGCCCAGCGCACTCCCAGTTCCAACTTTTGCTAGTGGGTGCTGCAGCCTAGCTTTGCCCAGCCTGCCCTCTACCCTGGCTTTCATGCAAACCGGTAGATATGCTAGCCTAGCATCTGATAGTCCAGCATGGCCCTCACCCCATCCTGGCTCCTGAGCATGCCAGTGTGTTATGGTTTGGCCTGGCCTTGCCCATTCCACCAACTCCGCCTCCAGAGTCAACCTACACACCTTGCCAACAAGTTAGAGTTGCCTTCGTTCAGTACTTCCTTCTCCATGCATTGCAGACCGAGTTAATTATAATTGTGGCATCAACCATGAAATCTGATTTCAGAAACTCATGAATGGATTCTTTTTTAAAGCTGTGTTTTATTATTTTTTATTGTAAAGGCAGATACACAGAAAGAAGAGATATGTAAAGATCTTTCAACTGGTGGTTCATTCCTCAGGTGGCCACAATTGTTGGAGCTGAGCGGCTCTGAAGCCAGGAGCCAGGAACCTCTTCCAGATTTCCCACGTGGGTACAGGGTCCCAAGGCTTTGGGCCGTCCTTGACTGCTTTCCCAGGCCACAAGCAGGGAGCTGGAAGGGAAGTGGAGCAGCCAGGATACGACCGGTGCCCATATGGGATTCCAGCAGATACAAGGCGAGAATTTTAGCCACTAAGCCATCATTCCGGGCCCACAAGTGGACTCTTACTATCGCCCTTATCTTGAGCCTTGCACGTGTGCCACATGGAGTACCAGCCCTTCGGTAGCAATCATTCTCTTTCCGTGCAGGGGGTCACTGTAGCATTTGCTAAAGCCTCCTGTACACATTCTGTCTGCCTCCATATGACATCTTTATTTTCTCTTTCATCCCCGAGGGACAGTTCTGTCTGATACAGAATTCACACGTCTTTTGGTGCTTGAAACATATCCTGTCACTTCTTTCTGGACTGCATGGTCTCGGGGGAGAAGTGCTGTCCTTTAAATTTGTGTCCTGCTAAAACTATTCATTCGCCTTTTCGGCACCTCTATGGGCATTCAGGATGTGCGTCACTCAGTCTTCAGTTTTCCGGAGTTTCATCACGATGACGTGTCTTGAGTGCATCTCCTGGGGTTTATTCTACTTGGTGTTTGCTTTGGCATTTTAACTCTGCCAACCGTCTTTCGTCAGATTTGGGGATGTTATCAGCCTTTCTTTCTAGGGATTTTTGTTTGTTTCTTTTTGGTCTCACTCTCCTCTCCCTCTTGGCCTCGGATGGTACAGAGCTTAGGTGTTCTGTTATTGTTCCACACATCCCCGGGTGTTTTTGTTTGCTGTTTGTTTTTTAATCTACTGTCTGTGTGTCGTTTAGAGTGGCTAAATTCTGGTGATCTGTTGTCAAGCTCACTGACTCCACTTTCTGACAGCTCCACTCTAGTGTGAGCCTACCCCGTGAACTTCATTTCTCTGATTTTTTTCATTTCCATAATTTCAATTTCTAAAAGCAAAAAGAAAACTGAATTGGCTGCAATACACTATATTTTGTTTGTTTCACAGTAATTCATAACTTTCTGATGAAGGATTTTTAGGATTGCTGATTTAAAAACCCTCGTCAAGGGGATGGTGCTGTAGTGTCGTGGGTAATCTGCGATGCCAGCATCTCATGTGGGCTCCAGCTTGAGTCCTGGCTGCCCCACTTCCGATCCTGCTTCCTGCTAATATGCCAGGGAAAGCAGTGCGAGCCCAAGTGCTTGGGTCCCTGCCCCCCATGTGGGAGACCCATATGGAGTTCTGAGCTCCTCGCTTCACCCTGACCCAGCCTGGGTTGTTGCAGCGATTTGGTGGAGTGAACCAGTTGGTGGAAACTCTCTCTCTTCTCTATGTAACTCTATCTTTCAAAGAGAATAAATAGATCATTTTATAAAAAAAGATTGTATTGCCATATATATACGTAATGAAATATATATATCTTCAGTGCATGATTGTATGACGTTTGGCAAATGTGTACACTTGCATGAGGTAAACACCCATCGACATGTAAAACAGCACTGTCAACCCACATTCATGTCAGTGTTAATAAGACCAGCTGAGCAGGTAAGCTTTCCTGTCCTGTCTGGAGACGCAGAGGGTGCCGTGACCTCCCACTCCCTATGCTCTGCCAGCGTCAGCAGGGTCAGCCACGCAAGGGCCTCCGTCCCCAACCACATCCACTCATAACAAGATGCAGAGGGAAGGCAGCAGGCCAGTGTGAGCCCACATGAGCTTCACTCCTCTCTCCCAGGGCCAGTGAGCCAGCTGCAGCCCCCTCTGCTATCCAGCATCAAGGAGACTCAGCTGTGCATGTGGCTGTGGCCCAGTGTGGATTTGACCCCTGGCCTCCACCTGGAGGAATGAGGCTGTGAAAGGCCAGCCAGAGTTCCTCAATTGCCTCCTCCTCCGCCCTAAGAGGAAGGTCAGCAGGAAGCTGAGCCTGTCTACCTTGCAGCAAAACAGTGAGCTGAGACCAGCAGCTCCCACTGGTCCCCCCGCCCTGGTGGTGACTAGGAGGGGCAAGGGAGGAGCTCAGTACCCACCCCATCTCCCCACACACCTCCCCGCTTCCTGGCACCCACCCACCCACACATATACACACACAAAGCTAGGGAGCAGGGCTTCACTCCTTCTGGAGGGTAGTGTAGGCACAGGCCTGACCCATGCCTGTTGCAAGGGACCTTACACAGCACTCAGCATTCCCTAGGGTAAAGCCGAATGCCGAGTGAAAACCTCAAGTCACTGCTCCCAGAGGATGCTCCAAAAGCAGCAGCTTAACGTGCTGTGCCACCACGCTGGCCCCTGCACATACATGATCTTAAAGGGACACAGTGAATTGTAGGCAAATGGTGGCCTCTAGGTAACTGACATACACTACTGAAGGACTTAACGGGCAGTGTCCTCATGACTTACGGGCACTGTGCTGTGAAATGCATCAGAAAAATGAGCTGATGGAGTACAACAGCCGAATGAAGAGATGTGAAGGTAAGATAACCCATTGGGAAGAAAATCCAGGAGGTGGGTTTCCAGGGACTCAGTCCCAGATTGCTTGTGTTTGAAAATTTTGGCAGCAGAACGTTGAGGGGAGGAGGGGGAGGAAGTCTTGGCTGTTAGGCAGAGACAACACAAGACAGGAGTGGAGGGGAGATCAGATCACAGACCGTAACTAGGGGAATTCGAGGGAAAAGCATCCATGGCTTTAAGACAACCCCCAAAGCAACAAAGAAGGGAGGACATTTGGGAAGGTGAATCTGCGCAACGGTGCTTGGCAGGAAGTATGTATGTCTACCAGGGCTGGATGAAACGGAAGTGAAGCCCAACGGAAGGAGAGAAATCAAGGCTGGTGCTCAGGCTCCTGGGAGCCAGGACCCATTTTGTGAGCCAAGGGAGACTGATGCAGTGAGGGAGTCCAATACCATTTGGGGCTTCGTAGACCCAAGATGCCTTGGACATCCCTGCGTGGGTACTCAGGCAACTATGATGGGAGTGCTAGGAAGAGGTGTCACCAAGACCCAGCAGATAAGAGAGTGGCTAGCTCTCCCAGGACAAGTACAGAAATGATGATAATAATGCTAATAAAATACAGTACAAAGTGTAAAGAAATCTGACATTCAGAAGACTCAAAGGATGTTATAAGGGAAGAACACTGTTTCAAGTGCACATAGCTGAAAGGCGATCAACAGTGGAGACTGGGAGAATGCGAAAAGTGACCTTTAGCCATTGTGGCTACTTGGAGAGTGAACCCTGGACGGAAGATCTTTACGTCTATTTCTCCTTCTCCCTGTAAATCTGCTTTTCCAATAAAAATAAATAAATCTTGGAGCTCGGCAACGTGGCCTAGTGGCTAAGGTCTTCGCCTTGATCCCATATGGCCGCTGGTTCTAATTCCAGCAGCTCCACTTCCTCTCTATCTTTCCTCTCAGTATATCTGACTTTGTAAGAAAAATAAAATAAATCTTTAAAAAAAAGAGAGAGAGCCAACCTTTTAAAAATAAATAAATAAATAAATAAATAAATAAATAAATCTTTAAGAAATCAATAAAATAGATGTATTACTCCTATTTATCAGAAAGGTAAAGTGACAGCTTTCTTTCCCAGTTGCTCACAACAGCCGTGACTGGTCGACTGAAGCCGAGAGCAGAGAACTTAGCTTCAGTCTCTGACTGCAGGGACCCCGGGTCTGCCTCAGCACAGCTGCTTCCCAGGGTATACGTGAGCAGGAAGTTTAACTGGAAGTGGGGGAAAAAAAGAATTGAATCCAGGCGTTCCCACGTGGGCTACAGGCATCCCAATCAGTGGGTTAATCCACTGCATCGCTCTTTGGTATGAAACCCGATGTTATGAATTAGGGTTAGTGTGTTATACAACCAGGCTTCAGCAGAGAGCGACTCAAGTAGATGTGAGAAGTATACACAATCACTGGGTGGACCAATCAAGAAAATGAAAGGTCAGTGCCAGGGAAACTTCAAGTGCAACAAGTCAAAATGTTACAGAATCCTACTCAATGCCTTTGAATTCTGCTCCAACTCCTTTGAACAGACAAAATGAGTAATTTCACAGCAAAACGCATTGACCCCAGGAGAAATAAGTCTAGACAACTGACAGCCAACACTACCAGGCAGAGCCAGCATCACTGGGTGGGGCCAGCACCACTAGGCAGAGCCAGCATCACTGGGAAGGGCCAGCACCACTGGGCGGGGTCAGCACCACTGGGCAGAGCCAGCATCACTGGGCAGAGCCAGCACCACTGGGCGGGGGCCAGCATCACTGTGCAGGGGCCAGCGTCACTGGGTGGGGCCAGCACCACTAGGCAGAGTCAGCATCACTAGGCAGGGCCAGCACCACTGGGTGGGGTCAGCGTCACTGGGCAGAGCCAGCATCACTGGGCAGGAGCCAACACCACTGGGCAGAGCCAGCATCACTGGGCAGGGGCCAGCGTCACTGGGTGGGGCCAGCGTCACTGGGTGGGGCCAGCACCACTGGGTGGGGTCAGCACCACTGGGCAGAGCCAGCACCACTGGGCAGGGGCCAGTGTCACTGGGTGGGGCCAGCACCACTGGGCAGGGGCCAGCGTCACTGGGCAGGGGCCAGCACCACTGGGCAGAACCAGCATCACTGGGCAGGGGCCAGTGTCACTGGGTGGGGCCAGCACCACTAGGCAGAGCCAGCATCACTGGGCAGAGCCAGCACCACTGGGCAGAGCCAGCATCACTGGGCAGGGGCCAGTGTCACTGGGTGGGGCCAGCATCACTGGGTGGGGCCAGCACCACTGGGCAAAGCCAGCACCACTGGGCGGGGCCAGCATCACTGGGCAGAGCCAGCATCACTGGGCAGAGCTAGCACCACTGGGCAGGGCCAGCATCACTGCACTGTGGAGGAAGCCACATCATGGACTGCTGGCATCCAGGATCAGCACACCAACTCTAGCCCTGGCTGCTCTGCTTCCAATCAAGCTCCCTGCTGACGTGTTTGGGAAAGGACCCAAAACTGACTGAAGAACTCGGGCCTCAGCCACTCTTGTGGGAGACCAGCTGGGAGTTTCAAGCACCTGGATTTGGCCCTGGTCTAGCCATGGCTATTGTGATCATCTGAGGGAGTGACTCACTGAATGAAAAGACCAATCTCTCTCCCTACCTCCCTCTCCCCTCCCTTTCCATTTCTCCCTCTTCCCTTCCATGTCCCTATCTGTCTGTCACTCTGCCTTTTAAACACATACACACATAGACATGAGTCTTGAACACCGCAGTTGCTCTCCACACCGTTCAGCAGTGCTGCATGTGTGTAGCGACAGTCCCCCCAGCATGGGAACCCCATCTGGAGTGCACACCATAGCACGAGCTAAGCAAGTTCCAACTCATCATCTTTTGGTACTCACTCCTTCACTTACCATTTGGGGAGTGAACCAATGGATGGAGCATAGACCCTCTCCATCTGTTAGCTTCAGCATAAAGGAGAGCCACTGGACTCAGCAGCCACAGCAAGACAGAAACTGCTCTGTGATGACACCACAGTGTCGCCCTCGGGATGCCGTCGCCATGGGAGTCCCTGCTCAGCCACTTCTGTTAGTGCCGCCTGCTTCCTCCCAGCTCTCCTGTGCATCTCACCCTAGGCTCTCAGCCAGCCAGTGAACAAGCTCTCCTGGGACACTGTACTCGCGACACACACACACACACACAGAACTATTGCTTTGCTGCGAGGAAGTTCTGGTCAAAGCTCTCTCCTCTCTTTCCCTTGTCAGCATCCCTAATTCTGGGTTTCCAAGATGGGAGAGGGCAGGAGAAATTGGTGAGAAACAGAGTGAGGTCAGACACAAATAAAACCAGCCTCCCTGTGCGGGGCTGCACCGTGCTTTAGGGGCCAAGGCCCTGAGCAGAAGTGACCTCGCTGGGCCCAGCTGAGCCCCCTGTTTTCCTCCCCTGCCATGTAAAGCCCTAAACTAACAGGGGCACAAGGCACCCATTCCTGCCCTGGAGTCTGTGAGGCAGGCCCATGCTGCTTGGTAACAAACAGGTTCAGGGTATGGGAGGGGTTGGGGAGGTGAGTGGCTCAGCAAACTTCTTTTTTTTTTTTTTTAATAATCTATTTTATTGTGTTGTTGTTGACAATCTTTTCATAGTTAATTACAGTTAAAGAAAGAAAAAGAAAAAAAAAAGGTTCAGGGGGATAGGGAAGTGGGCAATACTATTATGTCCATATTGTTTCCATCTTGTATCTGAGGTAAAGGAGGATATTGAGGGAGAAGCCCCACCCGGTTTCCCGCCCACCCCGAGTCCCGGATGTGGGGCATGCTCTGAGATATGTGCTCGAGTGGTGTTAATAGTTCTCCAGTTATGAATCACTGCCAGTTTGCTCAGCAAACTTCTAAAGGCACAAAATAAGCCAGGCCCTGCACCCTGGGAGCCACACCATAGCACCTGCAAGAGGCTCCCAGTCAAACGGAAGCAAAGGAACTCAAGCACATGGAGGTGGCGTGCCTGTTCCAGAGGGTCATCTGCGGAGTTGTCTCATTCTCTCCTTGTCCAGGGTTTCTCACAACTGAACACCAGCCCCCTCTGTACAAACCCTGCCATCTTCATGCCAATAGGCACGGCCAGTTGTTGTTGGCTTTGGCAAGACTGCAGTCTATGCTTTGAAGGAATGGGGCTGGGGGCAAGGGGGGAAGAAAAGCGGCCAAGTAGATTCCACCAGAGAACACGATTTTCATAAGCCAAGGTATTTCAAAGCAAAACCTCTGCAATGAACCTGCCTGTTCGCACACATGGCTTCCATGAATAGCTGGCTGTAACTGCTGCCCTACACACAGCCCCCCACCCCCACCTTCACCCGGCATGGCATTGCAAACTTGGCTTCATAGAATGCCTCATTGTAATCCAGGATCATTGTCTGGCATTAATTTCTATGACAAGGGACCCAAAACACAGGGTGCTGAGAGTTAACAAAACACAAGTTAGGGAAGCAGCCACGACTTGGCACCGAGTGTGACAAGTGGCAAGAAAAGCCAACTCGGGATCCGCGGTGCTGTGGGTTTCCTATGAGCAACCTTTTCTCTCGCAAACAGTGTCATATTCTTTTCAAGCACATTTAGGACGCGGCTCAAGCTGTGTTTTATGTTGTGTTATAATAAACACAGTCAGTTTACTGTAACAAAGACGTAGGAGCGGTGATGGCGGTTGAAAGCCACGGTCCAACAGCATAAGCTGGGTGGGGGGGTGGGGTGGGTGGATGGGTGGGTGGGGAGGCAATGGGTAAAATAAAAGACCAGCCGTCTGCAGAGTTCTCTTAAAACAAGAGGGGGTGAAAAAAAAAAAAAGGGCAGTGTTTCCTTATGGGGACTAACACAGAATGCCAAACTATCTCACTGGGCTCTTTTTCTGCTGTCACTCGGGGTGATGTGTAACTAAAAATAGCAAACACTTCCACTTACTGGGCCCTCCTCTCTAGCTAAAGGGAGGGGGTGGAGAGGCGGGAAACAGAGCATAATAAAATGCAAAACTTTGGAACCCTGTTTTAAGTGGTAGCACTATTTCTTATGGAAAACTCCATATAAGTTTTTATCAATGTATTGTCAGCACAGCTCTTCAAAATGAGCCTTTGGAAACATCTGCAAATTAGGCACGCCCTTAAAAACATTCGATCAAGTTGAAGGAGAGAGCTCACGCTCAAATCGTCTTACCATTTCTTGAACCAATGCCTTTTCGCAGTCGAGCTCATATTTTAATCTCGCTCTGCCATCAATTAGCTGAAACAGAAGAATATGACATGGTGGTTAAAGAACTGCAGAAAGCCTTCTTCCACAGAATTCAGTGGGACTTCCACACGGATCACAATATGAACACAGGACTCAGTGAATTCTTGGAGTTCCCACATTAGAATAATACAGACCCAGAAAATGCTAATGTATTAAGCCTCCTCAGCTCCCCACCACCCTGAAATGTGATAATAACATACAAAGAGATTAATCCTACTCCTCCCATGCTTTCTTCTCTCTCTCTCTCTCTCTTCAATGATTTATCTTATTCGTATCTGAAAGGCTGGGTTACAGAGAAGACAGTCGCAGAGAGCTCCATCGGGTGGTTCACTCCCCAGAGAGCCGCAATGTCTAGAGCTGAGCTGAGCTGATCTGTTCCAAGGCTGGGAGGCTGGAACTTCTTCCAATTCTCCCATGTGGATGCAGGGGCCCAGGAACTTGAGCCATCCTCCACTGCTTTCCAGGCCATAAGCAAGGAACTGAAGGGGAAGTGGAGCAACTGGGACAAAAGGTGGTGCCCCTGTGGGACCCTGGCCCTGCAGGAGGAAGCTCAGCCTACTCTACCACAGTGCAGTACTAATTTGTTCTCTTCATTTAGGTTTCCATGTACACAAGTGGATGCTCACAAAGTTCCTGGGAAAAATGGAGATGATGGGAAAAAAAGAAATCTATGCACAGACTTCAAAAATCTCTTTACCCCAGAAATACTCTCATTTTGAAATCCTATTATCCCCAAACTCTTGGAAGCACCCTGGGATGAAACCATTTTTCTACTGACAACAGCCATCAGTGGTTACCGGCAGCAGGGTGGCTGTGTCCACATGCCTAGCTGTTGACATGTCACAGTCCCTTGGTTCTGACCTCCCTCCAGTTCAAGTGCTAGACATTAGCTTACGAGCTTTCCCAGGGTCACTGTCCTAGTGGTTGCAGGACTGTTAATGGTCTGCCCGAGGAACCTCTGAACTGGTCTCTCTGGCTCTGGGTTTTCTAGCCTTTCCCAGAAAAGTCTGATCCTGCCACAGTATTCAGAGCGCCTCAAAGTACCCCGAAGGTACTGGAAATTCCTGGCCATGCACAGTAATACTCCAATGGGGCCTTGCCCTCGCCAGGACCCAATCTCAGTTGCCCATCTTACTGGGGCTGACCACACATCCTTCCCTTCCTCCACACTCAGCACTGCCTCCCCAATGCCCACCCTAGCCCTTTGTGGCTAACTCCAGGCCTGCTCTGGCAGACAGCTCAGCCGTCCATGATTTTGGGTCCCAACCACACTGGACTCAGCTCTTCCGCCCACTGCACACTGTGCATTCCCTGTGCCCTGATGCAGTCAGTCATCTGTCCTCCCCATGGGGAGGGGGTACACTGTGTGACAGACACAGATGCAGCTGTCATTAGGTAACCGGAATCAAAATGCTTGAGTTATAGAATCCCAGAGAAGAGGACTGAACCCCAAGTTCAGTCCCGCTGTGAACATGTTTGTGGGGTTGGGGGGACATGGAATCCATGTTGAATTGCCCCCCTTCCCAGGATCCTGCTTGCCCCTCCCCAACACTCCCAGCCCTGCACTACAACTTAACCTCACTAGGCAGCCAGGGAATCTTTCTCTAAGATGCTCGCTGCCATCCTCGGCTGCCCCTGCTCACAAACGGTCCCACAGCTGTATCGCACACTGCATACACTCCCCATTCTCACTCACCCAGGGGGACAAAAAGAAAACACAACTGGGGTGGGCCTCTCCAGGGAGACTGTGTGAGAAGGACCTCTCTAGAAACTTCCAGATGAAACCAGGCATCTCTTCCCCATGTACATACTCCATTACACTTCCCATCACGTCACTTTCTGGCGTGAGAGGGGAAAGCGGTGGGTGGGTCATCAGATGCCCACAGTATCCTGAGCTGAGACAGACTGAAGCTAGGAGCCAGCAACTCCATCCAGGTCTCCCCATACTTGGGTGGGGGGGTTGCGAGCCCATAGCCAAGGTCACCTCTGTGGAGTGCAAGGCAGATAAAGAAAGGTGAAAGGAAGACAGATGGACATTGAAACAAACTACCAAGCGTATTAGAGGCATGCTGATTTTTCTGGATTATAGTTGCACAGAAACATCTGAGTCATATATACATATATATAATTTTAAACGTTATAATAACCTTTTCAAGGCAAAACAATGAGAATACCTTCTTAATGTTGTATTTTAACACCAACACATGCAAAAGAAATGCTATCATTCAATGTGTAGTCAGTACTAGGAATGCCGGTGATGGACACTGGGGTGTGGTGGGTTAGGCTGCCACTTCGGATGCCAACAGCCTATATCAGAGTGACTGGTGTGTGCATGTCCTGCTACTCTGCACTCCCCATCCAACTTCCTGCTAAAGTGCCTAGGAGGGGCTGATGCTGTGGCATAGTGTGTGAAGCCGCTGCCTGTGGGCATCCCATATGGTGCCAGTTCAAATCCCGGAAGCTCCATTTCCAATACGGCTTCCTGCTTGTGCGTCTTGGAGGCAGCATATCATGATGGCCAAAGTTGCGCAATCACTGTCATCCACATGGGAGACCTGGGCGGAAGTCCCATCTCTGGACTTTAGCCTGGCCTAACCCCAGCTATTGAGGGCATGAGGGCTGGAAATCCATTCCCTTCTGCCCCTGTCTTTGTCTCTCTCTCTCTCTCTCTCTCTCTCTCTCTCTCTCTCATTCTCTGCCTTTCAAATAAATGACAAATCTTACCAACTATTAAAAACTATCAGTAATCTTTCACATTTTTTTTTCAATTTGGAAGCTAAATTTTCACCAGAAACAGTTAATCTGCTCTTTCAATCTCATGACACTTACCAGTGAGAGACCAGACTCACACACTTGTTATTGAAAATACACGCCAAGGTTTTCCAACAACAAGGAGAGGTATAAGTGTGAAAATTAAAAAGCTCAGCAGGTACACAGTTTCTTTCTGAGTCCATCCCAAGGACTCAGCTGCCACTTGTGGTCAGGGGCTTGGCGCTGGGCAGTGGGGACACTGCAAGGGGAGGCTGCCCTCTGTACCCTCGGCTGGTCTCGCAGCTGACCTAAGGGCAGATGGCCCCACGGCAGACAGCGGCGTTTCTGTTCGGATCCCTTACTGCGCTCCTCACCAACACAGCAGCATGGCTGTGACTTGGCTCTGCCAGCCAGCGTTACCATAGACCAACAGAGTTCTAGAAATGCTTCAAATCCGGGGGCTAGTGATCTGGGCATTCCTTTCCAGCCTCTGAGGATGATGGAAGGAAGGTGGCACTCACACCTGTGCTCACGGGCCACAATGGTGCCTTTGCGGCAGATGCTGAGCCCACTTGCAATTCCGACCAGGTGTGGCAGGGCGACTGACATGGCTTTCAGATCTCTCTCTCTTTCATCCCTCTCTTTTGCTTTCTCTCTCCCGGCTGCTCAGCCAGCTCTGGCTGGGCTAGGGATGGAGGCCCATAGGCACCAGGGGTCCCTTGAACAGTGGCTCCTGTGTCTGAGGAATTTGGCTTTTAACCTAGTCCAATTAGCTCAAAAAGCCAATATTCGAGAAAGGTATGGGAAGAGGCTTGGGATCATGTGGGAAGACTTGGGATGGGACTCTGCCTTCTCTATAATGCTGATGAACTCTCATCCTACTAACCACTCAAAGGGTTAGTACAAGCACAGGTGCAGCTCTGGGGGATGTCTGGCCTATAGGAGCTGATGCTCCAAGGGACAAATACGAACCCTAACAGCAGGGGACCAGTGCCAGGCCCAGACAACACAGTGCAGGGCACAGCAGCACCAGAAGGCTGCCTGTTCATGAAATGGAAAGAATTCCCTGCTGTCTTGGGGTTACTGCTGTGGGGCAGCATCTTAATCCCCCATTCTGTGGTGCCAGGATACTACATGACATGATCCTATACGGCGCCAGGTTCATGTCCCGGAAGCTCCACTTCCCATCCAGCTCCCTGCTTGAGGCCTAGGAAAGCAGCAGAGGATGGCTCAAGTCCTTGGGCCCATGCACCCACATGGGAGACCCAAAAGAAGCTCCTGGCTCCCGGCTTTGGACAGGTTCCGCTCCAGCCATTGCAGCCATTTAGGGAGGGAACCAGTGGAGAGAAGATCTTCATCTCTCCTTCTGTCTACAAATCTCCTTTTCCAATAACAACAAATTTTCAAAATGAATAAATAAATACTTTTTTAAAAACACCTAATTCTCCACTGTCAGTGAGAGCGTTAGCAGGTAAGAACCCGATTCTGGCATATTCAGAGGAACGCGGATGTCAACCAGCATGGGCGCTGATGGCCGGACCGCTCTCTTTGCACTACAGAATCTTCACACGACCACAAGCACATCCGGGGACCCCCTTGCATGGTGGAACTTCCGGTTTCACAGGCACAACAGAGCAGATGTTCAGGTATGCCGACTGGGGCAAGACCCTTGGACCGGGGAGCCACACCAATGGGATCCTTGCTTACTACCAGCCACTGTCCCCAAAGGACTAGGGCAAATCAGCTCTCCAGGTCAGCCTCTCTCCTTGTCTCGGGCGCTCGGCCGGCCGGCCGCTCATCTTCCCATCCGAGAGAGTCATTTATCAACGTAGAGACGCTACAGTACCTTTTGAATGGTTTTCTGATCCTTTTCTGAGTTCTCTTTCAGACTTAGATATTCAGCTTCTGCAAACAAAAGCAGGAAGGGGCCAACCATGAAATTACATGCGTATGGCCCTACATTCAAGGCTGCCTGCTCCGGGCTGGGCAGCACAGCCCCCTGGCAGGCCTGGTGGACATCAAGCCCTAGCAAGACTGCGACCTTCACCACCGCCCTTGACATTCACAGCCTTCCTCCCGCTGTTCAGACGGCTGGTCGGAGAGGGAATGAAGAAGTAAGTTCAAGAGCCAAGTGTGGCGGAGGGCTTGTCCTGGTGACTAACCATGGATGCTTTCTGTTCTTAAGCCACATGGCCGATTTGAGTAGTTAGCAGGTGGCACTTTATGACTTAATAAGGACTACCACAATCTGAGAAAAATTAAAAAAAAAATTATGGCTGTGCTGTCTGGGAACCATATTGGCACGGTGTGATTTTTCACATTCCTAAGGTTTTTCAGATTAAAGGCAACACTGTGTAATTAACACAAAGACGAGAGGTGACAGAGAGTAACCTGACTGGTGATTTCATGCCAACATTCACCAACGCCTGAGGGGATGACAGGCTTCCCCAGACGACACGTGAGCGAGTGGTACTTCAAAGTTTCTACCAGAAATGCAAAACCATGAGTCATGAGCAGGTGGCATGCTTCTCCCTGAAGGGCTGACCCTGTCTCCCTCCACTTCAAGGGACACCCTTGGGTGTGGATGCGGGGATACTCAGGTATTGCACTGTGGCAAAGTTCAGGAGAAACGGTTCAGTGAAGAAAGCCAATGTGCTCAGGTTCTCCTCAGCATATGAAAGCAGAACGTGGGATGCCACGCTCGAGCCAAGGCTGATGCTCTGAGTTCACCTAACACAGCTTGACAGTACCCATGCCAGACAGACCCTCCTTGTCCCCAGCAAGGGATGACGCCCCGACAGAAGTCAAAGACAGAGAGCATGCGGATGTTCTCATCTGCTAAGTGGAAATCAAAGGGACAAAGCGCAGTCAGGCATTTTACAAAGCACCCAGTGCATGGATGTGTTGGGTTCTTTTTTTTGGGGGGGGGGGGGCGGATTGTTTTCTGCAAAAAGGACTCCGAACCGTGATACCTAAATCCGCATTTTCTTTGAGGTTCATCTGCAACTCTTCTTCGAGTTCCGCAATGACCTGCAGCAAGCGCTCATTCTCCAGCTTGTACTCCAGGACCTCCTTGTCGACGTTTGATTTGGTAGAGCTGGTCTTTATGGCGAAGGAGTCCTGCGAGAAGATGGAGATCCCATTACCTCTCAAGAGAGGGAGAGGATTTACATATGCAACGCCACGCACAATAACGGATAATGGCAGAGCAGCGATGCTATAATTTTCTGAATGCTATTGCATGCTTACAATATGAATAGTTTGAAAAAACAGAAAGATGAAAGAAAGAAAGAAACGCAAGGAGACTCCACGGAGCTTGCGCGAAGAAAAGCCGCGCAGCGCCTTCGGCACAAAGACCGCGGCTCATTGGGGGGCATTTTTATTGATGGGAATAATGCATATCATACTGTTTGTGTGCCCTCATCATTCAGGTCAATTCATTATGGAGCCTGTGTCCGGGAGGCAGCTGGGGCCCCCCTCCACCCACAGCTCCCTGTGTGTGTCTGAAGTGCTGTCCGCCTGTAACCAGGCAGGCCGGGGGTGGGGGGGAGACCGGGACGGGCAGCGCCAGGGGGTGGCAGAGTGCAACGGGCTAAGCGGGGGCGGAGGTGCGGGGGGCGCTTGTCGTCTTTGTGGCATTTCCCTGGTGTCGGGAGGAACACATCACACGTCAAGGCGGTGACGTTTGCAGGCTGGGAGCCGCATGGAGCCCGTCAGGCGCGCGGATATGCACACAGTTGGCTTTCTCTGGGTGGAGGAGCCACCCAGAGGCAATTCACACGCGGTGGCACGTTAACGTGGCTTTGCATGCCTGTCACCCGCGCCCAGCCCTGCGCGGGCCTCTCTCGGGAGGGGCTATTGAGGGCCTCGGTTTAAATCTCTATGCCAACAGTGATTACCTCGTAAGAAGGTTTCCCCTGATAACTTGCAACAAAGGACTTCTAAAGTTATAGTTTTGGTAAGGCCAACTCATTTACATTTTTATTATGTGTGTCCTTTGTTTAAATCTTGCCTTGGGATGGTCTTTTTCTAACGCAACAGCAGCGGATGCGGGGGGACAGTCGCTCTTTCTTTCGGTGTGGGGGTCTTCGTGTCTGCCTCGGGGAGGCTATTGAAAACATCTGAATATGTTCCCTAAAATGCTCGCTTCTGCCAGCCCCCACCACACAGTTCTGCTAAAAATTAAGACGTAAGGAATGGGCGAGGCTGCCGTACAGCGTCAACCCTCCCTGACGAGGACACGGGACGCAGATCTCGCGGCCCCGGAAATGTTAGAGAGGTGTCAGTATGTGCTCAGACTGAAAGCGTCTGCATGCCTCACGTCCAAGGGCTGACAGACGCTAACAAGAGACTTCCAAGCTTTATTCCCTAGGTCCATTTTAACTTTTTTTTTTTTTTCTGATAGTAAACCATGATGGTACAAAAGTCAGAAGAAATTCTCCCCCGCCACCACCCAGATACACAGTCACTCCTATGCAGGTCCTGGCTTACTCTCCGGCTCTTAAGGTATTCCCCCCCGACTGGCAGGTCGCAAAAGAGAAACAGGTGGCCGGACTGCACTGCTGCATGTCAGCTAAGAAGCCCTTACAACGCAGTGACTTTTGGATGACATGGCTTGCGTGATGAGCAGCTTTGAAAACGCCGTGACATTCTCATGGCAAGCCCGGTTACAAACCCTCAGCGCTGTACCTCGCCGCCCAGTGCGTGCCTGCCAGAGTTGGCTTCCTTTTCAACCAATGAGAACTCACAAACCGAGAAAGTAGTTCATCAACAACACTGTTTTCTTAAGGGAAAAAAACAAAAACCCAGTCATCGATTTCCCATCCCATCAAGGCTCCTTTCAAGGCCACCCTAGACGAAAGAAATATCAACAAGTTGTCTGTGGACTCCAAGTGTCTTTGGTTGAAATAAACAAACACTGAAGGTGCCAGGTGGCATCAGACACGGGGGCAAAGCCCACAGGTGGGGCACGGGGACGTTCCTTATCCACGGGACGCTTTGAATGGATCAGAAGCAGCAGAGCAGCCGAGGGCCTGAACGGCTCCTAAGGATCTTGGCGGGGAAGCCAGCAGCGCCCAGGGAGGCCGGTGGGGTTTTTAGGCATTGCCCTGCAGGGAAAGTGACCCTTGGCTATGCCCCCACCATCTGTCGGCTAGGGGAACTGCAAGTTGTGACCGTGCAGTGTCCACAGGCCACAGGAGCACTCACTATCAGCAACAGAAACAAAGGGACAGCTCATGCGGGTGAGGGTAGGGGGCTGCTGAGGTTCTGGGTGACACTCGGAGTGGCGGGTTTGGTGGCGGTGCTGCTACTGCAGCCATCTGCCCACGTGACAAGTCTGGTATAAGGTGCAGCTGAGGTGTGTGTGTGTGGGCGTGTGTGAGTATGTGCAGGCGTGTGTGAGTATGTGCGGGTGTGTGTGTGCCGGCCACACTCAGGGTTTCCTGTTCCCGGACAACCAGGACATCAGAGGGGTGTTGCATGTGGGGTTTGTTTGTTTGTTTGTTTTGGTGATTTTTCCACCACCACTGCCTGGCCACGGCGTGCAGCACTGCCTTTCCCTGGCTTGGGATCCCACATGCAATCTCTCAGAGAACGTTTTCTGCAAGACGGGCCTGTGAGAAAGCCGGGCTGCTCAAAGTGGGGTGTGTGGACCCGGAGCCTCCTTGGGTGGGTCTGTAGCTTGGTGAGGATCTGCTGAGGCTGGTGCTGCTGCTACGGATGAGCCGGCAAGCTCATCCGCGCCCTCCTCGGCTGCTGCCCTGGTCGACCATGGTCCCGGCTGTCAGCATCCTCACCCTGCAGGCTCCCTACACAGGGGGGCAGTGGACGTCTCAATCCGGGGAGGTGGGCAGTGGGGAGGGTGGAGAGGAGGGCTCTCGTGCGAGCCCGTGTCTCATGACAGCCATGGAGGAGAGCAGGTGCATCCCCAGTGACTGACAGGCAGGGAAGTGGCACGCTGGGGCAGCGCGGCCCTGCAGAGCTGCCTGCTGAATGCCAGCTCTGTTTCAGGCCTGTGGGCAACAGGCAGATACGGTCCCCCAACACAGGGCTGGTAGGGGGGGACGGGGAGGTGCTGGCAATTGCGTGTGGTTTGGCCGCGTCGCGGGAAGAGGGAACAATGGCACGTCTGTCTGAAGTGGCAAGTCCGGCTGAAATGAAGACGCGCGTGCGCGCATCCACACACCAACACGCTCCCCTCCCCTACGTGGGGGACCCTCAAGGGACTGGCAGACAGCGACTGCCCGCAGAACGAAACAGAAAAACCTCACGCCCCCTCCCCACCCCGAGGGAGGCCACTCTTGGAGACACTTGGCACGCGGTGTGCCAGCAACCAGGGAGCTTCCTTGCCCAGAGCCCCCTTGGCCTCACAAACAGTATACAGGAAAAGGCAGTATGACTGCTTATTGTCCCCCACAGAGCGGCTTGCGTCATCTGCCTATGGGTTCAGAAGAAAACAGTGAGTTTGAGAGAAACTAACTAGAGCTTACATGTGTATACAGATTTTCAAGTTATTTTCATGCCTGTTTTTCAGTTTGGGGTTGCTTTCCCCACCGCCTGTGTCTGTGCGAGCATGAGATGGTGCAGGACTTTTTACACCACTAGAGGGAGCAGTTGTACAAGATAAAAATTTCAAAGCGACAAGCGCTCCTCTAAGAACGGAAATCTTGCCGTTTTCAGGAAAATTGTATCAGAGGACTAAGGAAAAACAGAAAGCATTTCTCAGGGGTTTGCTGTGACCCAATATCTGATTCTGTGTCACTCCATTTTGACACCCGAAACCAACACATGCGTCTAAGATTAAAATTCCCTCACATCGTAGCCCACCTGTGGGAATTCTGATGTGCTCTCCCTGGGGGGCAAATAACAATGGCATTAGGGCAGGTGTCTGACAGGCTGCTGAAGACACTGCTTGCTTGGCACGCCCACAGCGCATCACACAGTGCCTGGGTTCAAATCCCCATCATGCCACCCATGTGGGAGACCCAGCCTGAGCTCCTGCCGTTGGCCTGGCCTAGCCCTGGGGAGAGCTCTGTGGGTGGAGCACGTGTCTGTGTGGATGTATGCGCACCTGCCTTCCAGATTCAAAAACAAGATCATCCTCAGGGCTGTGTGGTGGCACAGCGGGTTAATCCTCTGTCCTTAAGCAACAGTATCACATGTGACCACCGGTTTGTGCCCCGGCTGCTCCACTTCTCATCCAGTTCTCTGCTTGTGGCCTGGGAAAGCAGCAGAAGTGGACCCAAAGCCTTGGGACAATACACCCACGTGGGAGACCCAGAGGAGGCTGCCGGCTCCTGGCTCAGCTCACCTCCAGCTGTTGTGAATCAGCTGAGTGAAAACAGCAGGGGAGTGAATCAGCAGAGGGAAAACTTCAGCTATCTCTCCTCTGTTATAAAATCTGCCTTTCAGAGTGAAAGGAAGGAAGGAAGGGAGGGGGAGAGAGAAAGAAGGGAAGAAAGAAAGAAAGAAAGAAAGAAAGAAAGAAAGAAAGAAAGAAAGAAAGAAAGAAAGAAAGAAAGAAAGAAAGAAAGAAAGGAAGGAAGGAAGGAAGGAAGGAAGGAAGAAAGAAAGAAAAGAAAAGAAAAGAAAAGAAAAGAAAAGAAAAGAAAAGAAAAGAAAAGAAAAGAAAAGAAAAGAAAAGAAAAGAAAAGAAAAGAAAAGAAAAGAAAAGAAAAGATCCATTCTAGCAAGGTCGTGAGGGTATTGAGGGCTGCCCTGACCAGGGGACGGGTCCCTCCCCAAGGCAGGCAGCGGGGAGCTGGAAGGCCCTCCTGACTCCCACCGCCAACCACGCGCTTGGAAGGAGCCTCGTCTGGGGTTCCCCTTTCGGACGTTTGGACATGAGGGTCACACTGCTGGAAGACTCGGACTGGGCAAGATCGGCTCCGTGCCCTTGGAATGACCTTGAGAGCAGTGCAAAGAATTACAGCCAAAACCCATCACACACTCTTTTAGAACCAGATTGGTTTTGTGGGTTGTTTTTGTTTTTCTTTCGGTCAGTGGCGGTTATTCGATTCTCGCTATAAATCTTAAAATTGAGGACTAACTTTGCTGTCCTGCTTTTAAAGCTACGACGAGTTTCCTGGAATACAGACCAGCTGGGCTGTACTTGCTCTTAATACAAGCCCTTAGCTGTGTTTGAATTTCTTTGCCTATATTCTATTTATTATTACCATTATATTATTATTATTATTATTATTATTATTATATTGGAAAGGCAGATATACAGAGAGGAGGAGAGACAGAAAAAGATCTTCTGTTTGCTGAACTGATCCGAAGCCAGGAGCCAGGAGCCTCTTCCGGGTCTCCTACGCGGGTACAGGGTCCTAAGTCTTTGGGCCGTCCTCCAGTGCTTTCCCAGGCCACAAGCAGGGAGCTGCTGGGATTAGAACCAGTGCCCACATGGGATCCCGGCACGTTCAAGGCAAGGACTTTAGCTGCTAGGCTACTGTGCCAGGCTCTTTGCTTACATTCAAAGGGTCCCTTCTATACCTTCCCATACTTACCACTTTTTTGAACCCGTATTCCTCATTTTGGTCTAGTTCTTCTTTTAACTCTTTGATCAGTTCTTCCCTTTCTTTTAATTTTCTCAGCAAAACGCCGATCTTGACACTGGCCACATCTTGCAAAGCAGCCTTCTCTTCATCTACGTCGAAGAAATGCTGGGGAGGAAACACTGAGGATTAGACGTTGCGGGGGTGGCTGAGGGCTCGACACCCCCATTGGGTTTGAGCTGAGCTGCCGACTCGGTAACATTGTGCCATTTTTTGTCATTCACATTTGGCTTTTAGGAACTGTGGAGATGTAAACATGCCCCAGCTGTAGGCAACTGCCTAGGTGGTACTGTACCCAGGCAAGGGTTACACAGCTGGGGGAAAAGCAGCCAACAGCTGGCGGGCATCCCGGGACGGGCTAATGCCAAGTTTGTGTTAACTATAGCAGTTTACCAGCATAGTTGTTCTTCTTTTTAAGTGGTCAATCAGGATTTATAATCAAATCTGGGGCACGGTTATGTCACTGGCTTCTTCTTATGTCTTCCTTTTTTAAAGTTTATTTGTTTGAAAGCAGAGAGAGAAAAAGTTGCTTCCATCTGCTGTTTCAACCCTGAGTCCCTCCCCATAATAGCTGTGCCCAGGGCAGGCCACAGCCAGGAGCCAGGACCTCATTGAATCCCAGTCTCCCATGTGGGTAGCAGGGACTTCGGTACCTGAGCCATCACTGCTGGCTCCCAGAATGAGGGTCAGCAGCCAGCCATGTGGGACGCACAAGTAGTACTCAGTGCTAGGCACTCTGACGTATGGGATGGGAGTGTCCAGGAGAGTAACTTAACCCACAGCACCCTCACACCGGGCTTACCCTCACACTGGGATCATGGCTTTGGATTATTAAAGTGATGTATGATGTCATTGGTCCTTGCGTCACAAGCCTCATGTTAGATCATATTAGACAACACACCGGCCATGGCTTGGGATGAGAAACAGACTGGGAAAATCAACTCTCCTTTGTAAATATAAAGTGACCCTGTTAGTCTGGGTCCCCTCCCAGCCCGAGCCAATAGGGAAGAAGGAGATGTGGGGGAGGGGGTGGGTTCAGCTGTGGATACAGGTGTAGTCATAGGCCGTGAACTTGGATGTGGATCTCGTTGCGGATACAGACTGAATTGTAGGTACGGGTTGGACGTGGATGCGAATGTAGCTGCGGACAGGAGACAGAGCCGCCTTGGGAGCTGGCTCATGGGGATCGTGCTGGGAGACGGCGACGCCTAAGAAATGTGGCTGGCCTGCAAGCTGGAGAGCCTGCTCGCTCAGTCCCAGACCAAAGGCCTGAGAGCATGAGGGCTGCTGGCCCACATCCAGGAATCCAGAGGCCAGAACCTGGTGTCCGCAGGAGGAAGAGACACATGTCCCGGCTCCGGAAGACAGGCAGAGAGAGAGAAAGAATGCAAGTGCACAAATTGACCTTTTTTCTCCCTTTGGACAGAGCCTCTCACTGCAGGCAAATGCCAGCCCATCTCACCGGGTACACTGATTCGATGGCCATTGCTTTCTGGAACCCCTCCTTGCCACTTGCCCAGAATCACGCTTCACCAGCTAGCCAGCTGCCCAGTGATGACCCATCACAGTGCCCTTGGCACTGGATCGAAGTAACACACTCTTGCTAACCAAAATGCTGTTCTTTAGGGACACAGTGGGGGCGGGCTAGGGTAGAGCTCTGCCCTTCCTTGTGGGGGCTCAGACCGAAGACCCCACACTGAAGTTCAGTGTATTCAGAGTAGAAGAGGACGCTACGAAGTGCTGTTTCTTCCTGTACACAGAGCGATGCCCTTTAGTGTGACACCCAGCTACCCATTATATGAGGAAAAGATGACATTTTAACCTCTCTGCCTGCTCCTCCGGAGGGACTGGGAGGGCATGGCGGAGGGCCCGTCCCGGCGGAGGAAACCTGTCCCAACCGTTGCCAACCAAGTCCACCATAAATCCATGGCAATCTATGATCAGGTGGCTTCGCACCTGTTCCACAGTCTCCCCGGGATGCATCCCTGGCTTGCTTTCTTCACCTGGTCCTGGAGCTCTTTGGGAAGAGGGATGTTACTTCCTCAAGCCTCGCAGAGACCCCGATGCTATTTCCCTTTCAGAACCTGGCTGTCTGAGCAAGACGCGAGAACTTGCTTAGGACTCCGCAAGAATCCTCCTCTCACGGCCCCGGGACAGAACGCAAATCCCTGTGCACTCTGTTCTGCCGCCATTACCTGCTCCCCAGAACTGCTGCCCGTGTAGCCGTGGCGGCAAGCTCCCTGATGGTGCCTTGTACCTGATGCCTCCCTGAGGCCACACATGCCACGTCCCCACCTCCCTCCCGTCTTCCCCGACAGTCACCATCTCGCCGGCTCCCATGCGTCCATGCACAGCTTCCCGTGGGCTGGGGGCTTCTGTTCCCAGCTGCTCTCTGCTTTATGCCTCGTGGGGGCTCACCAGCGTGGTGAACTGCTTTCACCAAGCCCACGAAGGGAGGGAGGGAGGGAGAGAGAGAGAGAGAGAGAGAGAGAGAGAGAGAGAGAGAGAGAGGAGACTCTGGCAAGACAAGAGTGGTGCTGGGTGTCTCAAAACCAGGGGAGCACTCGTGCCCACTCCAATACCTTTGCTGCACCCCCACTGGTTGGAGGGCGGTTCTGTGTACTCACTTGGAGAAACTGGGTAAGACGACGGGGGTTCTGGGGCCACCAGGGCCACCTCCAGAGGTCAATCCATCCCAGCTTGACTTCTGACCCTGCGCATTTAGAGGGTAACAAGTGGCCACCCAAGAAGCTAAGTGATTATCACCCATATGGGAGATCTAGCTGGAGAGCCCAGCAGCAGCTGTCAGGTTCTGACCCGACTCAAACCTGACCTTACAAAAACAAAACGTGATATGCAGGGAAAACCGAGTTAAATGGGGAAAAATGTGCACAGCCTATATTATGAAAACTATAAAACATCATTGAAATGGGCCCGGCATGGTAGCCTACAGGCTAAAGTCCTCACTTTGTATGCGCCAGGATCCCAGGTGGGCACCGGTTCTAATCCTGACTCATCCAGCTCCCTGCCTGTGCCCTGGGAAAGCAGTGGAGGATGGCCCAAAGCCTTGGGACCCTGCACCCGCATGGGAGACCCGGAAGAAGCTCTTGGCTCCTGGCTTTGGATCAACTCAGCTCTGGCCATTGCAGCCACTTAGGGTGAACCAACAGACAGAAGACCTTCCTCTCTGTCTTTCCTTCTTCCTGTATATCTGACTCTCCAACAAAAATTAATTTAGACATTTTTTTTAAAAGTCATTGAAATGCAGAAGACATACATGAATTAAGAAGCAGGTTATAGAGTCTCTTGGTTAGGCAAGCTTGAGTGTTACAGAGGCTGTGAGTTCTTCCCAAATTCATCAGAGCAAAACATACAGAATAATGGAACCCAACTATTTTGAAGCTTATCTGGAAGCATTTAAAAATGGAAGGTCATTTTGAGAAAGACGTTACTAGGTATGAAAATGAATTCTGGGGACCAGGCAGTGGGCCTGGTACTTAAGTGACTCGTGTGCCACATGGGAGCCCCTGGGTGGGACACCTGCCTTGGATTCCTGACCCCCGTGCCGGTGTAGCCCCTGGAAGTGAGTCTACAACAGCTCTGAAACTGGACACCTGCCTCTATGTGGGACACCCCGGAGGAGGATCTGGCTCCTGGCTTCGGCCTGGCACAGACAAGCCCCCTCCAGGGATGAGGGTATTTGCAAAGTGAGCCAGTATATAGCAGCTTACTCTGCCTCTCAAATAAGTAAATCATCTAAAAAAATTACAATCATCGCATTGTTTTTGACATAAAGAAATGCAATATAGAACCACAAAATAGCATAGATAACCTCACAATACAACTTCTGATTATAGGAGAAACACTACGGATCGATGGAAGAGGAATCGGTTTCAAGAACGTGAAAGTTTTCCACAGTTTGAGAGCCAGTGACAGTATTCCTGTTTGTTTGTTTATATCCCTCCATTCTGTTTTTCTGGGAATTTTCAGGTGCCCAGATCCCTTTATGAAATCTCCACATGTCTGAAAAAGCCAGAGTGGCTTTTTTTCTCTTAATTGAATTTTCCCTGACACATTTCCAAAGCCCCAAAACTGGCTGGGTACAATGTAAAGTTTCCCTAGCAACACTTGCACCTAGACAAGTGTCCCACTGCTGGGAGAATGGCAGCCAGTAGCTGGCGGGCATCCTGGGACTCGCTAATACCAAGTTCATGTTAACTAAACAAGTATGCCAACATAGCTGCTCATTCTTTTTATTTTTTTGCACAAGGATGTCCACTTTCACCACAAATATTCAACATACTACTGAAAGTCCTCACTAGAGCTACTTGAAAAGAAAAAGAAATCGAAGAAACTCAAATAGAAAAAATGAGGAACTAAAATCATCCCTGTTTGTAGACAACATAATCCTGTACTTAGGAGGACCAAAACACTCAACAAAGAGACCACTGGAACTCATAAGAGAGATTGGCAGGGTAGCAGGAAACAAAAATGAACATAAATCAATGGCCTTAGTATATACAAATAACTCCATGTCTGAGAAAGAACTTGTAAGTACAGTCCTCTTTAAAATAACAAGAACCTTAATACCTTAGAATAAGCCTAACCAATGGAAGTGGAAGATATCTATGATGAAAACTTTATAAAATTAAAAAAAGAAATAGAGGAATACATCAACAGATGAAGAATTGTACCATGTTCCCGGGTCAGCAGGATCAACATCATCAAAACGTCCACATCACCAAAAGTCATTTACAAATTCAATGTGACCCCAATCAGAATCCCAACAACTTCTTCTCAGAAATAGAAAAGATGATACAAAAGTTCATCTTTGGGCCCAGCGGCGTGGCCTAGCAGCTAAAGTCCTCCCCTTGAACACCCCGGGATCCCATATGGGCACCGGTTCTAATCCTGGCAGCTCCACTTCCCATCCAGCTCCCTGCTTGTGGCCTGGGAAAGCAGTCGAGGACGGCCCAAGGCATTGGGACCCTGCACCCGCGTGGGAGACCCGGAAGAGGTTCCTGGTTCCCGGCATCGGATCAGCGTGCACCGGCCCGTTGCGGCTCACTTGGGGAGTGAATCATCAGACGGAAGATCTTCCTCTCTGTCTCTCCTCCTCTCTGTATATCTGACTTTGTAATAAAAATAAATCTTTAGAAAAAAAAAAGTTCATCTGGAAACACAGGAGGCCATGAATAGCCAAAGCTATCCTGAAAAATAAAAGTCAAGCTGGAGGAATCACATACTACAGAGCAGTGGCCATCAAAACAGTCTGGCACCGGTACAAAAAATGATCAGTGGAACAGAACAGAAACACAAAAAGGGAGCCCACATATGTATAGCCAACTAATCTTCCACAAGAGATCTGAAAATAGTCCAGTGGAAAAGGGTTGGTTTGTTGGGACAATGAGACAGCAGCCTGCAGAGGTAACAGGCAAGGCCCCCACCCCCTTATCACCCTAAACAAAAATAAGCTCTAAATGGATCAAGGACCTAAATTTTCACCCAGACTCCATCAAACAATTAGAGGAAAATATAGGAAGCACTCTTCAAGAAATAGGCATTGGTAAAGACTTCTTAGAGAAGTTACCAAAAGCACAGGCAGTCAAAGCTAAAATAAACAAATGAGACTACATCAAACTAAAAAGCTTCTGTACAGCAAAGGAAAAGATCAACAAAGCGAAGCAGCAGCCAGCAGAATGGGAGAAAATCTTTGCACACTACACAGCAGATAGGCGACTAACATCCAGGATTTGCAAAGAGCTTCAGAAACTCAATGAGAGCAAAACAAACAACCCTGTGAAGAAATGGGTGAAGGAAATGAGCAGACATTTTTCAAAAGCACAAATTCAGATGGCTAATAGACACAAGAAAACATGTTCAGGCTCCCTAGCCATCAGGGAGATACAAATGGAAACCACCTTGAGGTTCTACCTAACTCCAGTGGGATAGGCCTGCATTCAGAACTTTACAATAACACCTACTGGCCTGGATGTGGGGAGAAAGGTACCCTCCTTCAGTGCTGGTGGGAGTGCAGGCTAGTACAACCACTACGGAGTCAGTATGGACAGTGCTGAGACAACTGAAAATTGATCTAATGTATGATCCAGCTATCAAAACAAGTATATAATTTTTCAGAAAGCATTTCCTCCTACCTGTAAGTTGGGTACTAAGATAACACTCAACACCTAGCTAGAGAGCCTGATGCAGTAGCTCAATAGCTAAATTTTTGCCTTGCATGCCCCAGAATTCCACATGGGCACCAGATCATGTCCTGGCTGCTCCACTTCCCATCCAGCTCCCTGCTTGTGGCCTGGGAAAGCAGTCAAGGATGGCCCAAAGCCTTGGGCCCTGCACCCATGTGGAAGACCCAGGTGAAGCTCCTGGCTCCTGGCTTTGGATTGGCTCAGCTCCGGCCATTACAGCCACTTGGGGAGTGAACCAGCAGATGGCTTTCTATGTCTCTCCCTCTCTCTATAAATCTGCCTTTCCAATAAAAAGAAAGTAAATCTTTAAGGAAAAAAAAAAAAAAGCAAGAGTTTTAAGTTACATATTGGCCCAAAGCTCTTTTTTAAAAGGAGCTGTAATACTAACAGTCCTGCAGAGGGCAGAAGAGAGGCAAACGCCAGGCTTCGGTTGTGTCGTCAACTCTCTTGTGTTCGATCATGACTGAAACTTAACAAAATGCAAAATAGATAGATAGATTGTGAGCAAGTATATACATATGTTGTCAGGGATGAACTATATAATGGAGGCTGGCACACTGAGAAGTGAAGACAAGTTGCAGTACACGTCTTTATGCCCAAATGAAAGTAGGACCACCGGTGAGTTCATTATACCTTAACAATGTGATGCTGAATTTTTCTACCTTTGCCTATACCTACAATGCCATGATTAGATAGCAGAACACTAAGCTTGTAAGTGTTGATAAAGGACTACACTTACACTGTGATGATATGGGGTGGGGAGAATGGAGGGAAGGAAACTGAGGGAGGAAGAGAAGCGGGGAGGGAACCCTTATCCCTACAAAACATCATCACGGAAAACAATTAGCAAACTAATCACAGTAAATTTAAAAAAAAAAAAAAAAACTGAAGGGCCAGGACAGGAAAAGCTGGCTGAGATCCCTCTTACATAATTTTTTTTTTTAATTAGACAAACCTTTACAAGAAAAAAAACAAAAAACCCGCATTTTTGGCCTCAAAATCTCAACATGTTCCCACAGAATCCCAAACTGAATGACACCGTCATGGACGACAGCTGACACCCCTCAGCAGTGGAAGCTGGTGGAGATTTTGAAACATCAAACACAGGCTGACATTTGTTTATGCAGAAAAGGAGAAGGGAAGGCCTAACTCACAGTTTCCAAACTCAATCACTTTTCAACAGCAAAAGTGTTGAAACAGCCATGATTATGGCCGGCCACATGCCAGTCCTCCAGGGGACATGGGGGAACAGGTGTTTCTGAGGGTGTCCTATTGGAATCCTATTGATGCTGACACATTTGAAGGCACAGCCCTTATCTGATAACATCACAATGCCAGCATCACACCTCCCTAATGGTTCCATCACGTGGTTGCGCTTTCCATAACAGTACTTCTCTAATAGCTTCAAAATGGTCTTCATTGGTACTATTTATTTTTTTTTAAATTATTTATTTTTATTGGAAAGGTGGATTTACAGTGAGAAAGAGAGACAGAAAGTTCTTCCATCCACCGGTTCATTCCCCAAGTGGTCACAATGGCCAGAGCTGAGCCTATCCGAAGCCAGGAGCCAGGAACTTCTTCATGGTTTCCCATACATATACAGGGTCCCAAGGCTTTGGGCCGTCCTCTACTGCTTTCCCAGGCCACAAGCAGAGAGCTGGAAAAGGAGCAGGGCGTGAACAATTGCTTGATGCTAGGATCACAAAATCTAGAACCAGCTTATCCTGAAGTCATTTGATATGTGCCCATTATACACCCTAATAAGTTCCCTTTTTTGCTACTGTCAACCTAAATTAGAATTTCATCATTTGCTACCAAATCTATGCATATTCTTCTAGGTTCTGCCTGAAATCCTGCTCTAATTTCTTCTTTCCACCCACTGAGTCGTAGCTTTAAAACTCAGCACAAGGGCTCATATTGCTACTGCCTGCTATACCAGCACCCTATAGGGCACCGGTTCATGTCCCGGCTGCTTCATTTCTCACTCGGCTAATGGCCTGGGAAAAGCAGCAGAGGATGGCCCAGGACCTTGGGACCCACATGGGAGACCTGGAAGAAGCTTCTGGCTCCTGGCTCTCTCTCAATGTAACTCAAATAAATACATCTTTAAAGGAAAAAAAATTTTGTTTTAAAACTAATGTAAAATTAGAGGAAAAAAAAATACCAGCACAAACGTCACCTTGTCTTCCCAAAGACTCCCACCGAAACAAGAGTTCTTCTCACATGTGCCCATAAATTCTGGTGAATGCTCTTATCCCTGTGCCTGTGGAACTGTGACGTGGCAGTCTGACAGCAGGCACGTAAGGTCACGGCTCTCCCAGGACCAACCAGCAGTTCTTGCCGCTGCCTAGCTCTGTAATGCTGGGGTCCAACTGGCTCAAGCCCATGGGCCTTCCCTCCACAGTCCTTGGTCAGAATTCATCTTCGTTAAAGTTAGCTCAGCCTCATATTTTTCTGCAGTGTACTGCTGCCTTTGGATCGTTATAGCAGCGACGTATTTCCCAAACTATGTCTATGGGGGTTAAGCCATATGAGATTGCTGACTGCTGACCCCTGGTGGTTCCCAAAATGGCAAAATTCACCATGACTGGACAGAGTCCATATCGAGAGTGATAGCAGGTGTCTCAAGCAATATTTTCTCAGTTCTGAGACCCGCAGCCAGCAGAAAGATGGTCACAAATGCAAAGGCTTAAGATGAGGCAGTAAGAGGCAGGCGCCCAGGAGTTCGTGCACCTGTGAAGACCTCTGTCTGCTCAGCGCACTGCTGGCACTATCAAGGGTCAGGATATTAGGATGTGTCTGTGAGGCAGGGATGCTGTGAGCCCTAGCGGAAGTGAGGAAGAGGGAGTCAGTACTTGGCTTGGAGGTACCCACCAGGGGAGTGACGGGACCAAGACTTGAACACAGGCACTGGGATTCCAGAATCCCCGCTTCAGGCAGATGCTGCGTTTGCTCTTAGCCACCAGGTTGAACTGCACTGGAATGCTGCTAGAGAATCAAGCCCCCCCACCCCACCCCGCCAAGCTCAGCGGGAGGGGGGGGTTGGCTTGCTCCTAGAGCAGGTGCACCTATGCTAGGTGCGGAACAACAGACTCAGCACGCCACCAGCTGTAAAGTGTTTAGTGATGGACTTACACTAAACTGGAAGGAGTGGACATGTGCAAGAGTCCTCCTGTACCGATGGATTTATAAAGCTTGCCATGTGACAGAGAGAAAATTTCCTCCACAGAGTCAGAGACCCTCCAGGGGAGTCCAACGGACACCGTGCACCCCCTCGCCACCCCCACCCTCCCCCCGTCCGGGGCACGATGAGACTGTGCAGCTGTTCTAACCAGGCTCACTCTGGCCCCTGCCCAGGGACCTGCCATACCAGATGGGGCTTAGGGGCACCTTGAGCTTCTTAAGGAGAGGGCATGTGCAAGCCCTGGGCCTAACCCCTCAGAGCGGGCCTGGAGTGTGAGGCAGCGCACATTCAGAGTGGAGGACACAGAGGCAGCGAGCTTCACCATACCTTGTAGGAGCCCCTGATGACGGCGATGGCATCGGCCAGCTGCTGGCGGAAGCATTTTCTCAGGTTCTCCTCATTCTGCAAGCCACAAAGGCGGACAGTTAGTCCTGCGGCCACACTACCCACACCTTGCCCTGGGCAGGGATGTCTGGTGGAAATACCGCCACCCCAATTGAGATGAGCTCAGGTTATCATCGTTTCTCCCTCCTGGCGGTTACAGCCAACTCCTTCGAACTCTGTGCGGATCCGCATCCCAGGAGACAGCGTAGCCACGTCTGCGCAGCTCATGGAAACACTTCTGGGACACATCTGTGCCAAGTCTTCTGGGGACCTCCCAGGGCAGCCTTCCAAACAGCAGTGATATCTGTTTGGGAAGCCTCCTCTTCTTCTGGGCCTTGCAGGTCTGCCATGGGATACACTTGGAAGAATTCTATGGTGTGTACAACCCCTAAGCAAGAATCCCTAACCCAGTAAAATTTATGAGATCTACAGGGGATACTGATGAAAGACAGTATATATATATATATAAATTCCCTTGAATCTGAGAGCAGTTTTGCTTCCAGGATCAAGCTGAAACCACAAACAGGCCAGGCAGTACTTAAAGATCGTCAGGGACTGCCTTGAAGCGGCTGCTGGTGTGTCTTCAGCTCCGGCACAGCCAGAAGCGTGGGTCGCCTGGGCTGGAAATGGAACTCTGTGGCACTTACATGGGGACCATGCGCATCTGTGCAACAGAAGGAAGAAGCACATCTACACCACGAGGTCAGCGTTTAAGGACACACCATGTTTTAGTGACCGCGAGGGAGGCATGCGTTAACCAACGGTAGGTCACCCTGCTGCATTCCGAGCGGCAGTCCTACGCATCCACGCACGAGGTCCGCTCACCAAGGACACAGGACAAGGCGGATACCTACCTGTTGGTGGTGCTTTTCGATTTCCAGGATCCGATCGTAGAGAACGCTGAAGAGATTTAAAGACTGCTCCTTTAGCTGGTCCTCAAACTTCAACTGCAGCAGCTGTTTGAGGAACCCAAAATCCAGCTGGATGGATTCGACCATCTAAAAATCAGAAAATACACATCATTGGAGACAGGGAGTAGTTGTGGTTCTGTGCAAAGAATCTGGGTGCCTGACCGCGGGCCTGCCCTGCCTCTTCTGATTATCTTTCAGATACTGCGCACACTGGGGAATTCTAGTCATTCTGTTCTAATGGTAGCTGAGCATTCCAAATGACAGTTAATCTGCCACGCTAAGATGTGCTAATAGAGGAAGACAAAGTTCGCAGTGTTTTGCTTCCATATAGAAATGAGATTTCTGGGCCCGGCGGCATGGCCTAGCGGCTAAAGTCCTCGCCTTGAAAGCCCCGGGATCCCATATGGGCGCCGGTTCTAATCCCGGCAGCTCCACTTCCCATCCAGCTCCCTGCTTGTGGCCTGGGAAAGCAGTCGAGGACGGACCAATGCATTGGGACCCCGCACCCACGTGGGAGACCCGGAAGAGGTTCCTGGTTCCCGGCATCGGATTGGCGCGCACCAGCCCGTTGCGGCTCACTTGGGGAGTGAAACATCGGACGGAAGATCTTCCTCTCTGTCTCTCCTCCTCTCTGTATATCCGGCTTTCCAATAATAATAAAATCTTTAAAAAAAAAAAAAAGAAATGAGATTTCTGCACTGAAAAGTAGGAATCTTTTATCATACCACAAAGACTAGGTGAGGATTCACTTGAAGATGTGGATTTCAGATCAGAAAATACAGGCAGGGATCTGTTGCCTGTGTATTTATTTTTTTAGAAAAATAACCTATTCTTCATTTGTTTGTATGTACTTGAAAGACAAAAGAGAAAGGGAGACAGAGAGAGAGAATCTTCCATCCGCTAGTACATTTCCCAAATGCCCACAACATCTCCAGCAGGGGCCAGGCCAGAACCAGAAGCCTGGAACTTGAGCTCCCAGCCTGAGCATGAGCAGGAAGCTGGACCAAAAGCGGAGCCAGGACTCAAGGCCAGGCCTGGTGAGAGCGGATGTGGGCATCTTAACCTCTGCCAGTGTGCTTTTTTATTATCCCTGATCTGATCCAACTACAGAGAGTCATGGGTCTAACCAGCAACGCTCCCCTTGCGAATTCTGCAAATGGGATCTAACCGCATTCAGCGTGGGCTTTGATACCAGATGTGTTGGCATCTTGGGAAGAATTCCCCGTCAGTACTCTTACATCATGTGGAAGGTCTTCTTTTGCAGTTATGTGACAATATTTGTGTTAGAGGTCCCAGAGGGAGAAGAACCAAGAAGAGGAACTCTAAAGTCAACCTCAGAACTCAGACCAAATATCTGACATGCCCTGGGAACATACACTTGGGGTCGATTACAAGCAGCCCAGCTGGAGGTGAAGAAACTAAATCAAATGGTTTGTGCATTAAAATAAAAACAGTGACAGTCTCCAGGGGAACATATCAGAGACCAGACCATAACATTTGCAACATAATCTGAATTATCTGTTAGTCAAAAAAAGGAAACTACGATGCATTCTCAAGAAAACCGATGACTGAGACCAATTCCAATTTTACCAAAATGTTGGTATTCCCAAGAAACGATTTTAAAGCAACTGTTATAACTATGCATGCTGGAGTGAAGAAAAATATGGTTGGGATAAACAGAGACAAAAAAAAAAAAGAAACAGAAATAGAAACCATGATAAAGAAAACAAACTCTAGATTTAACTCTTGAGTTATCTGAAACTAAAACTTCACTGGAAGTATTTGAAGTAATAAAGATGGCAGGAAAAAGGGTTTGTAAGCTTGAAGATCAACAGAAGTATAATTTTAAAATTATACAAACTTACGCAGGTATGTGGCATAATAACAGTTTGTTAAAATGCTACTTGGGACGCCCACATCAGATGCCATAGTGTGTGGATTCAGACGCTGGCTCTGTTGGCAATGCCAGCTTCCTGCTGATGCGCACCCTGGGAGGCATCAGGTGGTGGCTTAAGCACTTGAGCCTCCTCCATTCACACAGGAGATTAGGATTGAATTCTGGCCTCCAAGCTTTAAAATATATTTATTTGAAAAAGTGACAGATTGAATAAAAAAAAAAAGAGAGAGAGAAAGAGAGGGAAACCTTCCATCTATTAGTTTGTTCCTCAGATAGCCACAGCAGCAGGGGCTGGGTCAGGCTGAGCAGGGTAGGGAGGGGAGGGGAGGAAAGGAATGAGGAAGGAAAGAAGGAAGAAAGGAGCGAAGGAAGGAAGGGAGGGAGAGGGAAGGAGGGAGGGAAAGGGAAGGAGGGAGGGAGAGGGAAGGAGGGAGGTCCAGAACAAGTGACAAAGGTCAGGTGCAGCGACTCTTCACAAAAGTTTCCATCTTAAATCCTCCTAATGGAAACTCAGTCAACGAAGCACCTGGCTACCAGGGGAGATGATAATAGACTTCTCTTCTGACAGCTGTCTTCATAAAACAAGCCACAATTTAACAAGCATGTGAAGAAAACACCCTTAAGAGGTACCAGGAGGAGAGTAATGTGGTGTGATCTGTATGCAGGGGCAATTTGGCAGTGACCTTCATCATGACTCATGCACACATCCTCTGACTCACTTCAAACACTGCTGCACACAAAGCCACTGGCCCACGAGCAGAGGCAGACAATTCCTCCAAGCCAAAGATGGGAGGCCGAGAGAGGGAGAGACAGCCTAATCAATGGTGTGCGTCTGGGGCAGAACCAGGAGTCTGTGTTGCCAGGACAGGACAATCCTCTCAAGGGACAGTGGAGCGAAAGCTCCCCAAAGCAAGGCATGCCGGAGCATCTACAGGGAGGCGCTCCAGCATGGGAGAGGGTCTCCCAAAGACTCTTGAGAGCTAATGGACACGAGGTGGGCTCCTCCTTGATAACTAAGAAAGATCTGATGGAAAGAGGTCACACGGTAGAGGTCTAGTAAAGCTCTGTGGTGATTAACCTAGCATGGCGCTCTCTCTCTCTCTCTCTCTCTCTCTCTCTCCCCCTGTATCACATATGCTTTAATGAATTTCAAAGTATCAGAGAAAAATGCTCAGGAATGTCAAAAGCTAACCGAATATTTCACCAAACAAGGTGACATGCATAGGCATGCCACATCATGACCTAATTCATGATCTAAATCACAGATGTTTTAGCTATGGAAAAACACAATCGTTCATCAGCTTGGTTGGTCAAAGCTGTCAAAGTTAAAATTTACATTTTAACCAATTTAATTCCGTCAATGAAAGAGACAGGAAGGCTAAACATATCTGAAAATCATGTCAGAATTGACAAGTAGATCCAGAATTACCTGCAGTAACTTCCGTGTAGATGAACTCAACTCCTTTACTGGCAAAATTTCAGTGTGGTCTGTTTGGGTGGCATGGTCTGTGGTGAAAAAGCCAACCTTTAAATCATCAGAAATGTTATACCTGGAAAGAAGAGAGAAGACAAAGGTGTTCAGTGCACTTCACATCACAGATACTTCCTTAGAAATGTCCGTGAACATGCATGGCTGGGGGTAAGTCCTGTTGTCAATCACACAGGGCTGGCATGGTGGCATACTGCCTTGAGCCACCACCTGTGACTCTGGCATGTGATATGAGAACTGCACTGTGTCCCGGCTGCTCCATTTCCTATCCTGCTAATGTGGCTGGAGAGGCAGCCGAAGAGGGCCCCAGTGTTTGAGTCCCTGCCACCCACGTGGGTGACCAGGAGGCAGTTCCTGACTCCTGGTGAGGGCCTGACCCTTGCTCTGGCCATTGTGGCCATTTAAGGAAGGAAAGCACATATGGGAGATCTATCTATCTCTTAACTCTGCCTTTCACATAACTAACTAAATAAATCTTAGGTGATGACAGAAACCATTCTAAGGGGCTGGTGGGGTGAGGAATCCTTTAGCATGTGGTCTTGGCCCAGAGGCCGAGCAGCAACTCGAGCAGTGTTCTGAACAACTTTAAGCAGGAGGCTGTGACCGGCCAGTCCCCTGGGACTGTGGCAGCTGGCTCTGTGACGCCAATCCTATGTTCACTTTCCTGAATACAATCCTGGTGAGTCCCTTCTCTTTCCAGCTTATGTAGTGCTATTTCTTGTGCTAAAATGGGGGAGGGAGGTGATGCAAGGTCAGCTGTTCGAACTGCAAAATCAGGACAGAGACTTGATCCAGTGAGGTCTGAGAGGTGGGACTGGAGCAAGAAGGCAGTATGCCCTGGGAAGGAAATTCTCCCAGGAGGTTTTGATTCCTTAAGCTCAAGTTCAACCCAAGTGCTGTCTTTTCTGCCTCCTGCCTCGTGGTGTGAACACTGTGGCTGCACCTGCCACGACCAGCCTCTGCCACATGCCAGACTATGGAGGGCTGCTGTGCCATGCCCCTTCAAACTGTAAGCTGAAATGAATCCTTTTTTTTTTTCTTTAACAAGGAAACTCTGCTCCAGTCCCGAAGCTAGCAGTCAGGATGGAGGTCTCCAGGATGACCACACGGGGTTCTGGAACAATCTCTGAGAGAACACAGCAGACCACGGCCACCTTCATGGAACATTCCCATTTTGTTTGTCTTGTCCACAGTCATTCTCCCATACATGTTCATTGCCGTATTCCAGAGATAGCATGTCACATGACTGCCTGACAGCCCAAAGCCAGAGACAGCTAAGCCAGGTTTGGAAAAGGCTTGCCAATAGAAAGACAATGATATTCCTCTCATAAAATCTTTGAAAAATATAGTTACTTTTTTTAGTGTGTCATTTCTATGAACACACAGCTGGTTTGGTATTTTAAGAATTAATTCAGGGCATTTTTCCCACGCCGGTGAGCTGGCTGGGTGGTCTTGGGCAGCCCCTGGAGGCCTGAAGATGAGGGTTTGGAGGGAGGACTAGGGCATAGTGCTGGTGGGCATGTGGGGACCTGGGAGCTCACCTCTAGGAAGGTGACATGAATCTGGGGATTTCTTCATGTGCTTGGTCCTGGGCAAGGGAGGAAAGTAGAGGAGAGAGCCAAAGGTTAGCATGCTGCCCCTGGTGTGCTGGTGGACCAGGCCTGGAGAACCTCAATGAGCCTAAATCTTAGGTGTGTGGAAGGGCAAGGCACCAGGCCAGCTCATGTGCCAGGAGCTTGGAACTCTGATGGGCATGCAGAGCTCTTGACCAGCACACTACCCACGGGGCTTCCAAAGACTGGGCTGGAGAACCCACGCACTCCTGGGCACAAAGATTGTGGATCAACTAAGGAAAGGAGCAAGGAGATATGGGGCAGAGAGGACTGTCCTGGGAGTACCTTGCAGGTAAGGAATGACTCCTGAGGAACTCCTAACAACAAGGCCACTGTGCTTGCAGGTAAGCAAAGGGGACTGAGATCTAGTGGTTTGGAGGGGAGCAACCAGAAGAACTTCATGGGTCAGACCAATACACCAGCCCACATAGGAGATTGGAACTGGGTTTGTTAGCATGGAGCATTGGTGACCACCGCATGCCAGCCCACACAAAACTAGGGTTAGTGCGTGTCTAGCATGGCTAGATCCCAGTACCTGAATGTCAGAACAGGACAGAGGTCACATTACGCTTGGCCATGATACTAACCAGCACATGAGAGAGCCAGGGCCAGGAGTAGATTCTGTGGGGGATGTGTGGGCCCAATTCTGTGGAACTACAAGTCCCACTGATTGGCGTGAGAATTGAGGTGGCGATGGGCTGAGCTAGGTGTTAACAGGGAACCTGCTGACAGTCACAGGTATTGAGGCTAGGAACAATGGGCAGGTGCAGGCTGCAGGTCCAAGCTGCAGCACCCGCATGAGCATCATAAACACAGTGTGGGGCAGGCTGGGCTGCAACATTCACCAGCTCATACACAGGCCAGGACAGAGGGGATGGGCTATGCCAGGCAAGGGCCTAAGTACCCACTAGCATGTCTGAGATCTCGGTATGGGAGTGGGCTATGCAGGGGAATTTGGATGGGCTTTGCCACAGCATCAGCTGACAGATGCTGGCAGAGGCAGCAAATTCTGTCAAGCTGAACTGCAGAACCACCTGAAGAATATGGGATCCAGGAAGAGAGTGGGACCAGTAGGGAAACAGTGGGCACCTCCCTCTTGGGTTGCCACCCTTACTGGTGAGCATTAGAACCAGGATTAGAGGCAAGCATGGCTAGACAGAGAATGGCACCCACCAGCACCAGTATGGAATGGTGGGGCTGGTTGGATTGAACTAGCCTTCAATGTCCATTGACATGTATGAGAGATGAATGGGATGTGGGACAGACTGGACCAGTCTGCTATGCATACTAGCAAACACGGGAACCAGGGCAGGAGGCGGGCCTGGTGGGGGTTATTGCAGTTCACTCCGACTAGGCTGCAGCTCCCACTAGTTTACATGAAGGCCGAGTGTGCAGTGGACAGGATTGCGCTGGGGTGCAATACCCATTAGTTTGCATAGAAGACAGGGCTGGAGACAGCAATCTTAACTACCAGTGTATGAGTAGGCTGGTTTGGGCGACAGACTGTGCTGGACTCTGTATTGACAAGCACATACAGGTGTCAGGTCTGGGATCACATCAGATGAGGTTTTTTTGGGAGATGCCCCCAGCTGAACCGCTGGACCGAGAACCCCAACCATGGAGAGAAGTGCAGGTTCCATGGTCTGACTGTGGAGTGTATGTGTCAGAGCTGGGCCTCCTCAGTGGCTTAGATGGAGGAGTGGACAGCATATCCAGGTGCACATGGAGGATATGCAGTACATTGCAATCTGCAGAGGATACTTGATACCATGACAGAGGCCGGAGGACAGAACAAATCGATCAACTACCCCAGCCAGTGTTGGCAGTGAATATCAGGGCAAATGGATACTCTAAGATGGACTATGTCAACTAGTGGAGTCTGGAGAGATTTCATCGTGGTTGGAATGGCAAGATTAGCAGCAATTCAGAACTAGTGAACTACCAAAACCACTTGAGCAGGACCCTTGGAGCATACCCCACATCGAGGAGCCTGGGATGGGTGGGAGGCTGGGTGTGGCTTCTCCCCTTATCTCCTCCCTTCCCCCAGATACAGGAATGAAAAAGAGAATGTGAAAATAATGGTCTCACCCACTTTCCTCTAGCCCTTGACCATTCACACCCTACTCAACTATGTAAAAATCATCAAAAATAAAATTTTTTTAAAATTAATTCATACAGACATATGCTTAAGATCTTTTCAGCCCCTGATAGGGAAAATTGATACTTGCTGGGGCAAGCAGATATGAACAAAGAAGTTATGTCTCTTTTGAAGTTGTCAGTAACTTCTTTTTAATTTATCTATTTTATTACTTTATAATACAGTTCCATGGGCTCTGGGATTTCCCTTCCCCATCCCTAAACCTCCCCCTCCCCACATATCATATTATAGTATATCATATTATAGTATAGGCCTTCATAATCAGTCATAAGTCCATAATTCTGTTAGTTAAGTTTGTCCTGACATTGTAGGTATGGACAATGGCAGCAAGTCCATCATACTATTGTAAAGATATATTTAACAGTTTTATTGGCTTTTCCTTTAAAGGGATGTATAGTAACTGTGTAATAGAGACTATCACATCCAGATGTGAAGATACAATACAGTATGCATCTCTACTTTCAAGTCAAAGATGGACTACCAATAATTTTTTAAAGAATATGGTGAGATTCTAAAACCAAAACACCCAAAACCTGCATCTTTGAGTACAATCTGATACCATCATCCCGTGTCTGATTTTCAAACAGTATTTCTGAAAACTGTGAACAGAGCAGGAGCATGTAGTGTGTAAATGCTTCCTATAACAATCCAGGAACAACAACAAGGAAAATTTTCTGGATGCACTTTCTCTGTCCATTTGATCAAAACATTGCATAGCTAACTGTTTCTAAACTGTCAGCTAACAGACTTTTCAGCACACCCTCAGGACAGGATGTTGGGGCAAGCATTGTGGTACAGGCATCCATATGGGTGCTAATTCGAGTCCTGGCTGCTCCACTTCTGATCCAGCTCCCTGCTAATGTGCCTGGGAATGCACTGGAACTCTTTGGGCCCCTGCACCCACAAAGGGAGAGTGAGTTGAAGCCCCTGGATCCAGCCTTTGGTCTGGCCAATGCATGATGTGGCCATTTGGGAAGCAAAACAGCAGATAAAAGACCCCCCCCCCCGCCAACTATGCCTTCCAAATAAATAAATATTAAAAAAAAAAAATTCGTGTTCTCTCCTCCTTTCTGCTGATCACCTGGAGCAGGACCAGACAGGGGCAAGCTCCTCAGCAGAGTTCCCCAGAGGACCCAAGGGAGTGTGAACGCATGCCCAGCACCAAGCACAAGTCCAGTAATGGCCTAAGTTCAACAGGCAGCCCCACGGCAGGGCACATCCTTGGCTGGGTTAAGAGGACTTCAGGGCAGGTATACTGAGTCCTTTTTCTATTTGGGAGACCTCAGAGGAGAGGTCTCTTTGATGACTCTGCCCATTGCCAAGTATGGAAGTAACACCAGCAACTGCCACAAAAACCCAGTGACCCCAGGAAGGGGGTAGGCCAGAGGGCAGAGCAATGCCCCTCACGTGAGCTTCCAGACAAGGCACAAGTGAGTTTGCCTCAAGACTTGGTGCAGCTGTTAATTCCACCGACCCTGAAACGCGCACACTTCTGGTTTCCCTGAAATGTCAGCAAGTACCTGTGCCACCACGTGCTGGCAGTTCCCATCCACCACAGCTAAAAGCATCCTGATTCACCCTAAGCCATGTGACCCTGGGCAGGTTACTCAGCCTGCCAGCACTGAGAAGATGAGGACCCGTTCCGGGGGTTAATGAAAAGAGAAGTGTGTTAAGGCTTAGATGGCCCATCGTGGCCTTGGAGAAACGTCGCCTGGTTACTGGGGCTGAGGTGGTTACTGGGGCAATGATAACCATCCACAGTCACTACTGCACTGCGGAAATGTCATCGTGTTTTTACTGAGTTTGGAGACAACTTGCAGAGTATATGTGTAGATAGCTACACTCAACTAAGGCTGACTACGTTTCAATGGAGAAAAGCAAAACTTAATACTCAAAATAGGGATGTGTGGAATCAACCGTACTAAACGTCCAGTGGCCCATCCACACCCTCACCAGCATTTATCATGGGGACATCATTTGTCAACCTCTTTATCCAGAGGGGAGGGAGCTCCATTAACGGACATCATGATTTCCACGCATGTTTCTGGTGCTTTTCCATAGATCCATACTTTTCAGACCCAGTCTAATTTGCTTTAAGGAGCTTCTGTTTTTTTCTCCCCTCTCACCAACAGTGCTGCTTGGGCAGGGCAACCTCCGCGGCCCCTGATTATCCCTTTCTGCAAAAGCGAGGAATGCGGAGCCTACTCTACCCACAGGCCATTTCTCGGGGTGTACCTCGGCTCTGGGCAGCCCTGCAGGGTGAGGTAATGTCTGCCACCTACCAACAAGCGCGGGTGGATCCTTCAAGCCCAGGGCGCCTCTCTGTGGTGTGTGACCCCATGTGTGTGTTACCTCAGGCATGAATGGCGCCCTGTGAGTTCCCCCCAAGTAGGACTTGGGAACACGGGGATCCACACGATGACATTCACTCTCTAGCCAGGGCTTGTGCTGTACTGGTGATGTCCTTCATCTCGACCAGGGCTCTTGTGTCTTCTGCCAAGGGCCCTGGGACAAGAGCGGGAAAACCCATTGGCTTGTACGTAAGGGAAAATCTCAGACACTTCGTGGTCCTTGGCAAGTAACTGGCTCTTCAAATCCTCCAAATAGTGCATGAGACAGAACTAAAATAAAGCCTTCTATTTCCAAAGGAAACATCCTGCCTCATTTAGAGAATTCTGCCCGCATTTGCCAAAGTCATCATCACCTCCCGAGGTTTCATCTTGTTAGTCTCCCACGGCCATTGCCTCTCAGGATACCTCGCTAAAGTCCAGGTTGCACCACTATCCTTTTAGAAAGGACCCTATAAGAACCACGGCTCCCGAGTGTTAAATTCCATCTCCTGATTCCGGCCACATGCCCTAAGTCCAAAGAGATTGGTACAAGCCTCACACATTTAACAGATAACAACCCAGCACCTACTGTTTCATCAGGCACTTCTGGGCATCCAGAACAGTAGCAGCCAAAGCAAGCTTCCATGTTCCTGTCCACGTGCATACCAATGAGACGGACACTTGTTTGGTTAAACAGGTAAGTAAAAAGTATTCTGCATTTATTCTGAGACAGTGGTGAGCTCCATCTCTCACCATACACCCCGAGTTTCAAGTCTCAGACTCCTACTGTTCAGGGGGGATCCTTAGCAAGGGTTTGGTCCCTCCACACCTGTGGAAATCAGTCACATCCCTTTGCCTTCCCTTGCCTTTCTTTCTCATGCAGGAGCCAGTGAGGTGGTTCATACATGGAAGTCAGGCCGAGAAGACCAGCGGGCACTCACACGGAGGATGTGACCTCTGGGAGGCCAGGCAACAGCACCAGGTGGGGGAGAGCAAGGCCAGGTGACTGTGGACTGTGAGTCAATCAGCAAATGCGCTGAAGAGGACAGGAATCCAAGATGACCAGTTCTAGAAAAGTAGGAGCTAGGAAGCAGCGTGACGGGGTGGGAGGGACACCAGCAATGCTGGGGCTGCTCCAAGGATACCCGTGGAGCCACAGCCTGCAGATGCTCACGTGCTTGGCATAAACGGCATGCTGGGACAAGCACCTGCCACGGGTGTCATGAGGTCCTCTGGGACTCCAGCAGCCCTAGGATGTCTGGCTCCTCGGCTCCCGAATCCAGCTTCCTGCTGCCATGCATCCTAGCAGGCAGCAGGGGAAGGCTCCAGTGCTGTGTGGGGAACTCGGACTGCATTCCCGGTCCTCTGCTTTAGCCGCAACTCCATCCAGTGTGTGCCTGCCTGCTCTCCTCCCTGCGCCAGCTCTTCTTCAACTCAATAAAATTGATAAAATTAAACTTGATCTTAGCCAAAAGGCCAAGAAGTTATAAAACTGAGAAAATTAAAACCACCACGGTGTGGTGTCTATGATCCATGCATATCTTTTGGCATTACAGCCAGAGAGCATATGATGTCTCACACAATGTTAACATTATGTCAAAAGCTGTTAACATGGGTCTGGCACAGTAGCCTAGTAGCTAAAGTCCTCACCTTGTATGTGCCAGGATCCCATGTAGGCACCGGTTCTAACCCCAGTGGTCCCACTTCCCATCCAGCTTCCTGCTTGTGGCCTGGGAAAGCAGTCAAGGATGGCCCAAAGCCTTGGGACCCTGCACCCATGTGGGAGACCCGGAAAGACTCCTGGCTCCTGGCTTTGGATCAGCTCAGCTCTGGCTTTTGCGGCCACTTGGGGAGTGAATCATCAGATAGAAGATCTTCCTCTCTGTCTCTCCTCTCTGTATATCTGACTTTAAATAAAAATAGGTAAATCTTTTTAAAAAAGGTTGTTAACACTGCATTTTTTAATCAAGTTCAATACATGAATGGTTATTAAAAATATACTAAGTCCATGGTTAGCTAAATCACAGACACAGAATTCACACAGAAGGCCAAGTGTCGCACTAGACATACCTATAGACACCCAGTTACAGGTGTGTCCATATGTTCATGTACACGTATCACATGTATGTGTGCACACATTTATACATTTTTAGAAGAGTATGACTTAGTTACATGAAAGCTGGAATGACAGCAGGACCAAGAGAGGGAGAGCTCCCACATCCTGATTCACTCCCCCAGACCTTAGCAACAGCCAGAAGGCCAAACCCCATCAGCCAAGAATTCTAGCCAGGTCTCCCACGTGGGCGTCACGAATCCAACCGTTTGGGCTATCTGTGCTGCCTGCCAAGGTCAGGATGAGCAGGAAGCTGGAGGCATGACCCAGGCCAGGAGCCATGCCCGGGCACTGCAGTGTGGGTCACAGGTGTCTAACCGGCATCTCAGTGCCACACCAGTGCCCATCCCGCTTAGATTTCCATACATGAAAGGGGGCTAAAGCACTGCTCCCCCAGGAATAGCAAGCACACCTTGGTAGGGTTGTTGAGTCCCAGCTGCCTCACTTTCAACCCAGCTCCTCCCTAATGCACCTGGGAAATCAGCAAGAGACAGCTCAAGTTCATGGGTTCCTACCACCCACATGGGAGACCGGGGTGCAGTTCCTGACTCCTGGCTTCAGCCTGGCCGTCGTGACCATCTGGGAAGTGAGTTAGCAGATGGAAGATGTGTGTGTGTGTGTGCCTTTTAAATGAATACATCTTCTTTTTAAGGAGAAACATTATGGAAAATCAGTAAGAACAGAAGATTCAAGGTTGAGGGGATATGGGAGTTCTTTGTCTTATTTTGGTAACCTTTCTCTAAATTCGAAATTTTTTTTCAAAATAAATCACTTGCAAGTCAAAGGAATTCTTCATTAGAGGACCAGTTAGAAGGTTCTGAGTTTACCCAGAACTATCATTGCTGTCTTAGGCCTTAAATAATAACATGAAAGTCTGAAAGTAACATCTACGCTAGTTCTTGCTGGCATTTTGGGAGTGAACCAGCAGAGGGGTGATTCTCTCTCTCTCTCTCCAAATGATGAAATGAAAACAAACTATTTCTTCAAGGTCACATCATTAGGCTGAAGTGGCCGATTCCTCCTGTGGCTCCTTGTTGAGGGCAGCCCTAACTTCGTGCAATGGCTCCTTCAGAATCCACAGGCGAGATGAGGGTTCTTTCCCCAGCTTTTCCCTTCAGATTCCAGATGCCTCTCGCAGCAGACAACAATCCTGCTGCCTCCTGCAGAAACCCCCATCACAACAAATGAGCTAAGTAGCTCCCACACAGGCCTTATTTATAGTCTCGGCAATTCTATTTCTGAACAGCAGGTTGGTTGGTACCCATGAAACAAGGTCTCTCAGGAAGAAAGCAATTATGATTTGTAATGAATTAGATACAAAATTAGCATGCTAAAGGATGACAGAAAACAGTCATGGATACGCATTATTCATAGTGTGATGACACTTGATACAGCATCCTAGAATAGGCCATGCTAACAGGTGCCTGACAATGCATTAGGCAACCAAGACAGGTCCGGGCTGTGCTATGATTTCACTGCTGGGGGTTAAAGAATAGGCCATGCTCAGACCCCAGCACCGTCTGGTGTCCTGGAGGACCAGGGTAGATGTGGGATGGACTAGGCTAGGGCTTAATCCCTACTGAACCATGTGTGAGCCGTATGTGGGTATGGACGAGCTGTGGCTGGGCTGAAATATCAACAGCAATAACCAGCTTGAGTTGAAAGCCAGTCAGGAAAAGCCACTGTTCCTGCTAGGATAGGAGGTGAACTGAGTAGAGCTGGCTCATGGACCCCTTGGTATGAGCAAAATCTGGCCTTGAGAGGGGTTCTGATGGAGGAGCCTGGGCAACTCCTCTGGCAGGACACAGACCCAGCAGGTAAGCACAAGAAGCAAGATAGGAAACAGCCCAGAATAGGCCATGGAAAGTTTCCCACTGGCATACATTTGGCATGGGTCAGGGGCAGACCAGGGTGAATCAGTACACGTCATCCACTGGCAAATCTGAACACCAGAACAGAGTATAGGTCAGGCCAGGTCCGGTCGCGACAAAAACCAGTCCACAATATGGAATGCCAGGGTGAGGTTGCCCGTGCCAGATGTGACCGCAGCAGCCCATCCAGCATGCGTGGAAACCAGGAAGGGAGGGGGCAGAGCCGGCAGGGGGAATAAGTGGGTGGTTCCCTTGCTGGACAGCTACTCCCACTGGACAGGGTGAGCTGGGATGGGAGCAGACCAGATTAGGCAGGGCTACAACACCTGTGCGCCTCATGTGGACTAGATCAGGGAAAAGCCAGGCTGGGCTGATTGTTCCTACTGGTGCAAACAAAATTAGAGTGGGTGAGGGTTGTTTGGGCTTAGCCACAGCATCAGCTGGCAGAAGCTGGCACTGGGGGCTAATTCTGTCAAGTCAAACCACAGAACCACCTGAAGAGTGCATAATCTGGGAGTGAGAAAGACCTGGGAGGGAAATAGTGGGCTCCCCCGCTTGGGTTACCACTACCACGGGAGGGCTCGAAAACTAGGACAGGGGCTGGGGTGGCTAGACAGAGAGGCACTCAACAACATCTGTGAGGGCTGGATAGTTGAGCTGGTTAGATGGAACTAAGCTTTGATACCCATTGACATGTACGAGAGCCAAACAGGATGTGGGACAGACTGGACTAGTCTGCTACACATACTGGAAAACCAGGGTAGGGGGGCACCTGGTGGGGGTTATTGTGGGTCGCTCTGACTAGGCTGTAGCTCTCCCTGGTTTGTGCGAGGGCCGAGTATGTGCTGGGCAGAACCAGGCTGGACTGCAACACCCATTGGTTCCAGTGGAAGTCGGGACTGAAAACAGAACCAACCTAGCAATTGCAACCACCAGCTGATCGGGGTGATGGACTGTGCTGCGCCCTGTGCTTGCTAGTACACACAAGAATCTGGTCTGGGAACACCTCAGACAAAGTTTCTTTGGGGATCTCCCCAGTCGAAATGCCGGACTCAGAACCCTAACCAAGAAAAGACAGAAGACAGAACAAGTCAATCAACCTCCTCAGCTATATGTTGGCAGCAAAATACTGGCAAATGGAGACTCTATGATGGACTATGTCAATCAGTGGATTCTTCAACAACCTCATCGTGCTCTGAGTGGAGAGATTGGCAGCAATTCATAACTGGTGAACTATCAAAACCACTTAAGCAAGTATCTCAGAGCATGCCCCACATCCGGGACCTGGGGTGGATGGGAGACTGGTGGGGCTTCTTCCTCAATATCCCTCTTTACCTCAGATACATGAAAGAAACAATATGGAAATAACAGTCTTACCCACTTCCCTATAGCCCTTGAACCTTTTTACGCTAATTAAGTAAATATTGTCAAAAATACAATAAAAATTTTAAAAAAAGAATAGGCCATGCTAACAGGTGCCTGACAATGCATTAAGCAACCAAGACAGGTCAGGCTATGCTTTCACTGCTGGGTGTTAAATGGGGAGAGGACTATGTGACAGGTGAATTGCTCGGGACGGGCCTGTCCCTTTTCTGCACACTCCCTTCCTGGTCCACCTCACCCAGTCTCCCAGCTTAAGACACCATTTCTGGGTCAATCAATCCCAAACTAATACACAGCCAAGCCAGACCTCTCTTCTGACGCTCAGGCTCTTGACATCAACCATGGCTCTCTAACAGCCACTGAGGACACATCATGTCCCAAAGTATGCTGACAGTACTCCCCCCAGACAGGCCTGTGAGCAGTAACTCCATTCCTCCAAGTAGCTGGGGGAAAAAAAACAAACATAAAAATCTCAGAGACCTCCTTCCTCCAGATCTGTTCTGTCCTTTCTGTAGCATGAGTCTGGGGTCTGACGTCTTGTTGCATAGCATCCGCTGGTAGCACCTCTCACACGTAAGTGCAATGGTCCCCGGTCTGGCTGCCCTTGTCCGATCTACTATGAAAGTGAGTCAGACAGCATCGTCCCTCTGTCCAAGCCCTTACACCCTCCTGAGGTCCGCACAACGCCCTCCTCCACTACAGGGCAGCCTGGATCTGAGCTTTACTGCTCACCCACTCCCGCTCCTGCTCCAGCCACACAGCTCCCCTTGCTGTGCCTCAGACACCAGGCACCCTGCTGTTCCTTTTCTGGTCCTCCCTGCAGTTGACCTGCTGACCTAGTGGATCATGGGGTCACTGACCTTGAGGTGTTCTGTAGCTCTATCACAGATCCTAGGATCTCCAGCCGCTCCCACAAGCCCAGCTCCCTTGCTGCCCCCCAGCACTGTGGGTATACAATTCACACCCATGTCCCCATAGGTCCCAGATCCAGTCTACACACATTATATGAGCACCTGGCACTGGGCATCTTTCTAGCTGGGTGCTCTCCCAAGAAATGCCAAGGAATCCAGGGCACCAAGTCTGCCAGGCGAGTCAACCTCCAGAACAGGTTAGACACACACGCTCGTGGTGTCCACCCACCCCTGCTTCGCTCTCATGGTGCTTCATCGTCACTGTTAAAACAAGCCCTGAGTGAGGCTGAGCCCAGCTGGCACTGTCTCCCAGAGGGCCTTTCTGCTCATCCTGTTGTTCTCTGCCACAAGGGGCTCCGGGCCAGCCCACCTGCACCAGCAGACCTTTGGTCTAAACAGGCAAGTGTGAGGGCACATTGAGGTAGTGAGCTAAGCTACCACCTACCATACTGGCATCCTCTATGAACCTGCCAGGTTCAAGTTCTAGCTGTTGCGTTTCGCATACAGCTCCCTGCTAACCACCTAGAGATGGGCCAAGTGCTTGCTTGGGTCTTGCACCCACGTGGAGGATGGCTTTGGTCTGGCTCAACTCCACCCTAGCGACCATTTCAGGGAGTAAACCAGCAGGTGGAAGCTCGGATTTCCCTCAGAGTTCACGCCACAATCCTAACCCCAAGTGACGGGTTCCAGGAGGTCGGGGACCTGTCAGACGCCGGAGCTGGATCACCTGGGGATGGCCCTGAATTCTTCAAGCTTGGCCTCCAGGGATTCGACTGTCTCCTCGGACTCCTCCTCCTCTGCCTCCATGCCAGCGCACACACGCACTTGCCTCCCGGGCTGGCTTCCCGCTGCCAAGCGCCCAGCCCCCCAGGGAGCTGGCGCCCACACGCTGCGTCTCTCCGTCGCCCAGGCAACTCCCAGGCCCGCAAGGCGCGAGAGGCGGCGTGAGGGGCGGAGTTTGTGGGCGTGGGGCGGGGCGTAGGTGAGCGTGGAGCGAGCGGGCTTGAGGTGAGGCGCGAGAGGATTGGGTCGGAGCTGAGTCAGGGGGCGGAGCTTGTAGGCGTGGGGCGGGGCGTAGGTGAGCATAAGCGAGGTAAGCGGGTTTGAGGTGAGGCGCGAAAGGATGCGGAGCTGAGTTAGGGGGCAGAGCTTGTGGGCGTGAGGTGGGGCGGGGCGTAGGTGAGCGTGGAGCGAGCGGGCTTGAGGTGAGGCGCGAGAGGATTGGGTCAGAGCTGAGCTAGGGGGCGGAGCTTGTGGGCGTGAGGTGGGGCGGGGCGTAGGTGAGCGTGGAGCGAGCGGGCTTGAGGTGAGACGCGAGAGGATTGGGTCGGACCTGAGTTAGGGGGCGGAGCTTGTGGGCGTAGGGCGGGGCGTCGGTGAGCGTGTGAGGCGAGCGGGCTTGAGGTGAGGTGCGAGACGGGGCGGAGCTGAGTCAGGCGCGGCGCTTCGGGGACGGGGGCGGGGCGTAAGAGAGCCGAGGCCTAGGCGGGCAGGAGGCCAGGCTTGAGCTGGGGGCGGGGCTTGTGGACAGGGGCGGGGCAATAGGGGAAGGACGACCAGGCTTGCGGGCGGGAGAGGTGAAGCCAGGGAGGCGTGGGAAGCGCCTTGGAAGAGCCTTGGAAGGGCCTTGTTAGGGTCGGGGCCAGGAGGCGACGAGGAGGCGGGTTCGGGACCCGCAGCTGCCCAGAGTGACCCCGCGAGCCCGCGCGACTCCGGGAGGGCCGGCCGTAGACAGCCGTACTCCTACGCCCCCTTTGTTCCTTCTCTGCCCCCGGCGCCGTCATTTGGGTTCCCATTTTCTCCCTGTCTACCCCAGCAGGATCCTAGGGACCCCTGCTGGCCTGGGCACGAGGCGGGAAGATCACAAATGAAAGGATAGATGTTAAACTAGAGTGTGTGGCTTGCCATCCGATGTCCTCAAGTCCCCAGTAAGTTTGCTTTTACTAGGGCAACAGGCTCAAACGGTGTTTCAAATTCTGGCACTACTGGCAGACAGCTGACAGAGGCCTCCTGATACCTATATCCATTCCCTGGTTCTAGAGCTCAATTGACTACATCCCCAATTGTGTGGTCTCTGCAGGGAGGGAATAACTACGTTTTGTTTTCTGCTTTATGATAGTTATGGGAAAGACAGGAGCTGAAAATAGGGAAAGCAAAATCTGTTAGATTACTGTAAAGTCCAACTGGAAAGACCAGCATTCCTTCATCAAACGGACACAGGACCAGGACTGGCCAGGCTGAAGCAGGAACCAGGAGCTCCGCCCGGGTCTCCCACTTAGGTGCAGGTGCCGAAGCACTCGGGCCGCCTCTGCTTTTCCCAGTGCATCAGCAGAGAGCTGGATTGGAAGTGGAGCAGCCAGGACGTGAACCGGTGCCCAAATGCCGTGCCAGCATTGCAGGCAGTGGTCTGTTATGCCACAGTGCCGGTCCCCAGAGGTTCTTATCTTCAAAATCTAAAACACATATTTGGGAAAGTTTTCTAACATTAGCAAAAATGCTTTTTTGAAGATATACGTATATATGCATACACAATTTTTTTTTTGTCTTAAGGATATTTCTAGATAGATGTTTTAGATAAAGGTTCGAATCCCACGCTTGGAACGAGACCAGGAGAGTGAGAAGAGGAGTGAGAAGAGCATGCAAAGTGCTTCGCTGTCTTGTCACCACGGTTATAAATGATTATTGTGCAGCAGAGAAGTCAGGCCTCATGCTGTGGCCGGTGAGTCATTGGTCAGCTCTGCGTGGCGTCTGTTGACTGATGGAGACTGTGTAGTCACACCACCCCACAAAAACACGCTCTGAACAAAACATCTCTGTTGGGATTCTTGTGAAATAGCGTAGCGAGGAGTTTCGGATTTCAGTGTCCAGGGGAACAAGGCATACTAGAGCTTATTTTTGAAACGTTAACTGCCTGGTATTTGTCTTGTCAGTGACTGACATGCTGTCTCTCAGGTGTTCTGGCTTGTAAAAATACTCATTTGGGGGCCCAGCGCAGTCGCCTAGCAGCTTAAGTCCTCACCTTGCACGCACCAGGATCCAATATGGGTGCCGGTTCTAATCTTGGCGACCTCAGTTCCCATCCAGCTCCCTGCTTGTAGCCTGGGAAAGCAATAGAGGATGGCCCAAAGCCTTGGGACCATGCACCTGTGTGCAAGACCCAGAGGAGGCTCCTGGTTCCCGACTTCGGATAGGCTTAACTCCAGCAGTTGTGGCTGCTTGGGGAGTGACACATCTGATGGAAGATCTTCCTCTGTGTCTCTCCTCCTCTCTGTATATTTTATTTTTCCAATAGAAAAATAAAATAAATGTTTTTTAAATACTCATTTTGGATCGTGTTCTCACCTGTGCTAACCTGTCATGTTTCATCCAGGTCTCCATCACAGGTAGAAATTATCAACAGACTTTTTCATAGAAAGGTCGTGACCTCTACCGTAAATATTAAAAAGCTGAGCAGTCTTTATACGCATTCGCTTCACGACGTTGGGGCAAGTCTACAGTTGATGCTTCTGAGCGTCTGTTTCCTCACAAGTGGAAACAGTGAACCTGGCTCAGCTTCCAGTTGGGAATCATCAACAGAAAAAGCATGTCACCCCGGTAACACCCCCCGAGACAGATAGCTAAACCACCACTCAGGGGGCCCCGTCGTGGTGCAGAGGGTTCAGCTGCCACCTGCAACACCAGTATCCTGTACTAGAGCTGGTTCAAGTCCCATCTGCTCTGCCTCCTACCCGGGTGCCTGGGGAAGAGGTGGAACGTGGTGAGTCCTTGGATCCCTGCCACCCACGTGGGAGAACCTGATGGAGCGTCAGTCTCCTGGTTTCCTTCTGGTGGGGCCCTTCTTGGTGAGTGAACCAGCAGATGGGCAGCATCTCGCAATCTCTGTCTCGCGCTCTCTCTCTAACTCTGCCTTTCAAAGAAATCTTTTAGAAAAATGATTTTTATTGGAAAGGCAGATATACAGAGGAGAGACAGAGAAGAAGATCTTCCATCTCATGATTCACTCCCCAAGTGACTGCAACGACCTGAGCTGAGACAATCTGAAGCCAGGAGCCTCTTCTGGGTCTCCCACATGGGTGCAGGGTCCCAAGGCTTTGGGCCGTCCTTAACTGCTTTCCCAGACCCCAAGCAGGGGGCTAGGAAGGGAAAGCGGGGCCGCCGGGATTAGAACCGGTGCCTGTATGGAATCCCGGCGCATGCAAGGTGAGGACTTTAGCTGCTAGGCTGCTGCGCCGGCCCAATAAATAAATCTTGAATAAATAAATAAGCATTTATTCAGAAAAACAACCTTACTATTCAAAGTTTTCCATTCGTGAAGAATTGAACATCACACAGCTAAAATGGTTTTTATTTATTCTGTTTAGAGGACACAGGGTAAAAGTTTAAAAGGTCTCTGAAAGGTACACACGTACGAATACAATCCAAGAAACAATGAGAGTGATGACATCTCTGAGTACGTGGCATGGATTTGAGAAAGTCCAGGGCTAATTCCAAATGAGGTCATTGACCTTTGCAGCTGCATAGCATCGGTTCCATAGTCTAATAAATGCCAAGAGGGTTCCGCGTAAGTTTGTAATTGAAATTCTTTCTAGAGTGTCATCAAGTGCTGATGTTTCTTTTATCTCAGCTGTAACATATGATTATGTGGTGCAGGCTAGGTTATGTAAATTTGTTTTATGCCATGCCTTGCCCATGACCAACATTATGAAAGGGGCAGGGAAGGACACCACGAGGCACTGGAACTGGCACTCGTACGGGATGTGAGCATCACAGGTGGTGGCTGAGCCTACTGTACCACACTGCCAGCCTCTCTCACCCCCATCACACGCTGCAACATACGCAGTAAGATTGTGAAAGTCTAAATAAGGAGTAGTTCCGGTATTTTACACTTTCCAAATTCCATGCTTCCCAAATTTCATCCTGTATAAAATTTGTCCGTGCTTCCTCTGCCGTTAAGAAAACTGCAGCTGCTACCAGAATACCGGTGGTCTACCATTGACTGTGCCATGTACCGTAGCTTCCCAGATGTTCAATAGGTGAAAACTTGTGAATTTTAGCTCCAGTGACACAAGGTGGGTGTTAAGACATAATCAAGAAGAAGCCCTTTCTGGAAGCTCTGTTTCATCAGGCCTTGCTGGGCGTCACTTGTTTGAAAAGGAAGACATTTGGGGCCTGTGCCATGGCATAGCAGGCTGAGCCGGTGTGTGGTACTAGCATCCCACATGGACTGCAATTCAGGTCCAGGCTGCTCCATTTCCCATTCAGCTCCCTGCCAATGCTTCTGAGAAATGGCCAAGTCCTTGGACCCTTGCAAGCCGACCCAGAAGAGGCTCCAGGAAGATCTCCCTCTCTATCTCTGCTTCTCTCTCTGTAACAGCCTTTCAAATAAAAATAAATGAATAAATAAATCTTTTTTTTTAAGCATAAATGAATAAATAAAAAGAAAAGAGGAAAAAAAAAGACAAATGCCAAAAATTTTCTAGCACTTGGGAAAACGTGCCCCTTAGCACCATCTAGTTTTGTTTTCCAAGGTCACAAGGCAACCGGCCGGTAACTAATCCTTGCACCTGGTGATACGCATTTCCAGAGAGATTTTACTTTTTCTTCCCCCCCCCCCCGCCCTCCCTTTTTGTTGTTGTTGCATCCGTTGCTATAGGCAGAGTTACAGAGGGAAAGAGATCTTCTATCTACTGTTTCACTTCTAAAATGTTTATGAAAGCGGAAGGTCCAGGGAATACCCACAATCTCCCAAAGAACACATGGGTCTCCCATGTGGGCCATCTCTGCTGCTTTCCAAGGCACATTAGCAGGGAACTGGATCCTATGTGGAACAGGTGGAATTCAAACTGAAATCCCTATGGGTTGCCAGCACAGCAGGCTACCCACAGCTTTACCCACAGCACCAGCCCCAAAGGACTTTTTCTTTTTTTTTTTTATTATTTTTTTAAGATTTATTTATTTTATTACGAAGTCAGATATATAGAGAGAGGAGGAGAGACAGAGAGGAAGATCTTCCATCCGATGATTCACTCCCCAAGTGACCGCAACAGCCAATGCTGTGCCGATCCGAAGCCGGGAACCTGGAACCTCTTCCGGGTCTCCCACGCGGGTGCAGGTCCCAAAGCATTGGGCCGAAAAGGACTTTTTCTGTCAACCCCGTTTGAGCAGTGCAGTGGCAACCTCTTCATCTGTGGCTTTGTTCCGAGAGGTTTCAGACACCAGTAGTCAGCCTTGGATAGTACTGACTCCCAGATAAGCAATATAGCCAGGCATTTTGAAAGGGGGCGGGGAGGGAATCCACATAACTTTTTATCACAGTGTTTTGTTTGTAATTGTTCTATGTTGTTACTCGTTTTTATCGATCTCTTACTGTGCTTAATTTGTAAGTACAGCTTCCCTGGCGGGGGATGAATGTATAGGAAAACATGTGTCTGTAGGGTTTGGTACAATCTATGGTTCATCCACTGCAGGTCTTGGAATTGGCCACCACATAGACAAAGTGGCAGTGGTGCAGGGGGGAAGGAAGGAGGGATATTGAGGTATTGCCCTGAGGTCTTGCCTTTGAAAGAATTGATCCAGGACAATGTTGAGAAGGCTGCCTCTCAAAGGCCAGACACGGAGTTGCGTTCCTTGTCAGTCAGCTGCTGCTGCACCTGGGGCTGCAGACTGACTCAGGGAAGTGGCCGTTTTAAAGATTTATTTTTATTGGAAAGGCAGATTTATAGAAAGGAAAAAAAAGGTTTTCCATCTGTTGATTCACTCCCCAAGTGGCTGCAACAGCCGGAAATGAGCCGATCTGAAGCCAGGAACCAGCAGCTTCTTCTGGTCTCCCAAGCAGGTGCAGGGTCCCAAGGCTTTGGGTCATCCTCCACTGCTTTCCCAGGCTACAAGCAAGGAGCTGGATGGGAAGTAGAGTACCTGGGACATGAACCAGTGGCCATATGCGATGCCGGTACTTACAGGCAGATTAGCAAATGAACCATCACATCTGCCCTGAGATCAACATTTAGAGCTGCAGACTTTTAAGGAGAGGGGTGGGCCTTACCTGGTCAGTGAAAGACAGCCTGCAGTAGCTTCTCTCCTGTCCTGAGCAAGACGGGGCTCTGCAGGAGATGACTTGTGGATTCACAGTCCACCATCAGCTGTCTTCTGGGTTCTTAGGCTGAAGTTCTTTAGACTTAAACTACGACACTGAATCTCCCAGAGGATTCTGCCTGCCACCTGCCCTGTGGATTGGGGACTTACCAGCCTCTGTAGCTAGCCAGCCTCTCAGAATAACACACATACATACACAAGCCGCACATACAGCAGCTTGCCCCCCACACATAAATATACTCTCTCCCTCAGTATGCACATGCCACACATACACATGTCACACACCACACCACACAAAGGACACCTACATAGAACATCACACTCATATCTATACCACACACCTACACATGCACACACACACACACACACACATACACACGCACTACTTTTCTCTGGAGAAGTTTGGTAATGTGCAATAAAAGTTTAACAAATTAAAAAGAAGATACCATTACACTCTTTGCAGCTCTGACTTTTCAAATTTTACTTCTTTATTATTATTAGTAGTAGTAGTATCACTTTATGATACAATTCCATAAGCCTTGGGATTTCCCTTATTCCATTCCCAATCCCCTCCTCTCTCACTGAATTCTCTATATTATTACTATAGTATGCAGCTCTGACTCTTGATCAATACTTGTAACATATCCAAAGAACTACGAAGAAGCAAGTAGTGCAAGTCTCAGATTTCCTGGATTTCCTCAAAGTGCCTGCTATATGCCAGGAACTTTCCCAAACTCTTTGAGTTACTCATAGAGTCAATCACCCCAATTAAAAAAAAAAAAAGGCAGAAGTGGAGACCCCAGGAGGTTGAGCTGCTTCTCCAAGTTGATGTGGCTGCAGGGGCTGTCGCTGGGCCTATCACACAGACAGGGCTGCCCCCGGCCCTACACACATCAGCACCACATGGTCAGCGGAGACAAGGACTTCAGCTCCTCCTGCAGTATTAGTTTAGCGATGCCCTAAGCAGTGTCTCTAAAGCCATCTGATGCACATTAGCAAGTAGATTGCAAATCTGTGCTGCTCTGGTTGCTGTGAGAATCGAATACATTAATATTCAGTCCAGCCCGAGCCCAGTGACCAGGGAAATCCCACCTTCATGCAAGATGAGTGAGAAAAATGTTACGCAGAACGACATGAGCACCCAGAAAGGTGACAAAGCATGTGCCTCAGATGGCTGCTTCACTCCTAGGAAGCCTGGTTTTGGCCTTACCCTGCCTGTCTGTCTCACTGCGTTCAATTCCTATGGAGAAAGCAGCAGGTGGTGGACTGGCACAGCAGGTTAAGCTACTGCTTGTAGTGTCAACATCCTGTTGTGGAATGCAGGTTCAATTCCCAACTGGTCTGTGCTCACCCACGTGGGAGACTCAGATGGAGTTTCTCCACCTTGCTTTGGCCTGACCCAACCCTGGCTGTTGTAGCCATATGGGAAGTGAACAAGTGGATGGAAGACTCTTACTCTCCCTGTCTCTCTCTCTCTCACCATCTCCCCTGACCCCACCACATGCCATTGTTTCACTCTGCCTTTAAGATTAATTGTTTTTGTTTTAAATCCTTGCTATGAAGTTTGAGATGTGCTTTCTACCCGGACAGTCATTGGCAGGGGGAAAAGGGCCTATGACAGACATCAATCCTACCGCTGCAGTCAAAGCTAATGGTTGACACAAAGGCATTGAATGATGGGAGAAATCCCAAACAAATTCAAGTAGTGTAGTGGTGGGGAGAACTGCTCCGTGGCGAGGAGCAAATGAACCTGTTTACCACTGGCACCGAGGATGTGACTGCATTTCACATGTTACTTGGTCAATTTAGCCAAAGTTCATAATAGGGACCATGCAGTCCTCAATTACTACCTGGAATGTAACTACGTTTAATGCACTGTCTTTAAAAGGCAACTCTGCGTAGGAAACAATGTAAACACATCTTTTCAATTGTAAAGCTCTCCATTATTCTAGCTACATTGATTCTCTGGGGGTGGTTTAATGTACCTACTTTTCTCTGGAGAATGCCAACAGTGTTCAGTGAAAATTGAACAAATTAACCAGCAGATCCCATTCACTCTTTACAGCTCTTGAGATTTTATTTTATCCCATCAACAAAACTACAGTAAGCCAGTAGCAAGTTAAGACACCACCTGCAACCCTGGCATCTCAAATGAATGCCAGTTCCAGTCCTGGCCACCGGATTTCTCATCCAGCTCCCTGCTAATAAGCCTGAGAAACCAGTGGAAAATGGGCCAAGTGTTTGGGCCCCTGCTAGCCAGGTGGGAGACCTGGATGAAACCCCTGACTCCTGGCTTTAGCCTAGCCCAGCACCGGTCACTGTGGCCATTTGGGGCTGAGCCAGTGGATGCAAGGGAACTCTGTCCTTTTCTGTAGCTATCTATTTCTCTCCCTATCCCTCTAACTGTGCCTTTCAAATAATTTTTATTTTTAAGTGATTTTTTTTTCAGTCACCGACAGGGGACTGTCTTATTGCAATATCAAAGGCTTTTCTTTGAATTTTTGTGGTTCCCTTTTTTTTTTTTTTTTTAATCTGAAAAGCATAGCAGCAGAGAAATGGAGTCTGGAAAGAGACAGAGAGTTCTTGCAACCACTGGTTCATTCCCCAGATGTAAGAGCTGCAGCTGGACCGGGCCATAGTCAAGAACCTGGAATGGAATCTTTGTTTCCCACATGGTGGCAGCGACCTAAGCACCTGCACCACCACTTGCTGCCTCCCAGAGTGCCCATTAGCCAGCAGCTGGATTGGAAACAGAATCAGGACTCAAAGTCCCACGCTCCGTGTTACAAGAAAAAAATCATCATACACTGAGTGCTTGCCCTGAACTGGAGGGACATTGGAGATAGTGTGTCTCGGTCCTGTCACTCAAGACGCAGAGACGGTTAGGCCAGAGGGGTGTCCAGAGTTTCTCTGCAGATCCGTCATGCTGTGTCCGGTCCAGAGTGCCATGCTGCAGTCACAGGCCACATAGCAGAGACTGACCATGACCAAAGTTATTTCTCACTCCCATTGTGCATCCCACACGCTTGCCATACAGCTCTGCCCCCACGCCACCACTCAGGGACCCTGATGACATCAGCTTCACCTCTTGTGACAGCAGCATCGGCAGCACAGTGAACTGGAGCCTCTGCGTCCAGAAAGGAAAGAAGCCAGTATCAGACAGCAGGAGGGAAACGCCCGGGGCCCTTTCCACTCACTCCTCTGGTCAAAAAGAGTCCTGGGACTCCAACACTCTGCCAAGGGAGCTGGGAAGTCTGCTCTTCCACATTCCCTGGGGGAGGAAGATGGGATGGTGGTAAACCTTGACAACGTCCTCCCATGGACTTTCCACCAAACCATGCTCTTCAAATGACTGCACATTTGCAAGACAGTACAATGATGATAAACACTGCCGAGGCTGAGGACATCTGGCATCTGCAGCCCCTTACACTCTAGAGAATTCTCTCATCTGTGCTATTCAGCTCAACCATGTGCAATAATACCCCAGTCCACCTTTCTCACATGAGAGCCTGAAGCCCAGAGTGAGTCTGGTGGGATGGAGTTGTTTGCTTGGGATCACACAGTCAAGTCTCTGTAAGATGGAAAAGTCGGAGTCTAGTTGGAGCTGCAGAGGGGCCTCAGAGGAAAGGAGGAGAAAAAACATGGAAAACAGCAGAGACTCATGCTTGAAAGTGCACAAATTAATATTAAAAAAGAAAATAGGACTAGTTATTCATTGTACCTCCTTTACTTATAAGCAGATACACCTTCACCATAAAACATACCTGAGTACTCAGTAGAGAGCATTGATGTGGGTAATGTTAATGCAGACGCCACGTAAAAATCATATATTCCGGGCCCGGCATGGTGGCCTAGCGGCTAAAGTCTTCTCCTTGAATGCACCAGGATCCCATATGGGCACTGGTTCTAATCCTGGCAGCTCCACTTCCCATCCAGCTCCCTGCTAGTGGCCTGGGAAAGCAGTCGAGGATGGCCCAAAGCCTTTGGTTCCTACACCCGTGTGGGAGACCAGGAGGAAATTCCTGTCTCCTGGCTCCGGCCGTTGTGGTCACTGGGAGAGAGAATCATCGGACGAAAGATCTTCCTCTCTGTCTCTTCTCTTCTCTGTATATCTGACTTTGTAATAAAAATAAATATTTTTTAAAAATCATATATTCCTAGTAGTGCCATGGACTGGCACTATGAGGTTGGAACTATTTCATCTGTTATAGAAATGCAAGACCCTAAAGGGGCCAGCTTTATGGTACAGCAGGCTGAATTGCCTCTTGCAATGCCAGCATCCCATGTCAGAGTCCCAGTGGCTCTTTTTTCCAGTCCAGCTCCCTGATAATGTCCCTGGGGAAGCAGATAATTGAAGTACTGGTGTCCCGGCCACTCCCATGGGAGACCCAGATGAAGCGCCTCCCTCCTCTTGGCTTAAGATTGGTCTAGCCCTAGCCATTAAGGTCATTTGGAAAGCAAAGTGGCAGTTGCAAGACTTTTTTTCCTGTTTCTCCCTCCCTCTCTGTAACTCTGCCTTTCAAATAAACAAATACATTGAAAGGAAAGAAGGAGAGAGGAAGGGAGGGAGAAAAAAAAGGAGCCATAGCACCTGGACAGATGGACAGTCTTCTGACCCCCTTGGCTGCTGTTCCCCAAATATCCTCATGTAAGCTTGTGGCATAAGTGCTGGGAGCTGGAAGAACTAGGTCATTGAAAGAGATGAACTGTGCCTACCAATCACGCCACTGGAAGACCCTGCTTTTCCAACAAAAGGCCATTCACATTCAATGTGTCATGAGAAACACAATCAGCAAGTTTCTAAGGTTCGATTCCTCCATCTCATTAAAAAGTGATGATTAAATGAATCCTTGTAAAGACTGGGTCCCATCTGATAAAGGAAGGCACAGAATGGTTTGTATCCTGTGAGTGAGACCATATAGAATGCCTGCAGTGAAAGGGAGACAAGTACATTACAAAAAGGGAAAGGAAATGACCAAATTGGGTAGGTGAGACAATAAATCGAACTTCTTTCTGAATTTTTCATAATCTTAATAGATCAGATGTTCAAAAACCCATTAGACTTTAAGGCTCTGTTTTTTATGTGCAAATAAACTGGCTTCGTTACCCATCCTGGCCTTTTGCTTTTTATTTTTGAAATAATTCTCAGCATGGAGTACGTGGTTGATCTAGAGGTTAAGATAACCACATCCTACATCAGAGCACCTGACTTCAATTTCCAGTTCTACTCCTAATCCCACTTCCTTGTTAGCACCCTGGGAGGTAGAAGGTAATGTGACTCAAGGACTTGGGTCCCTGCCACCTGCATGGTAGACCTGGGTGGATTTCCTGACTCCCAGCTTCATTCAGCCTGACCCAGTCCTACACATTGCAAGCCTCTGGGGAGTGAACCATTGGGTAGGAGCTCTCTTTCTCAGTCTGTTTGCCTCTTAGTTAAGTAAATGGTTCTTAACCTGTGTGCAAGGGAGAGGACATATTCTGCTATCTCTTATCATTGCTTCTGCAACACAAAATCATCAAGAAAGGGGAGAGGAGGGGCAGTGAGGCCACCCAGGACAGCTTATGGAATACAAGATCACAGTCATGCCCACGCTAGGGGATTTGTCATTGGTGAGTTTTTTCTTGAAGGTTCTGCTTTCTACCCACAGAGATTTCTTTGTCTACTGGGTCAGTTCCTTCTCACCCTCTCTGCACTGTACTCCTCCCAAACAAGCCTTTGGTCCCATGAATTTGGAGGCATTTTCTCTGGAATACGTGACCCCAGAGCTGGGTTTCACAGACTGAGCAAGAGTTAGCCAGGAGTCAGTCAAGGCAGAAAGAAGACCTGGGATCAGACCTTGCTAACAGTGAGGGTGTGGTGTGTCAGGGCCACAGGTGACACTTGGTGGGAGGGCTGCTGCCAGGATGAGTGGGGAGGAAGGAAGAAAAAGGCCTGGGGCTTTCCCATAGTCCCTTCAGTCTTGAGTGAAGCCAGCATTGTGACATGCGTATGAGGCTGCTACCTACAGTGCTAGCATCTGATAAGGAGCTGGTTTGCATCATCTAACCAGTCCTGGGCTCACTAATTTATGTTTCCCACTCTGTCTTTCTCTGCCTCCCATTGATCAAATGCAGGGATTTGGTGTTGCAAGTTGATCAAATCTATCCCCTCAAATGAGTTGCAGACAGAGTTTTGGAAGCTCAGGAGTTATTCACTGGCCAGTGCCAACCAGTGGACTGTCCCATTCCACCACACGTGGAGGAGGGGAGCAGCCCCTACCAGCCGTGTTCAGGGGTTTTAAAGTAACAAACATTCAATCAACTAAGAGAACATTGGTATATGGTAGGAATCATTCAGTCAACTACAGTGGTGCACACCACGGATATCCAATCACTTTAAACATCATGCACCCTAAACTATCCAATCAATAAGGGCTGCATCCTGCCTGGTATGAACAGTGGGACCTAGCAAACAGATCCTTCCAATTTTGTTTACAGAAAACAATTTGGGCCAATCAGCTTACTGCTTACTGCCTGAGCTGTAAAAGAAAAGCAAGATCTCAATCTGGAATAAGCACTCTCACTTCTCTTTCGGGACTTTCCAAGAACCCAAGGTTATGTCAAGGGTCAGATTATGGACATGACCTAGAAGTGTTTCAGAAGGGATAGGAGTCTAGTTGAGGCAGTACCTGAAACTCAGCTCCTGGAGTCACAGTAAGGTAGAGAGGAATGGAGACTTGGCCGGTAGACCAGGGAAGAGCCCGCGCAAGTCGTCCAGATGGGTTCTTCAGAACCCACTCTATCATTTACTTCACTTACCTCTTCAAACGCCAAACTCTTCTCTCTCTACTTGTATCTCTGCTCTCCCTCCCCAAGTTTTTTTTTTTTTTTTAAGATTTATTCATTTTATTACAGCCAGATATACACAGAGGAGGAGAGACAGAGAGGAAGATCTTCCGTCCGATGATTCACTCCTCCCCAAGTTTTTAACTTTCATCCTGTGACCTCATACATTAATTCACAATGAAAATAAAATCATCACAGAGAAATCCCTTCATATTCTGCTGCCAAAACTATTAATTCACTGTAGGAATTAGAATTAAAGTTGACCATGAATTATAGACTCCCAGATAGCTGTGGTCTACACAGGATGGAGGTTCATTTCTCTTCTGTGCCAAAGTTAGCGTTCTATGCTGCTAGCATTATGACGTGAGCCACAGCCTGTGCTACCAGCATCCCATATGGGCATCGGTTTAAGTCCTGGCTGCTCCGCTTATGACCAAGTTTCCTGATAATGCACTCGGGAAGGCATCAAAAGATGAACCAAATATTTGGACCCATGCGACCCAAGCAGGGGACCTGGTGGGAGCTCCTGGCTCCTGATTTCAGCCTGGCCCAGCCCTGGCTGTTGCAGGCATTTAGGGAGTGATCCCACAGATGGAAGATCTCTCTGTGTCTTTGTTTTTCTGCCTTTCAAACAAATAACTAAATAGGTCATACACCCTTCCCTCTTTAGAAAAAAAATTATAGTAAGCATTTACTATAGTTTTTAGAATCCCAGGCTATAGAAAGGCAAGAAAAGTGCCAAGAAGTCACTGGCTCATCTTGGCATTGGGTGTTTCTGTTGTGGAAATTCAACGTGAAAAACAACAGCAACCTCATTTCTTGAATCCCATGAAAGTATTTTCATGTAGACAATTTTAGTGTGCAAAGCAAGATTTATTTAAGAGAGAGTGAAAGAACTCTCCTACTGTAGTGACAAGAGGGGGATTCAGGGGAGGAGAAACCCAAGAAAATGGTGGCAGTGGTGTCTTTCATGCACCTTCTCGAGAGGGGGACAAATGAGTCCAAGCGGAGAGGGGACCTCACTGACAGTGGGCAGTCTAGTTCCTGGTCAAAGGGATGTGATTGGCTGCCCCTCCTCCCATTCTCACGCTTAGCTGAAATCTCTGGCACCACCTCTTTGACAGTAAGTCAGACATAGGATTTGTTTTTTTTTTGTTTTGTTTTGTTTTGTTTTGTTTTTCACTTCTTCCCGGCAGCAGCCTGAACACCAGGATATTCTGGCTCAGCAGCGTCTAAGAGGGAAACCTGGGGAACGTGACGCCTGGTCCTTGTTACTCAATCTTGGTGAGAAAAGGCGCTGAGGGAGCTGCTGAACGACATTTTGCTGAGAACAATCAGAGGTTTTGATCCCTAAAGCAAAATAACTCTTTTAAAGAGGGGGGAAAAATTCCAGTAGGTGTTGAGTGGTCTCTGCTCTTACTCAAATTTCCACAAGAATGAAATTCATCTGGGTGCTTCAGTCTCTTTTACTGTAATCACTCTGGTGGGTTTTTATTTTGTTTCCCTGTGTTTTTTCACTCTCTTTTCCTACTCCACCCCACTCCCTATCTTTTATAATTCTTTCAGTAACTGAACAGGAGCCAGCCAAGCCACCTCCAGGACAGCTGGTTAACTGATACACCTTGTGGGTTTTTTTGACAACAAAACAGTGGAACACTTCCTTTGTGCCAAAGAGAGGAAGTAGAGTTGGGCCAGGATGCTCTCTCCTTATAGCTGTTGCTTTCAGAAGGATTTCCTGACTGGGGCAATCTGTTTTGTCTCCTCCCTAAGGACCTGCCCAAAGACCATTGCAATACAGATCCTGAGTGCAGAGGTAAGAGTCTATTCAACTCAGATTTAATTAGCAGTGCTGTGGTGATCTGTACACTCCGGTACTTCTGAAAGGCCTTTGGGTCCCTGTCATTAAGGTAACTGACCCGGCTCACAGCTCTTTCATGTCTGGCTACTAAGATCTCAGACATCAATGTTGGTATTGTTCAAGGTTAGCTGCTGAACTCCAGGATTGAATTGGAGGAGGAAGAACCCTTCAGCTTCCTCTCCCTCAGGATGGGGGGACAAAGGGGAGAGGTGTGATACTTACTTCCTTCTGGACATATTCAGCAGCAAGTAACCGAATACCGTCCATTTCAACATAAGTTAAAATCTATTAGCTCCTGAGCCTGAGAGTCCAGAGAGAAGATTAACAGCCTTCTCAATGACTGGTTCCTTCTGGTGCTTCCAACTCCACTTCCCTGTAATTCTCAGGGAGAAGTCTCAGGCCTGCAGTGAGGATAGCAGTCATTCTGGGCTTCAGTCACATCAACAACTGGGAGATAACGGACAGAAACTTCCTAAACATCCTGGAATGTTGCAGAGTGTGAGAGAGATCACAGTGGACCAAGTGTAGGATATTTGCAAGAGTCTATTGCACAGGCTTGGTTACAGCAGCTCCCATGACACTCAGCAGCCACCGTGCCTAGCAGCCAAAGTCAGGGGTTTTTAAACTCTCATCCTCCAATCAGATTGAGAGCCAGGCAGTATCAACTAAGTTCCCATGTGCAGGAGGGGAGTTACCAGACCCCAAAGTTTTCCTGTATTTAATTAACTTAACCTAGTGTAATAGGAGGCAGCATGTGCACAAAGCCTCCTCCAGAGGCATTTCCTCTCTGTCAGATGTCCTGAGTGGTGCAGAAGGCAGGACGGCCAGGCACAGGCAAGAAGCCTCCGAAGCTGGTTTTTCACCTTCAAATAACTTGAATGGCGCAGGAGGAGGTAGGAAGGGCAGGGTGCTGAAACGTTTTCATGCTGTCCACTGTCAATTAACCTGTCAAGCAGGTGCTAGCCATTACAGAAGAGTGTTCAGGCTAAGTTGGGCATTCTAGAGCCAAGTTTAGCTATCACTGGGACACTGGCCCTCCATACTGGAGGGCTGGGGATCGAGTCCCGCCTACTCCTTCTGATTCAGTTTCTTGCTAATGCATCCTGGGAGGCAGTGGATAGTTACTCAGGTGTTTGGGCGCCTGCCATCCATGTGGGAAGCCAGGCTGCAGTTCCTGGCTCCCAGCTTTGACCTGGCCGAGTCCTGGCTGCTATGGGCGTTTGGGAAAGGAACTAGCAGATGCAAGCTCGCTATGCCTCTGTCTGTTTCTTTGTTGCTCTTCCTTTCAAGTAAATTGAAAATAAATGAATCAACATTTTAAAAATGTGTGCGGGAGGGAACAAAGCAAGGCTCTTTCCTCACCGATCATGAGTCATGGCTGATATGCCTGTAGCAAGAGAGCAACATAAAAAAAAATAACAACTTTGACAAATATATTTGTGTGACACAGGAGTCTTCAGAAGTAAAGACCCAAAGATTCTTTTACACTAGGAAGGGCTGTGGTGTAATGGGTCAAGCTACCATCTATGAAACTGGAATCCCGTATGGGTGCAGATCCATGTCATGGCTGCCCCATTGCTGAACCAGCTCCCTGCTAACAGCCTGGGAAAGCAGGACACCTGTACCCATGTGTGAGACCCAGATGAGGCTTCTGGCTTTGTCCTTGCCCAGTCCCAGCTGTTGCAGCCTTTGGAAGTAAACCAACAGATAGATTTCTCTTCTCTCTCTGTCTCTTTCTCTTCCTCTCTCTGCAACTCTGCCTCTCAAATAAGTAAACCTTCAAAAAAGTAGTATGTGTGGACACCCATGATTGGACAAAGACAAAGGATCTGATCTGATAGTGACAAACTTATGGTAAGGCGGGGCTCAACTGTGCTGGTTCACTCAGATCCCTGCTGTGTCTCTGGATGACCTCCCCACTACTAACCCAAACTTCCCCCGCTCCCCTAGAAATACGGCAGTACCTGTGTTACAGGAGGAGAGTCTTCAGGGGGAGGAAGACAGGGCAGCACATGAACTTGAGCTTTTCTGGATTGTTTGGGGAGAGGGATACAGTGTCGATGGAGGAGACAAGGAGCAAGAAGAAAGATGGGGGGAGGTGAGAGACCTTGCTTTTAAGGCAGTTTCTGACCAAAGCCTGATACCCACAGGGCAGGTATTCAACCTAGTGGGTGACCTGTGTGTTGCTTAGGATGCCTGCCTACCGCGGGCCTCGGGGAGAGCCAGGACAGGCTCCTAATCCTAGCTTCCCTGCTGCTGCCCATGCTGGGAGACAGCAAGTCATGGTCAAATAGTTAGGTTCCTGCCACCCATGTGGGAGTTTCTATCTCCTAGCTTTGACCTGACCCGCACCTGGCTCTTTTGTAGTGCTGCCGCTTAGCAAATCAACCTGGCAAATCAAATAGATATTTCTCCCTCTCTCATGCTGTCCTTCAAATAAAAAAATCTTAAGAGAAAACCGTGAGGGCCCGGCGGCGTGGCCTAGCCGCTAAAGTCCTCGCCTTGAATGCCCCGGGATCCCATATGGGCACCAGTTCTAATCCCGGCAACTCCACTTCCTATCCAGCTCCCTGCTTGTGGCCTGGGAAAGCAGTTGAGGAGGGCCCAAAGCCTTGGGACCCTGCACTCACGTGGGAAACTTAGAGGAAGTTCCTAGCTCCTGGCTTTGGATCGGCGCAGCACCAGCCTTAGGGGTCACGTAGGGCATGAATCATCAGACGGAAGATCTTCCTCTCTGTCTCTCCTCCTCTCTGCATATCTGACTTTGCAATAAAACTAAATAAATCTTTAAAAAAAAAGAGAGAGAAAATAGTGAAATATTGCTTCCCCCACATCAGGATAGCAACAGTTTAAAATGCACAGCAGTGATGGATGCTAGCAAGGATGCAGAGATATCAGAACTGTGGTGCATAGCTAGTCAGATTCACCCCATAAGCAGCAATTATGCTCCTCAGTCTACCCAAGGGTACACAATCACAAAAGTGATTATGCAGGTTTCACAGTAGTGTTACTTCTGACAGCCACAGAGTGAAACCAAGTCACGTATCCACCAACTGAGGAATACACCAATAAGAGGTGATGTATCCAAAAGACACAATATTGAAAAAGCCCGAAATATGAACACATGCTCCAGCATATCACGGGTGAACTTAGGACACCTTCTGTTAGGAGAAAAATGACAGAAAGGAAGAAAAACAAAAATAAAAAACAAACCCAAGCACATACTGTGTGATTTCCATTTGCACAGAACATCCAGGACAGGCAAATCCAGAGGGAGGAGTCGGTTACTGGTTGCCAAGGGCTACGGGGAGAGGAGAATGGCTATGAGTGTTCTGCTGAAGTTTGTGGCGATGGTTCCATGACTTTGTAAATAAACTAAAACCAATGAATTGTATCCTTTCAAGTTAAAACAAAAAAAAGGCAGGGCTGCAGGAGCAGTTATTTTTCAGATGTTCTCAAAAATCAAAAAAGAAACACGTGACTCACGTGTTTATGACTTGAATAGACAAGCAGAAGTCAAGGGTGGCAGTGCCTTGAATGACTGAGACTTCTCAGGCTGGCTGCTAGCTGAGCTGGGTTCAGGTCTTCCCTACGACTGCCAACCAGCAAGGAGAGGAGGAGTTGAGGAAGGCAACCCACCAACCACAGCCTCCATGCTACGACCCTCTTCCCGGATATCCCATTCCTTGGACAAACACTACATGTGCTCTTTCTCTTCTACAACGCATTGCAGATATCTGCGAGCTTGGAGTCCTTAGAAGCAAGGGCTTTAGAGTTCAAAGTGTGCTTTTTTTAAAACAAATGATTGATCTACAACTTGTCAATAGTTGCGCACTTGGGCACGAAGCCCACACTCCCAAGCAAGAATTTTTTTACAGGAAGTGTGGCTCCTGCTTCCTTTCTCCCCAGCAGAGAGAGTACTCAGCCCAGATCTGCACGCGAGCTGGCTTACCAGCTTCACTCAGATCCAAAGAGCAGAACCAGGCTGGGGGTCCCAGAAGCAAAACAACCAAGGGGCGGCTGGGCTGTGAACTTCTAATCTGTGAGATGTCCTCCCCACCCACCACGCCCTATTTCAAATAGGTTTTTTTTTTTTTTTTTTTTTTTTAACGTAAGGAGGCCCAAAGCTTGCCCCAACTTGTTAGGATGAAATGTATCCTATATTTACCCACACAGCCACACATCCAGGAGCTCAAGCCCTGAAGGTGGCCTCTTACTGGGCACTTACAAAGCAAATCAAGTCTTGCTAGTTTAAAGGAAATAAGTAAATTTAAAGCAGTTCTTCTTTTGAGATGATAAGTAAGATAAGTTAGCTGTTGTTTGAATCTCCTTGCACCTTCCCCCTCACACCCCCACCAGGGCTTCTGGAAAGAAGACTCTGATACAGTTCCTGCAGCTGGGAAGCCTGAGGTACAAGATGGCCCACACTACACTTTGTTCTGGAAAACATTGAGCAGGAGGCCCTAGCAAGTAATCTACAGCCTCAATTCTTTTTCCTCTTCCACTTCTTTTCCTCCTTCTCGTCTTCCCTCTCCTTCATTTGAAACACAGAGTTAGAAAGAGGGAGAGACAAAGATCTTCCATCTGCTGCCTTACTCCCCAAATGGTCACAACAGCCAGAGCTGAGCTCGTCTGAAGCTAGGAGCCAGGAGCCAGGAGCTTACTCTGAGTCCCCCGCATGGGAACAGGAACCCAACAACTTGAGTCATCTTCTGCTGCTTTTCTGGGTGCATAAGCAAGGAGCTGGAACAGAACTGGAGCATCTAAGACTTGAACCAGTACCCATTTGGGATCCTGGCAACACAGATGAGTTCTTTACTTGCCATGCCACGGCACCAGCCGCAGCCTCAATTCTTGAACTAAAAACTTTATGTTCTGACTGATTTGGAAGAGCAAATACATCATGCGCTTTGAAAATTGTTCATAAAGTGGTGAATTCATGAAGCAGAGAGTTAACAAATCAATGATGGGGGCCCGGTGGCGTGGCCTAGCCGCTAAAGTCCTCACCTTGAATGCCCCGCCCCGGGATCCCATATGGGCGCCAGTTCTAATCCCGGCACCTCCACTTCCCATTCAGCTCCCTGCTTGTGGCCTGGGAAAGCAGTCCAGGACGGCCCAATGCATTGGGACCCTGCACCCGCGTGGGAGACCCAGAAGAGGTTCCAGTTTCCCAGCTTCGGATCGGCGCACACCGGGCCGTTGCGGCTCACTTGGGGAGTGAATCATCGGACGGAAGATCTTCCTCTCTGTCTCTCCTCCTCTGTGTATATCTGACTTTGTAATAAAATAAATAAATCTTTAAAAAAAAAAAACAAATCAATGATGGGACAAATTTCAAGGAAACTTTGGTGGATAGAAGATGTGACATGAAGAGCTTATCAAAGTCCTGTGTCAAACAATGGAATAAAATTAAAATAATACAACCTAAGTCTACAACTGAACAAATTTTAAAAACTAAGATTCATTTATTTGAAAAGAAGTGCATCAGAGAAAGAGAGGCATCTTCCATCCATTGGTTTGCTCCCCAACCATCTGCAATAGCAAGATCTGGGCCAGGCTGAAGTCAGGAGCCAGGAACTCCATCCGCATGTCCCACTTGGGTGGCAGGGACCAAAGTGCTTAAGCCATCATTTAGTGCTTTTCCCAGGAACATTGGCAGGGAGCTGGATTAGAGGCAGAGCAGCCTCATCTCAAAATGGCACTCTCATAGCATCCTGGTGTCGCAACCCGCAGCTTCACATACAGTGTGGGGTGCCAGAACATTAGCCCCTAAACTGACAAATTTTGAGCTGTCAAGGTAAATAGAAATATTATATGGAATATTTACATGAGTATTGAAAAACTGAAAAGACAAATATATTTTTTTCTTTTTTGTAAAGGCAGATTTACAGAGAGTGTTGCATCCACTTGATCACTAAAACAGAATGTTACATTCATCAGTGACAGTCACAGCAAAGTTTTATTATGAGAAGCAAGGCAACTGACTGACCTACCGACCAGCTGACCAGGACCAACACTCCTTACCAGAGGGTGGTCCCAAACAGCACATTCACAGGGTTGTAACAGGAGCAATCCACACTAGCTTGAAAAGGGACAATCCACAATAGCCTGCAAAGTGGGGGAAATACTACACATTCCCTACCTATCTTGGCTGGACAGCCCATGCTCGACTCTTCCCTGGTCCGGCAGCCCACTTAATTACTTGGAGCCACCTGCGAGATAACCAGATTTAGGCCTTGATTCTTGAGAATTGGAGCCCATTGGGCTGAGCTGATCTGAAGCCAGGAGCCTCTTCCGGGTCTCCCACACAGGTGCAGGGTCTCAAGGCTTTTGGCTATCCTCGACTGCTTTCCCAGGTCAGTCAAGGAGTTGGTGGGAAATGGAGCAGCTGGCACACAAACTGGCACTCACATGGGATTCTGGTGGATGTAAGATGAGCATTTAGCCACTAGGTAACCGCGCTGGGCCCCTAACATTTTCAAAATAGAATTTCCTGTGGCCAGCATTGTGGTGCAAGGGGTTAAGTTGCCTCTTCTTGTTGTCCATATCCCAATCACACATTAGTTCGAGTCCTGGCTGTTCTGCTTTGGATATAACTTTTTGTTAACTCATCTGAGAAAACAGCAGATGATGGCCCAGTACTTTAACGCAATGAAGTAATATAGACATTAATTTTGTAAAAAGGCACATATTCACAGATTGTAGTGTAATTAAGGCTACAAAGTTGCATGAGTAGGCATGGAATATTTCTTCATGACTCTCCTACAGTTGTCGCTGGATTCATGAATAATTTCTTTCAATTAAAGATTATATACTTAGCATCTACTTTGTATAAAACACATGAAAAAAAATTATACTTGAATGGAAAATAGAGTAAATACTATAGCAAGATAACACTTAATGCTATCAGAGGATTCTCAGTGCTCTCTGACCCTGTGAGATCATAACTATTAGCACTCCATTTCACAGATGGGAAAACTGAGGCATGCCGACACAGAAATGAAGAGCACAGATTCAAATCTAGATGAGCTGGCATCAAAGCCCAAGTGCCCGAGTGCTTAGTTGTGCTTTAATTCTTTTTTTTTTTAAAGATTTATTTATTTTCATTACAAAGTCAGATATACAGAGAGCAAGAGAGACAGAGAGGAAGATTTTCCGTCCCTTGATTCATTCCCCAAGTGACCGCAATGGCCGGTGCTGCGCCAATCTGAAGCCAGGAACCTGGAACCTCTTCCGGGTCTCCCACACGGGCGCAGGGTCCCAAGGCTTTGGGCCGTCCTCGACTGCTTTCCCAGGCCACAAGCAGGGAGCTGGATGGGAAGTGGAGCTGCCGGGATTAGAACTGGTGCCCATATGGGATCCCGGGGCATTCAAGGTGAGGACGTTAGCCGCTAGGCCATGCCGCCAGGCCCGTGTTTTAATTCTTGAAAGGAGAAATCATGCTACTTCTCTTCAAGAGACTGCCTAAATGCCCACGGTGGCCTGGCCTGTGCTGGGATTAAAGCCAGGAGCTAGGAGTGGAACCAGAAGCTCCCACATGAAAGGCAGGAACCCAGTTACCTGAGCCATCTGCGTTGCACAGAGGGCATGCTGTGTGTCTCTCCAGGCAAGCTGAGTCCCCAGGCCCAGCATAGACAGTGCTTCTGCCTCACAGTCCCTGGCAGAGAAGAACGTAAAGCCAGGCAAGTTACAGCACCGGTCCAGGAGAAAGCAGTCGGGCAGTCACAGCAGGTTAACCTGCCACCCGCCAGGCCAGCATCCCATATTGATTCTCTGGTTCTGGTTCCAGCTGCTCTGCTTCTAAGCCAGCTCCCTGCTGATGCACGTGGGAAAGCAGCAGAAGATGACCCACGTGCTACCAAACGTGGGAAGCCCAGATAAAGTTCCTGGCTTTGACCTGGCTTAGTTCCTGTTGTTGCATGCATGAAGAATCAGTGGATGGATGATTCTCTCTCCTGTCTCTCTCACTTTATCTTTCAACTAAATACAGAGAGGAAGGAAGGAAAGAAGGAAGGAGAAAGGAAGGAGGAAGCAAAGATAGATTCAGGTGTTCACAAGGGTTTTCTACACAGAGAGTAATGGAAAGAATTCACTTTCCAATCTGGAACAGAAGTCACTGTGAGTTCATGTTATACAATTCATGAAGAGTCTTGAGCAAAAGTCGTGGAATCCCCTCACTCTGACCTGAAGCTGGAACACTGGAGGAACTGATGAAAAGAAATGTGTGGATCCAAGACTTGGAGACCCCCAGAAGCCATCACAGCCTGCCCATCTCCCACCCTGGGCTGTTTCCCACACTGGGAGGAGGACCTGTGTCTCCCATGAGATCCCCAAGCTTGGCTGCATGCTCTGAGACCTCAGTGTCGTCCAACTTGTGTGATTGTTTGTTTGTTTGCTTGTTTTCACTTTTTAATAATGATTACATGGTTGATCAACGTGGGAAGGATCGAGGTTTAGGGAAAATTGGGTGAACTCACTGCTTCCAAATTTGCTATTTCTTCTTGTTGTTCCTGGGGGAAGGGGAGACACAAAGGGGGAACCACTTATCACTTTCCACACGTGCCGGCTTGTGTTTTGTAAGTGCAATCTAATGGGCCCTGGGAACATGAGGGTGGGAGGCGGCAAGCACAGGTACTATATCTATCTGCCCCAGGATTCTACACACATTTAAGTTCACAGGTAGCGTTTGGGTGCCCTGCTGAACACAGAATTTCAATAAAGACCTTTTTGGATGGGTTCCAAGTAAGACACAAAGCCTTGAAGGTCTGGAAGTGAGCAAGCATGACTATGAAAACTTGGCTAGAGCACACTTTGCAGCTCTGGAGCTGGCTTCACTGGGATTCAGAGCATGCCACCCTGCAGAATACCATGGGAGCTTATCAAAGATCTCGAGTGAAAGACTCATGAAAAAAACAGATGCAAACAAGGCCTGGTTTTCTTGCCTTCTCTGTGTGAAAGCAGGAGAGGAAGTTTCTATGGGGAAGGTGTCCTCCCATCCCAGGAAAAGAAGGACATTCTTATGACCAGAGTCCAGGCATGTAACACTTGCCTAGGTACAAGCCAACCTAGGCAATTGCTTACAGCTGGGGTAATTGTCTTGAATTGACAGAAGGGACCCAAGGAAGAAAGAGGAAAAAATTTTGCCTACCTGACCACATGTTAAGAAACATGAATGATCAGGCAACTCTAAAATATTCTCTCTCACTCATATTATTTTCCTTGTTATCTAGGAACTAAAATAAAAGATTCTGACATAAAAGGAAAGGGAATGGGGTAACCCACAGGTCTGTTTCTTTTAGTCCTTCCTGACTTGTCAGTAAACTGAAATAACTGAATTAAGAGTATTGATTGAATCTGCACATTGCCACAAGTGGGAAAAAAAAAAACAGGTGAATTTTATGCAGTCTTTACACTCAACCGGGAAGAACAAAATACATATACATGTTTGAACTAGGAAATATAAGTGACATCATTTCTTTTGTATTTAATGAATTTACTTTATTTATGTTACAAGTAGAGCTTTTCCATTTATTTCTTCACTCCCCAAATGTCCACAATAGTCAGAGCTCACCCCCAGACTAAACCAGTCCTCCCACATGGCTGTCAGTTACCAGTTACTTAAGCCACCACCTGCTGCTCTCCAGGGTACACATCACAAGAAAGCTGGATTCCAAATGGAGGTGGGACTTGAATCCAGGCACAGTGATAAGAGATGTGGGTGTCCCAGCTGGGGCTTAACCCACTGTGCCACAACACCCGCCCCTCCCTAAAATATTTTTAGTGATTCCCCGCTCTTTTCAATTAATCAATCTCAATGTGACAAAGGAAAGGCATGCAAAGTCTTAGGTCATGAATATTACAAGGAAACTTTGAAACCAACATTCCACAAACAGTTGCTCTCCCAGCTCAAAGCTGCTGTGTACAAAAGCAGGCTTTCAAGACCCGACATGTCAGTGGTGATTCAGGCAGTGCCTATGCCAAGACAGAGCACCCTGTCCAGCCTGTGTTTCTGAAGCATTTGTTGGGTGGAGCCCTTTGTGATTCTGCTTGAAGGCTGCTCGCAAAACATGCAACAAGGAATTTAATCAGCAAAACAAAACAAGTTTTGTGCTGCATTCCACAAGGACAAGGTCATTTACATACAAAGTATGCAAGTTATACCAATCTGGTAAACCATGCGAAGGCTTCTGCTAGATCAATAACAAATCTAGGACTGGCAGGGAGAACAGAATTTGATATAGTTTCACCCTGTGCATATCCATGATAAAATCAGACCATTAAAAATTACTGTAGGGCTAGTGCTGTGGTGTAGCAAGTAAAACTGCCATCTGCAGTGTCAGCATCCTAATGAAACCAATTCTAGTCCCTGCTGCTCCACTTTCCATCTAGCTCCTTACTAATGACCTGGGGAAAGCAGCAGAAGATGGCTCAAGTGCTTGGGGGTCCTACTACCCACATGTGAGACCGGGCTCCTGGCTTCAGCCTGGCCCCATCCTAGCTGTTGTGGCCATCTGGGGAGTGAACCAGCATGTGGAAGATCACTGATTCTCTGGTGCTGTGTAATTTTCTTTCACATAAATAAATAAAGCTTTAAAAATATATATTTTCAGGGACAATCAAGATGGCAGAATAGGGTGAGGACATGTTTAAACAGACGGAAAAACATTAGCCAGGTTGAAGCAAAGAGGGCATATTCTAGGAAATAGGAGAGAACAGACCCATGGCAGAGGGGCACCTGAAGACTGATGGACACAGGAAAGCAATGGAAACAACCCGGTGGTGTTGCAGTGACCAGACATCCCAGCAGCATTCAGCCAGTGGTGATCTGAACCTCACCAGTTGCAGGAACTTCACCATCAAGCAGGTGGGAAGGAACCCAGGACCCAGGAGGTAAACCCACGCAAAGAAATGCCTGTCCTGCTGGTTTGTTTGATTTGATCATGAACAGAAACAGAGCAGCAGATCCCAAACAGATGGTACAGGAACAGGGTGGATTTCACAGCCTAAACTCCTAGTAGAGCTGAATCGGGTGCCATCTTGTGTAGAGAGACAAAAGCTCTGGGACAGAACTGTGCATGCAGTAAGCTGGGAGCTAACTCATTTCCGGCTCAGTGAATTGCACTGACATGGCATTCTACAGGTTCCACCCAAAATAGGTCCAGGAAGCCCCCAGACCTAACAGCCAGCAGATCAAGAACTCGAGCAGTGGGCACATCATGTGCCATTTTGTACAGTGTGGCAAAAGCTTTGAGACTGCCAGGACAACAGTGAGCTGGCGCATGCACTGAGCTGGGAGCGAACTCACTGAGCTCAATGCATTGCACTTGTCCCACATCAAAAATAAGATCAACTTTGGCATCGTATGACTCAAAATAGGTCCATGTGGTCCTCAGACCTAATTGCCAGCAGGTTCTAGAAAAGGAGCAGAAGTGTTTGCCAACCTCAGAGTTTGCTGAGGAGGACATCGAGAAAATGAGGGATAAACAATTCAAAACACTTGTTATAAAGCTTCTTATCAACAACAAAAAGCATGTAATACAGGAGTTCAAGGAATGTAAAGACTGTCAAACAGGAAATAGTAACACTGAAACAAAATCAAGCCAAATTATTTGAAATGAAGGACCCAACAGAGCAAATTAAAATATCAGTGGAGAGACTCTATAATAGAATGAAGGAGGTAGAAGAAGAAAGAATGTCAGAATTGGAAGATATATCCTGTCATCATGAGGAAAGCTGGAAGCAGAGTTTGATTTTGCCAAAAAAGTATTCAAGAATTAAGAAACACTATTAAAAGGTCAACTAGAAGAGTTAGGAGAGTTCCAGAAGGTGCAGAAGGAGAAGCTGGGTTTAAAAATGTATTTAATGAAATAATAAAGAAAAATTTCTCTAATCTAGAGAAATAATTGGGAAACAACATTCAGGAGGGGCACAGAACTCCCAACGGGCTTGATCAAAAGCAATCTTCACCATGACACATGATCATCAAGCTCTCTTCAATCAAACATAAGGAAAAGATCCTTAAATGTATTCATGAGAAAAATCAATTGACTTACAGAGGAACAGCAATTAAATTCACAGGAGAACTCTCAGGAAACTAAGGGCCAGAAGAGAATGGAGCAACATATTGCAGATTCTAAAAGAAAGTAATTGTCAGCCCAGGATAATGTACCCAGCAAAGCGTTCCTTTGTCTTTGAAAATGAAATAAAATTCTTCCACAGTAAAGAAAATTTAAAAGAAAATGCCTTTTCCAAACCTGCCCTACAAAGGATACTCAAAGATGTTCTCTTGACAGAGAAAAGGAATAGCACCCATCAAAACCAAAGGTAAATGGGAAGAACATTGCAGTAAAATAAAACAGAAGACTAAAGCAAATGAATAACCCATTGCCAAATGTCAGGACCAAATTACCACCCATCCATATTAACCCTGAATGTAAATGGCTTAAGCTCATCAATGAAACATCATGGATTAGTAGACTGGATTAAAAAAAAAACAAAAAAAACCAAACATTTATTTGTCGTCCACAGGAGATACATCTCACCAACAAAGATCAGTGGAAGCCATCTCATGGACTTTGATGTTTTTGTTTTTAGTTTCATTTCTTCAAAACACTGTTTTTCCCCATTGAATTCTTAATGGATTCATAGATTATACAGTAGCCTCATTCTCTTCAAGAAGGCTCTTGATGATAATGATATGGGAGAACTCAGAGTGTGTGTGTGTGGGGGGGAAATTTGGGGAGGGGGCAGGGGAAATCCCAGGGCCTATGGAACTGTATTATCTGTATCATAAAATGATAATAATAGTAAAAAAGAAAAAAATATATATATTACAATTGTGCCAGTTTGCATTAATGGAACTAACTCAGTGAATAATCTGCTTTAATCAACTTTGTAGAACTTTTTTTTTAATTTTGTTTTGTTTCCATGGTTGAGTCATGTCAGGCTGGGCTACTGGAATTCAGAGTACAGAGTACGAGAGAACTGGATCTGGGGGCAGATTTTGCAGGGGACTTGTGGGCTCACCTCTGTGGGACTGTAGTACCTGCTGGTTTACATGGAGAGCTGGGGCTGATCATTGGCTGAGCCAGGCTGGACCACAAAACTAGCCTGTTAGGAACTCATGTGACACTTACGAGGGCCAGCGCTGGGAGGAGGTTGGTTGGGGCAAGGCTGCAGCACCTGCTGGCACATGCAGAGGCTGTGATTGAGGACAGATCATGCCAAGCAGGGCCATGGCACCCACTAGCATGCATGAGATCAGGGACTGGGAATGGGCCATATAGGAAAACATGGGGAATTCCCCTACAAAGCCACAGCTCCTTCTGGGGAACACAAGAACTGAGACTGGGGACAGGTCAGGCCAGGCAGGGCTGCAAAACTCATCAATATTTGTGTGTTCTGGATCTGGAGACAAGCTGGTGTGGGCCAAGCCTTAGCATCCATTGGCATGCATGAGAACCAGCAAAGGGTGTGGGCCATGCCTGGCTGGGCTGGGTTATAACATCCAACAGCAAGAGCTGAGACTGTGGGTAGACCATGCCAGGCTGGGCAGAAGTACTCACCCAGCAAGCACAAGATCTAGGACTAGGAAATGGGCTTGATGGGGAACTTTGGGGAACCCCTGCTGGGCTGCAGCTCCTACTGGTGAGTGTGAGAGCCTGGGCAATGGGAGAACCAGGCTGTGCAAGACTGCAGCAGCACCCATCAGCCTGTGGTGCTGTGTGATCTGGGTCTGGGAGCAGGCTGGACTGGGTTAGGCTCCAGTGCTCACTAACACTTGTGAGAGCCAGAATGGGTGCAGGCCAAATGGGCCAAGTCACAGGACCTGCCAGTGAGTTCCAGGACTGGGAGCCAGCCATGTCTTGCTAGGCCACAGCCCACCTTTACTTGTGAAAGCCAAGGCTTGGAGCAAGTTCAGTAGGAAACTTAGGGAATTCCCCTGCTAGGCACAGCTCCTGTTGGTGAGTGAGAGAGCCTAGGCTGAAAGCAGGCTAGACCAGGCTGGGCTGCAACACCCACTGGTACATGTGTTAGCTGTGTCTGAGTGTGGGCTGGGCTGGGCCAGTCCATAACACACAGTGCCATGAGCAAGAGCCACGTTGGGATGCAGGCTAGGCCAGGTTGGGCCGCAACACCTGTCAGATCACATGTGGGATGAGACTAGAAGTGATCCAAGCTGGACACAGTAGCAACACCAGTCAGCATACATGTGGACATGTGACCTAGATCTTGGAGCTGGATGGGTTGAGCTAAGCTTCAGCATTCATGGGTATGCATAACAGCCAAATGGGGATACAGGACAGACCAGGCTAGGCCACAACTCATGGTGGTCCATGAGAAAACCAGTGCTGGAGTGGATCTTGTTGGGGTTATTTATGGTCATCCTGACTAGGTCACGGCACCAGTGGTGGGCTGAGCTGGGTTAGGCTACATGTCTCATCACTTCACAAGAGGATGGGGCTGGGGGCAGAACTGACCAGGCAGCAGCATCCACCAATATGTGTGTTGACTGGTGCAGGTAACTGTCCCTGAACTAGCTGGGGACACTGAGTCAAGTCTAAGGTCATCCCAGGTGAGGTTCCTTGGGGGACTCCCCTGGATTATTGGATTCAAATCTGGCCACAAGAAAAAATTACAAGACATGTAATCCAACCTTGGAGAGCCTGTATTGGGACTGGCCTTCTCAGTTACTGTTGCTTGTGTAGTGCCGAGATGCACACAGCGGACATGATGGCCAGGTCATCTAGGCCAGCAGGGAATGCTGACTGCCTCATCAGAGGATGGCCAAGTTCTCCTGGCCAAGTTAGCAGCATGTTCCTGGGTCTGTGGATGCACACTGAGGTGGACTTGGGAAGATATTCCCAATCCTGGTGCAACGAAGCTGCATCTCAGAACTATCAAAACCACTCAAGTAACAACAGCTGGGGACATTCTTTTCCACTTTAGGGTCTTTAAGATGCCATCAAGGGACCGTCCCCCATCCCCAGGTGTTGATGTCGTTTGATAGCAAGGAGTATTCCCTTCCCTTCCCTCACCCTAGTAGACCAGGAGAATAAAAAGAAATGACAAAAAAAAAAAAAAAATTAAAAGAGCAAGTCACCTAGTTATAAAATAATCAGCGTAGCTAATTCTACACATCATTTGACAGTAACATAAGAAATGCATGCAAAAATGCACACCACACAGGGAGTTGATTATGTGCTGGCGGAGTTATCACTCAAAAACTTTATTCTTCTTAGTTTCTCTAAGGCCTTAGGATTTTGAATGTTGATAAAATCTGTTAAATAAAAGCCTAATTTATAATTACATGATATAGTCAGAATTATTCCTTTTAAATTTCTTTGTAATGTGTATTTATTTGAAAGGCACACACACATATGAGTCATGCAAAAAGAGAGGGTTTTCTCCCAAAACGTCTGCAACATCCAAAGCTGGAACATGCTGAAACCAGGAACCAGGAACTCCATCCAGGTCTCATGGGTGGGGTGCAAGGACTCATGTCCTTGGGCCATCACTGCTGCCTCCCAGGGTTGTGGTCAGGAGCTGGAACTCAAATCCTGGCTGCAATGTAGAACATGAGTATTATAACTAGTATAGGGAAAAGCCTTGTGCTTTTTTCTTGCTACTGACACACTCAAAGCACCTACAGCATGTCTGTAACCAGGACCAATGCAGTTTTGTGACACACATTCAATGATTCTATAACAGACAGCAACAAGACAGGCTCTTCTAAGTTGTCCAGTGATCCAATTCAGTTCTGACACTCTTTCTGGAGAAAGATCCCCACGGGGTGAGAGCTCACAAGGCCACCCTTGGGTGCCAATCACAAGTCTGAGTAAATGGCTACCCTCTGTGAGTCATTCCCACAACCCCAACCCTCAAGTTTGGTTTGTTCTCTAGGATGGATCTCAGAACCCTGGGAGGCATTTGAGAAATTCATCAGTTTATTATAAAGGATTTTGTGATCAAGGATGGAACAAAGGATGCAGAGATGAGGAGTCCAGAATGGTGAGGGGAGTAACCATGGGACTTTTGAACCCTGACCTGGAGCCATCAGCTTCTGGGAACCTGCGCGTATTCACCAGCCTAAACTTTATCAGATCCCACTGTACAAGATAGTTATGGATGCCCCTTTGCTGTTCCTCAGGTGGCTGCTCCTCCCATCACTTGATCTTCCTGGAACTGGTCCCATCCTTGAGAATGCCTGAGAAGCCCCACGCCCCACGCCAAGGTAGCATTACCACATGCTCTGTTGTCATCAAGAGATCTTCACTCAAGGGCACTGCACCTTGGAAGTTCTGAGCGTTTTAGAAACTCAGCACAAGAACCAAATGTTGGAGGATGCCCTGATCCCCCTTGCCGCTCAGGAAATTATAAGGGTTTGAGCCTGTTCCCCAGGCTCTGTGTTCAGGCCTGGGGCGTAGACATATTCTGAATTAAACTGCTGTTTAAACTGCCAATAGGGAGCTGATTGTGTTGTTGTTGTTATTGTTGTTGTTGTTGTTAGGTAGGCAGCTAGTTCAGGGTTACCAGCTTGGAAGCCACTCCCTGACCTATGTGGTGCTTTCTGCCCACCTTGTGGTGCTCACTCATCATCACCTGGAAACTGAGAGGAGGCGGGATTTCACTGTTGTGTAAGCACTCCCCTCACAAAGCCCCCATAACATCCCATGACAGGGAGGGGCTCTCTCTTTCTTGGTTGTGTGCTTCCATCACTCTGGCACTCTGACTCTTGGCCTCCCCAGTACCTGCTTGCTCTCTGGCTTCCTGTGGACAGACTCCAAGGACAGGTAGCCCCTGAGCATGGCCCCTGAAGGTCTGTATTCCTCATCCTCTGTTCATTGGTTGGGCAGGTCAGTGAAGATGTTAATGTTAAGATGCTTTGTGTTTCAAATTTGTGTACTTTCAAGAGTGCCAGGAGAGGTGAGGCCTAGAAATAGTGGAATGTGGGCAGAGAAACCAGGGAAAGGTGACTGTCTGCAGCTTTGTAAGTGTGTCCAGGTTATTCGTTGCATGTCTCTTAGGATAGCTTGTATTACTGGGAAAGCTGGGACATAGGTCTTCAGGTGGACTTCAGGGTAATGACCATGTGTTCCTCTTGGAGTTTTGATTCAGACTGAATTGCCATATAGACTAATCATTTGCTAATTTCTTCTGGGCCCTGTTATCACCAAGCAAGGTAAATAAAGACTCCTTAATACATTCTACACTTGACTGGTGCAGTCTCTCTCACACCCCGCAACGCTGCCTCTTGGTTTCTTCACTGATTGCATTCCACCACTGAGAGGCCCTTGTCTTCCACCGTTGCATCTTCATGTGTTAATTATCACTCAAACAAGATCATAAAGTGACTGTGCTATTTCTAGCACTTTTTAATTAAAAAAAAAAAAACAAAACAACAACCACAAAAAACAAAGCCTGGGGCCAGTGTCATGCTATGGCAGGTCAAGCCATCACTGCATTGCTGGTGTCTTGTGTGACTGCAGTTTCAAATCCTGGCTGCTGCATGCCCAATCCTGCTCCCTGCTAAGTTATTTGGAAAGGCAATGGAGGATGGCCTAAGTGCTTGGACCCTGGTCACCCCTGAAGGAGACCAGTTTGGAATTTCTACCTCTTGACTTTGTCCCAGTCCTTTGAGGCCAGTTGGGGAAGGAATCAACAGATAGAATCTGTGTGTGTGTGTGTGTGTCCTCTCTTTGCTGGAGCTCTGCCTTTCAAATGAAATAAGTAAAATTTTAAAACTGACAAAACTAATAAAGCATCAGTAACCTATATTGGAAGACAACAGAAAACACAATGGCAGCTCTGGGAGAAAGAGCTGCAGGTGTTCTTGAACTCTGGAACCATGACGGCAGTCACAGGCCTGGCTTTATCCAGAGTGACACATACGGACTCAGTTGCTCACAACCCCACTCTGCTGCTTCGTCGGAAACACGGCATGTACAGTTTGGAGAGATCAGACACAGTGACCGTCCTTTTGCAAGCGACTCATTCAGTCTCCTATTGCACATCTAACACATGCGTGCTCTAAGAATAGTCCCTGGCCCGGATTCATCTTCGTCACTGTATGTCGCATCCAGTCCTCAGCTGTTCCCTTGGCCTGAGTCCTTGTCATTCTGTTCCATCTGGAAGCTGAGAAGAAGGCTCAGGGAGAGCAGTGATGTTAATTTTAGCTTCCCATGACATCAGGGGTTATCCCTCCCGCATGGACCTGTCTTTGTTATGCTGAGTTCAGTAGAGGGAAGTGCGGGAAGGGTTCCTACCTGTGAATTCCTTCTCAGCAAGACAGGCAGGTCCACAAATGAGGTTTAAATATGTTCATACAAAATGTGCTTTGCCATTGCCGCCAGTGGTCAGTTGGTTGACCTCATTGAGAAAAGTGAATGTATAAATGGAAAATTACTCAGTTGGCTTTCCATGTCCTGAGTGTTCAGTTTCTGTGTCAGGTGCTAGTTGCTGAAGTACATTTAGTTTGTGAACATTCACTGAAGCTAAGACTTAATAATATGTGGCATTTTCTGTATTACGTTATACAGCCACAGAGGGTTTTTCTTTTTTAATATTTATTTATTTTTATTAGAAAGGCAGATTCACAGAGAAGGGAGACAGAGAGAAAGATCTTCTATCCGCTGCTGGTTCACTATCCAAATGGCTGCAGTGGTCGGAGCTGAGCTGATCTGAAGCCAGGAGCCAGGAGATTCTTTGGGGTCATCTACACAGGTGCAGGGTCCCAAGGATGCATTCCCAGGCCATAAGTATGCAGCTGGATGGGAAGTGGAACAGCCAGGACATGAACTTGCACCCATGTGGGATCCCTGGGCACTTGCACAGGGAGAATTAGTCAGTTAAGCCTTTGAGGCAGCCCTCCACAGAGTTTTGTATCTTTACTATTTAACCTTTGCTCCTTTTTAAAAAAGATTTATTTTATTTTTATTGGAAAGTCAGATATATAGAGAGGAGAGACAGAGAGGAAGATCTTCCATCTGATGATTCACTCTCCAAGTAGCTGCAATGGCCAGAGCTGAGCCTTATAGAAGCCAGGAGTCAGGAGTCTTTTCCAGGTCTCCCATGTGGGTGCAGGGTTCCAAGGCTTTGGGCCGTCCTCCACTGCTTTCCCAGGCCACAGAAGGGAGCTGGATGGGAAGAAGGGCCAGCAGGACATGAACTAACTCCCATATGGGATCCTGGAGCATACAAGGCGAGGACTTCAGCAGCTAGGCTACCGTGCCAGGCCCTGCTCTGTCTCTTTCTCTCTCTCTTTTTTAAAGAAAAAATACAACTGCAGTAGTATACCATGTATATATACTAACATATATTTGAGTTCTAAGGTAGAATAAGTGCTTATTTAAAAATTTCCAAAGTTTAATAGGCCTAAATCTCTTACTTAAAAGGGACTCTTTTATAATTTTCAACTTTTTCCCAAACAACAAAAGTAACATTGCTCATCTTCCAACAATGACAGAGATGTATTCAGTCCATCTCTTTGGTCTTCTTTGCTTTTGTAGTAGAAAACTACATGCGTTTAGGAAACTGTGAGCAAACAAGCCATCACATTTGGGGAATACCTGTTGATGCAAACGCTTGGTAAGTCAATTTGGCAATATCTGTAAGAGCAGAACAAGCTCATGGAGTAGCCCAGCAAGTCTGCTTTAAGCATTATCCCAAAATTACACTGAGAACTCGGTCACATCTTTCACATTGAACTCTTCATACTCAGCCTTCAACCAGCATCGCTGTATGGAGCCCCTGCTGTATAGTAGGTACAGGCCGAGGGTTAAGCAATAATTATAAACTAGTGAGTAGCAAAGACACTCAGGATGTTGATATGCCAGTAGGGAGTAGACCATGACTCATGACTGTGGCACACATTTTGTTGTAGGGGCTGGTACTGTGGCTCAACAGGGTAATTGTCCACCTTCAAGAACCAGCATGCCATATGGGCCACAGTTCATGTTCCAGCTGCTCCACTTCCCATCCAGCTCCCTGCTTATGGTCTAAGAAAGCAGTAGAGAATGGCCCAAAGCCTTGGGACCCTGCACCCATGTGGGAGACCCGGAAGAAGCCTCTGACTTCTAGCTTCAGATCAGAGAAGCGCCAGCCATTATGATCACCAGCAGATACAAGGTCTTTCCCTCTCTATCTCCTTCTCTATGTATATATGCCTTTCCAAGAAAAAAAAATCTTTAAAAAAGAATAAAAATAAATATAACTCTTAAAATAGACATAAATTAAAAATAAAGATTTATTTAGGAGTTGGCCATTATGACCCAGCAGACTCAACTGCTGCCTACAATGCTAGCTAGAATCCCTTATCGGGACACTGGTTCAAGTCCTGGCTGCTCTGCTTCTGATCCGGCTCCCTGCTAATACACTTGTGAATGATGCAGTGGAAGACGATCCAAATACCTGGCCTTCTGCCACTTGTGTAGGAGATCCCGATGGAGTTCCTGGCTCCTGGCTTCTGCCTTACCTAGCCTTGTCTGCTAGTGCCATTTGGAAGTGAACCAGAGGATGGATGATTTCTCCTCTCTCTCTCTCTGTCTTTCCTTCTCTCTCCCTTCCCCTCTTCCTTCCTATTCTTTATTACTGTTTTCTTTTTTTAAAAAAATTATTTTATGGGCCCGGCGGCGTGGTCTAGCGGCTAAAGTCCTCGTCTTAAAAGCCCCGGGATCCCATATGGGCGCTGGTTCTAATCCCGGCAGCTCCACTTCCCATCCAGCTCCCTGCTTGTGGCCTGGGAAAGCAGTTGAGGACGGCCCAATGCATTGGGACACTGCACCCGCGTGGGAGACCCGGAAGAGGTTCCAGGTTCCCAGCATCGGATCGGCGCGCATCGGCCCGTTGCGGCTCACTTGGGGAGTGAATCATCGGACGGAAGATCTTCCTCTCTGTCTCTCCTCCTCTGTGTATATCTGGCTGTAATAAAATGAATAAATCTTTAAAAAAAATTATTTTATTTCGATAATCTTCACATAGTTGATTAGGGCACAAAGGGTCAAGGGTTATAGGAAAGTGGGTAAGACCATTGTTTCCACATTTTTATGTGTGTGTATCTGGGGTAATGAGGGACATAAAGGGAGAAGTCCCACCCAAACTCCCACCCCATCCCAGGGTCCCTGACGTGGGGCATGCTCCGAGGGCACAGCTCAAGTGGTTTCAATAGTTCAACAGTTTTGAATTGCTGTCAATCTCGTCATTCCAAGCATGATGAAATCTCTCTTTTATCACTCTTTTCAAAGGCACAGTAACAGAGAGAGGGTTAGACAGACAGCAAAAGAGAAAGATTACCCATCTGCTAGTTCATGTCCTAAACCGCCTTAACACCCATATCTGAGCCAGGCCCAACCCAGGATCTCCTACCTTCCATGAGCTTCCCAGGGACATTAGCAAGCAGCTGGAATAGAAGTAGAGCAGCCAGGACTCGAAATAGCATTCAGATATGGCATGGAGGATGTTGTAAGTGGCAACGTAGTCCGCTATGCCACAACACCCAGCCCTGTTCTTCCTTACTGAGAATCTGTGTAGACATTTCCCAGGCTTCTCTGCAATTATATAGCCAGGTGACACTCAAAATAGAGTATCACTTGCTGTACCCAGTGGTCTCAATCCACCAACAGTGTCTCACTGCCTCCATTTTCTCTTCCTCCTTCCCATCAACTGGAACCTGGCCTTAGGGTAACCTATCTCTACTCAGGGTATAACGACACTGCCCTAGGGATGAGAGAGCGTGGGTCTAAAAGAGTGCATAGAGAAAATTCCACTCACACCCTAGACTCCTCACTGCAGCATTTTTTTTTAATCGGCTTTAGTTTCTTGACCAGTGCTAGGTTTCCTGACAGACTGAGCAAAAAGTATACAGTTCTCCTGCAACTCCTACAAGCCCGCAGGTTTCCCCTGGCATTCACATCTTGCATCTGTGTGGTACTTTCACTCTAACTGCCAGGCTCATCTGCAGGATCACTCATGGAGTTGTGCATGCCATAGGCTCTGGCAAGACCAAATGACACATATTTCCTCACTGCCCTGTCATTCAGGAGTGCTCCATTGCACCGAAAGTCTCCGTGCTGCACCTGCTCCTCCCCCTGAACTCCCAGCAACCAGAACTCCTTTGCTGTCTCTGTAGTGTTTGCCTTTTCCAGAATATCAGAGATGGAATCCCAGAATGCGCTCCCTTCGGCAGCACATATACTGAAATTGGAACGATGCAATCCTAGATTACCTAGCCTTTTCTCAACTTAGTGCTTATCGTGAGAGGAAAATAAACCTACATGATGCAAAAGCCACTTAGTCTCTTTGTTCTGAACAGTTAGTCTGTGCATACAACATATCTATTTTATTCTATTTTATTTTTAATTTTACTTTTTATAAGTCTTTTTTTTAAGATTTTATTTTACTTTTATCACGAAGTCAGATATACAGAGAGGAGGAGAGACAGAGAGGAGGATCTTCCATCTCATGATTCACTCCCCAAGTGAGCGCAACGGCCGGTGCTGTGCCGATCCCAAGCCAGGAGCCAGGAACTTCCACCGGGCCCAATTTTACTTCTTTTTATTATTATCATTATATGATACTGTTCCATAGGCCCTGGTATTTTCCTTATCTGCTCCCCAATTTCCCTCCCAGCTCACTGAGTTTCTCTATATCATTACTATAGTATAGTTCTTAATACACAGTCATATGTCCATTATTGCAGGCATGGACAATGGCAGAGAGTCCAGCATGCTATTGTCAGGATATAGTAAACAGTTATAGAACAAATTTAAAGGACTGTGTATTCTTTTTTTTTTTTTTAAGGATTTATCTGTTTATTTATTTATTTATTGCAAAGTCAGATATACAGAGAGGAGGAGAGATAGAGAGGAAGATCTTCTGTCTGATGATTCACTTCCCATGTGACTGTAACAGCCGGAGCTGCACCAATCCCAAGCCAGGAGCCAGGAACTTCCTCCAGATCTCCCATGCGGGTGCAGGGTCCCAAGGCTTTGGGCCATCCTTGACTGCTTTCCCAGGCCACAGGGATCTGGATGGGAAGTGGAGCTTCCAGAATTAGAACCGGCACCTATATGGGAGCCTGGCGCATTCAAGGCGAGGACATTAGCTGCTAGGCCACCGTGCTGGGCCCAGGATTGTATGTTCTTTTCTCAAGGACTTTAGCCCTGAATGGAATCATGAGCATCTACTCCTTACGACGTTTACTTTGGTAGTATCTGGATTTTTAATGATTGTGTGTTTAGATAAATAGGAACAGAACAGAGGTTGAGCTGTATGTCAAGACCATCAAAGGAAAACACATTGTACACCATCATTTTGTGAATGCTTTGACTGTACAGGGGCTGTTGTTGCCTTATACTTACTGAATACTATGCATTAGACACCAGACACAGTGCCTCATGCTTCACTCTCACTGATAACTCAATCATCACAGTCATTCTCCAGGTGCTATTTTAATAGATGAGTAAACACACATACACTGCCCAGGAACCACAACCAATGAGCGGTGGGGCAAAGCTGCCAGTCCAAGGAGCTGAATTACAGAACCACCGTGCTTCTATTTAATTCCATAGGCTGGCAGGCTGGCTGTGGGCTGCCCGAAAGGCACTCTTAGAGGGAAAAATGTCCTTGAAGGTTGTGGTTGGTATTTTTAGGGATGTTAATTGGCTGCTTTGGATAGACCAGACCAGTGCCAAGAATTTTTGTGTGTGCTGTCTCATCCAATTGACATAATCTATGAGGTAGATGCTAATATTAAACATAGGACAGTCCCTCCGTAAAGCCCTATGAGGTGGTTACTATTAAAAATGCATTTCATAACTAGAGAACCATTCCAAGATCACGAAGTGAGTTGACAGAGCCAGGGTTTGAACTCAGACTTAACTCTAAGCTTGGATTCTACTTTTTAAAAGAACATTTGTTGATTTAATATATATATATAATTTTTTTGAAATGCACACACACACACACACACACAGCATCTTTAATCTGTTGGTTCACTCCTCAAATATCCACAGTAGCTGGGACTGGCCCAAGCCAAAGCCCAGAGCCAGAAACTCCATCCATGTCTCCCAGATAGTTGGCTGAGACCCAATTACTCCAACCATCACTGCTACCCTTCAAGGTGCCCATTTGCTAGAACTGGAAGCTGAACCAGGACTCAAACCCAATCTCCATGATGTGGGATTTGGACAACATCCCAAGGGGTGTCTTAACTGCCATACTACATGCCCAACTCCAAACTGAACACTCAGTCACGCTGCTCTCTCTCCAAGGAGACACCAAGGGAAGGTGCCCAAGAACATGGCGGAACCTTTCTCACATCTCCATTCTATCTTCCTCACTGTCCAGAGGGGAAAATTGAATTGCATAATTCTCAATTGCAGGCTGCATCATAGAGCCATGAGTCACAGGTCAGGCTTTCTATTGTTATATTTGCCTCTGACCTTGTGAGGTGTTGCTGGGTAGTACACCTGCCAACAAGAAGATGTTAGGAGCCCTCAACTGTTTTTGAAGGAAATCAGGCTTACTGAATCGCCTGAGCCAATTCTTCACCTCCCAGCCCAGGCTCAATCAGACTTTAACTCTGTGGTTCTGTCAGCAAGCACTCTGGGTTTGACATTGTTCCTGACGGCATTTGAAGCCGTCTTTAGATTTCTAAACATATAATCTAGACATAAAAAGCTTGACTAGCAGCCAGTGGTTGCCATGGCACTCAAGACAGCAGTTACTGTGCATAAACCTCTCCCTAAGAGTTTTTCTAAAAAACAAAACAAAACAAAACAAAACAAAAAAAGGCTGAGAGCAGTGAATTTAGGTGGGATGAGGGGATTAAAAACATAAATGTCTTTTTTTAACAGCCTTTAAAACCATTATTTTATTTTTTTTTTTTAAAGATTTATTTTATTTTTATTACAAAGTCAGATATACTGAGAGGAGGAGAGATAGAGAGGAATTGGAGCTGCCGGGATTAGAACCAGCAGCCATATGGGATCAAGGCGAGGACCTTAGCCACTAGGCCACGCTGCCAAGCCCTAAAACCATTATTTTAACTCCTGCCATTGTCACAGCAGCCAACACTGAGGACTGGAAACATTTTTGCTTCTGTGTATTTGCAGCAGCTAAGGTTTCGGTTAATACTAGCTATAAATAGATGACCTCTAACACTCCTTATTGATTAGCGACAGAGGGCAAATGTGCGGTCACTGAACAGTCATGTGTTATCTTGTCAGGCAGAGAGGAGAGCACAGGCTGGCTTGTATACCCCTCAACACACACACACACACACAGACCTCTTTCTCAGGGGACAGTGAGAGTCCTCGCTTTGGCAACCACTGGTAGATCTTTCCAGAAGCCCTTACTGGTTCATGTGCTGGGGAAAGATAACTACAGTCTCCAAATGCCATAATGAATATTGATCTGCCTTGCTGTGGCTTCCTTCCCTTGAGAAGGAAAGAAGAGCTGTAGACACACCCACAGGGGCCTGGCATAGATGGCCAAGTGGTATTGCCCTGCTCTCTTGCTCATGAACATTAGATAATCCAACTGAGAAGTGGCCACTCGGAGACCAGGACAAAATCAGACACAGCACAGCCTCCTTCACAGTTCTGGTTAAACACAGACAAAAATACACAGAAACTGGGTGCTGCCCCTAACATGGTTCTCTCCCAACGGTTAATAGAATTGTCCTTAACTTCTTCATGTCTAACTTAGAGCAAGCCACCACTGTCCTGGGCTGTCCCCCAAATCTCCTCTCTCTGAGGTACCCAGAGTTCTGCATTGTGTTGTTCTCCGTGCAATCCTGTTCTACTTTATTCCAAGTCCCTGGTCTTTATCTGGACCATGGCAAGTGTACCACATTCACGAAATAGAAGAATGAATTCATGGGTGGGGTTCATATAGCTTAGTTTCCTCCCATGTCACTTATGAATTCAGGAAGCCAGCATGCAGGTAGCTGTCTAATTGCTTGCCTCTTATAACTACTGACACAGTGGAAACCGTATGAAAAAAGCAGTTTGTGCACTGTATTGAATGATGACAATCTTGGCCTCCCAACTTTGGGGTTTTACCTGTTGATAAGCATGGTGAAAACATTGGTTTATTTCCCCCTCTTATAGTCACTCACTTAAAAAAGAAAAAAAAAAGATTTGTTTCAAAGTAGAATGGGAGAGAGAGAGTGATTCCATCCATTGGTTTGCTCACCAAATGGTCCCAGCAGTTAGGGCTGGGCAAGGTCAAAGCTGGGAGCCTGGTACTCCACTGGGGTCTCCCATGTGTGTAGCAGGGATGAAAGCCCTTGAATCATCTTCTCAGGTGTGTTAACAGGAAGCTGAATTATAAGTGGAGCAACCAGGACTGGAACCAGTACTCTGATAAGAGATGTTGGCACTGAAAGCAGCAGTTTAAATGACCATACTGGCCCCTAGTCCCTAATTTTAAAAATAAGCTTTTGTTTTGTTTTGCTTCCTAGTTGCAGAAGCAATTTCTCTGTCTTTTTTCAGGAGGCATTTTGGAATTTGGAAAAGATAGGTACAAGGTAGAAATAAACCCAGGCTATTCAAAGTAAGCCCCTTCTCCCCTAGAATGAAGTTCATGCTACTTTCTGTTTTGGAAGTGAATGTTCAAATTTCAGGGGTTAGAAACTTAAAAGAGACATAACAAAGTCTATGAGATGGGGCAGGTATTTGGATGTCCCCACAGCAGTTGGGACTTCACTGGGAATGCCCACGTGCCACATCCAAGTGCCTGGTTTGAGTCCCAGAGCCTTCACTTCTGATCCAGCCTCCTGCTGGTGAGCACATTTGGGGAAGCAGTGGCTGATGGCACAGGGGCTCGGGTCTCCACTGCCCACTTGGAGCTCTGCACTCCTGACTTCATCCTGACTTAACTGTGGCTGTTGTGGGTGTTTGGAGGGTGAACCAGCAGATAGATGGAGGATCTGGCTCTGACTCTTTGCCTTTCAAATAAAATGTAATTAAATAATCAATGTTAAGAATACACAAAGTTCACAGGATCGCTAAGAAACGAATTGTGAAGATATCTGGTCTGATTACTGAGGAGAGCTGGAATCTTGCCAAGCAGGACCTTACCACAAGATCTGTTCCTAACATCTCTTGGGATGCTTCCAGTTACACCGAATAACGGCCCCGGGAACCAGTGGTTGGTTGGTTGTGCCTGAGTTCCCGAGGTAAAGACTAGGACGGGGGGGCGGGTGGACAGGAGAAGAGGGGAGGTGTTTGTGAAGAGGAGTTTTACTACCTTCCACCACCAAAGACCAACTTTGGGCACTGGTGGGAACTCCCCGGGGACTACAATCCTCTGAGCTGCTCTGGCCCAAACACCTGTAGCGGAAGAGCATTGCTTTCAACTGTGCATCTCTCTTTTTCTTCTCTTTCAACCCCAAGACAGATATTTATGAGTTAGAAACAATTCTCTGAAGTTCAGAAGTATTAAAACTGCAGCCTCAAAGCTCTTGTTCTAGGGCTAACAGGCAAGAAATGTCAGCTGCTACCGGTAAGCGGGAATGCACAAGACAGTAATACAGGCAGTCTGGCCTGCTCACTGCTGGTATCGCTCAGGGAAACCTAACAACCGCTCTGCACTTGTGTGTGACACTCATTCTGTGTTGGGTTGACAACACTTGAGTTGCTAAACTCGAGCAGGTGATCACAGTCTGGTTAGCCATCTGGCTCATCTTGAATCCAGGAATCTCTATGATGTCACCAGCAGCCAGTCAGAACTGCTGCTGGCGGCTGTCACTCCACTGACATCACTGCTTACTTCCGGTCATGTCCAGGCATGTAGCGAGCACTGCTCCAAGGAGCAGAAAGGAGGCCATCCGTTTGCAGAAAGTTCCTTGTGAATTATCAGTGTGATAAACACAAACTGCTACACCCCCCCCCCCAAGAAAAGCTAGTGTGTATGACCTTATGCGACTGTGATTTTTAAACATCTAAAAATACTAAAAATGGCTCTCAACTCCACCACCCCTACACCACTCCTACCTACCAGAACCCTGGCAGGGCATATCCTTCCTAGGCTAAGGATTTTAAGGACAGAGAGATCGCTGCGCTAATGTCAGCGAGTTCGAGTCTCAGACTGATCCAGATTTCTGGCACAGTTCACCTGGATAAAGTTCTTTGTGATCAGCCGTGAGATGAGGAGAAACACACCTGAATCCACTGCTATTGCATCTATGCCTGGAGTGAGGGGATCCTTTCCAGCTCAAAGTGCATCCCTGGATTCTCTAAAGTCCTTCAGATTGTCCCTAGGAGAAAAGGCGGGCTTCCCCCACACCCAACCCCAACTTCCCCCAACTTTTTTTTTCAGTTCTTCTTTTTAAAATAAAAGTCATTTGATCTTGATTTTCATTCCTAAATAAACAGAGAGCCTAGGGAGAGGGCCTGCTTTCTTGCAAGTGGTGTTTGGGATATGAACATTAGCTGTGTGCATGTAATAATGAGGCTACAATTGGAGGGCAGGCAGAGTACGTTCTCACTGTGTCCTCACTGCCACATTAAAGGAGTGCATCAACCTCATCAGAGTGTGCCAGGGACTGCCAGTCCGGCAGCCTCAGGGTCCCCGGGACTGACTCATTTGCCATTCCTCTTAGGCATGAGGAACCTGCCCCAACACTTCCCCAAACTAATCCCTCCTGAGAAATGTCCGAGTCTCACTTGAAAGACAGAGGAGACATCTTTCTTAAAGAAGGAAGGAAGGAAGGAAGGAAGGAAGGAAGGAAGGAGGGAAGGAAGGGAGAAAGGGAGGGAGGAAGGGAGGAAGGGAGGGAGGGAGGGAGAGAGAGAGAGAGAAAGCCCGGCGGCATGGCCTAGCAGCTAAAGTCCTCGCCTTGAACTCGCTCCCGGGATCCCATATGGGTACCGGTTCTAATCCCAGCAGCTCTACTTCCCATCCAGCTCCCTGCTTGTGGCCTGGGAAAGCAGTCGAGGACGGCCCAAAGCTTTGGGACCCTGCACCCGCATGGGAAACTTGGAGGAAGTTCCAGGTACCCGGCTTCGGATCAGCGCATCACTGGCCTGTTGCGGTCACTTGGTGAGTGAATCATTGGATGGAAGATATTCCTCTCTGTCTGTCCTCCTCTCTGTATATCTGACTTTGTAATCAAAATAAATAAATCTTTAAAAAGAAAGCAAGAAAGCAAGAAAGAAAGAAAGAAAAGAAAAGAAAGAGAAGCAAAGAAAAAGGAAAAGGAAAACAGCCCAAAACGAGATGGAAAAGAGGGGAGGCCACAATTCACCACCAGCTGATTTGAGGTTGCTGGTTTCCCTTCTCATTCTCGCTGTGCCAGTGGGTGTGGGGAAGAGCTCACTTTCCAGGTTGGTTATTTTTAAACAGAGCTAGCGCTCCACAGAGCTACTGTCACGAGTGGCCCAGGGTGATCTGTGGCATGGAGTAGGGCAATGGGAGCAGGTGGCGTGCAGCGCAGCTGGGGCAACGACAAATTAACTTGTCTCCGCTTGGCGAGTTACCCCAATATCTCTTTGGAGACTGCTCCACTTAGATTTCAAATGCTTATTTTTAAAAGTTATTTGTTTAGAGGCTAGTACAATGGCTCAATAGGCGAATCCTCTGCCTGCAAGTGCCAGCCTCCCACATGGGCACCAGTTTATGTCCCAGCTGCTCCACTTCCCATCCAGCTTTGACATCTAGCTTTGGCCTGACACAATCCAGGCCATTGAGGCCATTTGGAGAATGAACCAGCAGATGGAAGATCTTCCTCTCACTCAGTATCTCTCTGTAACTCTGCTTTCAAAACAATAATAAGTCTTTTTTAAAAATAAAGAGGCAGAGAAAGAGACAGGGAAAGTTTCCATCTACTAATTCACTCTCCAGTGTCCCCAACAGCCAAGGCTGTTGAAAATAAAATGGAGTCAACATGGCTCATGGCTAAGCTTCTTGCTTTTGTAGCTTCTGCTTTGTTTGCTTGGCTATGAAACTGTGTAAGTCTGTGTGAGCTCACAGGCAGAGCCACCTACGTGACCTTCAGCACGGATCGTTCTCAGTTCCCAGGAACCAGGACCTGAATCTGGTTATCTCACAGGTGGCTTCAAGGCCTACGTCTGTTTATCTTGACTACTAGTCTGGAGAAGAACCAGGTACAAGGTGTCCAACCACAACAAGCTTTTATAAACTACCCCTATAAAAAAAACTTACAAATGTGCTGTTCAGAGACACACTCTGTTAAGGGGTGTTAATCCTGGTTGGTCAGTTGGTAGCTTACCTCACATTGTAATAGAATTTGTGGCGACTGTAACATTCTGTTTTTGTGGTCGAGTGGATGCAACATGGACAAGGCCTAAAGCAGGAGCCAAGAACTCCACTGGGGTCTCCCAATGGCTTGAGCCATCGCTTGCTGCTCTCCAGGGTGCACGTTGGAAGGCTGGAATCAGAGGCAGAGCCAGGACACAAACTCTCAGGTACTTCGATACGGGATGCAGGAGTCTCAAGTGGGCCTGCTCCAAACACCCACCCCTGGACTCTAAACTTGAGAGCAATAATCCCACACGCCAAGGAAGAGAAAAAAGCAACACAGCTTTTATGAGCAAAATCGAAAGGGTCAATTTAATTCACTTAGGTACAAGGGGCACACCTTTCATTTAAGAAATACATTATATAGGGCCCGGCGGCGTGGCCTAGCGGCTAAAGTCCTCGCCTTGAACGCCCCGGGATCCCATATGGGCGCCGGTTCTAATCCCGGCAGCTCCACTTCCCATCCAGCTCCCTGCTTGTGGCCTGGGAAAGCAGTTGAGGACGGCCCAATGCATTGGGACACTGCACCCGCGTGGGAGACCCGGAAGAGGTTCCAGGTTCCCGGCTTCGGATCGGCGCGCACCGGCCCGTTGCGGCTCACTTGGGGAGTGAATCATCGGATGGAAGATCTTCCTCTCTGTCTCTCCTCCTCTCTGTATATCCGGCTTTCCAATAATAATAAAATCTTAAAAAAAAAAAAAAAAAAAAAAAAGAAATACATTATATAGGGCGCAGTTCTAACTTTGCAATAAAAATAAATAAATCTTTTTTGAAAATGCGATATATTAAGGGCATGAGACTCATTTAAAATTTTTTGTTTTTGTTTTTGATGATGTTTACATTGTTGATCAGAGTGGAAAAGTTGAGGACTAGGGGAGTGTGAATGAGACCATTGTTTCCAAATTTTGTTTTTCTTCTTCCTGTATCTGGGTGAAGGGGGGAGATAAGGGGAGAAGCTGCACCTAGCTTCCCAACTGCCACCCCAGTACCCAGGGTGGGGAATGGCCACCTGATGCCATCCCAGAGTCCCCGATGTGCACCATGCTCCGAGGGTTCTGCTCAAGTGGTTTTGATAGTTCTGAAATGCTGTCAATCTCACCAAACCAAGGATGAGGAAATCCTTCCAAGGTCTATCTGCTGACACAGTGCACCCCAGAGTCTCCATTTGTCCAAGATATTTGCTGTCAACACTTGGCTGGGGCAGCTGAGCAATCAGCTCTGCCCTCCTTCCTGGGGTATGGTAGCAGATGTCCTCTGCAGGCCCCGATGGTATGAGACCCATTTTGAGGAAGGAGGTAAGTCAATGAAAAAGTTTCAAAGAACAGAGAGAGGAAATGTGACATGTCATGAGACCAAAGCTAACAGAGAAGACAGTGAGCAGAAAGAGGAAACACATGAAAGGTGCCAGAGGCTGGCAGAGGGCTGTATTTGATCCATGCTTACCCCAGTGAGTGCTGACAGTGTGCCCACTCACTCATTCTGTAACAGATTTACTGAGATTTTAATTTATATACTATGAAGCTAACTGGCTTAAGTCATACATTAAAGGTTGTTTCTTTTTAACTGTTCATAGAGCTATGCAGTCATCTAATTTTAAACCTTTCTGTCATCCCAGAAGAAAGCTTTATACTCATCAACAGTCACTTCCCACTTTCTCAGTCTCGCAGACTTAGCTCAACATGAAGCCACTGTTTCCAGAACGTTGGCCTATTCTGAACCATTGACTTAACTGAGATCCTGCAAAAGGAAGGATTCCTTCACTAGGTCAGTGTTTGTGAAGCTCAGCCTTAGTGTAAGTTGGATTTCCACTACGTTCTTGTTCCACTGCTTGTGCCACCTCCGATTCACCTGTTCATCAGCTGATGCCTGTTTGGGTTGCTACCACATTTGACACACGTCAGGCTTCTGCCAGCATTCCTGGCTCAGCTTTTGCAGGTACATAAGTTGTTAATTCTCCTGCATATATACTTACAAATCGAATTTCTGGGTCCTTGGTAAATCTATAATTTCAACTAATTGCCATATTGTTTTCTTTTTTTTTTTTAAAGATTTATTTTATTTTTATTACAAAATCAGATATACTGAGAGGAGGAGAGACAGAGAGGAAGTGGAGCTGCTGGGATTAGAACCAGCGGCCATATGGGATCAAGGCGAGGACCTTAGCCACTAGGCCACGCTGCCGAGCCCCGCCATATTGTTTTCTATGGTGGCTATGCTAGTTTGCAATCAAGCCTACAATGAATGACATTCTAACTTCTCCATACACCTGCTAGCACTTACTATCGTCTTTGAAGTTTGAATGAGACATGATTCACCTACCATTGCACCGTTTAAAGTGGATAGTTCATTTTTTTTTACTGTATTACAGTGCTGTCAATTATGAACAAAAAGAAACCTATGGGCCCTGCGGGGTGGCCTACTGGCTAAAATCCTCACCTTGAAAGCACCATGATCCTACAAGGACACTAGTTCTAATCCCGGCACCCCCGTTTCCCATCCAGCTCCCTGCTTGTGGCCTGGGAAGGCAGTCGAGGATGGCCCAAAGTCTTGGGACCCTGTACCCGCGTGGGAGACCTGGAAAAGCTCCTGGCTCTGGCTTCCTTTCTATATATATCTGACTTCGCAATAAAAATAAAAATAAGTAAATCTTTTTTAAAAAAGAAACCTATTATGAGCACTCTTTTTTCTTTCTTTCTTTCTTTCTTTCTTTCTTTCTTTCTTTCTTTCTTTCTTTTATATTTATTTGTTTTTATTGGAAAGGCAGATTTCAACAGAGGAGAGACAGAGAAAAAGAGCTTCCATTTCTGGTTCACTCCTTGCTAGAGATGAGTGGATTCAAAGTCTGTAGCCAGGAACTTCTGTCAGGTCTCCCACGCGGGTGCAGGGTCCCAAGGCCTTGGGCCATCCTCAATTGCTTTCCCAGGCCAACGGCAGGGAACTGGGTTGGAAGTGGAGCAGCTGGGATACAAACCGGCATCCATATGGGATGATGGGTTATGCAAGGCAAGGACTTCAGCCACTAGGCTACTGTGCCAGGTCCCCAATCACTTTCTACTCTACCCTACCCACCCACCCCAGCCCTAGGCAGCAAAGAATCTAATCTCTTGTCTATAGAGATTTGTGACTTTTTGATGACAGGTAATTCAGTAAGAAACTACATCAAATTGTGTGGCTTTTAAAATATTTATTTACTTGAAAGGCAAAGTTACAGAGACCTTTCATTTGCTGTCTCACGCTCCAGCAATGGCTGGGGCTAATTCAAAAGGCAAATTTACAGAGAGGAGAGACAGGAAGATCTTCCATTTTAATGGTTCACTTCTCAAATAGCAACAATGGCTGGAACTGAGCTGACCCAAAGCCAGGAGCCAGGGGCTTCATCCGGGTCTCCCACGTGGGTGCAGGATCTCAAGGCTTTGGGCCACCCTCGACTGCTTTCCCAGGCCACGGGCTGGGAGCTGGAAAGTGGAAAGTGGAGCAGCCTGAACAAGAGCTGGGGCCCACACTGGATCCTGGCACTTGAGGGTTGAGAATTAGCCTATTGAGTCATTGTGCTGGATTCTGCAACTGTTTTCAACAAAAATACAAGAGGTAGGTGCTGTGGTTTAAGGCTCTGCTTGGGACATTCAAAGCCTTTTGTAACTTGACTACTCTGATTCTAATCTGGTTCCCTGCTAAGGCACCTTGGAAGGCAGCAGAAGGTGGCCTACATTCTTAGGTCCCTACAATGCATGTGGGAGCTCCAGATGGAGTTCCTGGCTGCCGGTTCAGCCTCGTGCAACCTTGGCTATTGGGGACATTTGGGAAACGAAAAAGCGGATGGAAGAATTCTCTCCCTTACTCACCTTCTTTCTCTTTCGCTCTGCCTTTCAACTAGCTAAATAAGCAAATCTTACAATAAAAATACAAAACAGTTTTTGCCATCGAAGAGTAGAACTAAACCAAACATGCAAGTATATACAAATTAATAAAGATTTCTAAATTAGATGCAATATGATTAATTATGTATTTTAGTATTTATTTTAAATTTACATTTAGATTTAATACTAAAATGCTAAAATACTAAAATTTAGATTTTAGTATTTATTTTAAGGGTTAATATTTATATGCCCCTTTTATTTCTAGGTGTACATAGTATATCTGTGTCTCTTCAAGAAAAAGATATTTGATTAAAGGTTCTTTTCATTTTAAACTGAAGTTAATTGGGGACTCTCTATGATGTTTGGGTTAGGAAAAAAGCAAATTAACTATATCATCTTTTAAAAATGTTTTTAATTCATATTCTATGTTTCAAGTCTTGAATATATTTGTTGGTTGTGAGCTTGATAAAGATAGGGTATTAAATTTACATAACTAGATATCAGTTAACTGACTAAAAAAAGCTAATTATAATGGTCCATAGTATTTATAATTGCTTCTTTGTTACATTGTCCTCAAGATTCAATATAATTGACCAACTATCTGTTATCCCATTGTCTTGACCCAGAGAGGAAAACACAGGTTTAGTCTAAGATAAAAGACACTCACATATTTTCATGTGCAATTGAAAGGAATAGATATTTCTATTTTGGTTTCAGTCTTATTGGATACATGTCAACTTTCTCAAAGTGACCAAATTTATTGTTCTCATGCTAAAGCACAAGTTCCTCTTTAAAAAACAAAAACAAAAGCAAAAACAAAAAACCCAAAACTATTTATTCAATGAGTAGAACAATAGAGCAAAAGGCAGATATAGGAGTGGGCGTGATTTGACATCCTAAAGAAACCGGATGCTCTTTATTGTGAGAACAAGGATTTGTGGGAGTGGGAGGGAAAGCAGTCAAATTCCTCAGAGGGGGTTTAAATGATGTTGAATTCTCCATAGCGACAGGCTGTGTCTGTGCACACGTGTGCGCACATGCGTGTGTATGTGTGTGTGGTAAAGGAAGTGGAGATTTGGTGGGAAAGCCGATGAAGGTGTGTATCACTGTGTCCCTTGAGTCGTGAAGGTAAACAGTGTTTTTGAGAAAACAAGAGCCTTTCAACTGATGCTGTCAGGTCTCTGAGACATGACTGACAGGAAGATCCACAGAGATATCCTAATATTTCTTTGGAAACAACATTAAGAATACTTAGTGAAGCCAGTGCTATGGCCATCTGTGGCACCAACATCCCCAATGGGTACCAGCTCAAGTCCCATCTGCTCTGCTTGTGACACAGTCCCCTGCTCTAATGCCTGGGAAAGCAGTGGAACAGAGCTCAAAGACTTGAACTCCTGCCATCCACATGTGAGACCTACATGGAGTAGGCTCCTGGCTTCAGTCGATCCAGCCTGGGCTGACAGGCGTGTGAGGGACGAACCAGTGGATGAGAGAGCTTTTGCCCTCCTCTTCCTCTGTCACTCTGCATTTCAAATAAAAACAAAAATCTATAGAAAATTAAAACAGAGAGGGAGGGAGTATGAGACAGAGCTTACATTCTCTGCTTCAATCCCCAGATGACTGCAATGGTTGGGACTGAGCTAGGCTAAAACCAGGAGGTCTCCGATGTGGGAAGCAAGAGCCCAAGCACTTGGACCATCTTCCACTGTTTTTGCCAGGCCATTAACTGGCAGCTGGATGAGAGTACTGCGGCCGGGACTCAAACCAGTGCCTATCTGGGATGTTGGTGTAACAGGTGGTGGCTTTACCTGCTGTATCACGATGCCAGCCTCAAAAACAAAGGTTTTTGTTTTTTAAGAGACTATTTAGTGACCAATATTGTAATAGCACCCATGAGTCAGAAAGGCTTCAGGGCAGGTCACAGAGCCAGGGGCTCCCTATGGTACCTGGGTGCTTCAGGTATCCAGGCACACTGACTAAGGTACCAGAGATTCTGCGAGAGCTGGGAGGCCTTGAAAACCATGGAATGTTGTTCAAAGAGTATGAAAACATTTCAATATTTCATCACCAACCAATATAACTACGCCAGCGGTCATGAGCTGAATATCAGCTGTGCACATGGCCATTTTTAACATGAACAGGAAGAGCTATATAAAGATGGGAAGTGGTAGACATGTGTATAAGGTTATAGGAGAAACATGCTCAGAGAATGCTGCATGGGAAAGCAATCAGGAAGTTTAACATCCCTCAAATTAGACTTATGTCCCACAGAAAATGAGTCAGGAGCCAAAACAGTATGCAAGCAGAGCTCGGCTTCAAAGAATTTTAACATTCAGCATGATGGAGACAGACTGCACGTCATTCAACAAAGACATAAGAATGCCAGAGTGCACTCCTATGTTCAGATTTTTAGTGCTCTTTTAGAATATGTCAGAGTGAATGTCACAGTGTTGACAGCAGAAATAATCTTCGTTTTGGGCAAGAACATCTTCCTCGTCCAAGGTGCGTGGTGGGAGGTGAAGGAGGAGCAGTCGGGCAGGTTGGGTTGAGTCTCCCACTTGTTGCCATATGATCTTGGACAACTTCATAGATTCACTGGGCAGAGACATTGTGGCACTGCAGGTTAAGCCGCTATTTGAAAAACTGGTATCCAATATCATAGCGCCGGGTCCAAGTCTTGGCTACTCCAGCTACTGCTCAAGTGCACCTCGGGAGGCAAATCATGGCCCGAATTCTTAGGTCTCTGCCAGTGTGTGTGAGACTCAAATGGAGTTTCTGGTTCCTTGTTTCAACCTGGCCCAGTCCTGCAGGTTGCAAGCATTTTAGAAGTGAACCAGAAAGCCTGTGCCTGGGCCCACCTGAGGGGTGTGTGCTGCATCCGTGAGCCCCAAGAGTGGATGGTCTAGCAGGTCTCAGGTCATCTGGTCCAGGTTCTTGGGCCAACCTGCATGATGAGTGCTGAGTCCATGCGCTGCAGGGTTGGGGTCCAGCCAGGCCCTGGTTGCCTGGCCTGACTGCATGGGTCCATCTATGAGAACTGGACCCGGCACTACGATATTGGATACCAGTTTTTCAAACAGTGACTTAACCTGCAGTGCCACAATGTCTCTGTCCTTCACAGTGCAAAGGATGGAGTGCTGGGTGGCAAACCATGGTGCACATAGAGGATATGGTAGCTCATTGGGGCCTGCAGAGGACATCTGGTACCATAGTAGCAACTGGAGAACAAAACACATGGACAACTACCCCAGCCAAACAATGCGAGCAAATATCTGGGCAAATGGAGACTCTAAGGTCCACAGTGTCAGCCAATGGACATTGGAAGAGATTCCTCATCCATAGATCGGCGAAATCAACAGCATTTTGGAACAGTTGCATCCAGCTGGGCAGAACCCTTGGAGTGTGCGCCACCTTGGGACCCTGGGCTGATATCAGGCGGACGTTCCCCATCCTTTGGTGCTGGGATGGTTGGGAAGTTGGCTATGGTTTCTCCCCTTATCTCCCCCTTGCCTCAGAAATGGGAAGAAGAAATAGAAAGTATGGAAACAATGCTCACAGCCACTTCTCCCTAGCCCTAGATCCTCACCTTGATCAACTATGTAAACATCACCTAAAATAATAAATAATAATGAAAGAGGAATAAAAGAGTGAACCAGCAGATGAAAGAACTTTCTGTATCTCCATCTTTCTCTCTTTCTCTGACATTCTGCCTTTCAAACAAATAAATGAGTCCTCAAAAAATTTAATTTAAAAAGAATACTGCCAGGCACAATGACCCAATTGGCTCATCCCCCCCTTGCAAGCACAGGGATCCCATACAAGTGCCAGTTCCTGTTCTGATCCACTTCCCGGCTTAGAGCCTGGAAAGCTTAGAGGATGGCCCAAGGCCTTGAGACCCTGCACTCATGTGGGAAGACTTGGAAGATGCTCCTGGCTCCTGGCTCCGGATCAGCTCAACTCTGGTTGTTGTGGACACTTCGGGAGTGAAACAGCAGATAGAAGATCTTTTTCTCTCTTTCTTCTCCTTTCTGTATATCAGCCTTTCCAACAAAATAAATAAGTCTTTTTTCTTTTTGTAAGAATAGCAGTTAACTGTTATAATAAAGATCAAACTGAAAGGGGCTTATATAAAATGTATTGTTTCGGCCCCAGCGCGGTGGCCTAGTGGCTAAAATCCTCACCTTGAACGCACCAGGATCCCATATGGGCACCGGTTCTAATCCAGGCGGCCCCACTTCCCATCCAGCTCCCTGTCTATAACCTGGGAAAGCAGTCAAGGATGGCCCAAAGCCTTGGGCTCCTGCACCCATGTGGGAGACCCGGAAGAAGCTCCTGGCTCCTGGCTTTGGATCAGCTCAGTTCCAGCCATTGTGGTCACTTGGAGAATGAATCATTGGCTGGAAGATCTTCCTCTCTGTCTCTCCTCCTCTCTGTTTATTTGCCTTTCTAAAAAAAATAAATAATAAATCTTTTAAAAAAATACATTGCTGCATTGCTCTCCCACTTAAAAGTCTAGGTTGATAGGCAGCCTCTTGTGTTCTTCTATAGACCAGGAGTTTTCCAAGCCATGAAGTATGGATCTTATTTGGGAAAAAAAAATTCTTTAAACAATCATAATCTTTAAAATTTAATTTATTATTATGTTTTTTTATTTATTATATGCAGACAGAGTAAAAAAGAGATCTTCCATGTTAGTGTTACTTTCATTTCCAGTATGCACTTTTTGAAAATTAAAAAAAAAAATTCAAGTAACTTAACTCTCAACCTTCTCCCTCCCCCCAGCCCTTTCTTAAACCTTGGCAAAACACATTTCCAGTGTTGGACATGTTGACAGTTGGGCTCTCAGGCACTGAGTGTGTGTTTCTTCATAGAGAGGGAGGGTGGGGTGAAGCCCGCACCCTCCTTCCCAGGGAGCTCCTGTAACAAGTCTTAGAGGGGGAAGCTCCTCTGTCATGTTTATATTCTGACAGATATTTATCAAAGAGGTAAAGGTGACACCGATTGTGTGTTCATTGTAGAGACAGACAAGCGCTCTGTTAGAATCACCCTGGCAACCGACAGCTGCATGTATTGCACTGTCATCTGACATCACCTTCCACAGACAGATGGGCTGGATTTGCACTCTGACTTCCCTGTGGCTAGCAGCTCTGGAGTTGCTCTTAGTAGACCTGACGATCATCGCATCAGTGAAGGCCACTGGGGCTGGCAACAGAACACAGAAAATGGGCTTTCTGGTCTTGCAAAAGGATCTTTGCCTTCTTAATTTTTTTTTTTTTTTTATTTTTCTGTAAAGATTTTTATTGGAAAAGTCAGATTTCCAGACAGAAAGATCCTCCATCTGATGGTTCACTCCCCAAGTGGCTGCAATGGCTGGAGCTGAGTTGAACCGAAGCCAGGAGCATTGCCTTCTTAATTTTTTGAAAGACAGACAGAGAGAGAAATCTTCCATCTGCTGGTTCATTCTGCAGATGGCTGCAACAGCCAGAGATGGTCCGGTCCAAAGCCAGGAACTCGTTCTGGTTCCCCACATGGGTAGCGGGAGTCCAAGCAGCTGGGCCATCCTCTGCTGCCCTCCCAGGTGCATCATGAGGGAGCTGGAATGGAAGTGGAGCAGCCAAGACTCAAATCAGTATCCATATGGGGTGCAGGCAACTGCTCTACCCTCTGCGCCCCAACACTGGTCCCTGGATTATAGTTCATATGTTCATGTACTTCATATTTTATTTCAGTAGTCCATTCCTCCCTGACCTTCCTACCCACAGCTTTCTTGCCATATAGTTTAAAATCTAGTTCTGCTTTCCCTAAAAAAGTGTAGTATTAGGTTACATGTAGTTCTGGCCTCTGGGTCTTGGCTCCTGGCTTCACTCTGGTCAAGCCCCGTCTGTGAGAGCCATTTGGGAGCAGTGAAGCAGCTGATGGAATTGCTAGTCTCTCCCTCACTCTCTGCAACCTTGTCTTTCAAAGAGTCAATGAATCTTCTTTTACGGAAAAGGCCTGTATGTGAACTCATCATTCAAATGATGTCTCTTGAGTCCTGACTTTGCTCAGTACTCAGTGCATCCACAGAGGGTGAGAAAGGAATAGGGCCACACTGCTGGGTCTAGCTGACCTGTGGGGCCACTGCTCAAAATCACCCACACATGTTCTGAGCCTACACTAAAAACGCAACAACTATACATACTTCTTAGCCACTTAGTGCTATAACAGTGCTATAAAGAACAATTACACACAGCTAAACAGGAAGAATAACTTTTTTAGATTTTTTAATTGGAAAGGCTGATCAGATTTACAGAGAAAGCCAAAGATTTACCATCCACTTATTCACTCAGATGGCTGCAATGGCCAGAGCTGAGCTGATTTGGAGCCAGGAGCCATGAACCTCTTTCAGGTCTCCTGGATGGGTGCAGGATCTCAAAGTTTTGGGCCATCCTCTACTGCTTTCCCAGGCTACAAGCAGAGATCAGGATGGGAAGTGGAGCAGCTGGAATATGAACCGGTTCCTCACATGGAATCCCAGCACTTACAAAGTGAGGATTCAGCCATTGAGCCATTGTGCCAGGCCCAGGAAGAATAACTTCTAATATTCTATAGCACAGAGGAATAACTGTGGTTGTCAGAAACTACCTGCCTATTTAAAAATAACTAGTGGAAATTTTCTAGAACATTTTCAACATAAAGGAATCATGAATGTGGTGAATATGCCAGTTCCCATGGTCTTGTCATTATGTACTGTATACATGTATTGAAGTGCTTATACTATTCTCCATAAAGATATACAATTGCTACATGTCGGTCAAAAATTTTAAGTAGACACGTATTATGAAAACACTTTTGAAAAGCATACCACTGGTGCTGATGGGGCAGCACAGCAAGCTAACCTTCTACGTGCAGTACCGGCATCTCGTATGGGCACCAGTTCTTGTCCCTCTACAACGGAAGCAGCATTGGAATCCTGGCTTATGGCCCGGAAGAGCAGCAGAGGACGGAGCAAGTCCCTTGCACCCATGTGGCAGACCCAGAAGCTCCTGGCTCCTGGCTTTGAATCAGCTCAGTTCCAGCTGTTGTGGCCATTTGGGGAGTAAACCAGCAGAAGGAAGACTTTCTCTCTCCATTTCTCCTTCTCTCTGTAACATCTGTCTTTTAAATAAAACTCAATAAACCTTTTAAAAGAAACCCATAAGAGTGCCGGTTCTAACCCCGGCAGCTCCACTTCCCATCCAGCTCCCTGCTTGTGGCCTGGGAAAGCAGTCGAGGATGGCCCAATGCATTGGGACCCTGCATCCATGTGGGAGACCTGGAAGAGGTTCCTGGTTCCCGGCTTTGGATCAGCGCAGCACCGGCCTGTTGCGGCTCACTTGGGGAGTGAATCATCGGATGGAAGATCTTCCTCTCTGTCTCTTCACCTCTCTGTATATCTGACTTTGTAATAAAATAAATAAATCTTTAAAAAAAAAAGAATCCCATAAGAAACATACTGGTAATTTGATTTAGTTATCATATTGGTTCATAGTTCTTGGGTTATGGCATCATTCAACAATACAATCTTCAGTGGTCATTGCCTTTAGAACCGTTTCAAAGTTACTTCAATAAGAAACAACTTTGGAAACCCATAAGCTTGAACTATTCCTAAGAGCAGCTTTCACTTCCGCCAGAAATGTATTGAGCGGGGTGTGCATAAGGTGCTGCCCCTTTATTTGTTCGCTTCCAATTGTCCACTCCACAGATGCTGACACCACGCGTCACCTTCCCAAAGCGTCTGCATTGTTTATGTTCAGGAAACAGTTATTGAGAGCCACCTATGTCCTGGGCATTTTTCAGAGTTTTTGCTGTTTTTTTCTTCTCACAATCTTCTTCCTACAACACATTCACAAATAGCCTATTTCCAGCTTGGTCTTCCTGCTCAAAGTTACGCTGGGACCAGATCCAGGTACATGTACTTTGTGCAGTGCTTGATAAATGTTTGTTAAACAAAATGCAAAAGTATTTTTCATATCATGAGGACTACACAGAAGTTTTTAAAATATTTTAAAAATTTGTATTAATTTACTTATTTTTACTGGAAAGGCAGATTTACGGAGAAGGAGAAACAGAGAAAACTCTTCCATGCACTGGTTCATTCCCAAGATACAGCAACAGCTGGAGCTGAGTTGATCTGAAACCAGGAGCCAGGAGTTTCTTCCAGGTCTCCCATGCAGGTGCAGGGTCCCAAGGTTTTGGACCATCCTCTACTGTTTTCCCAGTGTTAGTTATTTTAAAAGGTGGTAGAGTTCTAGTTCATAGGATATTACTATATTGTTACGTACGATATTACGATATTATTACCCGCAGCTAATTCCTGCAACCTGGTTCTTTACCGTGAGCTAAAAACACCAGACGCAACGAGGTATCTTAGGAGGTTTATTCCAGTGGGGCAGGAACAGGGTGGAGGGGAAGGGGAAGGGGAGGAGGGGAAGGGAGGTCGGAAGAAGAAGAAGAGGGGGAGAGCAAAGAAGAAGAAGAGAAAGAGCCGCACCTGGGGGCCTTTTTCTCTGCCAGGTGTGGGGGGTGGGGATTGGGAGGGTTTGAGGGCAAGCCCCAGGGGATTGGCAACTGCAGGTGAATGCCTAGGGATGATTGGTGAGTGGGCAGGGTTGGGGAAGGGGCTGGAAGATTGGGGGTGGGATTCTCAGGTGGAATGCCAGGCTACATCTGATTGGTGGATGGCTGGACTGGCGCGAACTTCGTGAGCTGTGAGGAAGAAGAAATGGCGCTGGGTCCAGGGTGGGATATTCGAGTAACTCCTTACACCCAGGCCACAAGCAGGGAGTTGGAAGGGAAGTGGAGCAGCCAGGACACCAGCTGATACCCAACATGAGTTCCCAGAACATGTAAGGTGAGGCTTTAGCCACTGAGCTATCACATCAGGCACACAGATTATTATTGCTGTTGTTATTTGAAAAGCAGATTTAAAGAGAGAAAGAGACCTAGAATGATCTTCCATATGCTGGCTCACTCCCCAAATGGCCAGCAGCGGCAGAGCTATCACCACCTCCAGCTCTCATACAAACTGGCAGGTGCTACACTGCCACAGAGGTGAGCCCATATGTCCCCAAGAATCTGCCTCAGTGCTCTCATGGTCTGTGGGTTCTGTAGTCCAACCTGACATGTCCCACCCCCTGCTCTGACACTCACAGGCAGGTGCTGTGGCCTAGTGCAGCCAGGCATGCTCTCCAGCCCCAGCTTTTGTGAGCACCAGCAGACAGCAGGTGATGCTATTTAGCCCAGGTCTACCATGTGGATGGGTACCTCGGCCTGACCCAGAATGCCCTCTGATTGCCCCCCCTAAACTACTCAACTCCCTCGCTTACCTGTGAGGTAAGCCTGTGAGGTGGCCTGGTCTGCAAAAGCCCCCAGAAATCATTCTTATCCAGTCAAACAAGCCCTCAACCACTCCCACTCCAATATGTCCCCACACCTCTTTCACAGGCTATCTGAAGCCCTCCCACTGGAGTGTGCAGTGGGATCCTGGCCCAGAGTTCCCTGTCTTCTCCACTTTTCCCTTAAAACAAAACAAAACAAAAAAGAAAACTATGCTGGCATAGTTAACACAAATTTGGCATTAACCAGGCCCAGAATGCTCGCCAGCTATTAGCTGCTTTCTCCCAGCAATGTAATACTTGCCTAGGTACAAAGCAACCTAGGCAGTTGCCTGTTGCTGGGAAAGTTTTAAATTTAAATAAGATTTCACTAGCCCAGCTCATTAACTATCCTTTTTGCTTGGGAATGAAAAAACTTGATATTGCTAAGTTTCAATTTCTTTAAAAGAGCATCCTTTCAACACTTATATTGAAATAATAATACACATTTGTCAGAAACATTATTTACATAAAATGTCCATAGTTTATGCAAAAATGTGATAGTATTGTGTTGCTGAGGCATTTATAGACACATTTATATGAAGCAGTTAGCATAGTACCTGTCAATAGTAGGTTTTTCTTTTTTTAAAAAAAGATTTATTTATTTTTTATTTCAAAGTCAGATACACAGAGAGGAGGAGAGACAGAGAGGAAGATCTTCCATCTGATGATTTACTCTCCAAGTGACGGTGACGGCTGGTGCTGCGCCAGTCCAAAGCCAGGAGCCAGGAACTTCCCCCAGGTCTCCCATGCAGGTGTAGGGTCCCAAGGCTTCGGGTCGTCCTCGACTGCTTTCCCAGGCCACAAGCAGGGAGCTGGATGGGGAGTGGAGCTGCCAGGATTATAACTGGTGCCCATACGGGATCCTGGTGCATTCAATGTGAGGACTTTAGCCACTAGGCCACCGAGCCAGGCCCAATAGTACATTTTTCTAAATAGCTTTTAAAAAAATATAAATCATATACTATAGAGTTCACTCTTTTAAAAAAAATCTACTTATTTGAAGGATGAAGAGAGAAAGCAAGAGCCGCTGGTTCACTCCTCAACCACAACACCTGGGACTGGACCAGGGCAAAGCCAGGAGCCTGGAATTCCATCTGGAATGGTGGCAGGGGTCCTGGAATTTGGGCCAACTTCTGTTACAATATCAGCTACCTCATTAATAGGTTGCTAGATTGGAAGCAGAGCATCTGGGACTTGAACTGGTACTCATGGATGCCAGCACTGCAAGCGGTGGCTTAGCGCAGTGTGCCACATGCGTATAAGTCAGTGTTTTTTTTTCCTAGTAGTATTCAGAGTTGTATGGCCATTACCATAATCTAATTTCCAGACATTTTCATTATGTGCCGGGAAAAACCCTCCTCAGGGAAGGGCCCCTCTCCTTTCTCTACTAACTTGTCTTTCTGCACTTGCCCTTTTCAGACTTTTCATATAAATGGCATCACACGCGGGCAGAGTTCTCCATTTTCTTCCATTCAGCTGATTTTCAAAGCTGTTCACTCATGCTCTAGCAGGTAACACAGCTTCATTCTGTGTGTGGCTGGAAAACATTCCTCTGCATACACCTGCTGCATGGCTTTGCATCATCAACTCATGGATATTTGGGTTGTTCACACTTGTGGGACTCTTATGGTTCATGTGATTATGAACAAGTTGTTAAGTCATCAAGTACTTTTATTTCCCTTGAGCATTGTATCTAGAGGTAGAACAGCTACATCAGATGTTAACTCCGCATGTAACATTCTGAGGAATGATCAAAGTGCTTTCCCAAACATACACACCATTGTACAAGTCCAGCAGCAACACAGAATTGCCCTGTTCTTGGTCACCACTTGCTATTGTTATCTTTCTTATTATGGGCTTGCTTGCGCATGTGAATTACGTCTCTCTGGTTTTCGTGTTCATTTCCCTAATTACTAACGATGTATTTTTTTTAAGTGCTCGTTAACTGTTTGCATATTTTCTTTGCAAAAAAATGCCTATTCCATTTTTCTACTTATTGTTGAGTTACAAAACTTCTTTCTATGGCATATCCTGGGTATAGGCCCATCACAAGAGAAATGCCTTGCCAAATATATTCTTACTGTTCAGGTTACCTTTTTCACATTTGTTTTTGCATCCTCTGAAATACATGTTTTGAAATTTGATAAGTCCCCTTTCTCAGTTTTTCCTTTCGTGGATTATGCATTCGTGATCCTAGCTTAAAACTGGCAATGCGGGAATCAGGCAGGAAGTTAGGAAAAATGAGCTGGGAGATTTCCCACAATCTATGTCTGTTGCCTTGTACCTTAACTCCACTCTGACAGGCCACTCCATTGCACCCTATTTCCCATGAGGCTTCTAGGAAGGACGGGGGGGGGGGGGGGAGGGGGATGCATGATGAACTTGTGGAAGTTTAACATGGAGGAACCAAGACACTCCTAGAAAACCTCCTGCACAATAAATGCCACCCCATTTGGATATCCCATTAGAGCACCATGCCACTATCCCCATAGACAGGACTGGGGCCTGTGGGCAGGGCACTTCCTGGCTTTTTGCACCCATGGTCCCACTCCGGTGCTCTAGCACCTGCTCCTCCCTTGGAGCCAGCTCTCTGGCCCTCCCATGTCAAGTGTCTCTAGACCTTGTGGGATTGTTCAGAATTAGAAGTGAATGCATACTCAAGGGCTTGCATAAACACTGGAATTCATTTTTCCCCTTAACAAAATCATTGGCTAATATGCGAAAATGAGCATTTCAACCTATGAGCAGTTTAAAGAATTTTGCTGTTTTAGCTCTGACATTTAGCTTTTTGGAAAAATTGAAGAAAAAAAATTTCTGTGTAATGAGAAAAGGTATCTAGGAGAGATCCAGTTTTCCTGCCACCATTTGTTGGAGGGACTGTTCTCCCACAACCCACCCTCCCTGCCCCCCATTGTCTGGATATGCTGTTAAAAGTCAGATGGCTACAAACGTATGGCGCTTCCGATTCTCAATTCCAATCTATGGAGTTCTGTGTTTATTTCCAAGTCAGCAGTCTTGACGGCAGCAGCTTGGCAGTAACATCAGTAAATGGGAAGCAGGAGTCTGCAGATTTTATTCATAAATTATTTTTCATAGGGAGTTTGCAAAGAAATACTTAATAGATGAATACATGGATCAAAGTTATTTAAAGATTTATTTGGGCCTGTTGCAGTGGCCCAGCAGCTAAAGTCCTCACCTTGAAAGCACAAGGATCCCATATGGGCACCGGTTCTAATTCCGGCTGCTCCACTTCCCATCCAGCTCCCTGCTTGTGGCCTGGGAAACCAGTCCAGGATGGCCCAAAGCCTTGGGACCCTGCACCCACGTGGGAGACCCGGAAGAGCTCCTGGCTCCTGGCTTTGGATCGGGAAGTGAATCATCGGATGGAAGATCTTCCTCTCTGTCTCTCCTCCTCTCTGTATATCTGACTTCCCAATAAAATAAATAAATAAATAAATAAATCTTTAAAGAAAAAGAAAACAATGTCATTTTACAAAGATGCCACATTTCGTAAGGAGGCCGGGTGCTGGGTTTCGCCCGTCTAGGCCAGGGGATGGGATCTGTCTCTGAACACGCTATAATTGGCCCCATGCTGGCAGCACAGCTGGTGACCAACGAGCCCTCATTGATTACCGCCTTGTTCTTTCCGCTCTCAGAGGTTGCTCCTTCGCCACTCCTTCAATGACAGTCACCGACATTTTGCATTTCTCTAGCAATTTTAGTTTAGGATCCTATTTCCCTTTAACTCCTACGAGGTTTCTGCACAGCATCAAAATATGCTGGACAGATGGTATTCCAGAATAGTATCACTAGGTTTTTTTTTTTTTATTTCAGCTTGATTGGATGTATTTAAAGATTATCTTTAAACACAGGATTCAATTTTCTTACACAGTTTTTTTTTTAAACTAAAGCATCTATGGGTTTCCAATGTTTATAACATTTAGTTTACAGCAAAAACTCCCTTAGTAAATCTATATTAAGCTTTGGGACCCCTCTCACTGTTGAGGAGCAGGTAAGAGTCAATCAGTGGGGCCTGGTGGCGTGGCCTAGTCGCTAAGGTCCTCGCCTTGAATGCGCCTGGATCCCATATGGTCGCTGGTTCTAATCCCGGCAGCTCCACTTCCTCTCTATCTCTCCTCCTCTCTGTATATCTGACTTTGTAATAAAAATAAAACTAAAAAAAAAGAGTCAATCAGTGGAAAGTACCCAGAATAAAAGAATTCATTAGCTGCCTTTATAGCACCACAATCTTTCCAATTACAGAGCAATTGCATGTATCCTTATTTTAATTAAGTAATTATACATGACCATGGGACTTCATCCCCCCCCCAATGTTTTTAGGTTTTGTTTTCTTTCTTGCAATAGAAGATGCTTAAGACCAAAGACCTAGGCTAGATTCTCTCCCACCGCTTTGGCTTTCCAGCACTCTCACCTAGGAACTGCTTGGCTAAAGTCCTTGCAAAGATCTCAACTCTCTCACAACTAACTTTTGAGGGTATCAGCTTACGCTACTCAGATGCAAATAAAGCAGCAGAGAACAGAGCAGCTCTGAGAATTGCGTCTGAATGAAGCTCCGTGAAACCAGACACTTTCTTTATCGTGAACTTCAGAACTTGGGGGGTGGAGGGAGAGGGCAGGCATAGACCACAGGGGTGCCGAGGGCACCTACCTCACACATTTCCTGAGACACCAACTTACACTTGCTGCAATACAGTTACATCTGAAAAGAGCTGCTTTCCAGGTAGGCTGGAGCAATCAGATTCTTCAGCCTCTCTTCTCCCCTCGCGCCCCCTGCCAGCCTGTAGAGCCCCAGGGCAGAAGATAACTCCCACAGCGGATGGATGCACAGTGTCACCTGGTCCACAAACACCTCCCACCAATTCAGCCGCCGAGGATGCCACAGTGCTGAACCAACCTCTGTTCCTTACAGGCACAGGCACCAAGATCTTCACAGGAAGGAAGTGACTGGCCGATGCATTAGGCTGTAGCCAGTCACACCCTAGGTGAGCATGATGGAAATTAATGCAATCCCCCAAACAGCAGTAGAGAACCAAGCAAAAGTTTTCGGTGTCAAACAGCTTCTATTGTGTAAAAAGGATTATGTATACATATCTGGATGCATGTCAGTTATAGCCCATCTCCCACATACATCAATTAAAACACATTTTTTTGCTTCAGGATTTAATCTTTAGTATTTTTTTTTAAGGTTTGTTTTCTTTTTAACGGAAAGGCACATTTACAGAGAGAAGGAGAAACAGAAAGCTCTTCTGTCTCCTGGTTCACTCCCCAAGTGGCTGCAACAGCAGAGTTGAGCTGAACTGGTCTGAAGCCAGGAGCCAGGAGGTTCTTCCAGGTCTCCCCTACCTGGGTGCAGGGTCCCAAGGCCTTGGACCGTTCTCTGCTTTCTCAGGCCACAGCAAGGAGCTGGATGGGAAGTGGAACAGTTGGGACGCAAACCAGTGCCCATATGGGATCCTGGTGCATTTAAAAAATATATATATTTATTTATTTTTCTTATTTATATTTTTTCCAAAGTCAGACACACAGAGGGGAGAAGAGACAGAGAGGAAGATCTTCTGTCTGATAGTTCTCTCCCCAAGTGGCCACTACAGTGGGAGCTGAGCTGATTCATAGCCAGGAACCAGGAGCTTCTTCCAGGTCTCCCCAAGGCTTTGGGCTGTCCACTGCTTTCCCAGGACACAAGCAGGGAGCTGGGTGGGAAGCGGGACTTCTGGGATCAGAACTGGCGCCCATATGGTATAGGATTCTGGAACATGAAGGCAAGGGCTTTAGCTGCTAGGCTACCTCATTTAGCCCGAATTTTTTTCTTATCTCCCTTTTAGGCTCCTGTTTATGCCAGCCTTGCACACTAGGGGTCCTTGATAAATAGTTGTTGAGGGTTAAGTCAGCTTCACAAACACCAGCTGCCCAGAGGCTAAAGACGGAGGTGAAGGTGAAATGTGAATAGCTACCCAATAGACCAAGGAAAGGCCCAGCCCTCCACCAGTCAGCCGCAGGAGCTACAAGCTTCACCACTCAGGCAATTGCCAGAATGGGACAGGATGCATTATGATAATGGGTAGCCAGGTGGCTAGTGAGTGAGGGCCTGAGACTCCTAGCATCCTTTCTGCCATAACCCATGCCCATCACGGCCCAGAGCCTCATCTCCCATCAGACACCAGATGCCACAACACCTTCCTAGAGAGACCATGTCCTGGCTCCTGCCCCACCACAAAAGGAACCAGAAAGCACATCCACTGACTCCACCAGTTAGGGGGACCTCACCCTGTGAAAGCAGAAACCCAATTCAGGTGGGAACAGCAGAGCATCGCCTGCCCTTGACAGTGAGTGTGCATCACCCTTTTGGAGACATCTTGCTTCCCCTACACCTGTAAGTCTGCGACCTTCTCCCGAGGTAACTTACCTAGTGGAGTGGTCACCTGACTGCTGCTGCGGCCCTGGCCAATGTCAGGAGCCCTGCGTAGTGAGTCTAACATCTGGGGAAGGCATTTGGCCCTGGGGTTTAGCTGCAGCCTGGGACGCCTTCAGTCAGTGACAGCGTTCCAGCCCCACCGCCCACCCCGCCCCTTCCCTGCACTGACTTTCCAGCATTCCTGCTACTGTGCAGCCTGGGAGGCAGCGGGAAGGCCTAAGCAGCTGGGCCGCTACACGTGCCCCCACCACCCGTAAAGAAAGATTGCTTTCTGTCTTCAGCCCAGTTTCTCAGCTGTTGTGAGCACTTGGGGAATGAGCCATCAGATGGGAAAGTGTGTCTCTGCATTTCAAATACATCAAACTAAAATTTAAAATGCGTTTCTCAAAGCCTAGGCTCAAGTTTCAGAAACTTTGGGAATTCGTTTTTGTCCTTCCATCAGAATACGTAGCGTCTGATAAGGTGGCAAAACTCAGAACACAGCCGAGCCGGCACCCTCCCTGGACTCGCTCTTGCCCAGGCTTGCTTAGCAGGTTAGAGAGCCACGTCAGGCTTGCTGCACGGGTCCCGGGCGGCAGAAACAGCTGGATTCGGCTGAGCAACGGGAGCAAAATCCTGAGCTTGTCTAAACACAAGCGATCCGGCTTAAAAGACAAACAGGGACCGAAAGCAGGTGCCGCGGCCCGAGCCCCGCCGCGCCAGGCTGCAAGCAGCCTGCTCAGGTGGCCTTTCGGGGAGGTGTGCGCGACACTGCGCATGCCCAGGGGCCTCTCGGCGCTCCCATCCCCACCCGAGCGCCGCGAGCTGGCGCGTCCTCCGCGCCCCGCCCCGTCGTGACGTCTCCCCGGAGGGGGCGTGGCGAGCCGCTTGAATGGCGCGCCGCGACGAGCCGCGCATTCCTCGGCGGCTCACGTGACGCGGCCGCGCTGCCTGAGGTAAACAATCGCGGCCGCGCGCCCCCCCCCGCGCGCTCCCGCATCCCAGCCCGGGGCCGCGCGGCGCGCGCGGTGGCGCAGCGGGAATTTGGAGCGGGCCCCGCTCGCGCGCGCGCGCTATTTGCGGTCGCTGACGCGCGCGGCGGCGGCGCCGGCGGCCCGTGGGAAGAGTCATTTCTATTCCGGGGGCCTCGGTCAGCGCGCTCCGCTGGCTCCCCGGGCCGCCCCCCGGGCCGCGCCTATAAGGGCCGCGCGGCCGGCCGGGCCATGCAGCTCTACAGCAGCGTCTGCACCCACTTCCCCGCCGGGGGTCCGGGCCCCACGGCCGCCGCCACCGCCACCGCCGCGCCCTCCGCAGCCACCGCCACCACCGCCTTCAAGGTCTCCCTGCAGCCGTCCGGGCCTGCCAGCGCAGCCCAGGAGCCCGAGACCGGAGAGGACCGGCCCGGAGCTCCCGCCGAGCCCCGGGAAGCCGCCGCCGCCGCCGCGATGCCTGCTTACTCCTCGTGCTTCGAGGTGGTGCCCGGCACCGCCACAGCCGCCGCCCCCGCTGCCCCAGCCGCGTCTTCCTCCTGCAAGCCGCCGCGGCCACCGCCGCACTACACGTCCACGGCGCAGATCACCGTGCGCGCCCTGGGCGCAGACCGCCTCCTGCTGCACGGGCCCGAGCCGGCACCCCCGGCCGCCCCGGCCGCCCCGCGTGCCCGCTGCCTGCTGCTGACCCCGCCGCCGCCACCACCGCCGCCCGCCGCCGTGCCCAGCCCACCGCGCCGCGGCTCCTCGGCCTGGCTGCTGGACGAGCTGCTGCGGCCCGAGCCCGACGGCCCGGACAGGAACTTCCGACGGAGCGAGCACCAGCAGACCCTGGCCGCCGCCGCCTCCTCCAAGCCCCGGGGCCCCGCGCCGCTGTCCCTGGGCAGCTCCGAGCCCGGCTCCGGCGCGTGGGGCAGCGGCCAGGAGCCCCGGGCTCCCGGGGAGCAGCCCTCGAGCCCAGACGCAGTGGATCCGGAGCCCCAGGAGCCCCATGCTACTACGGCTGCTGCGGGCAGCGAAGAGGCCGAGACGCTGGTGGTGGTGTCCAGGGCGGACCCCCGAGACGAGAAGCTGGCCCTGTACCTGGCGGAGGTGGAGAAGCAGGACAAGTACCTGCGGCAGAGGAACAAGTACCGCTTCCACATCATCCCCGACGGGAACTGCCTGTACCGCGCGGTGAGCAAGGCCGTGTACGGTGACCAGGGCCTGCACCGCGAGCTGCGCGAGCAGACGGTGCACTACATCGCCGACCACCTGGACCACTTCGGGCCGCTCATCGAGGGCGACGTGGGCGAGTTCATCGTGGCCGCGGCGCAGGACGGCGCGTGGGCCGGCTACCCGGAGCTGCTGGCCATGGGCCGCATGCTCAACGTCAACATCCACCTGACGACGGGAGGCCGGTGGGAGAGCCCCACGGTGTCCACCATGATCCACTACCTGGGGCCCGAGGACGCCCTGCGGCCCAGCATCTGGCTCAGCTGGCTCAGCAACGGACACTACGACGCCGTCTTCGACCACTGCTACCCCAACCCGGAGTACGAGCACTGGTGCCGGCAGACTCAGGTGCAGCGGAAACGCGACGAAGAACTGGCCAAGTCCATGGCCGTGTCCCTATCCAAAATGTATATTAAACAAAACGCATGCTCTTGAAGTGTCTGCGGCCGCTTGACACGCCCAGGGAGAGGGGCTGGCTGGGGACTCTGATCAGGGTAATGGCACTTTAAAAAAAATTCTTTTTTTTTCCTAAGTAGATTCCCTGTAGGTATCCTGCCTTAATTTTTTTCCCCCTTTTTTTGAATGTCTGTTCTTCCACACGGGGAAGGTCGCGGAGCACCGGAAGTGTTCCAGCTTTGGTGATCCTACTGCTGTTGATAATGTGCCGTTTGGTGTAAAGCACTCCTTGCATTTGCAAGCTGATTGATCCTAGTGTAAATTTTGTTCATTCCTGGTGGTCTATTTTATATATATATATATATAATTGTATTTTTGCACAGAATTTTTTAAATACAACTGACGCACCCGCGTCTGAGATGTGCTCCGTTTTGGATAGATTGCTTTCCAATGGAAGAAGAAATACTTTCTATGAAGTTTATTCTCCGGGACAGACTTTGGCGTTTGGTTGGAATGTCACGATTCTGTGTGACGTTTCTCCTTGATCCGTGTGGTGAGCGAGGAACGGCCCATTCCACGATGAGGAAACAGATGTGTTGTTCATGGAAATCATTATTTTTCTAGAACTGGTCAATCTTTTTTAAGAGAGAGAAGTACTTGGGGTCGAGGGGTCGGGGTGGGGAGATTGGGTTTTCTACCAGGTGTTACTTGAAAGTTTGATGTTTGCAGCGAGTACCTCGGCAAGGATTCTGTCCTCTGGCTGTTTTTGGAGCGTGTTGTCTGATGCTGTCTGATCGGTTGCTTTATTTACAATCGTGGTCATTTTGTTACCCAAGGAATTTAGCTCCTGGATTATAACTTTGTGACCGGATACACTTTCCTGCTTTATCGCTTCTGTCTAAAAAGAGAGAGAGATGCGAAGGAAAAAGAGAGTTTGAAAAGCATATAGCTGGAAACAACCGTGGCAAGAATTTACTTTTCAAGCAGGAAAATACTGTCCGTCTTCATGTTGTGTGTTCAAAAAGCAAAATAGGATTTCCCTGTGTTTTATAAAAAAAGATTGTCAACAGAGCTTGTGTGGTTTGCTGGGTCAAACAGTATTTCCAACCTAAAAATCTATCTCGTTGCCACTTTAACTATTTTTAGTCATATTTATTAAGTACTGCAGTTTGTACTTTTTTATTTTGTAACATTTTGTGACTTTTTTTTGTACCACACTGTATATTTGTACGATAGAGCAGTTGTCAGCCGATGGAATGAATAAAATGGCATAATTTTACTTTTACGACAGCTTTGTGGATAGTGTTCTTTAAATCACGTTGCCTCTTTGAATGTTTCATGGAGAACCAAGATTTTTTTCTTTTTTAATATGAAAAACATACTACAGAATCGAGAGAGTTCATAAAATCTCACACGAACAGAATGGTATAAAAATTATTAATTGCAAAGTCTCAGTGAAATATAATTGAAAATTTACACCTCCCACCCTATTGACAAGCTTAAAAAATAAGAACAAAAACCTACCGTGGTAATACTGAGGCTGACATTAATAATGTTGAGCGATGGAAATTTTCACATGCTACTAGTATAAGGAGTTAGATGGGGCTAATATGGAGTGGGGGCAAGTTCCTGGCAAAATGAAAATTAGTGTAATTCCCTTTTCTGCAGAACATTTCTGGCCTAATAAATTTTGTTTTACTTACAAATATATATATATAATTGAAAGGTGGAGGAACCCAAGAGCTTGCTCTTCTAAGTGTAATGCCTGCCTGTTACGTCACAGCTGTGTACCTTTTGGCTGATGACTGGGGAAGAGCAGGATTTGTATTAACCAGCAAAGATCTAATTAGGTCTCATACATTTACGTGCCAGTTGCTACCAGGGTAGATTTTGTTGTTGTTTAATGTCTAAAGAGCAGTGAAGTGCCTTCATTAAAAAAAAAAAAAAATTAGTCTGCACCCTAGACAAAATGGGAGTTTCTCAAGTCCTGTTACCAGATGTGGTTGGAAAGTGCAAACAAGGGTTTACTTGAGTTGCTCCAAACATTCTGCTTTTGACACGTTAACTAACCCCCGTGGAGCTGGCCAGGAGAGACCACGGGTGGGTGAGGAGTGATGAGCCCTCAGGCCTGGTAAGGGGCAGTGCTGCGGGAACTGGTTTAGGCCCTCTTGGCATTCCTGCTTGTGGGCACTGGAATGCGAGAACCTGCTAGGAACGGGCCTTGCTCCAGGATTTCCCTGGCCTCCAAAAGGGTTAAGACACCCGTTTCTTGACGGTCAGGTCTGAGAGCATCACCGATGGGCCCAGGCCCTGCTCCTGTTGCTTTGCGTCACGTATGTGTATAGAAACCATTCTGTAAGGTTTTTCAGTTTTCCATCTAGCTGTGTCAGTTTGGAAAGAAGGAAATCCTTACATTAGGAATACCTGGCTAACCTTTTCTCATTTTAAGCTGTGGCTAATCTGGATTTACACAAGAATGGGCATGGTCAATCAGGTAGAAGTTCCTGAAGGAAACATCTGCCAGCCTATTACCCTTTTAAATGGATTCCTTTGTAATCAACATCCTAAATGCTTGAGTTGGTGTGCCTTTCTTTAAGTTTTTTGCTCCAGGTCTGCTTTGAGAGGGGGGAGACCAAGTCTTTCCTGGAGCTGTGTATTCTCCCACAGAAAAGACAAGGCCCCTGCTGGTATTGGAGCTGTTCCCTGCTGCCTCCCAAGGTGTGCATTTGCAGGAAACTGAGCCGCATACTGGGATGCCAAACATTTAACCACTGTGTGCCACCGGCCCATAAGTCGCTGTTTTTCAGTGCTACATAGACATAGCACATGGCAGCCTGTTCAGTTAGTTGCCTGGCCTCAAAGATTTGTTTACGTCCTTCCTTCTATGCAGTTTGTTTTTAGAGAAAAAGTACTGTTCTTCCACTGCTGTGCTAGCACGAGCCGGCCTTAAGCAGAGTTGAGGAGCTGGGAGTGTGTGACCAAGACTTGTTTTCCTTTAGCAAATAGACTTATTTACAGAGCAACCAACACTTCACACTGTGTGGTGGAGACAGTAGCTGTTGAGTTCCCTGAAATATTTTGGAGTTGACTTCTTTACCCAGAAGGTATGATTGCGGAGAGTGAAATCTAGAAGGGAACCCAAATAGGATGTTTTCAAGTCAATTGATCACATTTATTCTGTTCACTTTGGGACATTTATTAAAGGGTACATAAAGAATTAAAATAAATGGGATTTCTTTCCCCTTTGAGTACAATTTAATTTTAAAAGAAAATGTGTGAGGAGTTAGACTGGGTAGTAGGCAGTTAGGGCATTTTGGGTCCCCGAGTCATTTTCTTCTCAAAGATAAAATGGCGTTTTCCCCACCATGTCTTAGATTTACCAGGGCCACATTAGCATCTCAATTCCCCACCTGAAGTATCAGCCATTATCTTCGGCCATTGTGTGGGAGGGCCTCAGGCTGGTCTCCTTATCATTGACCATGCATGACACCTGTCTGGCCTTTTGCCCCAAAGCCAGATATGAGGGGGACCGGGAATTTCCTTTTGTCCTTGGAGAGCCCCTTTCAAGTAAACCTTTAAAAGGTGCTTTCCCCACCGTTAATACGGGTCTTTTTTCCACTTTTCCTCCTGCCACTATGGCAGGGGACTAGGGTCTTTTCACTTTTCCTCCTGTCTCAATGCAGGGGGAAAGGGTCACTAGGACGGCAGCCTCCTCTCAGCTTTTCTAATAAATCTTGCTTTAAAACTAAACTGTCCACACAAAAATTCTTCTTTCCTGCAAGACAGGAATTGAGGTTGCTGCTGTATTCGGATTCAAAAACCCTACAACAAAAACAGCGCAAGAATTCAGCACATTTTATTGGAAAAGCAGATTTAGAGAAAGTAGAGACGGAGAGAAAGCTCTTTCATCTATTGTTACACTCCCCCAAATGGCCACAGTGGCTGGAGCTGAACTGATCCATAGCCAGGAGTCTGTTCCGGGTCTCCCACATGGGTGCAGAGTCCCAAGGACCTGGGCCATTCTCCACTGCTTTCCCAGGCCACAGGCAGGGAGCTGGGACACAAACCAGTGCCCATAGGGATACCTTGATGGAGCTCTGGGTTCTTGGCTTCAGCCTGGTCCAACCCCTGGCTGTAGCACACATTTGGGGCATGAACCAGTGGATAGAAGAGTTCTTTTTCTCTAAAAAAAGTTTCTGTAAGATAAGATAAAACTTATTTCAGCATATTTAATGAGTCTTAAACGGTGATTGGCAAGCAGTGTAAAGAGATGTGTGAGGCTTTCATTACATTTTTCTAAACTTACCAGTTTGGATGCCAAGATTTTCATAAGGTTAAGAAAACCTTTCTGATAAGACTGATTTATTTACAAGGTGGAATGACCGAGGGAGCAGCAGAAAGAGGCAGAGAAAGATCTTACACCTGCTGGTTTACCTCCCAAACACCCATGGCATCCAGGGCTGAGCCAAGCCGCAGCCAGGACCACAGGAACTGTGTCCAGGTCTCCCATTTGGGTGAAGAAGTCAGTTGTTTAAGCCATCACCCCCAGGCACTGTGCTCCTATGGGATCCACGCATCCCGAGGGGGCATCCACCTGCTGCCCTGAGAATGCAGAGGATTAAGAGGTGCCTGAGGAGGCTGGGCCTCAGAACTGGTTATCTTCCGTTTAAATAAATGTTCATACATGGAAATACTTTGTTGTAATTTCTATACGGGGAAAAAAAGGCAGTTCTTAAGAGAATCTCATTACTTGAACTTAATGTGTTTTTTTTTTTTCTCATTTCCCTCAAGGATTAAGAAGTTTAACTACCTCAAATTTCACCCTGAAATCCAGTGTGCTTGGGATGGAGGAAAGGCCTCATTACAAGAGAAACAGATTTAAGCATTTGGACATCGGAGAGTTTGATCTTGCAGGTGGCTGTGGCCTGGAGGCCTCTCCTGAGTTAGTGGGTCGGAGAAGTGGTGTTTGGAGGTATTCCCTTTGAAGAGGTGATTAATTTGTGCATGGATTCCCGGTTATCACCAGGGAGTGGGAAAAAGGGCTTTGTGTGTGTGTGTGTGGGGGGGGGGGAGCAAAGTGTCCATGATACCCTGGTGGTGGGAGGGTACAACAGGAGGAACCATCTCAGATGCCACTGCTGGGCCCTTGGCCTTCCCACAGTGGAATGCAAGCCACATAGATCTCTGTGGATTCTGTGACAGATTGTTAGAGCAGCAGACCAGGGTCTGAGAAGGGGTAAATCCACTGAGTTAAGTGACATGTTCATGTTTAACAGTTATTTGTTCAATGCAGTTTTATTTGGGGGCTGGGGAGGATGGACAATTCCAGTGTGTTCCCGGGGTGGGGGGTTGGGGAATTGTCCAGCTCCACAGGCCACAGCCACAGTCGTGGTTGTTAGCCCAGAAGGCCCTGGGGGGTGAGAGGATGGAAGGTGAGAGGTGGCAGGCAGAAAGCCCTAGGTGGCACCAAAGGTTCCTGCCAAGTACCCAGTGTGTTGGTCTAGTGGCTAAAGTCCTGTCTTGAAAGCACCTGGATTCCATATGGGCACAGGTTCTAATCCCAGCAGCCCTGCTTCCCATCCAGCTCCCTGTTTGTGAGCTAGGAAAGCAGTAGAGGATGGCCCAAAGCCTTGGGACCCTGCACATGTGTGGGAGACCCAGAGGAAGCTCCTGACTCCTGGGTTTGGATCCATGCAGCTTCGATCATTGCAGTCACTTGGGGAGGGAATCAATGGATGGAAGATCTTCCCTCTGTCCCTCCTCTTTTCTGTATATCTGACTTTCCAATAAAAATAAAATAAATCTTTAAAAAAAGTTCCTTCCTAGAATAGCCGCCCTGGACTCATTCAAGTGGAGCCAACCAATCAGAAGACAACACGTACCTTTACCTCAAGCTTCATCATCACCACTACTTAAGCTAGGTGCACCTCAGTCCTATGTGATCTGTTCTGTTTCTCTTCAAGGAACCCTTAAGCCTAAGTTGCCTACTGCGGGGACATCAACCGGACAAGAACTGGCAGATTGATTTTATCCATGTGCTCTCCTACAAAAGCTTCTGCAAGAACACGTGGACCACTATCTTCTGGACCCAGCTGCTTCCACACCATCAGACCCAATGCCTCTCCTCTCCAGCGTGGTGACTCGGTCCTCCTCAAGACCCTCCACCCACACTCACTCCAACTTCAGTGGGTCGGATTTTACATGGTGATCCTGACCATGCCTATGGCTGCCAAACTCCTGGGTCACGCTTTCTGGTATCATGTTTCTCTCCTTGAACATTTTATTCCTCATACAAAAGATGGGTGGTCCTTGGGACCCACCATACTCAAACTTTCCCAACTATCCCACCCCTCCCTTACTCCTCTTCCTGACAGCAGGTAACCCCTTTCTCTTCATTTCAGCTGGATTCACCCCATCAGGACATTGGAACCCATGCCATTGCCAAGGGCATGTATCTAACGCCCTCTCGACAAATGTTATTCCAAACAGCTATGTGGCACTGGGAAACCCAGTATCATGCCATAATCATCATACAGGGCTATATCACAGGGTGTCCAGGATCTCCAGCACCAATTCTCTGTTGGCTAGCCCCTGCCCCATCTCTCAGCATGGCTCAATGTAATGGTCCTGCCTCCAACAGCAATTCCTCTTCTGTGTCGTTTTCTTTGGTTTCAGTTGACTGTTGCGAATTTTCTAGCAGATACCCAAGGCATTAGGGAATCGATTACTTGACAGCAAGATCCAGAAGGGGTTTAATGAGCACATGCCCAGGGTTCACCATCTGGTGGAACTTGCTCCCACCTCCTGGCCGTAGTGACAGTGATGGAATCCAGGATATGGCCCAGTGCTACCAACATCCAACTAACCATGCAGCCAACAGAACAGAAACAATAGATCGGATTCAGGAGGCATCCTGAATCACAATGAATCAGATGCTTGTCCGCTTGGAAGTTTCCCTCTTCGATCTGCCGGCTCAGATGCCCCCTACACTTTTTTTTTCCAAGAAGGTCCTTTTGGATCCTACTTGCCCCCCCCCCCCCCCTTCCGCCTGCCAGTCTTCACCCCTATTCTGCAGGACGCAGCCTGACAAGACTAGCAGCATTCTATTACATCAAAGAAGTGGGACTGTTAGCCTGGAGGGCCCGGGCGTGGGCAGAAAGCCCCTAGGTGGTGCCAAAAGTTCCCATGGAGAACAGCCTCCCTGGACTTATTTAAGTGGAACCGACCAATGAGAAGATAGCCCAGGAACAGATCTCAATAATCTGTGGTTTTACCATCATTCTGGTCTTGGCAGTCCTGCTGTTTTGGTGCAGTTTTTTTATTTGACAGTGGTCACGGCATATAAGGTCTCACCAAGACAACCACAGGCGGTACTCAAAACTCAGTCCATCTGTAGCAGGATAACCTTCAAGTTGATCCTTCCAGATGGCCAGCATATGACATTACAAAGACCCAAATGGCCCTTGGCAGAAAAAGGGTTCCTGGCCTGTTCACTGTGCAGCAGTGATGGACTTGGTGCACGGAGCCGATAATAACATACGTGGACTACTGACTGATGGTCAACAGCCAAAGTTTATTAGTGGCATCAGACTTTTACAGACTGGGGGTCACATAGGAAAAGGCAGGAGGTACTGAGGAGCTTACATAGTTCCCAGAAGCCTGTCTACAGAACCCATCAATTGTTTCCATATCCTTGTCTGAAAGTATCTGTTTTTGTATTGTGTACCCAATCAATTGTTCCCGTTCAAATGATAGCCACTCCATTTTTCTCATAAGTGATATTCAATGAATTGCCCTCCTACACTGGCCCTTGATTTAGAACTTTAAGAGGTGCCAAGACACTCTGGCATCAGACTCAATTGTGTTCTCCCACAGACTATCTTGGATGGGCATGGACTGTAGCTCATTCCCTCCGAATCTCGGCATGGCACCTAGTAACCAGCAGACTCGGTTCTCAGTCAGTTGTTGTTGCCAGAAGGCATCAATCAGGAGGAAATGGGAGCTTGGAGAAATATTTAGTCCACAACGGTGATGAGATTAGATAAAAACAAAAGTGCCCACAGAGAAATTCTGAGTGTTGGCAACTAAAATTCCTCGAAAAGATACTGGAGTATTGAAAAGATTTTTTGGAACTGAAAAATCAGAATTTCTTGATTTTATCTTTGTATCATCTTGCAAGCATCTTGAGGAATTCGACCAAATAAAATTGGTCAAAGTAGAATTTCCAAAGACGGCGTTACCAGTTTTGGGTGGTGCTTGGGACAATCGCATCCCATGTCAGAGTGCCTGGGTTCAAGTCCTGGCTCCTCTGCTTCTTTTTCCAGCTGCCTGCTGATGTTGACCCTGGGAGGCAGCAGGTGATAACCCACGTAATTGCATCCCTGCTAATCACATGGGCGACTTGGATGGAATTTCAGGCCCTTGGCTTCCACTTGGCATTTGTGAACCAGGAGATGGGAGTTGTTCCATCTCTCAAATAGAATGAAATATAATTTTTTTAAAAAGGAGTATCACATTCATTGGGCTACAAGCACTGGAATGTTCAGTATAAGAGAGAACAAGGCTTCCATGACTGTAAAGTGATTTTGAAAGTGTTACCTGTTCAAAGGGACTTGCTCTGGCTTGCTTCAGAAGATACCGCCTCCCAAACCCAGCCTACAGCAGTCCCGGATTTAGCCGAGTGTCTCTCTGTGGATAGCCTGGCTGGGCAGGAAGTGCTGGGTGCATTTCAGGCATACTTTAGGACCATTGTATTCAGTAATGATTGGGTCCACTCTTAGGCTACTGGTCAGTGGAACCAGGGCAGATAGTGGGAGTCAGATTAAGACAGATCTGCCAGGGGAAGAAACAAGGTCAGTGAATCACCTTCCCCATCTGCTACAAATTAGGTCAGGGATGATCTCTCAGAGAGTGAAGGTTAGAGAAACAGTTCTGTGTGATCAAATTACTCATAGCCAATCCCGATCTAGCCACTCCGAGGAGACCTTCTGAAGAGGCCAGCAGTCCATTTCAATGCAAAATACAGGGCCAGCTCTGCAGTGCTAGCGTTTAGTATGGGCATTGGTTCTGGTCCCTAGCTGCTCCACTTCTGACCCAGCTACCTACTAATGCATTCGCTGTCCTGCAGCAATGGACTTGGTGCGTGGAGCCAATAACAAAACACGGGGACTGCAGACTGATGGTCAATAGCCATCAGAAGTTTATTAGCAGCATCAGGTTTTTAAAAAGACAGATGGTCATTCATGTAGGCATTGCTAGGCACTGGGGAGGGGGGTTTGATGAAAGCAAGGGGGAGTCTCCTTTCCTTGGTCTGTTAGTTCCAGAATCCCTGCCTAGGGGAGAAGCACTTCCTTTGTTTTCTATAGAAGACAATTGTTCTCATTCAAATGTTATCCAATTATTCTCATACAAATGATATCCAATCAATTGACCTCCTACACGAATGCACCTGGGAAACAGCAGAGGATGATCGGCCCAAGTGTTTGGGCTCCTGCTGTTGTGCCCAGATTTTGAGCTCCCCAGAAATCACCAGGAGTCTGAAGTCATCCAGGTGCACAAGGATGGTTTATTGAAGCTCAGCACATCCGAGCCTGAGCAGGCAGCTTGGCTGACTGACACCCCTTACCGTGAGTGTGGCCCCAAACAGAACGTTCATAAGGGTTTTATAGGGGCACTCCACAATAGCTTGAAAAGGGGCAATTCACAATAGTCTGCAAGGTGAGGGGAAATACCACATATTGCCTACCTCTCTCGGCTGGACAGCCCAGGCCTGCAGCAGCTAAGGAAGCACCCACTTAATTACTTGCAGCCACCTGTGAGATAACCAGACTTGGGTCGGCCTTGACTCATCAAAGGTCACGTAACGTATGCCGATTGGTCTGCAAGCTCATGCAGCTTCTTAGTAGCAATGAGCCATGAACAAATGGTTGGGAGTTGATACTGAGGTTCTTCACTGCCATCCGCATGGGAGACCTGGAAGAATCTCCTGGTTCTTTGTCCAGCTCTGGCTGTTGCGGCCCTTTGGGAGTGAACTAGCAGATGGAAGATTCTCTGTACCTTTTTGTGTGGAGTCAGACAGGATAGTAGGCAGTTGGAGTTTTCTGGTTCCTGAGCTGGTTTTTTCTTTTCTTTTTTCCCCCCTCTAAAATATAAAATCGTATTTCTCCTGTATGTCTTTCTCCTCTATTCACTCCCTAAGCGGCCGCAATGGCTGGAGCTGAGCCAATCCAAAGCCAGGAGCCAGGAGCTTCTTCTGGGTCTCCCACGCAGGTGCAGGGTCCCAAGGCTTTGGGCCATCCTCCACTGCTTTTCCAGGCCATAGGCAGGGAGCTGGGTGGGAAGTGGGGCCCGTATGGGATCCTGGAGCATGCAAGGCAAGGACTTTAGCCACTAGGCTACAGTACCGAGTCTAGTAATGGGTTTTTAATTTGGAGCTAGGATGCCCTGCTGTAAGCAATTCACTTAAGCTGCTTTTTCTCTCTTGGTTATTTATTTTATGTTATAGATAGAGGAAGAAAGATCGCCCATCTGTTGGTTTATGCCTCCCCAATGCCTACAATAGTCAGGGCTGAGTGAGACCAAAGCCAGGAGGCAGGAAGTCCATGTGTGGCTCCCACAAGGGTGGCACGCACAGCTCCCCCAAGTGCTTGATTGGTCACTGCTGCCCCCTAGGGTAATATAAGTCAGCAGGAGAGCAAGCGTGCCCTGAGCTGATGCACCAAATATCCACCCTTAACTCTAGTAGTTGGACCTGCAGGCAGCGTCTGGGCCTCCTTTTTTGGTCTTGCGTTTGGCATGCTTTGGAGGCCTCCTGAAGGTGTGTGATGGTATATTCAGAAGCCAAAGTCGAGTTTCTGGCTGTACGAAAACCTTCAGAACCGCAGCTGACTTGCCATTACTGAGCTGCCACTTTGCTCCCTCTGCCCTAGATCCCACTTCACCCCATGTTTTCTGCCTGTGCCTTCCATTTTGTTCATGCATTTTTTTTTTTTTTGTAATATTTATTTTCTAGCTCACTAAGCTGGATCCATATGAGTTTGTTCCAGGTCATCATCGAAGACACCGTGCAAGTCACAGACAGGTGTGAGGCAATCATGGCAGCTCCGCTGTGCGCATCCTCTTCCTTTTTTTTTTTTTAAGATGTATTTATTCTTATTGGAAAGTCAGATATACAGAGAGGAGGAGAGATAGAGGAAGATCTTCCGTCCGATGATTCACTCCCCAAGTGACCGCAACAGCTGGTGCTGAGCCAATCTGAAGCCAGGAGCCAGGAACTTCTTCCGGGTCTCCCACGTGAGTGCAGGGTCCCAAGGCCTTGGGCTGTCCTTGACTGCTCTCCCAGGCCACAAGCAGGGAGCTGGATGGGAAGTGGAGCTGCCGGGATTAGAACTGGCACCCATATGGGATCCTGGAGCATTCAAGGCAAGGGCTTTAGCTGCTAGACCACGCTGCCGGGACCTGCACCTCCTCTTCCTAATGTTTCTCTCTGCGTGTGTGTGTATCACCCTTTGCTTAGCTTTTCTCATATTATTTAAAACCAGCAAGTAGATTCAGTTTCGGATCCTTGTTGGCAAGTAGGATTTAGAAAGTGACAGTTTGAGAAAAGAAAAGAGTGGGTTAATTACCGAGTGGTAAGGTGTTTTGCTTTTTAAAGATTTATTTTTTGAGGGCCCAGCGTGGTAGCCTAGTGGTTGAAGTCCTCGCTTGCTCACTCAGGGATTCCATATGGGTGCTGGTTCTAATCCTGGTGGCTCTGCTTCCTATCCAGCTCTCTGCTTGTGGCTTGGGAAAGCAGTCAAGAACGACCCAAAGCCTTGGGACTCTGTAGCTGTATAGAAGACCCGGAGGAGGCTCCTGATTCCTGGCTTTGGATCGGCTCAGCTCTAGCCATTGTGGCCACTTGGGGAGTGATGTGGTGAGGTAGGCAGCTAATTCAGGGTCACAAGCTTGGAAGCCATTTCCTCCCACCACCTAAGTGTTCCCTCCTGCCCACCTGTGACTCTCACCCATCACCTGAGAGGAGGCAGTATTGCATTGTTGCATAACCACTCCCCTCACAAGCCCCTATAAAGGTTCTTTATAGTACCTTTGAGGCCAGTACCTCTGAGGACAGGTATCCCCTAAGCATGGCCCCTGTGTGTCTGTATTCCTCACCCTCTGTTCACTGCTTGGGTGGGACGGTAAAGATAGTAATGCTAAGATGCTTTGTATTTCTAACATGTGTACTAGACATGAGGCCTAGCAGTGATGGAATGTGGGCAGAGAAGCCAGGCAAAGGTGAATGTCTGCAGCTTTGTAAGTGTGCCCAGGCTATTCATTGCATGTCTCTTAGGATAATTTATATTTTGGGGGAAGCTCAGACTTAGCTCTTCAGCTTAATGAATGGACTTGGGGGTAATGACCATTTGTTCCTCTTGGGGTTACAATTGATTGGATTGCCATATAGACTTGTGATTTGCTATGTCTAGTGGGCCCTGTTATCACCAAGCTTGGTTAATTATGACTCCTTAATAAACCTTAGACATGCCTGCCATGATCTTGCTCGTACCCCAAAACAGTGAATCAGCAGCTCTGTCTCTCCTCCTCTCTCTATATCTGATTTTGCAATAAGAATAAATAAATCTTAAAAATATATATTTATTCATTTGAAAGGCAGAGTTGCAGAGAGAGAGAGAAGGAGAGAGAGAGAGAGAGAGAGGAAGATCTTTCATCCACTGGTTCATGCCCCAAATGGCTGCAGTGGCTAAACCTGGGCTGGTTCAAGTCCAGGAAACCCCTCTGCCTCTCCTATGTGAGCATAGGGACCCAAGCATTTGGGCCATCCTTCTGACTTTCCAGGTCACGAGCAGGGAGCTGGAATGGAAATGGTGCAGCTGGGACCCGAAGTGGCACCCGTATGGGATGCTGGAGCCACAGGCAGAGGCTTAGCTTGCTAAGCCATGGTGCCAGTCCTGGAGTGCCCTCAGTTCAAAGTAAGCAGGGAGCTGCGTTGGAAGCCTAGCAACCTGTGCTCCACTATGGGATGCTGGCTTTGCAAGTGATGGCTTTACCCAGTCCAAGCATAACTCTGGCCCCCGGCGATCACTGTTACTTTTAGGAGAAAGAGTAGGCTTGCCCAGGAGTCTTGCATAGGTCTCCATGTCCCAGGGCTGTCCCTCTTCTGACTTTCAACTGCAGGGTGCTCTGCTCCCTGTGAAACCACAGCTTTATTCTTGTCAGCACAGGAGACAAGAGCCTGCGAAGGACTTAGGGCGGGTCCTTAGGGAGCAACTTCCAAAGACAGCCTTCCTGCCCTGCCTGCAAGACCCTGGTTGTTGCATCTCAGCAGTCATCCAATGACCCAACTTGCTTGTAACTGGACCCACTGTGGGGTTCCTTACAGAGCTCCTGTGTAATAGATCTGGGACTGGGGTCTAGTATTTGCAGTGCTACTATGTTTCCAGCTGGTATTGATGTGGCAGGTCCAGGACCACATCTTAAGAACCTCTACTTTCTACGTGTAGTCAATTTCATTTACCTCATGGACTTGAAAGGCAGTCAAAAACAGACTGTGGTTTCCCGTCTGATGGCTCATTGCCCGAATGTCCACAATAGCCAGGACTGCACACTAGGCTAGGAAGAAATCGGGCGCCAGCAACGCCAACCAGTCTCCCGTGTGTGTTGGAGGGACCCAAACTCCTACGCAACACCTGCTGCATCTGAGCAGAATACAGCCCAGCTCTGAGTGGGGAGAGGGGGTTTAATTTTTACTCCAGGTACTTGTTCTCTTATTTAGAGAAGAGGCACAAGTGCTTACACGATGCACACAGTAATAAAGTGTGTTTAAAAGTTTAGGAAGCGCACACACACACAGTTGAGGAGTGGAGTGGGCCAGAGAGAGAAGAGGAGTGGGGGAGAGAGGCAGAGCGCAGCTTAGCCCATCCTTTAGTCTTGGTCTCCCACCAAAAAAGGGATGAGCACTTCCCAGCATCTCTTGTTATGAAGTTCACTGGTCACTTGGAAATTTATGACACTCCTAATAAAACAACAGGCATTTTACCATGGCAGAATACTGCCCAGATGTTGGATGAAGCCAAGACACCTAAGAAAGGGGGTATGTTTTGATCAGCAGATGGGATAGAATCACATAGGATGGGGGCTGGAGTTTTGCAACCTCCAGGTCAGCTAGCTACCTTACCCTCTATCAGGTGGAATGGACAGTAGGACCAGGACCCAGGTACTGCAATAAGGGGAGACATACATCCCAAAGGATGACTCAAGTCCCGTGCTTGATGCCCGAGTCCTGTGATGTCGCCCAGCAGTATTATCTGGTTTTAGAGGAGATGGGGTTGGCTGGGAATGCTGACTTCTGCCCTTACAGACTGCAAATTAAATTGATGATGAAGAAGTGAGTGGAAGAAACAAGATGAATGGGCTCGGTGCGATGGCTCAGTAGCTAAAGTCCTCACCTAGCACTAGCTGGGATTCCATATGGGCACTGGTTCTAATCCCGGCAGCCCCGCTTCCAATCCATTTCCCTAGTTGTAGCCTGGGAAAGCAGTCGAGGACGGCCCAAAGCCTTGGGACCCTGCACCTGTGTGGGAGACCCAGAAGAGGATCTGGGCTCCTGGCTTCGGATCGGCTCAGCTCTGGCCATTTCAGCCACTTGGGGAGTGAACCAGCAGATGACAGATTTTTCTCTCTGTTTCTCCTTCTCTTTGTAAATCTGCCTTTCCAATAAAAATAAACAATCTTTAATAAAATAAGGGCTCAGCGGTGTGGCCTGGTGGCTAAAGTCCTCGCCTTGATCCCATGTGGCCGCTGGTTCTGGTCCCGGCAGCTCCACTTCCTCTCTATCTCTCCTCCTCTCAGTATATCTGACTTTGTAATGGAAATAAAATAAATCTTTAAAAAAATATAAATAAAATAAAATAAAATAAGAAGCAAGGCGAATCCTGCATGTAAATATGGGAACCTTAAAAAAAATATGAGATGTAGGAAGAGGCCAGTGTCTGTCTGTCTGTCTGTCTTTCTTCCTTTCTTTCCTTACTTACTAAAAGATGCATCATTTATTATTTGAAGGGCAGAGTTACAGAGAGAGAGAGAGAGATTGAGAAGGAGCAATATCTTCCATCTATTGGTTCACTCCCCAGATGACAGTAAAAGCCGGGGTTGGGCCAGGCTGTAGCCAAAAGCCTGGAACTCCATCTGGGTCTCGTAAGCGGGCACAGAAATCCAAGCACCTGGGTCATGCTCTGCTGCTCTCCCACGCGCGTTAGCAGGGAGCTGGACCAGAAGCAAAGCAGCCGGGATTCGTATGGAATACTAATACTACAGGTGGTGGCTTAACCCACTGCAGCCCAATGCTGGCCCCAAGACAGCGATCGGTGGCGGTGACCTACATCACCCCGGCTTAGAGAGGAAAGAAGAGGATTAGGGCTTGGTGGGGAGGAAGTGATGGGAGGAAAAGAGTGGTGAACATTACATTTTCCTGAAGAAAAAGCAGTGATAAAAGGGAAGGTGTCTGCTCCTGATGCCCCTCCCTGTCTAACTGCCAATTGCCTTGATGTATATTTTAGGTAGTAGACTGGAAAATAAGGAGTTGTTTTTCTGTTGACTGTTTCTCAACTCTAGTTCAAAGTAGTCAATATTTCAAATAAAGAAATAAATCTTGGCCCGGCACGATAGCGTAGCAGCTGAAGGCCCCTTCTTGAACGCGCCAGGATCCCATATGGGCACCGGTTCTAATCCTGGCAGTCCTGCTTTCCATCCAGCTTCCTGCTTGTAGCCTGGGAAAGCAGTCGAGGATGGCTTGGGACCCTGCACCCACATGGGAGACCTGGAAGAAGCTCCCGGCTCCTGGTTTTGGATTGGCTCAGCTCTGGCCGTTGCTGCCACTTGGAGAGTGAACCATCAGATGGAAGATCTTCCTCTCTGTCTCTCCTCCTCTCCGTATATCTGCCTTTCCAATAAAAATAAATACATCTTTAAAAAAGAAAAGAAACAAATCTTATTTTTAAAAAGATGCACTGCATGGAAGAAAACTGTAAAAAAGGTAAATGAGCCTAAGATTGGCATTTTCAGGTATGTAAGATCTTGGATCCTGGAGAACAGAATGCCTTTTTTTTTTTTTTTTTTTTTTTGAAAAATCCTGTCAAAAATAGCTCAGCTGAAGTTAAATATTCAGCAGGAGGTTGGGAGATGAAGGACATCTCTCAGGGAGGCCGCCTAAGCCACCAGAAATAGAAGACAAAGAAGACAGATCTAGGAGGTCTAAGGCATGATGAATGGATCCAGGGAGGCAGAACAAAGACACTGAGTTGAGAGGGGGAAATGAAGCAAAAAGATAACTAGGAGCTCAATGGCAGTTGTTTTGTTATGGGAATAAAATCAGGTCTGGGCTGGACAAGCCAGCAGAGACCTTGGCTAGGAGGCCACGGAGACCAAGGTGGACTTTCCAGTCCCATGCGTGCGCTCTTACAGTGTGCAAGCCAGCAGGTGGGACTGTTCAGGCAGAAAAGGTCCTGGAGTTTCTAGGCGAACAAGTCAATTACAGCTGACATTCACAGAGAGGAGAGACGACGGAAAGATCCCTCATCTGCTGCTTCAATCCCCAAGTAGCCACAAGAACCTGAGAGGAGCTGATCCAAAGTCAGGAGCCAGCAGCTTCTTCTTCCCACATGGGGCAGGGTCCCAAGGCTTTAGACCATCCTCTACTGCCTTCCCAGACCACAAGCAAAGAGCTGGACGTGAAGTGAAGCAGCTGAGTAACCCAAACTGGCTCCCATATGGGATCGCAGCGCTTGCAGGAGAATAAGCCCATTGAGTCCTTGTGCTGTGCCCACAAGGTGAGGTTTGTTACAGGTTGTTTCCAGGTGCCTTGGCAAGGAGCTGGCTCAGAAACGGAGCAGACAAGACAGCAGAGTGCCCTGTGGCATGTTGCCATCCCAAGCAGGGTTTAACCTGGTACTCAATAATACCGGCCCCTCGCCTAGTGTTCTTAATTGGGAACCTGTGTGGGTAGTTGAAGCAGGTAAGAAATGGAGTGGTCTCCATCCCTTTGATGGTTCACACAGTTCTGATGAGCCAGAGAGCATAGGCTCCTTTGCTAGTTTCTGCTGCACAGGCCACCGTAGGGGCTGCAGCTGTGAAAGCAGCTGACTGCCGCACCTGCTGCGTGGTTCCTGGGGAAAGGGATGAGGAAGCCCCATGGCTATCCCCACCCTGCCCACACACGGACGGAGCTGCAGGGAGCTGCTCGCCCGGGCTGCTGCTTTCTTCAATCTCATCCAGGTAGAACTGCTGGGAGAACTGCTATTCATTCTTCAAACAGTCGTAAAGGCCAGGCCAAGGCCAGGCCAGAGAAAGGAGCCAGAGGCTCCATCCGGGTCCTTTCTGTGGGTGACAGGGATCCAAGCACTTGTGCCATTTTCATCTGCTTTCCCTAGCTCCTTGGTAGGGAGCTGGATTGGAAGCAGAGCACCCAGAACTGGCACTCCAATATGGGATGCCAACATTGCAGACGGCAACTTAAAGTGCTGTGCAACAATGCTGGTTCCTAATAATGACATCTTGATGAACTGCTTCATTTAAATGAGAAGGAGAAAGAGACAGATCACTCATATGGGTTCATACCTCAAATGCTTGTAGCTGCTAGGGAAGAACCGTTCTAAAGGTAGGAGCTGGAAAGTCCTGGCCTCCTGTATTGGGGGCAGTAACTCACGAGTTCTCACTGCTACCTCCCAGGGTGCACATTAGCAGGAATCCAGTATCAGGAGCAGAGCTGGGATTCAAACCCGTGTACTCCTTGGTGGCACTGTGGGTGTGTCCCACCTCGCATATTACCCTCCGGCCAAATACCCCCTCAGAGCTGGTTTTCAGCATGAAGCAGCATACTGCTGAGTGGCTGCAAGTAATCTTTTTGTCCAAGGACACAGAATGTGCCCCTGGAGATTACAATACAAATAAAGCAAAAAGCTTTTGAAGTCCCCGTTCATTTGTTACAAGATGCACTAAGTGTTAGCAATATGGCTTCTGTATGGGTGGGCTTGTTGCAGTTCCCCCAGTCCTAATGGCTGCAGAGTGGATGGTGTGCTCAGGGCTGTCCCACATGGGTAACAGTGAGGACTGCAGTGTGGACAAGATACTCTGGCCAGCTATCCAGGGGTCTCTTGCTTACCCAGAATCTAGAAACGAAGAAAAGCATCTTGCCGTATGTAAATGGATTTTGTCAAATGAACTACACTTAGTATTTTTTTGTCCTCATAAAGAATAAGGAAAAATATGTTCGAAAAGCGGAATAATTAAATTGCATAAAATCGCCGTTATTTTCCCTAGATTTGAAATCATTATTATTAGAGGACGGAAGTGCTTCAGGTCAGTTTGTATTAAGACATTTTGAACTGTAAGCTTTCTTTGAGATGTGAATCCACAATCATTGGAGAATTACGTTAAAGATGGTCGCTTGAGGCCCGGCGGCATGGCCTAGCGGCTAAAGTCCTCGCCTTGAAAGCCCCGGGATCCCATATGGGCGCCGGTTCTAATCCCGGCAGCTCCACTTCCCATCCAGCTCCCTGCTTGTGGCCTGGGAAAGCAGTCGAGGACGGCCCAATGCTTTGGGACACTGCACCCGCGTGGGAGACCCGGAAGAGGTTCCTGGTTCCCGGCTTCAGATCAGCGCGCATCGGCCCGTTGCGGCTCACTTGGGGAGTGAATCATCGGATGGAAGATCTTCCTCTCTGTCTCTCCTCCTCTCTGTATATCTGGCTGTAATAAAAAAATGAATAAATCTTTAAAAAAAAAAAAAAAGATGGTCGCTTGAAGGCCCGGCGGCGTGGCCTAGCGGCTAAAGTCCTCGCCTTGAAAGTGCCAGGATCTCATATGGACGCCAGTTCTAATCCCGGCAGCTTCACTTCCCATCCAGCTCCCTGCTTGTGGCCTGGGAAAGCAGTCCAGGACGGCCCAAAGCCTTGGGACCCTGCATCCATGTGGGAGGCCTAGAGGAAGTTCCTGGCTCCTGGCTCTGGATCGGCACAGCACTGGCCGTTGGGCTCACTTGGGGAGTGAATCATCGGATGGAAGATTTTCCTCTTTGTCTCTCCTCCTCTCTGTATATCTGACTTTGTAATAAAAATAAATAAGTCTTAAAAAAAAAAAAAAAAAGATGGTGGCTTGAAGCTCTGAAGGAGTACCAAAAGTTTGTTTCTGATTTTTTTTTCTCACAAAATTGATTTTGGGAATAAAGTTTCTTTTAATCCAATTTACAGAGCTGATTGAGTTTTCTGTAACTTTTAGTGCAGATAGCAGAATGAATTTTAAAGAGGCGTTGCTGGAGAGTGGGGAATCTAAGACCCTATGGAACTGTACCATAAAATTCAAAATTAAAAAATTAAATTTAAAGAGGTATTACAACATCATAATAGTTGCTGACACAGTTCCCTCCTTTTGTTGTACAAACTTTTGCATTTTTTTCTTAAAGATTTATTTATTTTTATTGGAAAGGCAGATATACAGAGAGAAGGAGAGACAGAGAAGAAGATCTTCCATCTGATGATTCAGCCAGAGCTGTGCCGATCCGAAGCCAGGAGCCCAGATCCTCCTCCAGGTCTCTTATGTGGGTGCAGGGTCCCAAGGCTTTGGGCCGTCCTCCACTGCCCTCCAAGGCCATAAGCAGGGAGCTGGATGGGAAGTGGGACTGCCGGGATGAGCACCCGGCATGCAAGATGAGGACTTCAGCTACTAGGACACTGTGCCAGACCCTAACTTTTGCATTCTTGAAGGAAGAAAAACTAGAGTATTTTGCCCTTATGTGGTACATTTCTGTTTCCTACATATATATAATACACAACCCATTTGGGATTGTGATATTATTTAATGTGTTATGATAAGAACTCTAAAAATTATTCTCAAATCTCTCTAACAGCAGAGGCTGGATCTGGTCAAGGATTGGAGACAGGAAATCCACCAGGGTCTTTGTCTCACAGTGACTTTTTTTTTAATTTTCTTCACTTTTCTCTTCCTTTTTTTTCTCTCCCTCTCTTGGTCTCTTTCTTCCCTCCCCCCACTTTTTTCTAAGGTTTATTTATTTGTATTGGAAAAGCAGATCATATTTATAGACAGGGAGCTACAAAGAGAAAGATCTTCTATCTGTTGGTTCACTCAACAGGTGCTGAGCCAGTCCAGAGCCAGAAGCTTCTTTTGGGTCTCCCACGCCGGTGCAGGGTCCCAAGGCTTTGGGCCGTCCTCCAGTGCTTTCCCAGGCCACAAGCAGGGAGCTAGAGGGGAAGTGGAGCAGATGGAACACAAACTGGCACCCATATCGCATCCTGGCTTGACAAGGAGAGGATTTAGTCACTGAGCCATCACATCAGGCCCTAATTAGTTGTTTTCATTGTATTTGAAAGAGAGACAGAAAGAGAGAGGAAGAGAGAGGGAGAGAGAGGGAGAGAGCGAGCAAGCGAGCATGCTTTCATCTGCTGGAGTACTCCCAAATGGTTGCAACAGCCAGGAGCTCGGATCTCAATCTAGGGTCATTCCCTTGGGTAGCAGGAACCTAAACTGCGCTCTGCAGTCTCCACTGTGCCCATTAGCCAGAAGCCAATCTGAGCAGAGTAGCTATATATGGGTCAGGTAGTTAGGGGTTGGAAGCTGCACCCTCGCTGGCCCAATGTAACACTATCTGCCTACTGGCAATCACAGGACCCCTTCCCCAGGAAGTACTTCCCTCCACCAATGCCTGGGGATGGTATCCTGTAGACACTCCCCTTTCCAAGGTCATAAGAAGCCTGGTTCACAGGGATATGTGTTTTCTCTCCTTCCTGCAGGTGTCATGGTTGGAAGGTTTATCCCTCCCCTTCTCCACCTACTTCACCTGCTGGCACATGTTAATTCCTGTTTAAATAAACCATATCGGGCCCGGCGGCATGGCCTAGCGGCTAAAGTCCTGGCCTTGAAAGCCCCGGGATCCCATATGGGCGCCAGTTCTAATCCCGGCAGCTCACTTCCCATTCAGCTCCCTGCTTGTGGCCTGGGAAAGCAGTCGAGGACGGCCCAATGCATTGGGACCCTGCACCCGCGTGGGAGGCCCGGAAGAGGTTCCTGGTCCCGGCTTCGGATCGGTATAGCACCGGCCTGTTGCGGCTCACTTGGGGAGTGAAACATCGGATGGAAGATCTTCCTCTCTGTCTCTCCTCCTCTCTGTGTATATCTGGCTGTAATAAAATGAATAAATGTTTAAAAAAAAATAAACCATATCACTTTGCAAGGTGTTTTGGTGCCCGTACTTAAAATATGTATTTAAAAAATTTTTATTTTTCATGAAACAATTTCTTAGGCTCTTCCACCCTTCCCATCTCTCTCCCCATCCACTGATTTTCTGATTTCCTCTATATTTTAGTAATAAGACAGTCTATCAATAACAGTCAATAAGACCATCATTCTTCTATTTAAGTGTATCATGACATTATAGGAATAGATGATGGTAGAAATGCTTTTTAAGTAAGAAGCAAGAAGCTAGGAAATTAATATTAGGCCCAAAGCTAGACCATGACAGCTAGGCTGGCTGGAACATAAAGCAGGAACTCTGATATGAGATGCTGTCGTCTCAGGTGGCAACTCAACCCCTGTGCCGAACATCACTTTTTCTGTTTGCTTCTAGCTTTCATTTTGAAGCACCCTGAAGTGAGATCGGCACTACCCTTGTAAAGAAGCCGGAGCATTTGAGGTTGTAAGTCATAGCTCTCGCCGGCTGAGGAAGACCTCGCTTATCTACAGCTCACAGCTCATAGAGTTGGCTGCTCAAACCCACATGCCTAACCTGGTGTCAGTACTTGGCAAGCACCTAAGAAGGAAAAAAATAATAATCTGAAGAAGTAGTCATGTTTTCAAATGACTTATGGGTTTCTACTTGAGGCCTTTTTTGTTTTTTCTGTGTGCAAATTTAAGGAACAGTGTGTGTTACATGCTTGGTGTTGTCCAAGTTAGATCGAGGGCCTTCTCTGCAGTCCGTGTCTGTATCTTGATCACTCATCCACTGGAAACAAGTTTGACATTATGAAGTCGTATCTTGTAATGAATATTCCCAGAATAGAATCGGCATATTAATAAACCTGTTCACCAACCACCTGGAGTCTATTAACTCTAGTGTTTTTCAGCTATTCATAGATTGTGTCTGGGTCACATTTCCCTTCTTCATCTTTTAATTAACTGTAGGTCAATGATTTCCTTAAGGGGAATTCATAGATCGAAGGGAGGCAGGGAGCCTAGATAAGTAATACACACAACCTTTTACTTCAATTTCCAAATCAGATTCTGCTAAAATTATATTTCTTATAAATTTTAAATTAGGGCCTCGCACAGTGGCGTAGTGGCTAAAGTCCTCACCTTGAATGCACCAGGATCCCATATGGGCGCCAGTTCTAATCCTAGCAGCTCCACTTCCCATCCAGCTCCCTGCTTGTGGCCTGGGAAAGCAGTCAAGGATGGCCCGAAGCCTTGGGACCCTGCACCCGTGTGGGAGACCCGGAAGAGGTTCCAGGTTCCCGGCTTCGGATCGGCGCGTACCGGCCGTTGCGTTCACTTGGGGAGCGAATCATCAGACAGAAGATCTTCCTCTCTGTTTCTCCTCCTCTTTGTATATCTGACTTTGTAATAAAAAATAAATAAATCTTAAGAAAAAAAAATTTAAATCATCTCTTGGTTAGTGTTGTATTGCAGCAAGTCAAGCTGCCCCTGATGACAGCAGCATCGGTATTGGGGTCCTGGCTCTCTGTTTTGGAATCAGCTCCCTGCTAATTTGACTGAAGACAGTGCTGGATGTGGGAAGCCAGGAAGGAGTTTTTGGCTCCTGGAATTGGCCTAGCCTAGCCTTGCCTCTCGCGGCCATTTGGGGAGTGAATCATAGGTGGAAGCTTCCTCTGTGCTTTTCCTCCCTGTTCCCATTGCCTTTCAAACAGATAAGCAAATCCTCTCTCATCGCTGTAATGAATGATCAATAAGCAAGCCTGTCAGCTGTGAGCAGTGATACAGCTAGTACTGCTGGATTAGTTCGAACAAATAGACGTGGCATGGGATAAGGAGGGATGAGCTGGAATGCTTCATCATGACATCATGATGCTAACTGTAAATGCCAATGTGATATGACCGCTTTTCCAGGATGCACCTGTTGCCATGCTAAGACCATGCCCCATCCGTATTTTCATTTGGGGTACCACTCCCTTCGTTATGAAAAGACACAGAAGGGTGGAAAAGCTCTCTTCCCTCTATGGAACGTTTTTGAATAGACCACCCTTGGATGTGCCATGGAGCTTGGATGGGCCCTCCCAATTTTGGATACTTTTTTTCAGTTTTTTTTTATTTATTCAGTTTATTACAAAGTCAGATATACAGAGAGGAGGAGAGACAGGGAGGAACATCTTCCGTCCGATGATTCACTCCTCAAGTGAGCCGCAACGGCCGGTGCTGTGCCGATCCGATGCAGGGAACCTGGAACCTCTTCCGGGTCTCCCACACAGGTGCAGGGTCCCAAAGCTTTGGGCCGTCCTTGACTGCTTTCCCAGGCCACAAGCAGGGAGCTGGATGGGAAGTGGAGCTGCCGGGATTAGAACCAGCGCCCATATGGGATCCCGGGGCATTCAAGGCGAGGACTTCAGCCGCTAGGCCACGCCGCCGGGCCCTTTTTTCAGTTTTCTTTTCTTCTCTTGGTTATGGATAATGCTTTGGCCCACTCATTTTGGTTATCTTGCAGTGTGGGACAATTGACCTGGTCTACATGCAGACCAGAGTTTTGATAGATACAGCTATGGTCTATCATTTTCACCTCCATTTTCCTTTTTCTGGGTTATCCAGGGTCGGAGACTTTTTTTCTGGCTGTGAGATTCACCCATTTCCTCCCAGAACTGCATCAGGAGTGTGTCATTGGATCGAATAGCCTCTTTGGGACCTGGTGGGGAAGACTTTCCTTAGCTGTACCCAGGGGAGGCTGGGCACCACCTAACAAGGCAATGGAACAAGGACAAGACTTCCAGTGTACAAATGCTGCTCTGCATCCAAGGCTTGCTCTTAATTCTCCCCTCATGCTAACTGCACAAAAACCTTCCTCACTCTCCACGCTGCCTCCCCCCTTAAAGAAATCTAGCTTGATTTCTTTTTCCTTGCAGACATCATTATTATTGTTTTAATCAAGATTTATTTGCTTATTGGAAAGAGTTACAGACAGAGAGAGAGCAAATTTGAACCTTCCATTTGTTCACTCCCCAAATGGCTGCAACAGCCTGAGCTTGAACCAGGTCAAAACAAGAAGCTAGGCAGTTCCAGCTGGTCTCCCACATAGGTGGCAGGGGTCCTGATACTCGGGCCATCTTTCGCTGCTTTTCCCAGGCCAGCAGTAGGCAGACAGTCAAAAGTGTAGTTGTCAGAACACAAGCCGGCACCCATCTGGGATGCCGGAATCTCATGCGGTGGCTTTGCCTACTATGCCACAATGCCAGTTCCCGAAATATTTGCTCTATAGTTCCTCTCACACACATAGGCTACTGTCTGCCTTGCTACGTCACAGTGGAGGGAAAAGCTTTCCCCAGGCTGAAGGAGCCACGGTTATTGTTGAACTCAGCTCCTGTATCTTTGCATCCTGACTTTGAAAGGAGATGCAAGGTGGTTACATAGGGTGTGACATCTAGAGGGACAGGTGCGATCAGGATGGCCTCCACCACAGGCCTACCTGCCAGAGATGCCACCTCATGGTTTCCAAGTCTGGGTTGGAAAGGACAATTTGCTTGAGGAGGTTCCCCCTACAGGTGAGTCAGGGCAATGGTCTTGGCTTGGGAGACAGGCTATCCCCTGTTTTCATGGTTATTTGCACCAACCACGTACCACACCTGGTACCTGGGCAGAGCAGTGGCACCAGTTCTCTGGGAACAGACTTGCCTCCCCCTCTTTGAGAAAACCATGCACACATCTATAGGACAAAAAGCAAAATGGCTCGAGTGTTAACAATATGGCAGGAGGAGCATCAGGCTTGCATAGATTGCAGTGCTGCTTTTTCTTTGCATATAGTTCGTGAGTTCAAGTATTATTAACTACAGGATATGAGAGAGAGAGAGGGTGGGGGGACACATGGGCACACCTCCCCAGATTGTCAGGGTTAAGTGGAACAATCTAAATGGTAAGAAGTGTGTGCTTGAGGTTTGAATCACTGCACAAGTGAAGAAAGAAAATCGTTGGCGTTACACCTCTGGGAAGAAACGAAGGCCACAAAGATGGCAAGTGCTAGCTTTTGTGTTCATGAACGATGGGAGGAGGAGAAGAGCCCAGTGTGCAGGCGTTGATGTCCAGGCTAGCGGAAGAGGAACTGGAAAGGCAGAGGGGGAAGCGTGGGACTTCCCAGCGGATTGCAAGTGGTTAGTCTCCAGACACTGAGAAAGTGGCTCAGCCCGTGGGAGGAGAGGCGCGGCAGGAAACGGCAAACACCCACGCCCTCCTCCTAGGAACTGAAATTCTCTTCCCCGCAGGCACTGGGGAGAGTGGGCCACCTGGCCACAGGGTCTTCTCCGTTTTCCCTTCCCTGATTCCCTGCAGCACTCCAGATCTCTCTCTCTCTCTCTCTCTCTCTCTCTCTCTCTCTCTCTCTCTCTCTCTCTCTCTCTCTCAGTATCAGCTTCCACTTCCAAATCAAGGTAGTGGCCGCAATGGCAGACACATTTCCCTTGCCCGTTCTTTTCACATTGTCACTCAGTGAAGCCAAAGGCCGGTCTTGTGACTTACCTGTGACTGTGACCACTGATGTTTGCATAAGAAGGTCGGGAGCCAGCAGAAAGGAAAGGAGTCCAAGGCAGGCCCAGCTATAAAACAGCTGATGCAGACTGGGCAGGCATGCTAGCCAGGTCCGGTGAGCCATGGGTGCCTGTGGCTCCCCTATCCCTGCACAGCCTGTCCCACGTGCAATTCTATCTTCCTACCTGTCCATCAGAATGTCCTTTTAAAAAAAATTTTTTTTTCAGAATGCATCTACTTCATCCAAGGTCTAGAGGCTAAGACCCTACAATATGGCAATGTATGAAGATGCCCGAAAATTCTCAGGTGTTTTCACGTATCAAGAGGCACCTCCAGAGATGGCATGATGGTTCAATTATCTAATTCTCCCCTTGCAAGCACTGTGATCCCTTATGGAAACCTGTTTATGTCCTGGCTGCGTTACTTCCCTTCCTGCTCCTTTGTGGCCTGGAAAAGCAGCGAAAGATGTTCCTAAGCCTTAGACTCCTGTACCTGAGTGGGAAGCCCAGAAGAAGCTCCTGGCTTTTGGCTTTGGATCGGCTCAGCTCTGGTCATTATGGCCACTTGGGGAGTAAACCAGCAGACCGGAGTGACCACAGCGGCTGGAGCTGGGAGTCAGGAAATTATTCTGTGTCTCCGACACGGATGCAGGGTCCGCAGACTCAGCCATCCTCCGTTTCTTTCCCAGGGACAATAGCAGGGAGCCAAATTGAAAGTGGAGTATCTGGGACATGAACCCATAGCCCACCTGGGATGTTAGTGCCTGCCATAAGCGGAGGCTAAGTCTATTATACCATGGCACTTGCCCCCACTTTCTTAACTTTTAAATAGGGCATGGATTAACAGGCTAACCCTCCCTTTGCAAGTGCCAAGATCCTATATCGGCACCAGTTTGTATCTCGGTTGCTCTGTCTCCTATCCAGCTCCTGGCTTGTGGCCTGGGAAAGCAGTAAATGATGGCCCAAAGCCTTGGGACCCTGCATCTATCTACGTGGGACACCGGGAGGAAGTGTTAGGGTCCGGTTTTGTCAATTTCCCATGAACGACAAAGAGCCTTACTGATAATGCAAAAGCAAGCAGAGTTTATTGTGCCAGCATGCTGGGGTCAGACCGATGTTGGGGCATGCAGGCCAGCCAAGGAGGGGTCGGACCCTGAACCAGCAAAAGGCTAGAGATTATATAGGCCCCTTCAGTCGTTACATGCATCATAGCCCACACAAATTCAAACACAGCAATCAGACATGTCATCTTAAGGGCTTCCAGGTACAAACAGTCCACTTCCTTCCCAGACACATTATCTTTAAGGGCCCTGGGTCTAGACAGCTCATTCTATTCCCACACATTCCTGTTTCTGGGATCAGACGGTGGTGCGACTGTCCTCCTGTACCTGGGTGCATTCTATAGATAAGGCTTGTGACACTGTTCACAAGGTCACTGAGGGAGAAGCAACACATTGATCACTAAGGTGGAGTTTTCCCATGGTCCAGACGCATCCCGACCTAGCAAAGCAACAGCTTCTTGGTACGAAAGGGCCTAACATTGCCTAACGCTAACATTCTAACATACTCACATACTCACATACTAACATATTAGCACTCTAACAGTACCCAAACAGGATGCCGGAACCACAGATGCTTAGTGGAACACCATGAGACCAGCCCCAATTTCTCTCTCTTTCTCCCTTCCTTCCTTTGTTTTTTTTTTTCATTAAGATTAGTTTATTTTGGGCCCGACGCTGTGGCCTACCGGCTAAAGTCCTCGCCTTGAACGTGCCAGGATCCCATATGGGCGCCAGTTCTAATCCCGGCAGCTCCACTTCCCATTCAGCTCCCTGCTTGTGGCCTGGGAAAGCAGTCGAGGACAGCCCAAAGCTTTGGGACCCTGCACCTGTGTGGGAGACCCGGAAGAGGTTCCTGGTTCCCAGCTTCAGATTGGTGCAGCACCGGCCGTTGCGGCTCACTTGTCTCTCTTCCTCTCTGTATAGCTGACTTTGTAATAAAAATAAATAAATCTTGAAAAAAAGAAAGATTAGTTTATTTTGATTTGAAATCCAGATATACAGAGAGGAGGAGAGACAGAGATTCGCTCCCCAAGTGACTGCAACGACCAAAGCAGAGCCAATCCGAAGTTAGGAGCCAAGAGCTTTGTCCGGGTCTCCCAAGCAGGTGCAGGGACCCAAGGCTTTAGGCCATCCTGGACTGCCTTCCCAGGACCACAAACAGGGAGCTGGATGGGAAGCATGGCCGCTGGGATTAGAAACAGTGCCCATATGGGATCCTGGCGCATACAAGGCGAGGACTTTAGCCACTAGGCTACCTGCGCCAGGCCCCCAATTTCTTTTTGACTCATTTATTGGCACAGCTGAGCCCAAGGTGAAGCCTTCCTTCCTACTAATTTAAAATCAAAATGCTTTTTGTTGAATGGCACGGGTCAGCAAGTGGCCCAAGATTCTGTTCAATTTAGACAGCAAAGCTTTGGTTGTGGGGAGCAGTCACATCTGAACGCAGTACTTGGTGATGAAAGCTATTTTGGGGAAGTTGTTCTAGGAGTTACTTGGGAATTTCTGAGATTCCTGGGGAAGGGGGCAGGATATGGCAACCAAGAGAATTATCTGCCCTTGACCTCCTGGTGTTTATCCTTCTGCTTCTTCCTTCTCTCCCTCACTCCTCTGCTTGTTTCTTCTTTTTGTCCATCTCTTCGTGTTTTTCTGCCATGCCAAGTATACTTTAGAAAGAAAATCCTTCAATAATGTCAGATTGAAATTCCCCGCAGTCACATTCTCCAATGAGCTGGCGCACAATGTAACCTCATGGTACGTGGCACATCCTGGTATGTTTAGTTTTCTCTCTTCTTTTCACTTGCATTAAAATAGATGAAAAGAATCCAGAAACACAGAATGTCGGATTCACAGGGCTGGGAGGTGGCCATGGGGATGCTTTTGCAAATAACCTGATCTTTAAAAGGTAATTGTCTTAGAGCCTTCTCTTTCAGTTCCTTCGGATTAGCAAGGAGCTCTCTGGGGATGCTACTCATGAGTGATTGATCAGAAGATTTAAAAAAAATAAAAGATTTATTTATTTATTTGAAAGACAGAGTCACAAAGAAGGAAGAGACTCAGAGATATATCCAACCACAGGTTCACTCCCTAGATGGCCAGATCTGGGCCAGTCCGAAGGAGCCAGAAGCCTAGAGCTTCTTTCAGATCTCCCACGTGGGTGCAGGGACTCAAGGGCGTGGGCCATCTTCGGCTGCTCCCTAGGTGTATTAGCAGGAAGCTGGATTGAAAATGGATCAGTCTGGACTCCAGCCAGTGCCTGTGTAAGGCATCACAAATGGCAGCTTAAAGAATTATGCCACCGTGCCAGCCCCAGTAAAAAGTTGTTTCTTTTTTGTTTTGTTTTTAAAGGCGTAGTTCTTGATAAAATCTGTAATCAGCTGTGGACCTGGCATGGTAGCCTAGTGGCTAAATTCTCTCCTTGCATGCTCCGGTTCTAATCCCGGCAGCCCCACTTCCCTTCCAGCTCCCTGCCTGTGGCCTGGGAAAGCAGCTGAGGACGGCCCAAAGCCTTGGGACCCTGCACCGGCGTGGGAGACCTGGAAGAGGCTCCCGGCTTCGGATTGACTCAGATCTGACTGTTGAGGTCACTTGGGGAGTGAATCATGGGACGGAAGATCTTCCTCTCTGTCTCTCCTCCTTTCTGTATATATGACCTTCCAATCACAATTTTTTTTTTTTTTTTTTTGTAAGTGTGTCAACAGCTCAGGACTGTAAGGCATTTGGGCAGGATTTACAAGCTCAGGAATTTACCTGCAGGGCACTGCTAGGCTCTGTGGCCCCTAGAGGGCGCTGTTCTGCCCCGCACACATTCCCGGGCAGGCTTTCTCTAACAACTGCCAGGGCACTGGTGTTAACTGAGAGAACTTTGTTACCCGCATTTTTCAAGCATAGTAAATTCTTCCTTCGTTCAATATTTGCCTTCTGGGCAAGGACTTGGTGGAACCGTGTGCTTAGGGTGGTCATTTGCTGACTCCCTTAGCACTCAGAGAGAGAGCAGAAAGAAGTGTGTGGTAACAGGGTCCACCGGCTCTGAGCAGCAAGAGAGGAGAGATGGGCAGAGGCATCCCAGAACAGCACTGCTCTATTTTAGAACCAAAAATTGACCTTCTGGAGATGGGGTTTTATGTTTTAAAGTTGATGGATGAGTTTATTTGAGAGAGAGACTCCCTAGAAAGTGTGGGACCTCACTCCAGATCTCCCACATGGCTGACAGTGACTACACCTGCTGATTGCCCAAGTGTGCAGTAATAGGAAGTTGCCCTTAGAGGAGGAGCTGGGGCTTGAACCCAGGTACTCTAATGTGGGATGCAGGCATCCCAAGCAGTGGCTCAACCTCTGTGCCACAGTGTCTGCCAAATGTATTCGTTTTTTTAAAAGATTCATTCATTCATTCAAAAGTCAGTACTACAGAGCGAAGGACAGAGAGCAAGAGAGAGAGAGAGAGAGAGAGAGAGAGAGAGAGAGAGGAATGTTTCATTCATTGGTTCACTTCCCAAGTAGCCACAGCAGCCAGGGCTAAGCCAGGAACTCCATCCAGGGCTCTCGTGTGACGCAGTGGTCCAAAAACTTGGACCTGGCCATGCTGAAGCCAGGATCCAGGAACTCTCTCCAGGTCTCTCACATGGGTGGCAGTGGTCCAAACACTATAGCCACCTCTGCTGTTTCCCCGGGGACATTGTAAGGGAGCTAGATTGAGAAGGGAGCCCCATGACACAGACTAGTGCTCCTGTGGGTTGCTGGCACTGCAGGCGACATCTTGACCTGGTATACTGCAATGCTGGACCTTACATTTTAGATTTAAAAAGTGAGCACACACTTACCATAGGAAACCCTGTTATAGACATTATTAAAAAATTTAAATATAGCTTTTCAATTATTATTTTTTAAGATTTATTTTATTTTTATTGGAAAGGCAGATCAAATTTACTAAGAGAAGAGCAGCGAGAAAGATCTCGCATCTGCTGGTTCACTCAGCTAGGGTTAAGTTAATCTGAAGCCAGGAGCATCTTCTAGGTCTCCCACATGGACGCAGGGTCCCAAGGCTTTGGGCCGTCCTCCAGTGCTTTCCCAGGCCACAAGCAGGGAGCTGGATGGGAAGTGAAGCTGCCAGGACATGAACTGGCTCCCATATGGCATCCCTGTGCTTGCAAGGTGAGGGTTTAGCCACTGAGCCATCATGGAAGACCCAGAGAGCGCTAAAATTATAGTGTTATTTATAGCAGCAATCTGACCACAAATTTCTGAGAAAGATTCTGATTATTAGATGACAGTGGGCCCAGGGGTGCATTACTTCTAAAAACTGAGGGGAAACGGGCACTGAACATGTCCATTTAGTGAGAGTCTGAAGGCAAATTGGATTTTGTAAGCTTATAGGTACCTCAAGAGTGAGTCATCAGGTATGAAGTTGGTGTGATCATAGTTAAGACCATTGATGGGGATTATTCCTGTAATAAAATACACTGTTTTTTTTTTTTTACGTTTTATTTATTTATTTGAATGGCAGCATTAAAGCGAGAGATTTCTTCTATCTACCAATTCATTTTCCAAATGGCCATAACAGCCCAAACTGAGCCAGTCCAAAGCCAGCAGCTTCTTTTGGGTCTCCTACAGGGGCCCTAAGTAACTGGGTCATCTTCCATTGCAGGGAGCTGAATGAGAAGTGGAGCAGCCAGGACTTGAACCTGCATCCATGTGGGATGCTAGCACCTCAGGTGGTGGCTTTACTCACAGTGCCACAGTGTCAGTCTCTGAAGCGCACAGCATTTACCCTAGGGCTTTGTTGGCTCCATCACCTGTGTTTTGCAGGTGAATGAGGACAACAGGGAGCAGATCTCAAATTCTGTTTCAAGAGCTGCACACTATCCCTGCTCACAGACTGATAATTGGGGGTGAACTTCATCCCTGTTGCTATGCAACACGTGATGGACAGGACTTTGGGAATGGTTCTTCTGTTGTATAACCTGATCTTACACTGTTTGGTGGGAGAGTTCATCATTTGGAGGGCTCTGCTGGGAAGTGAAAATGTCACAGCTTTGTAGGAAATTGCAGCGTGCACATGGCCTTGGGTTCGATCTGGTCAACCATGCAGTTAGGGCAGTCTCTGTTCCAGTCCCATGGACTCACTTCTTCACGTAGTAGATACTATTGATCCTATAGCACATTCCCCTGGGTGTGATATGCAAGTGTGGGCGTTTGGGTGTCAACTTGGAATATTTTAAGTGGATGGCAAGATGATTCAGGAACCTTCTCAAGACACTTTACATCCAATGGTAGAGATAAAATAAATTTACATGTCTCCCTCACACACAGAGTGGTTACGGGGCAAGGTCAGTGTTAGCTAGGTTTCCAAGTTCAGGTGGTTACACAAATAGCTACTGTTTGGAAGTGACTCTCCTACCAGGAAACATGTTGAGCTTGTGTGTGTGCTATTTAATACTCCAACACACACCTTAAAGGCAAACATTATGAGCTCCAGCCCTAGGTAATGCTGGGGCTCAAGCAGCAGGTGCAGACAGCTGGCCTTGCAGGGTGGTTGAGAGTCAGTCACCTGGCCAGTCGGGCTTCCTAGCTGAAGGCAAGGGCTACTGAACAGCACTGTGGAAGCCAGGGTCTGGCAGGCAAAGAAACGTCTCACATTCAAAGGTGGGGAAGAGAGGATGGGAAGGTCAAAGTGTGTCCAAGGCCTCTGATTGGCCAGAGGTGTTAGGGAACAGTGTGTTGAGAAAAGCTACATGTACTAGTGAAGAAGGAAGTGGTATGGTATGACCAGTCCGTGAAAAACTGAGGTGAGCTGGAACTCTAGCATCCCTGCATAATGTTACCGTCCCTTTACCTGTCAATTTGATACATGCCCACCTTCCCAGCATGCAACTAGGGAGCAGGCTCAGAAGTTTACCCAGTTGTATATCTGTTAGTTATTTAAAACAGTTAAAGTTCTAGTTCATACGATATTACGGTATTATTATGGTATTATTACGCGCAGCTAATTCCCGCAACCTGGTTCTTTACCGTGAGCTGAAAGCACCAGAGGCAACGAGGTATCTTCGGAGGTTTATTCCAGTAGGGCAGGAACAGGACGGGGTGGTGGCAGAGCAGCGGGAAGAAGGGAAGATGGAGACACCTGGGACCCGTATGTTCAGGTAAGCCCGGAAGGTGTGGGGGGCGGGATTGAGGGCAGGCCCCAGGGGATTGGTGCCTGCAGGCGAATGCCTAGAGATGATTGGTGAGTGGGCGGGGTTGGGAGATTGAGGGTGGGATTCTCAGGTGAAATGCCTGGCTGCGTCTGATTGGTGGATGGCTAGACCCGAATTGGCGCGAGAATTTCGTGAGCTGTGAGGAAGAGGAAGTGGCGCCGGGTCCATGGTGGTACATTCGAGTAACTCCTTACAATATCTGCATGGAGCGCCGCCCCTTTCCTTATAAGAACAAGTGAAAGGTGAGAGCAACTCTTACTTGGAGAAATCTCTTTCTGGGTCTTTTTCTCTCTCATTTCTGGGTAGCTCTGCTGCCCACTCACGGTGTGTATTTCTCAGTGTGGGGTGGGCCCACACCTGTGTGTGAATGTATGTTTATTACCTCATTGCCAAAGGAATTCTGGTCCTGTTTGCACACATTTCCAAGTCTCCACTTAGTGTCTTTGCCTCTGTGGGACATAAGAACCTGGGTTGGAAATAATGGTATTCGTTGCCCACATCATAAGGAGCCAGCAGGAAGGCAGAATTCCCTAAAGAAACTACCTCCAGGAGATGCAGGTTTCCAAGGGTTTGCACAGAGAGTGAGAAGGAGAGAAAGAAGAGAGAACCCCAAATGCTGACAACAGCCAAGCCGAGGCCGAGAACTGGTAACTCAGTCTTGACCTTCCAAGTACAGGGACCCGAAGTATTTGAGCCGTCTCCGCAGCCTTGCAGGTTCTGTGTCAGCAGGAAGCTGGATCAGAAACGGAGACAGGATTAGACTCCAGGTGCTCAGCTATGGAAAGCAGGCATCTCATGCCATACCTGCTTCCTGCCAGGGCTTATGGAGCAAGGGTTAGGGATATGTGCAGGAAGCAGGAGTAGGGAGCAGGAGGACCAGCGTGCATCTTCAATCCAGAGCCCGACCCCAGCTGGCACATCTTCATTCCAGTGCCAGAACCCAATTGGCTGTTTGCAGAGGGTCTGGTTCCCCTCGGAGTGTGACGTTGCAAGATTCGCCTTCCTGAAACAGACATTGAAAAACCACTTCAGGAAAGGAACTGTGTCAGATTCTCTGCCCTGTTCTGGTGTCCCCTTCCTGCCCAAGTCCCATGGTCCTGGCACACAAAGACAGAAGGCAGCAGAGAGATACACTGAGGGAGTGTGTATGGAATAGAATACGGAGCAGGCAAGCGCACAGGCTTCAAGTGCGCGTTCACCTTGCCAGCGTCCACTCGTCAGACACTCCTGGAGTTGTGGTGGGATGGGAGTGTTGGAGCCACTACAGCCTGCAACATAGCTACCCTGAGGTGAACTTTTTTTTTTTTAAAGATTTATTTATATTTTTATTGGAAAGCCAGATATAGAGAGGAGGAGAGACAGAGAGGAAGATCTTCCATCTCATGATTCACTCCCCAAGTGACTGCAACAGCTGGAGCTGAGCCAATCTGAAGCCAGGAGCCAGGAGCTCTTCTGGGTCTCCCACGTGGGTGCAGGGTCCCAAGGCCTTGGGCCGTCCTTGACTGCTTCCCCAGGTCATAAGCAGGGAGCTGGATGGGAAGCAGGGCCGCCGGGATTAGAACTGGTGACCATATGGGATCCTGGTGTGTGCAAGGCGCGCACTTAAGCCACTACGCTATCACACCGGGCCAGAACTTTGCTTTTTGTATAAATTTTATTTTTGATAATTTTTATATATTTGATTAGGATGTGAAGGGTCAAGGACTAGGGGAAAGTGGGTGAGACCATTGTTTTGACATTCTCTTTTTTCCTTCCTGTATTTGGGTGGAGGGGAGAGGGGAGGAAGAGATAAACAGGGAAGCTACACCCAGCCTCCCAACCATCACAGGTCCCCAATGTGGGGCATGCTCTGAGGGTCCTGCTCAAGTGGCTTAGGTAGTTCAACAGTTCTGAATTGCTGCCAATCTTGCCATTCCAAGCACGATGAAATCTCTCCAGACTCCACCAGCTCACATAGTTCACTTTAGAGTCTCTATTTGCCCAGGTATTCACTGTCAACTCTTGGCTGGCTTAGTTGATCAATTTTTTCTGTCCTCTGTCCTCTATTGTGGTACCAGGTGTCCCCGGCAGGTTCCAGTGTACTGCCATGTCCTCCATGTGCATCTGGGTATGTCCGCTCCTCCGTCTAAGCCACTGAGAAGGCCTAGCTACTTCTGACACGTACACTCCACAGTCAGACCATGGAACCTGCACTTTCCTCCATGGTTGGGGTTCTGAGTACAGCGATTTAGTTGGGGGGATTTCCAATGAAACTTCATCTGAGGTGATCCCAGACCTGATTCTGGTGTGTGCATACTAACACAGGGTCTGACTCAGTCTGTCACCCAAATCGGCCTATGTGCAGTTAGTTACAGTTGCTGGGCCAGTTGTCTCCAGTCCTGTCTTCTATGCAAACTAGTGGGTGTTGCAACCCAGCCCAATCCTGCTTACCACACACTCAGCCCCAACGCAAACCAATGGGAGTTGTAGCTTTGTCAGAGTGACTCATAATAGCCCCCACCAAGCCCGCCCCCTGCCCTGGTTCCCGTGCTTGCCAGTATGCACAGCAGACTGGTCCAGTCTGTCCCACATCCCATTCAGCTCTCACACATGTCAATGGACATTGAAGCCTAGTTCAATCCAACCAGCCTCACTATCCAGCCCACACACATGTGCTGGCGGGTGCTATTTTCTGCCTAGCCAAGCCTGCCCCAGTCTTGGTTCTCATGCTCACCAGTGGGAGTCGCAACCCAAGAGGAAGGTGTCTACTGTTTCCCTACCGGGCCCACTCCGACATCATGCAGTACTGCAGTTTAGCTCAACAGAGTTTCCCTCTGTGCCAGCATCTGCTAGTTGATGCTGCAGCAAAGCTCAACCAACCCTCACCCTCTGGCTTAGGCATGTAGAGTCTGCCCAGCCTGACTTTTCCCTGATCCAGCTTACATGCAGGCTAACAGGTGTTGTAGCCCTGCCTGGTCTGGTCTGCCCCCAATCCCAGCTCTTACATTCACCAGTGGGAGTAGTGGCCCAGTAGGGGAGCTCCCTGAAGCCCCCTACTGGGTTCACCCACTCTCACCTGGGTCTCAGGTGTGCTGGTTGGGCACTGTGGCCCAGTCTGGCATGGCCTGCCTCACCTCGGCATTTGCCAGTGGGTGCTGTAGCCTGGCCTGCCCGACCTGCCCTTGGTTTTAGCTCACACTGGTGGGGTTACAGCCTAACCAGACTCCCAGCCCCCAGTCCGGCCCTAATGTGGAATGGCTGGTATTGTGGCCTGACTGGCATGAGCCACACACCATTCTGGCTCTTGGGTTTACCAGCAGGTGATATGAACTGACCCAGCCTGCTTGCCCCAGACTTGAGCCCAAGCTAAGTCCATGAGCACTGTAACCTGGCCTGGTCTGGGCTGCGCCCTTTCTTTGTTCTTACGCTTACCTGCAGGGACTGTGTCCCAACAGAAGTTTCCAGGCTCCTCCCAGTATTGCTCATACTGGTAGTTGCATGAGCCAGCCCTATTTAGTCCACCTCCTGTTCTAGCTGGAATACTGACCTGTTGTAGGGTTTTTGACCCCGAGTACGGCAGCAACCTCAATTCTTGTCTCGCAGGAAAGAAGAATTTTCGTGTGGACACAGTTTAGTTTTTTTTTTTTTTTTTAAGATTTTATTATTATTGGAAAGCCGGATATACAGAGAGGAGGAGAGACAGAGAGGAAGATCTTCCATCCGATGTTTCACTACCCAAGTGAGCCGCAACGGGCCGGTACGCGCCGATCCGAAGCCGGGAACCAGGAACCTCTCCCAGGTCTCCCACGCGGGTGCAGGGTCCCAAAGCTTCGGGCCGTCCTTGACTGCTTTTCCAGGCCACAGGCAGGGAGCTGGATGGGAAGTGGAGCTGCCGGAATTAGAACCGGCACCCATATGGGATCCCGGGGCGTTCAAGGCGAGGACTTTAGCCGCTAGGCCACGCCGCTGGGCCCAGGACACAGTTTAGTTTTAAAGCAAGATTTATTAGAAAAAGTTGAGAAAGGAGACTCCCGTCCTAGTGATGGGAGGGGGCTTTGAGATCCTCTGCCATCGTGGCAGGAGGAAAAGTGAAAAAGAAGACCCCTATTACCTTTTTTTTTTAAAGAAGGTTCTTTTTTTTTTTTTTTTAAAGATTTATTTTTATTACAAAGTCAGATATACAGAGAGGAGGAGAGACAGAGAGGAAGATCTTCCATCCGATGATTCACTCCCCAAGTGAGCCGCAACGGGCCGGTGTGCGCCGATCCGATGCAGGTGAAAGAGAAAAGTAAGGGTTAATGCTTTTTCTGCTTCTGTATCCTGCTTGGCGAGATCAGATTAAAGGTAGGGGAATGGCCATGCTGGGCCTGACAATGGGAAGAGGGACTAAGTTTCTATCTCCTGATAAGTAAATTCCTTAGTCCGAGGAAATGAGACTGGAGGGCCCTGAGCTGGTGCCAGACTAAGGTCATAAAATTTGTACCAAACCCAGCAAGTGTGCTGAGCTCGCAGTATAAAATGCCTGTACCCCTGGACATCGGGGCTTCTTCTCCTTGCAGAGTGGGAGCCCGTTCGCGAACGTCAATAAAATCCCTCTTGCTTTTGCAGCCTCTGACCTGGTTATTGGGAGCTTTCGGGCGGCGACTCCTGGGGCCCGTACATGTTAAACCCCCGCGGTTTAACATTTGGGGGCTCGCCCGGGATCCGGGGGTCGTCTTTCGACGCTCTGACCAGACAGAGGGAGGTAAGTCCGGCCGGTTCATGTAGTGTGTGTGTTTGTTATATGTTGTGTTGATATTTGTAATTACTTGGTACACCGGTGAATTTGAATTTTGTATTTGAATTTTGTTTGTGCCTGGAGGACGCTCCAGGACTAGTTTGTGCCTGGAGGACGCTCCAGGACTTGTTTGGAACTGGGGAAGAGCGAGTTTATCTCATCCCTGGAGGTCGTGTGGAGGCAGGGTGCCCCTCCGACCATTTGTATTTGGAATTTGTATTTGGAATTTGTATTTAGAAGGAGAATTTGATCGCGCGATAGTCTTGTCTTTCGTTAGTTTGTTGTGTGTTTTTGTGTTGCTGCCCATTGTGTTTAGTGTTTTAAGTTTGATAATGGGATAAGCTTTAGTTACTCCCTTGAACCTCTCGATTGATCATTGGCCAGAAGTGCGGGGATAAGCCCGAAGTCTATCTGTGGAGGTAAGCAGGCGCCTTACGACACCCCTTAGTTTGATTCCTCACCCTTGGACTAAAAGTTAAGGATAGGGTTCACAATCTCTCCCTCCAGGTTAAAAGATCTTGGCAGACTTTCTGCTCTGCAGGATGGCCCACTTTCAACGTGGGCTGGCCAAAGGAAGGCTGTTATAATCCTGATATTATCCAAGCAGTTAAAAAAAGGTGTGTGAGAAGGACCGGTCCGAGTGAGAGCTGGTGTGTCTGGATTGCTTGGTGATTGCTTAGCGGTTTGTGTGACTATCGTTAAGAGTGCTTTGTGGATTGTGTTGGTAGTGATGTGTGTATAAATATTCTTTTAATGATGAAATTGATTAAAGTCCACTTTTTCCAATAGCCCTGTCCTTGTCTTGAGTAAATTCTGTTTTTATTCTTAAATTGAATGTATGCGTGAGAAATCTCTCTTCTGAAAGAATATCTAGCAGAACCTGGCTGGACCAGACTCCTCCACCATTCCCTACTGGAGAGAGGTTTGACTTTGTTAACCCTTTCTAGCCGGAAAAATGTTTTCTTTCTTTCTCTCCGTTGAATTAAGGCTTGTTTGTTAAACTCAATTGAACCTTTAAGTTCTTCAAAACTTTGAACTAAGCCTTCTGACTTTGGGATGTCCAGCAGGATCCCTGGACCTTTCAAAGATAGAGGAGAAATTTGGATAATTTAATTATAATGTGATAGTATTATACAATTATGCCAAGTTTGTTGCTTCATGTTCTATTAAAGTAAATGAGTATTTTAAGGTTCCAAAGAGTGTACAGTAATGTTTATGGTTATTGGTTAAAATAGTCTTCTAATGACAAAATTAATCCTTGTTAAAATTATCTGTATTCTTATTTACAAAGAAGTATTATTTCTGAGACTGCCTTACAGAAAGACAACGAATTCTTAAAGGATGTGTGGTAAAATTGCTTATATTGTGTACATTTTCTGAGTATTTAACCTTTAAAGCAATAGAATTAAAATTGAGCTTTGATCTCTTGTCAAAAAAAAAAACAACAGTGTTTTAACATCTCCTATGCTATTTTTCATCTTATTAATGAGTAACCTGCTGACTAGGTTCAATAGATACTTAGGAAGCCTCCTAAGACAATAGCCAAACTGGAGTTCTTCCATTCCCTCGACTTCAACAAAACAGAAGATAAGAAGATGCTCCAGGGCTTGGAAAAGGGAGGGACATGCTTGGAGCCAGGGCTTTGAAAAGTTCGGACTTTGTCCTTGCCATTGGGATTCTCAAAAGGGGAAAGTTCCCAAATTAGCTAAAAGGAGGTAACTGCTTCTGGTTTCCAAGAGGGTTTGCATTTTAAAATGTTTTCATAGATTGGCTATATATGAAAGATGATTGAAGATTGCCTAAAACAATTGTGTTTAAAATTTAACCTGTTTTTATTTAGAAAATGTTTTGGCTTGAAGTTTTAAATGTTTCAGAACGTAGATCCAGAGAATTGGCAGATGAAGGATGGTTGCAAGCCTGGGAATGTGTTTTTGGTGAGAAGATTATAAAAGGAGAATTATTAAAAAGAACATTGCTGTTAAAATATTTTGTCCTACAGGAGTATGGCTATCATAAGATGCAAAGGAAAAACCCATAACCCCCTTTCTCGGGATCCCCAGGCTTTAACAGGATTAATTGAGTCTATTTTGCCAACCCATCAGCCCACGTAGGATGATTGCCAGCAGCTCCCGTGGACACTACTCACTACAGAGGAGCGGCACCGAGTACTTTTGGAGGCCCGGAAGAACATTCCTGGAGCTGATGAGAACCCGACTCAACTCCCTAATGAAATAGACGCTGTGTTTCCTCTCAGTCGACCGGACTGGGACCACAACACACCTGCCGGTAGGGAGCGTCCCCGTCTTTACCGCCAGACTCTGTTAGCGGGTCTCAAGGGCGCCGGAAGGCGACCCACCAATTTGGCCAAGGTAAGGGCAGTAGTACAGGGGGCAGAGGAAACCCCTGCAGGATTTTTAAAAAGGTTAAGAAAGTTGCAAGAAGAGAGGGAGGACGAGAGAGAGAAAAGGCGTAATAGAAAGGTTAAGAAAGTTGCAAGAGGAGAAGGAGGATGAGAGAGAGAAAAAAGGTGTAATCAGGAGTTAAGTTGAATCCTGGCCACCGTAGTGCATGGTAGACCAGAAACAGGGAGGTAGATCAGCAACCAGGGAGATGAAAGGCGCCCCGGTTGAGCCAAGCTCAGTGTGCTTACTGCAAAGAAAAAGGACATTGGGCCCAAGAATGTCCCAAGAACTCACGGAACCCCAAGAAGATGACCTCCGTGCTGGCCCTTGGAACTTTAACCTGTGGGGGGACAGCCAGTCACCTTCCTGATAGATACGGAAGCACAGCACTCCGTGTTGACTAACACGAGAGGACCTCTCTGATCAACCCATGCCAGATGCTGAGGTAACGTGGTTCATCGATGGGGATAGTTATGTGGTGGATGGAAAGCGGTGGGCAGGGGCCGCAGTGGTGGACAATGAAAAGACTATTTGGTCAAGTGCCCTGGCACCGGGCACTTTGGCTCAGCAGGCAGAACTGATAGCCCTAACCCAGGCCCTGAAGCTCGCAGAAGGAAAAAAGGCTAATACACTGGTAGCCGCTATGCCTTTGCTACTGCGCATGTACATAGAGAAAAAATACCAGAGGAGAGGACTACTGACGTCGGAAAAAAAAGAGAGATAAAGAACAAAGATGAGATTAAACGACTCTTACAAGCATTGTTTTGCCCCAAGATCCAATAGCAGAGGGGAACCAATTGGCAGACGAGGCCGCTAAACAGGCAGCTGAAGAGACTCGGACTTTAGTCGTGGTAGAGACCATTGTTCACAAGGACTTGGAAGTGCAGAGATAAGGTCGCTCTGCCTCTTAAAAATTCAATGGAAATAGTAAAGCATCTACATCAACTTATGCATTTGAGTCACAGAAAAGAGCTTGCCTTACTAACTAAAGAAGAGTGCCCCTTCCACATTCCCCATCTGCCTGGTTTAGTCCAAGAGACTGTAGATCTTTGCAAACCGTGCACACAGGTAAATGCAGGGAGACTCAAGCTCCCCCCCCCCGCCCCCGGGTGAGAACACGGGGTCATCGTCCAGGAACGTGTTGAGAAGTAGACTTCACTGAAGTCCGTCCAGGTATGCACGGTTGTAAGCATCTTCTCGTTTTTGTGGACACCTTCTCTGGGTGGACGGAAGCGTACCCCACCAAGAAAGAAACGGCACAGGTGGTGGTAAAGAAGATCTTGGAAGAAATATTCCCTCGGTTTGGACTGCCACAGGTACTTGGGTCTGACAACGGGCCGGCCTTTGTCTCCCAGGTAGGTCAGATGATGGCCAGGGTTTTGGGGGTTGATTGGAAATTGCATTGTGTCTATAGACCCCAGAGTTCAGGACAGGTAGAAAGAATGAATAGAAGTTTAAAAGAGACCTTGACCAAATTAGCTTTGGAGACTGGCGCTAGGACTGGGTGCAGCTCCTACCTATGGTGCTTTTTAGGGCCAGAAACACGCCGGCCCATCATGGACTCACTCCCTTTGAAATGCTGTATGGGAGCCCGCCTCCCGCGGCTTCCTTGTGTAGCCTTGACCCGGTCCTGTATCCTAACCCTCCCGCTTTACAGACTCATCACCAGGCGCTCCGTGTGGTGCAAGATCATATCTGGAAGCCCCTTGCGGAGGTCTATCGAGACAAGGAAGTGCCGTCTTGCCCACATCCCTTCAAGGAAGGTGACCTCGTGTATGTGAGGAGACATCAGTCAAAGACCATCCTTCTCACCACTCCCACCGCCTTGAAAGTGGACAGCATTTCCGCCTGGATTCAGGCGTCGCATGTAAAGAGGGCACCGCCCCGGGATCCAACTGACTCCCCCTCCGCTGCAGAACCACTGCTTGGAGCCTGGAAAGTGCAACGTTCCCCGAGTCCACTTAAGCTAAGACTTTTAAAAGTTTAAATTTTGTTTTAATATGATGCCTGTTATTATTGTACAAACATTTTTTTATCCTGTGATACTTTGTGATTTTAAATGATAGGGCTCAGGCAGGGCTTGATAATCCCCAGACGGCACACATTCTTCTTCAGAAATACCAACCTTGTGGGTGTGCAGGAGGAGTAGGAGTAGGACAGTTCTGGATGGGTTATCACCAACACATAAACAAGACTGCGGGAGTGAGATAGCCTACCTTCCCATTCACAGGGATGGTGTGGGGAACGGCCAGTGGATTTGTGTTCCAAAACCTAGGCCGAGTTCCCTGGGGCCCAGTGAGGAATGCCCTCGAGAATGCAACCAAACTGCTTATAGCTCTGTACATTCTGCATGCTACTCTAGTTGCAGCACTTGTAAACTAGGGCCCAGACAGCTGCTTTATGTGGCCATTACTGGAGAATGGAAAGGGTCTTTCGGAAGTGAGTTATCACCTTTTGTGCAAATTTTATGGCTGTCTCCACACCCTTATGGACGGCATGGAATGGTCTTTTACCATACCTGTTACCCCTTCTAGGCCCCCTCACCGGACTATTAATAGTGATATCGGTCGGCCCCTGTATTTTTAATCGGCTACAGCAGTTTGTTCGGGACCGACTTTCAGTCACCCAAGCTTTAGTATTAACTCAACATTATCAAGCTTTAAAGCAACAGGAAGAGCCATACCCAATGCCTTAGTAAATTTTAAGATTAAAATTCACAAGAAGAAAATGGGGGAATGAAAGAGAAAAGTAAGGGTTAATGCTTTTTCTGCTTCTGTATCCTGCTTGGCGAGATCAGATTAAAGGTAGGGGAATGGCCATGCTGGGCCTGACAATGGGAAGAGGGACTAAGTTTCTATCTCCTGATAAGTAAATTCCTTAGTCCGAGGAAATGAGACTGGAGGGCCCTGAGCTGGTGCCAGACTAAGGTCATAAAATTTGTACCAAACCCAGCAAGTGTGCTGAGCTCGCAGTATAAAATGCCTGTACCCCTGGACATCGGGGCTTCTTCTCCTTGCAGAGTGGGAGCCCGTTCGCGAACGTCAATAAAATCCCTCTTGCTTTTGCAGCCTCTGACCTGGTTATTGGGAGCTTTCGGGCGGCGACTCCTGGGGCCCGTACATGTTAAACCCCCGCGGTTTAACACAGGGAACCAGGAACCTCTTCCGGGTCTCCCACGTGGGTGCAGGCTCCCAGTGCATTGGGCCGTCCTCGACTGCTTTTCCAGGCCACAAGCAGGGAGCTGGATGGGAAGTGGAGCTGCTGGGATTAGAACTGGCGCCCATATGGGATCCCGGGGCGTTCAAGGCTAGGACTTTAGCCGCTAGGCCACGCTGCTGGGCCCGACCCCTATTACCTTTTAAAGGTTTACTTCAAAGGGGCTCCCCAAGGACAAAAGGAAATTCCTGGTCCCCCTGGTATTTGGCTTTGGGGCAAAAGAGCAGACAGGTGTCAGACATTGGACATTCCCGGCCTTGGGAATAGGAGTACTACACTTCCTCCAGTCCTCTTTTAAGGATAAGGAGATGAGCCTGAGGCCCTCATACACAATGCTTCAGGTGGGAAATTGATATGCTAATGTCACCCTTGTCCCTTGGAAGAGACTGGCTCTGGTGAATTTAGGGCATGGTGGGGGTTTTTATATTTGAGAAAAAAAATGACTTAGGGACCCAGAATACCCTAACTGCCTACTACCCAGTCTAACTCCTCTCACAGTGACGTTTTCTGACCAGCCCTCACCCGTTTTTGTTCTTACGGTTGGGTGCTACAGCGCAGCCAAGCTGGTCCATACACAGACACAGCTCACATATGGCTCAGCAGGGTCAGAGACCTAACCTGGCCCATTGTATACCCACCCTGCTTCTCATGAGCCTCAGTGGATGCTTCAGTCTAGCCCAGTCTTGCACATCCCAGACCCAGTCCGCATCTGTGCTGAGGGAGACTGCATCGGTGTTCTGACCAGACTGCATACCCCACTCTGGCCCCTGCCCTCACCAGTGTGACGCACAACCCAGCAAGCCTAGTTAACTTCTTAAAGAAATGCCTGAGGGTGCTGATGGTTCATCCCAGCTGGATCATGTGGGTGTGGGGCCTGGCAGAACACCTGTGCAGCTGGAGGCAGGTGGGACATGGTGGTAGCAGCAACAGTCCGGCAAGCCGTGTCTGAGGTGGCATTTATAGGGGGTTTCCACGATAGCGGCCCCTGGCCAGGTGGTCAGCCAGCCGAGAATGGGTCTGCCAGGTTGTCATGGAAACACAGCAGCGTAGCACTGAATATGCAAGACTCAGTCTGTTTACCTGGACTTGCTATTGTTCCAACACTGGAGCAGCTCTATCTGGGCAAGAGACAGAGCCGAGATGTTTCTGAGACGATCCTGTCCCTTGGGGCACCCTTTCCTGATGAAGGCCTCACAGTTAAGTTTTGAAGCCAAATGATCTCTTTAGAAAAAAAAAAATTAACTGGTGGAATAATTAGAATCTTGTGGATATATCAGCAGTTTCCTCTTTTTTTTTTAAATCTACAAAATTAATAAAAGGCCTAGGACAGGATCTAATGATTTTTTTAAATGCATTTTATTATTTTTATTGGAGAGATTTACAGAGAGAAGGTGAAAGAGAGATCTTCCACCTGCTGGTTCACTCCTCAAATGGTTGCCTTGACCAGAGCTGAGCTGATCCAAAACTGGGAGCCAGGGGCTGCTTCTGAATCCCCCATACAGGTGCAGGCCCCCTGCCCCCGCCAGCAATCAAACCATCCTCTGCTGCTGCCCCAGGTGTATCAGCAGGGAGCTGGATCGCAAGTGAGGTAGCCAGAACTTCAACTGGTGCCCGTACGGGTGGACGCTTAACCAGCTATGCCCTAGCGCTGCCTCCCGGTGAGTTAGTTTCAAGGTCGCTGTAAACTTGAAGGAAGTCAGGGTAGAAGCAGCCTCCTCCTCACTCATCCTGTAGTGCCCAGTGACTGTGAGGCAGCTCAGAAACCTCAGGAAAAAGAACACTACCGCTCTGCAGTCCCTTCCGGATCTCAGTGGCTTGGTGCCGTGGGGTGGGGCCAGTGTCTGGGTCACCAGGGCCGCTACTGCAGGAATGTGCTGTCCTGAGAGCTGGGGGAAGGAGGAAAGATGGCCCCTGGCGCCCTCTCCTGGGCGTGCCCTCACCTGTGCTGCTTTGGTGCAGGAGAGCTGCAGCATCGACCAAGATGGAGACTGGCAGGTTCACCCACCATTGCTGGTGACTGCACTGCTGACAGCTCTCTCAACAGCTGGCCAGCCACTGGGGCTGTGCCTGAGCTCATGGGGCTATTCTGCTGTGTCCAGCATGGTGTTAGAGAGAATCAAACTGTTGGCATTTCCTAGAATCTAGGGCTCCTTTTTTTGTCAATTTTACTGTTTTTTTTTTTTTTTAAGATGTATCATTTTTATTGGAAAGGCAGATTTAAAGAGAGAAGCAGACACAGAGAGAAAGATCTTTCATCTGCTGGTTCCCTGCACAAATGGCCACAACAGCTGGAGCTGAGCTGAGCTGATCTGAAGCCAGGAAGCCTCCTCTGAGTCTCCCATGAAGGTGCAGGGTTGGAAGGCTTTGGACCTTCCTCTACAACTATTCCAGGCCACAAGCAAGGAGCAGGATTGGGAAGTGAAGAATTGGGACATGAGCAGCTGGATGCTGGTGCTTGAAGGTGGAGGATTAGCCAATTGAGTTATCATGCCTGCCTCTAAATTTTGGTTTTATTTAAGGGGACAGGGGGAGAGAGATTGAGATCAATCTTTCATTTACTGATTCACTTCCCAAATGCCCATGACAGCCAGGGCAGGGCCAGGGTGAAATCAGGAACTCATCCCAGGTCTCCTAGATGGGTGGCAGGGGACCAATTGCTTGTCCATTTGAACTGATCGCTTTGAGATGTGGCCATCCCAAGTGGTGCCTTTGGGCTCTGCCCAATGCCCATGCCCCACACCCCAATTTGTGATTGTATTGTACTGTTATTTATTTATTTTTGAATCTATAAGCCATGGATGGATTGAAAGGCACTGAATGTGAGTTGACCAGGTAAACGGGGTTGACGTGTCAGGGGTAGGCAGCAGTTGTCAGCTCCGTGCAGGCCAATCCAGGTGGTGTGGACAAAGATGGGCCACAGCTCCTGCCTAGAAGGTATAGGAGAGGAGGATCAGACGGGCTCCTATTGGGGAAGAAAGCGGATGTGTGCTTGTGGCTGCCATGTGAGGTCTGTGCCACCACTGGACAGAAGCAAAGGTCAGGGACCCTTGGGCCAGGACCCCAGCAGCGGGCCTAGCTGTGTTTTGAAGTCCACCAAGCGTCTCCTAGTCTTTGTTGTGTGTCTGTCACCATGGTAACTCAGCTCCGACTGCCACGCAGAGGGTTATTTTCAGAAGGCATCATCTTTGTGTGACCTGGATGCTGAATGGTGAGGAGACACCTATGGCTCCCTCACCTGCTGCTGGGCCTGAGCTCTCTGCTGGGGGTTGGGGAGGTGTGGCCCCAGACAGTAACTGTGGGTGGGTTTTTCTTCTTCAGTTAATTTCCTCACAGGCAGCGCTTCAACAGAGGGAGACTTTGAGTGGCCCTAATAGACACCCCACCCTGTAGTTAAAAACCCAGTGCATCTTATCACCATGGTGATGGCAGCCAAGCTGACGGCTGGCTGAGCAGAGCCATCTGAACGTAGGTCTGGGATGGTGGAGGGAGGGCAGCTTTAGCATGGAGGTGTGGGCTGCAGTGGGGCCCCGGACCTATCCTGGGACAAAGGTGGGAAAGCCTTCCACTCCAGCGAATCGAGATTGTTCACGGTTTGAAGATACCACCTCTCATGGTTGAGAGGAAACACTTGAGCTAAGTGCCAACTCCTGGAGAGCCACTTTAACGGGGACTTAACTTCTGTCCCAAGATGCTCTCAGAGTAGAGGGGGTCCTGGATATGGACGATCCAGTACAGCAACAGCATGGCTGTGGCTAATAGAGTATACCCTCGTGACTGCGTGGTTGCCACTTATTCCCTGTGGGGCTGGCGTGAGGGCCTGCCATCTGGAATTCATCAGTCTGTAAAGTCCGCTTGCCTTCTGTACCTTCGGATCCCGGGCACCGCGAATGAAATCTGTTGTTTTGCGTTGCTGTCATGGATGTGCCCAGGGGTGTGTGGCACAGTTAGGCTCTCTCTCCAAGCTACCTTTGATTCTGGAACCCTCACCTCTAGCCGATGTCTTCCCACTGCCAACACTAACCTGGACTATGCTTAATCCTTGTTTTTTTTTCCTTTCAAAGATGATTTATTTGGGGCCCGGCGGCGTGGCCTAGCAGCTAAAGTCCTTGCCTTGAAAGCCCCGGGATCCCATATGGGCGTCGGTTCTAATCCCGGCAGCTCCACTTCCCATCCAGCTCCCTGCTTGTGGCCTGGGAAAGCAGTCGAGGACGGCCCGAAGCTTTGGGACCCTGCACCCGCGTGGGAGACCTGGTGGCAGGGGCTCAAGTGCTGAAGGCACGCTCTACTGCCTTCCCAGGCACCAGCAGGGAGCTGGATGGGAAATGGAGCAGCCAAGGCTAAGTGGCACCCATCTAGGGAGCCAGAATCCCTTAAAAAAATATTATTTTCACAAGCGTGCTATTGGAGAATATTTAATGAAAAAGCGTCATTGTAGAAATGACACGTCTTGCCTTTCATGTCTCCCGTGTGTCTTCTCCGTCCTTTCTCTGCTCTTGCTTCCTCAGTGGATCATTGCTCCTTCCCAGCAGAGAGAACATTCGCTGGGCTTCTGTGTTCTCTGATTCGCGCCATGGGAGGAAGAGTATGTGACATGTGATTCACTTGCTGTCAGGGATCTGAGGACGTCTGTGGCGGGCTGATTCCTCACGAGAGGTCAAGTGACTGTTCATGACCAGACAGTTGAGAAGTGGCAAGACCTGTGTTCAACAGGCAGCTGGCGTCTGGGGTCTTCCTGCAGAAAGAGGTAAAGGTGTTAGCACTCACACCCCACCCCTGGTGCCAACATCTTTTCTCTCTCGGGATCTGTTTTATTTATTTAAAAGGCAGAATTACAGAGAAAGAGAGAGATCTTTCATCTACTGGTTCACTCTCCAGATGACTACAACTACCAGGGCTGGGCCAGGCCAAAGCCCAGAGCAAGAACTTTATGAGTTTGCCACACAAGGTGCAGAAGACCAAGGTTTCCCAGGCACATGCAGAATTGTAGCACCAAGGTCTTGAACTGGTGCCCAATGTGGGATACTGGCACTGCAGGCTGTGGCTTAATTCACTGTGCCACAGTGCTAACTCCTTCCATACTGGCCCCATCCTGCCTTTTCTCTCTCTCTCTCTTTTTTTTAAGATTTATTTATTTCACTACAAAGTCAGATATACAGAGAGGAGGAGAGAGAGAGGAAGATCTTCCATCCGATGTTTCACTCCCCAAGTGAGCCGCAACGGGCTGGTGAGCACCGATCCGAAGCCGGGAACCAGGAACCTCTTCCAGGTCTCCCACGCGGGTGCAGGGTCCCAAAGCTTTGGGCCGTCCTCGACTGCTTTCCCAGGCCACAAGCAGGGAGCTGGATGGGAAATGGAGCTGCCGGGATTAGAACCGACGCCCATATGGGATCCTGCTGCATTCAAGGCGAGGACTTTAGCCGCTAGGCCATGCCGCTGGGGCCCTGCCTTTTCTCTTTTGAAGTAGTCCTGCTAGTCACACAGGTGCCCACACCTCCACAGGCAGCCCCTGGGCTGGGACTGGGGACTAGATTCCACTCCTAGCTGCCTAGACAGTGGGGCCCAACTTAGGGATGAGCTCTCATGCCCTCGTCCAAGCTGTTGCCCCAGGCCCCGGAAGTGAGTCGGTAGCCCACGTTTACAGTGATTTTTGGGAGAGGAACTCCCCGTCTCTGTGGGAAACTTGGGGGGATTTGGCTTCTCTCCCAGTGCTCGGAAGTGAGGGGAAGGGATTCACAGGCAGCTGTGGACAGCCTGGAGGAAAGTGCTGGGCTGGACACAGGGTAGCTGACCTTGCCAAGGGCAGTCAGGTTGGACGTAAATGATGTTGGCCAGCCCCTGGACCACAGCAACTTGAAACCAAATCTGCTTTCAGCATGCAGTGTGTGAGCTGAGAAGTCCTAACAGTGTTAGCTGTGTTGAGTCTCTCTCTCTCCCTCTCAGTGCACTCTAGAAACGATTCATGTCCACAGTTTGATAAGTCTATATCCTTTCTGAAAAGCTGATTGGTTAGAACTTTGGCCAAGTTGAGCTGTTGTACTTGGAGACAGCTAATTAGAACTCAGTATGTAAGAGCTATGTGACGATCGCTTCGTGTTATATTTAGAACTCTATATTCAAATAAAACCTGAATGTCAGGTGCCTGAGTCTGGAGATAAGAATACCAGGACCTGCTGTGACTGCGGCTGCAGCGGAACTGTGGCTCCCGGAGGGGGAATCAATACCCGTCTTTGAAGCCAGACTCAGGTTTCTAAAATGTGCTTCAGAAGGACAAAGAACAAATGGCCAAGGAAAATGTTCCACAAATACCTCCCCACAGGCTAAAAATTAGGGGAAAGTGCTTCTTGTCTGTTACAACCTATAAGCCCTTGTGTGTGTGTGTGTGTGTGTGTGTGTGTGTGTGTGTGTGTGTGTTTTGGGGGGGTTGTTTGGAGGGGGTAGGTGGTGTATCTTGCTTATCACCCATCAGAAAGTCAGTGATGTCTGGTTTAGAGTGGAACTCTCAGCTGCTGGCAAAAAGTGGGATAAACTGTCCAGGGCAAGATCACAGCCTTGAGAGAATGTCTGGAAGGTGCCAGCGGTTCTGAACTTGGACCTAGAAGGGTCAGGGTTCCTGCGCATGTTAAGAAAGCACAGGAAGCACAGTAGCATCAGGGTGATGGGGTCATGCGTTGATCCTTCCTGGTCAGGACACAGGGAAGACGGTCTTGGGCCAAGGGCCACTGTGGTGGGTCCCGTCCTTGGAGGGCATCTCAGGGCTTGCTGTCTGCCTTGGTAGCTGAAGAGAGCCTGTCTTTCATTTACCTCTATCTGGAGTCCCCCCTTGTAGCGGTGAGATGCTTGCTAAAGGCAAGAAGAAAACATCCCCTTTCTGCTCCTGTTGGGTTCCCGGCAGCTGGGGCCGAAGGCCGGTGCCATCCAACATGATGTGTGTGTTGGTACCAGGAGAGGCCCTGAGGAAGGCAGCTGGGATGTCCAGGTCCCAGCACTGCCGTGGGTCGCTCACGTCTGTGAGACATAAGCAGCCACACCTGGCAGACACGTGAGCAGGCGGTGTCTCAGCAGTGCCCGACACTTGACACCTGGCACCCGCCTTACACTGTACCCCACTTCAGACCCCGCAGAACCACGTCCTCGGTCAGCTGGCAAAGTTTTATATTTTATGACAAAATACAACGGGACTCCTGTGTTTTGTCCCAGAATCCCCTCCCCTTCATCCAAAGGCATGTACCGACGTGACTGCGCCATCTGTAGGAAAGGGCGCTCTTCTAGAACTCATATGAGATTTGGCAGAAAGTTAAATTCTATCACTGCAGATAAAGAGAACCAAGAGATACGTCTTTAAATATTGAAGGTTTTTTTTTTAGATGCTGAACCAATGTTTTAGGCGCCTGAGCCACCTAGCGGTAAGATATGCAAAACACAGCGTCGCGGTTGGAGAGTGACAGCTCTACAGGGGTTCTCAGCTTCAAGGGAGTGGTGTGTGTGTGATAAACGCTATCTGCATTCTACTATTGAGTGAATACTGATTGATGCCAGATTGAATCTTAGCAAACACATTATAAAAACATAGTGCTTAATTTTTCCATTCTAGTTGAGGTCACATAATCCGTAAAATTTAGACTTTGACAGATTATAATTAGGAAGAGCCCCAGTCATCAAGTATTTAATGGAATAAAACGATAAGTAGCATTTCACAACTTAGATCTTGCTTTAAGAAAGATTGATTTGTTTGAAAGCAGAGTGAAAGAGACGCAGAGGGACAGAGAGAGGCATTTTCTGTCTGCTGGTCCATTCCCTAAGTGACTGTGCCGGGCTGACGCCAGGAGCTTCTCCTGGGTGTCCCACCTGAGTACAGGAGACCGCAGCATACTCTGCACTAACAGGGAGCTGGATCCAGAGGGGAGCAACCAGGACACGAACTAGCGCCCATATGGGATGGTGGTGTGGCAGGTAGGTGCTTAATCATGTGTGCCACAACTCAGCCACAATTGTGTTCAAACGTGAGCTGTGAGAGGTGACTTTGAGGGTGCTCATATTTTCAAAATTTGTCTTCAAGGTCATCAGAATCTCATATCTTACAGTTAAGAAAAAATTAGTCCATTAGAAAAACTCCAGCCCACGGCGTGGCCTAGCGGCTAAAGTCCTCGCCCTGAATGCCCCGGGATTCCATATGGGCGTCGGTTCTAATCCCGGCAGCTCCACTTCCCATCCAGCTCCCTGCTTGTGGCCTGGGAAAGCAGTCTAGGATGGCCCAAAGACTTGGGAGCCTGCACCTGCGTGGGAGACCTGGAGGAGGTCCCTGGCTCCTGGCTTCGGATCGGTGCAGCACCGGCCATCGCGCTCACTTGGGGAATGAATCGGACGGAAGATCTTCCTCTCTGTCTCTCCTCCTTTCTGTATATCTGACTTTCCAATGAAAATAAATAAATCTTTATATATAAAAAAGAAAAACTCCATAATCAGATTGTGCTGTGGCTAGTTTGGGATTTATTTCACTGGCAAGTGTAGACCCTTCTGGTAACTAACTTCCATGCCCTTCTGCTCCCTGGATATGTCAGAGGCCCCTCTGGTCTTTGGTTAACTTTGAGGGAGCTTTTATTTGTTGCTGCAAGAATGACATACTGTTTGGTTTCCTGCCTCTAAGTAGGGTTTTCTCTTTTTTAATATTTGTTTGTTTTTATTTGAAAGGCGGAGTTACAGAGAGAGAGAGAGAGAGAGAGAGAGAGAGAGAGCGCTACCACCTGCTGATTCACTCCCCAAAGCCACTGTGGCCAGAACTGGGTCAGTCCAAAGCCAGGTCAGGAGCATGTGACAAATATCTCAGTCATGCACATGGCAGATATCGTGTTTATAATCAGAACATGTGGTTGAGAGGTGGGCAGGTTTGCTAGGTTGAGTGGATCAGAGAGCTTCCTAAAGTATTGCGAACTTGGGAGCAGGGAGAATGAGTCAGATATCTGGGGTTAAACCTGGGGGACAAGAACGATGGTTCCTGCTTTGTGGAGAAAGCTCTAGCATGAGAGGGAAGGTGCCTGATTCAGGTCCCCTGTGCTCATCTCCAGAAATTTTCGCGTCTGTTGTTGGGCTGTGCATATTTTGTATCCAGAGCTGCCACGTGCTTCCTGCACACGGCCCAGGGACTTGTTCAAGTGTCACAGTGGACAGAACATTCTGGAAGCCAGGAGAAAAGAGCAATCCTCAGAGTCCGGGAAAAGGATCGATCATCATCAGCAACCAGCAAGGTCCTGTTATTAATCCAAATGGGGTCAGCGCCCTCATGTGGATGCTTCAAGCATTGCGAGAGGATATTTACCCCCAAGGCTCCTGCTGCCCTATTTGGTTTTCCAGTGGTCTCGTTATTTGTTGATACTTGGTTATGTCTAACTCTTGCCAGTGGACAGCTGCAAGGTGCCCAGCACTTGTCCCTAGCCTGGGCTGCTGCTAGCCATGTCAGTACTGGTACCTGCTATGCCTGAAGCCTTGTTTGAGTAAAATATCCCAGAGTTAAGACTGTTTTCCCATGCAACCAAGTTTATAATCAGGTGACCCACTCACAGCTCCTCAGTTCTGATGAAAATATGGATTTCATGAAATAAAAAAACCTCTGAAACACTGTTAAAAATCCAGGAAAGTCTGTAGAACAGTAAGCCAACTCTTGTTGACAATATGCAAAAGCAGGGCTCTGTTTTTCTTCAGGGTGTTTTTATTTTTCATTTTGTTTTGTTTAAAGATTTACTTATTTGGCAGAATTGGAGAGGAGAGGAGAGGAGAGGAGAGGAGAGGAGAGAGGAGAGAGAGAGAGAGAGAGAGAGAGAGAGAGAGAGAAGGAAAGAGAGCTTCCATCTGTTGGTTTACTTCACAAATGGCTGCAAAGGCCAGGGTTGGACAAAGGCCTCAACACGCCTTCCTTTTTATTTTTTTCCTTTGTGTCTCCTTCTATCTTTCTTTACCTATTAGTTTTTTTCAAAAAGATATTGGTTTATTTTCCTTTTATTTCAAAAGCAGAGACATGTGAAGAAGGGGTGAATTCCCTCACCCACTGGGTTGCCTTGGAAGTGCCTGGAATCTATGCTGAGTCTCCCGTATGGGTGGGCAGGGACCCAAGTATTGGAGCCATCACCATGCCCTCCCTTAGCGTGCCTGGGCAGGAAGCTAGATGCAAAGTGGAGGAGCCAGGTGGTGAGAAGCATTGTGCTATGGGATGCATGCTGCTTACCTCCTTCATGAACAGATCTCACACTGTCAATGGGAACATCACTGTGTGCCTTTCCTTCCCCCACCCATGCTGTTTAGCTAGTCCCTTCCTGCCCCTTCAGATTCCCAAATATGCCAGGGGCTCCAGGGATGTGTCCGGTGTATTCCACCCTTTTCCCTGCACGGCTTTACCATTCGTCCCAGGTGATCCTTCCTTCTGAAAGCCTTGTTAAGGGTGGGTGACCCGGCTCCCTCCTCATGTGCCTGCTGGGAGGCAGCAGGTGATGGCTCAAGGGCTTGGATCCCTGCTGCCCATGTGGGAGACCTGGATGGACTGGGTGAGTTGGGTGGTTCCTGGCTTCATCCTGGCCAAGCACTTGGAGAGTGAATCGGTAGATGGAAGACCACTCTCTTTCTCTCATCTTGTTGCTGCCTTTCAAATTAAATAAAAATAATTAAAAAAAAACCCTTATTGGCTTTTTTCTTTTTGTTCTTTCTTTTTATTTTATTTACTATTTTTTTTTGAAAGGCAGATATACATAGAGAAGGAGATAGGGAGAGAAAGATCTGTCCGCTGGTTCACTCCCCAAGTGGCCGCAATGATTGGAGCTGATCCGAAGCCAGGAGCCAGGAGCTTCTTCCAGGTCTCCCACATAGCTGCAGGGTCCCAAGGCTTTGAGCTATCCTCGACTGCCTTCCCAGGCTATAAGCAGGGATCTGGATGGGAAATGGAGTAGCCGGGATGTGAATGGTTTCCATATGGGATCCTGGCACCTACAAGGTGAGGATTTAGGCATTGAGCCATCACTCTGGGCCCAGACCAGCTTGTGGAGTTTATCCTTGGGGCAGCATCAATACTGAACCAGGCAGACAGATGAAGGTGGCAGGGTTGTGTTAGTTTCAGCCAAAGACAGCAAAGCAGGGGTCTCCTGCTGTTGTCTCCCCCCTTCCAGCAGAACAGGTTGGTGGTGGGAGAAGTGGGACAGGGTGGCCTAGGCTGATGTGAACCAAGGCAGGTGTCCATTTTGCTCAAATGGAGTCATGCCTGGGTAGTCTGTCAGCTCCCCGGATAGCCGTTAAGCAGCTGTAGCAAACATTGGCAGGTGTCTGAGTAAACAACCCAGAAAGCCTCTGATTGCCCAGGAGAGACCGGAAGAGGCTTTTCCAGAGGACAGAAAGGAGAGGGTTTTGTGTGGGATCCAAGAGGACGCAAACAGAAGAGCATATGTCATTTGGGTGCTAGCGCTCCCAACTCAAAAAGTTGGCCAGGGAGCTGTTTTCCTTTTCCTGTTTAGCTGTTTTTCTCTCTGCTAAACAACATTGAACAGTTAGCTTACAAAATATCATTTGACTCTCAAAAAAGAAAAAAAAAACCACTAGAGATTGTTTTATTTGCTTGAAAGGCAAAGTTAGAGAAAGAGTGGGAGAGTCAAAGAGTTCTGCCATTCATTGGTTCATCCCCCGGATTTCTGCAACGGCCGGAGCTGGGCCAAGCTGCAACCAGGATCAAGTTGCTTCTTTGGCGTCTCCCATGTAGGTGCAGGGACCAAATTCTTGAGCAATCTTTCACTGTTTTCCCAGCTGCATTAGCAGGGAGCTGGGTCACAAGTACAGCATCTGAGCAATGAACTGGTGCCCATACGGGATGTCAGGCAGTGTCGTAACTTGCAATGCCACAATACCAGTCCTACATTGGACACTCCCCCGCCTTTAAAAAAATAACTATAAGAGAAAGAAAAATGAAAAAAAAAAACTGATCATTTGTAAGGCAGAGTAACAACCAATATATAGGAATCCCTACCCTACCTTGGCCAACAAGTTCTGAAGATTTGAATGGTGTGAATCCAGAGTTAGTCTTGGAGCAAGACAAGAGAAAGAGTGAGGTGAGCCAGGGTGGCTCGTTGGCCGGGAGATCTGGGTCAGCCGTGTGATTCAAGCCCCTCTTGCTCTCAGATGCCCTGCTGCACCCTCAGTGGCCATTGTGTTTCCTTAGGACACAATGGGAAGATCCTGGGTTGTGGGCCTGGGTGGACTTCCGGGCAGCAGCAGGGATTGTGGCAAGCTCTGGGTCTTCTGGTGCCGATTGTCTCAGCCCAGTGCAGGGAACTCCGGTTGAGAGGTCCCTGGGATCCAAGCATGATGCCTTGGCCATCCTCAGACAGGTTTAGCAGCAGTTTCTTCATGCAGTCTTGCTCTACCCCACTGGAGAAGTTGGACTGACACAGGAGCACCCTAGTATGTGTTCCTTCTGCTGCTGACTCCGTTGCCAAAGCCATGGTCAAGCAAGGGATCTCTTTTTAGCTGAGCAAAATCAGAGTGCTGCCTTGAGGAGCCAGAATGGAGATGAAAATGCTGGTGGCCAACATGTTGGCATAGAAAATTAGCCTCTTCCTGTGGTGGTGGCATCTCATAACGGCGCTGGTTTGAGTCCTTGTTGCTCCACTTCCCACCTAGGTGGAGATCCTGGCTTCTGGTTTCAGCCTGGTCCAGCCCCAGCCATGGCAGCCATTTGGGGAGTGGACCAGTGGATGGATGGTCTCTCTCTAACTCTGCCTTTCAAACAAATAAAATTAACCTTCAGGAAAAAAAAGATAAAAATGTTGGACGAGGTGGATTTGTGTCACAGCAACTAAGCACTCTGGACTCATGACCATATGTGTCCCATCTGTGCTCTACTGCCGCTGCCTGCATCTGGGCTCCACTGCCGCTGCCTGCATCTGGGCTCCACTGCCACTGCCTGCATCTGGGCTCCACTGCCTTCTCTTGCTGCCCAGGCACCAGCTCAATTTCTCTAAGATGCTACCTTCACTGATGCCACTTCTCATTACCCTTCAAGGCTTGTCACAGGGCCTCAGTTTGGGGTGCTCCCATCTGCTGCAGCTCTCCCAGATCTTGGCTTTGCTGGCCTCCTTGACAACCATTGTCCTTTCAATGAATAGGATCCATTCCCACCTGGGCCAAATGCCTTGGCTCCTGTCTTAGCTACTTGACATACAGAATTACATAGTGCAGACTTACAGGGAGGAAAAGGGGATTGAGAGAGAGAATCTTCCATCTGTTGGTTTACTCTCCAAGCAGGACAGTCTCCAGGGCTGGGCTAGGTGAAAGCCAGAACTAGAAGTCTCATCTGGGTCTCTCATCTGGATGATGGGGGCCCAAGCACTTGGACCAGCTTTTACTTCTTTCCCAGGCACATTAGCGTGGACCTGGATCATAAGTGGAATAGCCGGAATTTGAACTGGTGCTCAAAATAAATGCTGGTGACACAAAACAGGCCCCAATTTCCACCCTGTTAAATCTGCTGTGGATTGCAATTAGGGGATGAAATACATTAGTCTTTAAATGCAGTAGCACTTACCTCTCTTAGTGCATCTTGCTGTCAAGTAGAAGCTGTTTTGAAAATAAAAAAAATGTCACCGGGTTACCTAAATCAAGATGCAAGCAGTGGCAGCCACAGGAATGATTTGCAGTAGCAGCCAAATGCACACCAGGACGTTCCTCTCTGTAGGTTCATGTCATCAGAAAGGGACTTATTTACCCATCTACCTCAGCTGTCATCGTGTGATGTGATGTGACAGCTGGGAGCAGCAAAGAGGGCTGGGCCATTTCCTTTTACAAAGTCTTAGTTTTGTTGCAGCGGATCAGGAAAGAAAAAAAAAAGCCGGGGTTTCAATTTGGGAGGTTTTGAGGCCTGGCAAATGCTGCCAGCTCAAACTTTGTGTAAACATTTAGCATAAAACTCATCTTTAATCTCATAAACTTAGTCTTTGCCTCCCCTCAGCATATGGGATGCATAAAAAGGAAATAAGACTTTCATAAATTGAGCCTCACTTGCGTTTGATAAAAAAAGGCAATTGAATTGCTGTTGTGGCAGCTGCAGCTGGCTTTCAGCATCGCAGTCTCATTGTGGCGGCTTGCTACAGTAAGCATCAGCTGCAGCTCGGCTCTGCCAGCGGCGCTGAAGGCAGGACTGGCCGTCTGTGCAGTGCCGTGTCCTTGGCGGCAGGAACGCTGAGTGACATAGTTCACTATGACCCCTCTCCCCTTTTTCTTTCAGGATTTATTATTTGTTTTTTGTTACAGAGATAGGAGAGACAGAAAGAAAGATCCTCCAGCCGCTAGTACACTCCCCAAGCAGGTATAGTTGCTGGAGCTGAGCTGATCTGAAGCCAGGAGCCAGGAGTTTTCTCCAGGTCACCCATGCGGGTGCAGGGTCCCAAGGCTTTGGGTCATCCTCAACTGCTTTCCCAGCCCACAAGCAAGGAGCTGGATGGGAAGTGGAGCAGTTCGGGACACGAACCAGCATGCATATGGGATCCCAATGCTTGCAAGGTGAGGATTTAGCCACTGAACCCCTACTGTGATCTCTTACTCCATATTTCCATCTGCGCAGGGGTCTGCTCCTCGTGGTACATGGAGTCAGCTCCAGCAGCTTCTCGGATAGGCTGTGAATTTAAAGGTGCATGCACTATTTGCTAAAATGATAGCCCTCAGAAGGAATGGGGAGACCCTGGGCAGGCAGGGACATCTGTCTAGTTAGCTTGAAGGCATCCCTGTGACATGTTGTCTGCTTTGCTCTGTGCCAAGCCCCACACCGTGCCTGCACACAAGACACCTTGTTTCTATTCTGTGTTACAGAGGCTGTGTGAGCCCAGCTTGCAATTTTTTTTCCTATTTTAGGGAGAAAAGTATTGTTCCTGATGAACGCAATGCTTTTCTAGGGATGCACAAAGATCTAAGAAGGTTTACTGGTGATTTTGTCCAAACTCATCTGTCATGATCTGGACTTAGTGGGGGCTTTTGTTGTTTCCTGGCACCCATTTTTCTGATCTTTCTATGTTCTCTGAGAGACAAGATGAGAGTTGGTGCTCTAAGAAGCTCCTCCTGGAGAAATCTTTGAATAATCCTGGCACAAGGCTGGCTAGGTTAGCCCTGGGAATAGTTCTGACTTAGGGTAAATTGGCCCCTGTTTCCTCTCTGTCATAAATATTGTTCAGTATCTCAGGCTGTATTTTCAGCTGTTAACCGAACCTACCTAAGGCATTTGTCAGTGAGCATTTGGGCACCTCAGGTCTCAGGAATATTTGCAGTGAAAAGTTCCAAGGGAGGCCAGTGTGATAACTCAATGGTTAGATCCTCACTCTGCAAGCGTCGGGGTCCTATATGGAGATTGGTTTGTGTTCTGGCTGCCCCACTTCCCATCTAGCTCATTGCTTGTGGTCTGGGAAAGCAATAGAGGATGGCCCAAGACCTGGGGACCCTGCACCAATGTGGGAGACCTGGAAGAAGCTCCTGGCTCCTGTTTTTTGGATCAGCTCAGCTCAGCTCTGGCCGTTGCGGCCATTTGGGGAGTGAACCAGTGGATAGATGATCTTTCTCTCTCCTTTTGTTAATCTGATCTATCTTTCCAATAAAAATGAATCTTGAAAAAAAAAATAAAATAAGTCCCAAGGCCTCCAGATTTCAGGTACTTGCATGACAGGCGCTGGAACTGGTGTGGGCAGAGGGCTGCGTGTTCAAAGCCTAGCTGGGGCTTGGAGAAAGAAATTTGTGCACACTCTCTCGTTTCCTACCATCTGGTCGGTCGGCTGCCAGCACTGGAGCTGTCACACACACACATATGTGCACACACACCCATCACACACACACCCCTGTCACACATATATGTGCACACACACCCATCACACACACACCCGTCACACACATATATGCCCACACACCCCTATCACACACACACACCCATCACAAAAACACATACACACACACACACACACACACCCACCCCTAACTACCTATGAATTTCCAAACAACCCTGCTACACACCTGCCTGGCAGGAGCAGACTGTCCCAGTGGGGAGACCCCAGGACAGGTACCCTAGGGACTTCTTCCTGGTCTGCCTATCTGGATTGTCCTGGGCTCAGCTGCAATCTGGGGAATGCATAGTTAGGGAGGATCAGGCATTCTGCATTTGTGAGGTTCCCAGATGCCATGGGTCCACACAGGGGGCCAGCCGTTCTGTTTTCCAGGGTGACTCAGACATGTGATGGGAACAAGGATATACCTGCTGATTGCTGCGGGTGGGGTGCCGGAGCCTGGAGCAGGTCCATGACCACACAGTGGGGAAGGATGGAAGTAGGCTGAAAGCCAAAGTGCAACGTGAATGGGTTAACCTGCCTCTCCTAGATGGGAATCCTAACTATGCTTGCACACTATCTTTTTTTTTTTCAAAGATTTATTTATTTATTTATTTATTTATTTTTACCGGAAAGGCAGATATACACAGAGGAGGAGAGACAGAGAAGAAGATCTTCCATCCTGTGAATCACTCCCCAAGTGGCTGCAATAGCTGGAGCTGAGCCGTTCTGAAGCCAGGAGCCAGGAACTTCCTTCGGGTCTCCCACACAGGTGCAGGGTCCCAAAGCTTTGGGCCACACCCCAGTGCTTTACCCGGCCAGAAGCAGGGAGCTGGATGGAAGCTGGGCAGCCTGGGCACGAACCTGCACTCACATGGGATCCTGGCACGTGCAAGGCGAGGACTTTAGCCACTGCACTCTATCTTTTAAAAATATTCCACAGGTCCAATGTGTTGGCTCAACTGGGTGATCTTCCAGCTCCAAGCACAGCATCCCATATGGGCACTGTTTCTTGTCCCGGCTACTCCACTTCCCATCTAGCTCTCTGTATATGGAACTGGGAAAGTAGCAGAGGATGGCTCATTTCATTGGGTCCTTGCTCACATGTGGGAGACAGGGAAAAACTATTGGCTTTGAATTGACTCAAGGCGAGGACTTTATCTGCTAGGCTATCATGCTGGGCCCATGGGATGGTTTTATTTTTATCTCTCCCCCCCCCCCCAGCATCTGTGATGGTGGAGAGAGCAGGTGTGGTGTTCCTCTGCCCAGTGGGGCCCTAGTATGGCCTGGTTCAGCGGGATGATGGCTGTTCTAACAGTCTCGGTCACTGAGCATTGGAGTGTGCCCTGGCTATTTCTTTCCCTTTTCTCTGTATTTTTCTCAGTGTTAACAATGTCTGTTTTTTTCATTTGCTTGTTTTCCTTTGTGTCTTACTGCTCCTCTTTCTGTCCTCTTTCTCCTTCTCTTTTTCCCTTTCTTTTTGAGAAACTTGCCCTAGAGTCCTTCCCTCCTGGCTGGCTGCACATTTGTTATCCTGGATTTTCCTTTTGTTAAAGATTTATGTATTAATATTTTACTACAATATAACTCTAAAACATGTTATCTGAAAAATTATAAATGAAATATTTTTATTTTATATATATATATAATTTTTATTGGAAAGACAGATTTACAGAGGGAAGGAGAGACAGAGAAAGGTCTTCCATCCATTGGTTACTCCACAAATGGCCACAAAGGCTGGAGCTGAGTTGATCCAAAGCCAGAAGCCAGGAGATTCTTCTGGGTTTCCTATGTAGGTGCAGGTGCCCAAGCACTTGGGCCATCTTTTGCTTTCCCAGACCCTAAACAGGGAGTTGGATGGGAAATAGAGCATCCGGGACTAGAACCACATCCATTTGGGATGCCAGCATTGCAAGCTGCAGCTGAGCCCATACCGTAGCGCGCTGGCCCCTTGCCCCGCCTTGAGCACACCCCTTTGCTGTCTTCTGCTGGTTCCTCCTTATGCCCTGCACAGGCGTTCATTTACTCCCTCACACTGGGTTGAGCGTCTTCAGGAGCTTCTGAGAAGGCATACCCGGAAAGCAAGAGGTTCGAAACTCACAAGTGTCTTAACTTGAGCTCACCTGCCACTGATGGCTGAGGAAAGAATTCTGCGGTAGAAGTGGTTTTCCTTCAAGCTTTGGAAGTCATTGCTTCATCGTCCCCTGGGATCCCACAGCTCTCACTGTGGCTGTTTCCCTGTCTCTTTGTTGCCAGGGCTTGTTGAAAGCACTCGGATTCTGAGCCAGTGTGCCTGTGGCTGACTCTGAAGGACATCTTTCAGTTCAGAGAATGCTTGCTTTTGATTTCCTCTCCTGTTTTCCGGATACTCTGAAAATCCTGTGTTCTGACGTAGACCCTGTTAACCTCAGTGTTCCAACTTTGCTCTTTGTAAAGTTGTTCTCTTCTGCTTTTCTTGGTGCTTTCTGGCTTTCCTAGACTGAATGTCCAAATTTTCATTTTCATCTTCATGTTTTCATTTGTCAAAAACCCTGCTCTCCAAAATGCGCCCTTTGGGAAAGTTTTGCTCTTGTTTGATGAATGCATCATTGTCTCTTGTCCTTCTGATGATATTAGTTGCAGTATCTAAAGTTTTCTTCTCTGTACCTTGATACATTGCCCTTCAAGTTGTGTTTTCCTGTTTGCGGTTGATGTGGGAAATGCAGGCAGGGAGTTAATTTTGGAGATCAGGAACTCTTTGGTTGCCCTATAATGATGCTGTCTGTCTCTCTTTTTAAAAATTTATTTATTTTTTTATTGGAAAGTCGGGTTTACAGAGACAAGGAGAAACAGAAAGATCTTCCATCCACTGGTTCATTCCCCAAGTGGCTATAATGGCTGGAGCTGAAGCCAGGAGCCAGGAGCTTCTTTCAAGTCTCCCATGCAGGTTCAGGGTCCCAAGGCTTTGGGCCACACTCCACTGCATTCCCAGGCCACAAGCAGGGAGCTGGATGGGAAATGGAGCAGCTGGAACACAAACTGGTGCCTGTGTCAGATGCTTGCATGTGCAAGGCGAGGACTTCAGCCGCTGGGCTACCATGCCAGGCCCTAAGATGCTGGCTCTTTAACAGGTGATATGATCCGCCCACCTGGGACCTGGGTGGACAGCTGAGATCCACCTCTAATTAGGTACCACCCCTTCCTTACAAAAAGACCAGGCCAGCAGGAGAGAGCGCTCTGTCCGCCATCAATCATGCTTACAAGTGTGTCTCTGGTGTTCTCTCTTCCCGTTGGAGATGAGATGGATTTTTTCACTCTTGCTTGGAGGTACTGTCTTTTAATTTTCTCCTTTCTCTCTTCAAGGAGCAAGTCTGTGGGCCACTCGGCTTGGGTGTTTCTCAGCATAGGACTGCTTGCCCATACTCATACATTAATATGGGTTTATTCACTCACTGGGCTCTGACACCAGTCTTCTGCAGTGAGCAGCTCTGTGTCTGCCACAGCCCAGAACCTGGGTGAACAGTGATCACGCGCATTGCTGCATCACTCTGGTCTTCCTCTTTTAATCTCAGGGATTTTCTCACTCTTGTGATAGCCCTGGCTTGTCTGCCCAAGGTCAAGCTTAGAAGCCTACAGCTGGCTGGAGCCCCAATTCACAAAGTTGTTGCACTTGTGGCCTGGCTGGGAGTTCACTCCTGTTCAGATTAATGATGTGACTTGGTCATTCTCTTACTCTTTTTTTTTTTTTTTTTTTTGATAAAATTGTGAAACCTGCATAGTAGCAAATCCCACGGTGTCTAATGATCATGCTGTGTCTTTGGACAACTTCTCTGGATGGGTGAGAGGTTTGTTGAGTCTCGTGTCTTTTTACTGACATTGTAAGTTATTTAGCAAAATGTGGCTTATTACGCAGTGCCTCTTGGTATTACTTTTTTTTTTCTTTTTTCTTCTGAATAAAGACTCCTGTTGCAAGGAAGACAAACAATGAGGTCCTTTAAACAAAAGACTTTTTTTTCCCTTGCAGTTGGCTTACTTCGAAACACATGATTTTCATCAGCTGCTTTTCTTTCTGTGCCGGAAGCCAATTAGGATCTCACAGACCCCACTCACACCATCCCCATGCAGTTCCTACCATCTGTTTTCCCTCCTAGCTAACAGAAGCCCATGGCTACCTGCAAAGGCAAAGCTAATCAGCTATTATGCCAGGCCCTACTAGTTGCACATCTATCGGCACATATGTGGCAGGTGCCCGTCCAGTGTGTCAGGAAGCTGAAGCCTTCCTGTCAGCTAACTGAGATTTTGAGATGTTAGACCTTGGTTATCTTGCCTTTCCTAAGCTCTAAAACGTAGCAATCTCATTAATTTTTAGTATGATAATCACTAAAGCAAGAGGAGGTGTTTCTCACCACAGCTTCAGGCTGATGTCAGCCCCTGGGGTTTTCAAGTGGCCTTATCAGATCCTGGCAACAAGGCCCTTTCTGCAGGTGGATGGGCCGGACTGCAGGATCTTGAGGTGGGAGCTGTAGGGTGTGCATTGTCCCAACAGTTACTCACCTTGGGTATTTCCCTGGGGGTTTGTTTACTTTCACTGTGAGAACTGTTCCTGCAGGAAAGAAAACCAGAAACAAAGAGATAATTAATTGTGTTGGGCTGTTAATGGGGCCAGGGATCGCAATTTGTTTTGCTCAGTCTCTTCCCTCTTGCCAGCCTAGGATTCTGTCTGGCGGACTCCCATTCATGGCTTTGCAGTAGTGAATGGTATGGACACACACTTACATGTGAAGCGTGTCTATTCCAGGGAGAAAAGAGCCCAACCTGGGAATATGGTGTCATTACGCAAAAGCACTATAGGTTCTAGTACCAGGTTGGTTTGGACTGTTCCTGTGCCTGGCTGAGCCTGCGTAAGCCACCTCATTTAGCTAGACAGCAGCTTCCTTGTCTGCAGGGTGCAAGATGGGTGCAAGGTAGGTGACTTTCTGCATTTGTTTCAAGATTTATTTTATTTATTTGAAAAAGTTACAGATAGAGAGAAGGACAGAGATCTTCCATCTGCTGGGTTCACACCCCAGCCTGCCGCAATGGCCAGAGGTGGGCTAGTCTAAAGCCAAGAGTTTTTCTGGGTCTCCCACATGGGTACCTTGGTCATTCTCTGCTACTTTTCCAGGAACTTTAGCAGGGAGCTGGATTGAAAGTGGAGCAGCTGGGACTTGAACCATTGCCCATAAGAGATGCCAGCACTGCAGGTAGCGGCTCCACTGGCTGTGCCGCAGCGCTGGGCTCACTAGTCCCACGTCCTCTAATAGGCCTGGAGAACCTGTGTTGGTATCTCTGCTCTTCCCCTTGGTGTTTGTCATTTTGGTGAATGACTGGAAGATGGTGGCTTTAGCTGAAAGACTCCCGGTATTAACTTTTGTACTCTATTAAATAGATCTCAGCGTAAGAGATCTTACATTGATCTTAAACGATACTCAATAGCTGTCTTGGAGGCTAGTCCTGTGTTTCACCATGAGCTTCCCACATCCCACCTGCTTTCAAGTTGAAAACATGCTGCAAGTCCCTGGCATCCAGGGTAAGCTCTGTTGGTTTCCGGACAGGCGATCCCTGGCAGCAGGACAAGCCCTGTGGCGAGCACACAGCCACCTGCTCTCTTCCCTTTGGTTACAGTTTTTTAGTGACCCGCCTCCAAAGCCACCACTAGCACAACAGGGTACCTTGCTCATGAACCACCTGTTTCTACCCTCAAGTGAGTGCGACAGGGTGAACATTTATAGAGTGAATGCATCTAGTGGTGGGTTAGATTGACCCGCCTCCCCTAAGGAGGAACCAGGTCCTGGGAACTGAGCCCTATGAAAAGTGGACCCCATTTCCAAGAAGTTAAACTGTAACCATGACTATAGAATTGTTCATCTTGGCTGTAACCTGCTTAGTGTAGTTTCTGTGTCCTTGCTTGCTTGCTTGCCAACATAAAGGTCACCAGGATGTGTTTTTTTGTTTTTGTTCTTGTTTTTCCTTTAAAAGCTGGCTGCAACATCAGCTCAAGACTGTCTCCTTCAAACCTGTTCTGAGTGGGGGGGCAGTTGCCTGTTGGCTAGTAAAGACTGCACAAATTCTAATTTGGCTTTGGTGGTCTTTGGTATGGCGTGCTCCGTAACATGAAGTGGGAGGAAAGGAAAGGTCCTATTGGGCTAGTGTGGATGCCTAGGTGGTGTGGGTGTACTTAGTACATTAGCCAGAAGGAAGCCTATGGTGTTGCCGGCGACGCTTCTTCCACGGCTCTCTCTAGGTGTGTGTGCCATGTCACATTGTACCTCTCCCTGTGTTGGTTTCCAAATTGCCACTCTTTCTGGAAGAGGGTGGAGGAAGGGACGGCATCAATCAGTTTTGAAGCTGTGATTGTGTTGAATGTGTTTCAGAGGTGTAGTTTTTTTTTGATCATTTAAGAAGATGTTTTATAAAGATCCCAAGAACCAGGGCTGGCTTTGTGTTGGGTGGGTGAAGCCTCTGCTTGCGACGTCAGCATCCCACATCAGCACTGGTTTGAGTCCCGGCTGCTCTGCTTCTGATCCAGTTTCCTGCTAAGGCACCTGGGGAAGCAGTGGAAGATAGCCCTAGTGCCTGTGCCCCTGCCACTCATGTGGGATATCAGGATGATGTTCCTACTAGTTTGAGCCTGACCCAGACCTGGCTGTCGTGACTGGGGGAGTGAACCAGCAGATGGATGATCTCTTTGTCTTTTGCTCTTTCACTCTGCCTTTCAAATAAACAAATCTTTTTTAAAAATCTGTGCATATATGCGTGTTAGATCAATAGGACCATTCTCATGACAGAAGCTCCAGTCACGTGTCTGTGCACGTGCCCAGGCTTACCAGGATTGATGGGATTGCAGGGTAACAGCAGTGTGAGTTTTTAAGTAGATTCCCCCCAAGCGTACTCCTTGATGTTTGTGGGAGATCTCAGCTACACTTAAGAGAAGCTAACTGTTATTGTGGGAGAGTCCCTGTGTCAGCTGCTGCTTCCTGGGGCTGCAATACCTGAGAGCACCTGTTGGGAAGGAGGAGGCTCTCCTGGGCTTGTGGTTAGAGGTACACAGTCCAAGGTGGGGAGCCTGAGGGTTTAGGTGTTGACTGGGGATGAAGGATGATGGAGTTGAGTGCCTGGCAAGGCAGAAAGACTAGAGGGACACCAGACTGACCTCCTGGGAGAACTGCCTTCCAAAGGCAGCCCCCAGCCCTCTTAACAAGTCCCTGGCAGACCCCCACCCCCATCCTGGGCGCTATAATGAATCCTCCATTCTTAATCCATCAATATTCAATCATTAGCATTAGCATGAACTCTGGGGACCAAATCTCCTGTGTGGACATCTGGGGGAGCCCCTAAACTTCTGATTCAAGCCACAGCAATACATAGTTCTGTCATTTTTCTTAAATAAGCTCAAGGATTCTTCCCTCTAACCCATCCTCATCTTTCCTGAGATGTAGTTAGTAAACAAACATTATAAGAGGTTGAGGTATAGGACTTGATTCTGATAAATATCTACAAAGTTAATAGTATTATGTCTGTGGAATTGTCTGAAGAAAGAGCTTTAGTGTCCTCTCTCTCTCTCTTGCACACACGTGGAATAACAGAGAATGCTACCCATGAGAAATGCAGGGATTTTTGTTTAAAGGAGAGAGAGGGGGGTTATACAAAGTCCGTGAAAGATATTACTACGTGTGTGTTGTGGGTATGGCGTCACCTCTGTGTATGTGCGTGTGTGTGTGCATGTATCATGTGTGTGCCATGCATACAGCCCTGTCTGTGTACATGTGTGTTGTATCTGTGACCCCATCTCTGTGTGTGTCTGTGTGCTGTGTCTAAGCTTAGGTCCCGTGTGTGTGTGTGTAGGTGTGTGTGTGCAGCCCTGTCTATGCACATGTGTGAGTGTTGTGTGTGTGACCCCATCTCTGTGTATGTCTGTGTGCTGTGTCTAGGCCTCAGTTCTGTGTGTGTAAGGTCCTATGTGCGTGTATGTGTGTGCATATGTACAATCTGAGTTGCTTTTCTCAGTAGAGTTGGCCTCTCCCAGGCCTCGATGGGCAGAGGGTCTGCCAGGAATCGGGGAGCACCAGCGCTTGAGTGTGGGTGCTGTCCTTCTCAAGAGGGCCTTGTCGCTGGGGAAGATGAAGGTCATCACAGCTGTTAGCTTCTGTTTCTATCTCTGTGACTCTGACCATGGGCCCTGGGAACCAACCAGCCATGGTCAATGCAGCCCGAAGATTCAATGCCTGGTGCAGAGGAAGGCGAGGCGCTACAGGGGAAGGCACAGGGCTTGGGGTGATCACGATTCCCACCTAGTCTCTTCACGGCAGGGCCACTGTGTGCTTTTTTGGCCGAATCAGTGGAGAGAAAAGTAGTTCTTGACTCACAGGAGACTGTAGCTCTGATGAAATGATCATTAGTTTTATTTAGTGTCCTCACCATTAATATGAAGGGACTTCAAAAGTTAATGGAGGGCCCGGTGTGATAGCGTAATGGTTAAGGTCCTCGCCTTGAATGCTCCGGGATCCCATATGGGCGCCGGTTCTAATCCCGGCAGCTCCACTACCCATCCAGCTCCCTGCTTGTGACCTAGGAAAGCAGTTGAGGATGGTCCAAAGCCCTGGGACCCTGCACTCACATGGGAGACCCGGAAGAGGCTCCTGGCTCCTGGCTTCGGCACAGCACCAGCCGTTGAGGTCACTTGGGGAGTGAATCATCGGACGGAATATCTTCCGTCCAATGATTCACTCCCCAAGTGAGCCGCCATGGCTGGCGCTGTGCGCCGATCCGAAGCCGGAAACCTGGAACTTCTTCCAAGTTTCCCATGCGTGTGCAGGGTCCCAGGGTTTGGGCCGTCCTCAACTGCTTTCCCAGGCCACAAGCAGGGAGCTGGATGGGAAGTGGAGCTGCTGGGATTAGAACTGGCGCCCATATGGGATCCCGGGGCGTTCAAGGCGAGGACTTTAGCTGCTAGGCCACGCTGCCGGGCCTGAAAAGAAATAAATCTTTAAAAAAAATGTAATGGAAAAGTTGGAAGATGAATTTATTTTGGTACAAAAAAAGAAATGTTCAAGATGCAATCTTTTCCCCATAATATGAATACTCCATAAAGTTTTTGAAAGTCCCTTATATTACATGTTTAGTGAAAGTTATGTTCCATCGCTTGAATGGCCTGCTCAACATTTTGTTAAACATCCTTTGAGATGTCTCTCTGCATGTGAATTCTCAGATGTTGAAATCATTTTTTGAAAAAAGATTAATTTTTGTTAACTTGAAAGGCAGAGTTACAGTGGAGAGACAGAGAGCCGTTCGTCTGCTTGTTTGCTCCTCCAAAGGCTGCCATGGCTCCTGTGGGATCAGGTCAAAGCCAGGAGTCTGGCGCTTCATCCAGGTCTTCCATGTGGGTGTAGGGGCCCATACACTTGGACCATCTTTAGCTGATATTCCAGGACATTTGCAGAAACCTGGATTGGAAGTGGAGCAGCCAGGACACAAACCACCACCCATATGGGATGCAGGTGCCATGGGTTGAGTCCTAGTTAGTTAGCTATTCCATTACAGCAACTCCTGAAATCCATTTTCAAAGTAAGTCAGGTCATACTATACATGCTGGCTTCCCAGCAGATTCATTTAACTGAATGCTGATGGCTTCTCTACATCAGAAGCATCAATCTGTATCACCTTCTCAAGTGGTTACCAGGCATTTTATTGAATATTCATAATATTTACTTAACCATACTTTCTATGTGGACTGTAGACTTGTGCACATTTTAAGTTTTTAAAATTAAACAAGTTATATTTTGACAAGCAGAGAAAGAGATCTTCTATTCCCTGGGTCATTCCCCAAACATACAATATAACCAGGGCTGTCCAGGCCAAAGCCTGGGGCCCAGAACTCCCCTCGGGTCTCCCATGTGGCTGACAGGGACCCAGGTGCGTTAGCAGGAAGCTGGATCAGACATGGAGTAGCTGGATCAGACATGGAGTAGCTGGTGCTTGGGTATGGGATGTGGGTTTCCCAAGCAGTGGTTTAACTCACTGTGCTATGATACCCAGCCCCGTTTAAAAAGTCATCTAATTCTGCTCTGGATAACCTTATGACTGCCTTTTTTTAAAATTATTTATGATTTAACTTCATTAATTACATTGTATTATGTGACACAGTTACATAGATACTTGGGTTCTCCCCCCCCCCCCATACCCTCCCACCATGGTGGATTCCTCCACCTTGTTGCATGACCACAGCTCAAGTTCAGTTGAGATTCCCCCATTGCAAGCGTATACCAAACATAGAGTCCAGCATCTTATTGTCCAGTCAAGTTCAACAGCTTCTTAGGTATATCCTCTCTGGCCTGAAGACAGAGCCAGCAGAGTATCATCCCTATGACTGCCTTTTTTTGTTCGATGTGTACTTTGCCTCTGCAAACTAAATCCTAAAGAAGTGGGCTCACAGGATCCTTAAATACAACATGAAACTAGTCCTCTTTAAAAATAGTTATGCCTCTCTCCAGAGAACAATGCAGTGTGTTTTTGATCATTTTCTCAGGATATTTCTCGGGAACATATTGTAATACTTGCCTTCATTTATTTTTAAATATATAAGTCACACTCTCTTTGCTGGTAGAAAATCTACAAAAACTCTTGACGAACCCAGTCCTCCCTCAAACAGCAACACAATCATCACTGCTATTTGTTTTTGTGTCAGTGATACCATACCTGCTTCATCCTTTGAAGCTATTGTGTAGACACAGACACCATGATTCGACTGTGTTCCAAGTTAACAACATTTAAAATATTTTCCAAAAGTTCACTTGTGCAAGTAACGCTCCGGTTAAAATCCTTACATATGCACACATACAAATATATCCTCAGAACAAATAGACTAAATGAAGATCTTGGACCAAATGACAGAGCCTTAGAAGAAGATTCATTTTAAAGGTAGAGCAATAGTGAGAGATCTTCTGTCTGCTGGTTCACTCTTCCAACTGGCTGCAGCAGGTGGGTCTGGGCCTGGCAGACACCAGGAGCCATGACTCTACCAGGGTCTCCCAAAGGAGTGTTAGGGGCCCAAGCATGAGGACCATCTTCTGCTGCATTGGCAGGGAGCCGGCTTGAAAACAGAACAGCTGTGACTTGACCCAGCACTTTGGGATGGGATGTTGACATTGCAGAGGTTGGACCACAACACTAGTCCTATAGCTTGTCTACCCTGCCAGAAATGTCCTAAATCTACATTCTTGTATTATCACACAAAAGAAGTCAATTTTCCCTACACTTGTCAACAGGATAGGTTAAGTCTACAATAACTTTTGCCAATTTCATGGGTTAAAATGTCTTAGATTGTGTTTTAAATGAATAAAAGTGAGTAATTTTTACTGTTCATAGTTATTTCCAAATTTCCATTGGGTTTGCTGTGAAGCTCAAGTACATTTTCATTCTATGTACAGTTGAATGTGGGCCCACCTATTTTGTTTATACTACAAATATTTATTGCATTTTTAAAAAAGGATTTTGAAAGAATGACACACACGCAGAGGAAAGGACAGAGATCTTGCATCCACTGGTTCACTCTCCAAATGGTCACAGCGGGCAATACTGGGCTAGGCCAGAAGCCATCCTCCTCTGCTTTTCCCAGGACATTAGCAGAGAACTGGATTGGAAGTGGAGCACCCAGGGCACAATCCTGAGCCCAAAGGAAAATCCAGCAGTGTAAGTAGTTGGCTTCCCCTGCTAAGCCACAGTGCTGCTATCTATATTGCACTTTATTTTAAACTATATTAATAAGTTTATTTTCTTGTGTAGTTTTCAATATTTAAAAATAAATTTACTTATTGAAAGGCAGAGTGATAGAGGGACAGGGAGAGTCAGAGGTTGAGATCTTCCATCTGCTGGTTCACTCCCCAGAAGACCACAAAAGCTGGGGCTGAGCCAGGCTTAAGCCAGGAGCCAGAAACTCTATCCATGTCTTTCATGAGAAAACAAGTGACTCCAGCTTTTGGCTCATCAGTCCCTGCCTTCCCAGGCTCACTAGTGGGAAGCGGCTGATCCCAGCATCTCAGAAGGGTGTCTTAACCCACTGTACCACAAAACTTTTTCCAGGAGTAAAATTTATTAGAAAAAAATTTGTGTCTGTGAATGTGTTTTGTTCACACACAGTAATAAGCACATCCTCCTGTATCTTCCTTACTATTTTAACTCTGTTATATCTTAAATAACTTTATTGAGATATAAATCACATATCATAGAACTCATCCATGTAAAGTGTATCATTCTTTAGAAGCTTTTTTAGTAATCACCATTACCATGAACATTAGGACATTTTTGTCACCTCAAAAGAACCCTTAACCCCCTTTGTGGAAACTTACCATTTTATCTTACACCCTGCTCTTGACAATCATTAATGTACTTTTGGTGTATATTGATTACTCTGGACTAGCATATAAGTGTAGTCTTTTGTGATTCTTTTTAGTGTAGTGTTTTCAAGTTTCATACAATTATAGCTTTCCATTGACGCAATTAGATCATGAATCCATTTGGAATTTCTTGATTGGTATTAGTTTGGTAAATATTTACATTTAGATGTATCATTTTATGGAGCCATGGCCAGTTGTACCAATACTAGCCATTGCAGAATCAGTTCTGCAATCCATATTCACCAGCTACAACAGAGATAAGAGAAGTAAAGGACAGAGGTGTATTTTGTGTTACAGTTCGGGAGGCTGAGCTGCAAGGCCAGGCGGCCCCAAGGTTCTGGGTTCTGTAGAGTGCAGTTGCTGGCAGTGGCGCATGATGAGCTAGAAAGCAGTGGGGAGGAGTACTGGGCCCCAATCAGTTTTTATACCCAACTCTGGTGTGTATTGCAATGTGTATCGCTTTCTGTGTCATGTCATTGTGTCCATGTACCACCTGTTCCCTCAGGAACCTCTTTCTATGACACCTCTCAAACATCATAATTGGATGAGACTCCACTCTCATGACTGTCTCTGGGGTTGAGCATCCTGTGTGAGGTCAGGAGTTAAATCACATTCAAATCATAGCTTGACCTTTTTTCCCATTAACCTGCAATGTCTGCATTGATTCAAGTGTGTGGGTCCCTTTTTAGAACCCCTTTCTTTATTTGTGTACCTCTATCACACTACCTTAGGGTTTCTGGTGTTACATTATGTTTTTCACCATGTGGTATTCAAGTCTTCCGTCTTTTTCCTTTTGCTAAGACTTTCTAGCTTCTTCCTTTCCATTTTTAATTTTTAAATTGGCCTGTCAGAATTTACCAAAAGATGGTTCACATTTTGACTGGAACTTTGTTGTAGTTAGGGGTTAATTTTTGAAGAAGTGTTGTCCTCGTAACATTAGGCTTTTCTGTATTCCATTTGGGCTCTATTTTTTATTCATCAGGAGGAGGATAGACACTGTGTCTGGAATTGACTTTTTAATTGTTATTGATGAACAGGACAGTCATTTATGGAGGCAGGAACTGTAGGGGGAGGAGATGTGTTTGATAAAAAGATAATGAGGTCTGCTTAGACACACCCACCTGGGATATTTGTGGGAAATGAAGATGGAAGTATGTGCACTAAATGTTGCATCATTGATTATGGTGGCTTTTTGGGAATGATGGTAGATGGTCTCTGAAGTCTTTTAAAGGAGGGGACTCTTTGCATTAAAAATGTATGTGACTCAATACCATGTTAATTAACTTCATGATATTGTAAATTTCCATGTTTTTTCCTGTTGTTGAAATTGTGTAGTGGCTTTTCATTGGAGGGGATGATACTCTGCCAACTCTACTTTCAGACCAAGGATGGTCCCCCAATGAAACTGTTGAATTTATCTGGACAATAAGATGCTGGACTCTGCATGGTCCATGCCTGCAGTGAAGGAATCATAACTGGTTATGAACTGTATACTGTAACAATATGTAGGAATTCAATATGGGGGGAAGGCTTGGGGAGTGTTTGGGGGAATCCCAGAGCCTATGAAACTGTCATAAAATCAAATAATAATAATAATAATAATAATAATAATAATAATAGTAATAATAATAATAAAAATAAAATGTGTGAAACAATTGGATTTGAAAATGTGAAGCCTTTTCATAAAGGAGGAAAACCATGATGCATTGTTTAATTGCATCAATCTATTGTGAGAGGCCACTGGGACCAAATGGTTTTGAACTCAAAGCTGGCCATGCTCTCCGTGGTCTTGTCCCTCTCCCAAGGTCTGGTTGCTGTCCTGTACTTCTGTTACCCTACATTTCAGCACAGCAGGTTGACACCTGGGTTTCCTAGGCAACCTGGGTGGCTAAAGTCAAAGTGATGATGCAACAGCCAGGGATCCTTTTCTACTTTGCACACACACACAACTCTTGGAGAATCTCCAGTGTCTCAGATATCGTGGCAACCCCTCAAGGAGTCTTGATGGGTCCCACACACAGTCCTCTGGTGCTTGGCAGAACTTGGCAGAACTTGGCAGAACTTGCTGTCTTCCCTGTCGCCTGCTACACAGTCCTGTGACACCTGCTAAGGTGCTGTGGAGGTGGACTGCTACCTTGTTCCGCTAGATACCTCACCCAGAGCCATGGGACCCTTCGAATGTTATACACTGCATCTCTACATGCTGTTTTGAAGACCAGACACTGCTGTATTCTCCACCAAAGGGGGCAGATCTTTCTTAGGACACTATGCATCCTGCACTGTTCTTTTCTGACCAGAGCTTTCCATAAACACCTGGGTACATGAGGTTTGGAAGCTTGGAGTGCCATAAAATGTCCTCAACATCTCCCTTCTTCTCCATTTATCCAGCAGCAAAGGGGCCTTGACTTGGATCCAAGCTTGTGGACCTGCTGAAAGTGTCTTCAGTCTTGCTTTCATGCAGAAGTTGACCTGTAGAGTTCCCTCCCTGGAGCCTTTCAGATGCAACCAGAATGTCTGAGTCTTAGGCTGATGACAATGTAGGTTCATGTTAGAACCCCTTCTGCTCATCTGAGGAAGTGACTCAGTCACATCGTGTGTCTGAGTCATCCCCGTAGGCCTGTGGCCATCTGCTCACACTTGGGAAGGAAAGGGATGAATTGTGGCTTCAGGCATCTGGCTTCCACATACTGTCTTGTCTTAGGGTGAAAAGGCTGTTGCTTGAAATCAAGGAGTTATGATGGATAGGCTGTGATGGAACCTACAGTGAAACATCGGCTGGGTTACAGTCATTACTGGACACCCAAAGAAGTGGAGCAAGTATCACAGCCGAAATGGGTGGGCCCTGCAGAAAACCGAGGCCGTGAGAGACAGTTTCCCACTTCCTGATTCATTTCCCTCCGCCTCTCTCTCTTTTCCAATTTGGATTGGGAGTGGCAGGAAGTAGCCACAATCCTGGTCACAAATCCTGTTTCCTCAGAGGAGCGGGAAGTTTCGGTGACCTCATCCCACTTCAGTCTTCAAGACCTGCAGCTGCCAATGCTTGTCTTGGGGTTGAATTGATTAGATCCACTGGGAGCAAGGAGAAGTTGATTCTAGAGCATGCTGCCTCAATGGCTTAAAATCTTACTGACCTAGACAGACATATCAAGGTAATGGTCACCTAGGGTTTAGGTGCATTTTGCTCTATTCCAACCTCTGTTCATAAATGAGATTCCAGAGAGTGCTGTGGTCCGCTTTGATAGGAGCCTCCAAGACAGCCATGGTTATGGATCCCCTTGTCTCCTAAATGTTGTTGGTTCGGGATGGTATTCCACTGTTGGAGACTTGCATCATATATTCCTGTTGCATCTTTGGTGACCATGCCAAATGTATCTCTTCTGGCTTCAAATTGCATGTGGCCTGAGATGGTAAGCAAAGAAGGTAAACTCTGATGTCAGGCACAAGTGAATTTGAGTCCCACCTTTACTACCTGCTAGCTGTGTGGCTCTGAGTTAGTCACCTAGCCTCTTGCTATCCATGTTTCTTCTGTTTTAGAATGGAGATGTAATTCCCACCTCAATATAAGTTAGTTATAGTAAGTATTTAACATGGCTAGTGCACCTTATGGGTTCAACAATATATTTTTGCCGAAAGTGTTATTTTCTTAAATATCTTATATCCAAATCATTGTTTCCCATCAATCCTGCTTTTGTAGCCGATCACATCAGCAAGGAAGGAGTCTATTACCATCAAGGAAGTCTTTAGAAACCTAGTTACCATCGCTTCTCTACCTTTTGGCTAAGATCAAGTGTAGAAACTTAGTTACCATCTGAAGATTGGACTGGAACCCATGCATGGGAGTTTTCTGGTAACTTAATGTTAGTTCAGTGATAAAGATTAATGAGTCATATTCCACAAGTGGCTCAACCAAATGCCAAATGAAATTTATCTAGATATTAGTTTTTAAAGCTGGAATTGACTTAATCATGTTTGTGCAGTAACAGCATTAAAGTCAAAGTTAATCTATGAAAGTGGCCATAGCCCAGAACTTGGCTCTCCAAGGTGCTGTCGTGGCCGTTGAAGTTGCCATCTGACACCAAGCACTTCACGGGCAGTCCCTGTCTTAGGGTCATCTCAGGACTTCGCACAAACATTCAGTTCCTCTTTCCCCCTCTTCTGATATAGCCAGTGAGTATCTATTTGTGTGAATTTAGATGTATGGGGGCATCATATATGCAGTCTGAATTGGCGCTAACGCTGTTACTGATGTTCATTTACCTGGCTGATCCAAGCAGGTGGTGGAGTCCTGAGGTCTGTGGTGGTAGACATGAATGAGACAGGGTAGGAGACCTTGGGGAGAAGGGGTAACCCACTGGGGCTGAGCACCCATCCCTCAGGGTCAATTGTTACCCGAGCTGCTTCTGCTTCCATTGATACCGGGATCAATTGCATCTTGTTGTGGTACTCTGTGTCCTCATGTTTCTATCACTCCTGCTAGTGAATCAAATCCTCCAGGCAAAGTATGACTTCCCTGAATTGCACATGGAGTCCTTTTCTTGCACCTAGTAAGTGTTGAATAAATCCCTCCCTTGCAACTAGTAGGTAATCAATAAATGCCTGTTCAAAGAGGGGGCATGAAAGGAAAAAAATTTTGCCTAGGATTTTTGCATCACATACTTACCTACTGTGAAGTCCTTTATGTTAAATTAAAAATATTCCATATTTGAAAGGCAGAAAGACACAGCAACCTCCCCTGCTTCCCCTTCCACCCAATCTAACACACACATACAGATTCTATCTGCTAACTTACTCCCCAAATCTTCGAGTGGCTGGGATTGGGCCAGGCCAAAGCCAGGTTATGACATCTCAATTCAGAGTCTCCAACGTTGGTGGGAGGGATCCAGGTACAGGAGCCATCGCTTCCTGCCTCACAGGTGCACATTAGCAGGGAGCTGGAATCAAAAGTGGATCTGGGACTCCATCCCGGGCACTCTGGTGTGAGATGCAGGCATTCCAAGTTGTGTCTTAACTCCCGTGCCAGGCATCCACCTCTGAAAAGTCCATCCTGTTGACTGAACAGCTTTGCACCTTGCTTCCTCTTTCTTTTGATGCTCTGGTCACAGCCTCCAATTCATAAGAAAGGTCTCAGCCCTCACATGGACTTGTGAAGTGATGTCTAAATAGATTGGTACACTGTTGAATCAATTCACTCTGAAAGGCAAATGATTGTTGAACTCAATGACTGTACACTAAGACCAGAAATAGTGTTAGATGAAGTAGGTCCTTCTCAGGATGACTTCAGACACTTAGATGATAAAGTTTGTTGCTCTGAACAATTGGCCTCAGTGACTGGAACTGAGCTGGTCCAAAGCCAGGAGTCTGGCACTTTTTCCAGATCTCCCATGTGGATGTAGGCTCCCAGGTGCTTGGACCATTCTCTTACTGTCCTCCTAGATGTGTTATCAGGGAGTTGGATTTAGGTGGAGAAGCTGGGGCTCAAACCAGCACCCATAGGAGATGCTGGTATTGCAGGCAGTAGCCACATGCACTGGGTCGCAGGCCAGCCCTCCAAGCAATTTTAAAAATTTGAATGATTTTATTTAATAGGAAAATTCCTCCTCATGCTTGCTTCATTGGAATTGATCACGTAGATTTTTTTTCTCTTTTTTTCCCCCTGTAAGAATATATTCAGATACTTTTACACGTGAGGTTTCTATTTAGAGACAACTGTAGATGATTCCTATTTAAGTTGTAAGATACAACAGAGGGAAGCCATGTGTCCATCCAGTTTTTTTTTTTTTTATTGGAAAGGCAGATATACAGAGAGGAGATACATGGAAAGAAAGAACTTCCAATTGTTGATTCACTTCCCAAGTGGCCACAATGGCTGGAGCTGAGCTGATCTGAAGCCAGGCGCCAAGAGTTTTGAACTTTCTCCGGGTTTCCCATGTAGGGTCCCAAGGCTTTGGACCATTCTCTACTGCTTTCCCAGGCCAGAAGCAGGGAGCTGGATGGGAAATGGAGCAGCAAGCTGGATGGGAAACCGGCACCCATATGGGATCTTGGCAGATGCAAGGTGAGGATTTAGCCAGCAGGCTATTGTGCTGGGACTCCTTCATCCAGTTTCACCCATTGGTAGCAACTTGTGCAACTACAGTCCAATATCACAGTGGTATATGGACATCCACAATGGAGATACTTAACACTTCGATTGCTCATGTCACCGTTTGAGTCCCACCCACTTCCCGTTGCCAGCTCCTCTCAGTCCCTGACATAATGAATGGATCCTCCAATTCTGTGATTTTGCCATCTCGACAGAGTTGTATAAATAGAATTACATAGTCTGAAACTTTTAGGATCAACTCTTTTTTTTCCATCTAGCAGGATTTTCTGGATTTCATCCAATTTGTTGTATAGATGACTAGTTTATTTCTTATGAGATGCATGTAGCACTGTTTGTTTAAGCCTTCACTCACCTCCAAATGTAGTTATCACAAATAGAGCCATTATAAACATTTGTGTACAAGTTTTTGTGTGAATTTAAGCCTCTTTCTCCTCCCCCAGAAGAACACCCAGAATCTGAGAGCTGTTTGTTTATTCAAAAGCTACAGTGCCAGGCAAAGTAGGGACATTCTTCTGTCCCCTGGTTCACTGCCCGAATTGCTGCAATGGGCAGTTTTAAAGCCAGGAGCCTGGGACTTCCATGTGTGTGGTAGGGTTCCACTTATTTGTACACTCTTCTGCTGTCTCGCAGGCACTTGAGTAAGAAGTTGGATTGAAATTCGAGTAACTGGGATTCAAACTGGCATTCTGATGTGGGATGGGAGTGTCCTAAGAGATAGCCTAACCCTTTGCATCACGTTGCTTGCCCCTGAAAGTTCCATTTTTGAAGAAACTACCCAAATGTCTTCCAGATTGGCTGTTTCATTTTACCTTCCCACTGCCAACAAATGAGTGATCCAGTTTCTCAACTTTCTTGGCAGTGCTGGGCATTGCCGTTACTTCTTCTTTTAGCCCTTCTGATGTGTGGGTGGGGGTATCTCATTATGGTTTTCATTTGCATGTCTGTAGTGACTAATGACGTTGGACATCTTTCCATGTGTTTCTGTGCCACCTTTATGTCTTCTCTGGTGAGATGTATTTTCTTTTTTTTTTTTTTTTTGAGATGTATTTTCATAACTCATGTTCTAAATGGGTTGTTTTTTGACTGCTGAGTGTGGAAATATATCATCAAGGTACTGATCCCTTGTTAAATAGATGGTTTGTAAATAGTTTTTTCCAGCTCTTTCAGCATGCTAGTTGGGCTTTTCACAGAACAAAATTCATTTTTATGAAATCAAATAACAATTAAAAAGATTATGGACTGTGTTTTTGGTCTCAAATCTAAGAATTCTTGCCTACATCTCAGATAATTTCTTCTGTTTCTTTATAAAATAAAGTTTTAAGTTTTGATACATTGTTTGTTGATTTTGGTAGAAGGTGGGAGAGAATTCAAAGTTTACTTATTTACTTTTGCTCCAGTATCATTTGGTGAAAGCATGATCTCCCCGCCTCCCCCGTCCCCTTCTTTGAATTGCTTTGGTGGCTTTTTTTTTTTAAAGACTATATATAAAACAGAAGATGTATGTATGTATGAGTCTATTCTGGGTTTTCTGTTCTGTTGATTCATGTGTCTATTGCTTCCCCATGCCATACAGTTTGGTCGTAGCTCCATGATATGAACTGAAATCCTTTATCCTTTCTTCAAGGTTGTTTCAGGCACTCTTATTTCACTGTCCATGTTTGCTGAAAATCTTGCTGTAGCATTGATATGTCTCAAACCTATACATCAAACCTGTACATCAATAGAGGAGAAATTACCATCTTTATTGTGTTGATTATTTCAATTCATGAATACAGTGTAACTCAATAATTAAAATCATTGACTTCTTTTTTTAAAAAAGGATTTATTGGAGAATCAAGATGGTGGAATAGGGTAAGGACACATTTAAATGGATGGAAAAACATTCAATCAGGATGAAGCAGAGAGGGCACATTCTAGGAAATAGGAGAGGACAGAACAACAGCAGAGGGGTACCTGGAGATGGACAGACACGGGAAAGCAGTGAAAGCAATGGTGTGGTGTTGCAGTGTATGATACCACAGCGGCATTCAGCAAATGGTGATCTGCACTCCACCAGCAATCTACAGCTGGAACTATACCAGCAACCAGGTGGGAAGGGACTTTCACTGGGAGCTCAACCTACAGGTTCCACCCAAGACAGGTCTGGGTAGCCCTCAGACCTGACAGCCAGCAGGTCAAGAACTCTAGTAGTGGCACATCAGGCACCATTTTGTACAGTGAGGCAAGTTTTAGGACTGCAGCGACAACAATGAGTTGCACATGCACTGAGCTCACAAGAACTCTCTGAGCTCAGTGCATTGCACTGGTCCCACAGGAAAATAATACCAACTATAGCATCATACACGTGAAAATACGTCTGAGTGGCCTTCAGACCTAACAGTCAACAGGTTCTGGCAAGATTACCACCACCAACAACCTAGCTAAATAGGACACCTGGTGTCTCCCTTATCCTAAGACCTGTGCCAACTGGAAGTGGGAGAACGTTTGTACAGACAATGGTGCAGCCTCAGCACTGTATCACAGGAGGTGGAGTGTGGTGAGCCAGGAGTTGGGGCTACGGAGTCCTTTGTGGAATTCTAACATAAGAACCCAGATCTGGAACTTGCTGGAGGGAGTGGCACAATTGGCTGCAAACAAAGAGCTGTGTACCAACTGCAAAAAGTAAAATCGAACTGTAGACCTGTGGGTGACACAGCTTAGAAACCTGCCCAAAGGAGAAGACTCTGTTAACAAGAAGTATAATGACCAAGAGCAAAAGAAGAGACAAAGGCAAAATGAATATTACTGAAAACTCCCCTGCAAAGGAGCAAAACCCTCAGAGTTAACTGAGGAAGACATTGAGAAAATGGAAGATGCAAAATTCCAAACACTTGTTATAAAGCGTCTTATCAATGAGAAGCACATAAAGCAGGCGTTCAAGGAATTTAAGGACTGTGTCAAACAGGAAATGAATCAAATGAAAGCTGATACATTAGAAATGAAGAATACAGTGGAGCAAGTTAAAAGAACAGTGGAGAGACTCCAAAATAGGATAAAGGAGGCAGAAGAAAGAATCTGAGAAGTGGAAGATATTTTTATCTTGTGAGTCACATCCGTGATTTATTAAATTCACCTTCAAATATTTAATTTTTGAGTAGCTGAATAGTGTTTTAAACTTGAGTACCTGTGTGTTCATTGTTGGATGTAAAAACATAGTGAATTTGTGTGTATTTATCTTCTATCCTTGTTGACCTCAGTAGTTCTAGTAGTTATATTTGTAGATTCCTTTGGCTTTTCTATGCAGAAACCTTAATTGCAAATAGGACAGTTCTATTTCTTCTATCCAAATCTGTGTGTCTTTTCCTCTCCCCCTTTCTTGCCGGATTGTATTAAGATGTCTAGCAGAATCAGCTAAGGTGGGTTGGAATAAACATCCTTGCCTGTTTCAATTGTAACTATTCAGTCTTTAACATTATTTACTCATGTAATATAGCTTTTGCTTCCTAAGATGCTTTTTTATCAAACTGAGGAAATTTCCCTACCATTCTTCAGGCTGATAGGATCACTTTTTTTTAACGTCTACTTAATGTGGTGGATTGACTTCGACAGATTGAAGTAGTCAGACATTTCTAGGATAATCAGTTTCTTTATTTTTCCCATCTTGAGTTACAGTCATAGGATGGCTCTAGCTTCCTAAGTAAACTGGGCAGAAGGTAGACAACAGGGTGCAGCAAGTGGATCTCTGTTGGAGTGGTTCGAGCCCCTGTTCATCTGCTTCCCACTCAGTTTCCTTTAATGCAACCTGGACAACTGCGGGGGATAGTGCAAGTGCTTGGGTCCCTGCTGACCCTTGGGAGACCTGGAGTGAGTGCCACGCTCCTGGATCCTAGTGGAGAGTTAGTATTTTTCTCTTCTTCTGCCGTTCAAGTAGATGAAAATAAATAAGTTTTAAAAAATTGGGGGACTCATGATGTGTTTTCTAATTTTCTGGGAGACACTGTGTAGAGTTTGTGTTAATTCTTCAAGGGTTTGGCAGATCTCCCTCTGGGACAGAATTTCCTTTTTTGGAGCCTGAAAATTATGAATTCAATTTCCTTAGTGATTGTATGTAAATTTATTCATACCTTATTGGCTGAGTGCTCATGGTGGGTTTTTCAAGGAAGTAGATTTGGTTTGTGGATTCTGTGGTGATAGCTGATGTTCTACTCCTTTGAATACTGGTAATTTGTATCTTCTTTTTCTTAATATTGTTATACACTTGTCGATTTTATTGATCTTGGAGGATCCCCTTTCTTCATTGTTTTTTTTCTTTTGTATTTCTATTTTCAAATAATTGATTTCTGTGTCATATTTATTTCTGTCTGCTTGTACTGAATTTATTTTTACTTTTGCCTAGGTTCTTGAGATAGGAGCTTGATTATGAATTCATGACTACTTCGTTTCTGATGAATGTAGAGTTGGCTCTGAACTCACAGGTGGAGCAGACACATTTGAAAAAAGATTTGTCCTGAATATGTAGAATTTTTTTCTTCTAGTATTTTTTTTTGACACAATACAGCAGACAACTATTTACGTAGCATGCACATTGTAAAGTGATTTAGAGATGATGAAAGCATTAAGCCAGGTATCCATAGCTCACTACCCATATATATAAGTGATTTGAACATCTGCAGAGTTTGGTATTATCAGGGGGTCCTGGAATGCACTCTGTTTGCACTGCAAGTGATGACTGTATTTGTCACTATAATTTTCTTCAACACAGCTACAGGTGTATCTCACAGATTTTGATAGATTTTCATTTATTATGATTTGTATTTCCCAGGAGCCTTCCTTTTTGACACACATTGTTTAGAAGTGTGTTCAGTTTCTGATTTTTAGACATTCCCATTCTATTTCTGTTATTGGCTCCTAATTAGGTTTTACTACGGTCAGAGAAGTGAGTTTTCTGTGCATATCCAGGGAGGTTTGGTTTGAGTTTCAAGCTTGTGTCTTTCTTGGCACGTGTTCTATAGGGACTTGAAAATAATGGATGTTTGCCTGCAGTTTGATAGAAACTTCTGTAATTGCTATTAGACCCTGTTGGTTGGTAGTGTTGCTGAATTCTTCCACATCATTGCCGATTTTCTGTCTGGTGGTTCTATGAGTTGTTGGGCATAGGCTACTAGTGTCTCCCCCTGTAATGTGAATTTTGTGTCATTCTGCTTTTCAGTTCTTTTGACTTTTTGCTCCACGTATCTTGTAGTTATGTAGTGTGGTAAACACACATTTAGGACTGCTGTGTCTTCTCAGTGGATTGACTCTTCAGCCACGCTATGATACCCGCTCTACCTCTGGAAGAACTCACCTAAGTAGTTACATTGGAAATGAAATTCTTTCAGACAGCAAGTAGTTAGGTCATGCTTGTTAATTCACTCTGCCAATTTCTGTCATGTAGTTGATGTATTCACACAATTTGCATTTAATATATTTGTTGGTATTTTAGGGTTAAGACTACCATTATGTTTTTCTTTTTTTGTACCAGGTAGCAAGAAGTTTTTTTTTTTTTTAAGATTTATTTATTTATTTAAAACATTTGTTTGAAAAGCAGAATTACAGAAAGAAGGAGAGGCAGAGAGACAGCAAGAGTGAATATGTGTAGGAGAGGCAGAAAGCAGATCTTCCATCTGCTAGGTCACTCCCCAAATGGTGGCACTGGCTGGAGTTGAGCCGATCTGAAGGCAGGAAGCTGGAGCTTCTTCTGGGTTTCTCACGGGAGTGCAGGGACCCAAGCACGTGGGTCATCCTCTTCTGCTTTTCCATACCAGGCTATTAGCATGGAGCTGGACTATACATGGAACAATTGTGACTTGAACCTGTGACCATATAGGATGCTGACAGGCAGAGGATTAACCTGTCGCATATGGCAGTGGCCCCAAGAAGTTTCTTTTTAAAATATAAACCCTTTAATTTCAGAATAGTTTGAGATTTAGAAGACAAAATTGTGTAGTGCAGTGTTGCCATGTATTCTATACCCAGCTTTCCCCTAGCATTCACACCTTATATTTGTGTTATATTTGTCACAATCAATAAGTCATGCTCAGCTTCTCCTATTAACATCTCATAATAGTTGTTTTGTGTTTTTCACTTGTTTTGTTTTTCTTTTGGGTGATTTGAACATGTTTTAAGAAAATCCTTTGGGTTTTCCTGTGTATTAACTTAAAAAAAAATATATATGTATTTATTTTTTTTTTCAAAGGCAAAGTGACAGTGAGACAGAGATCATCCATCCACTGGTTCATGTTCCAGATGGTCACAGTGACCAGCCCTGAGCCAGGCTGGAGCCATAATGAAGCCAGGAGCCAGGAGCTTCATTTAGATCTCCCACATGGGTGGCAGGACCCAAGGACTCAGGCCTTCCTCTGCTGCTTTCCCAGGTGCATTAGTAGGGAACCAGGTCACAAGCAGAGCAACCATGTCTTGAATAGGCACTCTCATGGCATGTTGGCACGATGGATAGCAGCTTAAGCTGCATGCCACAATGCTAGTTCTGAGCCAAGTAATTGAGTGGGTAGTACAGTATGTATGCACATAATTTATCATAGTTTATTCATGTCATTTAACCATTCAAGTTGACATATAGAAATCTTCATTTTTATATTCTTTTATCCTCTGTGATATGTAGTAATTTCTCATTTTTAAAAACTGTATGTTCCCATTTATTTTATTACGATTTATTTGAAAGCCAGAATTATAGAGAGAAGGGGGGAGACAGAGATCTTCCATGTACTAGTTCACTCCCCAGATGTCAAAACAGCTGGGACTGGGTTGGGTTAAAGCCAAGAGCCAGGAGCTTCTTCCAGGTTTCCTATGTGGGTGCAGGGATCCACACACTTGGATCATCTTCCAGTGCTTTCTGCTGAACATTAGCAAGGAACTGGATCAGAAACAGAGCAGCTGGGACTCAAACCTGTGCCCATATGAGGTGTTGGGGGCCACAGGCAGCAGCTTTACCTGCTGTGCAATGCTGGCCTGATATGTTACTATTTAAAGACATGTTATTTTCAATAGATGATTGCTGCACTAATACTGCACTCACAGCTGGCAGTCCTTTAGCTCAGAACTAAATGAAGGGCATGTAACATGCATAGTTTCTCCATTGAGCACTAAGCCTCTTTGTGCTTAGGAATTCCAGAGAGCACCTCAGCATGACCCTTGGGGGCATTCCCAACTGTGAATTAACCTATCTTTTTGGCATAAAAATGAAAAAAAAAATGCAGCAGCAAAGAGACCAAGAAATAGATGCTGGACTATAGTATAAGAGCTGACACAGGCTGGGGCCGTGATGCTGCAGGTTAAGCCACTGCCTTTGACATTGGCGGTCCACATGAGTTAGGGACTGTTGTGTTCTGCTTTGTCGCAGGCATTTCCTGCTCTTTCCCATCTTATTTCTTGAGGCTTCCAACTTGCAATACCACTCATAGGGTTTAAGAAACAATTGCTGGGCCCGGTGGCATGGCCTAGCAGCTAAAGTCCTCGCCTTGAAAGCCCCGGGATCCCATATGGGCGCCGGTTCTAATCCCGGCAGCTCCACTTCCCATCCAGCTCCCTGCTTGTGGCCTGGAAAAGCAGTCGAGGACGGCCCAATGCATTGGGACCCTGCACCTGTGTGGGAGACCCGGAAGAAATTCCTGGTCCCAGCTTCGGATTGGTGCGCACTGGCCCGTTGCGGCTCACTTGGGGGGTGAAACATCGGACGGAAGATCTTCCTCTCTGTCTCTCCTCCTCTCTGTATATCCGGCTTTCCAATAACAATAAAATCTTTAAAAAAAAAAAAAAGAAACAATTGCTTGGAAACAGGTGACTTTTAAAAAAGATGTAATTACTTGAAGAATTGACGAAGGAGAGACAGATCTTTAAATTTTTTAAAAGTTTGTTATTTTATGATACAATTCCATAGGCTCTGGGATTGCCCTTACCCCCTCACCAAGTTGATTCCCCGCCCCCACTGATTCCCCCTCTATTATTATTAAATTTTTAAAATTTTTTATGCTTTTGTTTTTTAAAAACTAATTATTTTTTTGGGCAATCTTGACATAATTAGGATAAAAAGGTTCAAGAGTTGCAGAAAGATGGGCTAAACAATTAGTTCCGTATTGTTTCCTTAATATATCTGATGTAAAAGGGGATTTTAAGGGGGAAGCCCCACCCAGTCTCCCACCCACCCCAGGTACCTGATGTGGGGCATGCTCTGAGGGTCTTGCTCAAGTGGTTTTGTTAGTTCAACAGTTCTGAATTGCTGCCACTCTCACCACTCCAAGCACGAAGAGGTCGTTGGAGAATCCACTGATTGACATAGTCCATCATAGGGACTCCATTTGCCCAGTATTTTCATTGACAACATACAGCTGAGGTGGTTGATTGACTTGTTCTGTCCTCTGTCTTTTGATGGTTAGGGTTCTGAGTCCGGAAGCTCGATTGGGGGGATCCCCAAAGAAACTTTGAGGTGTTCCCAGACCAGATTTCTGTACATACTAGCACGCACAGGGCCCGGCGCAGTCCATCACCATGATCAGCTGGTGGTTGCAATCGCTGGGTTGGTTCTGTTTCCGTCCCTGTCTTCCACTGGAACCAATAGGTGTTTGCAGTCCAGCCTGGTTCTGCCCAGCACATACTCAGCCCTCACATAAACCAGGGGGAGCTGCAGCCTAGTCAGAGTGACCCACAATAACCCCCACCAGGCCCACCGCCTACCCTGGTTTTCCAGTATGTGTGGCAGACTAGTCCAGTCTGTCCCACATCCCCTTCTGCTCTCATACATGTCAATGGGTATTAAAACCTTGTTCCATCTAACCAGCTCTACTATCCAGCCTTCACGGACGTTGTTGGGTGTCTGTCTAGCCACCTCAGCCCCTGTCCTAGTTTGGGAGCCCTCCCGTGGGAGGTGGTAACCCAAGAGGGAAGAGCCCACTACTTCCCTCCCAGGCCACTCCCACTCCCAGATTATGCACTCTCCAGGTGGTTCTGTGGTTTAACTTGACAGAACTAGCTCCCAGTGCCAGCTTCTGCCAGCTGATGCTTTGGCTAAGCCCCAACAACCCTCACTCACTCTAATTGTAGATTGTACCAGTAGGAATAATCAGCCCATCCTGGCTTTTCCCTGATCTGGTCCACATGAGGCGCACGGGTGCTGTAGCCCTGCCTAATCTGGTCTGCCCCATCCCAGCTCATGCTCTCCAGTGGGAGTAGCTGTCCAGCAAGGGAAGCCCCCCTTATTCCCCTGCCAGCTCTGCCCCCTCTCTTCCAGGTTCTCATGCATGCTGGTTGGGTGCTGCGTTCACATCTGGCACGGGCAACCTCACCTTGGCATTCTGTGTTGTGCACTGGTTTTTGTCACGACCAAACCTGGCTCGACCCATACTCTGTTCCTGTGTTCAGATTTGCCAGTGGATGACATGAACTGATTCACCCTGGTCTGCCCCCGACCCATGCCAAATGTATGCCAGTGGGACACTTTCTATGACCTCTTCTGGGCTGTTTCCCTCCATGCTTCTTGCGTTTACCTGCTGGGTCTGTGTCCTGCCAGAGGAGTTGCCCAGGCTCCTCCATCAGAACCTCTCTGAGTGCCAGATTTTGCGCATACTAGTGGGTCCATGAGCCAGCACTACTCAGTTTACCTCCTGTCCCAGCAGGAACAGTGGCTTTTCCTAACTGGCCTTCAGCCCATTCTGGTTCTTGCTGTTGGATGTTTCAGCCCAGCCATGGCTCGTCCATATCCACATATGGCTCATACATGGCTCAGTTGATTCCCCCTATATTATTACAATAGTATAGTCTTTCATAAGCAGTCACAATTCCAGAGAGATACGAGATCTTCCATCCTCTAGTTCTCTTCCCAAGTGATTGCAGTGACTGGAGCTGGGCCCCTCTGAAGCCAGGAGCCGAGAGTTTCTTTTGTGTCTCCCACATGAGTGCAAGGACCCAAGCACTTGGGCCATCTTCCGGTGCTTTCTCAGGCACATTAGCAGGGAGCTGGATCAGAAATGGAGCGGCCGGGGCTCCAGCCAGTGTCCACATAGAATGCTGGCACCATAGGCAGAAAATTCACTTACTGTGACACAGTACCAACTCGAAAACATTAGATGTCTAATTGCAGCACACACACATTTGCTCAGATTACTGATTATGTTCATAAGTCTCGGATGCTCCACCTCCTATTCAGTTCCCTGCTCATGCACCTGGAAAAGCAGTGGAAGATGGCCCAAGAGCCTGGTTCCCTGCAACCATGTGGGAGACTCCTAGCCTCAGTCTAGCTCAGCCCCAACTGTTGTGGCCATTTGGGGAATGATCCAGCAACTGAAAGATCTTACTCACTCACTCACTCTCTCACCCTCTTCTTTTCCAATGAATTTTTATAACTTAAAAAAATGAAAACCAAACACAACAACTTCCTGCAACTTCAACTTGGAACTCAAGTTTTTATTACTCTGCATATGTCCTTGGACAATTCTGGGAGTATTGGTTTGTGAGTTGCAAACTACTGAGTAGACTAATTCAAAAGTGTAGCATCTCTGAATAATAAGGACTAATTATTAGTATCTTAGGCTTTTCCTTTTAAGGTTCATTTGTTTATTTGAAAGACAGAGCTACAGCTAGAAAGAAGGAAAGAGACAGAAAGATCTTGCATCTGCTTGTTTATTCCCCAAACTGTCCTAACAGCTAGGGCTGGGTTAAACCAAAACCAGGAGCTTCTTCTAGGTGTGGATCATGCAGGGACCCAAGCACTTGGGCCAGCCTTTGCTGCTGTCCATGGTGCATGAGCAGGGAGCTGAATCAGAAATGGAGCAGCTGGGATTCTAACCAGTGCACAAGATGCCAGCATTACAAGTGGTTGTTTTACCTACTACACCACAATACCGGCCCCAATGTCTTTTATGTTAATTATTGTACTTTTTCCTTTGTAAAATTTACACTTGTCTTTCTTTATATCTTCTAGTTCTTGGCTGAGATGTTCTGGTTTTCTTGCTGAGGCTCTCTGTATTTTTGTTGGTTTCAACTGTGTGCATAATCATGCTCTGAAACATTTTTACCATGCTGTGTGCATAATCATGCTGTGAAACGTTTTTATCATGGTTGCCTCAACGCTTTTGCTAGATAGGCCCATGGTGTTTTTCATTAGGAGTTGATGTCCTTTTCATTAGGAGTTGATGTCTTCTATCAACTGAATTTTATTTCTCTTTGAAGTCGCCTTTACTTTTGCATGATGAATGCCTTTTGATTGAAATACGGACATTTTCCTCCTGTGTTAGGGAAATCTTGATCTTACATATTCTGTTGTACCTGGCATATTCTGATTCTGCCTTGGCAGGGAAAGGAGGAGCTACTTAGATCTGTGGAGGCAGCAGCCCAGGTTCCCTTGACACCTGAGGGACATGGCTCCTTGCTGCACGTGTGTGGAGAAGACAGTTAGATGTCTCCTTGGAGCACGAGTGTTGTAGCTCCCTCTGTGGGGTCCTCTGACATTGCAGGGAGGCTGGCCTTGTTACTCCTGGTTACTTGTGAAATTTCTGGCTTTCCACTGTGTGGTTTTCTGATTTCACCTCAATGAGGCATGTTTAAGTTTTTTTTTTTTTTTTTTTTTTTTTTTAGCACGGTAAATTAAGTTTCCTGGGTTAACTTTTTGGTTTTCTGTTTTTATCAATTCCCAGCTGATCAATCTCACTTTCTTCCTTCCTATTTTTTTTTTTTAAACAACAAGTTTGGGATTTGGCAGTGGCCTGGATGCTTTCCATTTCCCCAAGATGAATTTTGGTCTGCATAGCTGTCATTTTCTTCCCCTCTTTCCCCATTGTTCTCTGACTCTGATGCTGTTATCACAGCCCATCTTGCCTCACTGCTTTCTGCTTTTGCATGTTTGTTATATTCTATGTATTTCTCTTCTGAGTGTTTCATGTTTTAAAAAAGATTTATTTAAAGGCAAAGTGGCAAGAGAGGGGAGAGAGAGAATGAGAAAGAGATCTTTCTGCTGCTTGTTCATTCCTCAATCCTCAAATGGCTGCAATGGTCGGGATTGGGCCCCATGGAAACTGGGACCCAGGAAGTCCATCTGGGTCTGCTACGTGGGTGGCAGGGCCCCAGGGACTTGGTCCATCATCTGCTGCCTCCCAGGGTAAAAGTGATCAGGGAACTGGATTGGAAGCCTAGCAGCTGGGGTTCAGGCCAGCATTCTGAGATGGGGTGCCGCTGTCATAGGCAGTAGCATCAGTCACTGGGTTCATAGTGCTGGCATCAACATTTCACATTTAAAATAAACAACTAAAAAGGGGGAGTGGAGTGAGAATAAAGCGCTGAGAACCCAGGCTCAGGCACCGCAAGCTGAGCTTGATGCTGCTGGGAGGAGTGGGCATTTCAAGTTCACCGGGGCAGGTTCTAGGACAGAGATGAGCTGAAGTGCTGATGTGGAAGATGAAACTCCATTTCCTCTGAGGAAATGAACACGTGCAAACTATTTTAGATCCGATTTCCCTGCCTCAGCCCCTTGGTTGGGCTGGTGGCAGTCAGCAGCTCTAAACAGAAGCACATTGCTGGAAGTATCTCAAAGAACTGTCATTCAACAATTGCCCTTTTTCCCCATGATATTTCCCCATGATAATGTCTGAACATTAGCAACTGACAATATGACTTCTAAATCTTCAAGTGTCACTAATGGAGGTGTTTACTCCTTTGCCAGATCCTGGCATGCTTGGAGGTATCCCACCAATTAACACCCCTCCTGCTCTACACACTGGTAGATTTCTGGATAGCCAGTTTTTGGTTGATTAGCAAGTTCTGCTAATGAATTTGGTTAGCTCAGCAATTAGAATTTAGCAATAGTATTCATACCTGATATAATTTTGGGAAATGATTATTCTAATAAAACTCAAATATATTTATAATGTCCAGGTAATTATATTACATCTTATTCAAACATATAGGAATTCTGTCTTCTAAAGGGAAAAAAAGCTTGATTTTGATTAGTTTTAAAATATGAAGCAGTTTTTACTTATGAAAGGTAACTAATAATGTAAACTGGTTTGTGTTTTTTTAAACAGTTTGTGTTTTTTAAATTTTTAATTGATTTTTTAAAAAAATGTTATTTGAAAGCCTTAATAGAAGCAAAGACTACGAGAGAGAGAGCTCTTCCATTTACTGGTTCACTCCCTAAATGGCCACAGCAGCGAACACGGGTGCAGGGCCTCAGGACTTGAGTCATCCTTCACTGTTTTTGCAGACCATTGACAGGGAACTGGATTGGAAGTGGAGCAGTGGGGATGTGAATTGGTACCCATACAGGATGCTAGGATCACAGGTAATGGCTTAATTTTCTGAGCTACAGCTGGATTACTTGAAGTGGGTGACCTATTGGACCCATATATTAAATCACTTTCTTTTTAGCATGCCATCTTTGGTGTCTGAAAAAATCGAATATCCCTGCTCCCTTGCATGTGGTCCTCGACCCAGCATCAGGTTTGTGGGCCATGATGTTCAGCTAGAGTGCGAGCAGGTCTCTCTTGATCCCCTACGGGGAAATGCAGTAGTCAGTGGGACTGATTGAAACCAACGGCCGAATTGGACTGAACGGAACGGACGTGGCTCCATCTCCCAGGTTCTGGGCAGCTGCATGGCCAGAGCCCCAGACCCCATTGCAGTGTGCTGAGTGATGACTTCACTCTTTTCCCTCCAGGAAAAGCAATGGATGGCAGAGGCTCTTGCACCTGTGATGTGCAATTTGTCAGCAGTGCTGTTCTATGAAGTTCCCTCCTGGAGGGGGTAATGAGGAGTATGATGAACTGCTTTCTATACCTGCTCTAAGGTCATTTTGTTCAGATAAAGCCTTTCTCTCTCTCTAAAGGCTTTATTATTTGTTTGAAAGGTCGAGTTACAGAGAGAGAGAAGCAGAGGCAAAGAGAGAACCATCATCAGGTCAGAGTTGGGCCAGTCAGACGCAAGGAGCCCAGAGCTTTTTTCTAGGTCCCCAGTATGAGCGCAGGGGCTGTGCTCCATCTTTCATTGCTTTCTGAGGTGCATTAGCAGGAACTGGATCAGAAGTGCAACAGCTAGGTCTTGAACCAGTGCCTGTATGGTACCACAGGTGGTGCTCTTACTATGCCACAGTGCCAGCCACTAACAAAACTTTTCAAAGAGACCAAGTGCGTCATCTTTTACTCCCGGCTGCATGTTTATGGTATTTCCTTGGGCGTTTAATTAGAGCCACTGCAACTCTGGTTTTTGTACAGTTCTGAGCATTGGCATAGGATGATTTGAACTAGTGCTCCCAGCATACGATTCCATTGGCAGTGCCAAGGGGAACTGAGGCACGGTGCCTCTCCTATACACATATGCTTCTGCCTAGCTTCCTAGCTCTTGGGCATGGCAGCCTAGAAACAGCTGAGGGAGTTCCCGCCAGGCATCTTGTCAATGTTGGCACTAATGCTGCTGTCCGAACGACTGAACTGGCTTCAGCTGGAACTGTCCCAGACTATGCTGATACATACATAGGCCTATGGTCAGCCATCTGGGGAAGAGAACTGCTAAGGGGCCAGTGTGTCCAATAGTCCTTGAGATGCATGAATGACCTTTGAACTGGGTGGCAAACAGCCAGGTCTCAGGGTGCCAAATGCTTTTTTTTTTTTTAAGATTTATTTTATTTTTATTTGCAAGACAGAGTTATACAGATACAAGGAGCAACAGAGAGAAAGACAGAGTTCTTTTACCTGTTGGTTCATTCCCCAAATGGCCAGAGCTGAGCCTCCTCTGGGTCTCCCATATGGGTTCAGGGCCTAAGGAATTAAACTGTCCTCCACTGCTTTTGCAGGCTGCTACTGGAGCTGGATTGAGCATGGGTTGGGAGGAATGTCAGCATGTTGCTTCTGCATCTCAGGGAGACCTGGGTTTTGGGATTCTTTGTGGAAATTCTGAACGCACGGCAGATTTTATGTGTCATTATTCTGGATCTGTCAACACCAAAAGGACAGTGACAAATAGGTCTGGGAAAAAGAGCTTTATCTGCTACTCGGGACACGTGGCTCACAGACAAGAATCCCTAGGTGTGAGTCCCAGCTCTGCTCCTCATGCAGCTTCCTGCTAAAGCCCAACCTGGGAGGCAGCAGGTGATGGCTCCGGACTTGGGGCCCGGCCATCCATGTGGGAGATCAGAATGGAGTTAGGGGCTATCATCTGCCTCTCCATCAGCCTGTCTGTCAAATAAAGAAAAGGCAGGAAAGAAGGAATGGAGGGAGCGAGGAAGGCAAAGAGGGGATGGAGAGAGGAAGAGAGAGAGAAGAAAGGAAGGGAAGGGGATGAAGAGAGAAGGAAACAAAATCAATCTAGGTTTAGCACTCCTAAATACTTTGCAGGAAATGCTCCAAAATTTGAAGTTGTATGAGTGCCAATTGGAAAATGCCACATGGAGCCTCTCACATAATGGGCAGGTGTGGTGAAACTGTTGTGGAAAGTGACTTACAGGCTGTCTCAGGAGTATGTAAAATGCCAACGCATTTTGTGTTTGTATTTGGGTCCCATGCTCAGATATTTCATTGTTCTTTTTTTTTTTTTAAGATTTATTTTATTACAAAGTCAGATATACAGAGAGGAGGAGAGACAGAGAGGAAGATCTTCCGTCCGATGATTCTCTCCCCAAGTGAGCCGCAACGGTCGGTGCGCACCGAACCGAAGCCGGGAACCTGGAAACTCTTCCAGGTCTCCCATGCGGGTGCAGGGTCCCAATGCATTGGGCCGTCCTCAACTGCCTTCCCAGGCCACAAGCAGGGAGCTGGATGGGAAGTGGAGCTGCCGGGATTAGAACCGGCACCCATTTGGGATCCCGGGGCGTTCAAGGCGAGGACTTTAGCCGCTAGGCCACGCCGCCAGGCCCAGATATTTCATTGTTCTTAATGAAAAAAGCTATGCATGGATTTCAAATAAAAAAATCACAATGCTTCTGATTTCAAACATTTAGGGTAAGGGATGCTAGCATTTCAAAAAATCATGGAACATGGAATTAAAAATAAGTTACTTTGGGCCCGGCGGCGTGGCCTAGCGGCTAAAGTCCTCGCCTTGAAAGCCCCGGGATCCCATATGGGCGCCGGTTCTAATCCCGGCAGCTCCACTTCCCATCCAGCTCCCTGCTTGTGGCCTGGGAAAGCAGTCGAGGACGGCCCAATGCATTGGGACACTGCACCCGCGTGGGAGACCCGGAAGAGGTTCCAGATTCCCCGCTTCGGATCGGCGCGCATCGGCCCGTTGCGGCTCACTTGGGGAGTGAATCATCGGACGGAAGATCTTCCTCTCTGTCTCTCCTCTGTGTATATCTGGCTGTAATAAAATGAATAAATCTTTAAAAAAAAAAATAAGTTACTTTGGTAAATATTTTTTCAAATCCATGCATAGTTTCTCAAACATATTCATTTATTTGTTTGAAAGGCAGTGTTGTAGAGAGAGAATGGGAAAGACACAGAATGAGAGATCCGTCTGCTGGTTCCCTCCCCAAAGGTTCACAAGATTAGGGCTTGGCCAGGCTGAAGGCAGGAACTTCTTTTATGGCCCCCTTGTGAGTGCAGGTATCCAAGAACTGTCTTGTACTCCTTTCCCAGGTGTATTAACAGGGAGCTGGATTGAAAGTGGAACACCTGACATGTAAACTTGACCCCAGACGAGACGCCGGCATCCCAAGTGTTGGCTTAATACACTGTGCCACAGCACCAGCCCCAGTGTAGTTTTTTTTTTTTCATAATACATTTTTTTTCCACGAACATTTGGAAGTTTCCTGAATAAAAAATAGTCAAGACAAATATGAAAATGGATTCTGGAGTAAGTGACGTAGTGGTTAAACCACTGGTGGGGGCATCTGCCTCCCACCTTGGAGCACATGAGTTTCATTTATACATGCATCTCTTGTGGTGTAAATGGATGTGGCCTCTCAGAAGCAGGAGTGACAGTCCAGTGCTTGGGTTCCTGCCACTCCATGGGATACCCAGGTTGGGTTTCCAGCTACTGGTTCTGGCCATTGTAGACACTGAAGGAGTAAACTGGCAGGGAGAAACTTGCACTTTCTGCTTTCAAGTAAATAATAAGAGAATAGGTTCAAACTAATGAATGAGCCAGAAAGTGCAGGTGCAAGCAGTCACCTGTCTCTGACCATCAATGTAAGCAATGGTCCCTGACTTTGGGGGCAGCTGCTAGGGAGGTGCCTGAATTGGAATCCATGGCACTTACACAGCTGGCACCTTGGCACATATTCAGTTTCTCTAAGATTTTATCTCTGTTATAGGAAGTACGCTTGCTTGTAACCATCTCACAACATTCTCAAGGATGGGGGTGGTTCAGGGAAGCCAAACTCATTACTAAGGTTTTCCACCAAGATCTGGAATGCAGCAAATGTTCAGTTAAAATTAGGAAGAGGAGGATCAGAAGCTGGAATCCCAGGACCCTGCTAGGAAAGCATCAATTGGGAATATTGTTCAGAGTAAGAATTTGACATAGGCACTAAGGCCTGAGTGAGATGGAGCCATTTGCGTGGCTTTATTTCCAGAAATTTGGTCTGAGGAGGTGAGGCACAGCAAGGCATTATCTACAAAGATGTCTCATATGGGTACTTTTTATATTGACCAAAAAATAGAAGTAATTTGAATATGTTGCAGTAGGAAGAGGCAAAAATTTATGAGTTGGCCACTTACTAGTTTCAATCAAGTATCAATAAACATAGTTTTGGAGAATATTTAAATGACTAAGAAAAGGATAGTCACTAATTCAGGTGATGGTCCACTTGAATTCTTGCCTTGAATGAAGGAGATTTGGATGGAATTTCTGTTTCCTGGCTTCGGCTTGGCCCAGCCTCAGCTGTCATGGGCGTTTGGCAGAGTCACAGTGGATGAAAGATTTCTCCTTCTCTCTCTACCCTGTCTGCCTTTCCAGTAAAAATGAAAAAGCACAAAAATAAAGGTTGGGAAAGTAGCTTGAGAGAGAAAGAGACAATTCACTAGACTGAAGCCAGGAACCTGGAACTCCAGCCAGCTCTCCACATGGGTAACAGGGATCTAAGCACTTGAGACAACTTCTTCTGTGATCCCTAGTGCATTAGCAGGCAGTTGGTTCCGAAGCGGAGCAGCCGGGATTTGAACAGGCACTGTGGGGATTACCAGTGGCAGCTGAACTTGCAGTATCACAAGTCTGGCCTGAAAGTTATTTTAGCTTTTCTTTCTGGTTAGGCCTTTTTATTTTGTTCCTCTACCCTCTCCCCAACCCTTGTATTCCCCTCTTCCTCAGTGTGTGATTCAGTTTGTGTTCCAAAGGCATGAGAACCTCAGTGGAATCTTCATTAGCATTCTGCATGCATATTTTAATTACAGAAAACTCATGTTTGGTTCCAGTGGGGGGGGGGGAGGGAGGAAAGGTATAATCTAATGCTAAATGAGCTTGTATTCTGCATTAATCTAAACTGGCCCTCCCCTTATCCCAAAATAAGGACAAAATCAAGGCCATAGAGGAACACCATCTTTTAGAAACACTCGTCAGTAACACAGTTTCCAAGAGTGTGTCCAATTATCTCGTGTCCTTTTGGTTTTAAAGGACAAAGATCTAAATGAGAAGTTTTAGCTTCCCTGAAGAAGCAGGGCACTCGTTGCTGTCAACCACATGCGCGAGGAGGAGTTCGTATATTCCAACAAGGTGCCTGCCCTTGTGTGTGTTTCCTGGAGTTAACTTGCATTAAGATTTTCATTAACTTGATGGTGGTAATTTCATTCTTTTTTTTATATAAAAATCAAAATTATCAACCATCAGGGGTATATTTTTTTTCTTTTTGGCTCCAGTACATAAAAACCTATTAGACTGCATTTTACTTGTCAAGCCATCATTTTTCACACTTGGTGATTATGGCAATAAGGGGTTCCTGGAGTTTGCTCCTTTCTTATTCTGTCCACAAGGGATGTCTATTTTCTGGAGCTATGAATCTCATGCTGTGATTTTCAAGGTCCCTGAAGCCTTGTTCTTCAAGTCAGATCTGAGAACTCGTATTTCTGCTGACCTTCACTTGATCACTGTTTTTAAAATTGCTGTCAAAATCAACCTTTCATTTCTGTGTTCTTTTGGTCAGTGTGACTTAGAAATTACTCAGGTTGGTGAGTAAGTTCTAAGAGAACATCCTCTCTGGAACAAAAAAGAAAATGGTAAGGAAAAAAATCCCAGTGATTCTTTGGCAATGAATGATCTTGAATGATCCTGAAAATCAACCACTCTAGGCTCCCTAGCCCTGGTCACGATCTCGCTCACTCTGTGGGTATCCAGGGATTTTGCTTCCATGAACCTGTAGCCATCACACCTGAGAAAGAAGGTAAGAGCAGCTGACGCATGTAGAGCAATGGATGTATGGCAGCCCACTAAGGTCATCTTATGCTCAGTGCACACTGTAGCATGCAACCAATCCACCAGTTCATTGTGACTTATCACCGAAGATCTCAAATCCTGAGACTTGCTTGCCATCCTCCCTATGGATAAACATAACATGGGAAGGCCAATGATAATCACACCTTCATGCAAAATGTAAGATCAATAGCCCTTTCAATATTACTTTTGTTGCGAACCATGGATTTGATATTTTTGCTCTTACTTTGATTTCTTCAAAATAGTTTCGTTTATTAAATTCTTCATTGACTCATAGATCATACAGTAGCACCATTTTCTCCAAGAAGTTTTTTTTTTGTGTTTTATCTTCTTTTTTTTTTCTTTTTCAATTGTATAAATTTGATTTTTGATAATTCTTACATATTTGATTAGGGTGCGAAGAGTCAAGGGCTAGAGGAAAATGGGTGAGACCATTGTTTTTACATTCTCTTTTATTTTATTTTTTAAAATTTATTTTATCTTACTGCAAAGTCAGATATACAGAGAGACAGAGAGGAAGATCCTCCATCCGATGACTCACTCCCCAAGTGACCACAACAGCTGGCGTTGCACTGATCCAAAGACAGGAGCCAAAAACTTCCTCCAGGTCTCCCACACGGGTGCAGCAACCCAAGGCTTTGGGCCATCCTCAACTGCTTTCCCAGGCCACAAGTAGGGAGCTGGATGGGAAATGGGGCTGCTGGGACCAGAACCGGCACCCATATGGGATCCTGGTATGTGCAAGGCGAGGACCCTAGCCGCTAGGCCACAGTGCCGGGCCCTTCACATTCTCTTTTTTCCTTCCTGTATCTTGGGGGAGGGGAGATAAAGCAAAGCCACACCCAGCCTCCCAACCGTCCCAGGGTCCCTCATGTGGGGCATGCTCTGAGGGTCCTGCTCAAGTGGTTTTGATAGTTCAGTAGTTCTGTATTGCTGCCAATCTTGCCACTCCAATCATGATGAAATTTCTCCAGACTCCACTGGCTGACATAGTCCACCTTAGAGACTCCGATTGCTCAGTTATTCACTGCCAACTCTTGACTGGGGTAGTTGATTGATTTGTTCTGTTATCCATCCTCTGTTATGGTACCAGGTGTCCTCTGTAGGCCCCAGGGTACTGCATATCCTCCATGTGCACCTGGATATGCTGTTCACTGCTCAGTCTAAGTCACCGAGGAGGCCCAGCTCTGACACATGCACTCCATGGTCAGACCATGGAACCTGAATTTTCCTCCATGGTTGGAGTTCTGAGTCCAGTGGTTCAGTTGAGGGGATTCCCAAAGAAACTTCATCTGAGGTGATCTCTGACCTGATTCTGGTGTGTGCATGCCAGTACAGGGTCCATCATCCAAATCGGCCTTCATGTACACTGTTAGTTGCAATTGCTGGGCAAGTTGTCTCCAGTCCTGTCTTCTATGCAAACCAATGGGTGTTGCAGTCCAGCCCAAACCTGCCCACTGCATACTTGGCCGCCATACAAGCCAGTGGGAGTTGCAGCTAGTCGGAGTGACCCGTAATAATCCCCACTAGGCCTGCCCCCTGCCCTGGCTCCCGTGCTTGCCAGTATGTACAGCAGACTTGTTTAGTCTATCCCACATCCCATTCTTCTCTTATACATGTCAATGGGCATTGAAGGCTAGTTCAATACAACCAGCTCCCCCAGTGGGTGCCACACTTTGTCTAGCCATGCCTGCCCCAGTCCTGGTTCTCATGCTTACCAGTGGGAGTGGCAACCCAAGAGGGAGGTGCCCACTATTTCCCTAATGGACCAACTCCCACTCATGGAGTTTGCACTCTCCAGGTGGTACTGCAGTTTAGTGCAACAGAGTTTCCCGCCTGTGCCAGTATCTGTTAGCTGATGCTGAGGTAAAGCCCAAACAACCCTCATCCACTCTCGCTTATGCATTCACTAGTAGGTACAGTCTGCCCAGTCTTCCGTGTCTCTGATCCAGCTTACATGCAGTTCATCAGGTGTTGTAGCCCTGCCCGGTCTGGTCTGCCCCCAATCCCAGCTCTCACATTCACCAGTGGGATAGTGGTCCAGTAGGGGAGCTCCCTGAAAGGCCCTACCGGGTTCATCCACTCTCCCCCTGGTCCCACGTATGCTGGTTGGGCACTGTGGCCCAGTCTGGCATGGCCCATCTCACTTTGGCATTTGTCAGTGGGTGCTGTAGCCTGGCCTGGCCCAGCCCGCCTCCACTTTCAGTTCACACAGGAACTACAGCCTAGCCCAGCCAAACTCCAGTCCCGGCCCTAATTTGAACTGGCTAGTATCGTGGCTTGACCTGGCATGACTCACACACAATTCTGTCTCTCAGATTTACCAGCAGATAATATGAACTGACCCAGCCTGGCTTGTTCTAGTCCTGAGCCAAATGTATGCTGGTGGGTACCATTCCGTGGCCTGGTCTGGGCTGTTTCCTTTTGTTCTTGCATTCACCTGCAGGGACTATGTCCCGACAGAGGAGTTCCCAAGCTCCTCCATCAGAATCTCTCCCAATACCAGATCTTGCACACACTGGTAGTTCCATGGGCCAGCCCTACTTAGTCTACCTCCTCTCCTAGCAGGAACAGTAGCTTTTCCTGACTGGCCCTCACCCATTCCAGTTCTTACTGTTGGGTGCTACAGCCCAGCCAATCTTGGTCCATACACAGACACAGCTCATGCATGGAATTGTATCATAAAATTAAAAATAAAATAAAGGGGAAAAAGAGAAAATGGGGGAGCTAATGGCATCCGGGCCGAGGAGTCCATCGTATTGGTTTTATGAGGGGGGTGCTCTTTCTGTGCCACCAAGATAGTTGAAGTCCATTAGTGGCTCATTGTTCATCTCTGGATGTGCTTGGTAGGCACTCTGGTGTCCTTCTAGGTGACTCATCTGATCCTGTGTTTTCAAACTCATCAGCTACTTTAATGATGGATACCACCTTTATTTAGACAAGTCAATATATTGAATCATATCCTAGAGAAGCCAGCCCTACCCATGTCCTGCCCTGGCCAATGATTTAAGAAATGCAGAGGGCGGATCTCTGTTGTGGCCAGCTCTCTACCCTGCCCTAGGTGTAAGGCAGTGAGGGTGCATTTCATACAAGTCTATGGTGGGAATCATGGTGAAACCAGAGACAACAGTACAGTGTGGTATGTGTGACAGAATGAAAAGAGCAGGGCATGCTGGATGACATTATTGGAGCTCTGAGAGAAGGGATGACAGCTTGGAGACCTGGAACTGGGAAGGGCAGAGATGAGACCAGTGTGTGTGATGGCCCAGAGGGCAGAGTGCAAGCTACCTGCAGGGCACAGAGGGAGACTCATGAGGGCTGTCCTGAAAGAAGGAGATGGCCGTGGCTGGTGAACTTGGCAGAGACTAGATCACTACGGATCTCGCTGGATGTGTAATCAGATTCTATCCCAGAAGCAGGGATGGGAAAAACGCTAGTGGGTGGTCAACCTTGGATTAAGTTTTCAGTTGGAAAAGCCCAAACTGAGGGGGCCAATGCTACAGTGTGGCAGATGAAGCTACTGCCTGCAACACTAGCATCTCAAATAGGTATAGGTTTGAGTCCTGGCTGTTCTTCTTCCAACCCAGCTCCTTGTTAGTGTGCCTGGTAAAGCAACAGCTCAACTTCCCATCCAGCTCCCTGCTTGTGGCCTGGGAAAGCAATTGAGGATGGCCTAAAGCCTTGGGTTCCTGCACCTGCGTGGGAGACCCGAGGAAGTTCCTGGCTCCTGGCTTTGGATTGGTGCAGCACCGGCCATTGTGGCCACTTGGGGAGTGAATCATGGGATGGAGGATCTTTCTCTCTGTCTCTCCTCATCTCTGTATATCTGACTTTGCAATAAAAATAAATAAATCTTAAAAAAAATTGCGCCTTTTGTTATTTTGAAATAATTAACTGATCGGTTAGTGAGTTGTCACAACTCTCTTCTAGGGTCTGGAGTAATTTAAGCTCTTGATTTGTTTAGGGTGCACATAAGATAAATGATATTTCCAGAAAACCAGACAACAGGACTGTCCTGGGCAGTCTGGAGGCAGTGAAGGCTGTTGTATCCATGCTTGTTCCTCTCCACCTACAACCCTCTTGGGTATCCAACAAGGTAGAAGTCTGACTAGACCTCACTTACACTAGAAGTAATCATTTGTTTATTCTTATCACTGAAATATCGATTACGGGGCTGCATTCAGAAACTCATGGGACACTACCAAATGTCTCTCCCTGACTCACTCACTCACTCTCTCTCTCTCTTTTTCACTCACACACACATGCACACACATACACAGACTCTTATACACTCACATGATTTTCATCAAGCCACAGAACCCATGTATAAAAGAAAGGCCCAGGGTACTATGCCATGGCATAGCAGGCTAAGCTTCCACCTCTGACACTTTGATCCCATGGGTGTACCAGCTCATGTCCTGGCTGATCCACTTCCAATCCCCCCTGTTTATGGCCTCACTAAGCAGCAGAAGGTGACTCAAGTATTTGGACCCCCACACTTGCATGGGAGACCTGGCGGAGGTTCCTAGCTCCTGGCTTCAGATTAGTCTAGCTCTGACTGTTGTGACCACTAGGGAGTGTAACAGCAGATGGAAGATCCTTCTCTGCCTCTCCTCCTCTCTGTAACTCTGCCTTTCAAATAAAAATAAGATAAATCTTTAAAAATGATTGAAAACCAGAGGTCTGTGGCCTTTTTCCTGGCTCCTGGGACAGAATTTGTCAAATGGTGGCCCCCATAGATCCACACTGATGGTTTGTGCTACCAGAGTGATTCAGGATAGTAGGATGGCCACTTCAGATAGACCAACCATTTGATTATAGTTGGAGCTTTGGGCTTCTGGATATAACTGTTAAAATTTATTTGTATTTTAGAAATTATTTTATATGTATTTTTGATGTTTACATAGTTAAGAAGGATGTATGCCTATGTGGACCAATGATTAAGGTGGGTAGGGTTGAGGCAGGGAGGAAGGTGTGTAAGACAAATGCTCCCATTTTGTTTCCCTCTTGTATGGGGTAGAGGGAGTAAAGGGGAGGTGGCCACTCCAGTAGCCAAACAACGTTAGTACCCCAGGATAGGAGGACGACCACTTGATGTTATCATAGGATCCCAACATGGAGAAGAATGTTCTGAAGGTATTGCTTAAGTGGCTTTGGGAGTTTTGAGATGCTGCTGGTTTCATTGCTCCAAGATTGAGAAAATCCTTTCAAGATTCATTGGCTGACATGGTCCACCTTAGTGTATTCACTGGCCCAGATACTTGCTGTCAAAGCTTGGCCAAGAGAGTTGTCCAATCTGTTCTGCCCCTCCATCTTCTAATGTGGTACTTTAGATCCTCTGCAGGCCACAATGAGCTGGCTGTCATGTCCCTTATGTGCATCTGGGCAAGCTGTTCGGCATCACCTTGACCCTCTGAGGAGTGTCACCACAAGAGCGAGGGGAAATTCAGTCTAACCCAGTGGACAATGATGTCATCAGTCATGTTCCTGCAAAGCTGCCATAGTGACAAACCAGATGCTAAAGCTTGGGTGAGCTTTCCTGGTTGGTAACATTCTTTGAGCATTGTCACATTAAAACAAATCACTTATTTTTTTGAAAGGTGGAGACACAGAGAGATCACCTATCCACTAATTTGCTCCTTAAATGCCTGTGGCAGCCTGGACTATGCCAGGCTGAAGAAGACAGGAACCTAGAACTCGATTGATGCCTACCATGTGGTTGACAGGGACCCAAGTGCTCAAGTCATCAGCTACTGTCTCCCAGGCTGAGTACTGGCAGGCAGTTAGAATCAGGAGCTGGAGGTAGGTATCAAACTCATTACTTGGAACAGGGCATATGGGGTGTGGACATCTTCACTGCTAGGCAGGATGCCCACTTCCCATTGCTGCATTTTGATGCTGGGAGAGTGGTGCCTCCCTGAGAATGTCATGTGCTTCCTGGTGTCAGGTGTATCATTCTGCAACAACAAAACCATAACCCCAAGTATAGATTGGTTCTGGTTCTTTGAGTTGTTCTATACATTTTCACAGCTGAGTGTGGTCCTGGGAACCCCAGCATGGGTCTGAAGCCACCTCCCTCATCTGAAGTGAGGGTGGTTTTGTGGGTCCTGGGACTTTCAGCTCTTGCCTGAGTGGAGGCAAGACTTGTGGGGGCATGTTCCTTCAGATGTTGAAGTTGTGTGTAGTTTCTGCAGTTGGGAACAGAAGTTTTGGGCAGATCTGATTGTGTCCTTAACCTTGAGTTCATTTAACTCAGTGGTAGAGGAAAGAAAGACTTTGTATAGACAAAAGCCAAAACGCCTAACCAAGCCAAAACAGATGCTCTCTCCAAATTGCCTTTTCCAGGTAATCCAGGATCCCAGGGGGTTGCGAGGCCAGGAATGGGCAAGGACTGAGTACTGGGGACTATCCAGAGTACAGAAAGGGTTCTTCAAACTTTGAGCCTTACCCTGATGCTCAGCAGAGGCACCTGAGCTGGGCCTCAGCTTCCCTCTGCAGCGAGGAGGCCTGAAGCTGCAGTCACTGAGGATGGAGTAGGCACTTGAAGGGAGCAATGTGTCCAGCCATGGCCTGTGCCCCTAGTGCTGCATTGCATTGCTTGAGGGCAGCTCCTTCCTCCCCTCTGTGGAACCTGGCAGCTACATCTTTTGTTTATATTTTTAATTGAATTTTAAATATTTATTTTTTTATTGGAAAGTCCGATTCACAGACAGAAGGAGAGACAGAAAGATTTTCCATCTGCTGATTCACTTCCCAAGTAGCTGCAATGCCAAACTGAGCCGATCCAAAACCAGAAGCCAGAAGCCTCCTCTGGGTCTCCCACGCAGGTCCAGGGGTCCAAGGCTTTGGGCCATCCTCGACTGCTTTCCCAGGCCACAAGCAGGGACCTGGATGGGAAGTGAAACAGCTGGGGCAGAACCGGCATCCAAAAGGAATGCCGGCATTTGCAGGGTTAGAATCAGTCAACTGAGCTATCATACCAGACCCTTTTAATTGTATTTTAAAAAAGAGTTTTGGGCCCGGCAGCGTGGCCTAGCAGCTAAAGTCCTCGCCTTGAAAGCCCCAGGATCCCATATGGGCGCTGGTTCTAATCCCGGCAGCTCCACTTCCCATCCAGCTCCCTGCTTGTGGCCTGGGAAAGCAGTCGAGGACGGCCCAAGGCTTTGGGACCCTGCACCCGCGTGGGAGACCTGGAAGAGGTTCCAGGTTCCCGGCTTCGGATCGACGCGCACTGGTCCGTTGCGGCTCACTTGGGGAGTAAAACATCGGATGGAAGATCTTCCTCTCTGTCTCTCCTCCTCTGTGTATTTCTGACTGTAATAAAATGGATAAATCTTTAAAAAAAAAAAAAAGAGTTTTATTGAAATACAGCATACACACCAAGGCATGTACACAGGAGTACAAATTCATTTTTCCTCTCTGATCACCCTGAAAGCCAACACAGAGATTAAGAACAAAACATTGTGAGTACCACAATACTCCTCACTAAACTCTGTCTTTTAAAAATTATTTATTTTTATTTTAAAGGCAGTCTTTACAGAAAAATAAGGAAAGATAGAGAGATCTTCTACCTTCTGGTTCACTCCCTAAATGGCTGCAATGGCTGGAGCTGAGCTGCTCTGAAGCCAGGTGTCAGGAGCCACATTTGGGTCTTCCACATTGGTGAAGGGTCCCCAGGGTTTGGATCATCTTCTGTTGCATTTCCAGGCCATAAGAAGGGAGCTGGACTGGAAGTGAAACAGTCAGGTTTGAACCTGTACCCATACGGGATGCTGGCACTGGCAGGCAGAGGATTAGCTTGGTATACCACCATGCTCACCTATCTCTCTCTCTTTCTCTCCCTTAAGATGTATTTATTATTTTTTAAATTGGAAAGCCAGATATACAGAGAGGAGAAGAAACAGAAAGGAAGATCTTCCCACCAATGATTCACTCCCCCAGTGGCTGCAACAACCTGAACTGCGCCAATCCAAAGCCAGGAACCAGGAGCCTCTTCTGGGTCTCCCTCATGGGTGCAGGGTCCCAAGGCTTTGGACCATCCTCCACTGCTTTTCCAGGTCACAAGCAGGGAGCTGGATGGGAAGTGGGGCTGCTGCGATTAGAACTGGAGCCCATATGGGATCTCAGTAGGTTCAAGGCGAGGAGTTTAGCTGCTAGGCTACCATGCCGGGCCCAACGCTCTCTTTTTTTAACAAAACTGTGTTGTCATTTACATGATTTGATTCAGCAAAGTGGTATTGAGGACTATATGCCAAAGGATAGATCATCTACCGAATTTTTATAGTCTACACATTAACTATCACTAATAAAAAATAACATGTGATATTTGTCTTTTTGGGCCTGGCTTGTCTCAGCACAGTGGTTTCCAGTCACATCCATTTTGTTGCAAAAACCAGGATTGCACTAAGTTTTTTTTTTGGCTGAGTAGTATTCCACTATGTGTATATGCTACATTTGCTGTATCCATTTATTAGAAGACACATCCTTACGTTGATTGCATATCTTTGCTGTTGTGAGTGGAGCTGTGATATACATGGCAGTACAAGTGTCTCTTTCCTATGTTGAATACATCTCTTTTGGATATATTCCCAAGAGTGGGGTAGCTGGGTGTAGATTTGCTTCTAATTTTCTGGGGACTCTCCATCCTGTTTTTCATAGTGGTTGCACCCATTTGCACTCCCACTAACATCCTTTCTCTCCATATCCTCAATAGCATTGAGTACCTTTTGGTTTTCTAACTGAGGTGGTAGCTAAAGCTTTTTTAATTGGCTAGGGTCAGACCAGCAATGTCACATTTAGCATTTGGTCTCAGAGTCAGTGTATTTGAGATCCTTTTCTGTTTTTTTTCCCCTAGAGCAAGGCACATAGTTGTGTTTACAAAAGGTAATGGGCTAGTGTATTGGCCCTGATGCTACTGAATGGATTTAGAAAGGCTGAGGTCCAGGAGCACAACAGAGACACAGTCCAGCCAGGTCTCTGATGGAATGGCCCTGGTGAATGGCAGAATTGTGTTAAGTGATGATATAAAACAGGAAAAAAATGGTTGTAGATGGCTTGGGGGAAAGCCCCTGGCATGCCCTGTGTGTGACAGTGTAACCTGATCATGCTGATCTCATTTGAAGAAAACTCATAACCATTGCACATCCCTGTGTGCCATTCAGCCTTTGGCCTCATCCATAATGTCAGGGTTATAGACTGTTGGTTCCCGATGGCTTGACAGAAGAGAGAGCTTCCTGTCTCCGAGCGGCACATCCCCCAGCCTGCGGCTCCACAATTGTCCCTCCAGTGTGTGCTTGTGCCCATGTGAGAGCTCACACTCACAGCTTTGCTCTGCAGTGTGGGATGCCTTCAGTGCTGGGTTCACTCATCTGGTGGAAAGGATTAGAGATACCTTCTTTCTAAATCAGAAAAGCCTCTGCTGTTGCATGCTTCTTGAAAATTGCATAGTCACATTTCATTGCTTTATAAATTATTACCAGGAAGTAACATCTTGGCAGTTGTATAAACAATAGGATGAAATGCATTTTTTAAGGTAACCAGCTTATATTCAAATGTTTTCTCTGATTCTGTGTTAAAGCTCATTCATTCAACATCAGATGAATTAGCCTATTACATTCTTTTTTCTTTTAGCTGATTAAAGGTGAATTTTGGAAGAATGGAACAAATTTACGCCATGATGTCAATGCAATATGTTTTTGTAGGTACCCCGTGTTACAAGGAATCGGGCCATAATTTATTCTGCAACTTGACAGGCTAGCCATCATTATTTTTCACATATAAGCTAAAGTCTATCTTGGATCTCATCCTGTTTTCAGTGGTAGAGGAGATGGCGGCAGTAAGCATTATTATTTTTTTTCCAGCACAGAAAATTATGCCACAAAATAAATCATGTGCAGGACTGTCATAATGGCCCCTACAGCTATGATGGGAAAAAAAAGAATTGTTGCAGCTACTCTTCAGTGCACAGCCAAATAGTGAACAATTTGTTAAGTATCCCTGGGGCCAATTAAACTGGCAGATGATCAGTTTGGTGGTTGCCAGACCTCAAGTGGGGGCCAATTAGAATGCACCAAAAATGAAAATGATTGAATCTGGGAAAACAATGTTACATGAACGGAGGCAGGGAGAGAGGCAGACACTTCAGTGGGCCAAGAATAATCTTCGTTGGCATTCATTAAAGGAGATTAGTAGACCCTGGACTGCATACTTGTGCCATGTTCACAGCCTTTCAAATGTTTTGCCTGAAATATTTTAAGCCGTTACCGCAGAGGAATTAAATTAGTTGGATTTAGGCTATACAACATGAGAGAACAATTCTTAAAATTGCAGTCATTATTAATTTTGTTCCAGAGGCAGCCTTGCATGAAACATTAGAGTGATTTTTCTTATTTTTTGCATTTGAACAAGAGATAAACACTGCAGATTGCTACAGATGGATGCTACTGAAATGCTGAAGACTGTATCATTATTCCCTCCCCCCACTTTTTTTTAAAGATCTATCTTTTTTAAAGATCTATTTATTTGAAAGAGCAATAGAGAGGGAGAAGCAGAGAAAGTAATCTTTTACCTACTTCCCAAATGGCCACAATGGCCAAGAATAGGCCAAACTGAGACCAGGAGCTTGGAATTCCAACTGGGTCTCCCACATGCATACAAGGGCACAAACTCTTGAGCAATCTTGTGCTCCGTTCTCAGGCACAGTAGCAGGGAACTGGATCAGAAGTGGAGTAGTGGGATACGAACTGGCACCCATATAGGGTGTTGGCATTGCAGGTGGAGGCTTAACTTTCTGCCCGTTAACCCAATCATTCCTTTTAAAGTTGAATCACCAATGTGACTGATGTTTGAACAATGTATGCTGGACATTGATAGAGTTCAAGATTGTAAAAAAGAATTGCCACCCCATGTCTCAGATGCTAACCCTGGCCTATAGTTGTGATCAAGATGTCGAGGAAGAAGCACTATGTAGAGAGCTTCGTCCAAAGTAGAGATGTCATTGGGTTCCTGGGTAGCATCCAAACCCACAAAGCAGGTAGGTTTTCCTCTAGTGCTCACTGGCTATGTTTTCATTAGAGCAGCTAGTGCAGCTCCAACACATCTGCTCTTGATGGAGGAGACAAAGACACTTCAAATGAGGTGGTTGAGTTGGTCCATGGAAGCCACGTCAGAATGAATATTCAGTGGCTTGTCAGTGGCCTGATTTCTTTTTTTTCCTCTTAATTTGTTTTATTTTTTTTATTAATTATTTTGCATTATGTGACAGTTTCATAGGCTCTGGGAATCCCCCCACCTCTCCCCACGCCCCTCCCCCCTGGTGGATTCCTCCACCTTGATGCAGTATTACAGTTCAAATTCAATCAAGATTCTTTCCTTGCAAACGTATACCAAGCATAGAGTCCAGCTACTTATTGTCCAGATGGGTTGAACAGTTTCTTGGGGAGACCATTTCTGGTCCGAAGTTAGAGCTGGTAGAATATCATCCCAGTCAATTAAGAGTCCCAATATAACATCAACAGCAATTTGCAACATTATGGAATTGACATGGTTGTGAGTACCCAGTATGTTAAAAAAAAAAAAGTGGCCTGATTTCTTTATTCTTCCATGAAAAACCAGTGCTCTGTGAACTGTGTACAGTGGACTTTGCTTAGATGGAGGGAAAATTGTTTCCTGCTAGCCAGGCTTTTTTTTTTAAAGATTGATTTATTGTTATTGGAAAGGCAGATCAGATTTATGAAGAGGAGAGCCAGAGAGAAATATCTTCTACCCATTGGTTTACTCCCCAAGTGATTGCAAGTGTTGGAGCTGAGCTGATCTGAAGCCAGAACCAGGGAGCTTCTTCCAGGTCTCCCATGTGGGTGCAGAGTCCCTAGGCTTTGGGCAGTCCTCGACTGCTTTCCCAGGCTTTTCCCAAGGAGCTGGATGGGAAGTGGAGCATCCATGACACAAAGTAGCGCCCATATGGGATTCTGGTGCTTGCAAGGTGAGGATTTAGTCATTGAACTGTTGCACTAGACCCTTTAGCCAGACCTTTATATGGGCTGCCGGTTAGGGTGAACACACTTGGACACTCTGTTTTTTGCAAAGAAGCTAGATGTCCCAGAGTAGTCTAACTGTTTACTTGTTTAGGAATACATTTTGTCCTGGGAGAAATTAGAGGTGACAGATGTCACCCATGAGCATCCCTATCCTTGCACTGCAGATGTGGCTTTGAATGGTGTCATTATAGGGTGACTTTCAAGGTAAGGCAAATGGCATTACTGGGGGAGAATTGTTGTGTTGTTGTTATGTGAAAGAACCCATATTTCCTTCCTCCTTGTTACCACGCCTTCCTGAAACTGAAAGGGCTTTAGACTTTGTACAACCTCAGCAGGTGTTTGGTGATGAGGTGGGAGACTGCCTTGACTTGAATGTCTTCATGGGAAAGGGGCTTGACTGACTTAGATGACTGCGGAATCCCAGGAGAAGTGGGGATAAAACTGGAATGTGCTGCTGAGAACAAAGCCAGTGAATGCAAATTTGAACATTCGTTCATTCAGAAAACAATAGGCTGTCTTGTATTATCTCTGCAGTGTCTTCTGTAATAACTGAAATTTCATGCTGTAGTTTAGTCTGTGGACAGTAGGGTCTCCTTTCTCTGTGCTGCAGTTTAGAATTATGATCTATGGGTTGCAATGGACCCAAGGGCCTCCTGATGGCTCGTTGTGATCTGGAAGTGACGTCATGGTAGCTATCTGAGAAGAATAGCAATCCTGGAGTAAGACTTCCTCCACCACACTGAATGAGGCCCCAGGAGCTTCCCTGATGCTGCAAGTGACCTCAGGAATGTCGAGCTAGGTCAGCCCCAGCACCAACACAACCACGAGTGTCAAGGTGCCCTTCAGGTATGAGTCTGATTCCTGAACCTATTGCATCTGCCAGTGTCAGTGGATCATTCCTGCTGTCTGTGACGGCCTATGTCAAATTTCAGCATGCCTCTTCTGTTAGCCATAAAGCAAGGCTTCTTGTTGAAGACATGTCCTCAAGCATGCTGAACTTGATCTGCTGTATGCCCTCACTGCAGAGGCCTCAAAGATGCATTCAGTCCTTCTTCTTTTCTTTTTTTTTTAAATATTTATTTTGATTTGAAAAGCAAACTTGCAGAAATAAAGAGATATATAAAAATCTCCTGTCTGTTGGTTCACTCAACAAGTGGCCACAACGGCTGGAGGTGAGCCAATCCAAAGCTAGGAGCCAGGAGCTTCTTTCAGGTTTCTCACATGGGTACAGGATCCCAATGATTTGGGCTATCTTCTACTGATTTCCCAGCCTACAAGCAGGGAGCTAGATGGGAAGTGGGACTGCCAGGACACGAACTGTCACCTATATAGCACGTTCAAGGCAAAGATTCAACCAATGTGCCTTTGCACTGGACCCAGCTCTGCATGATCTTGCTCTGGTATTCGAGATTGATAATGTGTCAGATTGTATTGGAAATGTCTCCTGAAATAGGTTTCATTTTATGTTGTCCGATGAAATCCAAACTTGCAGTTTATCAAGCATGTTGATTGTAACACCAGTCAATTTTTCCAGGGCCAGCCTAATTTCTAGTAAAGTCTCCAGGATGCTTTGATAGTTTGGGTATTTTAAAGGTTCACTTTTGACATTTCGAGGGATGCTGATTATATGTGTAATGCTAAGAATCTATACCTGCATTAGTTATGCCCAAGACTTTTCTAGGGCTTGATTTCCTTTTCATTGGATCTGGTCCTTATGAAAATTACAAAACTTTAAGCTCATTTATAATATATGGATGATTAAGAAAGAAAACTTTTAAAAACAATTTTTATTAGGGAAATTGAGAAATTTCAAGTAGTCAAAAATAGCACACATTATAATAAACATGTCTACCTTACTTGAACAATTTTCAATATTTTGCTAATCATACTTTTTCTCTACCTGTTTTTTGCTACAATGTTTTAGGTCAAACCCCAGACATTGTGTTGTGTCACACCTGACTTGGCAGCATTTCCAAACAATTGGATCTCTATTCTACTTCTTTCTTTCTTCTTTTTTTTTAAATCAAAAGACAGAATTAGGAGAAAAGACAGAGAGAGAGAGAGAGAAAATATCAATCTTCCATCTGCTGGCTCACTCCCAAATAGCCTCAACAGCTGAGGATGAACCAATATGAAGCCAGGAGCCCAGAGCTTTTTTTTGGGGTCTCTCATATGGGTGCAGTGGCCCATATGCTTGGGCCATCCTCTATTATTTTCCCAAGCTTAGTAGGAAGCTGGCTCAAAAGTGGATTAGCAGAGAATTAGCAGTGGATTAGTGGAGAATTCAACTGGTGTTTATATGGGATGCCAGAATCACAGGTGGAAGCTAAGCTTGCTATACCATGCACTGGCCCCAAAAATGGTGTGGGCCATGCCTGACCAGTGAGAGCTAAAACTGTGGGCAAGCCATGCCATGCCATGCCAGGCTGGGTCCAAGTACCTGCCAGCACACACGGTCCAGGGCAGCATATGGGCCTGGCAGGGGAACTTTGGGTAATCTCTTGCTGGGTTACAGCTTTCATTGGTGAGTGTAAGAGCTGGAACTATGCGCAGCTCTTGGGCTGTGGCACACATCAACATGCATATAGGTTGGATCTGTGGGCTGGCCAGACTGTGGTAGGTTCCAGTATCTGCCAGCACTCACAAGAGCCAGAGTGAGTATCGGCCACAGGGCTAGGTCTCAGTATCAGCCGGCAAGTGCCCGAACTGGGTGTGAATCATATCAGGCTGGACCATATATTCCCTGGCAGGTGCAACATCTGGGGCTGGGAATGGGCGTGATAAATTATGGGCATTGTCCTGCTAGGCTGCAGTTCCTGCTGGTGAACACAGCAACAGAGCAGGGGTGGGCCAATCTAGTCAAGACAGCAGCACCCATTGGCATACATGTGGACCAGGTTTAGGGGAGGGCTTGGGCTGAGTTAAGCTGCAACACTCATGGTACGCATGAGAGCCAGATGGGTTATGGGACGGACCTGGCTAGGCTAACACATGCTAACACATGTAAAAATGGGCTGGATGTGGGCCTGTTGGGATTATTGGGGGTCACTGTGACTAGGCCATGGTACCCACTCATGTATGTGAAGACTGGCCTATGCTAGGCTGGGCAGACTGTACTGTGCTAAGCCATAGTACCCATCGGTTCTCATGAGAATTGAGGCCAAGGAGGGAACAGATCAGGCAGTCGCATCCACTGGTTTGTGTGTTGGTTGGTGCAGGTAACTAACTGAACTTGACCCTGAACTAGCTGACACACATGAAAGTCAAGTCTGAAGTTATCCTAGGCAAGCTTGATATCTGCTGCCTCCCAGGAGTCATGGGGTTGAAATGGAGGTGTGGAGGGTGAATGCTCTGGAGTCTGCCCAGCTTGCTCTTTGCTTCTGCAGGGACCTCTGCCCTGTATGGCATTGGTTAGCAGTGCGCATCTAAGGCCATCAGAAAGGAATATCAGCGATCCAGTTGTTCAGGATCCATCTGGAAGCAAGAATGGCAGGAATTCCATTTCCCAGGGATTGGTAGTGGCATCTTCTCCACAAAACAAAGACCAAAATGAGATTGCTCCTGCTTTTGATTTGTGTGATGATTTCAGCTCTGATGACTCTCTAACCAGGACTACGTTAGGTATTTGGTCTACTGTTTAAACGCTGGCACCATTTGTTTTTCTTTTCTTTATTTTTAATCCTTATTTTCCGTTTTATAGTTTTTGCGGGTATAGGCTTCCTCCCTTTGTCCTCTCCCTACCCTATTGCCTGTTTTACAATAATATAGTCCTTCATCTGCAGCCTCAGCTCCAGCATTCTGCTTCTACACGGATCATGACATTGTAGGTATAAGCCATGGAAGAGAGTCTAGTATTTTGCTGTCTAGGCATATCTAGCAGTTTTATTTGGGGGTTACTTTAATTCAGGAGTAGAGTCACAAACTGTTGATCTTTTTTGATTCCTAGTACTCTGGTCCCCATTACATCCTTTATTTGTAAGATTACAAGTGTATACTTATTCAGTTTTATGTCTTTTCATTTTGTGATTTGAATGGAACCTATCTTATTTCAGAGCGAACTTATGATACCTGTCCTTTTGGGATTGGTTTGTTTCACTGAGCAGTCTCCAGTTGGAACCCTTAGTTGGAAATGGTAGAATTTCATTCTTTTTAATGACTGAATAGCATTCCATAGAGTAGATATACCATAGTTTCCTTATCCAATGCTTTTTCAATGGGGATCTGAGTTGTTTATAATGGACATATGTGTTGTTTTCATGTCTTTGCTACTGTTGATTATGTTGCAATGAATATAAGGATGCATATAAGGATGAATATAAGTTGTTTTCTCATAAATATGTATCACTTTTTTAGGATATATTCACCTAATGGTAGGTGAATTTTTGTTTGCCTGAGTACCCTCCATACTGACTTCCACTGTGGCTGTACCACCAGCAGTCCACAATCCCACCAACAGTGGGTTAGAGTACCTTTTCCCCTGCATCCTTGCCAGCATGTGTTGTTAGTGGTTTTCTGTAGGTAGGATATTCTCATTTGTTTTCTGTATCCAAGTTTCTTGTAAAGAGTTGGTACTTCATCTTCAATATTTTTTGCTGTCATGCTCCCATGGTAGTATATATGTGGGAAGAAAAACATGAAGACATTAAAAACTGGCCTGAGGTTTTTTTTCCCTCCATGGGGAAGAAAAATGGAGGGATTTGACATTGATTGTTGCTGTTTAAAAATCCCAGAGGAGATAGGCTTTTGCATCGCATGATCGAGTACCTGGGTTTGAGTCCCTGCTTTGCATCCCAGCACAGCTTCCTGTGGATGGAGGTGGAGGTGGCTTCAATGACTGGCTGTTGACCCCAGCTCCAGTCTCACTCGGCCTTGCTGGGTATATGGAAAGTGAACCAGCAGGTATGGGAACTCTCCCAATCTCCTTCCTCCGTCCCTTCTCCCCCTACTCCCTTTTCCTCAGTGTTTCTCTTGTTCTTAGAGTTCAAAAAAAATCACAAGTAGCTTTTCTTGATCTTTCATTCTTCTTTTTTTAAAAAAGATTTATTTATTTTTATCACAAAGTCAGATATATAGAGAGGAAGAAAGATAGAGAGGAAAATCTTCCATCCAATGATTCACTCCCCAAGTGAGCTGCAACGGCTGGTGCTGTGCTGATTTGGAGCCAGGAGCCAGGAACTTCTTCCAGGCCTCCCACACGGGTGCAGGGTCCCAATGCATTGGGCCGTCCTCGACTGCTTTCCCAGGCCACAAGCAGGGAGCTGGATGGGAGGCGTAGCTGCTGGGATTAGAACTGGTGCCCATATGGGATCCTGGGGCGTTCAAGGCGAGGACTTTAACCACTAGACCACGCCGCCCGGCCCCATTCTTTTTTCTTTTGAATAGTTCATTCATTAAGTTTTAAAAAAATAATCTTCGGTGTGGATAAAAAGCTGTGTGGGACTTGAACATGGGCAGAAGGAACTGGATAAGTGTTCAGGGTGATTTTCCAGAAGTAGTACAGGGAGCTAGGTGAGCCTGGGGGTGTTTACAAGCTGTGTCCACCTCATGGGGGCAGAGCTTGAAGATGGGAGAGGGAGAACTATGACTCCTGGGCTGTGGGAGGGTGGTTTGCATCACGTTTTGCCAGTGCTGTGGAGCCCCAAGCACCCAGATTGTTTCCTCTCTTCTATCCTGTGTTACTTTGGGGAGAGTCTCTATGGTAAATCTGAATCCACCACCATCCCCTGAGAAGGAGCACAGAAAGATCCATCCCACCTCTGTCTGTGACAGGTGCAAAGATGATCTAGCTGGGCCGTCACCTGTTGTCACCGGAACTTAGCGTTTGACATGTATGGTACCCAGAGGCTGGGCAGCTCAAGTTTTGGGCACTAATGGCCCAGGCTCTGTATCTGGAGTGGAGAAAGGGAAGTGGTCACTACTCCCATCTCCCACATTGGGGCTCCTTCCTTGCTGACCACTAAGAACCCTTAACTCAGGCTGTTTCCTAGATTGCACCTGCACATCCATAAATGCACCTGAGGTCTGATCACAGAGTCCCGAGCTACCCATGTGTGGGGAAGGTGTGGTTTCTAGAAAAAAAAAAAACCCTTCCACTGTGGGATACATTACTGTTGTCACCTGGACAATCAGGGCTCTGGTACAGGCCACAGGGGTGTTGAATGGCAGTGTTGGGTTCACTCAGCTACACTAGCTTAAAGATGAATTTCTTGTTGCTTGAATCCCCATGGTGGGCGATGGGAAGCACAGCTCTTACCTGCTCAGACATTCTGAGATGTGGTGCTGCAAATGAGAAGATAATTCACCCAGCACCGTGTGTTCAGTGAGTCAGAAAGATCCATATGTGCTTTTGTTTCAGCCGCTCTAATGAGAATGTGTCAACTTCAGTTAGAGTCTCCTGGTATCAGGTTCATTCTCCAGGAACTCAGAGGTGGCTGCGTTCCAGAGAGACAGCGGGGGTGACGCAAGCTCTGTAAAGAGGTTGTTCTCATTAGGTCGGATCCCTGGGCCTAGTATTGAGTCCCTGTCCATGGTCAGCAAACCTGAGTGATTGTTTCTAGGAAAAATTTTACTACATTGCAGAATCGTGAGCCACTGCAGATTTTCAATAGCCAAGAAAAATGTCTGGGACAGTGTCTCCCAGAGTCAAGTGATTTACAGGTATGTCGGGATAGGCTGAAGCCCGAGGACCAGGACAGAGAGGAAGATGTTGCTATTGTTGAATGGAGCACAAGGAAATGACAGTGCATCCAGCTGCCTGCTACACGGAAGGTTACATCTCACGGTTTGCAGATGAACAGTGTCCCAAGAAGGCAGAATATTTTTGCAGTCAACAGGAGTGTGTTTTCCAACAAGTGAGTGTTGACATGAACAAATGCCTGAGGACCAGAGGAGAAGTGTGCACTGCAGGAAATAACCCCTACCCTATGCCAGTGATAATCCCTCATGCTTTGGTACAGGGCACACATGAGAATTTAGTGTGAAGCAAATGGTACATTCTAGAACATTTCCTCAACTCTCTGTATGTCCTGTGCTTTGATGGTGGACTATAAGTAGCTCAACAGCAGCAGGAAATGGGATTTTGAGTTGAATGCCTCATTTGTGGAGATGGTAGGTTGAGGGTAGAGATACATAAGAAACACACATATACAAGGTCACTCACACACAAGCCCAGCCTCAGGTAATCTGAGTCTCCCACAAGGGAGGAAGGAACCAGTGACTTGAACCATCACTGAGGCCTCCCAAGGCCTGTGTTGGCAAGAAGCTGAGAACAGGGGCCAGAGCCGGGAACTGAACTCAAGCACTCCGAGACTGTGAGTCTATGTGAGCATGTCAGTCTGTGTTTCAATGTCTAGGCTAGATGCTTCCCATCTAAATTGCATGTTTTAATTTTCTAGCACTGGGTTAGTTAAGACTTGGAAGGCACAGTATATTTATTGCTGGCTCTCTCATGGCTCAGGTAGGCATGAGGTCAGCCTCCAGGCCACCTTCTAACAGTCTGACAGGTACTGTTGTCTCCTGGTATCTGTGGTTTTGTTTTCCATGGTTTGCAATTACTCTTGGCCAACTGTGATGTGAAAGTATGAAATGGAAGATTTCAGGAATAAACCATTTGTTCATCTCAACTCACCTGTCATTTTGAGTGGCATGAGAAAAATCTCTGTTTTTGCTCCATCACACTGGTATATGACCCATCCCTTTGTCTGGTGTATCCACACTACATGCTACCCATACATTAGCACTGGTCAGTCACCATCTCTGTCAGACCTACAGAGTGGTGTTGTGGGAGCTGTGTTGTAGTCATTCTTGTTTTAGAGAATAGTGAGCAAGAAGCAGTGACAGTGGCCATTCGGCCACACCGGGGGGAGGTTATGCAGGACTGTCTTTATATGACAAGGTAGAACTTCTCCACATAACAAGCCCAGTAGTAACAAAACTAGGTTGAAGTCGCTAAATTTGGCACTAAACATGAATTTTCTGCCTATGCAATTGTGAATAAGAAAAAACAAGGTTGTTGTCCTGAAAATTATAGGTGCCTGGTGAATGCTTGGTTATTACGTCGGAAAAGGCATTAGCTTCCAGGGCATGATCTAGTTGTGGTTTTAGGCATCCACTAGGATTTGATCCTGCTGGACAAGGTGTAGCCACTGGGCTTTGGATCAGCTCCCCACACCGTGGTAGAGGAGAACTGGTGCCTATCATTAGATCTCACCAAATCCCAGCGCTCTGTGAAAACCCAATACTCACCTTCTCAATCATTTTTAGAAGAAATGTGGTATGTAAAAATGAATCACATAGGTTCTCCTCTTTTTATCAGAGTGGGAAACCACTCATCAGTATGATAGTCAGTTGTGATTTCTTTAGACCTAACAAGTAAGAGTTCAATGTGTGTGTGTGTGTGTGTTGCATTCCATGTCCTCTTCAGCACCCTGTTGTTACTCCTTTCTTAGGAAATGTTCTTATTAGAGCATGACTTTCCTGCCGGCTAAATCTGCTCCATGAAAGGTTAGCAACGTCAGTCCTCCTTAGCGCCCTTGCTTACATAACTAGCTTCCAAATGGAAAAGTGAGAGGGCAGACTACCAGAAGTTTCCACCAGCAACAGATCAACACCTTGAAGTTTTCAAAGTGATTGTGTGTCTTTCAGCTCTCCCGAGAGCCAGGAAACAAAAACAGGACTTTGGATGCCTACATCCTTGGCCCATGGCTTCCTGCCAGCTCTGTCCCTTGGCTCAGCTCTGGGCAGCACCAGCTTGCGACAGACCAGCTTGGATGAGGGCTTTCCCAACTGGGTAGCCCAACCTACCCCTTGTTGCGAATGGACTCTGGAAGAAATTATCCCTGGGTCTCTTGGAATCTCATTCAGTCTGATGTTCTGGGAAAGCAATTGGATGGTGAGAGAACATTTGACAAAAGCTAGCAGAAAGAGAAATCTCCATTACGTTTCGGGTCTAAAAAAAGCTGCTTTTAATCACTTCTTAAAATAGCAGCACTGTAGCTCATCAGAAATGCACAGACCTGAGAGTTGGTCAGTCTTTTCTCAAAGATGGGCTCTGTGGAGTCTGTAGAACATTTAGCCCTGGAAAGCAGGAAGAAATCAAGCTAGCAAAGCAAACTCACCAAATTATCTAGGTGAGAAAAAAATGCATATCTCTTCACGAGACTGTTGCTACAGTTCCTAATACTACCAAGGAATCATACTAGTTTCTTTTCCATGAAAATGCTTTATTAACAACCTTTTAGGCATGGGTGCTTGCTGCAGCAGTAATTAAGCTAACACCTCGGATACCTGCATTTCGTATGGGAGGGGCTAGGTTCTATTCACACCTCTGCTTCTGATCCAGCTTCCTGTTAACCAGCACCCTGGGAGGCAGCAGGTGTTTGCTAAGTGCTTGCATCACCATTACCCATGTGGGAGACCCAGATGAACTTCCCAGCTCCTAGCTTTGTCCTGACTGGCCCTGGACTATTAGAGGAAGAGAGAAATCTATATTTTTAAAGAAGGGGGAACTAAGGTAAATAAATAAAGGATTTTAAGAATAAAAAAGGGCTTAGCGACTGTAGCCTAGTGGCTAAATTCTTGCCTTACACACACCAGGATTACATATGGGCACCAGCTCTAATCCCTGCTGCTCCACTTCCCTTCCAGCTCCCTGCCTGTGGCTTGGGAAAGCAGTTGAGGATGGCCCAAAGCCTTGGGACCCTGTACCCACATGGGAGACCTAGAAGAAGCTCCTGGGTTCTGATCAGCTCAGCTCAGTTCCAGCTGTTGCATCCACTTGGGGAGTGAACCAATGGACAGAATATTTTTCTCTCTGTATATCCTTCTCTCTGTAAATCTTTCCAATAATATAAATAAATCTTTAGAAAAAGGATAAAATACATTTACAGCTTTCAGGGACCTCCCCAACTCCCCAGCTCATAGAGAGTCATGGCCATAATGACATATTTGTGTCTGTGAGTGACATCTCATGGGATACTCACCAAAAGGAGTGGTGTCAGGCTGGGCCTGCCCCATGCCAACCCTATGGGGACAAGTCTGTCAATCACATCAAGGACACTCAGCCTGCTGAGATGACAGAGATGAGACTTTCGTCAAAGCAAGGTCACTGACAAATGCTGGAGTGACCTAACACACCAACACGCACTTGCACACGTGCCCTAGAACACATGGCACAAGTGGATGACAACTGGGATTTTTCTGGACAACAGGCGCTGAGGCACAGATGGGTTTGTGGGGAGTGATGTGCTTGGGGTGAGCCCTTAGGGAAAAAAAGGAATCAGCATCTGGGCCACTGGGGAGACCGGGTTGGTGGGCAGTGTCCACAAGGCCTCCCCAGGGCCCTAGGGCAGCTGCGACCTGTGTTGATGGCAAGTTCTCCCCTGGTAATCAGGGTTCATGGCATGTGGTTCTGCAACGGTGTTGCCTGGCACAGCAGTGAGTTGTTCTGGGAACCTGTGGCTGCCCGGGGTGACACAGTTGAAGAAATCTGCCTGACTTAGAAGAAGTGGCAGGGGTTGGTAAGGCCAGTGTTGCTACTTCCTGCCAGCTGAAGCCCCATGGGGTGATAGCCAAGAGCTCATGCTTGACTTGAGCTCTTGAATGGAGGATGGCTTCAGAAAATGATGTTCCACCTTGGTCTTGGCCTGCGTGCATATTCTCTTAGCTGCCCTACCACCTGGTGCTTCACTCTGTCTCTTGAACTCTGCCCTGAACTCAGTATTTGCTAAATATACTGAGCATGCTTCATTGATGAATATCCCTTCGAGATCATCTGTATTGTTTTTCATCCTTGATAATGAAACTCTGACAGCAAAGACTGATCTTGCAATTTTCTTTTTCTTACCACAAAGGACAGAGGAGATCTTCATGTGCAAGCTGGCAGCTTGGGTCTTTTTCTTTTTTCTAAGATTTATTTTATTTGAAAGGCAAAGTGAGAGAGAGAGAGAGAAAAAGAGAAAGAGATATCTTACTTCTGCTGATTCACTCCCCAAATAGCTGCAGTGGCTGGAGCTGAGTCAGAATGAAGCGAGCAGTCTAGAGCTTCTTCCTGGTCTCCCATGTGAGTGCAGGGACCTGAGGATTTGGGTCATTATCTCCTGCTTTTCTAGACCATTAGCAGGGAGGCGGATTGGAAATGGAGCAACTGGGTTATGAACCAGTGCCTATATGGCGTGCTGGTTGAAGCTTAGCCTACTATGCCATGATGCTGGCCCCAGCCTATTGTAAAATTGGGTTCACTCATTTTGTGCTCAGTCTGTGGAGCAAGTTGTAAATGTTCTATGCTTCAGTTTATTTGTGTATAAGAGACCCCATAGCAGTAATTTTCTTTTTTTTCTTTTTTCTTTTTTTCATCTTTTTTTTTTTTTTACTGCATTTCATTTTATGACATCGTTTCATAGGCTCTGAGATTCCCCCAGCCCCTCCTCGTACCCTCCCCCCAAGGTGGATTACTCCACCTTATTGCAGCATTACAGTTCAAATCCAGTCTTGTCAAGTACAAGAACCAAATGGGATGGGGGACAGACTGGTCTACTGCTACACATACTGGAAAACCAGGGTAGGGGGTGGGCCTGATGGGGGTTATTGTGGGTCACCCCGACTAGGCTGCAGCTCCCACTGGTTGATGTAAGGGCCGAGTATGTGCTGGGCAGAACCAGACCGAACTGCAACACCCATTGGTTCCAGTGCAACTCGGGACTGAAAACAGAACCAACCCAACAATTGCAACCACCAGCTGATTGGGGTTATGGACTGTGCTGGGCCCTGTGCTTGCTAGAACATACAAGAATCTGGTCTGGGAATACCTCAAGGTTTCTTTGGAGATCTCCCCAATTGAACTGCTGGACTCAGAACTCTAACCAAGAAAAGACAGAAGACAGAACAAGTCAATCATTCATCTCAGCTATATGTTGGCAGCGAAATACGGGGCAAACGGAGACTTTATGATGGACTGTGTCAATCAGTGGACAACCTCATCGAGTGAAACTGGCAGTGATTCATAACTGGAGAACTATTAAAACCATTTGAGCAAGGATCTCAGAGCATGCCCCACATCCGGGACTTGGGGTGGGTGGGAAACCGGGTGGGGCTTCTCCCTCAATATCCCCCTTTACCTCAGATACATGATGGAAACAATATGGACATAATGGTATTACCCACTTCCCTGTACCCCCTGAACCTTTTTTTTTAACCGCAATTAACTATGTAAAGATTGTCAACAACAATACAATAAAAAAAAATGAAAAAAAAAAGAAAAAAAGTAAAAACCAAATCCAGTCTTGTTTCTTTCATTGCAAGCATGTACCATGCATAGAGTCCAGTATCTTATTGTCCAGATAAATTCAACAGTTTCTTGGGGAGACCATCTCTGGTCTAAAAGCAGACCTGGCAGAATATCATTCTGACCAATTAAAAGTCATAACATAACATCAATAACAGTTTACACATTATGGGGTTAATTGACATGGTATTGGTTGACTGATATGTTAGAAAATGCAAGTCCTTAACCACACCTGTGACTACTTCATTGACATTTCAATTTTAGTTTATATCCAACCAGCTTCTATCCACCTTAAAATGGCTATAAGATATTATTCAGCTGTCTCGTGTCTATTTTCATTTTTGTATTTAGCTGTTTATTGTATTGAAACATAATTTTTACTGAACTTGGCAGATTTTAGGATAGCCCAAACTGGCTTATAACTTTAACAAGGCATATGTCAACAGTTGAGGCGCAGAACAGTTTTAGGAGGGGTGTGCAGAGAAATCTTCAATACCCCAGTTCGGAGTAACTTATTTTCATGTCGTACCTAGTAAGGTATGTGTGAGTCCCCGCTGATCGTTTCCCGTCTGGTTCTAAGCTTTCCTTGTTGTTCTGTGTCTATCTATTCTAATTTTTCTGTTGCTGTTTATTTTGTTTGTTTTGTTTTGTTTGGGGGGTGCTCCAGGGCAACCCTGATGGTCATTGCAAGAGAGGGTGGGGATCAAAGTTGGAACTAAGCAAGGACCAGAGAAAGCTCCTCTCCCTAGTCCCGAAGGGAGTTTATTGTTCTTCTGTTTCTGCGGACCGCTCAGGGCTCGTGGCTGTTGTTCGGATGACATTGCACCCTCATAGCAGTTCTTTTCATAGGTTGTTATGAGAGTCAAGTGCCTGGCTAGGCCCTGATCATTGCAGCCAATTGCGATGTGAACCAGTGGACAGATTTCACCTCTCTCTCTATTCCCTCTCTTCTCTGTAACTCTGCCTTTCAATGAAACAAACCTCCAAGAAAAAACAAGTTCAAACATGTAAGTGTGATACTGACATTTATGTGGAAAGGAGAAGGGTTTGGAAGCATGTTGTGAAGTTAGCCACATGGCCTGCTCTACCTTACCCCACCAGAGCCCTGTGATATAGGTGTTAACATGAGGATGCAAAAATTTGCAGAGTTTAAACATCCACCTGTCAGTGAGCTGCAGGTCCTGAGCTGGAATCCAATCACATGTTCAGCCTGGTGTTGGTACTTTGTCCTTTTTTTTTTTTTTAAGATGTATATGTATTTATTGGAAAGGCAGATTTGCAGGGAGAAGGAGAGATAAAAAGAAAGATCTTCCATGGAACTGTATCATAAAATGGTAATAAATAAATAAACAAACAAAAAGGTGGAAAAAAAAGAAAGAAAGATCTTTTACCTTCCAGTTCACTATCCAAATGGCCACAACAGCTGGAGCTGAGCCGATCCAAAGCCAGGAGCCTCTTCTGGGTCTCCTATGCAGGTGCAGGGTTCCAAGGCTATAGACCATTCTCTACTGCTTTCCCAGGCCTCAAGCAGGGAGCTGGGTGTTAAGCGGAACAGCTGGGACGTGAACTGGGAGGCTGCAGTGAGGGCTCAAAGACTTGGGTCCCTGCCACCAATATGGGAGATCCAGATTAGCAAGCTTTAAACAAGATCTGATCCTAGCAAGGTTGACTGGATGTGGAGTAATAGCAGCTCTGGTACACTGGGTGGGAGTAGAAATTAGGTCATTTACTTTGGAAAAAAAAACAACGGTTGAAGTATGGGATCCCTGTTCTTGCAATATGGGAGGATTTAGCCATTGAGCCATTGTGCTGGGTCCTGCCCCCATGAACTTGTAAAGATCCCATTGTATGTTGAAATACATGGTGTGGGGTGCTGAAAATCTAGATGAGGAAGTGGTCTGTGATTTCCTGCTTTCAAGTGACATCCTCAGCTTTGGTACGACGCAGGACTCCTGACTCCCGTGAACATGCTGCCTGTCAAGCTGCTACTTGCATTTCTTTCTGCTGTTGCAAAAAACCAAGAGTGATGACAAGAAAAATTTGACTTGACAACATCATTTATATTGTAATTCCTCCCCCTGCCATGAACTTCCTCCCTGAAACAATAACTTCAAGGAGAACAATTAGCTTACCTCTGTTGCCTTGCGAACTGCAAAGATTACTGTTGAATTTTTGCCGTTTCTGCTCAAATGAACTCTTGAGCAAATATCTCGGCCTAGAAGGAATCCCAAGGGAAAAGATCAATTCGTAATAAGACAAAGTTTGCTGCTGACAGAGTTGGATCTGATTTGCCATTGACTTCCCATGGCCATCTGTGCGTCTTTGTTAATAATTTCAAGTATAATTAATTCAATAGTCCCTCTGTTTGACAACCCGTGTTAACAGGATTTGCCAAATACATACTGGTACGTTCATTTGCAAGCTAATCCTGCCAAATGATGCGGGCTCTGAGAGACCATGCTTTTCTCTCCCTTTGCTCAAACTTGGAGAGGCCAATAACCTGCAAAAGTAATGACCACATTTACCCATGCTCGCTTAATTGGCCCCGCAAGCCTGTCTGTATTAAGGAGCCAGTGATCAGCTCCTTCTGGGGAAACAGGACCTGGAAAATTTCTGCTTTGGTCCCATTAAGATGCAAGAACTCTTGGCTTTGGACTGTTGTGAACAAGGCTGTTGAATAACAGAGACGAACAGCCCCGATCCTCCTTTTGTGTCCTTTGGGAACACAGAAGAAAACTAGAAAGCAGGAAATAACTTTGTTCTCCATGTATGTTTCAGTCATCAACAGGGCAAAGTTCAGAGAAGGGACTGAGAGAGAAGCAGGTTGGAGGGCCTTGTTCATTATTGGTGGTGGTGGGGGGTGGGAAGAGCCCCTTGGGCGGGGTCAAAGAGAAGAGAAGCTGGTAGATGAGAACTTGTAAGCATCTTCAGGAACAAAACACGGATAGAGGTGTTGAAAAGTGGCTCTGAATTACAATATGTACCTCAAGGTTGTATCTCTTCTTCCAAATTCCCACCCAATGTTGTGGTCTTAGGGAGCTAGTCAAGGTCACGAGCTTGGACGCCATGCCTCCCCCCACCCACATAATCCTTTCTGCCCACCTGTGACTCTCACCCATCACCTGAGAGGGGCGGTATTGCATTGTTGTGTAACCCCTCCCCTCACAAGCCCCTATAAAGGCTCATGATAAGGAGGGCTCGCTCATTCCCCCCCCCCCTCGTGCTTTTGTTGTTCTAGCACTCTGACTCTTTGCCTCCCCAGTACCTGCTTGCTCTCTGGCTTCCTGTGGACAGACTCCAAGGACAGGTATCCGCTGAGCATGGCCCCTGTAGGTCTGTATTCCTCACTTTCTGTTCACTGCTTGGGCAGGTCAGTGAGGATGTTAATGCTAAGATGTTTTGTACTTTGTGTACTTTTGTGTACTTTCAAGAGTTCTAGGATTGGCAAGGCCTAACAGGAATGACATGTGCTCAGAGAAACCAGGGAAAGGTGAATGTTTGCAGCTTTGTAAATGTGTCCATGTTTTTCGCTGTCTCTCTCTCTTAGGATAACCTCCATTGTTGGGGAAGCTGAACATAGGTCTTTAGTTTAACGAATGGGCTTCACAGTAATGACCTCTCAGGGTTTCGATTCACACTGAATTACCATATGGATTTGTCATTTGCTAATTTCTCATGGGCCCTGTTATCACCAAGCTTGGTTAATAAAGATTCCTCAATAAACCCTAGACTTGTCTGGTGTGATCTTGCTCACACCCCGCAACACCATGACATGGCCTCGTTTCCCACCAACCCACCATCATTCTTGACTCAAGGGACACTTCCAGTCACCTCCAGAAGCCACTAGAAGTGTCCAGAGTTGGAGGGACTTCTCCTGAAGGCTGGTCAGACAGTTCCCAAGGCAGCATAAGAGGCTGCATGGCAGCATGGGAGGAAAATGTACTTGACAGCTTAGCTTTCAGCTCTACGTTTACTCTTGATAAATCAGACTCTCAGGGTTGTGGGAGGTAAATAAATATGGAGTTTTTCACTGTTTTGGCCCGAGGGTCTGATAGCCATGGACAATTTCTATAAGAAAATGTCCTTCTAATCTTCTGGTTTTTTTTTCAATATAATTTTACAATACCCTAAGAGCCTGCTGGCTTTGAGCTGAAGACACATAGAATGAACAATTAAATGAGTCTAAGCTGTTTCTCCAAATAGGGATACAATAACTGATAAATGAGATTAGGCAGGACTCAAACTGGAAATATAGAAATTGACCAAAATGGAAAAGAGGAACTTTGTATTTTGAAAAGTTAACTTAGGGCTGATAAGCTGCTGTCTGCAACACCAGCATTCTCTATGGTGCCAGTTTGAGTCCCTGCAATTCCACATCCAATCCAGCTCCCTGCAATCGGTCTGGGAAAACAGCAGAAGGTGGCTCATGTTCCTGGGTCCCTGTATGATAAGTGGGGGGAACCTAGAAGAAGCTCCTGGTTCCTGGTCTCAACCTGGCCTGATCTCAGCTGTTGCGGCTGTTTGGGAAGTGAACCAACAGATGGAAGAGCTCTCTCTTTTCCACTCTCCAAATCTCCCTAATTCTGCCTACCTTTCAAATAAAGTCTTTTAAAAAAGAAAACTTACAAAATGTATTCAGGTTCAAATTTACTATATTACCAGTTTCAGTCTCATATAACACAGATTTACCATGGGAGAAAAAAAAATCATATCAACTCCAGATTTACTTACAAATTTGTTTTTATTTAGAAATTTCCCTACATATGTAGTATACTTTTGTTCCAAGGCAAAGAATGCACTACAATTCTGAAGCAGAAATTTATATAAATTTGATAAATGTTGATTCTTTGGCATCTAACTCTCATAGTTTTCAGTATTATGAGAACCCATTCTCAGTGAGGGTTTTCTTTTTTTTTAAATTTCTGGATTTTGGGATTTTATTAGTCCTTTCATTTATATATGGTCATAAACTAGAAGGAAAAAAATCCCTGCTTACTTTCTGGGCAAGGTAAGGCAGCTGAGGGAGTGCTTGCCGTTTCTTTAATATTTTCTACATAATTGGATCTATTTTAGCGGCATGAGCTATTGCAGCTATTAGGAAAGGAACAATGGGGGAGGCCGATTATCCTCAAGCTGTAGCGAATGGCGGTTCACCTTGCGTGCATCAGTGTCTTCAAAATCAAATACAAGGCAGCCTGCATTTCTGGAGTAATTCAGAAAGAGCTGGACAGGTCCGTGCTGAGGCACAGCCTCAGACATTAGGTGTCTCAGGCCATCCGTACTGCTGTGACTGCTCCTCTTGGAGTCCTTCATTGGTTTGAAGAGCTGCGAGACACACAGAATGATGGCTGAAGAACTGCACCAAAGAATGACTGAGTCACAAAAATCTCTCATGTGGGAGGTGTATCCTCAAGTGTCCAGTGCACTCAGTAATATAGATGCTTTCTTCAGTCCGCTTCAAAACCAGACGGCACAATCAGTCATAAGCAGTGGGGGAGACATGCCAAGAGGAAAAGTCTAGCTGGAAGGTACCTGTTAAAGAGGCCTTGGGTACTGAGTAATAAAACTCTTTAACACTAGGAAGTAAGGGCAGATGTTTAGCATGGCAGTGAGTGATGTTGTTTGGAATGCTGCCCACCCTCCAAACTGAAGTTTGTGTTTCAGGTCCTGATTGTACTGACTGCCAGCTTCCCGCAGACAAACCCCTGGGAGGCTGCAGTGAGGGCTCAAAGACTTGGGTCCCTGCCACCAATATGGGAGATCCAGATTAGCAAGCTTTAAACAAGATCTGATCCTAGCAAGGTTGACTGGATGTGGAGTAATAGCAGCTCTGGTACACTGGGTGGGAGTAGAAATTAGGTCATTTACTTTGGAAAAAAAAACAACGGTTGAAGTATCTGGTAGAATTGGCTGTGCATCTCTGAGGACAGGGCCATCCCACTCCTGACTCTGTCCCTAATGACATGAAAGCATTTGTGCATCAGGAAGACATCTAGCATGTGGTAAGGCTGAATTTTTGATGATAGTCTTCAAGTGGAAATGAGTCCAAAATCCATCAACAGCAAAGTGACCATTATCACTAATGAGATGAATGAAATCACACAGGTGTCTTTAGCATAGTGCAAAAAAAAAAAAAAAAAAAGGAATGGACTGGAGATTTGTGTCTTTTTTTCTAAAGGGAACTTTACAAATATGGATTCGAAGAAGTAATGCAGAAGAGAATGCATTTAGTGTGTACACTACAGTGTGAATGTTCACTGATGCACTCCCCACATACCCACACACCAAGAACTCCACCCAGGTCGTCTACGTGGGTGACAAGAATGCAAGTACTTGACCCATCACTGCTGCCTGCCAGGGTCTGGAGGCAGCTGGAATCAGGAACCAAATGTGGACAACAAACGCTAGGACTTGGGCCCATCACAGTAGCTTAGCAGTTAAGGTCCTTTTACCTTGCTTACATTGGGATCCCATATGGGCGCCAGTTCTAATCCCAGTGGCCCCAGTTCCCATCCAGCTCCCTGCTTGTGGCCTGGGAGAGCAGTCAAGGACGGTCCAAGGCCTTGGGACCCTTCACCCACATGGGAGACCCGAAAGAGTCTCCTGGCTTCTGGCTTCGGAGCAGCTCAGCTCCAGCCATTGCAGCTGCTTGGGGAGTGATTTTTCTCTCTGTTTCTCCTCCTCTCTGTATAACTGACTTTCCCATAAAAATGAAAAAAAAAAAAAAACCAACCTTTTTTTTAACTTAGTACTCTGATGGAGGATGTGTTTGTCTTAACCACTAAGTCAAATGCCCTCCCCTCTAATTTAAATAAAATTGAAAAACAGGAGAAAGCACATTTTGTAGATGACATCACCATTGAGAGAATGTCAGAGAACTGAGTACAACCATGATATGGGGAAGGGGGTGGTGGTGTCCCGTAGTGAGGGGAAGAGGGTACCTAGGGACACAGACCTTGGGAGGAGCGGCCAATATTCCATTTTATAACCTTGACATCAGTCACAAGCATCTCTTCTGTAAATCACACTGAATATTTGAGTGTTTGCATTCTCTTTTGCATCTTGTCCTAAGAGGATTTATCAATACACCCACCAGAAACAGGATCATGTTGGTGTAATTTTAGATTTACTCCCCTCGCTGTTCCCCACATACCCCCTCAGCCCCTATTTTCAGTTCATGAAGCCACTGTCACAGTGACCTCTTGAACACCTTGCTAGGTGTCAGGGATGGGCTTGACAGTGTCAAGTTTATAAAGAATGGAGCTTACTCAGATGAAGCACTTCCTGTGGTACTTGCTGTGAGGTGGACAAGGTGTAAGGGTCTAGCTTGGTTCATCCTCACGGCACCTTGGGAGGGGTGTGTTATAGTGGTTAGTTTACAGGAAAGGGGCGCTGCATGTTTGTCAGGTGAATAAAGTGTGGGTTAGAGCGGGTGGCAGAGTTGATGATGAGTTGACAATGATGAGTTGAGCTTGAGCTGAAAGAAGCTGGGTAGTAACTTGACCAAACCTTTTAAGTTTGGATTAACATTTTGTGGAGGGGGGGTGGGTAACAAAGGTATGGTGTATTGTATAATAATAATAATAATAATAATAATAATAATAATAATAATAGGTCCTTAAGCATCTCAAGATATTTAAAAACATTTATTTGCAGGGAGGAGAGAGAAAGATAGCTGCCATCCGTAGGTGCATTCCACAGATGTTCTCCATGAACATCTGTTTTCTCTTTGAAAACAGGGTCCTGGAACCAATCCTGGTCTCCCACATGGATATAGCAACCCAACAACTGGAGCCTTTACTTACTGCCTCCCAGGGTGCATTAGGCGGAGATGAGGCAGGACTCAAATCCAGTATTCCAACATGGGCTATGAGCATTCACTCCAAAGGGCCATTCCAAGACACACTGACAGTTGGAACAAGTAGAATCTACAAAAAAGAAAAGGTCTGCGCCTTAGGGTGCTGTTGAAATTATTCATATAAATACTGAAATCCTTTTGTTGGAAAAATATGGACAGAGAAACACAGCTTGGATTTCACATAGAAACTTTCACACTGGAAGGATGGCTGATGACCCATTGATCCATTCTGCCTTGCTCATGAATTCTACCATCACCAAATTACGTAATTGGGAAGTTAATAGAGAGGAAATACCATTGGTTACTTGAGAGTTGCATTTGCTCAGAGGCATGGATAAAAGCATGAAAATCCTTTCACTATTTTAGCTTTGAAATTCTCTCTCTTGTTTATTAGCGATTCTGGTCTTGCTGATACCCTTCTCTGTTGGAAAAGTGTCTAGCTGCTAGGGAGTAGGTAGAAAATGTAGTGAAAATCTGGGAAAGTTGAATGATTTTTAGAAACCTCTCCTTGACACTTCTTTCGGTCTTTTTTTTCTTTCTTCTTTAGGTCTTTTTAATGTTTAATGATAAATGATCCCCAGGAAGCCCACCTGTGTAACTACCTTAAGGTTCCATTTGAAAGATTCAGGTTAATCAGGTCAACGTTGTACAGAGGAACAAATGGAGCCCAAAAGACAGGCTCTGAATGCGGGTTGAAAGAACACAGACCTCCCTTCTGAATCCTCCCTTCCTTCCATCATGGTGTTGGAGGTAGCTCATTCATTCTTTCTGTGGTTATGGGAGTGCTCCTCTGGGGTTTGTGTCTCTGATCTTCCTGGCTACTCAACCTCTTGGGTGGCTTCTGTTCTGATAACTGGAGACATCATATTGGTCACTGCCCAGCTGTGTTGAGAGAGCTGCTTCCACAGACACTTCAGGAGGATCATGTTTTTGGGGCAAAGCAGGGAGGAAGAGGAAGGCATGAAAGCTGAGTGCCTGCTCAGAGACTCAGGGTACTGCAGAAAGTCTTCAGGATGTAGTTTCCTTCTCATGGCTGTCCCTGCAGAAGTCGGCTCTTCCACTTTGTATATGTGTACTCAGTCATTCAGAAATGTTTTAATTTCTGTTGGACACATTTATTTGAGAGAGAGAGAAAGAGAGAGAGAATCTTATCTGCTGGTTCACTCCCCAAATGCTGGCAACAGCTTTGGGTTGTCTTTGACTGCTTTCCCAGGCCACAAGCAGGGAGCTGGATGGGAAGTGGAGCAACTGGGACATGAACTGGTGCCCACATGGGATCCCTGTGCATGCGAGGCAGGGACTTGAGCCACTAGGCTACTGTGCCGGGCCCTTGTTTGATACATTTCTATTCATTTATATTTCTTTGAAAAACAGAGAGACAAAGACACAAAAAGATTTTTCATCTACTGATTCACTTCCTAAATGTCCACCAGCCAGTGCCTGGAACTTTATCTGAGACTCACACATGGGTGTCAGGGACCCAAATATTGAGCCCTCACCTGCTGGTTCCTAGGGTGTACGCTAGCAGAAAGCTGGAGCTCCAGCTCAGCCACTTGCAATATGGGATGTGGGTATCCCCAGTGGCTACTTGACCCTTACACTGTATGCCTGCTATGGTCTTCTGTTTTGCAAGTGCAGAATCTAGTGGGCATGTTTTACAAACGAATCAGGAATTCCCGTAAGTATTGAGGAGCTGGGGTGGTGGGGGGATTGGGAATTACAAACTGGAGGGGCTGAAGTGGTTAATTTCAAGGCTTTTGTTATCATCTGCAAGAGAAGTTAATGCCTCTTTACCTTCTAGTCCAAGTGGCAGTTGCAGAAAGCATCAGTTAATGCTTACATAGGCTTTCAAGTAATTTACATAGATACTAAGAACAGCTGAGCACGAAGCCCTTCATCAAGTCACTGTAGTATGTTGCTAACACGACATGCCTTCAGATTATGATCTGATTGGAATGACTCGCATTTCGACAGTTTACTCCTCAGATCCTGAACCAAAATGAAGTCATAGCTATTCCTTATTACCCTGATTGTTTGTCGTTGGGAGCAAAGAGAATGGCTGTCTTAGAAATTACAGCCTTTGTCCAGAATAGAGTCTCGGCAGTGATTTACTGCTCATATGAGTCATGTGTTAAGATGGTTATGATCTAGGAGGGCTATAAAGGGATGGTTTCAAGTGAAATCATGGACGTGTGCAAAGAAGACCAAGGAGAGTGCTATTTCAAACATGTAGACTGGGTGGAATAATTTTCGTGGTGAAGGAGTACAAGTCATGGCTGTGATTAGGAGGCAACACCCAGTGTTTCCCCATACCAGGACATGATTGAACTCATCTATGGTTTCAACTTTGGGATCTTGACAACACATTGGTGTCAATGATTAACAGATAATTAAAACAAATTTTTTTAAAAGGATTTGTTTGATTTATTTAAAAAAAAAAACCAGAATTGCAGAGTTACAGAGGGAGAGAGATCGGGTTCATTCTAACAAATGCCCTCGATGGCTGTGGCTGGGCTGGTCTGAAGCCAGGAGCCTGGAACGTCATCCAAATCTCTCCTGTGGTTTCAGGAGCCATCTTTCACTGTTTTCCCAGGCATGTTAGCAGGGAGCTGGATCCAAACTGGAGCAGCCACTCAATAGGAACCCATCTGAGGTCAGCAGCTTAATTCAGGGCGTCACAGGGACAACCCAGATGCATGGAATTTTAACACTACCACATGAATTATTCCCTGAAGCAATTTTCTCTAGAAGTATAAATTGTCTGTGTCTACTTGGAGTGATCTTTGACAGTCCTTAAACTACACAAACATTAGCACCCCTGAGATAGGTACCAGTGGGATCGTCATCAACTCACCCTGGCACTGGAACTTCAGTTCCCAGGTTGTGTTGAAGTACAGCCCAACGTGACCAACTTACAAATCTCTGGGTTCCCGTCTTGTGTCGCACCTGCTCTGCTCTCCTGATTCTTGTGAACCTTTCATTGTTACTTCTGCAGTTTAGGCTGGATTGTTTCCAAAGGGCCTTGGTCTGTACTGAAAGCATTTTTCTTTTAAAAGGCATCCTACTTATTTTATTTATATGTATGGGAAATGGAGGTTAGGTAGGTTTTCAATCTGTTGGATCGTTCCCCAAATGCGTGCCAACAGCCAGAGCTGGGAGCCAGGGATTCCATCCAGGTTTCCCACAATGACGATGCGAGGGACCATCCCTGCTGCCCAGGGTGTGTACTTAGCAGGAAGCTAGAATTGGGAGCAGAGCTGGGATCTGAACTCTGATCTGGGACGCATGTGCCTTCCAGGTGGTATCTTAGACACTGTTCAAAAGTTCTACCCATCAATCACCTTGAACATTTAATTCATCAACTGCTTCCAGGAGGTGAATAAAGCACTAGTCTTCCCCCTAGGAAAATGCACTTGATCCTGGGTATAATTTAAGCGTGTGTTACAATCTCTGAGTCCTAGCTGTAAAAACTTACGGAGGAATCCCTTCCTGCCTGGTTCATAAAGTTGGTGCCCCTGCTTTTTTTGAATTGGTTTTGTTGTTGTTGGTTTTTTTTGTTTTGTTTTGTTTTGTTTTTTACTGCTATGAAGGAGGAAGAAGATATGATGGCACAGTTCACTGATGTGTTCATTGCTTGTTGCTTGTTTGGTCCACTGTGCTGCTTGGAGGATTCCAAAACCAGAAAAATATAGGTCAAGTATGTTACAACCTAAAAATACATTGATTTAGGGCCTGGCAGGGAAGCCTAGTGGCTAAAGTCCTTGCCTTGTATGCACCGGGTTGGCGTATGGGTGCCGGTTCTAATCCCCGTGGTCCCACTTCCTATCCAGCTTTCTGCTTGTGGCCTGAGAAAGCAGTTGAGGACGGCCCAAAGCCTTGGGACCCTGCACCTGCTAGGAGACCTGGAAGAAGCTCCTGGCTCCTGGTTTCAGATCAGCTCAGCTCTGGCTGTTGAGGCTGCTTGGGGAGTGAATCAGCAGAAAGATCTTCCTCTCTGTCTCTCCTTTTCTCTGTGTATCTGACTTTCCAATAAAAATAAATAAATCTTTAAAAAAAATTGTTTTAAAAAGACAATTTGTTTAGGGGTCAGCACTGTGGCGTGGTGGGTAAAGCTGCCCCCTGCAGTGCTGGCATACCATATGGGCACTGATGTGTGTCCTGGCTGCTCCTTGCTTGTGGCCTGGGAAGATCAGCACAGGACTGCTCAAGTGCTAGGGCCCCTGTCTCCTACATGAGAGACTGAAGTTTTTGACTTTAACCTTGCCTAGCCCTGTCGGTTGTGGTTATCTGCAAAGTGAACCAGAATATGGAGGATTTCTTTATTTTCCTCTCTATATAGAACTCTTTCAAATACATACATCCATAAATCTTCTTTTAAAAAAAGGATTTGTTGAGCTCATTAACCATAGCAGAGAAGGTAATTTGAGTAAATATCAATGGCTCCTGAAATGCAGTTGGCCTTGATTTCGAATGAGCTGTGCCAAAGATCTTAGAGTCAGCTAATTACTTTTGCAAACTGTTGGGGAATATTTAAAAAGAACATAATAAATGACTTTTCTTCTTCCTGATAGCTAGCATAACTTGGAGGACAGGCACGATGCTCCAAAGGAAATTATAATTCAATTTGAAAATAGAGATGCAAAGACATAAATAAAATATTAATAAATCAATTCTAGCGCATATAAAAAATACATGATGAGCGCATGAGTCTCCTCTTCCCAACAGAAAGGTGGTTCTGGAGTAGGATTCCTGCTAGTCCAACATGCTGCAGTGAGAGATGAAAATGATCATTAAAAACACTTGTGAAACAACTGAGAAGGAAGGGGGATTTCTTGCAATCCCTCCATCAGCCCGGAAATGAGACAACAAAAAACATTTCCACTATCATGCCTGAAACATTCAAGGAAGACTGTCATTGCCATCGTTCAGTGTTTCCTAGAGGGTCGAAAGATTAGAATAATCAAGAAAAGTAGAAACCCAAACTGGGCCTGGCGTGATGGCTAAATTGGGTAACCATTCCCCTGGAAGTGCTGAGATCCCATGTGGGTGCTGGTTTCTGTTACGATCCAGCTCCCTGCTTGTTGCCCTGGAAAGCAGTGGAGGACGGCCCAAGGCCTTGGGACCCTGTGCTCATAGGGGAGACCCAGATGAAGCTCCTGGCTCCTCGCTCTTGGCTTCCGTTTGACTGTGTGCTTCTATTTGGGAAGTGAACCAGTGATGGAAGATTCTCTCTTCTCTCTAGCTCTGCCTTTCAAACAAATAAATCTTAAAGAATTACCTTTAGCCTATGTGTATAGGTATGTACAGGTGTCTTAACAACTCAACAGTTATTTTTCCTGACGAGGCCTTTTTAAATGAAACAAAAATTTTAGAAATACATAATGGAATCAGACACCATTTGTTTTTTTTGAAAAGAATCAATTAAAAATACAGCATTAGGGTCCGGCGGCGTGGCCTAGCGGCTAAAGTCCTCGCCTTGAAAGCCCCGGGATCCCATATGGGCGCCGGTTCTAATCCCGGCAGCTCCACTTCCCATCCAGCTCCCTGCTTGTGGCCTAAGAAAGCAGTCGAGGACGGCCCAATGCATTGGGACACTGCACCCGCGTGGGAGACCCGGAAGAGGTTCCTGGTTCCTGGCTTTGGATCGGCGCGTATCGGCCCGTTGCGGCTCACTTGGGGAGTGAATCATCGGATGGAAGATCTTCCTCTCTGTCTCTCCTCCTCTGTGTATATCTGGCTGTAATAAAATGAATAAATCTTTAAAAAAAAATACAGCATTAGCAAAACTGAAATATGCAATAAGTCTAACAAAAGGTACAGATTTCTGTCTAAAATATATAAAGGGCACTTGTGAATCCATAAGAGAAGCCTCAAAATAGCTGAAGTGTCTGAACAATTTGTTGAGAAGAACACAAAATGAAGATTTGCAATCTAACAAGCAGCCACGGAAATATAGCAGAAAGCCTTAGATTGGACGTTCACCATTCAACTCTCAAAATCAACAATGCTTACCTTAATTATTTGTCAAGGATTCAAGGAATTTCCTTGTTCTGCCAACTGTTAGTGAGAAGTACAGTTTGATGCAGGAGTTTTTTTTTTTAAACTTAAATGAAGCTTGTTTTTCAGTCTATCTGATTTCACACAGTGGAGGAGGTGTCTCTGTGACTCATCTTCGCTCTCAAAGGACATGGAAGGGCCAATGGCTTTGGTGCCCAGATCTCCTTGGAAGTATGTGGAAGAAACTCCTCTCCCAAGGCTCAGAACAATGACTCAGTGGCTAATCTTTGCCCTGCACATGCCAGTATGCCACATAGGCACCAGTTCATGTTCCAGCTCTTCCACTTCCCATCCAGCTTCCTGCTTGTGACCTGGGAAAGTAGTAGAGGATGACCCAAAGCCTTAGGACCCTGCACCCACATGGGAGACTCAGAAGAGGCTCCTGGCTTCAGCTGTGGGTATTGGAGCCATTTGGGGAGTGAACCAGAGGATAAAAGATCTTTCTCTCTGTCTCTCCTTCCCTCTGTCAATCCACTTTTCCAATAAAAATAAACAAATCTTATATTTTTAAAAAAAGAAAGAAAAAAGAAACTCTTCTCCCAACCCAGCTCACCCCACACAGGTCTGTTCATTGCAGGTCCTTGGCTCACTGCGGACTCACTTCTGGCTCTCCCTCCCTGTCTGCCTTAAGTGTCTCCCAGAACAGCTGCTCTCTGGTGAGCTGTGCCTTCTTCCTAACCGCTCCCCTGTGCTCCATGACACCCAGGATTTCTCTTGTGTTTCCTCTGCTGAAGCATGAGTGGTAGAGCCTGAGCCTCATCCATACTCCATGCATACCCATGATGTTTGAGATTTAATTCCCTGGAGTGTCTGTGAGTTGGAGAACTGAGGGCACATTGTGGAGGGAGTGAGGGCACGCTGGGTACATGAGGAGGCTGATCCACAAGGTGTGTTTGCAGCAGAAGTCTGATGGGGACGTCTGGCCCAGGAGGGCCCTGGTAGTTATCCCAATTGGAGACCCTGTGGGTCTCACTGCTCCAGTCTTGCCTGAGAGCCCTGCACATGCAAGGCTTCAGCCTCAAGTGCATCCCTGTCTCAACCCTCATTGGCCAAGGACCCACTGGCTGGAAAGTGGAATGTTGAGGCCTGTGGCTGTCCTGGCTAAGTGCTGGTCCCTCAGCCCCAGTGAGGCCTGCACTCCTCCACACAGAAATTTTTTGAAAGAAGTTTGTCCTGCCATTGGCATGATGGAAAGTACTTCTCATTGGGTCTACGCATTCCATTTCTAGGCATCAGGTATTCAGATTTTTTTTTGAAAGATTTATTTATCTTTATTGGAAAGGCAAGAGTTGCAGGGAGAAGGAGAGACAGAGAGAAAGATCTTCCATCTGCTGGTTCACTCCCCAAATATTTGCAATGTCCTGATATAAGTGAATTTAAAGCCGGGAGCCAAATCTCTCAAATGGGTACAGGGACCCCTACACTTGGACCATCTGCTGCCTTCTCTGATTATAAACAGGGAATTGGATTGGAAGTGAGGCAGCCAGAACATTAACTGGCATTCATATGGGTTGCCGGTCTTATAGGCTCAGAATTAGCCTTTCATGCCAATGCATCGGCCTCAGGTATTCAGAAATATTTATACAGAAGAGGTGTAGAAGTCTTAGCATGGTTTCTCAGCATGAACATTTCTCAGTTTTTATCTGTGACAAAGCAAAGTTATCTCTGCTCTTATCCTGCAATAAAATATGGCCTTCAAAATAAGATTTATTTGGAGTTGAGCCATAAAATTTAAAATAAAATAGAAAAAAAGTAAGAATAATTGAATCTTTATAAAAATAAAATAACAGCATCAAAAATCTAGAGTAATCTTTCTGGTATACCTTTTTCACCTAAACATGCATGTGTCTGTTTGTATGTCAATTCATGGGAAAGAGTCCAGGAGGATCTATGAGGCAGTGATGACCAATATGATATCTGAAACAAAAGAGGGAGGAGGAGAAGTTTAGTATTTCTTCCCATTTACTTCTATTTCATTTTTCATGGTGAGCACAATCCATGCGGAGTCTGCGTAATAAAGGATAAAATATAAAATAGACATTTAGCCTAGAGATTAGGACACACAAGCCTGTTATCAGGCACCAGGGTTTGAATCCTAGTTCTGACTCCTGACTTTAGGTTCCTGCCAATGCAGACCTACAAGGTAGAGCAGATGAAATTTTCAGGGTTAGCCCAGGCTCAACTTCAGTTGTTGCAAGTATTTGGGAAGTGAATAAGCAAGTGGGAGTTCTCTTTTTTCTGTGCTTGACTGTTTCTCTTATAAACTTATTTACTTATTTGAAAGATTGGGTTGAGGGCAGGCCTCCTGTCTTCTGGTTCACTCCCCTAACAGTCTAGAACATCCAAGCCTGGGCCAGCCTAAAACCAGCAACCAGGAGCTCCAAGCCGGCTTCCCATGTGTGTGGATAGCATCCTACAGATGATCAGGAAGCTGGATTTGGGAGCAGAACTGGGACTCGAACCTAGGCACTCTGATATGGGATATAGGCGTCCCAGTTGGTGGCTTCACCACTGATGCCAAATGGTTACCTCTCACGTCTAAAAAAAGATTTTTATTCATATCGTAGAGCCCAATGATCATAAATCCACAACTTTCATCCCATTTCTACTTCCATCAGGACGCACTCCTCACAGGCTGGCAGGAGAACCCTAGAAGCTGATCCTGCTTGTGCCTGACTCACTGTCTTAGTGGAGCATCAAAGCACAAGGTGAGATCCATGGATCAAGAAGGCGAGATGCTTTCTAGATACTCACAAGGCAAGTGCTTGACCCCAAGACTGGGTCCAGAATCTACCAACAACTGCTGTTGAACGCTCCTAGGAATCTATCAGGTAGAAAAGTGAGCACATCTGGAATGGCCGACTGAAGACTTCCAAAACTCTTCCTTCCAAAAGGCTGTGAGATCACTAACAGAAATCATCCATGTCCCCCACTCCCCCCGAAAAAAAAAAACCCAAAACAACTTTTTAAGAATTTAAGACATTAACCAAAGATTCAAAACAATCCAAGGGACATCCGTTCAAGGTAAGCAGGCAGTCTTGGACAGAGCAGAGAGTTTTGTGTCGCCTCCCTTATCCACAGGAGCTTTGAAACAGAGCTGTCTTGTTACCATGGTAACCGTGAAAAACAGCAGCCTAACAGCTAGTGGAGACGGTGAGCTATTCTGCAGCTGCTGCTGTTAAGACTCTGTTCCCAGAGAACTGTTCCCAGTTGGCCTGTCTGGCTGCTCCCAGAAAAGTACCCTTCTCAGAGGTTCATCTGTGTTTGACCTGACTCTGAGCATGCAGGTCTGCAAACAGCCTGCCCTCAGGGTGTTTGTCAAGAACAATCAGGGCAAATTATTTTACATGGCAGTTGCCTAAGGTGGGAATACAAGCTGGTGTGCACAGCAGGCTGATCAAAAGACTCAAAGGGGAAAAGCGTGGACATGAGATATCCACAAGGGACCTGGAAAAGCACGTGGATGTTTCTGGACCTTAAGGTCATATGCGTATATGCATGTATACAGATGTGCACAGAGTCAGGACAGACTGGGAAGACCTTACTCTCTCCCCTGTGGCTGACTGAGGCCAGACAGGGAGTACCTCAGGGCGAGGCAGATTTGTAGATGGCTAAAGCAAGGATGTCATGCCAAGCTTGGTGGCTGTGCTTGGGAGATTTGTTGGTCCAAAGTGTGTAAGAAAATCTCTTTAATGGTTAGCAGGCAGCAGAGACATCAATCAGCTGCTGCCGACGATCAGGCATATGCATTTTGTGGGATGAATCCAAGGAAGTCCCAAAGCATAGAAACTCCAAGACCTGAAACAGCAACCAGCAGAAAACAGGGAAAGGCCATTGAAGCAACAGGCAAGCTAATTTCCAGAACTGACACTTGATACTATTCAAAATGTCCATGTTTCAAAAAAAAAACACACAGCCAGAGAGGAAGCAGGAGTGTCATACACAGAGGTGAAGACAGAGAGAGCCATCCTCAGAAACCATCACCAAGGAAGTCTGGATATTGGAAAAACTGTAACCCTGTCTGGCATAGTAGCCTAAGCCTTCACCTGCAGTGCTGACATCCCATATGGAAGCTGGTTCAAATCCTGGCTGTTCCACTTCTGATCCAGTTCCAACACAGCAGAGGATGGCCCACGTCCTTTTTTTTCTGGACCCACGTGAGTGACCCAGAAAAGGCTCCTGGCTCCCTGTTTTGAACCAGCCCAATTCTAGTCATTGTGGCCATTTGGGGGAGTGAACCAGTGGATGAAAGATCTCTTTTTCTGTCTTTCCTTCTCGCTATAACTGCCTTTCCAATAAAAGCAAATCTATTAAAAATTTATTTAAATGATGTGTTACTAAATAAAGAACATTAGTGAAGGATAGAATTAGTCATTAAGAAGACAGTAGAAGTTGAGTAGAATTGAGAAGAAATAATTTGTTAGAATTCTTTCAGTAAATTCTGTCAGTTCATCTGAAGATAAGTGAATGAAGATTATCCAGTCTGAGGAACAGAGAGGAAAGCCAGAATGAAGGCAAGTGAAGAGGCAGGGGTCTGGGCCTGGCAAGATAGCCTGGCAAGATAGTGGCTAAAGTCCTTTCCTGGCAATGCTGGGATCCCATGGGGACACCGGTTTGTATCCTGGCAGCCTGCTTCCCATCCAGCTCCATGTTTGTTCAGGACGGCCCAAAGCCTTGGGACCCTGCACCCACGTGAGAGATCCAGAGGAAGTTTCTGGCTCCTGGCTTCAGATCGGCTCTGCTCCAGCTGTTACAGCCACTTGGGGAGTGAATCAGTGGACTGCCTCTCAGTCTCTCCTCCTCTCTGTCTCTCCTCCTCTCTGTAAATCTGACTTTCCAATAGAAATAAATAAATTTTTTTAAAAAGAGGCAGGGGTCTGTCAGGATGATCAACCTGTGGATATCTGTAGAATACACAATGGATGTTCTGGAAGGATAGAGAAAGGACATGGACAAGAACCCTGGTAACACCCTCTGTGAGCAGAACAGGAAGGCACGGGTTTCTGCAACAGGCAGGACTGCACGCAATATGTAGGGCAGGTGCCCATGTTCAGTTATCTAAACAGTCATCCATTCACTCGAAGAAATGATGGCTACAAATTTCACCAATATAACAGCGCAAATCTAAACATATGAGGTGCCCGACAGACTTCAGCTAAGACAAACCTTTCTGTCTAAGTGTAGACACCTCATCGCTGAAAGTCAGGGTCTGCAAAGCAATAAGAGAAGAGTGATTTTTCACATACGATGTATCCCCAGTCGCTTTAGTAGTGGATTTCTTATCACACAAGTGATTAAGCCAGCTGGTAGTCAGATGATGTCATCAAAAGGCCAAGAGGAAATGTGATTAACTTAGAATTTTATATCAAACAAAACTGTCCTGCAGGTAAAGCAAAACTGAGAGACTCTGCTGTTCCTCTGCATGTCCTGAAGAAATGCTAACTCATTGAGTCGGTGCAGGGCATATGAGGCTGAACCTCTGCCTGAAGCACTGGCATTCTGTCCGGGCCCTGGTATCTGTCCCAGCTGCTCCACTTCTGATCCAGCTCCCTGCTAATGTGTCTGGGAATGCAGGGTGAGGATAGCTCAAGTCCTTGGGCAGCTGCACTCATATTTAAGACCCAGAGGCAGCCCGTGGCTCCTGGCTCCTGGCCCCTGGCTCCTGGTTCCTGGCCCCTGGCCCCTGGCTCCTGGCCCCTGGCTCCTGGCTTCTAGCTCCTGGCTCCTGGCCCCTGGCTCCTGGCTCCTGGCCCCTGGCCCCTGGCTCCTGGCTTCTGGCCCCTGGCTCCTGGCCCCTGGCTCCTGGCTCCTGGCCCCTGGCCCCTGGCTCCTGGCCCCTAGCTCCTCGCTTCTGGCTCCTGGCCCCTGGCTCCTGGCCCCTGGCTCCTGGCTCCTGGCTCCTGGCCCCTGGCTCCTGGCCCCTGGCTCCAGGCTCCTGCCCCCTGCCCCCTGGCTCCTGGCTCCTGGCCCCTGGCCCCTGGCTCCTGGCTCCTGGCCCATGGCCCCTGGCTCCTGGCTTCTGGCTCCTGGCTCCTGGCCCCTGGCTCCTGGCTCCTGGCTCCTAGCTCCAGGCTCCTGGCCCCTGGCTCCTGGCTCCTCTCCCCTGGCTCCCGGCCCCTGGCCCCTGGCTCCTGGCTCCTGGCCCCTGCCCCCTGGCTCCTGACTTCTGGCCCCTGGCTCCTGGCCCCTTGCCCCTGGCTCCTTGCCCCTGGCTCCTGGCTCCTGGCTCCTAGCCCCTGGCTCCTGACCCCTGGCCCCTGGCTCCTGGCCCCTGGCTCCTGGCCCCTGGCCCCTGGCTCCTGGCCCCTGGCCCCTGGCTCCTGGCTCCTGGCCCCTGGCTCCTGCTCCTGGCCCCTGGCTCCTGGCTCCTGGCCCCTGGCCCCTGGCCCCTGGCTCCTGGCCCCTGGCCCCTGGCCCCTGGCCCCTGGCTCCTGGCCCCTGGCCCCTGGCTCCTGGCCCCTGGCTCCTGGCTCCTGGCCCCTGGCTCCTGGCTCCTGGCCCCTGGCCCCTGGCTCCTGGCTTTGGAATGGCTCAGCTCCAGTTTTGGAGTGAGTCAGTGACAGATATTCTCTTTCCTTTCTTCTCTCTGTAAACATGAAAACATTTTTAAATCTTTAGAAAGGAGTATTAACTCAGTAGAAATGACAGAACACTAGGCAATCTCAAATCCACCCCAGGAAACAGGAGCAGCAATAAATAGGTAAGTTATCAAAGGCAATTATCACCAAAGTTTCTTGGTAGCTCTTTCCTATTTCTATGTAATCTAAAGGGCAACTATAGTAATACTAAAACTGTTGCTGGATTTGGAACTTGTAAAAATGTTGTTTGTTTGACAATAGTAGCACAAAAGAAGAGGGAGAGAATGAAGTGAAATGGGAGATTTTGAATCTGATTGAAATGATGTTGATATTAATTAGAACTGGCTTATATTATGGAGCAACTTCTAAGAAAATAGCTAAAAACATGTTGAAGACAATTACAAGGGAATTAAGATGTCAAGTTATGACAAAAGAAAACACTACTGGAGGTTTGAAAGGGGAAAAAAAGACACATAGGATAAAAAAATCAATATAGCAGAGATATATCCTATTTTGCCAATAATTGCACAGAACGTAAGGGAAACCGCCCGACCAAAGATGGAGATCAGTAGAATGGACTTAAAACACATAATCTAAAAATAACCTATGTGCAAGAAACATGCTTTCCATGCAAAAAGAAATTTGAAGCTTGAAAGGTTGGGAAAGCTATGCCATGTCAGAAACAGGCAGGAGAGCTAGAGTGGCTCAGCTCAGTCAAACCTTATCCCATAGACAAGCATCGATTTTAATGGTAAAGCAGGCAATCCATGAGGAAGACTTCAGAAGTAAAAATGTGGGGCAACAGAGAACAAACTATGTGAGGCAAAGCCAAACACACAGGTCAGCACTAGGGCACTGTGGGTTAGATCCCTGCTTGCAATTCTGGCATCCCATGCAGGCACTGGTTCGAGTCCCAGATACTCTACTTCCCACCTGGCTCCCTGCTAATATGCCTGAGAAAGCAGTGAAAGATGACCAAGTATTTGGCACTCTGCGCCGACATGGGAGACATGGATGAAACTCCTGACTCCTAGCTTTGTCTGCCTTTGTTTTATCCCTTGTCAAACCAATGAATAAGAACATGAAACTAGTGTAGTTCCAAGGATGTGAGGCCACCTTAACACTTACTGCACAGGAGCAAAATGGGCTTCTTTCCATTTGATTATTGCTTATAGTGCTTGCTGAAATCCCTGCTCAGTTAGGATCTTTTACTTTTTATCTGTTGAACTCTTTATTTTCTGGAGAATAAAGCCCTTGACCAACATAAATTAAAAACATATTATTTCAAAACTGAGAGGAGAGAGACGAAAGGAGGAAGAAAGAGATGGAAAATGTTTATATTCTTAGAACTGTACCTATGAATGTTGAATCTGTTAAAAATTAGAAAGCATTTAAAAATAAATAAAAGCACCCGATACAAACATAGTGAGACTAATGGGAAGACAATTTAACAAGCAGATTTGGAGACTCCACTTTCATAAAAGCAACACAAGGAAAATATCAAAGAGGAAATAGACAGGTAGAACAACACCACATACCGGTTGGCATACTACATGTCTACACAGTACTCTAACCCAACAGAACAGAACACACACTCTCCTTGTGTTCCTGGAGCAGCCTTGAGGACAGCTTGTTAGGACACAAGACTGCCTCAGTCTTTTTAGCAGGCATATGTTCATAGGAAATATGTTCTCTGACTAGAGTGAGAAGAAGTCAGAAATCAATAGCAGAAGAAACTGAAAACAGAAATTGGAGAAATGAATAAATAGTTAGAAACTAACACAGTCCTACCTATGAAAGCAAAAGATCTCATTTTATGGTTAAGAGATGTGTGGATTTTTCAACAGCGTACAAAGAGGAGAGAAAAAGAGAGTAAGAGGTCCTTCATCTATAGGATCACGCTCCACACAGCCCCCATATGCAGGCCTGGGTCAGGCTGAGTCCAGGAGCCAAGCACTGGATCTTCTGGGTCTTGGTCTTCCAGATGGGCGGTAGGGGCCAAGTACTGGGGGCATCTTTGCTGCCTCCCAGACATGTTAACAGGAAACTGGATCAGATAGGGATGTGCCCATCCCAAAGTGGCAGTTGTACCCAGTAAGCCACAGCGCCTGTTTTTCCATAAAACTATTATTAGGAAAAAAATGGACAAAGGGTTTTTACAGGCTCACGAGCCTAGCTAAATGTCAATAAACATGAGAATATGCTGAACATTGTTCGTCATGGAGAAAATGAAAATAAAATTCAGTATACACCCACCAGAATGGCTAAAATTAAAAAGATGGACAACACCCAACTGGACAGTGACGTAAAGCAAACTGGCCCTCATCATGGCTGCTGGGAGTGTCTCTGGGCACAAATGCTGAGGAAGACCTGCTAGTTGCTTGTCCTGGAACCAAATCCACGCCCATGTCAGGGCCCAGCAGTACCAGCCCAAAGAATGTGTCTAGTAGGAGAGAGGAAGACCATCCACCAGGGACATGCCCCAAACTATTCATGGCAGATTTATGAATAATTGAAAGGCGTGGAGCAGTCTCCTATCGGTGAATAAACACATGGTCAGATGCTCACGTGGGGCACTGGTCCACTAGCCATAAAGTAAGCACATGCCCATGGCACATAGATTGGCATGTTTTACTCTATGTAGTACATCTCAATGGTAACGTATTAGTTAGGAAAATAACTGCTATTTATTTTGGAAATAATCGAAGGGTAAGCTCAGGAGATGTGGAAAGGAATGGGGATTGGCTGGATTTTTGCATGTTATGCTGAACTGCGATTTTTGTTTTTCTTTATTTTTAAGGTTTATTTTTTTTATTGGAAAGCCAGATGCACAGAGAGGAGGAGAGACAGAGAAGAAGATCTTCCATCTAATGATTCACTCTCCACGTGGCCACAACAGCTGAAGCTGAGTGGATCCGAAGCCTGAAGCCAGGAGCTTTTTCCAGGTCTCCCACATGGGTGCAGGGTCCCAAGGCCTTGGGCTGTCCTTGACTGCTTTCCCAGGCTGGAAGCTGGATGGGAAGCAGGATGCTTGGATTAGAACTGGTGACCATATGGGATCCCAGCATGCAAGGTGAGGACTTCAACCACTAGGCTACTGTGTTGGGTCTGAACTGTGGTTTTTCTAAAGTCTGGTTTTCCTCGTTTTGCTTCTGGTGATTAATTTTCCCTTAATTGCATTTTAGTCAGCGCACATGGTCTGTGCAATACCCACTCTCTGGAATGTGTGGAGAATTTTTTTTTAATGTCCCTGTATGCAAGTGAGGTTTATTAATTAATATGAGTTTTTTTTTTCTGTGCTTGAAATTAGCTTGTATTATCCCATTAGCTCAGGCAATAGTGTATGCCTATTAGATCAGGTTTCCTAATTGTGTTCTTTAAATATTTTATCCTTTCTGGTTTTCAATTTGCTGCTGTATAAATGAGAATGTTTAAAATCTGCCATGACGCTGGTAGATTTATGCCTTTGTACTCAGAGTTCTAGCAACATTTCCTGTACTTCTTTTGGGGTTCTCTTATGACGAATGTAGCAATTTCTCCCTTAAATGGCCTTTTAGTTTTTATAAAACTCAAGGGATATTGTATGTGTTAAACGTTTTTTTTCATATTAATGTGGTAATTATACCTACTTCTCCCCCACTCATTTTTGCAAAGGGTTAATTTTTTAAAAAATTATTTTATTTTTATTTGAAAGGCAGAGTTAGAGAGAGAGACACACACAGTCAAATGGCTGCAATGGCTGGAACTAAGCTGATCTTAAGCTGAGAACCAGGAGCTGGAAGCTTTTCTAGGTCTCCCATGTGGATACTGGGGCCCAACCACTTGGCCAACTTCTGCTACATCCCATGCCATTGGCAGGGATCTGGATTGGAAGTGGAGTAGCCATAACTCCAACCAGGGCCCATAGGGAATTTACGGCAACACAGCTGCAGGTTTAGCCTATTAATGTCATGGTGACGCCTGCCCAGAGGGGGCTAATTTGAAACTTACAGAAAAACTGTGGCATCTGTACAGATCTTGCATATCATCCTTGCTCCAATGTACACATTTGTAAGGGCTTTGCTTTCTCCCTCCCTGTCCCTCTCTGTCCCGTTGACCTTTGAGGGAAGGAAGAGATGGAGAGAAGCAGAGAGGAAGAAAGAAAAGGAACAGAGGGAGAAAGACAGGGCCTGGCATGTACTTTCTTTCAATGCTACAGTGACCTTTGGTGCAACTTCTGCTCAGAGTCTTCCTGACCCGTTGCAGTGGCTAGCCAGTGCTTGAGGATGGTCCAGCACAGACCCTTAGGCACCTGATAGTCAGAAATCATAAGGAGAGGTTTTCATTTTATTTTATTTATTGGAAAGTTGGACTTTCTTTTTCCACACTGATTCTCACTTGCTTTCCGTTTTAAGTGTTCTTCCAAAATTGAATCAGCAATCTTGCAAGATTTATTTATTTATTTTTGTAAAGGAAGATCTACAGAGAGAAGGAGAGACAGAAAGATCTTTTGTCCACTGTCTCACTCCCCAGGTGGTCACAATGGCCAGAGCTGAACTGATCTGAAACCGGGAGCCAGGAGTTTCTTCTGGGTCTCCCATGCAGGTCCAGGGTCCCAAGGCTTTGTGCTGTCCTCAACTGCCCTCCCAGGCCACAAGCAGGAAGCTGGATGGGAAGTGGAGCAGCTGGGATCCAGCACGTATATGGGATCCTGGCAGGTCCCATATATATGATTAGCCACTAGGCTATCACACTAGACCCATATCTATCTACCTACTTATCTATGAATATATTTTTTACTTGAACCAAGATGTATGTAACTTAATTTCTTCGAGTTGGTGTTCTTTCATGTAGAGCAAGTTGATTTCCTACTTTAAAGATTTATTTATCTTTATGTGAAAGAGTTACAGAGAAGGGAGAGAGACAGTGGGAAGGGGAAGTGAGGGAGGGAGGGAAAGAGAATGAATATGAATCTTTCATCTGCTGCTTCATTGCCCAAATGGCTGTGACAGCTGGGGTTGGGTCAGGCTGAAATCAGAAGCCAGGAGCTTTATCTGAGTCTCCCACATGGGTGCAGGGTTTGGGGGTGGGGGGCAGGAAGCACTTGGGCCATCTTCTACTTCTTTGCCAGGTCACAAGAAGGGAGCTGTATCAGAACCAAAACATTTGGGACTCAAACCTGTGCTCACGTGGGATATGAGCACTGCAGGCTGTAGCTTACCCTGGTGTCAATGACACCAGGCTAGTCCCAGAGCAAGTTAATTTCTACTGTACCTTTCCTGACCGTGTAGCTCTGTGGGTCCCTGGAAGAACATCTATGAGTCTTCCCACCATTGCAGGCTCCAGGTTTGATGTCTGAATCCTCATCTTTGTAACCCACCCATAGTGAAAGCTGTGAAACCCAGGATTTGACATGTTGGCCCTGGACAAGTTATTTGTAAGGTGAGGATTAGCATCAGGCTTAGGTTGACTCAGGCCTGCAGAACACAGCAGGGGTTGGCTGTTTAGGGAAGGCCGTGTCCTCTGGTTTGCTGTTGGTGAGTCGTGAGTCACACATAGGCTGTGGGTTACCTTTTTCTAGCTCAGCAGGCAAACCCCTTAGTACTGGTGGGGGAGAACCCACTGTCTGGCTGTAAGCCCCCCACAAATTCTACTTTGAGCAGCCTTTGGAATGATCTGCCTCTTGACTCTGTGACTGTTTCTACACTGTTATTTTTTTTTTTTTTCTGAAACACTTGTCCTGGCCAACTGTCACCGTGTAAAATGGGATTCTGGAATGTTCGACGCCTTTGCTGTGAGTTTTCTTTGTATGACACAAAGAGGGTGGTGTCTGTAGAATCACCCAAGTTTTAACTGTTAAGAGCTGCTTTGAATTCTGTTTTAAAAACCACTCTACATTCCTAAGAAAGCACTGGTAAAGATGTGGCTTAGAACATCTGCATCCCATTTCCAAGAGCCTGGTTGGAGTTTTGCCTCTGCTTCGGGTGCAGCTTCTTACCAATGTGCACCCTGGCAGGCAGTGGGTACTTAGGTCTTTGATGCCCACACATGAGATCAGGATTGAGTTCTGGGTTCCTAACATGGGACTGGCTCAGCCCTGCCTGTCACAGCCATCTGGGGAGTGAACCAGTGAGTGGGGGGGTTCTCTCTGTCTCTCTCTCTTCTATTTTTTTAAATCAGAATTTTAAAGGCACACACTCATGTTTCATGCACCCTGTGATTTGGACTATGCAGTCCTGTTCATTGTTCTTGAGCTCTTTGCTGGGACTGAGTGACTCTTGTAGAGCCCTGGGTCAAAATGCTTACCTAAAATATCTTTGTCTACAGCTCCTTTACCATGTAGATAATTAATAATATTCAATAGTGAGTGTTCTAGTTCAGTCAGGATAACATTGAATTAACAAGTAATCCATTTGAATGAAGTTAATCCTTTGTAGAGTCAAGTAATACTGTTTCTTTCATGCAAAATTGTATTAAGCAGAACGTATTCTTAGAAGCATTACTGGCAAGTAAAATAGGGAATAAAGCAGTATAACAAGATAGGAATGAATTTATAATAACAGCACACGGAAATAGAATTAGAGAAAAGATACAGCTAATGGCACTGTCAGATTTGTAAAGGGTGGGGCATGTATGTAATCGCCTCAACACATTCAAATGCCAATTCTTTTTTTGGATTAGCCTATTTTGTTAAAAATTATTACAGCTTTCTCTAAAACAGGTTATGGAATCTATGAGCACCTGCAAATACAGCCCGTTTTGGCAGCTACAACAGGTCACTCAGGAGCCTCAACCTGCTGGTGAAGGGACAGAACTACTTGAGGGTCACATCTCCAGGGCAGCTGTAGGTTGACCTCGACCTATGCCCCTGGGCATAAGCAAAAATTGTAGGTGGTAAGGAACAGTTTTGAAAGGAAGCTGTCCCTTGGAAAAACAGTGGCGCAAGGCTGGTGAACCTTGCGCCTTAGCAAAAGGAAAGGAGTCCTAATCTTACCTGTTTGACAGTTGTGGAGAATACACTTGGGACTAGGACACTGCCAGGCTATATCATTCAGAGCATCCAGAGAATGCCAGCAGAGGCTCTGATTCCTGGGGCTTTTCCTAAGGACACTCAGTGAGGAAGTGCCCACGCTGGAATTCACTTCCCACAGCAACCATCGCCATCATACTAGACCCTTTGTGTGGCTTCCAACAGCAGAATATTTTTGTCTCATAGTCCCAGAGTCTCGGAGTCTGACATTAAGGTGCTTGCCTAGATGTGCACCCTCCACGTCTCCTTAGCTTTCCACTGCTCCTACCCACCTTTGGCCTGCAGCTCCAGTGTACCTTGCAGTGGCCTCTACGCCATGCTGGCTCTGTGTCTTCAGACCCCTCTGTCCATGGAACAACAGTCATCCAGCTGAGCCCATCCTTATCTGATGTCCTCCGTACGGTCCCATTTCCATACAAGGTCACATTACCATAACCTGTGTTCAGGCTTCACACTATCCTTTTTACGGGGTTTGGGGAGTAAAAATTTCACTCATAATGATGACCACACCTTGGGTTAAGTTTATAAAAGTCATACAAAGTGACATCGAAGTCTTGCTTTCAAAGAGCTTACTCTGTAGGAAAGATTTAACTCAGACCTTGTCACAGCTTTGAATACAAGTGTGGGCCAAATGTGGGAGAATGATCATGCAAGAGCTTGAAGGGATCTCCAAAATCAACTTGGAAAACTCATTATAGAACAAGTACAGGTGTCTCCTGGGCCCGCCCTTGTTTTGTTACAATACAGGGTGCTTTCTACGTATTCTAATTTATGGATCTTTCCCTTTCATTTTGTTAAATATTTGCCAGGGATTTTCCAGCCCAGAATTTTAATGTTACAAATCAATACTACTCCAAGGTTTTGTTTGTTATTTACATTTGAACTTCTATGTGAATCAGAATACAAAATTCTGTTCAATAGTTGTCTCCAGTACATCATTCTACACACACCACGACATTATTCAATCTGCTTCAAGTGGTCATCGTGCCTTTGTCTATGCCCGAGTCAGAACTGAATTATTTTGATTTCTGAGATTTTACAGTATGTCATTAGAAAGGAAAAAGTAAGTCTCTTTATGTATTAGTTTTCAAACAACTTGGTGACTTGTATCAAGTTCAGGGTTAGCATCACTTGTTTTAAACATTCTTATTTTCCATATTACAGTATTGTAGATATAGGGTTTCCTTCCTTCCTCTCCCTTCCTTCTCTCTCCCTTCTCCACTCCCTTAAGGATTTTGCTTAGAGTTGTAGTTGCGATTGTGTTGAATTGCTAAACCAGAGGCCGTGGGAGCCACAGTGGGGTAAGAGATGTTTCTACGAAGGGGACCAGAGGTGTCCCACCATATGCGACTATTCTGAACAGGAGGAAGAGGGAATCCCTGCCCAGTTGCAGCTTGGAATTACATAGCAAGTCTTTTTTTTTTTTTTTTTTAAGATTTATTTATTTTTGTTTGAACAAGGAGAGAGAGAGAGAGAGAGAGAGAGAGAGAGAGAGAGAGAAAATGAATGAATATCTATCCATAGGTTCATTCCTTTTTTAATAATACATATTTATTAAAAATTCAAAAATAGAAATAAAAGCACAATATCCCACCCCAAATGGTAACAATGATTGGAGCTTGGCTGGTCCAAAGCCAGGAATCTAGAGCTTCTTCCATACCTCCTATGTGGGTGTAGGATCCTAAGTACTTGGGGCTGTATTTTGCTGCTTTCTCAGGCCATAAGCAGAGAGCTGTATTGGGTATCTGTATCGAGTAGCTGGGACTCGAACCCACATGTATATGGGGTGCTGGAACCACAGGTGAAGGCTTAACCTACTCAGTCATGGTGCCACTCCCCTGGCAAGTCTTCCGGAAGGAATGGAGGACATTGCAGATGGAGGACCCACTAGCTGAAGGAATCAGAAGAACAAGGCATCATGCCTGGGATATTGTGGCAACAATATGCAGGGCCTGAAAGTAGTCATGGGGAAGCATGCTCAAAAACAAGGTCTATCTGTAGAGCGATGGAGCAGTAGTCTCAGCAGTGACAAGGTTATGAAAGTCAAGGGGAAGCTTGGGAATGGTCAAGACTGAAGGAACTGACTACAGTGCCATGCTAAATTCTGAACTGGAAATTTTTGCTGCAAAATACTGTGGAAATGACCAATGAATCTTGAATATAGGATTTGACAGTGAAGTTGTAGTAATATAATACTGTCAATTTTCTGATCATGGGATGGACTTTTGGAGTAGCAGTAAAGATGGGACATCCTCATCCCATTTCAGAGTGCCTGAAGTTCAATGCCAGCTCCCCTTTTGGTTCCAGTTTCCTGCTAAAGCACATTCTGAGTGGCAGCAGTGGTTGGCTCTGGGACTTGGGGTCGCTGTCACCTCTGTGGGAGATTAAGTCCAGCTCCTGCCTTAGGCCTGGCTATTGCAGGCATTTGGGCAGTAAATGAACAAGTAGATCTCCCTCTTTGTCCGTCTCACTTTAACATTTAAAATAAGCAAATAAAAAAAATTTTTAAAACTCCTAATCATAACAATTGGGTTGCCATTGTGGGTGAATGTTTTTGTACAATGTTTTTGAAATTTGTTTTAAATAATCTGGCTATACGCCAGCCAACCTAGGTATTGAAGATTTTATTCTTGGGCTCTTATTACGGTGTTGCATTTGCAAATGAGATCTTTTTTTTCCATTTCAGTTCTTTTATCTTTGCTGTCACATAAGACATCTGTTAGCATTTATATGCTATTTTGTATCATTGGCATTCAGCTAACATCTGACTTTTTTAAAGTTCTATTACGTTTTTGGTTGTTTTGTTTGCATTTTCTTAGTAATTCATATATCTGCAAACTATTTTAGTTTTGTCCCTTTTTAAAAAAAGATTTATTTATTTTTATGGGAAAGGCAAATTTACAGAGAAGCGGAGACAGAGGGAAAGACATTCCATCTGATGGTTCACTTCCCATAGCTGCAGTATGCATTCACTGCAGTAGCTGCTGTGGCCAGAGCTGAGCTGATCTGAAGCCAGGAGCCAGGAGTCAGGAGCTTCTTCCAGGTATTCCACATGGATGCAGGGTCCCAAGGCTTTGAGTCACCCTCTACTGCTTATCCAGGCCACAAGCAAGGACTTGTATGGGAAGTGGAGCAGCTGTGATATGAACCAGCACCCTTATGGGATCCCAGCACATGCAAGTGGATGATTTAGCTATTGGGCCATTACAACAGGCCCAGTTTTGTCTCTTTACTTTGTGAATTTGTATCTGACATCTCCTCCTCCCCCTCCTCCCTCTCGTCTTCCTCTTCCTTTTCCTCCTCCTTCTCCTCCTCCTCTTCTTCCATTTTATTTTAGTATCTCCAGAATACATAACATATGATATATATATATATATATATATATATATATTTAAAGATTTATTTTATTTCTATTGCAAAGTCAGATATAAGAGAGAAGGAGAGACAGAGAGGAAGATCTTCTGACTGATGGTTCATGCCCCAAGTGACTGCAATGGCCGGCGCCATGCCAATTCGAAACCTGGAGCCAGGAAACTCCTCCAGGTCTCCCATGTGGATGCAGGGTCCCAAGGCTTTGGGCCGTCCTCGGCTGCTCTCCCAGGCCACAAGCAGGGAGCTGGATGGGAAGTGGAGCTGCCGGGACCAGAACCAGTGCCCATATGGGATCCCAGAGAGTTTAGGGCAAGGACTTTAGCTGCTAGGCCACCATACCAGGCCCAGCATATAATATTTTAAAATCTTTTTCTTTATTTATTTGGAAGCAGGGTTATACAGAGAAAGAGGAAAAGTGAAGGATGGAGGGAGGGTGGAAAGGAGAGCTCCACTTCCCATCCAGCTCCCTGCTTGTGGCCTGGGAAAGCAGTTGAGGACGGCCCAGTGCATTGGGACACTGCACCCGCGTGGGAGACCCAGAAGAGGTTCCAGGTTCCCGGCTTCGGATCGGTGAGCACCAGCCCGTTGCAGCTCACTTGGGGAGTGAAACATCGGACGGAAGATCTTCCTCTCTGTCTCTCCTCCTCTGTGTATATCTGGCTGTAATAAAATGAATAAATCTTTTAAAAAAAGAAATTGATATAACTTTTATTTTTTCTGATCATATTTTCTGCAGGAATTTTACAACTGTATTTGTAAGCAACATGGTTTTTATTTCTCCATAATGTTGTTCTTATTTACTTCGAAGTTTAAGGTCAACCTCATAGTATTCCCTGGGGAATATTTCAAGTTTTCCATTTTTCTGAAATTGTATAGGTAACAGAGGACTTGGACTCTAGGTGGAGAGGCCGTGTCCCCGAATCTAGTTATTATTAATGGATCTTACTTTTTCCCTGGATATCATGCTATCCAAAATTTCTGTGTTTTTGAATCCATTTCCATGCTGGCCCTCTACATTATTCCTGGAAAATCATCTTTACTGTGTATTCTGTCTTCTTTTGCTTCCTGGCTATCTTACATTGATCAAGTTTCTTTTGCACACCCAATTTTCATGCTGGTAGTATTTTTGGATCTGTATTTATCTTTGTCAAGGTCTTTCTCTACTTCTGAAAAGAAAACAAGTTAGCGTATGTTTTCTTTTAAAAGTCTTATTTATTTTTATTGAAAAGGAAGATGACATTTATGGAGAGGAGAAACAAAGAGAAAGATCTTCCCTCTGCTGGTTCACTCCCCACGTGGCCAATGTTGCGAGCTAACAGGTTCTATCCCCAAAATGAGCTGGAGACTGGCTATTCACCAGCCGGCAGACTGTTGTGTACCACCACAAGTGGAAGAGGGGCTCACTGGGCTGCCATTGTTGGCTTTTAAGCACACACTGGCATGAAAAAACTGTCCAATCAACTATGCTAGCATTGGTGCAATGTGATGAAGAGCCAACTGTCAGGGATTTTTCTTGTCCAGGTTGAGCCCTCTCTCCTTCCAGGGTTGTAGAAGATTTGTGTTTGGGCCTAGGCTGTCAGGGGAAACTTTGTAGTTGAGTGCTAATCAGAGGATAAGGGGAAAGTGGATCACCTGCATCCCAATTGCCAGGCACCATTAAGAGACATATTAACACCGTTAATTATGCTAAGCTCTCCACTGGGCAAGTGTTTATACACACACTAACAGCTGCATCAGTAGCCAAGAGCTGAAGCAAGCAAGCAAGCAAGCAAGGAGGCAAGTGAGTGTGATTTGCAGAAGCCAGTCTTTCAGTTAGCCACGGTTTTAAGTAGACAGTATATGTTTTTCTAATATTCTGGTTCCACATATGTGTCCCTAACTGAACACTTGCTTTTCTGTTTGCCCTGAGACTCAGGTAAACTTAGAGGGCCTGACAAAACTGATGCCATTTTGAATTTTGGGGCTGTCACAGCTGCAATGGCCAGAGCTGAGCCGATTCGTTGCTGGGAGCCAAGACCTTCTTCCACATGGGTGCTGGCTGAGTCCCAAGGCCATATTCTGCTACTTTCCCAGGCCACAAACAGGGAGCTTGGTGGAAAGTGGGACAGTGGGGATATGAACCAACGTCCGTATAGGATCCTGGCACTTTATAGTGGAGGGTTAGCCAGTGAGCTATCATGCTGGGCCCAAGTGAGCATATTTTATGTCCTTTTTAAAAAAATGTTTTTATTGGATTTTATTTAAGTAGCTCGAGGGTTTTTTTTAAATATTATACATGTTTATTTAAAAATGTTTTCTTTATTCTTCATATATACACTTAAATGGTGGATTTAAAACATTTCTTTTTAATCATTAAATATTATGTTCTGGATATATTCAGCATGTAAGTGTGCAATAACTATACTTAAAGTAAGTCTTTATCTCTACCTTATTTTCAGTGGCTTCCAAAAAAGCTATTAATGTTGTGAATATATATATATATCTCAATAGTTTCACATGGTAGAAATTTTTATGTAGCTTCCTTTTAAGAATCCAACTGACATGTCTTGGTATTTTCCTCATATCAGTATGCATGGATTTACTTTATTCCTTTAAACTGCTGCATCCTGTAGTATAAATGTGCCATGATTTACCCTATCAATCTTCTATAAATAGACATACAAGTAGTTGTTGAGTTGAAGCATCCTTTCAGCTGCCTCTTTTTGCACATGGATGAGTGTGTTTCTGGGGGGTTATTATCAGCTCTGCTTTATTTAGTTCAGGAACTTAGAAACCATTCAAGATTTTCTCAGCATCAAGAGATTTTATGTAAAGATGGGCCAGTCAGTGTTAAGTTCTGGGGAGGGGGGAGGGATCAGACTCCATGTGCTATGGGGATGCAGTTTCACATGTTGTTAGTAAGTTGTCTGGCTGAGGTGCCTGCTGGTGCCACAGCTATTGCAGCTGCAACCCCACCCCCAGCCCCTGGTGGGAACAGGTCCTTAGCCAGAGTACTGTGGTGTGGGCCTCTGCAGCCCACTCATGCAGTAGAGCTCCCAGTGTGTCCATGCTGCTGCAGAGGTGGCACACTCCTCTGTTCTACCTGCAGAGGACTCAGCTACTGCACCTGAGTGGTGGAATCTCACTGACATCCGAAATCCCAACAGTATCCCAGAGTGTGAGGATGGGTCTTGGAGCTTTCTAATTATTTCCAACTATGCAGGGTGGGGGTGTGGGAAGCTGGAATAGGGATTGAGAGTCCTCTTTCATTATGCAATCTCCATAAACATGTTTTTAGGCATACAAAATCATCCCAATAGATACCAGGTCCCCAACTTGCTGTTCCCTAACATGAATCCACACCATGCCCTACATAAAGGTCACACACTCAATCCCAACAAATGCTGTATTATTGAGACACTGGGCCTGAACCCCCAGGCCTGACCAGAAATTGGGAGCATATAGTCCAACTAAAGGCTAGTGGAATGTTTCATTTCTCCTGAAATTTCCAAGCCTGGAGACATTGCAAACTGCTAAGACAATGCATTGTAAACTTCACCCAGGAGCCTATCTGTGAAACCTCTCCCCTGCTCCCATCTTATCAGGGTCCCTAAATTGTTCTGCACCTCCCCCAGCCAGTTGCTTAAGAAGGGACTCCACCTGCTGCTTGAAGGCAATGCAGCCTGGCTTCAAACCTCAACCCCCATCACCCCTCCCAGTCTGGGCAGGCTCCACCCCCACTCACTGTTCTCTGCTATTCTGCTCCCCACCTCTACCCCAATAAAGTCCTCTCTTCTTAGAAAAGAAGGAGGAGGAGGAGGAGGGGAATAATGAACATCTTGAGGGATAGAGGCAGTGTCAGATGGCTTGGGGACAAAGTGATCTTGGCTGACACTGGCCAGGGAAGTGAAAAAGATGGAAAGCTAGGCTGATGGCATTCTTGGGAGTGAAGGGCTTTGGGACTTACCAAGGTTCTTCTGGTGTTACATCTTGGTTCACTCTGCCAATTATGTGACTGAGGATGGTTGGGGCAGAGAGTTCATCTTGGTACAAGAGAGAAGCAAATTTAGATGTAAGTCAGAATTTAGGGCAAGGCAGCAAGTTCCAATAGCAGAAGGCTTCCATCAAAGCTGAGGGTACCCTTCAAATGGAGAGAGTGCAGAATCTGAAGGAGCAGAATCTAAAGGGAGATGATGGAGAAGCAGACACGTCTGCACATAGGGAACCTGGGACCATTGGGTGGTTCTCTGTGTAAAGTCATCAAGATCACGGAGAATTTGTAAGTTGAAAATGATGAATTTTGGATATGCTTCAGTGCAAAGAAAAAGGATCCATTTTGGCTGTATCTTCCCTCTAAGGCCCAAAGTGTGCGAATATTTTAAGACGTCAGAGGGGAGTCTGGTGAAATATGAGAAATTTCAGAACTCAAAGATTAAGTACCCAAGCGAGAACCTAAGCTCTGAGTCCTCTAGGAGGAGAGAGTGAGAAGCCTAGTGTTCAGACTAGCATCTTGGTTCTAAGTCATGGTGTGTGAGTATTTCTAGACCTCTTAGAGGTAAAGAAGTGGGGAACTGGGCCCAGCGTGATAGCCTTGTGGCTAGAGTCCTCGCCTTGAGTGTGCCAGGGTCCCATATGGGTACCAGTTCTAACCCCAGCAGCCCCGCTTCCCATCCAGCTCCCTGCTTGTGGCCTGGGAAAGCGGTCGAGGATGGCCCAAAGCCTTGGGACCCTGCACCCGCGTGGGAGACCTGGAGGAAGCTCTTGACTCCTGTCTTTGGATTGGTTCAGCTCTGGCCATTGTGTCCGCTTGGGGCGTGTACCATCAGTTGACAGATCTTCCTCTCTGTCTCTCCTCCTCTCTGTATATCTGCCTTTACAAAAAAAAAAAAAAAAAAAAAAGGGGAACTGACAAAATACCCCAGACCCTGTGAGGGGAGCTGAACCAGCCATGAGGGTTAGTCCTGGGTCAGCTGAGAAGAGAGAAGTCTCTCTGAACAATTCAATGGATGGAGACTCCAGTGTGTTGTTTCATGTAGAGGGGAGAACTGATAAAAGGATTCTGGCTGTGAACCGCCTGTGGTACCAGAAAGCCTAAGTGGGAAGCAAGGGGCCTCTTGAGGGGCATCTCCTGGAGGGTACCTGAAGAAGGAGACACTTAGAAACAATAGGAACAGGGGATGACATAATAGCTCAATTTGCTAATCCTCCACCTGAAAGTGCCAGCATCCCATATGGGTGTCAGTTTGTGTCATGGCTATTCCATTTCTCATCCAGCTTTCTGTTTGTAGCCTGAGAAAGCAGTGAAGGATGGCCCAAAGCCTTGGGATCTTGTACCCATATGGGAAGCCTGGAAGAAGCTTCTGGCTCCTGGCTTCAGATTGGCTCAGCTCCAGTCATTGTGGCCATCTGGGGGAGCAAACCAGCAGATGAACAGTCTTTTTCTGTAAATCTGCTGTTTCAATAAACATAAATAAACTCTTTATAAAAAATGACATGAGGGGAGTCAGTGTGGACTAGTTGACGTGTCTGCCTTCAGCCTGGGTTTCTGCACTAATGTGTTAGGTTCTAAAGTTAGATTTTAAGATTTTAGGCTTCAAAGAAAGAGGGGAAGTAACTATTGAAGAAGACTTTATTTTTTTTTAAATTATTTATTATTTTTAATTCATTAATTACATTGTATTATGTGACACAGTTTCATAGGTACTTGGGTTCTCCCCACCCCTCCCCAAACCCTCCCACCATGGTGGATTCCTCCACCTTGTTGCATAACCACAGCTCAAGTTCAGTTGAGATTCCCCCATTGCAAGCGTATACCAAACATAGCGTCCAGCATCTTATTGTCCAGTCAAGTTCAACAGCTTCTTAGGTATACCCTTTCTGGTCTGAAGACAGAGCCAGCAGAGTATCATCCCAGTCAATTAAAAGCTCCAACATACCATCAGCAAAAATTTACATCATCATGGAATTAATTGACATAGTAATGAGTAACCAACATGGTAAATGTAAATGCGAGTTCCTAGCCACCTTCTGTGACCACCTCATTGACATTTCAATTTTAGTTTATACACAACATATAACATTCATAACATAACATGTTATACATAACATCATATCATCTTAAATTAAGGCAAACATGTGGTATTTAACCTTTTGGGATTGGCTCATTTCCCTTAGCATTATGGTTTCCGGTTTGGCCCATTTGGCCACAAAGAACTGCATTTTGTTTTTTTTAATAGCTGAGTAGTATTCCATGGAGTAGATGAACCATAGCTTTCTTATCCAATCCTCTGTTGATGGGCATTTTGGCTGCTGAAGAAGACTTTATTTTAGGGAAGATAGGATTGGGTATGTAAGGAGAAAATGGGGATAGAACCTGCTTGAACAGAGAGCACGGGGCTCATTCTTCTTTGTAGCCCATTCACAAACCCACTTTAATGCCCTAAGGACCCCAAACCAGATTCAAGTGAACACCCACCACACAAATAGAATGAGGAGAAAAGAAAATGGAAAAATGACCAGGACACACAATTACAGTCATGGAAAGCAAGCACATAGAATACTTTAGTAAGGCCCCTGGCCCTGCAGCCATTGATAGAAACACAACCAGTGTTTCTATGTAATGTTCTTTGTCTACCACCCATTTGACTCCGTTGAACATGTTGTCCCAGTGAGTTAAACATCTGCATTATGATCAAGCCCTGTGGACCCAATCCCAGTTCTCTTTCTTTTATCTTGGTTTTCTTTTTGAGATGTTTTTCACGTCCCCTCTCCCAGGGGAGAGGCACAGTTCAGTCTGTGATTGTCAGCTCTTGAAACTTGGCTGTCCGTTTGGCAGGGTGAGTTTATACCATGCACTCTCCTTTGTTCTGATTCGTGGGCTGTGTAAAAGAATGCTTGGCATCTCCTTGGTTTCCAGGATGCTGAGGTTAACCATCACTTCTGTTTGACGTCACTTCCTGGTATGTGTGTACCCCAAACATCCAGTCCTGTGGGGGCGCACAGGTTTAGGTGGAGGGGGGGTCTCTGCTGGGTTGCAGATGGCTGAGTGCTGGTCTTGCTTTCACAGGCAAAAAAGGAGGTGAGAGAATTCCCTGAGATTTCTCTATTATGAAGGCTCTGATCCCATTCAGGAGAGCTCCACTCTCGTAACTTCCTCACCTCCTAATAGCATGTGGTAGCAGCCTGTGAGACTTGGGGACACCTCCACCTGCATGGTGGTAGATAAGGATGAGTTGGCAGGTGGGTCTGTTCTTATATCTCACCATGACATGCTCTGCTCTCATCTGCTCACAACTCTGAGACTCCTAAGCATTCACATGAATACTTGCCTCACCTCCTGGCTTATGTTAGCACCATGGGGCTTCCTCTTCCAACCAATGGCCTTGCCCCAGAGAGAAAGCAGAACAAGGAACAGGACCTGCAGGCCCCAGCTGCCATGCTAGTCTCAGTGTCTGATGAAGTTTCTTTAGAAATAGCTATCACCTATCCCAGTTGTTAAAATAATGCATGGACATAGAGAAATATATATACACACACATATATACATATATGTACACACATATATATGTGTGTATATGTATATATGTGTATATGTATATATACAACAGAAATATTCATAGGAAAGAAGATGCTCTTTTATAATTATTTCCAGTTCTGATACTGGTCACTATCAGGATCAGATCTTTCGGTTTTTTAAAAATAATAATTTTATTTATTTAAAAGAGGGTGAAAGAGAGACTGATCTTATATTAAATGACCTCAATAGCCAGCACAGGGCCAGGCTGAAGCTGGGAGCCAGGGTGACTGGGTCTCCCAAGTGGATGGCGGAGGACCAAACTTCCTTGAGCCATCAACTGCTGCCTTCCACATTGTAACTTGATCCAAAGTGGAGGAGCTGGGTGCCATCCAGCAATCCCACATGGCAAGTGGGCATCCCAAGCAGTGACTTAACCACTGTGCTAAATGCCTGCGCCAGATTCATTAGTATTTTTTTTTTTTTATTGAGAGGAAAGGTTAGTATGGAGTTGATTGCTTGTAAGTTACATGGCTTGTGGTTCACCTGCCCCTCCCTATCTGATCAGCTCGTTCTATGGCACAGTGGTGGCTGGGATCTGGATGTGTTCCCTAAACACTGCACTGGGAACTTCCTCCCCATGCAGTGGTGTCAGGAGGGGGCCCAGGGCAGGTGTGTGGAGATCCTGAGGGCTGCAGCCTTGTGAGTGGATTGATGTGGTTGATCAAAGTGTTGGGGGCTGTAGCTTCCATGTCTTCCTCTCTCTTGCCCTTTCTGCCATGGAATGAGCCAATGAAAAGCCCCTGTGACTTCTGTCTTTTGTACGCTGTGAAGGCAGCACTGACAGACTAAGCCGTGGTGCATTATCCCCTCTTCGTGTGCGGCATGAAGGATCTTTAAGCAACAGTGATGGAAGGCAAACTCTCTGGATGATTTCCTTTATGTCTGTGTACATATGGTTGACAATTTCAAAAGTGGACATTTCTTTTTGGACGTTGTAAAGGCTGCCTAACTGAATCCACAAATTTGGAAAGCTAGACTTGCTTTAGGATGCTCATTCAGCATCTTTTTGGAAGCCAAACAGGCTTCTTTGTTTCTTTCTGTTTGGAAGAGAGGGAGTTGAAGGGTAGGAATTTGATGCGTGTAGTCTGTAAACGTGGCACAAAATGATTTTTAAAAAAGAAATATTTTTTTATTAGAGAAGAGAGACAGAATCTTTCATCCACTGGTTCACTTCCCAAATGGTTGCAGTGGCCAGGACTGGGCCAGGCTGATGCCAGAAGCTTCTTCCCAGGTCCTCCACATATATGCAGGGCCCAGGCATTTGGGTCACCTTCTGCTGCTTTCCCAAGTGCGTTAGCAGAGAGCTGAATTGGAAGTAGAACAGCCAGGACTCAAACCTGTGCCCATATGGGATGCCTGTGTTGCAGGCAAAGGCTCAGCCTGCTATACCACAATGCTTGCCCCATAAAATGCTTTCTAAAGAATGAATCAATAGGGAACATTAAAGATACTTTGTGTTCAAAGAAAATAATGTGCACAATGATGTTTAATCACACACAGGAACAATAGAAAACACACACACACGCACACACACACACACACCTGTCTGCCCCAGAATTTGCAATTGGTTAGACAGATTTTTCTCCTTTATTTGTAATCACTTTAGATTTTCTGGTCACTGAACCATTGCACCATCAATTTTCATTTCTTTTTATTTTCCTTTGAGGTGGACTGGTTCCAAGTTGACCCAGTCCTGGCATTTAAATTAATTAAAAGTTTCATATTGTAGAAAGAAAAGTCTCAAACCTCCACCTTGGAGTTTGTCCTTTCTTGCATTCATTTAGCACATCGTAATGCTGAAAAATAGTCGACCAAGCAGCCTCATACGGTTCACCTTCTCATTGCCGACAGCTAAGAGACAACCTCGGGGTACAGAGGCACTCTCTCACCTGGGACAGGGTCAGAGAGACAACTGCTTATTTCTATAAAAACATTTACACACAGCTTTCACCTATTTGGGGGAAATATTTTGAAAGAATATTTCATATTAGAAAAGTGCCTGAATAAAAATTGGTATTAGTGGCCAACCGAGCTAGGGGCTGCTTCTATGAGGACAAGTTGTCACTCTGGCCTGCGGGTTCTCGTGCCGTCTCCTTCTGTTGCTCTTATAGATACACTGCCCTGGATTTAGTTCTCTGAAGTTAAAAGAAGGCTCCAGAATCTTCATGCGCAATAGTTTAGGTGGCGGCTGTCTTATAACAGAGAGGCTTTTTTTATTTTATTAAATTTATTCATTAATTACATTGTGCTGTAATTTCATAGGAACTGGGATTCTCCCCCCACTTCCCCACACCCTCCCCCCATGGTGGGTTCCACCACCCTGTTGCGTAACCATAGTTCAAGTTCAGTTGAGATTCCCTCTTTGCAAGCATATGCCAAGCATAGAGTCCAGCATCTTATAGTCCAGTCAAGTCCAACTACTTATTGGGGAGACCCTCTCTGGTCTGAGGGCAGAGCCAGCAGAATATCATCCCGATCAAATAAAAGCACTAACATATTATCAGCAACAATTAACATCGCTATGGAATTAATTGACATAGTATTGAGCAGCCAACATGTTCAAAATAAATGTGATTTCTTAACCACATTCTGTGACCACCCCATTCACATTTCCATTTTAGTTTATATACTACATATGACATAACATCCATAACATAACATGTTATGCATAACATCATATCTTCTTTAATTAAGGCGAACATGTGGTATCTATCCCGTTGGGATTGGCTTATTTCCCTTAGCATTATGGTTTCCAGTTTGGCCCATTTGGCCACAAAGAACTGCATTTTGTTTTTTTTAATAGCTGAGTAGTTTTCCATGGAGTAGATGAACCATAGCTTTCTTATCCAATCCTCAGAGAGGCTCTTGAAGCTGGATTTCCTTTGTTCTTTCTGTAAAAGCAAGGACAAACTGATGGCCTTCAAGAATGCTCCCTCCAGGCACAGCCTGGCGATGTCACTGTGAATCCCCTAAAAGCTCAGTTTTAAAAAGAAACAGTTTAATTCAAAAACAGAAAGAGACAGAGAAGAGCAGACACAAAGAGCTCTCCCATCCATTGATTCACTCCCCAGGTGTGTTCACCTGCCATGGTTGGGCCAGGTTAATGTTGGGAGCTTAGAGTTCAGTTCAGGTCTCCCCTGGGGGTGGTAAGAACCCAATTGCTTGAGCCATCATTGCCTGCAGCCTGGCAGAGTGCGTGAATAAGAAAGCTAGAATCTGGAGTACAGCTGGGCCTTGAAGTCAGGCAGTCCAATGTGGGATACAGGGATCTCAGGCAATGTCTTAACTGCTGCTCAAAAGCTCACCCTGTAAAAATTCACTTAGAATCAATGAATCAAGACACACAGCAGAAATGTCATTTAGAAGGACGTACAGCTGGAAACACATAAGCAAAGCCAAAAACATCTTCGTCCTTTTTATTCCGTCTCACTGTGGCATCTCTTGCAGGATTTTTAGGCTTGTGTTTGAGTGTTCTGGAATTCCTTCTGCTGAGTGAGTCTGCAGATGCATTTCTTTACCTATGGAAGGTCTACTTTGAGGCCCTGAGTGGCTGCCTGCAATCATGCAAATACTAAACCTAGTAACTATGTGTTTGCCTATACATGTGCATCTACATTAACTCATAAATGAGTTGCAACAAGAGAAGAGCCACAGTTGACACTTGAGTGTTTATAATACCAACATTGCTTCTGGGAGTATCTGTGTATATAGTTAGCAGTGTAAGAGGCCAGAGTGAGGGGTGTGACCTGCAAGTTGTCCTTAAGTTGTTTTTACAAGGTCAAGGGACAAAAGCGACTTTGGCTCTTTAGGGAGAAACAAGATTTCCATCCAGGTGAGCAATCCAGTCCAAGCCAGGTTTGTGCATCCCATACAACAAACGTCTCTAGGTTGCTGACAAATAGCAGGTGCACCTGAGCCATTGAGTTTCAGTTTTATTTCAGTTCAACACACAGGTGGATAGCACGTTGGCTCATGGAGTTGTAGTGGATAACAGTGAAGATGCCTTGGACTATAATAAGCCATGGTAGGAAGCCCAGGGGGTGGTTCAGTGAGAGTGCTGACAGACTGAGGTCAGCAGTGAAGATCGGCTATGTGTTGCCTGGGATTGGTGGGGAATGAAGCAGTGATCAGTGTGAGAGAAGCCCTCATGAATAAAGGAAGGGAAATTTCACAGAATTGTCTAGACAGCTCCTGCCTATTTTTCCCGCTAGCATTTATTTTATTTGAAAGCAGAGTTACAAAGAGTCAGAGAGAGGGAGAGGGAAAGGGAGAGAATGAGATCTTCTATCTGCTGTTTCACTACCTGAATGGCTGCAATAACCACAGCTAGGACTGTCAAAGCCAGGAGCCAGGTGCCTTGTCCATGTCTCCCACATGGGTGCAGAGGCATAAATTCTTGGGCCATCCTCTGCTGCTTTCCCAGGCTATAACTAGAAAGCTGGATCAGAAGTGGAACAGCCAGGATGCAAACCAGTACCCATATGGGATGCTGGCACTGCAGGCACAGGCTTAGCTTACTATGTCACTGCACCAGACCCAGTTCTGCCTTCTTCAAGTATATCTACTGAAATGGAGCAAGTGAAAGCAAGTGTTTGGAAGACTTGGGAGGGAGCGGAGAGTTGTTCTGAGCCAATCGTGTGGGGTCTGACCCACACTGAGTGACAGTTTCTCCTGGTGGTGGCACTGAGTACACAGCTGGAGCTGAAGATATGGGCCAGGGTGGTTCCTACCTGCAGTTCCAGGAGTTTACTTACCTGGAAGTGGGATGGCAGAAGATACATTATAGAAGGTCTAAGCTAGAGCCAGGGTGCTGGATCAACTGGCTAATCCTTCACATCCAAGCACAGGCATCCCATACGGGTACCGTTTTGTGTTCCAGCTGCGCCATCCAGCTCCCTGCCCGTGGCCTGGGAAAGCAGTTGAGGGTGGCCTGAAGCCTTGGAATCTGCACCCATGTGGGAGACTCAAAAGAAGCTCCTGGCTCTGGACTTTGGCTCAGCTTAGCTCTGACTGTTGTGACCAGGTTGGGAGTGAAGCAGCAGATAGAAGATCTCAGTGGTTCTCCCTTTTCCCCCTGTAAATGTGCATTTGCAATAAATAAAAAAAAATAATAAAAGTAAAAGGATACACAAGACCTTGGAAACGGAGGGAGAAGGAGGCGCTAGGGCCAGATGGCCAGCGTGTCATGACAAGGTCTTCCATGCTGTGACACATTTGATAGTGGGATGTCTCACAGTTTGGGCTGACTTTGAGAACTGCTTGGAAAATGACACCAGACTTAATGTGCTCAGGCCCTGGTTCTGAGTAGTTCTGAGTCCAACCGGCTCCCCCGCAGGTGAGAGAGGAAGTCTGTGACTTGAGGTTTTTTGGTCACCCAGAGCAGAGCTGCTGTGTTTGTGGATGAAACAGGAGTTTGTGGATCTGCTTTTAGTCTGGCCCTTTTTAGGAACAGGATAAATTCTCATTAATTGGGGATGGTTCAGGTGTGACCACTACCTGTGAGGAAAGGATAACTCATACTGCCTTCCAGGCACTTTTTGCATTCCAGTGATTTGGTGAGTTTAAGATAAATTACCTCTGAGTTCTGCATATTAAAAATGTAGCCTGACATAACCATAGCAATTTGTGAGGTTTCATGCCAAGCTTTCTGTATAAACTTACATTCAGAACATGTGATCTAGCAGTAGATGTTATGTTCTCTCCAAATTAAAAAAAATGGAGTAGAGTTTGATTAAACACCAAACACATTGCCTTTATAGAAATGCACAAAGTAATTTTATTTTTGGATTGTCCTGGAGAGTTCTAAGATATATGACTCCAAGTGAGAAATAATTTATCAGAGAAAATAATTTATCCCTGCTTTATCAGAGAAAGCAGAGAAATAATTTATCAGTAATCCAGCAAATTGGTCTTTATGGATATGGGTTGTTAAATTCTGATCTAGGGCAAAGAATGTTCCAGAATGTTCCAGAATGTTCCAGTAGAGGCACTCCAATACAATAAATGAAACATAATTCTCATTAAATAGCTTAGACTTTTCTTCTTTACTTTGAGGCACTTTGATATTACATCAATTCAGTACACATTATGTTACTTACAATGGAGAAACTATTGACAAGTTGGCTTTATTTCCAGTGCTATAACTCTAGAAAATTTTTTTTTGTTGGTTAGAAAAAGATTTATTTTGACTTCTATTTGGAAGGCGTATTTACAGAGAAGAGAGACAGAGGGAGAAGGAAGGAGGGAAGGAGGAAAAGAGGGAGGGAGGGAGAGAGAACCTCCCAAACACTTCATTCTTTAAATGGCCAACACAGCCAGAACTGGGCTGGTCAGAAACAAGGAGCTAATGACCTCTTTTGTGTCTACCGTTTGGTCCCAAGGACTTGGGCCATTCTTTCCTGCTTTCCAGGCAATACATAGGGAGCTGGATCAGAAGTGGAGTAGACAGGAGACAAAACAACCTCCATTTGGGATGCAGACACCACAAGCAGAGACTGTAACCTACTACGCCATGGTGTCAGCCCTGGAAATTTCTTAGAAGGAATTCTCAGCATGTGTAGCCACACCTAATCCTATTGCTTTGGGTGTAGCACAGTGCCTGCCCATGATGAGAACATGATCAGACCATTGCCCACCTAGACAGTGAAGATGGGTTTAAGGGCTTATAGGCAAGATGCTGACTCGAAGCACACATCACCATTTCCAGTCTGCCACCTCCTCACTCATTCTTCCTAAAGACCCCACGAGTGTATTGAGGTCTTTTACCTCCTCTGTAACAGCTTGCTTTGTAAGAGGACGACTCAGAACTCAGAGTTGCTGTATGATTTTACAACATGGCACAGCAGAACAAGTGAGTAAATCTTGCAAGGTATTTGTGATTTGATAAGATGCAAGCTCTAGGTCAAAAGATCAAGTAGAGCCTCTTTTTTTCCAATTATTTTTAAATTTCTCAGACAAAAATTGTCACATAGCAATGCAATACATTGCTATATATTCCTCTCCTCATTTCTCCATGGACACCTGTCTCCTTTTCGTCTATTACAGTGAACCACACACACACCCAGCTTCCTTTATCGTTTTTATCCAGACTCCTTTCATCCCTCACATCCTTCCCAGCCTGTGGGAGTCTAACACTCTGTTCCTATTAAGCTTCCAATGGCTGGTGCTGTGGCACAGTTGTAAAGCTGCCTCCTGCAGTGCCAGCATCCCATATGGTTACTGGTTCCCACCACTTCTGAGCCAGCTCCATGCTAATGTGCTTGGGAAGGCAGCAGCAGATGGCCCAAATGCTTGAGACCCTGCACCCATGTAGCAGACCTTAAAACAGCTTCTGGCTCCTTCTTTGGATTGGCTCAACTCCAGTCATTAGTGGCTATTTAGGAATTGAACCAGCAGATGGAAATTCTCTCAAAGTATCCTTTTCTCTCTGTAACCCTGCCTTTCAAATAAGCAAGTCAATATTAACATTAAAAGGCTGAGTTTTCTTTTTAGGGTCTTTTGTTCCTGGTCACCTGCCTGGAGGCCCCCAGGAAGTATGGGGTTGGCTAGCAGAAGGCCTGGACCACAGGCAGAAAACTTGGGTCAAGGTTATGGGGCCTTGAGGAGAATATGAAGGAAGTAAGAGGGAGAAAGGGCAGAAGGGCCAGGAGAGCTGGGCTGAGTGGGCTAAGGTGGGGGAGTGGTAACACCTCAGAGAGGCTGGGGCTCCAAAGGATAGAGCTGTGTGCACAGAGTGAGGACCAGCAAAAATTGAAATGTGAATTCTTGGAAGCTTGTGAGATTTTTGTTTCCTTTTTTCTCTTTGCTTCTCTTTCCTCCCCTCCTCTCCCCTCCCTTTCTTTTCCTTTTATTTCCTTTCCTTTTCCTTCCCTCCCTCCCTCCCTTCCCTCACTCCCTCTCTTTCTTCTCTTTTCTTCTCTTTTCTTTTCTTTTCTTTTCTTTTCTTTTCTTTTCTTTTTTCTTTCCTTTTTTTTTAAAACAGGACTTAGCTATGGCTCCAGGAACTTGACAAGAGAATGCTGCGAGAGTCCCTGAACTCTGATTATTATGTGTGCATGTGTGTATCTGTGTGTACATGTATATGTGTGAGTATGTGTATGGGATCTCCTCTTCCCTGTATTGTCTCTGGCAGTATCTCTGAGAGTACTTATGGTCCACGTGTTTGTTTTAAATCCAATAACGAAGGGTGAGCTGGGGAAACAGGCTCTTCTGTCTTACATTTGGGGGATGATGGTACAAGGGGTTTGGAGCTGGGGCAACAGTTTTAAAGAACAGAGCAGTGGGTTTGAGGTGACCTCAGAGGGGCGACTCCTAAGAGCCAATCTGACCCCCTCAGGGGTGTGAGCCTGCTGCCCCCTTGGGTATGAGGCTAGGAGGTCATCAGAAGCAGCTGCTCTGTATGAAGGCATGTGATGGTGAGGAGGTGCGACCCTTCGTCACTTAAAATTATTTATATTACTTGAAAGTCAGAGAGAGAGAGAGAGAAAGAGAGAAACAAGGAGACACAGATCTCAATCCACTGGTTTACTGCCCCAATGGCCACAATGGGCAGAGCAGGGCTGGTCTGAAGCTAGGAGCTTCTTCTGTGTCTTCCTTGTGGGTGCAGAGTTCCAAGCACTTGATCCATTTTCTGCTGCTCTCTCAGGCAAGGAGCTCGGTGGGAAGTAAAGCACCTGTGATGTGACCCAGCACCCAAATTGGATGCTGGTTCTTGCAGGCACAGGATTAGCAGTTAAGCCATCATGCTGCACCCCCGCCCCTTTTTAGAGATTTTAAAATTTTTATTGAAAAGGAAGATTTACAGAAAGGAGACACACACACACACACACAAGGTGATAGAGAGACAGAAAGAGACAGAAATGAAGAGGTGGAGATGATCTATCCACTGGTGTACTCTCCAAATAGCTGCAAAGATTAAGGCTGGTCCAGGTACAGTCCACATGTTAATGCATTTGGCAATATACACTATATAGATAAAAGTCAATGAGACATTAAAATTGTTAAAAAGTGAATGATAATGAAAATAATGTATATTGAAAATGGGGAAATGCAACCAAAGGAAATAATTCAAGAAAATTTTATAGTAAAATAAATTGGATATATGAATGAGCCAATGTTGTGGCCCAGTAGGTTAAGTCACCACTTGTGACCCCAGAATCCCACTTAGAGTGCTGGTGGTTTAAGTTCCAGCCACTCCATTTCTGACCCAGTTCTCTGATAATGCAACTGGGAGGGCAGTGAGTGATGGCTCAAGTACTTGGGTTGCTGCCACTCATATGGGGGACCCTGAAGCAGCTGTGGCTCCTGATTTCATCCTGGCCCTTTCCTGGCTGTTTGGGTATTTGGGGAGTGGGGTAATGAACTAGTAGGTGGGAGAGCTCTTTTCCTGTCTGTATGTCATCCTTCCTTTCTTCCAGATGAACACTTCTTAAAAACTAAAGGATACCAGGAAAAGGAAAGGCTGAAAAACAATGGAATTTCCATCCACAAAGTTTGGCATCCACACAGAGCAGAAAGCAGTGAAAAAGAAAACAGAAATGTAACTGAGACTATCAGAAAAGGCAAATGTGGATGAGCTGAAAATAAAAATAGATGAGTTTCCTGAGAATATTAAAGAAAAACAATACATAAGCAGCACACTCGTTAATGAATAAAACAGACAACTACACACACTGTGAAGAGAGAAAAGGTAGGAGAATAATACAACATCAGCTTTCTCAATAACATTTGCACACAGATGGAATGGAAAAATTCCTAGAAATATGTAATTCACTATAACTGAATGTTAAAGCAATGAAGTAATAGCTAAAAATCTTCCCAGAACCCAATCATTTTACAACGAGCTCCACTAAACTTTTAAAGAACAGATTCTTCCACTCTTTCTAACTCCCCCACATACCAGGAAGAAAAAAAAACAGTATTCTCAATTCATTCTGTGAAGCCAGTTTAACTGTCATGCCTAAACGCCAAATCTGGTACAATTACTGCTGGGAAAAATCCTCATAAAACCGCTTGGCTAATTAATATGAACTTAATCGAAAAATCCTTTGAAAATTCTGTGTATCCTAATTCTAAGGCACATCTTTTTTTCCAGATTTTTTTCCAAAAAGATACATTCTTCATAGATGAGTTTGGGTGTTCTTTATACATAGGGATGATGACACGGTGGCTGCCATGAAGAGCTGATCAGTCATAGATCCCATGAGGATGTACACCATGCTACAGGTGGGTACCCAGGCCATGAAGACACTGGGAGAGGTCAGGGGGGCAGAGGGGAGGGGGTGGGTCTTGAGAAACAGGCTTCATTGTGGTTTCCAGGAGAATGAAAAGTGAGGCAGGGTGAGTGGCTTGACATGAGTGATTTGAACGGTCCCACTGGACTGAGCTGAACAAAGGAGAGGTGTGAACATTTGAGTTCGAGGTCTTTGGTTTTGCCCAGGAACAGCCTTGGCTGCTGCTAAGAGGGGCAGGCCCTGTGCATCAGCTAGATTCCAGATTCCAAATGGTTGGAACACACGAAACCAAAGGCACGGTCACCACAGGCACTGTGGGGGGATCAGCACCAACAAGCAAGAGCTGCTTCATGTACGGTGTAGAGCAGCCACCATTATGCACCACCAGGACACTTGCAAAGACATAGACCTCATTTGAGGTCACTTCTATTTTGTTTGGAAAAAGGATTCAAAGTAATGTGTCCTGGCCTATACTTGATTCTGTAGAGCATAAAAAATGTATATTTGAAGATTGATGAACATGTATTACAGCATGAAAAGTTTACCCAAAAGTCTTTGAGAGACTAATTTGATCGTATTAAAAGTAATTGCTTTAAAATGTTCCCTTATGGCCCGGTGGCGTGGCCTAGTGGCTAAAGTCCTCTCCTTGAAAGCCCCGGGATCCCATATGGGTGCCGGTTCTAATCCCGGCAGCTCCACTTCCCATCCAGCTCCCTGCTTGTGGCCTGGGAAAGCAGTCAAGGACGGCCCAGAGCACTGGGACCCTGCACCCGCATGGGAGACCTGGAAGAGGTTCCAGGTACCCGGCTTTGGATCGGCGCACACCAGCCTGTTGCGGCTCACTTGGGGAGTGAATCATTGGATGGAAGATCTTTCTCTCTGTCTCTCCTCCTCTCTGTATATCTCACTGTAATAAAATAAATAAATCTTAAAAAAAGTTTCCTTATTTGACAGGCAAATTGCAGGAGAGAGAGAGAGAGAGAGAGAGAGAGAGAGAGAGAGAAATATGAATGAATCTTCCATCTGCTCTCTCATTTCCCAAATGGCTACAACAGCCAAGGCTAAGTCAGGCAAAGCCGAGAGCCAAGAACTCCTTCTGAATTTCCCACAATGGGGTTGGGAACTCAAGAACTTGGGCCATCATTGCTGCCTCCCAGGTGTATTAGCAGGAAGCAGGACCACAAGCAGAGACTAGCCAGACCTGGAAACGGGCATTCTGAAACAGCACGTGAGAGTTCCAAACAGCAGCCTAACTCACTGTGTCACTGTGACACAAACATTCCTGTTTTTAATCTAAAGACGTTTCAAAGAGGATGAAAATAATTTGCCTATAAACCAGAAGTAGTTACAACACTCATGACCAAAGCATATGGTGTATGTATATTTGTGTGTGTGTGCGTTTCATAGAATAGCTAACACATATGATCAATAAAAAGAATTGCTAAGGCTCATTAGTAATAAGAAACATGCAAACCAAGAGCATAGACAGATACCAAAAAGTGCATGATGGAAGAAGAGAAGACACCATCTTACAATCCAGCTACATTGATGCTGCGTGGTCGATTCACCAGATAAAGTAACAAAACACATGACATAAAAACTGCATATAAAGCAAATTAGCTGAAATACTACAAGGTGATGGTATGTAAGTCCTGAGATGTGTGATTAGGTTCAAGCCTATGATGGAATGGTCTTGAGAAAGAGAAATGAAAAGTTGAGTTTATTTTGGTGCAAAGAAAATTCTAAATCCATGTGGCAGTTTTCTTACAAGACACATTTTCCATGAACTGTTTGAAACTCTCTTGTATTATTCAGGGTTCAGGTAAAGACATTGATTAATGCTGGAATTTTAAATGTCAGTGTGTTAAAATTTCAAGGACAACTCTTTGGTGGTGAAAAGCAAAATAAGTATCTTAAATATCAGCACAGAGAGGAAACACAGAATGAAAAAAGTTCAGAAAATGAAAAAGAAGAAATGTGGGACTCAAGGGACATATTCTGTAAGAGTAAATAGTCCTCTATGTGAGGAATCACGATGAATTTCAACAGTTTGTTTTGTAAAAAAATAAATTACCCTACAGAGTTTATACAAGTTTGTGTAATTTTTCTGACCTGTGCTCACTGTCCCCGTCCTGTGTAACTGTCTCTAAGAGAGAGAGGCCATGTGTCTCCACCCACAGATGTCATCCCAGTCAGAATTAATTTACCTCTGAGGTTTTGGAGGTAAGTTTTTATTGTGTCAGTCACTGTCCTGAGGGTGTGAGGTATTTTAAGCCAGTCCTGGAGTTCCTTAAGACATCCCTCAATCCTATAAAATTCTCGTTTCAATTCAATACTTGTGGAAAGTGTTTCACGGTGGGTGCATTGTGGGCCCTGGCGTGGGATGTTAACCTTGGGGATGTTATTCAGGGACCTTTGCAGAGAGCTGAGTTCCTTCTAGAAGAATCTGAGAGCCAACTCTCCTCAAAATCAGATTCCACATTTCCTTATCTATTGTGACACTGACTTGCGTTAGTTTCATAATGTCAGGGCCAATCTTTTTACATAGTCTGGTGGCTAGCTGATTAGGTCTTTGATATGAAAGTATCAGGTGATCATGTTGGTTGAAAAAGAACAAAGAAGAGAATTATAAAGAAAACCTTTAAATATCATTCTTTTTTCCCCTTTGCTTCATTTACAAAAACACCACTAAAAGAAGATCTGAAGATTAAGAATCATGTTCTTTCCTAGAAAATAACAGGGCTAACTCTGTGCCTACACAGATTGGAAAAAGAAACAACAGCCTCTCTTCTCTCCAAAAATATTGTTCTGTGCTGGCATTCTCACAGTAGGCAGTTGCCTCAAACAAGTTCACTTGTGTTTGTTATCAACGTAAAACAGATACAGAGTTTGTTTATTTTCTTTAATTGTCTTCTTATAAAAGACTAGCTCTTTTTGGCCCCAATCCCTGAGCTGGGATTCTTAGAAACCTCTTCACATTGTTCAGCTATCTCTTCCAGTAATTACGTACATAATTTCAAAGCTGTTGCTTTGATTTTTTTTTAATTTTTGATTGTGGAAGGTGAGCATTTTGAACTTTGATGAGACCACTCCCCAACACCCCTTCCCTTTTACAGTTAATGTTTACATAATAGCTTAATAAAACACTAATCAGTGTTGCATCATCCTGGCTATAAAAGTGTTATCCACTTCCAACAAAATTTTATTCTGTGGTTGTATCTAACTTTTATTTTTTAAACATAACTTTATGTTTTCCTGGGAGTTAACACTTGCTTCCCTTTTATTTGATAGGTTTCTCTCTTTTTTTTTTTTCCTCTTTTTAAAAATACTCCCTTTATAAATTTTCCCCAGGCTTTTCACAAAAGCTCTAAAACTTGGGGTACTATGTTTAATGTGATTTGCCCACGGGTGAACCCTTACTGATAATGTGTTGATTCTAGTTTGTGTCTTGCTGGAGATGTAATTCTCATCTCCTTGTTCCATCAGAAATGATGTGAAGTAGTATGTTGCAGAGACAGCTTCCTGGGGGCCCCCTTTAATTATTTACTGTGTTAGAGTCCCTCCTTCCTTAGAGTTTTCTCTGTTTTTCCTGTTTTGTTTCTTGTTTTTCTGCAGTCTATCCTCCACTAGCTTCCTGAGAATCATTGTGTGGAAATGTGCATTTGGCACAGAAGTAAACCTGCTGCGTGACATATCCATATCCCGGATACCTGGGTTCAAGTCTAGCTCCTCTGCTTCTGATCCTGCTGCCTGCTCATGCGCATCATAAGAGGCAGTAGGTGATGTCTCAAGGTCTTGGGTGCCTGCCACCCATGCAGAAGTCAAGAATGAATTTTCAGGATCCTGACTTCTTTCTGTCTGGCCTAGCTCTAGCTGTTATAGACATTTGGGAGAGTAAGTCAGTGAATGAAAGAGCTCTGTCTCCTTGTCTTTCCAATTAAATACATAAATGAATTAAGTATTATATTACACTCACCTTTAAACTTTCAATAGGTCTGCTGGATATGAAGCCTCATTTTCTCTCACAATTCTAAATGTATTGCTTTGCTGCCTTTGGTGTCCAATGTCTTTTACAAGTGTAAGTTTCTTATAATTCTTGGAATGAGCCAACCTTTTCTCCCTGGAGACTTCTGAATCTTACTGCTTTTTCTCTGCTATTAATAAAATACGTTCGGAGGGACTTTGGTAGGTTCTTTTTAAATTCATTTTTCCACAATCTGTTACTCAGTGATTATTTTGTGTTTTTCATTGGTCAATATCTTTTTAAAATTTTCCTTCATTTTCTATGTTTCTTATTATTGGGGTGTGGGCTTTGATTTCATCATGCAACTTTCTGGAATGTGTAGCTTCCATCTTCATAGTTTCATTTCTCCCCTTCAGAAGACATTCCTAAGTTTATCTTCCAGGATTTCTGATACTTTACGTTTCGTGGCTGTATCTTTAATTTCCAGAAAGTTTGAAATCTTGGAGTCCTTGTGAATTGGAGGTTTTAGTGGGGCCAGTATCCTGACTTAGATCTTTGCGAGGATGTCAACTATAGATTGACCATGTTCAGCTATTGGATTGGTCTCTTTCCTGTTGAACTCATCCCCTTCTGGAATTTGTTGGTTTCTCTCATGTCTGAGGCTTTCCCCTAGTGCCAACATCCTGTATGGTATCTGTTTCTACAAAGCTGCTCTCTGAGATGTGCGTGTGCAGGCAGGACATGGCCATCAGGATGCCCTGTGACTCTCCCAGCTGTTTCAGGAGCCAACTGTTCAAATGTTAGTCTATGCAAATCCTTCCCTCATCCTCCACTCCATCTTTTTATATCTCCAGGGTGGAATTCTCTAGTCTCCAGCCTTGGGGGCTATGCCTCACTGCCTGCATTCCTGGAGCTGAGTCACAGAAAAGTGGTGGGAGTTTCAAAACTCAGAATATATGTTTTTAAATTTTATTTATTTATTTGATTTACACACAGGAGAGTTCATTCTTGCTGGTTTTCTAGTTTTGGGACTTTGGGAAAATGCAAGAGTCAGAAGTAGTTGTGCGCTAGGTGGGGCCTAATAGTTCTTTTTTAGGTTCTCACTCCGTAAAAAGCATTTTGAGTACAGGTATAAAAACAGCTTACAAAGTGATACAGTTGATTTTAAAGGTGAGGAAATCACAGACACATGTGGTCCATGTTTAGGGATAGAGTTGGCCAGGAAGTGAAAGGGTGTGTGTGTGTGTGTGTGTGTGTGTGTGAGAGAGAGAGAGAGAGAGAGAGAGAGAGAGAGAGAGAGAGAGAGAGAGAGAGAGAGAGAGAGAGGAGAGGAGAGTGGAGAGATCTACCTTCTCTCTTCTGAGTCTGCAAGAAGAGAGAGAGTGAGTCCTTCCTCGTTATGGGCTCCTTTGAGGCTTCAAAGGCATTAGACTACTTGATCTGACTCCAGGGAGATATTTCCTGAGGAAGGGGTTGTTTGACTGACAGTAGGCAGCTAGGATTATGTAGGGCATATGTGGCTTCAAGTTCCTGAGGCTAAGTTAGCAAACCATCTCTCTTATATCAAAACAAATACCATGATTAAGATGCAGACTTGTTTTTTAGCCCCCTCCTAGCGTTCATGTTTGCTCTTTTTAAAAGTTCTTTTGCAAAACTTAGCCATTGTCTACTACTGCTGGTCTCTATACCATCTCTAACATTTTGTAATTCTAGGCTAGCATAATGGAATCATTTACCTGTTCTTCCTCTCTTCCTCTTCCCCTTTTCCGCCTCTTCCTCTCCTCCTTCTTCTCATTCTCCTCCTCATTCCCTTCCCTCCTTTCTCCCCTCTCCCCCTCCTCCTTCTTTTGAATCTGGCTATTTTAGCTTGGAACTAATACATTAGACATTCATTCATCTGGTCCAACCACTGGCAGTTTGTTCCTCTTTTTGGTTAAATGGTACTCTATTACACAGTTTGATCCAAGATTTGCTCATGCATGCCACCCTGGACACACAGACTAGCTCTAGTTTGGGATGGTGATGAGTAAAGATTCTATAAACTTTTGTATTCCAACCTTTGGATAAAAATAAGTTTGCATCTCCATTCCACTGCCAAGAGTGGGATTGCTGGGTCATAAAGCGAATGTATATTTATTTAAATTTGTGAGAAACATAGTGTATTTCACAGTTGCTGAGTCACTGGGCAGTTGGACCAGTGATGTATGAGAGCTTCAGCTATGCTGCAGCCTTACCAGGATTAGTGCTGGTAGGATTTGTTGGTCTAACTCCATGTGCCTTCTTTTTCTCTCCAAATTCTTTTGGTTCCTCTCTTTTTCTTCCAGGCATAAAGTTTTGGATAGCTGCTGTTATCCATGAAGTTTGACTTAAAATTTATTGGAGAAAAGGCAGATTCAAATGAATCAAATGGATTTGCTGTAACATTCCCAATAGCAAAGCTCAGCAAGGTGTTTCGGGTTGAGAATGTATCTAGAATCCAACAGGGTAAAACTTTTCATGTCTGTCATCTAATAAAAAATAGCCAGACATGGGTCCAGCAGAGATGAGCTATAGAAGATCAGAGCTGGGGCCAGTATGGCCCCGTTTCCCATCCAGCTCCCTGCTTGTGGCCTGGGAAAGCAGTTGAGGACGGCCTGAGCCTTGGGACCCTACAACTGCATGGGAAATCCAGAAGAAGCTCCTGGCTTCATATCAGTTCATTTCCAGCTGTTGAGACCACCTGGGGAGCAAGCTAACAGATAATTTGCTCTGTTTCTTCCTCTCTTTGTACATCTGCCTTACCACTAAAGTTAAAGCAAATCTTTAAAAAAAATTAACCAGACACACATAGAAGTGGGAAAATTGGACTCATCACAAGCCTAGAAACTCAATTTATCAACTTGGGCCCATAACTGAAACCAGTGTTACAATTATCAAAGGCATTTAAATAGTTATTGTAACTGTATTCCAGATGTTTCAAAGGCTAGATGAAAGGTTTAAAGAATTAAGTCAAGTTATATTGTCAGTGTTTTAAATTTCCAGATTGTGTTTCTGGAGAATGATAACTACAATCTCAGGGTGGAAAATATTAGGGCCCAGAGGCGTGGCCTAGCTGCTAAAGTCCTCGCCTTGAACATGCCAGGATCCCATAGGGGCACCGGTTCTAATCCCGGCGGCCCTGCTTCCCATCCAGCTCCCTGCTTGTGGCCTGGGAAAGCAGTTGAGGACGGCCCAATGCATTGGGACCCTGCACCCGCGTGGGAGACCCGGAAGAGGTTCCTGGTTCCTGGCTCGGGATCGGCATAGCACTGGCCATTGAGTTCACTTGGGGAGTGAATCATTGGACGGAAGATCTTCCTCTCTGTCTCTCCTCCTCTCTGGATATCTGACTTCGTAATAAAAATAAATAAATCTTTAAAAAAAAAAAGAAAATATTTGCTAGGTAGTAGTTTTGGAAGAATAAGTATTGCAGAAGACATAACCATTAAACTTCATGATATAGCATTGGAAGCTGTGCAAAACGAGCAACAAAAGATTTGCAGAAGAAAATCCAGGATGTAAAAGAACAGAATCGCAAAGAGGTGAGATCTATATGTGACATGAAAGTCCACAGATAAAAAGAGGAAAATATTTGAAGAAATAGTGACTGTGCTTTTAAAATTTTAATTTAAACTAAAACAACAACAACAACAACAAAACAACCAAAAACCCCAAACCCTACAGATCCAAGATCATCACTAAACTCTGGGCACAGAAATACTGCAGAGAACTATGCTTACGCATATCATAATCAAAATTCTCTGAACTGCAATTAAGATGTCAGGGGATCTGGGGAGAAAAGACCTAGGACGGGGAATCCTGATATAGACGACAGTATAGTGTTCAGCGGAAGTGGTGCAAGCAGGAAGACTGTGGAATAACATCTCTAAGACACTCAAGGAAAGATCAGCAACTGAGAATTCTATACACTGAAAAAAAGCTACAAACCTCTAAAATAGACTTTTTAGAATACAGAAGATTAAAGAATTCATCACTCCACAGACAGAAGGAAAGCATGAGAGCACTTCAGAAACTCATGGGAAATGGAATGAAGAAAGAGATTTATTCTGGTGCAAAAATATTTTGTAATTGATGCTGCCTGGGAGGGGTCCCCAGAGTGGAGCAGGCGGACAGGAGGAGGCTTTTATCCCAAACCTGAAGACTCCTAGATCCTCACCAAGGACTATCAGTATGAGCACCAAGGACTACATCCCTACTGCCAAGGAGACCACGGGGAAATGGAGTGCCTTCGGAGACCAAGAACTCTGAGGTCACCCACACCCACCTGGATCTACTACATAGGATGGAAGAAGCCCAAATCCTGCCTTGCAGGATCCAAGGTCATTGGAACAACAACCAGAAGCCCTGGGCGGTCTGCAGAAACAGAAGAACAGTCAACTTCCTTCAGGACTAGGGAGAGGAGCTTTCTCTGCTACTTGCTCTGCTTCCAATTTTGGGTCCCCACCCCCTCTCGTAATAACCATCAGGATCGCTCCAGAAACCCCTCATAACAAACAAACAAACAAACAAACAAACAAAACTAGAATAGATAGAGAACAACAAGGAAAGCTTAGAAACAGACAGGAAACGGTCAGCGGGGATGCACTTATAACTCACTGGGTGGGACACAAAGATTAGTTACTCAAAGATTAGCACATTAGTACATTAGTTACACAAAGATTAGTATGGAAGATTTCTTTGCACACCACTCCTAAACATGCTCACCTAAACTGTTGACATATATCCTGTTAGAATTATAGCATTAGACCACCTGAAAAACAGCCAGGTTCAGCGAAAACGTGCTTCAATGCTATAAACTGCTAAATACTAAAATGAAAATAGGCATGAGACAGCTGAATAGCAATCTAAGCCATTTTAAGGTGTATAGAACACGGTTGAATATAAACCAAAGTGGAAATGTCTATGAAGAAGTCACAGGTTGTGGTTGAGAACCTGCATTTTCCTATTAACATATTGGTTAATCAATACCATGTCAATTAATGCCACAATGTTGTAAATGGTTGGAAATATTATGTTGGGGCTTTTAATTGATTGGGATGATACTCTGCCGGCTCTACCTTCAGACCGGAGATGGTCTCACCAAAAAACCATTGAACTTACCAGTTCAATAAGATGCTGGACTTTATGCTTGGTCAAAACCTCCAATGAAAGAATGTCAACTGAATTTGAACTATGGAAATGCAACAAGGTGGAGCAATCTGCCATAGGGGGAGGGGGTGGGGAGGGGCCAGGGGGAATCCCAGTGCATAAAAAATGTATCACATAATGCAGTGTAATTAATTAAAAAAAATGAAATGCAATAAAAAAATTGATGCTGCCTATAAGAAACCTATCTGAAATGAATAGAAACAAAAAATTTCAAAGTGAAAGGATGAAAAAACCATACATGCTAATACTAAAGAAAATGTAATAAATATTAATAACTCACAAAGTATACTTCAGAGTATAGAATATTATGTTAGAAAAATAAAATGATTTTATACTGATAGAGACTTCAATTCATCAAGAGGACATAAAAACTCTAAATTTTTATGAGTCTAATAAAAGAACGTAAAAATACATGAAGCAAAAACTGATAAAACTGCAAGGGGAAATAGAAACCCATGCCCATCACCCTAATGTTAAACTTAATTAATTGAACAAGCAAACAGATTATCACTAAGAACATAGATGATGTGACTGCACAAGATTCAAACAATGCCATTTATCAGCTGATATTTACAGAATATACTCTGTTGAACAGCACTAGAGTGCATATTCATTTCAAATACACAAGGAAATATTCCAAAAATAGATTGTGATTTGGAGCCTTAAAAAAAATCATTGCCCTGATCGCAATGACATTAAATTAAAAATCAATAAGAGGAAGTTCTCTGGAAAGTTCGTGGCTATTAGAAAACTACCCTGCACACTTTAAATATTACACAGATCACTAAGGAGTTAGGAAATATGCCATACTATATGAAAATGAAAACATAAAATTTGCTGGATACCATTAGAGCAGTTACGAGAGGGGAATTTAAAACAGTAAATTTCTATATTGTCAAGTCTTAAATCATTCATTTTAGCTCCTACCTTAAGAAATAAACAAAAGCTATAAATTACCTAGAAGACAGAACAAATATTGAAATGAAAAATAGAAAGAATGAAAACAAGTACTTTGAGAAGGCTAATAAACTTCTAACAGTAGTTATCAAAAAACAAAAAGGAGAAGTCACAAGTTGTCAATATCAGGAATAAAAGAGATGAACACAATGATGAGATCTATGGATGTTAATAATAAAGACCTAGTATGAACAACATTCTAGTAATTTAACTTCCAGGAAATGAATAATCCTTTGAAAGACACAAGCTCGTGGAGGAAAAGAGAGAAGCTGGAAGGTTCTACATGAAAGGACCATTCCACTGGGAGGTTTTACCAAACATTTAGGGAAGAAACGATATCACTTCTGCATAAGCTCTTCCAGAAAGCAGAAGCATAGAGCTTATTCCCATCCCATCCTAAATGGGTAACATTGCCCTTACACCACAGCCAGATAGATCAAGCACAAGAAAAGGAAGCTACGAAGAAATCTCTCTCATGGACAAATTTGGAAAAGTTCTCAGTGAAACCTTAGCCAATCAGATCCAAAAGCAAAGTGATGGTGCCCAACTTGTGATGACTGGATTGACTATGTTTTAACAGGTGCACATTCAGGAGACACTGTGGTTTTGATGTTGCTTTTGCAGTCTGTTTGATGTCTTCAAACTTTTGTGATGAGCTAATTGGGATGTAACCCACTGTCAGAAGACCAATTGTGTGTTCTGCAAAGATGATGTTGCATTATAACCAACTAGGAATGAAAGGTTGTTTGAAATTCTGTCAACATAATTCATCATACTAACAGAGCAATACTATGTGAATATCTGAAGAGATGCAGAAAAGCTCTTGACAAAACCAAATTCATTTCTGATTAATTTTATATACTTTGATAACTAACACCAAAAACCTGTAGCTGATATTATAGCAAAGGTCTGAAACTTTCCCTGTAAGAAATGCAGCAAGGATATCTACTCCCATCATACAGAGTCCATAGCCTGCACCTAACCAAGGTCAGATAGGAAGAAATCTGTGCTCACAGATGACCCGATTACGATGAAAATTTGGTGGAAATGTACAAGATCATCATTAAGTTGCAGGGGTTGGACATGGTGATGGCATGCCTTAAGGTGCCCCTTGGGATGCCTTCATCTGATGCTGGATTGCTTGAGTCTGCTACTCCACTTGTGATCCAACTTCATTGTTAATGCAGTCTGAGGAGGCGGCTTGTGATGGCTCAGCTGGTTAGGTGCTTGCTGCCCACGTGGAAGACACAGAAGGAATTGTGGTCTCTCATCTTCAATCTAGCTCAGCTCTTGCTGTGGCAGGAAGATGAATTGTGCTGGAAGATCTCTCTCCCCCACACCACAATGTTTTTATACAGTAGCAATGGATGATTAGAAATTAAAATAAAAATCATAGCATTTACAACAGTACTAAGATTGTGCAATATTTGGGATAAATCTGATAATTCCTGTACAATGAAGACTACAAATGTATTGATAGAAATTCTCAGAGATCTAAAAATCTGTGGCCCAGAGGCGTGGCCTAGCGGCTAAAGTCCTCGCCTTGAAAGCCCCGGGATCCCATATGGGCACCAGTTCTAATCCCGGCAGCTCCACTTCCCACCCAGCTTCCTGCTTGTGGCCTGGGAAAGCAGTTGAGGATGGCCCAATGCATTGGGACCCTGCATCCGCGTGGCAGACCTAGAAGAGGTTCCAGGTTCCCGGCTTCGGATTGGCACAGCACTGGTCGTTGCGGCTCACTTGGGGAGTGAATCATCAGACGGAAGATCTTCCTCTCTGTCTCTCCTCCTCTCTGTATATCCGGCTTTCCAATAATAATAAATAAATCTTTAAAAAAATTTGTTTATCTATTTGAAAAACACAGAGACAGAATGAGATTGCCCAGCCATTGGTTCACTCCTCAGATGTCTGCAAAAGCCAGGGCTAGGCCAGTTTGAAGCCAGGAGCCCAGAACTCAGTCTGGGTCTCACTGTGGGTGGCAGGGACCCAAATACTTGAGCCACTATCTGTTACCTTCCAATGTGTGCATTAATAGGAAGCTGGATTGGAATTGGAGTTGAACTCACACCCCCCGTCATGGGATCCAGGCATCCCAATCAGTGGTTTAACCATAGTGCCATCCTCCATCCATTTTAAGTGTATTCATCTATAAGAGACCTAACTAAAAAGGAGATGTATTATGTTTATTCAGTTCATTCCCATTTGCCTTATAGGTTCAACCTGCTTTGAAAATGGAAAACAAGGGCCCGGCGGCGTGGCCTAGCGGCTAAAGTCCTCGCCTTGAAAGCCCCGGGATCCCATATGGGCACTGGTTCTAATCCCGGCAGCTCCACTTCCCATCCAGCTCCCTGCTTGTGGCCTGGGAAAGCAGTTGAGGACGGCCCAATGCATTGGGACCCTGCACCCGCATGGGAGACCCGGAAGAGGTTCCTGGTTCCTGGTCCCGGCATCGGATCGGCGCGTACTGGCCCGTTGCAGCTCACTTGGGGAGTGAAACATCGGATGGAAGATCTTCCTCTCTGTCTCTCCTTCTCTCTGTATATCCGGCTTTCCAATAACAATAATAATAAAAAAAAGAAATGGAAAACAAGCAGGAGTTAATATCGCACCAGCACTTAGAAGCTACATGGGAGAGCTGGCAATGAGGGAGAATGATGGCTACCGTTATTGTTGCTGCCCTAGTTGCCTGGCTTGACAACACTGTGTGCTTGTCCTAGCAAGGCAGCCAGCAGCTCACCTGGGCTTCAGATGCTGCAGGTGCAGCTGTAACTCCATTTGCAAAGACCTCTCCTTGTAGTCACAGCTTTGTCAGAGAATTCAAGCCTTTGCTATCATTATCTCTATAAAGAATACTCCTCAAAGAGAGAGTTCCTCATACTGCTCACTTCTGGATTGAAATCTGAGCTCTCTGAGTTTAAATCTGGATTGAAATCCGAGTGCATAGACTGCAGTCCTGGCCCTAAGTCACCTGCCTGCAGTCTTATGCTACAGAAGTTGAGCAAGTGAGACATCCACTTTAAAAAAGAAAGTGAAATAATATTAATGTATTTGTTTGAAAGGCAGAGTTACAGAGAAAGAGAGAGAGAGAGATCATCCATCTGTTGGCTCACTGCCCCAATTGGCTGCAACAGGCAATATCTAGCCAAGCCAAAGCCAGGAGCCAAGAATTTCATGAGTCTCCAGTGTGGGTGCGGGGACCAAAACACTTGAGCCATCCTACATTGCTTTCTAAGGCGCATCAGCAAGGAGCTGGCATTGCAGTGTTGGCAGGTAAAGCCATTGCCTGCAGTGCTCACATCCCTGCTAATTCAGGGGATAAGTTCAATTTAAAAAGTAAAAGATCCCCTCCTTACTGTGCATGCACATCATTGCCCAAGCTGCTACATACGCCAGGAACTTAGAGATTTTTTTAAAATTTATTAATTATACTGAATTATATGACACAGTTTTATAGGCACTGGGATTCCCCCCACCCCTCCCTATATCCTCCCCCGAATGGTGGATTCCTCCAGCTTGTTGTATTACCACAGTTCAAGTTCAGTTGAGATTCTTTCATTGCAAGCATATACCAAGCATAGAGTTCAGCATCTTATTGTCCTGGTAAGTTCAACGGTTTCTTGGGGAGACCATCTTTGGTCTGAAGGTAGAGCTGGCAGAGTATCATCCCGATCAATTAAAAGTCCTGACATAACATCAGTAACAATTTATAACGTTATGGAATTAATTGACATGGTGTTGAGTAACCAGTATGTTAAAAAAATGCAAGTTCTGACTGGACAATAAGATGCTGGACTCTATGTTTGGTATACGCTTGCAATGGGGGAATCTCAACTGAACTTGAGTTGTGGTTATGCAACAAGGTGGAGGAATCCACCATGGTGGGAGGGTTTGGGGAGGGGTGGGGAGAACCCAAGTACCTATGAAACTGTGTCACATAATACAATGTAATTAATGAATTAAAAATAAAAAAAAATAAACATGTTTAATGTTGAAAAAAAAATGCAAGTTCTTAACCACATCCTATGACTTTTCCATTGACATTTCAATTTTAGTTTATATACAGCTGGGTTCTATACACCTTAAAATGGCTATAGATTACCACTCAGCTGTCTCGTGTCTATTTTCATTTTAGTATTTAGCAGTTTATAGCATTGAAGCATGATTTTGCTGAACCTGGCTGTTTTTTGGGTAGTCTAAACTGGCCTATAACTCTAACAAGACATGTGTCAACTGTTTAGGTGCAGAACAGTTTTAGGGGAGGTGTGCAGAGAAATCTTCAATACCCTAGTGAGGAGTAACTAATCTTTGTGTCCCACCTAGTGAGGTATAAGTGAATCCACGTTGACCGTTTCCTGTCTGATTCTAAGCTTTCCTTGTTGTTCTCTGTCTATCTATTCTAGTTTTGTTTGTTTGTTTGTTTGTTTTGAGGGGTTTCCGGAGCGATCCTGATGGCCATTGCAAGAAAGGGTGGGGACCCAAAGTTGGAACCAAGCAAGTAGCAGAGAAAGCTCCCCTCCCTAGTCCCAAAGGAAGTTTACTGATCTGTTTCTGTGGACCGCTCAGGGCTCGTGGCTGTTGTTCCGATGACCTTGGATCCTACAAGGCAGGATTTGGACTTCTTCCATCCCATGTGGTAGATCCAGGTGGGGGTGGGTGACCTCAGAGTTCTCGGCCTCCAAAGGCACTCCAGGCTGGAATGTGTCTTGCTACACCTAGACCCCGCATAACCCCACCTCTCAGAGTACTTCCCTTTGAGATACAGTTTTCCTGAACAGCAATGACTAGTACTTTCCCTCTAATTTTTTTTTTTTTTAACCAACAGGACATGGAACTCACAACTTCAGAAGTAGCTATTGGGGGTTAGTTGCCTTCACTGTGCACCTTGCCCTTATTATCTTTACAGAAGTCTCCTAGAAGACATTTCAACTTGCATTTCTCATTTGCCTTTTTTTTTTCTTTAACAGATAGACTTGAGGGTAATTCAAGGCAGTAAGGCAGGTGTTTGTTTTTTGAGCAGCTACAAGCAAAGACATACATACCTAATTATGTTTGCGATTGGGTCACATCTCAGGTGAATATCGCCTCCTCCATAGGCTCCCTGTGCTGGGAGAGACCACGGCATGCGGCCCGGTGGGAGAAGACTGGGAATCAGGATGGCTGGCTGTGGACTGTGAGATTTGGTTTCTGCTCTGTAGTCAGCTGGCAGGTCTTTCTGGGAACTCCCCCAGAAGGTTCTGTGGGAACTGTAGACACGTTTTTGCTAGCCGGTGCACTAGGTACTCCATTCACTAGGCTGCAAATGTCTCCAGCCAAGGTGTCCACTGCTGCATGTTGAAATCACATTGCAGCATCAGAAGAAAAACTCTAAAGGCAAAAAATAAAAAATAAAACCGTGATGCAAGGCTGTTCTTAGGCAGTAAAATAGTGTGAACTTTTCCATTTTATGTGGTGCTGCTTTTTAATACTCTCTGTATTTTAAATGCCATGGGGATTTAAGCTGCAACATCAAGTTCATGAGCTCTGCCTGGCCAGTCTTGAGGGAGGAGACCTTGCTGCTTGCTCCCAAACACACCAAGAGAGTTTTAATACCCTTGGTTTGCAATCCTGTCTTAGCTCTCTCCTTGCAGTTTACAAATAAGCAGTTTACAGTTTTCCCAACAATATCAAAGCTGGCTTCTGATTGCTGTTTAATCAGAGATTGAGAGCTCCCTTCCTCTCCCCACCCCCCCAGTGGTCCTGCGTAGTGCCTGCTGTGAGAGGCTGTGTGAGAGAGCTTCAGAAAAAGTTCATGGAAAATGTATGTCTTGAAAAAAATATAACAACCCTGCGCATCCGTTTCAATATTTTGTATACCCAAATCAAATTATATTTTTAAAAAATTATTTGTTTGAAAGGCAGACAGGAGACATGGCGAGATTTTCCAAATGGCCACAATAACACAGGCTGGTCTAGGCCACATTCAGTGGCTCAGAACTCCAATCAGGTCTCCTGCATGGAGGGCAGGGTCCCACATACTTGGGCCATCCTCCCTTGCTTTCCTAAGCACATTAGTAGGGAACTGCAGAGGAGGTGGAGCAGCCGGGATTCAAACCTGCACCGTAGGATGGGATACCATTGTCATTGGCTGCTTTGCCACAAGGCTGGCCCCCTTCGACTTAACTCTTAATTTTGCATTGCCTCAAACTTTTTGAAGACCCTTCCTAAAAATGCTCTAGGGACCTGTGTTCCTTGACTGAAGTGATAGTCTGCAATTAATAACTATTTTTGTTAAAAATAATTTTGTTTTTGGAAGGTAGAGAGGCACGGAGGGACAAAGACAGATAGTCCATCAATTGGTTTATGCCTGAAATGCTTTCAACAGCTAAGGCTGAGCTAGGCTGAATCCAGGAACTGGGCACCCAGTCTAGGTTTTCTTTGTGCAGGGCCCCAAGTCCCAAGCCATCCTCCAATGCCTCCTAGAGTGTGCACTGGCAGGAAGGCAGGTTGGAAGCTGAGCAATAGGGACTTGCTCTGGGCACCCTGATATGGCAAACAGCTGTCCTGAAAGCCATGTTGGATGTGGGAGTGATTATACCCTCCCATTTCTCCAGTTCCAGTCATTGCTGCAGACACACAGGTCTTAACTGCAGTTAGGGCTGGCTCGCTCTTTGCATAAACAGGCGGCCAAGGGGACTGCACTGAGTAGTTTGTTCCATGAATACAACTTAAGCATCGCTCTGCCATTTCTGGACTGCAGAGGTGGGTGGAGGAAAACTGCAGGTGCGTCTCTTGCCAGCATAGATAGTAGCATATTTTTGGAAAACTGTATAATGTAGTGCCCATTATACCATAGGTTTCATGAGATAATTATGAAGCACTACAGCAAATCAGCACACTAGAGTGGTGGAATATGCTAACATTCTAATTTTGTATAGAGGGTGATTACTGTTATTATTATTTATAGAGTGCACTAAGCGTACATAATACTTTATAAACACGTAGGCAGACAGAGGCGCTGCCCAGAGGTGCCCAAGTGCTAATTGCCTGAATTAGACAACATAAAAGAGAAAAGCCATGGTATGCCAAAGCTGGGCAGAAAATGGATTAAGGAAGTAGTGTTTACCATGGACACATGGATAAAACACAAGCATTCTTTTAGACTAGGTTAAAGTTGCTCCATATAAGACAAGAAAACTCAAAATCTTACAACACAATCCACTTTAAAAAAAATGACTCGAGACCTTCTAAGAGATTCCGACTGGAGTCCCCATCCATGTCCAGTTCTTGTGGAGTTGCTCAGTTCTAGGTATGCAACTCACATGGGGTCCCCAAGGGAAGTGGGAAAAGAAGGATGTGAAGTTGTTGGCTTTTTGTGGGCAAGAACCAAGTCTGACAACTGCCTGATGTTCTCAATCTGTGCTTTGGTAGCAGTCTTGTCCTGAACACAGCGATGGGAAGAGTGGAAGCACACAAGTAGTAGCTTCAACTTTCTGTAAGAGAAAGCTTCCAGAAATTCATGGGAGGCTGGAATTAAGAGGTAAGCTCATTTTGCCACATATTTTGAAATCCATGTTTTTCATAATATGCGTTTCCGTGAACTTTTTGGATACCGCCTTGTGAAATCTGCACATAGGAGCATCCCTTATCAATAACCACCCAAGAACTTCTTCCTTCCTCAAACAAGGACATTGAATGAAAACAAGGCTGCATTGCTTGTTGACTAATGTTCATTGGGCTTGGTAAAGAGACAGAAAAAAAATTTAGGATAGATGATCCGTACAGCATGATAAGGCAGGCCCATTTGTTTATTTAATTTGCAAATGTATGCTAACATAAGTATCACATTTTAAAACAATTTATTTTTATTAGAAAGACATATTTATGGAGATAAAGAGATGGAGAGAAAGATCTTCCATTGCTGGTTCACTCCCAAATGGCCCCAACAGCCAGGGCTGAGCTGATCTAAGGTCAGGATCCAGGAGCTTTTTCTGGGTTTCCCACATGTGAGCAGGGTCCCAAGGACTTGGGCCATCCACTTCTGCTTTCCCAAGCCCTAAGCAGGGAGCTGAATGGGAAGAGGAGCAGCCAGGACGTAAACCAGGACCCCATAAGAGATGTTTTCACTTGGAAGTGCAAGATTAGCCACTTAAGCAATGGTGCCGCCCCCAGTAACCACACGACCACATTTCAACATAGGAGCAAGCAAAATGCCATTACTTTTAGCATAATCATGGCAGCTTAGTCCAACTTTCGTCACTGAATTATGGTTTAGCTGTTATTATCGGGGAGGTGGTTGGCTAATTTCATGCTTTCTCATTAACGTTTCAGTACATAGTTTAGTTGACATGCCCCTTACGAGAACTATGTATAAATGCACTTTGTTCACTTCTCATTTTGGTTTTGACATTTTTGAATTCCGAATGCTTGGATAAGAACTTGAACTTCTTAAAAAAATCAGCCAATTAAAGAGTTTGGTTTGGGGTTAACTCTATCAGGATTAGAGGGCACTAAGAAAGCAGTTGAAATACAAAGCTATTAACATGTCATGAAACATAAAACCCCAAGGGCAGATTCAAGTTCTGAGAACAGTTACAGCATGATTTTTAAAAACATGTATTTATCTGAAAGGCATAATTACAGACAAAACAAGAGAAAGAGAAAGACAGAGGCAGAGAGAGAGAGAGAGAGATACAAAGATGGAAAGAGAGGAAGAGAGGGAGGGAAGGGAGGAAGAAGGGGAGGATGTCAGGGGAGAGACAGGCAGACAGATATACTGATCTTCAATCCACTAGTTTATTCCCCAAAATGATGGCAAACAATCAGGGATGGGCCAGGCTGGGAATGGGAATCAGGAGCTTCTTCTGGGTCTGCCATATGGATTTCAAGGATCCAGGTACTTTGGAGGGGACTATAAGTTTAAAAGACAGACCTGCTCCCTGAATACATCAGTATGTAAAACAGCTTCCCTAGCGGTAGGCGTTTGTCACAGCAGCTAAAATGATACTGGTCCTGCCCACATCCTATATGGCAATGCCTGGCTCTGCTTACAACTCCAGCTTCCTGTGAATGCACACTCAGACAGGTGCATAGTCCCTGCCATCCCAAGCGGGAGACCCAGATTGAATTCCAGGCTCCTGGCTTCAGCCTAGCCCTACCTGTTGTTGGCAGATTTGGGGGGAGCAAAACAGCAGGTGCAAGATCTCTGCCTTTTCAAATAAATACAAATAACTTCCCTAGAAGTAAGAGCAAAACAATAAGAAACAAAGGAAGGGGTGTCTTGGTCTCCCATAGGGAATAGCTGCTGCTGGCTTCCAACATTTTACAACCAGGTTACTGTACCTGCTAATGCGGCACTGCAAACTTGCTGCACCAAATACTTGGAAGCAAAATCATGCCCCAGACTTAGAAGGCTGATACATGCCAGCCTAGCTGCCAAGTCACAGTTCTGTTTTCAAACTGTTCTTTTGTCAATGACTTGGCGATTCCCACACTGTTCATCGAATTAGCATTTTCAGAACAGCCATTCCCACTAAGGATTCTGCTGCTGTTGAAATACGCAGAAGTTAGGATCTTGTTACATAATTTCTTGTTGTTGATCAAGGGCTTTCATATCTATATTTTTAAAGCAACAGGAATTGATGGGGCCTGACTACCCCAAGTCCTGTGACACGCCTTGACATGTTCTGATGATTGCTTTGTGGCATCCCAATGAAGGATGCCACATATTTTGCCTGATCAGTCAGAATCTGATTTTGAAATGTGGGAACTCCTAACAGATGAGGAAGTCCAATACTGTGGACTTCGGCTCCCATCTGTTGTTAGAACTTTCCCAGGAGATGGGAGATGATTGTGAAACTGAACTGCTGGCTGCTACAACCAGTTCTGATCTTGTTTCAACTGATTGAAAAAGTGGAAAGTATTTGTGGACTGGGAATTCTTTGTTATACTTTACTTTTTTTCTACTTGACACTCTGTTATTACTGTTATTGTCATTCACGCTTTGCGGAAGGAAGCCATTGACACAAACTACATCTGAGTCTCCTCCACTGCGAGCAGGCTGGCTGCACCTGCAGTTGCTGCAGACCGCTGCTCTGGCCCAGCTACACTGCGCAGGGAAAGCGGGAGCGGGCAGTCCTGCATTGGGTTGTTCCCGGGAGGGTGCGCGCCAGGCAAGGGGAGTCCTGGGCGTCACGGCCAGAGAACTAGCAAACATTACAAGAAGAAACACTCTCCAAGCTGACTCTCTCGGTGCCAACTAAAAGAGCCTTCGTTAAGCGTTCTTTTTGAATTGGGGGAACCTCAGGACCATTTCAGAGAATCAAAAAGTTGGATGGCCATGGTAGTAGTGTGGCGGTGGTGGCAGGGAGAAGGTTCCTCTTGGGAAAGGGGTTTAAGAAGGTGACAAAGACTTTCCACTGTGGCCTCCCTGGTGATGACCTCAAAGAACTGCTGGAATTCAAGGCGGAGGAGGGCTGGGGAGCTAGCGCACCCCGGGAGCACAGTTTCGGCTGTGGCCCCTGTCTCTCCCTCGAGACACTTCCACCCCGCACTTCCACGCTGGAGGGCCCTCCCGGAGGCAAGGTCGCAGTTCCAGTCCTTCGCAGCACGAGTTGGTGGGTGATGGGGACGGGATGGGGAAGACGGCGATACACACCCTGCGAGCAAAGGGCTAGCCGCTAGTCGCGTCCCGCTTCTCCTCCGACCTTCCTCCCCCAGGAGCTGGGAAATGCACCCCCGGGCTGTCCCACTGCATTTGTCCCCCAGACACCAGAGCAGTTTTCCCCCTTTACTCTCCAACTTCGGGGAACAGAGTCGCAACTCCAGCCCTCCCACAGCCCGCATCTCCTTCTCCAGTATCTTCCTCCTCCCGGCCCCCTCAGGATTGCTTCCTCCTGGCTCGGTGGTCCTCGCGTCCCCGCCCCACCCGCAAGCAAAAGCGTTCCCAGGCTTTCAGTGTCAGTTCCCACCTGGTGCCTGACCGTGGCGAGCTCTGTAGGCAGCTCCAGTCGCAGGACCACTCCAGGGCTGGGGCCAGGGTTGCGGGGCGACCGCGCGCGCACACGCACACACGCGCGCACACTCACACACACACACACACACACACACACACACACACACACGCGCTGCCACTCGCGGCCGCACCCCCGCGTCCTCGCTCCCCGCACCCCACCCTCGGCGGGCGGGTGACGTCAGGACTGCAGTCCCGAGGAGCGCGGCCGGAGTGGGCTGCGTGCTCGGGCGCCGGGGCTGGAAGCTGGAGGCGCACTTGGGCGCAGCGGCTTCCGCGCTCCTCCCTTCTGCTCTGCACCTACGAGCACGCAGCTTGCCTGCCCGCCGGCCAGCTCACCGGTGGGGGAGCCTCGCCAGCCTCCAGGTGAATTGAAAGTCGTTTCTGGGGGAGGGCAGAGAGGGTGCTGCAATCCTGCTGTGCCCTGAAATTGCGAAGTCGGACAGGAGCGATCCAGCGAACGAGCGGGCTGCGTGCGGCTTTCCTGAGCTTACAGGAGGCGGCCACAGCTTGGTTGGCAGCGCAGCGCAGCGCAGTGGTCGGACCGGGGCTGGGGGATCCAGGCTACTGCCCTGGGCGCGCTTTTCAACCCCCCCCCCCCCCGCCCCAACAGAACCGCTGCACCGGGACTTGGCTTTTCCTTCCTGCGCATTTCGCAGCGGCCTTGGTGTGGCGAATGCGAGCGCAGCGGCTCCGAGGCGCGTCGGAGCAGCTGGCGGTGAGAGATCTGGCGGAGGCGAGGGGGCGGCGGCCTCGGCCCGAAGTAAGTGAACAGAAGTTTGCGTGCGCCCCCCTGCGCGGTGGTGAGAGCGTCTGTTCTCCTCCTCGTTCCCCACCATAAGCCCGGGGACGCCTCTGGACCGGTGGGGCGAGGAGGGGAGTAGGGGAAAAAAGAGGAGAGGAGAGAGCCAAGGGCTCAGAAAAAGTTTTCTTTTGGGAGTGGTGAGGGTCCGGAGGGCGGAAGGCGTAGAAAGGGGGTCCTGGATGGGTGAGCAGGGTGCGGAGGGAGCAGACCTCCATCAAGGTTGAGGCACCGAGAGTAGAGGGACTGGAGCCTGGGAAAATTCCCACCGAGGCCGGGGTGGGAGGCAGGGAGTGTGTTAGTGCAGGTGTACTTGTGTCTGTGACCTTGGCGTGCCCCCCGGAGTGGCGTGCGAGGTGGTGGTGGGGGCGGAGAGGAAGCTGTCCAGGACTGCAATTGAGAAGGACTTACAGGTTCCTGAGCTTCGCACTTTCTGGAAGCAAAAGAAGCTGGGCTGGAGGCATAGGTGCCTGAGGCATAGGGCTGGGGTGGCGGGGGCATTGACAGGTCTCACTCAGGGGCTCTCAGTAAGAGATTGGGGTTCTCTGGGGTGACAAGTTGAGGGGTGCAAAAGGTCGGGTGGCTTCTCTCGAGTCAGGGGGCCGAGAAAGGGGTCGGGGAGATACCAGCTGCGGCCAGCCTGGGTCTCCCGCATCCCCAGTGGGCTGCGCTAGCTGGGCGAGCCAGGCGAGTCCCGATCTCAGTAGCACCCGCTTGGCGGTCTGCTCCTCTGTCGCTCTGTCCGGGGTGTCCCTTCAGCTCTTTCGCCGCTCACTGTTCTCTAGCTGGACCCCTCACTCCAAGAGCTCTTGAGTGACATCCCAGCAAACTTCTAACTGCGGAGGCGTGGGTGGAGGGTGGTGGAATGAAGAACGTCCCTGGGCGATGAAGTTCACAGCGGCTGTGGGCTGTGCGCATCCTGGGGTTGGAGGCCTGCAGAGGGCGAGCGAAAGCGGCAAGCGTTGCCCGCCCCGCCTGCTCTCGCCTGGAAAGGTTCTCCGGGAATTTCATGGTAGTGGTGATAAAACTCATCCAGCAGGGCGGTGAAGGCGGAGTCTCTAGGATTAGAACAGTTTCTCAGGGGATTAAAATTCCTGATACCTAAGGCTACACTTGTGGGGAGAGAAGGAGATAGTTAATTAAAAAATCACCTCATAAGTTTTTTAAAAAGCCATTTTTAATATATACTGGCCACCCAATTCCACTTAGTTGTATCTGACCATCCATCATCCATTCCTCATCCCTCCCTCTCTCCATCCCTCCATCCTTCCATCAGCCCATCCATCTAAGATGCATTATAGGTCCCAACCATTTGCAAGTTATTGTATTATGCGCTGGGGCAACAGAAGTGACTGGCATATGCCCTCAAGCACTCTGGGAGCTTACAGTCAGTGAGAGGTGCTGTCTGGAAAGGAAGTGGGAGAAGTTCATGTTCTCTTGGCAGGTGCGGTGTGGTTTGAACCTCCACGACTCACTCCCAGCTCATGAATAGTCTGCCAGACTGCATCTGCCTAGAGGTCAGGGACACTGTGGCTTGTCGTTGCTGCCCGAGCTGACACCAGGACAGGCACATAGGTGGTCAACAGCGAGTACTGTAAAGTGACGAAATGAATGGGTGAGTTCTACCTAGGTAGAAATATCCTAAAGAAAGTTTTCAGGCTGAGAGAGCAAGTCAGGAAGGAAGAGAATGAGTTAGGAGGGGAGAAATGAAGAAAACTGCAAAGGACAGGGGGAAGAAAGATCTGATTTGTAAATATTGGAAGATATGGGAGCACTGCAGACATTTATGGGAAATGAAATTTAAAGGTGGGTTTGTTTGGATGCAAGATGTTTGAGATCTGTGCGTGCCTGTCTCATATAAGAATGTCTCAAGCATCCCCTCATGTAGATTCTGCAACCAATTTTTGTGTTTTCATGCAGGGGAGATTTTCAGCACCCACTTCAGTTCTCCTGCTTCACTGTGGACATCTAGGTTCTAAATAACATTTCAGAATGGAATGCTCCTAACTGATCAAGAACAGGTCATGAGGCCATCTCCCTGGGCCATGCTAGTAGCATGATTTAGATGTTGAGGGCTGTGCAATGGATTGATGATAACATTCCCTTGCATCCTAAGAGCTCCTTAACACCTTCCGACACATGGCTGTTGAGTGTGCACATTCCACTCCTTGGCTGTGAAAATTAGAAACAAATACATAAGACTTTCCCTTGATTTAATTAGCTGGCTCAGGGTACTATTGCACCTAGGTAGGAGGTGGTAAATTAGTTCTACCACCTTTAATTAGTTTTATGACTTTTCCTAGAAAACTCAAGCGCCCATTGTTTTCCTAAAAAGTTTACCAGGAGTATCTAAGACAGACTTCTCTTTCAGTGTTTGTCAATGATAGTATATAATTTGTGTTGAGTTCATGGACAATAATGCTGGTTTCAGTTATTGGAAACGTCTCAGTATTCTTCCATGAATTGGGGCTATATATATATATATATATATATATATATATACACATATATATATATTTAAGATTTATTCATTTTTATTTGAAAGGCAGATTTTAGAGAGAGGAGGAGATGGTCACTACTCAAGTGGCTGCAATGGCCAAAACTGAGCCGATCCAAAGCTGGGAGCCAGGAGCCTCTTCTGGGTCTCCCACGTGGTGCAGGGTCCTAAATAAGGACTTGGACAATCCTCAACTGCCTTCCCAGGTCATGAACAGAGCTGGCTCAGAAATGGAGCAGCCAGGACATGAGTCAGTGCCCATATGGGATGGTTCTTAGGGTGGAGGATTAGCTTGCTGTGCCACCATACTGGCCCCTGTATGACGTTTTTGTCAACCTTATTCTCTGTATTTACAAAATGAGGATATTTTACTTCCATAATGAACTTCATCATTGAAAGCCAGAAGATGCTGATACAGAAAACTCTATTTTAGACTCTGCAGTTTGTGGTTCACATCACTGGTTTTATATGCCAACACTGATAAGCAATATAAGTAATGAGTTAGAAAGTTAGATATGCATAGAAGCGAGAGACAGAGAGGAAGAACTTCCGTCCGTCAATTCACATTCTAAGTAGCCTCAATGGCTGGAGCTGCACCGATCCAAAACCAGTTGCCAAGAGACTCTTCCAGATCTCCCTTGCTTGTGCAGGGTCCCAACGCTTTGGGCTGTCCTCAACTGCTTTCCCAGGCCACTAGCAGGGAGCTAGATGGGAAGTGGGGCTGCTGGGGCACGAACTGGTGCCCATATGAGATCCTGGAACATGCAAGGCGAGGACTTTAGCCACTAGGCTATTGCACTGGGCTCACAACTAGATATTTTATAAACATTTTAGGGTGTTGTTGGAGCAAATCCTGTGATTAGTACTGTGAAATTAATGTTGTAGGAGTAAATGGAAGGTAGTATACATCACAGTCGCTGAATGTGGGATTCCTTAAGAAACACAGATTTGGCTTCAGTTGCTGAGACCTGACATACACATATCTTGCACAAGGGGCAAAGCATGTACTCGGGGGGTGGGAGGGTGAGGGGTGGGGGAAGAGTTTTTTTGGGGAAATTGAGTTGGAGTCCAGAAGTGCTGAGGTGATAGGGCTGTGGGGCCAGAGATGACTGTGTTTAGAAATCATCTAGTTTGGGTTTTACAGATTTGAGAATTCATTCTGCAGGCTTGGTGTTCCAGGGGCACAATCAGAGGCACAGAAGAGTCCAGTACTGGCCCCTCGCAGGCCTGGGGGACACCTAGACCTGGGGGCAATTGACTTCACTTTGGTTTCCCAGAGATGGACTCACTGTGTCCTACATGCAGAACTTCCCTGGACATAACTTTACAAATAAGCAAACTGAGACTCAGGCAGGGAAGGGGCTTGCCCAAGGTCACCTGGGCTGGGCTATTGTGTATCGTCTCACATTGCTGGGTAAGCAGATATTTTGCCATCTTTTCTTATTATTTTAAAGCTTTTACATTTTGCTTTTATTTGTAAGCTAGGGAAACAAGAGGTGAGGAGGGAAGAAATGGGGAGAGCAGGTAAGGAGAGGGAGGGGGAGAGAAAATTTCCCATCTGCTGGTTCACACCCCAGATGCCGGCAACAGTCAGGATTGGGCAGGTTGAGGCCAGAAACCTGGAACTCCATTCAGGGCCTCAAGTTCTTCTCACTAATGCCTCCCATGGTGTGCTTTGGCAGGAACTTGGGTTAGCAACGAAGTGAGGCCTCAAACCACATGCCCCATGCAGTGTCCTAACCGCTGAGACTAGCACCTGTCTTCCCTAGCGTGGCTTCATGACCTTGCTGCTCTAAATTCCTCTGTCTTCCCTGTCTTTGCAGCTTATGCTCCTTCCATATCCATCTCTAAGCAGGTGGGTTCCACCTGCCTCTTTCCTGACACTCCCATCTTCTTGTCACAGCTTCTGTGGCTTTGCCAGGCTTTCAGAGTTCATGGCCATGAAGGGCAGAGACAGCCTTCACACAACCCTGGGCCAGCATCTTTGGCCATCTGGACATCAGTGGGTGTGGCAGCATTCCAACAGCAGGGAAGGAATAGGCCTGAGAGAGCTTCTGGTCCAAACCCTTTGTCATAAAAGAGGGCCCCTGGGCCCAGGAAGTGTTTAGTGACAGCCACATCCTAGCTGTGGCACGGGGCTCTGGGATGACATTCGTATTCCACCAGTTGGCTGCTTGATTGGTACTGGCATTGTGTAGCTTCTTCATATTAGCAGTTGGTATATGGAGGCAGGCCCCCTGTGTTCACAACCTACCAGGCCAATCTTTCTGCTCTGTATGGGAATCCATAGCTTTGTAGTAGCAGGTGTTGAAGGCACCAAGGCTTTCTTGATCATTGGGTGGTCAGGACCTGGCTCACTCTTGGATGATGTGATGGATGAGTGAGGAGAAGATTGAGTGAAGGGAAGTATCATGTCTGGAAAGGCCCTGACAGGCTGCCTTCTCTCACCCAAATCTCTCTGGGAGTGGCAGCCCTGTTTCTTTTTTTCTGGTTGCTTGGGCTCCCAACCTTAGTGTCACCACAGCCCACATTCAGTCCACAGACAAATGCCATGGTCCCGCCTGCCTTCTGTGACTTATTCCAGGGCTGTATCTGTTTCCTTGCTATGATTTCCCTGGATCTTGGTGATTGTTTCCTAACTTCTTTGCTTGCATCCTTGTACCACCGCCACACCCTGGTCACACATACAGCATGGCAGGCTGACACCTAAGTCTGAGTGTGTGTCTCCTCTGCCTGAATTCTATTGTGTCTTCCTCTCACCCACAGAGAAAGTCCTCAGGGGTCACTATGAGGCTCTACTTTATCCAGCCCCTTCTTCTTTTTTTTTAAGATTGATTTTTATGTGAAAGACAGAGTAACAGAGAAGAAGAAGAGAGATCTTCCAGATCTTCCATGCATTGGCTCACACCTGGTTCAGAGCCAGGAGCCAGCAGCGTCTTTAGGGTCTCACGTGTGAGTGGCAAGGGACTAAGTGCTTGGCCCATCCTCCACTGCTTTCCCAGGCCATTAGCAGGGAGCTGGATCAGAAATGGAGCTGCCGGGACTCAAACCAGTGCATGTACAGGATGCTGGTGCCACAGGCAGAGGTTTAACCTGTTATGCCGTGGTGCCCCTTCTAATACTTCTGACTTCTTACAGTGTTCCGATCCCACTGACTTCAGTCCTGATGCTGTAACATACCACAGGCTTGCCCTCCTCTGAGTGACCTTAAACTTGCTGCCCCTCTGGAATGATCTTTCCTGGATTATATGCCCTTGCCTCAGTCCAATTCTTCAGATTCATCTTCTGAGTGAGATCTTTCTTGGCTACAGGTTTCAAATTATACCCCTCAAACTTTTACTCACATTTCCTGCATTAATTTTACTTTTCACTCTTCCTGTTATTCATAGTGTATGGTTTACACATTTACAGTTTTGTTTCTCTGCCCCAAATTCAATGAAAAAATTTTAAAACATTTAATTTTATTTGAAAGAGTCAGAGAAGAAGAGAGAATATCTTCCATTCCACGTGGGTTGCAGGTGCCCAAACACTTGGACCATCTTCCCTGGCCTTTCCCAGGCAGTTGAGATAGAGCAGAATTGAAGTGGAGCATCTAGGACATCAATCAGCATCCGTGTGGGATACCAGCATTGGAGGTGGCGACTTTCCCTGCTATACCACAACACCAGCCCTGACGGTAGAGATTTTATTCGTTTGCAAGTCTCTAATGCCTAGAACAATGTGTAGAACATAGTAGGTGTTCAGTCAGTGCAAAATAAAAGGGAATAAAATAGTAATGTGTGTCCAATTATTTGTGAAGGCTAAATGAGAGGCAGGAGTTTGGCATAGTGTTTGAGAAGCTCCTTTTCATTTCTTCAGCATTAGTCATTTCTTCATTAGTCATTCAGTAGCATGTTATTTAACTTCATGGTATTTTATGTTTCTATTTTTCTTCCTGTTGTTGATTTTGTTTTGTGGCTTTTCATTTAAAGGGATGTATAGTAACTGTAATGGAGACGGTCATATCCAGTGGCATGTAGTTTAACTTCATGGCACTGTAAATTTCTATTTTACTTCTTGTTGGTTTTGTTTTTTGACTTTTCACTTGGGGGGATTTATGGTGACTGTGTAGTGCAGAGTGACATGTCCAGATGTGAGGATACGATGCAGTGTGTATCTCTACTTCCAGATCGAGGATGGACACCCAGTGAAACTGTTGGATGTGTCTTTTTTTTTTTTGTTTGTTTGTTTTTAAAGATTTATTCATTTTATTACAGCCAGATATACACAGAGGAGGAGAGACAGAGAGGAAGATCTTCCGTCCGATGATTCACTCCCCAACGGAGCCACAACAGGCTGATGCGTGCCGGGAACCTGGAACCTCCTCCGGGTCTCCCACGCAGGTGCAGTGTCCCAATGCATTGGGCCGTCCTCAACTGCTTTTCCAGGCCACAAGCAGGGAGCTGGATGGGAAGTGGAGCTGCTGGGATTAGAACCCGCGCCCATATGGGATCCCGGGGCTTTCAAGGCGAGGACTTTAGCCGCTAGGCCACGCCGCTGGGCCCTGGATGTGTCTTGACAGTGGGATGCTGGACTCTTTGTCGTTGTCCACACCCACAATGATGGACTTAGAACTGTTTGTGAAGAACTGTGCTGTTGTAATGATGTGGGAGAACTCAGTGATGTGTGTGTAGGGTGAATTAGGGAAGGGTAGGGGAAATCCCAGGGTTTATGGAACTGTATCATAAAATGATAATAATAGGATAATGATAATGAAAAATAATTGGGGAAAAAGGAATAGCCTCACGTCCTGACTTGGCTTGCTATGTTCCTGCTTCATGTTCGTGTGTACCCTGAGAGGCAGCAGGTAATGGCTGAAGTGGTTGGATCTCTGCCACATGTGGGAGACCTGAATTGAGTTCCTGGCTTCAGTCTGGCTCAATCCTAGCTATTGCAGGCATTTGGGTCAGGAACCAGTGGGTATGAGGTCTCTGTCTCTATGCCTGCCAAATATATTATAAAACTGAAAAGATGAAATGATGCATGTTGCATGCTTAGCACAGTGCCTCTAATATGTGAGGCAGTCTTCAGAAAGTTCGTGGACATGTGCAGTAACATTCAATTCTTGTCCCACGAAGTTTTTGAAGTTCTTTGGTAGCATGTGCTGAAGGCATGGTTACTTTGATGCTCTCTCTCCTCCCCTGGGCTGTAGGTCCCTCTTTGGATCTGAGTTGTGGTAAGAGACAGAACTCTTGCAGGATACTTAGTTAAAGTTTTTGCAGGTGACCTCATGGGAGACCCCAGGGGTTGCCTTACCTTTGCATCTGCTGGAAGTAATGAGGAAATGATGCAATTATCTCTGCGATATAACCTCATCCCAGGGTCGAAGCCCTCCAACAGCTCTCCATGCTACATTCTGCCTCCTAGGTGTGAGGCCCATGCTGTGCATACAGGGTCTCTTAGAGCAGGGCAGGGATCTTCCTCCTATGGGAGGTAAAATCCCATCTCTAAAAGGGTGTGGCAGAGCAAGCTAATCCTCCACATGTGGGGCTTGCCTCCTACATGACCCGGTTTGTGTCCTGGCTGCTCCACATCTGATGCAACTCCCTGCTAATGCGCCTGGGAAAGCAGCGGAGGATGGCCCAAGTTCTGGGGCTCCTGCATCCACATGGGAGACCTGGAAGAAGCTCCTGGCTCCTGGCTTCAAGTTGGCTCAGCTTTGGCTGTTATGACCATTTTGGACAGGGGTCGGGGCAGGGGTGGCAGTGAACAAGTGGATGGAAAATCTTTCTATCTCTCCTTCTCTCTATAAAAATCTGCCTTTCCCATAAAAGCAAGTATATCTTTAAAATAAAATAGAAGTATAAAATATAAAATAAAGTATATTTTTAAAATAAAAGGTGCTGGGCCTGGAAGGCTGGGAACTCTCAAAGGCTGAAGGTGGAGGTCATGGTCAAAGAAGAAAATAGAACGGTTATTGGAATTTCATTCCTTAGTGGAGTCATCTTTCAATTCTGGGTTAGGAACGTGGGAGGGGAGATAAAGATAGAGACAAGAGGTATGGGGAGGGAGGGAAAGAGGGAAGTAGGAGTAGGAGAGAGGGAGGAAGAGAGGCAGGGAGAGGAGAGAGAAAGCTAGTTGCCACCTGAACTGGTTTTGCACAGCGTTTCTGCCTCTGCTGGATGGGTTTGCCTTTTGTTTGAATGACTGTTCTCATGGACTTCCTCCTGATGCAGCAAATGGTAGTTGAGCAGGAGTTATGAGGCATTGCATGGCACAATGAAAGGTTAAATAGCATAATCCCTGTAAAGACATCCCTAAGGCAAGGCCGGACCAGGTGCTAACAAACGCTTCTTCATTGCTTTCTAACATGCTGCGCCTGTTTTAAATGCATGATCGGTTGAACTATAGGATGGTGAGCAGATACCGTGCTGTGTGTTAAAGCTTGATCCTGTACATAGGTCTGTAAAAATTATGCTATTTAACTACATAGCACATGATTAACACTAGCTCAAAGCAGATATCTTTTTTTGAAAGTTTTATTTTTAGTTGAAAGACAGACTTACCAAGAGAGGACACACACATACACATACACACACACAGATCTTCTATCCATTGGTTCACTTTCCAAATGACTGCAATGGCTAGTCTGAAGCCAGGGGCCAGTCATTTCTTCTGGATCTCCCATGTGGGTATAGGGATGCAAGGATTTGGGCCATCCTCTGTTTCTTTCCCAGGTGCTTGAGCAAGGAGCTGAATCAGAAGTACAACAGCTGGGACTTAAACTGGTACCTATATGGGTTGCTGGTGCCACAGAAACAGACTTAACCTGATATACCACAGTGCCGGCCCCATGAAACAGACACATGTTAGATTTGGGAGGCCAAATCTGGTGTTGTCAAGGTTAAGATACTGGCTGTGATGCTGGCATCCCCCGTCAGCACTCGTTCATGTCCCAGCTGCTGTGCTTCTGGTCTCGCTCGCTGCTTGTGTGCCTGGGAAAACAGTGAAAATTGCTCCATTTCTTGGTCTCCTGTCACACATGTGGGAGACATGGATGGAGTTCCTGGCCCCTTGGCTTGGCCCAGCCCTGATGGCTGTGGCCGTTTGGGGAGTGAACCAATGAATGGAAGGTGCTCCTCTCTCTCGCTCATAAACTTGAAAATATTGCCTCCACATGTGGTACTTTCAAGTCTATGAATTCAGGGGTTTTGCCATGCCACAGAAAAATGCTATGCTATGCCCAGTTTTCTCATTCTAGAAATAGAAAGAGGTATTGGCACTACAACTTTGCAGGGTGGCAGTTCTGTTCTTAGCATGTGCTGTGACCTTGTCCAATTTTACATTAGTTTAGAGTAGCTTTTCTGGAGCCAGGGAAAGTTACCACAGCAGCAAAAATGGGGCCAACAACCTTGAAATATAACCATGAAGAATCCTTTTGCTTCTAACTGTGAAGGAAGTACAGCCAGAACCACTCTTTAGGGGAGAGAGAAGAAGGAGGGTGGAGATGCAGAGGACACGAACCTTAGGACAGACACTTGAGCTGTTGTAACAAGACTGTGGGGCAGCTTTTAATTTTTCCATCAGCTTGTGCTTTTCTGCCATGTTTTCTGTCTAATTCTGTTCCAAAAGTCCTTCTTAAGGAGGTGGTTTGGAAATGGTTTTCTCATGCTAACAGTGTTCCCTGTGGAATTCTAGCTCCCAGCTGCCTTGAGCAAAGCCTATTTTATGGCTGGCTGAGCGTTACAAGTAGAACACGATTGCCGGTCTTTCCCTATGGGAAAGTGAGCCCGGACTTTTAACTCGCCAAGTCCTGATTTCTGTTGTGTCACGCCATGAAGGTCTAGGTGGGTGTTTTGTTTTGTTTTGTCTTGTTTTGTTTTCCCATAAGCGATTCCCGCCGGTGCCTTGATGCAAGTGCAAGTGGGGCTTCCCCTAGCGCTGATGGGGGAACTTTACCTGCTGGCCTTGGTGATGCTGGAGCTTGGTTTCACCTGCAGCAGTCCTGGAACATGACCCCTATGGTTTTTTTTTTTTTTGTCAGAGACTACTGCTGAGTGGGGATTATGGGGCTGGGGGGGATAGGGTTAGAAAGAGTGTGGACCTGAGGTTTCCTTTGTTTTTTGGAGGGACCCACCCAACCTACCCACAGACCCTGGCTCAGGTGGCTGAGCAGTTCTAAGGTGAGTTTTTCAGGAGGCTTTCGTTTAGAAGGGTGCTGATGTCTGCTGGGGGAAGTGGTTGGCAGGGTTTGCTCACCGCTGTGTTATCCCTGATTTCTACTGTAGCTGATTCCAAATGGATGCCTGCTGGTCTGCAGGATGCTTACCGGTCTGTCGGTGAAGCTACACATGCTGGCTCCAACTTGCCACTCTCTGATTAGTTTGCTCGTTTTATTTCCCCTAAATGAGTCAGAACTGATTTTTGATGTGAGGGTCTTTGTTAGGCTTTGGATGAAATTTTCAAAGATTTTCATCTGTGAATGTAGTCTTAGTTGTTCTTTTCCAATCTGCTTACCCCCTTTCCTTTGTTCTCTCCTGTCTTGCCTTCTTTCTCTGCCTCGATTTTTCCTGCTCCTGCAAATACAAGTGGCAGTCTGATATCTCAGGAGGAACACATTGAGGCAGGCTTTCACCATTGAGTCGGATGTTAGTCAAGATTTTTTTGCAGGTGTCTCTAGTCAGGTGGAAGATATCCCTTGTATTTCCAAGTTTGCTGAGTGTTTTATCATCCTGTGGTATTGGATCTTGTGGAGTGCTTTTTCAGTATTGACTGAGATGATCCTTCAGTTTTGTGCACTCCATTAATATGGTGTCTTGTGCTAATTGATTTTTTTTTAGATGTGAAACCAGCCTTGCATTCCTGGGATAAATTCCAGGTTGTATTGCAGAAACCTCTTAACACATTGCTGGACTGAGTTTGCTGATAACTGTTGAGGCTGTCTGGGTGTTTATTTGTAATGGAGATTGATCTATAGTGTAATATTCTTGCAATAGCTGGTTTGAGCACTGAGGTGACAGTAGCCTGATCTTCATTCTTAACATGGCTGTGTTAGCCATTTTAGGAGTCAACATAGTATGGAGGGGATGGGAAGAAAGTGTCCATGGCTGATGGTGGGTCCCAGGGTGTAGGGGTCAGATGGGAGGAAACCAGTAAGTGGATTCCACTGGGAGTCTTGGTTGACATTGGATACCATGGGAGCAGGGGTGCTGTGACTAGAGATGTATTGTGTTTTTTTATATAAATTATCCACTCAGTGCATGTTTATCATGTGCTGTGTGTGAGGAAGTGAGTTTAATTGAAATTGACACTGGATGGACAGGATAAACATCAAGGTCGTTATCAAATGGCAGCTGTGACTGGTATGTTGGGAGAGCAGATGGTAAGGAGAGTAAGGCTTGTGTTCCTTGTTCCGGTGGTGTGAACAGCATACCCAGGATTCCACTCTGGAAGTGATATGGGGCTGTGGGAGTGAGGCCCAGGAAGCGAGAGGCAGGGGAGGCTGGGGAAAGAAGCGGCGGGAGCGGCACACCCAGGGTTCTGCTCTGGTCCGTGGGAGTGGGGCCTGGGGAGCAAGAGGCACAGGAGACAGGGGAAGGAGGTGATGGGAGGAGGCCAGGCACCTGGGTCTGGAAGTGCTGTGTAGTCCTGATGAACTCTGAGGGCTATGTTTCCAGTGTTGAAATATGCTTAGGCTGAATTCTTCCATCTTGTTTTCATTTCATGTTTTCCTCAGAAAGGGATTATCATGCACTATTGTTCCTTTCCCCCAACCCCCTGCACCATGTTAGAGTTTATTTTAAAATGTGTCTGAAACAGAGTAAATGACAAAGAGAGTGAGAGAAGAAGTGATCTCCCCTTAGCTGCTTGGCTCCCTAAAAAAACCAGCCAAACCCTGGGCCTGGCTGGGCTGGGCCAAAGATCCAAACCCAATCTAGGTCTCCCAGAAAGGTGGATGGCAGGAAACTGACTACTTTAACCATCACACTACCTTCTGCGGTGTGCACTGGCAGGAAGATGGAATTGGGAACCGAAGCCAGGAATTAAATATAGGTCCTTCCAAGTGGGATGTGGCTGTTCAGTAGGTTAAACAACTACCGCTCCTCTTTCTGTTTTATTTTTTGAGGATTTATAGATCTGAAATGCAGAGTTACATGCAAACACACATACATAAAGATCTTCCATCTGAAGGCTCACTCTCCAATTAGCTGAAACTGCTGGCACTGAACCAAGCTGAAACCAGGAGCCAGGAGCTTCTTCCAGGTCTTACACATCAGTGACAGGGGCCCAAACGCTTGGCCCATCTTTGATTGCTTTCCCAAGTCATTAGCAGGGAACTGTATCAGAAGCAGAGCAGCTGGAACTTGAACAAGTGCCCATTTAGGATGCTGACACTATAGGCTACAGCTTAACTTGCTGTAACCACAGTGTTGGCTTCCTCTTCTTGTTTTAGTATCCCACTTTAATGAGACATTCTCAATGGAAGCCAGAGAACAATGGAATAGTCTGGGGTCTTCAAAAACTACTTTTTATGTTGTTAGTAGAGACAAGAACAGGAAAAAGGCAGGGCAACATGGTCAAGTTTATTTAACAGTACAAAAAGAAGGATGGGAGTTAAAAGGAGCATGAATGCACACCAGGGCCCTCCCTTATTACTATTAGCTAATTAGAGATTAAGAATGATTCTGTCCACTGGCTCACTCCCCAAAGTGCTTGCAACAGCCAGGGCTGGACCAGACTTAGAAGTCAGGAGCCCAAACTCCCTCCAGGTCTTCCAGGTGGGTGGCATGAGCCCAAGCATTTTAGCAGCCATCACTGCTTCCCAGGATGTGTGTTAGTAGGAAGCTGGAGTCAGGTGCTAGAGCTGGGTGTTGATCTCCAGCTCTCTGATGTGGGATGTGATTGTTGCCACCAGCATTTCCACCAGTTGACCAAGTGCCTGCACTCTGATGCTTATTTTCATATTGCTCAGTGGTGTAATAAATGCAGGATGCACCGTCAAAAGCAAACATAATAGGTGAGGAATGAATGAACCTATGTGAATGAATGAATGCAATGCCAAGGGAATACTTGAGAAAGAAGCAGGTGTGTGAGTGGGGGTTGGAGGTGTGTTCCTGTTTGCAGGGCCTACTTTTTCTAGGGCAAGGAGTCCCCGAGCTGCATTCTAATTCAGGATTGTGTCATTCTGACTTTGCCATCTTGAGATTTCAACATTGCCATGAATCCTCTGGAGGCATTCTAATCCAACAGTGCTGTTCTCAGTCAGATGAGGCCTCTCATGGTGGGATGGGATCGGGCCCTTCAACACCGTTGTGTGGCTGCCACCAAGGACACTTCTGCATCTGGTACTGATTTCAGTATTCAGTTTGAAGTGTCACTAAGACAGCTTTAGAATGGCTAATGAAGATCATACTGGATGAAGGACAGGCAATTTGAACCATGCAGGACCTCCATGTTAATGCAGCTGAATGAATAGAGTGACCTCAGTTCTTGAGTGGCTTTTTCTTTTTCAATTTTAGATTTATTGATTTTTTTAAATTAGAAAGGCAGATTTACACAGAACAAGAGAGAGATAGAGGTTTTCCATCTGCTGGTTCACCCCCCACATGGCTGCAACAGCTGAAGTTGGTCTGAAGTCAGGAGCCAGGAGCCTCTTCCAGGTCTCCAACGTGGGTGCAGGGTCCCAAGGCTATGGGCCATCCTCTGCTGCTCCCCCAGGCCACTAGCAGGGAGCTGGTTGGAAGTGGAGCAGCTGGGACATGAACCGGTGCATGTATGGAATGCTGGCACTTGGAGGTGGAAGATTAGCCAGTTGACCCATTGTGCTGATCCTTTGAGTAGCTTGTTTTGTATGGCATGATATCAAGTGGAAAAATACAATATGCTGTATTGTTGTGTTTTAGTGTTGAAGGATAAACTCCTGTTTGTAAATTTCACTCTGTGTTGCTGACAGTTTCATACAACTTGGGCTCAGGTTCAGACACATCCCAGGTGTGCCTGGATTGTGAAAAAATTGATCTCCACCCAAAGTCATATCACAGAAGAGATGCATAACATTAAAAAAGCATCTTCAGGTGGTTTGTGAGGTATCCATGGAGAAGAGAGTGTGTGTCTAAAGGATTCTTGTTCCCTAGGATCTGATCAGTAAGACAAACCAGCCCCACCAGGTCTCCAACCACAGTGAAATCTATGTAAGAGTATCTGCTCTAGGTTTCATTTAAAGTGGGGGTATTTCAGGGTTGGTATTGTGAGGGAACAGGTTAAGTCACCGCTTAAGATACTCTCAGTCTGTATTCGGGTGCAGGTTCAAACCTAATGTAGCTACTTGCTAATGCACCTTGGAGGCAACAGGTGATTGCTCAAATACTTTGGTACCACCCACATGGAATAATGTGATGGAAATTCCTGGCTCCTGGTTTTGGCCTGGTGTAGTCTCAGCTGATATGACCATTTGCGGAATGAACCAATGAATGAATTTCTTTCTCTGTCTTCCTGTCTGCCACTCATTTTTCAGAGATGTTTCTAATCATTGAAAGTAAAGAACAAAGTGAGGCTTTTTACTTGATGCTACTCATTATCTAAACTGGAGACACTCAGGGTTTGTGCCCAACAGCATCTGTGTAGATGTGGATGTCCACGCAGGCCAGTTCCAGAGCAAGACATAGTAAACCAAAGGATGCTCTCCTATCCAAAGTCAGGACTGTTCACCTCGTTTGGCAAGAGTGACTTTGTGAAGATGATAATGTTGCAAGTTTGCAGGTAGGAGATGAACCTTCATCCTGCAGTAGACCCTGGGCAGTCCCAGATCTTGTAAGACAGAGACCAGGGGTCATAGCAAGCGAGGGGCTGTTGTAAGCAGCAGACCAGTGACAGAGGCCATCTGTGAACTGTAGAATATGCACAACCTTTGACAGAAAGGCGAGGCATGCCCACAATTCTTCCCTAGAGCTTCAGTTCACAGGCAGGCTGCCAACGTCTTGCCCTAGCCCTGTGAGCCTTCCGATCTGTAGAACCAGAGTGGAAAAACTCTGTCAAGATGGAACAGGTGCTTGGCCCAGTGCTTAAACTGTTGAGTAGGATGCTCACATCCTGCATCTTGAGTAGCTGAGTTCAATGCTGTTTCCTGTTCCCGACTCTAGCTTCCTGCCGATGCAGACTCTGGAAGGCAGTAGTTTAAGTGATTGGGTTCCTTTCATCCACATGGGAGGCCTAGATGGAGTTCCTGGAGTTCTTGCAAATGCTTTTGCAGGCATTTGGTGCATACACCAGCAGAAGGAAGCATGCTTTATCTCTTTCTCTGTTTCTCTGCCTCTCAAATAAAGAATAAAATTTTTTTTTAAATTGTGTTGTATGCCATGTAGTTGGCAGTGATTGGTTTCAGCAGCAGTGTGAAGTGAATATGCAAGATTTGGGTAGTGCACGGGTGTGCTCACCATAGGAAAAGAGAAACAGAGGGGTAGCCTTGTGGGTACAGTCCCAGAGAGCAGAAAGCATGGCCCATTTAGTGTCAGACATCCATAGATGAAGCCAGACACTCCCCTCTTCTGGGGCAGAATGAGAGAGACGAAAGAAGAGTTTTTAGAGGTTTTTCAGCAAGCAGATGTTAAACTCCTGGAGTTAGAATCTTCCAATCTTCCACAGCCAACAGAGGATGAGGGACAGAGCCAAGGATGGCCACCTTCAAAGCATGTGATATGCAGGGATCCCTGCCTACCTGTGAGTCCCAGGAGGATGGCAGCGTTTACACTTCAGAGCTGCCTCTTCTCCCCTTACCTGTGAATGCTGGTGAGCCTGCCTGCATCTTCCAGGTCTCATGCCAGAATTGCTTGATGGAAATGGCTACTTACTCAGATTCTGCAGACAAGAGGGAAGTGTGGTGTTGGTGCAGCCCTCCTGTGAAGGCCAAGGGCCAGACTGCTCAGGGCAGCAGCAGAACCTGGCGAAGAAGGAAGGGCAGAGAGAGCCATGGTCGAAATTTGCTTCTATCCACTTGGGGACAAGAGGGTGGGAAGAGCCGGATGCTCATGGCTCGCTTCAGTCTCCAGCTCTGATGGTGAACTAAGTCAACGTATATCTTGAGAAATTTTTGAAGTCACTACAGGGCTGTGTCATCAACTCTGACTGGGATATGAGATTGACTATTAATGCATAAATATAAAATGGTTGGGTTAACATTGACCACCACACCAGGTGTTTATTATGAGCCTACTTTGCTTCAAGGACATTTTTCTTGCAAGTTCTGAACAGATCATTTAAGTCCAATTAATATTCATTGCAAATGTCAGGAGTGGTTGAGTTTTATTTTTATAGGGCCTTTGAACTTCTGAGTTGACTGTAAAAGATCAAATGTTCTCATGCCATTATTTCCATTTTGAAAAATGTGGTGAAGTTGCTCATGTTACTATTATCTAAATTCTAATCACTATATACAATGTTTAATTAAATGGTGTGGAAGTTTATGGCATATTCCTTATTGCTGCCAATCACTTATTTACAGAAGATTTGCACAATACCTCATTGTTTGGTTTTGCCTGGTTTCCTCAAAGTGTAGAATTGCTTCTGGAATGTTCACAGCAGCTAAGGGAGAGTGGAGTGACTGGGGGTATCTAATGGGCATATGCTTCAGTGTATGGTCTCACAAGACAACAGTGGGGACCAGCAGGAGACCAGCAGGAATCTCGAGAACTGGATTGGGAGAGGGACCAAGTTGAGCCAACTTTTCAAGCCACGAGCAAAGGGTTTGGAAAAAAGTTGAGAGAGATATGTTATGGATCAATTGAACTATCAAGAGACAAAAGTGCAGGGAGCAGATGGCCATGGATCAGAACTGCTTGATGCTGTCATACTTTGGACTGTGTTTACCTGCGCAGGTAGCTGGGGTGGCTTTCTCCGGATTGTGTAACACAGGTTCTGCTCAAAGCAAGGAGTCCTCACTGGACTGTTTGTGCCCAAGACCAAAATCAAGAGCTGTTGCATACAATTCCCTGCCACTAACTGTTTCCATTTGATTTCATCCTCTTACAGTTTGGTTTAGTTCCAACTAAGGCAGAGTCTGTTGACCTAAAGGTAGGTCCACATAGTATTCCTCTCTAAAAACTCATGTCAAGGGGGGCATTACTCAGTCCTTTTCATGCTTACTAGTCTCATAGGAATGGTGATTTAAATGTTAGTGATCATTGCACATGTCCAGTTTTCAATGACTGTGGCAGTTCTGTTCTTATCTAGTAGGATTTCTTAAGGCTCTACCCAATTTCTCTGTGTCTAGGAGCCTATGTTGGTTTGCATGGTGATCTCATTGTCACTGTCAGTTGCTGTTCAAGACAACCCATGAAAGCTCTTTAGTGTAGCTGATAAGGTTAGCCTTCAATTTCTACTGGAATATGTGATGTGATTCTGTAGCGGGAGGCATCCTAACAGGCGTCAGTTTAGATTACCTCATTCTCCAGTGAAATTAATGCTTCATGATCGCTTTTTTCTTCTGGAACCTTTAGGGCATGTCATTTAGATCTTTGCCTTCAAACCGGCTCTCCACCATTTTCAGCTGAGCGCTCCCAGCTGAATTTGGACTTGCCCTACACCATTAGGCATCCCATGTGTCTACATCGCAGGCCCTTCCCACTCAACATGTGCCACTTGGGAATAGTCACACCTGCTCCTTTATTCCCAGGTCACACATCTGTACCAGCTCGTGGTCCAAGACCTGTGTCTGGATTTTTCTTTCTGCCTTTCTCAGGTACTAAGACCCACCAGTGCTGTCTCCTCTTGTTTTTATTTTTTAAAGATTTAATTATCTTTATTTGAAAGGCAGAGTTACAGAGGAGAGACAGAGTGGGAGAGATCTTATATCTGCTGGTTTATTCCTCACATGGTTGCAATGGCCAGGGCTTGGCTGGTTCAAAACTAGGAGTCTGAAACCTCATCTGGGTTTCCCATATGGGTACACGGGCCCAAGGCTTTGGGTCATCCTTTACCGCTTTCTCAGGCCACAAGCAGGGAGCTGGATGAGAAGTGGAGCAGCTAGGACATGAACCAGTGCCCATATGGGGTCTTGGCATATGCAAAGTGAGACTTTAGCTACTGAGTCTTAGTACCAGGCCTGTAAAAAATCTTTGGGATTATTTGGTTTTGTTTGAAAGGCAGGTTTATAGAGAAAAGTAGAACAGTCAGAGAGAGAGAAAGAGATCTTCCATTTATTGGTTGACTCCCCAAATGGCTGTGATGGCCAGAGCTGAAGTGATGCAAAGCCAGGAACCAGGAGGTTCTTACATATCTCCTATCTTGATACAAGGGCCCAAGGATCTGAACTATCTACTGCTTTCCCAGGTCATATGCAGGAAGCCACATCAGATATAGAGCAGGACTCCAATTGGTACTTATATGGAATGCCAGTGCTAGCAGGTGGGAGATTATTAGCCTGTTGAAAATGCTGCAGCCACAATAAATTTTTTTGTGTTAAATTTTTATTTTGAGTTTTTAACTTTTATGGTACAGTTCCGTAGAGACTAGGATTTCCCCCACAAACTCCTACCCCTCCCCCTGACATTTTCCACATGTTGTTATAATAGTATAATCCTTCACAAGGTGTCATGATCTGATCAGTCTGTTATTTAAGTATGCCCTGACACTGCTGGTACAGACAATGTCAGGCAGTCCAGCATCCCATTGTCTACACATTTCCAAAAGTTTCATTGAGAGTCCACCTTTGATTTGGAATCAGGGATGCATATTGCATTGTATCCCCACATCTGGATATGATAGTCTTTATTACTCCATCACTATACATGCTCATAAATGAGAAGCCACGGAATAAGGTCAACAGCTGGTATGACAATAAATCTTTTTAAGAACAAAATGAGCATTTGACAGATAAATAGCATGCAGGTTTGTTTACATATATATATGATGTATTTATTTATTTATTTATTTATTTATTTATTTATTTATTTGAAAGGCAGAGTTATATAGAGAGAAGGTGTGGCCACAGTGGCTGGGCCAGGGCTAGGCAGAAGCCAGCAGCCTGGAGCGCTTCTGGGTTTACTACATGGGTGCAGAGCCCTAAGCATCCTGCACTGTTTTCTCCAGGTGCATTAGCAGGGAGCTGGATGGGGAGTGGAGCAGCGGGGACTCATGCAGGTATGAGATGATAGAGTTGCAGGTAAAGGCTTAAGATGCTATACTACAGAGTCAGTCCTTGGAATATAACTTTGAGAATGGCAGTGTTAAAAATAATGTATTCATATTCTCTCATCTGCAAAAATTCAGTTCCTGAATCTAAGGTAGAATGGATGGTAATGGATTATCTTATCCCACTATTTACAGATGTCAAACACTTGCATGAAAGGAAAGCAAAACCTATAGGCCATTGTGTTTCAAAGACAAGGCCACCACCAAGATGGCCTTTGAAAACCATATTTATTGAAAAGAAAAGAGAGAGAGAGATGGTGCTATTTTAAAGGGAGATACTTTGCTCCAATTTGGAAGTTGGTGGTTGTATTTTCTCCTTCACAGTGACAGAGGCAGACTTTGAGGCATGATGTGTCACAGACTACAGAGGTGTTAGCATTCTTTTTTATTTCTTATATTAACTTGGTTGGAAACCTTCTAGCTAATATGCTATACACAAGAAATGCATGCACATATTCACTAAGTGAGGATACGAGCATGTAAGCATCATGGATATACCTACACGGAAAATGAAAGAAACAGGTGCTGAGGGTGTTTGCCATGTTTGTGTTTATGAATCGTTGCTCTGATGGACAGCACAGGGCTTCACTTGGGGGTCATTGGGTTCCTTGGTGTTGGTTTCTTATCACCACCTTCTTAGTTTTATGAAGACAGATACACGCATCATCACAATTCACACTTGTGCTGGGCTCTGTCATGCTACATGATGGCAGTGTGTAAGAGGTTTGGATTCTACATGGAGAAGTGAATTCTGTGTGTACAGTTCAGCCCACCTGCATTTACCAGAACCCTTCTCAGTGACAGTCATATTTCTTACACTTACCAGAGAGTGAGAGTGAGCTTCCATCTGCTGGTTCAAACGGCCACAACAGCCAGAGCTAAGCCAATTTAAAGCCAGGGGGCTCTTGTGGATCTCCCACATGGGTTCAGAGGTCCAAAGCCTGTATTTCCAGGGCATAAACAGAGAGCAGGCTCAGAAGTGGATCAGCTGTGACTCAAACAGATGCCCATATGGGATGCCTGCACCACAGGTAGAGGAGCAGCGTGCTGTGACACCGCACTGGTTCTTAGACCTTTTTCTCTTGTTGTATAAATTTTATTTTTGATAAATTTTACATATTTGATTGGGGTGCAAATGGTCAAGGGCTAGAGGAAAGTGGGTGAAACCATTGCTTTCACATTATCTTCTTTCTGTATCTGGGAGGAGGGGAGAGATAAAGGGAGAAGCTACATCCAGCCTCCCAACCATCCCAGGGTCCCTCATGTTCTGAGGAACCTGCTCAAGTGGTTTTGAATGTTCAACAGTTCTGTATTGCTGCTGATCTTGCCACTCCAAGCACAATGAAATCTCTCCAGACTCCACTGGCTGATATAGTCCACCTTAGAGACTCCACTTGCTCAGGTATTCACTGTCAACACTTGGCTAGGGTAGTTGATTGATTTGTTCTGTCATCCATCCTCTGTTATGGTACCAGGTGTGTTCTGCAGGCTGCGGTGTACAGCCATATCTTTCATGTGCTTTTGGATATGCTGTTCACTGCTCCATCTGAGCCACTGAGGAGGCCTAGCTCCTACACATGCATTCCACGGTCAGATGGTGGAAACTGCATTTTCCTCGATGGTTGAAGTTCTGAGTCCAGTGGTTCAGTTGGAGGGATTCCCAAAGAAACTTCATCTGAGTTGATCCCTGACATGATTTTTGTGTATGCATACCAATACAGGGTCTGGCACAGTCTGCCACCCAAATTGGCCTATGTGCACACTCTAGTTGCAATTGCTGGATCAGTTGTCTCCAGCCCTGTCTTCTATGGAAACCAATAGGTGTCACAGTCCAGTCCAGTCCTGCCCACTGCACACTTGGCCTCCATGCAAACTAGTGGGAGTTGTAGCCTAGTTGGAACAACCCATAATAACCCCTACTAGGCCCGCCCCATAATCTGGTTCCCATGCTTGCCAGTATGTACAGCAGACTGGTCTAGTCTGTCTCACATCCCATTCATCTCTTATACATGTCAATGGTCATTGAAGCCTAGTTCAGCCCAACCAGCCCCAGTATCTAGCTCACACATGTGCCCGCAGTTGCTACTCTCTATCTAGCCATGCCTATCCCAGTCCTGGTTCTCATGCTTACCAGTGGGAGTGGCAACCCAAGAGAAAGGTGTCCACTGTTTCCCTAATGGGCCCACTTCCACTCCTGGATCTTGCACTCTCCAGGTGGTACTGCAGTTGAGCTTAACAGAGTTTGCCCCCATGCCAGCATCTTCCAGCTGATGCTGCGCCAAAGCCCAATCAGCCCACACTCACTTTGACTTGTGTATGTACCACACCAGTAGGTACAGTCCACCTAGCCTGGCTTGTCCGCAGCTTACATGCAGGCCAACAGGTGTTATAGCCCTGCCTGGTCTGGTCTGCCCCCATTCCAGCTCTCATGCTCACCAGTGGGATAGTGGCCCAGCAGGGGAGCTCCCTGAAGCTCCCTTACCGGGTTCACCCACTCTTCCCTGGGTCTCATGTATGCTGGTTGGGCACGCGGCCCAGTCTTGTATAGCCCTCCTCACCTTGGCATTTGCCAGTGGTGCAGTAGCCTAGCCTGGCCTAGCCCAACCCCAGTTCCATTTCCCGCTGGTGGGAACTACAGCCTAGCCAGCTCAGCTAGGCCCTAGTCCCAGTCCTAATATAAACTGGCTGGTATTGTGGCCCAACCTGGCATGAACCACACACCAGTCTGGCTGTCAGATTTACCAGTGGGTGATATGAAGTATGAACTGTCCTAGCCTGTCTCTCCCAGCTCCCTTTTTTTGAAAGGCAGAATTATGTATGTAGAGAATGGAGAGACAGAGATCTAGAGATCTTCCAACAGCTGGTTCACTCCCCAGATGGCCACCAGAAGCTTCCTCTGAGTCTCCCATGTACTTGGATACATGGACTTGTATTATTACCTACTGCTTTCACAGGTGAATTATCAGGGATCTGGATCAGAAGTGGAGCAGTTGAGACTCAAACTTGTGCCCTGATGAGGTGCTAGCACCAGAGATGGCAACCGAGCCTGTGTGGCACAGTGCCAACCACCCAGTCTGAGTTGTCTGAAAGCTGTGTGTGATTTTTATGGTGGAATCAATGGGAAAGCTGGAACCATTTAGCGTCAGCTTTATAAATTCTTTCATTTTATCTATCTATCTATCTATCTATCTATCTATCTATTGGTTATTTAAGACTGAGTGACACACACACACACACACACACACACACACACACACACTCCACCTATAACCCATGCCCTGGTTCACTTCCCAAATGCTCACAACAGCAGAGAACTGGGCTTGAAATGCAATCCAGGTCTCCCACATGTGTGTTCAGAACCCCATTACTTGAGCCATCAGCAGCTGCCTCCTATATTGTTGTCTACATTAGGAGAGTGCTAAAGTCAGGAGCTGGAGCTGGGTGTTGAACTTCAGCACATCCTATGGGATACAGGCAAGTCAGCCAGCCTGGTAATCTCTAGCAAAGCACATGCACGAGCAACAGCCTTTCAGATCTGTGTCTGCTGTACTAATTTTACATATCCATAACAATAACGAGAATTGATGTGGCTTTACTTTTTAAAGTCTGATTTAAAGGCCAGCAGATTCTGAATGATTGCTCCATAAAGTTTACTACTTGGTAGTTTTTCTTTGTCACTGTTCATTGTCAGTGTTATTGTCCCAGTTCTCTCCTGTTTTGAATTCTGTCTTTGTAAGGTGTAGCCTCCTCATCATCTCCTTTGTATCTGCTACAGTATGTATTTGTGTCTCACTCATGTTGGAAAACACCCAGAGATGCACAGTAAATATATAGGGATAAACCGAAGCTACACATGCAGATTATTAGAGAATGAGGCTCTGGAAACTTGCTTCTTCTCTTCACAGATTTTCTGAGTATGTTGCCTGCACTTGCTGTAGTTGCTGCATCACCTCTAGGCATCTGGGAACATGGATCCTTCTTGGTGTTAAGGATCAAAGGAAATAGATTGAATTATGCTGTTGGACACTTTTTGGCTCCAAGTTCAGCTCCTAGGGCATAATGTTAAAATGCCATTGTTCCCAGCCATGAGCCCTGAGCAGTCCTCAGAAACAGAACAGTAAACTTCCTTCAGGAATCGGGAGAGGAGCTTTCTCTGGTTCTTAGTTCCAACTTTGGCTCCGCACCCTCTCTTGCAATGACCATCAGGGTCACTCCAGAGCCCCCAAAATTAGATCAGATAGACAGAGACCAATAAGAAAAGCTTAGAACAGACAGGAAAAAGTCAGCTTGGACTTCCATATATCTTACTGGGCAGGACACAAAGATTAGTTACTCCTCACTAAAGTATTGAAGATTTCTCTGCACACCCCTCCTAAAACTGTCCTGCTCCTCAATCATTAGCATATGGCTTGTTAGAGTTAGAAGCCTGTTTGGACTATCCTAAAATTTGCAAAGTTCAGTAAAAATCATGCTTCGATACTATAAGCTGCTAAATATAAAAATGAAAATAGACATGGGACAGCTGAATTACCATTTTAATGTTTATAGCAGCTGGTTGTGTATAAACTAAAACTGATATGTCAATGAAGTAGTTATAGGATGTGGTTTAGAACTTGCATTTTCTAACATATTGGTCACTCAATACCATATCAGTTAACTACATGATGTTGTAAATTTCCATGTTTCTTCCTTTTATTGAAGTTATGTAGTGTCTTTTCATTGGAGGGGATGATATTCTGCCAGCTCTACTTTCAGACCAAGGATGGTCTCCCAATGAAACTGTTGAATTTATCTGGACAATAGATGTTGGATTCTCTGCGTGGTCCATGCCTTCAATGATAGAATTATGACTGGTTATGAACTGTACTACTGTAATAATATGAAGGAAATCAATATGGGGGGAGGGCTTGGGGAGCGGCTGAGGGAATCCCAGAGCCTATGAAACAGTGTCATAAAATGAAATTAAAAAAAAAAGAACACTACAGGGTTAAAAAAAATGCCATTGTTCCTGAGTCTACGATACAGGTCAACTAGTCCATGCATCATAGGGGTAAGCATTGGGCACAGGGGTGACAATACTGCATCCTGTGTGAGTGTCTTGCTTCCAGTCCTGGCTTTGTTTCTGATCCCAGCTTCCTGGGCACGCGCACCTTGGGAGGCACTAGGTTATGACTTGAGTGTTTGTGTCCCTGTCACCCACGTGGGAGACCCAGATTGTGTTCCTGGCTCCCGGTTTCAGCTTTGTTCTAGCTGTGACAGTTGGGGGAAGTGAAACAGTGGATGAAAGATCTCGGTGTCTCTCTCTCTTTCAAACAAAAATAAATACAATCAAATATTTCATTTACTTTTACTTGAAAGGCAGATTTGTCAGAGGGAGGAAGACAGAGAGAAAATGTCTTCTATTTGCTGGTTCAATCCCCAAATAGCCTCAGTGGCAAGAGCTGATCTGATCCAAAGGTGGGAGCCAGGAGCTTCTTCCAGGTCTCCCACGTATGGGTACAGGGGTCCAAGGATTTGGATCATCCTCTACTGCTTTCCCAGGCCTTCAGCAGAGAGCTATTCCAGAAGTGGATCAACCAGGACATGAACAGGACCCCATATGGGATGCAGGCATTACAGGTTAGAGGACTAGCCTGCTGCTGGCTCCATAAATAAAAATAAATTTAAAAAATGGTACCACCATGCAGTAGGGATTTCATCTACTGGATGAGTAAGAAATAGGAGGTGCAGCATGTTGTGGCACATTCACAGTAGTAAAGATTTCTCTAAGATTTCCAACCTGAATACTCTGCTGGCATAATGCCAGCTAAGGCTGGAGTGCTACACTCTAAAGGCTGGCTGAGAAGGGGGTGGCTAGGTTGACTTGTTTAGTTTCTTGTTTTAGCTTTGGTTATATTTATGTCAGGCAGTGAAGATGTACATAATAGGGCTTAAAAATGGGGACAGGTGCTAGCTGTCCTCTGCCTTTGGTGACATGACCCAGAACACGGGACTGTGATCCAGTGCTAATAGGCAGGCCTCACTGGAGACAAGATTTACTCTGGAAGTCAGCCAGTGGCTCAGAACAAGTGCAGGTGAACATGGACAGGAGACCTAGCACCCCCTCTGGCAATGGGGGCAGAGGAGTTCTTCTCAATCTCTTAAAAATGTACAGAGCTTCCCCAAAAGTTTCCTGCTTGTCTCAAACTGAGTTTCATTGTCAGAGCACTGTGATTGACTGGCCTGAGTCTGCCTGTCTTTGTTTTAAACCTCAGTCTGTGATTCTGTAGGTAGAAGTGAAACGACAGCATTCTCTCCTTCCCCAGCTTACATCCTGAATGCCAAGTGTGACCCCTGGAATGGGGTACTATGCCCATGCTCCACATTGGTGGGCCTGGGTTTGGACTGGGCTGTTTCCGATCCGGTTGCTTGCTAACTAACACACCTGGGATGAAGCAGGTATGTGGGTTCCTGTACTAAGATCTGGATGAATGAAAGTGTGGTTACAAAAGTTAACATACTTGCCAGCCTCTGTAATGTCCCAACACCTATTGTATTTCTTAGTGTATATAAGCACTGTTTTTATTTCTCTCTCTTTTTTTTGCTTTGAAAATATTTAAATGTTTCATTGATTAACTTATTTGTGTTTTATTTCAAAGGCAGAGATTTTAAAGAAAAATACATTTTGTTTATTTGAAAGAAGAAAAGATCTTCCATCACTTCAGAAATGGCTGCAGCAGCTGGGGCTGGGCCAGGCTGAAGCCAGGAGCCAGGAACTTCATCCGGGTCTCCCATGTGGATGCAGGGGCCAAAGGACATGGACCATCCTTTTCTGCTTTTCTAAATGCTTTAGCAAGGAGTTCAATCAGCAGCAAACAGCCAGGATTAAAGCTGGTGTTCTAATATGAGATGCTGGTGCCACTGTCGTGAATGTAGTTTGTGAGATAGAAGTAAGGTTGAGATATTTTGAAGGCCATTTTTTGATAAGCAAATTTTTAAAAAGATTTATTTATTTTATTACAAAATCAGATATACAGAGAGGAGAAGGGACAGAAAGGAAGATCTTCCATCCGATGATTCACAGCGCCGGTGCTGTGCCTATCCGAAGCCAGGAACCTGGAACCTCTTCCGGGTCTCACACGTGGGTGCAGGGTCCCAATGCTTTGGGCCATCCTCGACTACTTTCCCAGGCCACAAGCAGGAAACTAGGTGGGAAGTGCAGCTGCCGGGATTGGAATCGACGCCCATATAGGATCCCGGGGCGTTTAAGGCGAGGATTTTAGCTGCTAGCCGATGCCGCCAGGCCCTTGATAAGCAAATTTTGTGTCAGAGGAAAATACTTCATGATTCCTCCCAAATTTGTTTATTTTTTTTCTGCTTGCTGTTATTTGTCATAAACTTAAAGCAGTTTTAAATTAGTTTTAGTTACTGATAAATGCTTTATTGGGGGAAAGAGCATATGGGGGAAAGAAGCATAACTACTCTACACACAGAAATATCTTTATAATGACAGAAAGCAAGGAAATAGAAGACATTTCTTATGAAGATCCATTTAGTGAAAGAAAATAAATGGATCTCTCTTCATTGGAAAGGGACATATTCAGAGCCAGTTGTGGTGTAGTGCTTAAAGCTCCACATGCAGTGCCAGCATCCTTATGTGCGCTGGTTTGAGTCCTGGCTTTTCCACTTCTGATCCAACTCCATGCGAAGCAGCAGAGAATGACACAAATGTTGGTCTCTGTATCCATGGAGGTCACCTGGAAGAAGCTCCTGGCTTCTGATTTGAGCCTGTCTCGGTCCTGGCTGTTGTGGCTGTTTAGGGAATGAGCCAGCGGATGGACATTTGTTTCCCTGCCTCTAACTCCGACTTTCAAATACTAAATCAATCAACAGACAGTCTTTACCAAAGAAAAGAATGTATTCTGCTGCAGTTTGTTATAGTGATGTAAGTGAAAATGACTTTCACAGTAGGCAAAGGGCGGAAGGATACCTTTAGGCGGCTGAATGGATCACCTGTGTGGTCTCAGCCGCTTGGAGGAGCAAGGGACATGGGAAGCCATAGCACGATGGAGCTTCCGAAGCAGTAGGACAATGTTGGAAGTGCTGAAGGAGCCAGACGCACATTGTGTGATTCCTTCTCAGGAAGTATTCAGATTGGGTCCATCCACAGAGAGTGATGGGGATCAGTGGTTCCAGGACTGGAGTGAGGGGAACAGAGAGCAATTTCCCCTTGAGTAGGGAAGTTTTACTTTGGCTAATGGTTTGCTATTAACTATACAGTGTGGGTAGTAACAGCATTGTGAATGTACGAAGTGCTGCTGAGTTGTTCCGAAGTGTTTGCCTTTCAGAACTGTAGCATAGTAGAGGGCTGGGCAGGGGACAAGGCCCTGTTCGATTTCATTTATTTTCATTGGCCAGCTTACTCTGCAAATGCCCACAACGGCCAGGGTGAACTAGCCTGGATAAGTTGAAACTGGGAGCAGGAAACCCAGTGGTGTCCCTCATGGGAGTTTGGAATTCAGCTCCTCACCCTTGCTGCCTCCCACAGTGCACATTAGCAGGAAATCATAGCTGGAGCCAGGGATCCAGCAACCAGACACTTGGATGTGCACTGTACACATCCTGATCAATATCTGAGTGGCTGGGCTAATGTCCACTCCTGTGATCTTTTAACATTTGCAGTAACATTACTGGTCTAATTTGAGGCCTCTATTCATGGAAAAAAACCTAAAAACATGAAAAGTATTTAGGATATTATAATAAGCAGTAAATAACAAGTGCTTAGATCATTGTTGAGAAATGTGGTGGTATAAAACTCAGAAGTTTACTGAGAATTATTTCTAGAGATCTTGTGGAAACCAGTTTGGACTTTCATGGCTGAGCTGAATAGATGGATGGGTAGTTGAGGCCAGGCATCAGAAAGGGGTTGGTCATCAAAGGGGCTGGGCAGACGTGTAGGGTCTTAGAAAGAAATTCCCCAAAGATGAAATAGAAATAGCAAGAACCTCATAATTAGAGACTGCCTCTGCATTTTGTTTCTTAGCTACTCTAAATACTACTCTTTGACTTTTTTGTTTTTTGTTTTTTGTTTCTAAGATTCATTTTTATTTGAAAGGCAGAGTTAGAGAGAAAGGAGAAAGAGAGATCTTCCATCCAATGATTCAATCTCCAAATGGCTGAAGTTGGGCTGATCTGAAGCCAGGAGCCTCCTCCACGTCTCCCGCATGGGTACAAGTTCCTAAGAATTTGGTCTGTCCTCCATTGCTTTCCCAAGCCATTAGCAGGGAGCTAGGTGGAAAGTAGAGCACTGGGATGCAAACCAATGTCCATATGGGATGTTGGCATTGCAGACAGGGTCCTTGCCTGCTATGCCACAGTGCTGGGCCCTACTGTTTGAATTTTAGCATCAGTGCAGGAAGGTTTGGGGATCTCTGTATCTTGAAACTTCTATAATAGTAATTCCTGGGAGAGGGAAACGCCTACTTAATTTCTTCCATATAAATCAAGTGTAAGTATTTTAACCAGAATTACTCCAGTAACAGTCATAGGTTACTGAATAGAAGTGATTCTTGTTCCCCAAGGGATGAAAAATCTGGGAGTCTGGATGTTACTTAGAAAATGCAAGTGAAAACGGATGAATTTTGCTGACATCTTTCTAAAGCTAAGTAGAGACCCTAAGAATAGTTTGTGATTCCTGGCATCGGGAATACCTTCAGGCCGTCCAAACAGGTAAGGGATTTTTGAATCTTAAAATCTTATTTTTAAAGCCTGTTTGAAAATGGTTTCTAGAAAAGATGTGTGAGGACTTCATGGAACACCTGGGAAATGATCCCCATGCTCCCAGCATGCCCTTGAAGTCAGCTGTAACTTCCCAAGGCCGCTTACACCCAGGAAAGACCACTGCAGGACAAACTGGAGAGTGGGTGCAGGGTGAGTGGGCTGGGACTTTCTGTCCCAGGACTGTTTTAACTGAGTGTCTGAGAAATGTCTCCATTCACCTTACTAGGCCTGTGAGACTGGGTGCACCACAGCACCTGGTCATAATAACAGGGAAAACATTGTAACCTGTGAAAGTCAGGGCTTCTATTATAAATAACATCTTTTACGTTAAAATATAAAAATGACTTGTATCCAAATAGATTTCATTTATTTCATAGATGCAGTGTTCAGAGCATCACCATATTTCCCACGCTACTTTCCCTCTCCCCAGCTTACTTGCTTTCTCTTTTTAAAATTGTTTACAACAGTATACTTTCAGTTTACTTTAGAGACACATATTTAGTCTGCCACTACCATAGTCAATAACTAGTAAGTAAAAAAGCCACAATTCTTCCTCAAGAGTAAAGACAAGGATTCTAAGCAATAATCAAATTTCAGAATGTCGATTTTGGAGGGTGTTGTGGCCCAGTAGGCTAAGTCTCTGCCTGTGAAACCATCCTCCCATATGGGTGCTAGTTTGTGTCCCGACTGCTCTGTTTCTGATCCAGCTCCCTGCTTATGGCTTGGGAAAGCAGTGGAGGGTGGCCCAAAGCTTTGACACCCTGCACTCATGTTGGAGACCCAGAAGAAGTTCCTGGCTTCTGACTTCAGATTGGTTCAGCTCTTTTGCAGGCATTTGGAGAGTGAACCAGTGGTTGGAAGATCTGTGTTTATATCTCTCCTTTTCTCTGTAATTCCACCTTTCAAATAAAAACAAATATAAAAATGAATGTGAATTTCTCTCATATGAGATACATGTTTCCTCTCTCCCTAACACATGGCCTACCAGTGCTTTTGCTCCTGCTGGATGTCACTACATTCTCATTGCTTAGAAACGTGTCAGTAAATGACCTTTGATCTTAGTTACAGAACAAACCAGGCTAACCACAATAATTAGAAATGCTCTTTGGGTATGTTTCCCAGTAATATCACTATGTTGATAATTTTTAAGGAAGTTTTTCCAGGAAAATTCTCCTTATTTAGGGAACCTAGTATTTGTCTTCTGAGATGAATGGGAGAAATCATCATCCCCACTGCTATTCAGACATTACAAAAAATCAGGGCACATGAAGTGAGTATGTTTCTGAGTTATATTTCTGAAATTTGCATATAGAATTTGCTGTATTAATTTATTTTGTTTTCATTCAGATATCCTATCTTGTGCTTTTAAAAATTGTTTTGATATTGCAGCCCAGCTATTCATTGATGGCAGTGTGAATGACTGTGTGGTGTGTACCTATCTATCATGGAATATTATTCAGGCATCAAAAGGAAGGATAACCCTGAAACTTTCTACTGTTTGGGTGAACCTTGAAGGTGTTATGCTCAGGGAAATAAGACTGTTCATAAGAGACATGCTGCAAGATTCCACGTGTGTGAGGTGCCTGGAGCAGCCAGGTGAACAGGCAGAGGGCCGAGTGGCTGGGTCGGGAACGGTGAGGAACTGTCAGTTAACAGCTGTGCAGTTTTCTGTTTTGCAAAGGTCATGGACTACCTGTGAGTAGGTTGTGGTGACTGCAGCCTGAGATGCTAAATTGTATGTGTGTTTGATCATGGCTTTTTTTTTTTTAATTTAAGGAGAGAGGGCTGTTCCCAGCAGCCCAACCACATCACCACATCAGTGCTTGGGAATGGGGACGGCTACCCGATGTCATCCCAGTGTCCCCAATGTGAAACATGCTCTGAGTGTACTGCCTAAGTGGTTTTGATAGTTCTGATCTGCTGTTGATTTCATTGCTCCAAGGCTGAGGAAATCCTTTCAAGGTCTATTGGCTAACTTAGTCCACCTTAGAGTGGACTCACCCAGATACTTGCTGTCAAATGGGAGAGCTGTCCAATTTGTTCTGTCCTCCATTGTATGCATGGTACTGCATGTCCTCTGCAGGCCTCAGTGAACTGGTCGTCATGGCCCCCATGTGCCTCTTGGCATGCCATCACTGCACAGGCTTCACCAACCGAGGAGACCCAGTTCTGACACATATGCTGCACAGTCAGACCACAGATCCTGTGATTCTCTCCATGGTTGGAGTTCTGGGTCCAGTGGTCCAGTTAGGGTTCCCCAAATAAACATCACCAGATTTTTTTAAGATTTATTTTTGATTGGAAAGTCAGATATACAGAGAGGAGGAAAGACAGAGACGAAGATCCCCCATCCGATGATTAAGTCCCCATGTTACCGCAATGGTTGGAGCTGAGCTGTTTCAAAACCAGGAGCCAGGAGCTTCTTACAGATCTCCCACTTGGGTGCGGGTCCCAAGGCTGTAGGTGGTCCTTGACTGCTTTCCCAGGTCACAAACAGGAAGCTTAATGGGAAGCAGGGTGGCTTGGACTAGAACTGGTGGCCACATGGGATTCCAGTGCATGCAAGGCAAGGGCTTTAGCCGCCAGGCTTCCGTGCTGGGCCCCCTCACCAGATTTTTAAGAATTTATTTACTTGAAGGACAGAGACACATACACACACAGAGCAAGAGAGAGACAGAGAGAGAGAGAGAGAGGGAGAGGGAAAGGGAAGGAGGGAGGGAGGGAGGGAGGGAGGGATAGAGAGAGAGAAAGAGAAAGAAAGGTTCCATCTGCTGGTTCCCTCCCCAAATGCCAGCAGTAACTAAGATTGGGGCAGGCTGAAGCTGAGAGCCAGGAACTCCATTCAGAAGCTCTAGGGGGATGGGAGGGACTCAAGTACTTGGTCCATCTTCTGTTGTGTTCCCAAGTGTATCAGTAGGAAGATGAATGGGAAATGGAGTAAGTGGAACTTGAATCAGTCACTTTACTATGGGATGATGGCTTCACAAGTGCGAAAAAATGCTTTATTATTATTTTTCATCGATTATTTAAAAATGCAAATACATTCACCTGAAAAAAATTTTCCAAATGCATTTTAGCTTCTTCAGTACAGTCTGTTTGTACTCCTGGCTTTTAGGCTATGTGCAGGCCAGATGCGATACCATGTGCTTTAGTAATTCTACTTCCTCATTGCTCAGAAAAGCTGTGTAACTTCCTTCTCTGAGCCACCCAGTGCTAAAGTCAGGTCTTGAGCTTATGTTGAGGCTTCACAGTAGAGATCGCAATCCAAACAACTTCCCTGGAGCAGGGGAATGCTGCACCTATGGTCCAGTTCCCAAGGCCATGGATCTGGCCAACCCTCCCTTCTCCCTTGATCCTGCCCTCCCCCTGTGCTGTCCTGGTTTTCAGATTGGGGGCAGCATAGCCCAGATATGTCCTGGGTGTCATCAGACAGCTCTTGCCTGAGGTGTCATCATGAAGGTCACAGGCTCAGTGTGGCACCCCACACCTGTCCTTAATCCAGACCCAACCAGCAGAGAGTGTGAGGTTGGATAGATACCCAGGGGTGCACCAGCGTGTCCTTGTGTCTGCCTCCACCGTGGAAGGTGCCATGGGCTCTAAGTGTGTTGATCTCTGTGGCACTGATTGGTCTTGTGCATTTCTGCTTTTCCAAGGAGTTTGCCTCACCATCCGTGCTCCTTTTAGTTCCTATTGGTTTGTTTCTTTTTGCTCAGTTGCTCAGTTCTGCACTGCTGTGGTCTGAGACTATGGGAGAAAAAACTACCTTGTTAAAGCTCTATGTAAACATTGAAAAGCAGACTGAGCATCCCACCATGCTAGTTTGTCCTAAGGACAGAAGATGAGTGTGTCAGGTGCAACTGGGATCTTTTGGCACAGCAGAGCTTGAAGCCTGAAGATGGAATGCTGACTTAGTGAGTTCTTCCTAGAACTTGCTCTGACAGTGGTTTTTGAGGAATGATTGAGTGAGGTGCCACAAAGAAAGGAGCTTCCATTGGGATGCATGCAGAGGGGAGTTGGGAGAGAAAGGCAGCATAACTGGTGTTACTACAACATGGGGCCATGGACTTGGTCTTGGGATTCTCTCTTGCGGTGATAAAGGATGTTGTGAAACATGTAAAAACATATTTGTGCATTAAAAATACACATTTTATTTATTTGAAAGGCAGAATGATGGGAATGGGGAGCAGAGAGAGAGGGAGGGGAGGAGAGGGAAGAAGTATGGGGGGAAAAGAAGGTAAGGGACAGGGCTTGGCAGCGTGGCCTAGTGGCTAAGGTCCTCGCCTTGATCCCATATGGCCGCTGGTTCTAATCCCGGCAGCTCCACTTCCTCTCTATCTCTCCTCCTCTCAGTACATCTGACTTTGTAATAAAAATAAAATAAATCTTAAAAAAAAAAGAAGGTAAGGGACAGAGAGAAATGGGAGGGGTTGGAAGACATAAGGGAGAAGAGGAGATAGGTGGAGGGAGGAGAACGGCGGGAGAAGAGAGATCTGTTTGCTGGCTATGTCAGCCCAGGTTGGCCAAACCAATGCCAGGACCCAGGAACTGGGAACTCCATCCTCGTCTCCCACTTGGTTGCTGGGCCCCAAGCCCTTGGACCACCTTCTGCTCCCTTCTCACGTGCTCTAGCAGAGATTTGGATTGCAAGTATAGCAGCCAGGCCTGGATTCGGTACTCTGAGAAGGGATGCGGGTGTCACAAACAACATCTTAAGCTGTGTGCTGCAGCTTGGGTCCCCCATGTATGTTTTTTGACATTTTCTGAGGTTTGACTTGGATTGCATTTCCCAGGTCTATGAGAGTAAGGCATGATTAGAGAGCTAGAGCAAGTGGGCTCTCGCTTCCTCCCTTCTCAGTGTAATGAAATGCAGAGCCATGTGGTTAGTGGTGTAATTAACATCCATAGATGAGAGTGAATTCTGTGGTTGAGAAAAATAAAGGTCTTTTGGCTTCCATGCATGAGCTGATTCTTCCCTGAACTTCTGACTTCAGAGAAACCAGTTGTTTGAATGTACAAAGTGTTTGGTGACATCTGGTATAAATCGAGCACGATTGATTTTTTCCAAGAATAGTGTTCCAATTTGAACTCACCTTATGAGCAGCTGTCTGCTGTAAAAACCATGTACCGATCCCCTGCCTTGGGTCCTCATGTTGAAAAATGTGTCTGAACCTCCAGCATCAAGTTTAAATTGAGGCAGCTTCTTCATTGGAAAATTATGCCTTGGGATTCTGGGTTCTGTTTGCCTTCACTCGCAGTGAGCCCATTCTGTGTGGGCTGAAAATGATGGCTTGCAACCATTCCTTTCCTGTTGTCCTTTTCTGTAATTTCTGGGAAATATTTCTCAGTTTTTCCGATATTCCAATTTAGCTTTCCTATTTTTTAAAGTCCTTAAGGATTTCCAGTTTATCCTTTTCAAATGCTTCTTGTTTCTTACAGTTTGTTCTTGTTTTTAATAACAACCTTGGAAGCATGGAGTTCAATCCAGAACTCCATACCTGAGTGAGAGGGACCCTGTCACCTGGTTTGAAAATATGTTTTCTGGAAAATTATTCTTGTTGGCTTCCATATCTCACACTCAGTGAGTCCTCTCTCAGAACAACATGCAGTGGTTTCTATCTGTGACCCGTGCTAGAGCCAATTGAAGGACAGTTCCTACTGTCATTCTGTTGTACATGTAAGGTCCAAAATAGTGTTCATGATGAAGCAGATTGAATTAAACATTGGGGGCTTGTATGGTGGCACAGTGGATTAAACTACTATCTGTGACTATGGTGTCTGTCATGAGTGCCTGCTCAAAACCCAGCTGCTCTACTTCCCATCCAGCTCCCTCTTAATGTGCTTTGGAAAGCAACAGATGATGGCACGAGTACTTGGGCCCCTTCTAACTGTGTGGGTGACCTGGAAAGAGATTTTGGTTCTTGGCTTTTGCTTGCCCCAATCCTAGTCATTACAACTGTTTGGAAAGTGAAATGACAGATGGAAGATCACTCTCTGTATCTCTTTTTCTGTCTTGCTCTCTGCCTGTCAAGTAAATAAATCTTTTAGAAAAATTAAAAAAAATTTTACTTTGAACATTTTCAGTAATTCCCGAAAATCTTTCAGTGTTACGAATTTAGCAGGTTGTGTGGAGCAATTTAATCAGCTGGCATATTAACTTTGATCTCTGTTTTGGTTCCTAAGACATAAATATTTCAGTCTTTAAATGTGGACTTAAGCAAGTTTCTTTAAATTAAAAAAAAGAGTGGACGTATTGAACAAATTATTTATTAGCTCCAAAGATGATAGGTTCATTTTATGCCTTCAAACTGTATGAAAAAAAAATCTACTTTGATATAAACATTAATTGGGTACTGCAGGATTGTTTCTCTGCAAATTTGACTTTTTAAACACCTTGTTATAGGCACAAATTTAATAGCCACATAGGACTTTTTTTTTGTTTTCATTAACTCAGAATTCAGAGGTATTTTCTAATTTTTGTTCTTTATGCAATATGTTTTTTTTTTAAGTAAAGGATTTTTTTTTAAGGTAAAGTAACACTCCCCCAAATGGCTGCAGTGGATGGAAGTGGGCTGGTTCAAAGCTGGGATCCAGCAGCTTCTTCCGGGTCTGCCACATGGGTGCAGCGGCCCAAGGATTTGGGCCAGACTCTGTTTTTCATCCTTGTGCCCTTGTGTCCCCTCCTGATTGCCATTCTTTGCTTTCCCTTTGGTGCCTTCGAATCCTGACATTCAGCTTTGATTTCTAAATGTTGCGTTTTTTTGTTGTTGTCAAATTCTTTTTAATTTCACACTTTTTTTTAATTTGAAAGAGAGCGAGAGCAAGAGAGAGAGAGAGAGAGAGAGAGAGTGAGTGAGTGAGTGACAGGGGCCAGGCAGAAGCCAGGAACTAGGAACTCAATCCAGATCTTCCACCTGAGTGGTGGGGACCTAAGTAGCTGAGTTATCACCTATAGTCTTGTGGGATGTGTATCAGCAGGAAGCTGGAAGTGGGAGTAGAGCTAGGGCTTAAACCCAGGCACTCTGATATGGCCTGCAGGCAGCTCAAGCGACATCTTAATTCTAGTGCCAAACGCCAGCCCCTAAGTGCTGCTGTCTCGCTTTCCTGTGTGTTTCCTCCATCTCTGGGAGGCTGCTGAGAAGTGTAGTCTGTGACTATCTGTGTTATTTTCCAAATTAGCATGAATTTTCTCCATTTGTGAGCTTTAATTGGTGATATTTATTTGCTGCGTTAGAGGAAGGACAAAATCAAAGAAAAGTTGATTTTAGAATACTGTTGGCAAAGGATTTATAGCCACCCGATTATCTAACCAAGAATTCAGTGGAAACCGCTCCTTGTGTGGACACTTGGGCAAGCCCCAGGTTATATGGCCATCAGGGCCAACATAGCCCCAACACTTGTGCTCTTCTTGGTCCAGCTGCATCTAGCTATGACTGCATTTTCAATGGAACAAATGGAGCAAAAGGAAGAAAACTTAGATTTTACAGCTTCACAAGAAAAATGAGGGTCCTGCAGAAATTCTAGGAACTGTGTCTGTGGGTACAAGTGGAAAAAATAATGCTTGGTGGTGGTTCCTAATCACAGGTCTCCTGTCATGGGTTTTTCCATCTCTAAACTCAACTTTTGTTTTCTGAAAATGTTTGTGGGAGAGGAATTCATCTGTACTGTGGATGTAGAATTTCTCTTCCTTGTTGCTATTACCTAAGCAATATCATGGCACAACTATTTATATATTATTTATATTGTGTTGAGTGTTACAGTAACCTAGAGGCAATTTGACTTCACTGAGAAGATATGCAAAGGTCTATGCAATTAGCATGGTGTTTCATTGCAGGGACATGAGTACCTGCAGACTTTGGTATCCGCATTGGGTTGCAGTGACAACTGCACCCTGTAAGCCCAGTGTGAAGAGCACTGCATGTGCTTGTCTGAGGTGGATGTAGATGACCTTGTCTCCCCTGTGGCATTGAGTCCATAGCAGAATACTGATTTGTAACTACGTCAATGCAAAGCAAATCAAAACCAAATGAAGAATGAAAACAGGAGAGCAAGAGGAGCAATGAACCCAAAGGGAGAAGATTTACTAAGGTAGTGTGGGGATAACAGACAAGAAAAATTAGGAATGCAGTAGTCACAGCAAGCAGCTTGACCGTGCCAGTGAATGATGCTAGTGACTCTAGGTGGCCTCCAATAACCACCTCTGCCTCATCCTACCTTCCCATTGTTCCCATGTACGCGTTCATCAAAAATCTTGCAGAGAATGGATATAAAAGATAAATTGATTTTGGTGTCAGAAAAGGGAAAATCCATGCACATCCATGAAAAAGTTCATGGAAAATGTGCACCATGGAAAAGTATGTGTTTTGAATCAAGTTTTTAGGTTACTGAGTTTTAGTGGCTATATCTATAGTCTTGATGTTAATCCCTAAATAGTTATACATTTTGCACATTTTTCTCATTCTTTGGGTTGTCTTTGCACTGTGTTGATGAGGATTAAATTTTTTTCTCAATTTTTGTGATACTCAATTTGCTTTATTGTTGTCTCTTTCTCTGATGTTTAATATTGCCAAATTCAGTGCTGTGAAGGTTTTACCTAATGTTTTCTTCTAACAATAGTCTTAGTACTTACATTTTTGTGTTTTATATATTTTGAATTTTATATATGGTATTAGGTAAGGGTCCAGTTTCATTGTTTTTCATATGGATACTGTAAATTGTTTCCAGTTTTCCATGCATCACTTGTTGAAAAGCCTGTCCTTTTTCCATTAGATGGTCTTAGCACTCTTGTTGAAAATCATTTGACCATAAATACACAGCTTTATTTTTGAGCTCCATTCTATTGCATTGGTCTGCTTGTCTATCATTAGGACAACACTATATTGATTAAAAAAAGATTTATTTATGTGAAAGGCAGAGTTAAAGGGATATGGATCTTCCATTCATGGGTTTATTCCCCAAATGACCACAATTGCCAGGGCTGAGCTGGACCAAAATCAGGAGCCAGAAATTTCTTCTAGGTATCCCATGTGGGTACAGGTGTTGTTATACTTTTGCATAAGGAGGAAAGGAGGAATTGTGAGTCCTCCAGCTTCATCGTTGTTAGGATGGTTTCTGTTAGTTGGGATCTTGAGATTCTAGAATGGCTGTTTACTTTCTGCAAAAATTGTCACCTTTCCATTTTGATGGGAATTATATTAGTCTACAGATCTGCTTGGAGTGTATTCATATTTTAGCAACAAATCTTTCAATCCATAAACATGTAATGTGTTTCTGTTTATTTATGTCTTCAGTATTTTCTTTCAGAAGTATTGTAGTTTTCAGCACATTAGACTTTTTACCTATTTGAGTCTTAAATATATTGTTTTTTTATGATCTTGTAAATAGAATTGTATTCTCAATTTCCTTTTCATATTATTTGTGATTAGTACAGAAACACAACTGATTTTTATATCTTGGCTTTGTATCCTGTTACCTTTCTGACTTCACTAATTCTAATAGTTTTTTTTTTAAACCTAGGATTTTTACATTTTTATTTGAAAGGCAGATTTTATACGTAGAGAAGAATGGACAGAGAGAGGTCTTCCATCTCCTGATTGTTCCCCAAAACGGACACAGTGACCATAGCTGAGCTGATCTAAGCTGCAAGCCAGGAGTCTCTTCGCAGTTTCTCATGTGGGTGCAGAGATCTAAGGCCCTGGGCCATCCTCTGTTGCTTTCCTGGGCCATAAGCAGAGAGCTGGATTAGAAGTGGAACAGCCAGCACACAAAGTGGTACCTACCTGTGCGGGATCCTGATGCTGCAGGGAGAGGATTTGCCACCATGTTGACATCTACGGGATTTTTTTTTTCATGTTAGACTTTTTCTTCTTCTTCTGACAGGATGGCCTTAATTTCTTCTGTCTGCGTAGTTGCACTGGTGAGGATTTCTGGTACTGTATCTAGTAGAAATGGTGTAAGTAGGCATCCAAGTTGTGTTCCTGATTTTAGAGAAAATAATTTTGGTCTTGTACCATTGTGTAGAAGGCTGTGGGTTCTTGGTGTGGAGGCTTTGACTATCTTGAAGTATATTAGTGTTTCATTTTGAATGTTATGACTTCTTCGTGTGCGTGATACCATAGTAAGTAACCTTATTATGTAGAAGACAATAGAATCAACAGCTGTGTTCACCATGGTTAGGTTGCTTTCTGACATGCTTTAGAATAATCCACGAATCTCCTATTTCCTGGATATCAGACTTTGCACAAAGCAGCTAGTTTCTGTGAATCTCCCATTCCTTGTCTGTGACATTGTTCTCCAAAGTCACAAATATGCATACTGAAAATCTGTGTATGAAGAACATATTATTGTCCTATATTTCTTGCAAGCAGAGGGAGGAAGGAGGCTTTCCTGTGACTCGGCACCATATTCCCACTTACTGTACTTACCTTGCCCTCAGATTGTATGAGTTCTGATGAATTAACAATCTAACTTTGAGATTGTTCTCTTATATCAAGGGAAGATTGGACTCACTGCCCACACCCTCACACATGATTTCAGTAACTGGCACATACAAGGGGATTTCAATAAGTTCATGGAAAAGAATTAACACATAAATGCATTTTGATACCTCAAATTTTGATATCTATGCCATTTTTTCTATGACATGTTTTCTGTGAACTTTTTGGACCAAACTGTGTTTAAATCCCATCAGCTCATTAGGCTGAGGAGCTACAAAGATGTTCTTGTGCTTAGTTGAACAAAGTTGCCTTTTAAATAGGGGAGTCTTGTCATGAATTCAGTCACGGACACTTAAATGGGCTTTCTAAAAATGTGACTGAGCAAGCCAGGGAAGCTCTGGTTTTTTGTTAATATGGTGTAACCTGAGCTAAGATCAACTCTCTTCAGAGTAGAGTTTTCTTTCTCTTGTTTTCTCTATTTCTACAGTTTTTAATAATCATTTGCAACATGCATTAAACATAAAAATCAAAAGTATTCATGTGCTGCTTTCACACTTACACACTTACTTGCTTGGGATACTTAAAGAGTTTTACTGTAAGAATTTGCAGGTGGTCTGTAGCAGCCAAACGTGGCTATGATGGTGGACTTTAGGTATGTTCCCTAATAATCCACAACGCCAACATGCTGTTGCTGTTCTTGTTTGGGTCAGATGCCATGTTGACAGTCTTGTACTCTGGAACAACAACAAAAATCTAGGTGTGGTCCCAGGAGGTTTCTGTGACTTCTAAATCAAGTGCAGTTCCTGCTGCTGTGACACAGCAGAATGAAAATAGAAAATATGGATTTGTGTGTGTGTGTGTGTGTGTGTTTGCAATGTTTCAAGAATAGCTTTTTATTAATGGCAAAGTCTTGGCATCCAGGCCAATAGGTAATAGTTTGATCACATTTGACATTCCATCATTTCACTCTAGGCACTGCTTCCTGGTCGAGAACAACAGTGAGTTGTCCAGCCCTGATGTTAGCTGGAAGTACGGTCAACAGATACAGCGGCTCCCAGAGGCCAAATTGTCTGCAGAGCTATTGTTATCACTGTGTACTCAGATTGCTACCCTGGGAATTTGTCCTTCTTTTCTGAAAAGAAGGACAAATCCATTGTGGAGTCATTCTCTTAGCAACACTGTCCTGAACTCAAGAGATAGAGACTCAGTCGCAGCGTCCTCCCACAGACTTTGTGAATCAGCTGGGAGATGCGGGGGAGCCCTTGGGCTGCTATGGGAATGCAGGCAAGAAGCAATTAGGGAGGGAATGGGTGGAAATGGTGTCCAAACAGACATGAAGAAAGAGGGCTGTGAAGGAGGTAGTAGAAGAGTGCGTGGGTGGCTGACCCTCGGCATGACAGCAGATGGCAGAGGACAGGTGAGACTGGATAGGGCCGAACTGCTGCATGTAGGACAGGAGAGAAATCAAATTTGCACACAGTTGTGTGGAGGAGCAAGGATTGCAGAGGGGCTGGTCTAGAGGAAGTACCCTGATGCTGTTGCTTAGAGAACTCCATGTGACAAGTGCTGGAGCCCCCACTGAGGTGGCAGAGATAACAGGGACAGTAGGGACTTGGAATTCAGAAAGGAAGAGTGGCAATGGCAAGGTGACTGTGGGTCAGGGGAGCAGGAAGAGGGTGGGGCCACTCAGGCCAGAGGACTGGCAGATGCAGTTGGTAAGGCTGGGTGGTTAGCCATCTCTGCTCCTCCTTGGCTCCTTATGTATCTATGTATGCAGATGCAGGTGCCAAGTACACCAAAGCAATCTTCAAACACAAGGCTTCAGTTGGGCATCTCTTCCGATCAGGGCTGGCTCTGGGAAGCAGTTCTGCAACTGGAAACCAAAGGATAAGATCCGGGAGAAAAGTTCATATCAGGTTTGTGTTCTTGTTGTATTTTTTTTAAAAGAGTTGTTTTATTTTCATTGGCAAGTCAGATACACAGAGAGGAGGAGAAACCGAGAGGAAGATTTTCCTTCTGATGATCCACTTCCTAAGTAGCTGCAATGGCCCTATCTGAAGCCAGGAGCCTGCAGCCTCTTCCAATCCTCCCATGCAGGTGCAGGGTCCCAAGGTCATGGGCTGTCCTCTACTGCTTTCCTCAGCCACAAGCAGGCAGCTGGATGGGAAGTAGGTCCACCAGGATTAGAACCAGCTCCCATATGAGATCCCAGCACATTCAAGGCGAGGACTTTAGCCACTAGGCTGCTGTTCCAGCCACCTCCTCGCTTTTAAATTGTATTTTTGCAGAGTTATTTTATTTTCATTGAAAAGTCAGATATATAGATAGGAGGAGGATTTTGTTGTATTTTTAAAATTCGCTTTTATTTGTGAAGATGGTCTTAGCATCAGAAGAAGGTTAATGGTTTGATCAGATTTGTTATGGAATGATTTTATTCTGAGTACCGCTTAGTAGCAAAGAACAGTGCTTTGTCTTTTAACCACAGTGTTAACTAGAAGACAACACTCAAAGCTGTTCCTAATGTGTAGCTCAATGAGGATTTTAAGAGCTGAGAGCTAAGATTAGTGACTTTCCTCTTGAGAAGGCTACAGTGAGGGACACAGCCTTGGGGCCAGGGACATTATCTCCTTTATGTTCAGAGATGGGAATGTAGCACAGTGATGGAATGAGACACAAAGACCCTGGTGGCTGTGGAACAGCTATGAGGAAACAGTAGCCAAGAGTCTCTATTCAGAAAGGACCACAACAATTGGAGCTGACCTGATTCAAAGCCAGGAGCCAGGAGTTTCCTCAGGTGAGTGCAGGGTCCCAAGGCCCTAGGCCATGATCCACTGCTTTCTTGTAAAAGACCACAAGCAGGGAGTTGGATGGGAAGTGGAGTAGCCAGGTTATGAACCAATGCCCATATGCAATCCTGGCACATACAAGGCAAGCATTTAGTCAGTAGACTCTCACACCAGGCCAAAGGCACTCTCTTAATGTCACAACATTGGTTAGTATATTATCCACCCAACGGTCTTTTGTTTAAAAAAATGATTTGTTTATTTTTATTGGGAAGGCAGATTTTACAGAGAGAGACAGTAAGAAAGATCTTCTTTCCACTGGTTCACTTCCTGAATGGCTATAACAACCAGAGCTAAACTGACCTGAAGCCAGAAGCTTCTTCTGAGTCTCATGCAAGCTTAGGGTCCCAAGGCTTTGGGTCATTCTCTGCTGCTTTCCAGGCCACAGTAGGGAGCTGGATTGGAAGTGGATCAGCCGGTGCATAAACTGGTGTAAGTAGGGGATGCCAGCTCATGCAGGTGAATGGGAAGCCGGTTGAGCCATTGTGCTGGCCCTTACTCCTTCTTCTTCTTTTTAAATGATTTATTTATTCATTTGAAAGGAAGAGCCAGAGAGAGAGAGAGAGAGAGAGAGAGAGAGAGAGAGAGAAAGAATCTTCCCTCTGCTGGTTTACTCTCCAAATGGCTGCAACAACTGGGGCTAGGTGAGGCCAATATCAGGAACCTGAAATTCTATCCAGATCTCTCATACGACTGTCAGGGATACAAGCATTTGGGTCATTTTCTGCTGCTTTTTGAGGTGCATTAACATGGAGTGGATACAGAGTGGAGTAGCCAGGACTGAAGCCAACACCCATATGAATTGCTTGTACTGCAGGCAGTGGCTTAATGTGTTTCTTCACAATGTTGGACCTGGCACTTTTTCTTTCTGTGACCAGATCTCTGCTATTATCACCTCAAATGTTTGAAAGTGGCAAAGAAAAATGGCTTGTACAGGCTGGATTGTTACTGTAATGTTGGTGCCAGAAGTACTCATAGTAGGAGTCTTGAGCCACTGTTAGGTCAACTTCCTGGGTGGTTTCCTTCTGCATGAGGCATCTTCAGGAAGCTTGTGAAGAACATGCATTATGGAGAGAGAACCTAAGCATGGATTTCAACAGTTTGGCACCAGCCAATAAGCTTACCTTCTGATCCTGTTTTTTTGTTGTTGTTGTTGCTATTTTTCTTTCATGAATGCTTTGAAGCACCATAATATAATTCAGGCTAAAAAAACCCTCTTGCTTGATAGAGATTTCCCAAGTTGCAGTTTCTATAGTCATGTTTAGAACTTAATTGTTTCTCCTCTTCATAGTGTGCACCTTTGAGCTTATTTTTCAAGCTGTTGCTTTGGATTTAGGAAAAGCAGGAAAACTACATATGAGCATGAGTAGAATAGAATTGGAAAACCTCTCTTTTTAAGAAAACTCATTTGAAATGGAGAGAGAGAGAGAAGGAGAAAGAGGTCTCCCGTCCATTAATTCATTCCCCAGGTGGCTGCACTGGCCAGGGCTGAACCAGACCAAAACCAAGAGCCAGGAGTATCTTCCAGGTCTCCCACACAGGTGCAGGGAACTAAGTGGTTGGGCAATCTTTTAGTGCTTTCCCTAGGTCATTGTCTAGAAGCTGGATTGGAACTTGGCAGCTGGGATATGAACTGGTGCCCCTATGGAATGCTGGGGTCATAGGCATCAGCTCTACCCTGTGTACCAAAATGCGAACGCTGGCTTTGTCATTTTTGATGCAGCTTCCCCCATCACCAAGGACGGCAGGGAGGATTGCATGTGTTTTATGGCCAGGCCTGGAAGTATCACACATCTTGACCTACTGAGCCGGAATTCAGTCATGCCAGGGAGTCAAGCTGGGTGCAACTGAGTGGCCAATGAGAAGAATAATGCAGGGGTCAGTCACTAGCTGACCTCTACCACAGCTGTTCTCCTGCTTTACTCCTTCCTTAACCTATTGCAGTGTCTGCTTCTCCCATGTAAAGCATGGCTGTGCAGCCTGAGTGTTGAGAATTTAAGACCGAATCTAAAAATATACAATCTCACTGTATTTTAGGAATTTTAAACTATGTGAATTTAACAGTGTGATTTAAATGTTAGTAAATATTAGCAGAATTCCATTTGATGTGTAAAATTCAAATGAATAAAATACATCAAATTTCAAAATAACTAGGTTGTGTCATTTTCAAAGCTGGCTGACAAGGCCAACTCTAAAGTGTTGTTTTTCCCTCCAATTCTTGCAGTCTGTGCTTCCAATGACAACAAAAACACTGCTATCTATTGTTAGAATAGAAATCTTCAATTTTTCACATGTGTTATAATCTTATGGGGTTGTTTTCATGACTGAACGCTGTCCTCTTGGTGTTCACAATCATTTTTATTTAAAAATCTGTGTTCTGGCTTCTTCTAAACCATGCTCTACAATTAGTCATCAAGTGGTGACCTAAATGCTAATGTTGAAATGCGCCTTAAAAAATCCTGTTGAAATGGAAGATCAATTGCCATGATCAGGAAGTGAGGGGAAGATGACAAACCAGGGCGGAGAAGGGAAGGAGCAGTGGGTTCTGTTCTGTGCACTCGAGTTGCATTGATCTCTGCGGTAGGTCGGTAGGTGGCACTTTTATGGCCTTCATTATACATGCCTTCTATGGGTAGGGTCCCCTAGGGTATCTTTCCTGCTCAGATGATCCCAGGCTCATATCTAAGGTCATGGAGGACCTCCTGCATTGGCAAATGTATGTAATCCCAAGACCAACATGGGATGTGTGGTTGAGCTCTAGTTCAGGGTGGCCATAGTCTTCTGTTGAGACTATGAATGGAGACAGGAGATAGGGGACAAGAGGAATGGGATGTATTTTGGAGTCCAGAGCCCAGCATTCCTGTGTTGCTAGTTGTCCTGTGGGACCTTGAAGAGTCCAACAGTTTTATATCATCTTTGGTCTGGAGATCCTCTGACCGATTTAATATAGAAGGCATGAGTATGGTTAGTGCAGGTTCTCTAAGCAGGTATATTGAGGTAGAAGGCATGAGCATGTTTAGCAGTTTGTAAGCTTGATTTGTTAGCTTTTCTATTTCCATATAGGAGGCATGGGTCTCTATTTCTGCTCTTGCCTGAGCCCATGAATATCAGTGGTGGGCTTTGCATTACAAAGAGTTGATGAGCTAAATGGGGTTAAAGCACAGAGATCCTGGTGCATCACATAAAGCAGCGGTAGGGAGCAAACATGGGTGTGCTTAAGGAGATGCACAAGAGCAGATGTGTTTTTACAGGACAGCTTCAGACCATGGGTTGATTAGAAGCTGTCATCCTCTGTTAGTTTCCAGATGGCTAGAACTGACTCAAGGTTGTAGAAACTTTGGACAGTGGACATGAAGTGAGAGGGAGAGTGGGATCCAGGCTTAAGATGGACTACATCAGATTGATGATTGATTAATGGGTTGGCTTATGTGTGAAGTGATTGGTGTCAGGGAGTTAAAGAAGCAGGACCCATCTGAGGAGTAAGAGAGGCATATTTTGTTGTCGTGGGAAGATGATGATGCCATTGATTGAGATTGGAAAGCCAGGAGGAGTTGAGGGACACATGGTGAGATCAGCTTTAGGTATCCTACATTGAGGGTGTCTCTAAGATACTGAAAAATGAAAAAATGAGGTCAGAGCTGTCCCTGGGACTTTGGCTTTGTGACCACCTCCTCACCTCAGCCAAGGCCCACGTGTGCTATAACAAGTGAGAATTGACACAGGGTTCATAGAAACTAATTGCACAACAACACTGATCCTTTGAATTAAATGAGTGATTTTAAGACTTGAAATTTGGTTTAAGGCAGATTCTGTATTTTAGGTATACTGGTGTTTAACATCACAAGGCACCAGGGTGATTAAGTCAACACTCTTGAAGACTGCATTAAAGTGAGATAAATCTGCATTTCTCCCTTTGATATAAGTGGCTTGTACTGTAAGACAGTTAAATCAAAGACTTTTTTTAAAACCACTGGCCAGTGCCTTCTCTATTTTATATATACTTCATTTAAATCCTTTTATGTTGTAGCTGTGTTAACTTCTATAACCATAAAGCACAATTATGCCACAGACATATCAGATAATGTTATGAGAGTAACATTGAACTCAAATGACTTTCAATGAGTCATAGAAGGAACTCTAATGATTTCTTTAAAAATTATAAGGCAGGTCATGCTCAGAAACAAATCAAATATTAAATAGAAGAATTGGATCTCTGCCCCAACTCTTAAGACAGAGGCTGTTGATGGTGGTGGCCTGGATTTCCATGAGCTTGAATCCAAATCATATCTAGGCTGATTCAATGGTGGTAGCAGGCCCAAGAGTAAATTTGGGACCTCAGATGTATTCCCCAAGGGACACTGGACATTGTATAGTTAATAACTTGGCTCCTCCTTAGGGGACTTGGTTAATGTTGAATATTGCACTTTGGAAAACTACTTGGGAATATATGTATCTCCATCTGTCTATCTAAATTATATATATATATATATATATATATATATATATATATATATATATATGTAGTTTTGTCATGTACTAAATGATGTAGACCATGACATTCTTACACTTAATTCATAATTACTTTATTCATACGTTGATTCATGATGTTTTTCTATGTCAAGTTTTTCTTTAGGTGAGAACTATATACACCATAAAAGGCATATTTAGCTATAAATATTGCTTGAAACTTGAATCTCATCAATAAGAGCAAAATGCACAGACTTAAAATTTCTAAATGCATAAATCACTAGAAAAATATAGATTGGAATTACTGCTGTATGCATTGAATGGTATGACTGAGGATACTTACTCTGTTTTTATGCACAGTCTGTGCTTTGCAACAATCTTCCAGTGAACAGAGAATTCTTAAAATTGGAAGAAGGCAAATTGTCATTTTAAAGTCAAGCAAAAAAAGCAAAGAGCATACATGAGAGATAAAAGAGGACAACAACTGTTAATATCTTGCTGTCCTAGTGATAATTGTAAGAAAGTTGAATCACAGCAAATACTTACTGTTCTTCCAGTTAGAGAGCACTGATTACCCACTCTCATTTAGTAACAGGTAGAAGCATCAACGGTTGCAGAGGCAATATGTTTATTTCATAATCTGAAGGGTTAGGGGCACTGTTTCTTTAGGGATATCATTAAGGATTTATGCACATAAAAATACAGAGAGAAATAGAACAGTCATATGCCCACAATTGAGTTTGAATGGAACTTGACATTTTTGCTATACTTGCTGTAGCTACTGTTTTGCTTTTGTTAAAGTATTATAGCTTTATAGTGGATTAAAGGGCAGGCTTAAGGTGTTTTCAGAAGGGAGGCTATTGGCCTGACAATGCTAGAAGTGGGTTAACTACAGGTGGAGCGATTCCTATGATTAAATAGGGATGAATATTTGGCTTTCTGTCATCCTGGGTGGCAAGTGGGACAAAAATGAAGGCAGCTGATACTTTATCTTGGTTATTTTGGGCCCAGCGTAATGGAGGTTATTGTTTAGCTCCCTGGATTGTGCACAGCTACCTGGCTTCTTATAAGGCTTAACTCAGCAGGCTGGCTTCCTGGTTTGTTTATTGGAGATAAAGGGATTGCTTTCCTGGGCAAGTGCCTGCAGGTGGGGGGTGAAAGCATTGCTTTTATAAAAAGTCTGGCCATTGTCTGTCTATTTCATCTGTCACACTACATGAGCCTCAGATTGAGTCAGGGTTACCCGTTGAATGGTGTTTCTTTGTATGACTGCTATGACTGTACAACAGCTTGTCCATCTGTCCGTCCCTTTTCCCACTGATGAACTTAGATCACGTGTCCTGCTGTAAAAGGCATTGGTGTCTGCCAATACAAGAAATATTTTTCTTCAACGATTGAAAATGTAGGTTTCTTAGAATATATGTGCTTTCTGTCTTTGGACCAGGAAACTATGCTAATGTTTTATATTTCCTGTCTTTCCCCTTGGTCAAATATTCCATGCTATACAACTTCAGGGATAGAATCAAAGATTGCTACAATTGGTCAACACTGCTCCAGGCTTCCAAAAATGCAGAGCCAGTATATCACATTGGTGTGTTTCTTAGGTTTTTATGACATGAAAGTCTTTACTCTGCCCTTTCTGTACAAACCCAGTTTCCCTTCCACTTTCTCCACATCCTGTCTGCATCTTGAGTGAGCAGGCATGCCAACTTCACCATATACTGTGGTCGGAACTGCTTGAAACCATCATAAGTAGTCCCCAGTGTGGCTTCTGAAAGGACCTTATCCCAGGTGAGTATTTTTGGTCAAAGCTGGGGAGACTAATAGAGACTTACCTGGAAGTTAAAGTGCTGCAATGTGCTACAATGCATATTGGTAATGGATGAATGCTGACTCTGTTATGTCATATTTACTCTCCCCCAGAAAAGCTGTTGTGCTGTGTATTGATTATTACAATTATAGTATGTTCTTTTATGTGTGGATGCTTTCTGGTAATTAGCACACATTTTTCCTTTCAGGTAACCACTTAATGCACATTCATTTGATGGGTAAGCATTTATCTCAAAGAAATAATAAGAAAGAAATATACGATGAGAAAAATACAAAGCTGTGATCCTTATTTATGTGGCCAAGTTTTGCGGTTGCATTTTGTTTTAATGATGTAGGTTTAAGGTGTACAACATGTGGCTTCAATACACTCCCACATAGTGGAATGATTACTATATTCAAGTAAATGAACATACCCATCATCTCATGTAATTGCCCTCCGTGCTGAAAGGAGCACCTACAACCTGCTATTTGCACATTTCTAGACATCTGGGGAGTGAACCAGCAGATAGAAGTGCAATCCTTCTTGGGAGTTCTGCCTTTCAAATTCATACAAATTGATCTTTAAAAGTCTCAAGTCTCAAAGTAACCTAGATACAGAATTGTGAGCTGCTTTGTCCCTGAAACATGTGAAGTGGCCCACATGTTTCTCAAGTTTGATCTTGGACAGAGAGTTTTGTCATTGGGATCATGTTTGTCCTTCCTACCAGACTGTGGGTATTTGCTAGGGAGGTAGTGTGATCAGATTTTCTTCTATTTTCCTTGTGATGGTATTTAAACACCCCCCCCCCACACACACACACATCTTGGTTTGGTCCCTCCTATGCCACTTGCTTTCTGCACTTGGATGTGTCATTTAACCCTTAGCACTGAAGTTTCTGCACAAAGGAGTTGAGCTTAGGAATGTGCTGGCAGCTTCCGGAAGTCATTAAAAAAATCTCAACCATAGACTCCATGAAGAATCCATAGAGTTCATCAAGGTCAAGTCTACAAACTTCTTTCTCTATTTGTAACAGCCATGATAAAATATAGGCATTTGTTGTATAAATTGAAGGAAGAAATAAGAGAAAGGGAAAGGAGGGGAAGGAAGAAGTAACAAAGAAGAGGAAGAGGGAAGGGAAAAAACGGGAACATTTGGCCAGCACTGGCATTGTGCCACAGGGCACCTGCCCTGCCGGCATCCCAGATGATGTTGGTTGGGATCCTGGCTGCTCCACTTCCACTCCAACTCCCTGTGAGCAGACCTGGTGTTTCATTGTATGACTGCACAACAGCTTGTCAATCTGACCATCCCTTCTTCCACTGATGAACTTAGATCCTGCAAGCAGTGGAGGATGGCCCAGGTGCTTGGACCCCTGCCTCTGATGTGGGAGATTGAGATACAGTTCTGGAACTCCTGGCTTCAGCCTGGCCCAGCCCTGGCTGTTGGAGAGTGAGCTAGTAGATGTTAGGTCTTTCTCTCCTCTCTCTCTCTTTCTCTCTCTCTTATCTCTTCCTCTGTAACTCCACCTTTTAGAAAAATCTAAGAGAGCAGTGCATTACTTTTGGAAGCAAGGGAAGAGGCAGAAGTTGCTGCTGGGCAGATCAGGAACAAGGCTAACCAGCAGCAGCATTTCAAGGGCTACAAAACAGACTTTTCTGTTCGGCACAGAAGAGTCTGTTTGTACAAGATCACAAAGCAGGTGTGAGGATTGGCCTGAAACAGTAGGTCTTCAGTAAAATTAATTGAATTACTTGGTAGATGAATTAATTAGCAGATGAGCCAAGAGAAGTACAGGTGCATTAGCAGAGAGCTGGGTGGGAAGTGGGGCAGTCTGGATTCCAATCACCACCGATATGGGATGCCAGCCAGCCCTGCTCGTGGTAGCTTTATCCAACCACCACAGTGCTAGGAAGAGCCTTATTTCCTAATGAAGGGTTTAAAATTCCTTACCTGGAGTAACTTGAAAGCTCAGTGAGGTGCTGAAACCAATAGATTAAGGGCAGCCAAAGAGCACACAGACAGGATGCTGTCTGTGACCACATGCACTGGCTCTTGCTGCCCATACTTCTCCGAAGTCTGAATGCTATATTGGGAGAGTGTTTCCCAATTCCCAGTGCTTAACCTTGGACAACCATGACAGCTGTCCTTCTGGGCTGTTCCCAGATCCTACCCAGGGGAGTTTGAATATGGCAATGTGACGGGCACGTCATGTTTTCTGCTTTACAGACATTTAAAAAATGTGAAGGTTATTAATAGCACAATGTTCTCCGAGTAGCCTTTTAAAATGTAAAGATTTTTTATTTTTGTATTCATAAATGATTCTGTCAAAGGTAATAAAATCAAAAGCTTAATGTATTTTAAAAATATTATGAAATGAAACTTTCTCATCTATGACTTACTTTGTCTTTCCAAATATTCTCCCTTCATGTTGATTCTCTGGTGTAATTTAAATGCGGATGGTTCTCAACTTACATTAGGGTTACATCCTGAGAAGTTGAAAACATCAAAAGTTGAAAAATGCATCTACTGTTCCTAACTTAACTGAACATCATGGTTGAGCCTGGCTGCCTTTACTGTGCTCAGAACAATTGGGAAATCAGGAGAGGATATCCTGCCACATACAATAGCCTTGGATAAGGACTAAAATGTGAAATTTGAAGTGTAGTCTCTGCTGAATGTGCCTTGCTTTTGTGCCATCATAAAGTAAAAAAAAAAAGAATAGATAGTTGCTCCATCACCATAAGTTAGGGACTATCTAGGTTGAGTTTAATCACTAGCAAAAATCCTCTTGTTTGATGGCTTAGTGAGAGCATATGAGAGTCTAAGAGATATCTGGTCTTTGCCTTGCAGTAAGGAGTGATTACATGCTATGTCTGGCAGTGGACCGGGCACCAGGGGGCTGTAGACACATCCCTGATCTTGTCATGGATAAGTCCCTCAGGAGCAGACAGGGCCTTGCCACTGGGAGCCATGCAGGTGGAGAGAGTGGTAAACACACAGCTTGAGAAGTGCTCAGGAAACACTTGGTGGACGTCAAGGGCCGTGCACATGTCTTACAGGAAAGACCGTTAAGGTGGAGGTGGCTGCTAAGTCACAGGGAGTTCCTGGCTTTCCCAGAGGAATTTGTGCTCTGAGGCTTGGGAGCCACAACAGCATGGCCTCCAAAGGGTATAGCAAGGAACTGGGAAGAGGCGAAAGAGAACAAAATCCACCACATTGCAACAGGCTCCATTCCCTTTGCCTCATGCCCATGGCATGTTAGATGGCCTATCTGGTCTGATGTCTCTTCTGAACTGCTGGGTGAAGCTCATAATCATGATAGTGTGACTCCTTTTTGCATGTATCCTTTAGTCTAGTACATACATCTGAAGGCTCTTGCCACGTCCAGTGTTTCCGTCATTGGTGTCTTTCCTTGAAATGTAGTTGGTTATTGGAGGAAGATGAGGCTCCCTTTTGTTGCCTTTTTGCAGATCATCTTGGAGGAGAGTGAAGGAGTATCTGTACTAGCACAGGATACCCAGGGAGGCAGCACCTTGCCCAAGGTTACTCAGCCTCCAGAGGGCCAGAGATAGATAGACAGTGCAGAGTGTTGAGTGCCCCCCATATGGGGCAGCCTGCAGCTAAGTCCCAAATGTTGTCACCAAGACCGCTTGCAGGCCTTCTGTGCAATGGCCAAGGAGATGGCATCCCTGGCCTCCACTTCTTACTTCCTGCTAACAGGCTGTCAGTGAATGAAGATTAGGTGGGTGGCAAACGATGGCTTTAGTTGGATATGCCTTGTGAAGAATGGTGACTTGAGCACATGTTGGGGACAGCAGTGTCATTTCCATGGCTGATGACTGTGGGTAGCCCTGTGTAGCTAGTTCTCTCTGGAAGTAGGGAAGGGGTGGGGGAAGGCAGGACAGGGGCAGAAGCTTCAGTATGTAACACCACCTTATGCTTGTTCATGCTGGCAACAGGGGGTGGCAAATTGTAGAGGAAATTAGGCAGCTTGTTACTCCTGCTAGGGAGGCTCCTTAGCTCAAGGCTCCAGAAAGTCACAGAACTCATGGTTCCACTTTCGATTCCTACTTCCTGCTAATGAACACCTGGGAGGCAGTGATGATGGTTCAAAATAACTGGATTCTTGTCAGCCGTGTGGGAGTCCTGGATTGAGCTCCTAGTCCATGGCTTTGGCCCTGCCCCAACCAGTGCAAGAGTGCTCTCTCTCTTTTCCTCCCACCTTTCTTTCCTCCCACTTCCTTCTGAGTCTCCAATAGCTAAATTAAAAAACAAAACAGGGCCCAGCGTGATAGTGTAGTGGTTAAAGTCCTCACCTGAAACACGCCGGGATCCTGTATGGGCACTGGTTCTAATCTCTGCAGCCCGACTTCCCATCCAGCTCCCTGCCTGTGACCTGGGAAAGCAGTCGAGGACGGCCCAAAGCTTTGGGAACCTGCACCCATGTGGGAGACCTGGAGGAAGTTTCTGGCTCCTCGCTTCAGATTGGCTCAGCTCTAGCCGTTGTGGCCGCTTGGGGAGTGGATCATCGGACGGAAGGTCTTCCTCTCTGTCTCTCCTCCTCTCTGTATAACTGCCTTTCTAGTAAAAATAGATAAATCTTAAAAACAAAACAAAACAGAAAAAATCTTCATTCTTCATTTATAACAATGTACCTCATGTTCTATAAGGTCTTTCTACAGTGAAAGTGCAGGCTTGCACAGGCATCAAAAGCATGTGCCAGCTCTGAATGTACAATTTCAATGCAATCATTGTGAAAGAGTTGTAGCCGCAAGTGAAAGGCCTGGCCCTTTCCTGACCCCACTGTATGGGTTAGACATTTGTTTTGTCCTTTAGTGTGCTGGTTTGCAAAGAGGAAACAGTCTGTCCTGATTACTCCAAAGACAGAATTTTTACTCAATTCATTTCCAGGACACACATGACTTTTAGAAACCAAACTCATGAAACCAACAGATATCAACGCTTTTCCACAGAACATGGTGATGTTGCAGCTCAAACTGCAAATTATATGGAGGTCTGCAATAGGCTTCCTAAATATCAAACTAGATCTCACTGACTGGTCATCCACTGTGAGGATAATCACTTCTCCCAGGGCGCAGTCTAACAGCAATGCTGATGCACATGAGTGCAAGTGGCTAAGTACTTGGGCTATCCTCTGCTCCTTTCCCAGGCTGTCCGCAGGGAGCTGGATGGGACGTGGAGCAGCCTGGACTGGTCCTGGTGTTGATATGGGATGCTAATGCTGCAGATGTAGGCTTAGCCTGTTCTGACATGATCTGGCCCCCAATTTATTTAGATCAAATTGCTCAACATGCATCATTATCATCATCAAGCTGTGTTTGGAGTGTGCTTCTGGGTCGCACAGTACCAAGGACTTCCCAGCCAGGGGCTAAATGTGTAACCCGTGCACCCACGTGTCTGCTCATACTCTCGTTTGCTTTCTCTTCATTGTTCTCCTCATCCTTCTCTTTATCGGGGCTGCTACTTGCTGGACATTGAGTTCTATGTCTAGGGTGCATTCAGCCGTCCAGTGAAGGGCTAGAACAGTGGTTAGGCCAACACTGCAGGGCTACACTCCGGCAGAGAAAACGCCTGTGCAGAAGGGCCTGCCACTCGGGCTGCTATTCGTTGCCCTCCTGCCTCGCGGCTGCAGCTGTCACCACCGCCTCCCTCTGAGCTGCCACGTAGGCCAGCCAGGGACAAGCATGCGTCACACCTCCAGCTGCAGGCAAAGAACCACCAGAGGCCTGGGATGCATCTGTCAGTAAAAGGACTTAAAAGCTGAGGAGATGATTTCATTTCGGCCTTCGCTTCCCATGGTTCAGATAAGGCAATGTTAACTCTAATTGTCATGCATCAGAGGCATTTTGCCAATTATCATAAAATCATTGCTTTCAAAGTATGCAGGCGCTTGTTAAAAGGAAACAATCAGATGTTAGGTCTTCATTGTAAAAAATGTCCTTTAACAATGTTAAAGATGGCAAATTGTCCAGATAGCCATAAACTTCAATTCCTAACTTGTTCGTTCACTTATGCTGAGATTTTTTTTTAAAGATTTTTTTTGGGTGGGGTGGGAGGAGGAATCTTAGGTTCTACAGGATTGTACCATAAAATCAAAATTTAAAATAAAAATTAAAAAAAATTTTTTAAAAAGATTATTATTATTATATTTTTTTGCTTGAAAGGCAGATTTACAAAGACAGAAGGAGAGGCAGAGAGGAGAATTTTGCCTCTGCTGGTTTAAGTGGCTGCATTGAGCAGATGTGGTCCAGTTCAAAACCAGGAGCCTGGAGCTTCTTCTGGGTCTCCCACCTGGATGCAGGGTCAGCTTGAGTCAGCTTCATTCTTTGCTCAGGCACATTGGCAGCGAGCTGGATTGGAAGTACAGCAGCCACAACTCAAACTAGTGTCCGTATTAAGGGCTGGCACCTCAGGGGGAGGCTTGGCTTACTGTGCTACAATGCCGGCTCCAACAGTGTGCCCTGTCTGCCCACCTGTGCACCACTTGTCTTTGTGAGTAGATGCTCTTTCGTCTTCAGAGGTGCTTGTTTTGAAAGATTTTTCTAGTGAGAAAGTACAGGATTGTTTTGGAGAATATTCAAATACTTACAAAGTGGATGTTCTAAGAGGTTCAAACCGTGCTTGCAGTCAGTTGGCCCGTGAAGTCAGAGGGTGAGTGAGGAGGCTGTCCTGGCTGGTGGTAGGCTCTTGTCTTTGTTAGCCTCTGGTCACAGAGAAGGAAGCAAAGCTCAAGAATTCAGTAAGGCACAGTGACTCAGTGGCTAAATCCTCACCTTGCATGCCCCAGGATCCTAAATGGCTGCCGATTCGAGTTGCAGCTGCTCCACTTCCCATCCAACTCCCTTGTTGTGACCTGGGAAAGCAGCAGAAGGTGGCCCAAAGCCTTGGGACCCTGTACCCGCGTGCAAGACCCAAAGAAACCCTTGGCTCCTGGCTTCAGATCAGATCAGCTCAGCTCTTGCTGTTGTGGCTACTTGGGGAGTGAACCAGTGGATGGAAGATCTTTCTGTCTCTCCTTCTCTGTGTAAATCTGCCTTTCCAATAAAAATAAACAAATCAAAAAAAAAAAAAAGAAGAAGAAAAGAAAAAAGAACTCAGTAAGGAATTTCTCCCCCTCAGGCTTTTGCTTACAAAAGTAGACAAAGCTGTCCTGCATGTTTTCGTTTAGCTGACAAAATTGCCATGATCTATTTTGAGATTGAATACTTGTTAACAATTCTGTGTCATTCCATGTATAATACAAGTATTGCTCTTCATCCTGTCAGATTTTGGAGCCCAATTTTCTTTTTCCTGTAATACGTACAGAATACATGATTTGTTCCAGGCAGGATGAGCCAAACTCTGGGAAGATGGTGATAGAAGACAGAAGTATAGTCGATGTGGCAGGCGCGCACATGGCCCAGAAGTCAAGGCCTTGCCTGAGATCCCACGTGGGTGGGCCTGGGTTCTAGTCCTGTCTCTGCTTTTGATCCAGCTTGCTGCTCACTTGCACCCTGGGAGACAGCACTAATGGCTCAAGTGCATGGGTCCCTGTCACTCACATGGGAGATCCAGATGAGGTTGCTGGCTGCAGGCCTTTGTCTTGGCTCTCCCCTGGCTGTTGCGACATGTGGAGAATGAACCAGCAGATGGAAGTACTGTGTTTCTGTCTCTCTCTGCCTTTCAAATAAATGTAATTTGTTTTTAAAGATTATTTGGGAAACAGGGCTCTCTCACAGATCTGAAAGATGTATCATGATCTTAAAAGAGTGTGTGTGTGTGTGTGTGTGTGTTTGTATTTTGGTTGACTGTCAGTGGGCACTGCAGTATCACTTTTATTTTAAAACATGTGTGCCTAGAATGTCAGGCAGGCCATCTGCTCTGTGAAGAGCTGCATGCGCTTGGCTTCCTTCAATTCCCAGCTGTGGCATCCTTGTGGGAGAGCCAGGAGGCCCCAGGGCTGTTACAGCTCCCTACCCTGGGCTTGTGTGCAAGCCCTGCCTTACCTGCCCTGGCCCAGTCTCAGGGCGCCCCTCCCTCTGTTTCAGCAACAACAGCTCCAACTCCACATAGTATATTGCTGAAATGTCTCTCCCTGGCTCCACCTCATTCTATCCTGGTCTCTTTCACTTTCACTGGTCCCTGTAGGAGCAGGTGGTCCCCTGAGACCTCAGGGAGGTCTCCATACTGGTGCCCGAGTGGGTGGCTTTCAGAGGGAATTTGGAATATTCAGTCATCTTCCTTATGTTTCTCACCTGCTGTGCATTCCTCGGCTCCCATTCCCTGGGGCACAGGGGAGTATTAGGGATACATGAGGCCTGGGCTCTGAGCACCCTTCTGCAGCCCTCCCTCAGGCCTTGTTCTGTGGCTTTGCCCCTCTGTTTCCCTGTTTGTACACGAGGTCAACTATTGTCCTTGTGGGTCTTTCCCATTGCCCTGAAATGACAGAGTGGGGCAGTTTGGAGTCAGGGGCTCTAGCCAGAAGCTCTTACTGGGAGTACCCAGAGCCTTATCCTGGATCCCTTCCTGGATGGAACAAACTGCTTCAGTACAGTGGCTTCAGCCCTCTGTGAAGTGCATGTATCATTGTATTATTTTTTATTTGAAAGGCAGAAAGATGCATAGACATAGATGTTCCATCTGGTGGTTCATCCCCGAGTTGCCCGCAACATCAAGGGTTAAGCCAGGCTGAAACTAGGAGCACAGAACTTCACCCATGTCTCCCGTGTAAGTGGATGGCAGGAGCTCCAGGACTTGAGCTATCATCTGTTGCGTCTGAGGGTACACAGTAACAGGAGGCTAGAATTAAGAGTGGAGCTGTAACTTGGACTCAGCTAATGAGAAATGGGTTGTGAGTGTCCCAAATGATGTCTTAGCTACTGTGCCAATCATCTACTCCTCCCAAATACATTTTAATACGAAGTTGAGTGTGTTCTTGGGTGTCTGGAATATTCCAGCTGTATTCCCTTCTTATTGAGCCATTTAAGTTGAATTGAAGGTGTGATCCGGCCCGAGGGACTGGGAGAAAAGAACTCTGATCATGAGGACAATGGGATGTGTGTGCTGAATGCTCCCACGTGATGCTGGGGTCATTCTACAGATGTGGTGTAATACTTCTATTTCGGTAAGAATGAGACCAGATTGATGAGTGATTGAGGAACTTGCTCAAGGCCACACAGGTCATAGGTCTATTTCCAAAGGGTGCCTGATTCCAAAGCTGTGACACCCCGGTGGGGTCCAGGTAACTGCTCCTGCAGGAGTGAGGTGGTGGGGTTAGACCTGGATTTGATTTGCAAAGGAAACTGAGATCAGGAATAGGCAGTGTGCGCCTTAGGACTCAGGCAAGCAGGAAGTCAGCTGTCCATCCTGAGTGTATCACCCAGATGCTCTGTGTGAGCTGCCTGCACAGCATGCCCTGGTTGACATGATGGCCCTTGGGTGGTCAGCCTGGGAGCCACATGCAGGTGGTGGTTACTTCCTGCCACACAACCAGGAGATCCCCTAACTGGAACTCCTCCAATCAACAGCAGCAATAATGTGCTCTCTCTCCTGGAGAAGCCAATGACCTCCTGAGGCTGGCTGCTCCATTCACTCAGTTAAGTGCGTTAAGCGAGGGGAAGGAGGCTAGGGGACTGGGGCCTTGTGGGGATGGAGTATCTACATTCAGGGTCCTAGTTGGAGGCTCAATTTCACTGCTTTGGGTGGTGGGGAGGGCAGGTGTCAGTTCCACTGTTCTGCCCTGGCTTCCCCAGATCCCTAACAGTCCTTGGTGCTTCTTGGCTCATGGCTATGTCCCCCAGCATGTTGTGGGTTTCACCCCCAAACTGCCTTCCTCTTTCCCTGAAGCTACTAGCTGCTTATTATTGGAACAGAAGTCATTCTAGCAAATGCCTTTTCGCTTGCTCACTTCTGCCAAGACCCCATCTCTTCTCTGAGGTACTGAAAAGGTCGGGACATTCACTTCAGCATGTGGATATTTGGCAGAGGAGGAGAGCTATTGAACCCACAACCTTGTTACCAATGAGCCCAAGGACAGCGGGCTTGGAACTCCAAGTTTTTACCAGACTGATCTGAGACAGTGCTGATTGTCAACTACAACACAGATGGGAGCCGTTGTCACTCTTGGGTTTGTGTGTGTTCCAGTCTGTCAGTCAACAAGCTTCTGGTAGTTTTTGGACATGTCAGAGCAAGCTGTCAGTCTTCTGAGCATGTGAAGAAAGCAAGATACTTCTGGGGAGGGAGGGAGATAAACAACCCATCTCTCCTTGGCATATTTTGTTGAGGAATTACGATGTAGAATCAATTTCTGATTTTTCTGAGGGATCCGGGAAACCTCCTATTCCATTCGGAACTTTTCCTGGTCTTTTTAAGACATTTCTCCTTCTAACCAAGGACTCTGAGCCTTGTGTGTAACTTAGAATATTCTGATAAGGGAATGGCGGCAGCTGCCCCAGTTGCAGCTGCCATGAAGAAGCCCAAGCCTCCTTGGGTTTCTCGAAAGGACTGAAGATATGGAAAAGGGTCAACGCTGAGGTAGGCAGCTGACTTGATGAGGTTCTAATGGCCTGAGAGTCAAGAACATGCCAACCCTCCACCAGGTACCTTTGCAGGATAGAAACAAGATGAACTTTGAAGTAATTTCTTGTTCTGTGCCCACAGAGTAGTGTTTTGAGTGTGATTCTGTTTGCTTTGAAAATGATCACCATTGGGCATCTCAGAAATCTCTTGAGTGCTTTTCCATCTGCTTACTGCTGATGCCAGCCTCTTCTATTTTCACAACAACAGGAGATCAAAATTTACTTAAGCAGGAGAGAAAAGCACCATCCAACAGCATAGTTATGGCCACCAACTGTCCCCATAAACATCAGTGACAGGAAGGGCTGGGGAAGGAGCCTGGATGAGAAAATGGGGGAACCAAGGGAAGTTGGCCACCTGTTTCCTCGCTGGCTCTGGACCTCAGGTAACAAATAGCTTCTCAGTGGCAGGTACCTTCTCTGTGAACATCCAATGGCTGAAAGTCATTCCAGACATTCCTAGAAGTCATTTTTCTTATCAGAACTTCAGGAGACTAGAAATAGAAAGCTGATGATTGTAGATCTGTCTGGGAGCTTGTTCAGACAGGTGGGATGGGGGAGGCAGAAAGGGACAACCTTCTCATGACCGGTAAGGACAGTTGCCAACTGGGTGGCCACTCTCACTGCACCTGCTGAGAAGGTGGCCAGGAAATACCTGCAGAGAACTGTTCTGCTCCAACCCATGAGTGAAGGAATGATGGATAGCTCAGTGTTCACACAATCATCCTTGTCATGGAAGAATGTTTCAGTGTGGCCACATGAACATCCTATCGAAGTAGCTGTACCATTATCTCCCTTTTAATGGAGTAGTGTTCCAACAAGTTCTCTGGGTGAGCTCTGGGAAAAATGTTCCTCCTACTGCCTGATTGGCATGCCCTGTTGTGTGGAATCAAGGCCTCTGGACAGATAAAAGGCCAGTACACTTATGACAGCTAGTGTAGTTGACCTAAGGCTGCTACATGCTTAGTAGCAAGGCCACTTACTGGTCAAAGCTCTGTCTCCTGACAATGAAACCAAGTAAGTAGGGAAACCTATGTTTTTTTCCCATCAGTGACAGGCATGGTAGTATGAAGTTGGATGATTCCCTAAAGAAGTGCATGGAACAGGAATTGTTAGGAGAACGGACAGGCTCTTGATTCTGACCTTGATTGTGGCCTGTGAGTAAGCACTAGGATGTGAAGTGATCCTGGGTACACAGAAGTTTCCAGAAGTAATGAGGCTGCTAAGAGCTCGCTGTGTGACAAGCACTCTACCTGGATTATGCAATAGGCTCTGCGTGCCTCATGACACTGACACTGTATCCGGGTTTTACAGGTGAAGAGACTGAAGTCCACTCACCTCCTGCAAGGTATGTGTGCCAACGTCTTCTTCCAGCATCCTTTATCTTCCCTGGGACAGGAAGGCTCTGTTGTGTGGAGAAGCTGGTGCTGGAGCTGACTGACCAGCCTGAAGCACCATCACCGGAAAATAAATCCCAGTTTATCAGGAGAAAATCTCTGATAGGGAAGGGGTACCCTGGCATGGACTACTAGGTGAAGAATTCAGGAATCCCTTGCAGTGATACCATGAGCACCACCTAGGCCACCCTCCCATCTCAGCCCCACCATGTGTATCACCGAGGCCTCTCTCACCTCAGTCCTGCAGTGTCCTAGCTGCTGGGGCATCCAATGCTGACGATAATGCATAGCTGAGCCCACCCCAGGCACTGTCCACCAAGAAAGGGGGCTCCCTTGTCACTGTTATGACTCTCCTCTGACCCTCAGGGGACAGCCCACCCACATGCCAGGACTGGTGCAGATCAGGGAGCAGTTGCCTATTCCTGTGCCTCTATCTGGGACACCCCTGGGAAGCTGCCTCCCAGCTCTCCTGCTTCCCATGGGATCAGCAAGTTAGTTCCTCCTACCACCCTGTCCCTCTGCCCTGACTAAGGACCCCACTCCAAAGGCATCTCCCAGTGAGCACGACACAGGCAGGTACCTTCTAGTGTCAGAGTCTGCTGTTAGGGAAATCTAACCATTTTGGGTGTATGTTAAATAACCTCTTGTCTCTAATTAATCTTTGCTGCTTTGTTGGAAGAAACACATGTCAAATTGCATCTTGACGAAGCTACTGTATGAATAATTTTCTTGTGGGAACAACATACATATATCACACATAAAACATGGGTACAACATACAGCACTACAGAACACACACACACAATAACAAAAACATTGATGGCACATTACAGAAAGCAGAAGATGGGCTTCTGGATAAAGTGTATTTGGCATAAAAGTTGTTTGAAATCTATACATAGGTTTTTTTCCCCCCATACGATTTGTTTTCCATGTACTTTATATGAAGACCCTTGTGCATGTATTTCAAAAATGATTTGCACTAAAGCAAACTTATCCTTGTAAAAAATTATTTGAGAAGTAGAATGAGAGACAGTGAGAATACATTTTCCATTCGCTGGTTCACTCCCTCACATGGCCCCATAGACAGAGCTGGAGCAGGCAGAAACCAGCAACCTGGGTCTCTATCCAGGTCTCCCATGTGAATCACAGGGGCCCAAGCACTTGGTCCATCTTCTGCTACTTTCCCAGGTGTACTAGCAGGGAGCTAGATCAAAAGCAGAGTGGCTGTTACTTGAACAGATGTTCTGATAAATGTTCTGGCATTGCAGATGGCAGCTTAACCCCCCGGTACTCCCATGCCAGTTCTGACTAAACATACATTTTGATTTTTTTTCATGAGATTCGGGGGAAGGATTGTATTTTTTGTGTGTGTGTGTGTTTATATTAAATGAAAATGATTACATATAACTCAGTAGGTAGTGATACAGAGACATAAAATTAGAAATGCTTCATGCCTACACAGACACCCAGGAGACACAGGGCAGCCAGAAATGCCTAGGGGAAGACCTGTGCTGTGGTTCTGTTAGGGCTGCATGCTCAGTCCTGCGCTTTTCTTGTCTTCATGGCTGAGCCTTTGCTTTCATCAGGAAGACCAAATCGAGCTTGTCTGAGACTGGTAGCCGTCAGGTGCAGGGGGCTTATGGGAAGAGGGGCGTGTGTGCTGCAGAATGCCACGGACTATAGGCAGAACTTCCCTGGCTCCTTACCACTTTGCTGGCTTTCAGATGGAAAATGGGATGACAGACACTTTTGAACATCTTGAGTTATTTTTTTCCTCTTTGTGCCATATAGATGAAGAAGCCAGTCACTCAGATGTGATGTTTTGCATTTGTGCTGCATAATGCCTAACAATCAGAGTTTGCAAAACAAGAATAAATGATGTGCTTACAGGAGCCTTTCATATGTTTATTTATTGTATTTGTTGGAAAGGCAGAAAGAGAAGGGCTGGCGTTGTGGTGCAGCAGATTAAGCTGCCATTGGCAACACTGGAATCCTAAGTCAGAACTCCAGCTTGAGTCCTGGCTGCCCCATGGCTGATCTTGTTCCCTGATGGTGTGTGCGGGAAGGGAGTAGAGGATGGCCAAGATATTTGAGTCTTTGTCACCCACATGGAAAATATAAACGGAGTTCCTGGGTTTGGGCGTTGACTTCAATCAGCCATAGCCATCATGGCCATTTGGACTGTGAGCCAGTAAATTAGATATCTTGCTCTGTCTCCTCCTGCCATACTGTGCCTTTCAAACAAGTAAAAATATTTCTAAATAAATAAATAAAAAAGGCAGAGATAGAGAAGGAAGCATATGCAGCTCATCCCTGTACTGAATCACCCCCCAAATGTTCCAGCCAGAGGGCTGAGCCTAGCAAAAACTAGGAACCAGTGAGATGGAAGTCACAAGTGTCTGAACCATCATGGCTGCTTCCCATCATGCCTGTTAGGAGAAATGCAGGGTCAGAAGCAGATCTGGGACTTGAACCAGTCACTCTGACATGTGATGCAGACATCCCAAGCAGCATCTTTGCTATGGCAACCAACACCTGTGCATGCAAATGTACCCAGCCAACATGAGTCACTGTACATTGTTGTGCGAAAGCTGTACAATCGTAGAACCTCTCTGCCCTTGTCAATGTCCCCAGCTTATGTGTATCTAGAATGTACCTACCCAGATTATGTGAGGGGGATATATGATATATGAGTGATATTGTATATGGTGTGATATGGTATATATGATATATGAGTGATATGGTACATGGAGTGTATTAACAAGAGAGCCCAAGGAAAGGGACCCTGCAGAGGGATGGTGGGTCAAACTGCATTATTCCTGTTGATCCTCTGCCCTATCTTTCTGTGTCGATTGAAACCCAGGTTGAAATGTGGGCCAAGAAGGCTAATATTCCCAGTTAAGGTCTCTGACCTTCAGATTGGGTGGACCAGTGTGACAATTTCTTAGACAACCAAGGGACACCACAGGGTTAAATGAGGCATGTGTGTGTGGGGAGGGGAGTAAGGTACACCTTTTCATCACTAAGTGTGTTGTTATGGGACAATCTTTCCACAGGTGAACGTGATACCTATCTAAGGGTAGGATGGATAAACTTGTCCAGACTGAAAAAAAAAAACACAACTTAAGAAATGAATGATAAAACCTGAATGATTTTGTTGTCCTTGACTTGGCTATATTTTTGAATAATAGCATAAAATTAGAGATTGTGAGAGTAATTTTTCATTCCTTCACATCTTGTCCTAATTGCTACGACTCCATTTACCTTGGTGATGACCTTCTATTTTTATTCGCAACATCCTCAGTTGTGGTAGCATATCTTTTTTTTTTTTTTTTTTTTTTTTTTTAAATTCCCATTCCCTTCCATTAGGCTGTGGGGGAAAAAAGTCCTAAAAATAAACATCTGGGTGGTTTTTTTTTTTTTTTTCAGTCATTTTGGTGTTCACATTCCACTTTCTGTTTCTTTCCCCTGCCGTCTCTTCTAGGCATAATGAGTTTTTGCTAACCTCATAGCATGTTTTTAGGGTTGAGCCAACTGTCTCCGCTCTTCTGAATGAATTTAATTTGCCACGCTCCCTTTGCTGGTTTTTTCTCCCACTACGTTTTGAAGATTGCAATCAGCTTCTTTTTGACTTTTGCCATTCATTTTCAAGTTTCTGATTCACTTGCTCTGTGTTATAGAAATGCAGCTTTATGAACAGTTTCCTTGGTCGCAGGGTTGTGTAGTCTTTAATTTCTTCACTTCTCTAATGCCCCCACCCATTTAGACTCTGTGTTCATGATAGCTTGGCCTGTGGTGGCTAGGATTTGTTTGGGAGACACGGTGAGCGATGTTTCCTAGCTCTAACGAAGCATGTCAGGTGTAACAGTTTGGTGCTCAGCAGGCTATCTAGCTGGAGTACATCAAGCATGGTCATAGAACAGAGGGGAACACTTTAAGACATTAATAAACTTAAAGGTACTGTCAGTTGCTTCTGTCTGCACAGTGACTCTCTAGTTTTTTTAAAAAATACTTTTATTTTTTGAAAGGTAGGGTTACAGAGAGAGAGGTTTTTATTCGTTGGTTCACTCCCCCAGATGGCCACAGTGGCAAGGCTGAGCTAGGCAGTAGCCAGGAGCTTCTTTTGGGTTTCTCATATGGGTGCAGAGGCCAAGCAATTGGGCCATCCTCCACTGCTTTCCGAGGTACATCAGCAGGGAGCTGGATCAGAAGTGGAGCAGCTGGGACTTGAAGCATTTCTCACATGGAAAGCCAGCATTAAAGTGAAAGATTTCCCCACTTTGCCATGGTACCCAGCCACTCTCTGGCCTTTTAGACACACTCTTCCATGCTCCTATTTGACTTAATCTTCATTTTGGCAGATTGGTAGTAATGGTCATGTTGTTCTCTACACGTACAAATCCTATTTGCCATTTGCTGAAATGCAGAACTGTTGAATTTTGAAAGATCCTCAACCTGCAGGAAGGCCCTGGGATAGCATGATCAGAAATGGAAATAGGACTGTGGTATAGCAAGCTGATCCTCTGCTGTGACAACAGCATCCCATATGACCCTCAATTGTAGTCCTGGCTGCTCTACTTCTAATCCAGCTCCCTGCTTATGGCCTGGGAAAGAAGGAGAAGATGGCCCAAATCCTTGGGACTGTGTACCCATGTGGGAGACCCAGAAGAATCTCCTGGTTCCTGGCTTTGGAGTGGCACAGCTCTGGTTCTTATGGCCATTTGGGTAGTGAGCCAGTGGATGAAAGATCTCACTGTCTCTCCTCTCCCTCAAATAAAAATAATCACCTTTTAAAGACTTCTTTATTTTTTTCTTGTAAAGGCAGATTTACAGAGAGCAGAAGACATAAACATCTTCTGTCCACTGGTTCACTCCCTAAGTCACTGCAGTGGCTGGAGCTGAGCTGATCTGACGTCAGAAGCCAGGAACTTCCTCTGGGTCTCCCATATATATGCAGAGTCCCAACACTTTGAGCAGTCCTTCACTCCTTTCCCAGGCCACAAGCAGGAAGCTAGATGGGAAGTGCAGCAGCTGGGACATGAGCTGGTACTTATATGGGATCTTGGGGCATGCAAAGTGAAGATGTAGGCACTGAGCCATCCCACTAGGCCCAATAAATCTTTTTTTTTTTAAAGAAATGGAAATCAGAAAGAGAAGCCATCCCTCATGCAGTTTTTCAAAGTGAAGGCTCAGATTTAATGCTATGTAGAATCAGAGGGGCAGGCATTGTGGCTGCATGGTGGGGTGGAGGAATTGGGATCAACTTGCAGGTGGGGTTTGAGAACAAGAATTCCGCCTAGAGATGAAGTCTTTAAGTAGGAAAGATAAGAAGATTTGCTTAGTTCTTAACTTTGTTTTTAATTTAATTGAAAGGTGGAGTTAGGGAGGGAGAGAGAGAAAGAGAGAGAAGGAGAGAAAGAGAAACAGGTATATTCCTTCTCTTGCTTCTCTCCTCCAATGACTGCCATAGCTGGGGCTGAGCCAGGCCAAAGCCAGGGGTTTCTCCCAGCTCTCCCGTGTGGGTGCAGGGGCCCAAGCCCTTCTGCTTCTTTCCCAGGCACATTAGCAGGGAGCTAGATTGGAAGTGGAGAAACCAGGACTCAAAGTGTCACCCGTATGGAAAGCCCATGCCACAGGTGGTGGCTTTCCATGCTGCACCACAGTACTGGTTTATTCTGCAAGTAAATGGAGGTGTGTTGGAGGCAATGTGGTCATATGTGTTTAGAAAGACAGATGGCCTGTGACCACTGCACGGGAGCTAACCGCTTCCCAGCCTCTGACTGCAGCACCCAGAGAAATGTCGGCAAATGTAAAAATACCCGACACTTGGGCCAAGTTCAAAATCCAAACAGAGAAATCCTTGGCTGTCAGAAATGATGAGGGTATGCCAAGCCTGAGCAGTGAGTAGGAACTGACACTTAAATGGACCCCGAGAGAAAGCAATACAGATGTAGGTTTCAATTGCTGACAACGGGAGTTTTCAGCCTGCAGGCAGGAAGTTCTGACTGTGCTCTCTGATCTGAGCTACATGCACCGAACAAGGAATTAGGAAAGGCTGCCTGGACCATTAAAAGACACTAAAGCAACTGTGCACTGCCCGGAGAACTGGCAAAGAAGCTGCTGGAGCTGCAGGGCCACAGGGCAAAGCATTACTGAAGAGAAATTGGATCTTCGAGCCACTGCCACTGCAGATGTACTGATCTGCGCTTTCTCACCAGGCAGCGTGATACTGAGAAATTCACAGGAAACTGTTCTGGAACAGGGCAAAGTAATGACCCTCTTGCCAGAGCATCTATAACCTTCCTAAGGGAATGTCTGCAAATGAGTTCATGCTCAGTAAAGGCAAAGCTTGGGAGGAATGAAGTTCAGAAATATAGAAGACCCAGCAAGCAGACTTGAGCCTGGCCTGGTTCCCATCTCTGGCTGTCGTGGGCATTTGAGAAGGAACCAGAGGATAGGTGATCTTGCTTCTCTACCTTTCGATAAGTGAAACAGATGAAGCATCTTTAGTTCAGTTTTTAAAAGGTGGGGAATTAATTCCTATGGCAGAGGGGAGAATTGGAGGAACTAGAGGTGTGGCTTAGGCGATGGCTGTGCAACTATAAATATGTGATGGTGAAGGCAGGGCTCAGGCTGGTTGGAGTGGAACAGGGCAGAACAGGAGAATCAGATTCTGCAGAGAGTGGCAAGACCTTGGCAGGCTGATGAGCAGGTGAGCAGGCTCCTGGCCATCCTGAGGGGATGCGCTTAGTTGGATACCGTGTGAGTGTTTCTGTGAGGCCATGGGATCTTCCTACCAAGATCTGATGTGGCAGACATGTGTCAGGTAACAACATGGTGGATGACTGCTGACAAAGGGCCAGGGCAGTGATCCTAGCCCTTTCATGTCATTTATAATGTGGTGAGAGACTGTGCATAGTTTGTGTAATCAGGGTGTGTGTTCACAGTAATAATGTTCCTTGAGTTAATATATCTGTCAATGTGCTTAGCACACACCATAATACATCATCCCCATTTCTCCTTATGATGATCTATCTTAAAATAAGATCTCAGTGTAGGGTATAGCACTTAAAAAAACTCAAAGAAATTAGAATTAAATATGAGTGTGCAAAAAATAAAAATACCTTGGAGCTGGTGTTTGGCCTGGTTGAAGATGTTGGTCAAATCTAAGACACTTGGTAAGAAGGCACATTGTAAGGGCTTGGTTCAGTGCCTGGCTGCTGTCAATGCAGATCCTTGGAAATAAAAGTAATGACCCAAAGTGTAGGTCCCCGCCACTGACATGGGAGACCTGGATGGAGTTCTGAACTCTGGGCTTCAGCTGCAATCAGGGGTGTTGGGGGCCGTTTGTGGAATGAATTAGCAGAAGGCAGCACTAACTCTCTCCCCCTGCCTCTTTTTACCTCTCAGATAGAAAAATTAAAGAACGTGGCAATTCATCATAGTTGCCTTTTTATATATTTTCTTCAAACTTTTTGAAGACCTGTTATGTATGGTTTGATCCTGTTTTTCTCATTTAAAATTTCATTGCATTTTCACAAATAGTTCAAGATTGTGGGACAGAGACATAAAATGACTGTGAATCCTACTATAATAGATGTATAAATATTTTTTAATGATTTCTGTATTTCATGTCTATAAATTATTTGCAATATCATGGTATTATTTTTTAAAGACCTATTTTGATTTGAAAGGCAGATTTATAGAGAGAAAAAGAGAAGTCTTCCATCTGCTGGTTCACTCCTCAAATGACCACAATGGCCAGAGCTGACCTGATCCCAAACCAGGAGCCAGGAGTCAAGAGCTTCTTCCAGTCTCCCATGGAGGCACAGGGTCCCAAGGCTTTGAACTATCTTCCACTGCTTTTCCAGGTCATAAGCAGGGAGCTAGATAGGAAGTGGAGCAACTTGGACACAAATTGGTGCCCAGATGTGGTGCTGGCACTTCAGGTGGAAGTTTACCTCACTAGGCAAGGTGCCAGCCTCTTATGGTAGTTTTTCTTGTAAAAGGTTAGCAAACATGCACAAAAATCTATCTGGGTCCAAATACCTAGCACTTGGGCTGGCAATGTGGCACAGCACATTAAGCCACCCCTTGTGACACTGGCATCTAATATCAGAGGACTGATTCAAGTCCTGCTACTTCACTTTCAATCCAGCTCCCTGCTAACATGCCTAGGATGGCAAGCAGATAATGGACCTAATGTTTGTCCCTGACTAATCACCTGGGAGACCCAGATAAAGATCTCAACTCTTGTGATTACAGCTATCTGGGGGAGTGAACTGGCAGATGAAAGAGCTCCCTGCCCCTTCACCCCCACCACGCCCCCATCATTCTGTATTTCAAATAAATAATTCTTTTTTTAAAAAAAGATTTAAATACTAAAAGGTTTCCATAGAATGCATTCTAATTAAGATGTAGAATAACTGAGTCAAAGGCATGTGCATTTTTTAAGACTGCATCACATCATTTGTGAAAAAGTTGTGTCAATTGACACTCTCTTAGGAAGTGCTCACTTTGTGGGGTACCAGTCAGCTTTTTGTGGCTACAGTAAAATGCCTGAGAGAAACTATGAATGAAGGAAGGAGTGTTTGACCATGTTTCACAGTGCTGGGGGTCCTGCCAGTGAGTGGGTGGATCTGGCTAGATCCAATAGAGGTAGCATTGTTTCTGGCACAGTAAGGGGCATGGAGCATGAACACATGTGTGCATTGGTAGCTTTTTGTGTCTGAAAACCTTCAGGATTCCTTCCAGTAACCTCACCCAGTGACCCAATATCATCTCATCACATCCCAAAGACATCCCCCTTCCACCTTTCAACACTGTAATTGGATCATATTCCCGCCATCTCAGTACCATTTGCCCCAAGACCTGAGGAATCTGTGACATGAGCTTACAGGCCAAATCATCTTTAAATCACTTGATTTCAGTATGATCTCATGATTTTCCACTGGACAGTAATAGCACAGATGCTGCTTGAGACCCCACCCCCTCTGCTGACTTAGAACTGAGACCACAGCTGTCAAGACAGGAGATGGGGTTCCTCCAGGGAGTCATAAACTCTTGAGAAGCTTTCACATATTCCTATGCCATGTGTGAAAAGGCACAAAGCACTTACCAGGTCGTTAGCAGGTGCTTTGGAAAGAGTGAGCCAGAAACAAAACCAAACAAAAAATTACCTAGAGTTGGCATCTGAGCTGGTGATGGTGTTTTAAAAGGATGGGTTAAAGGCATGTGTCAGCATTGTGGGAGGAAGGTGTGGATCACACTGGTCGCCCTACTGTCTGTCTTCTGGAATGTAAAGACCCAAGCATCTCCCTAGCAGCACAAACTTAAGGGGGAGTGAGTTCATTTGGGAATCCTGGAGCTCCTGTTACCTGCTGACTGGGTAAGCCCCAGGTATGTCTTCTTATCTGAGGAGGACTTGATAGAACCAAATATGTACTAAGTTTTCAGTCCACGTTAGCTGTTTTCTGTTACTGGGCATTTCTGTAACCCCAACAAGACAGCCCACACTGGAGGTGACCAACAAAAGTACTTAAGACAATATTTTAAAAGATTTAATTATTTGGCACTCAGAATTACAAAGAAAATGTTAGCGGGGAGATAACTTAACATCCGCTGCTTCACTGAAGAACAGTGTTGAGCCAGGCTGAAGTAAGGAGCCAGAGCATCATCCAGATCTCCACTGTAGTTGGCAGGGGCCCCAACACTTGGGCCATCATCTATTGCTTTCCCCAGGCCATTAGCATGGAGTCAGATGGGAAGTGGAGCAGCCCAAACAGGAACCATTGCTCAGATGGGAAGTCAATGTCACAAGTGATGACTTTACCTGCTACACCACAATGTCTGTCCTAATATATATTTTTTTAATTTTTAAGATCTTTATTGTTTACTTGAGAGAGAGCATTCCCCTCATCTGGTTCAATCCCCAGATAGCTGTAGTGGCCAGCTAGGGCTCCCAGGTAGGTGTCAGAGATCCAACTATTTGAGCATCATCTGCTGCCTCCCAGGGTGTGTTCTAGCAGGAAGCTGGATTGGAAACAGAGTCAGGAATTTCCAAAGTAGATGCTGGTGTCCTCACTATGGACTTCATGTCTAGAATGAATACATACCACAATTATTACAAAATAATTATGAAAACAAGTCTATTATGAAAAAATCCTCCCAAAGTGTGTACGGAAGAAATCTCTCCATCTGCCAAAGCATATGCTACTCCCAATCCTCACAGCAACAGTTAGCACTCTCATGTTTGAAATCTCATGCTCTTACCCACATGGGGTTCCTCGCTGAGACATTGTGACATCAACCCTTGTTGGTAGCCTACTGCATTTCTATTCTTGCAGGATTAGACCAAGTGCTTTTATTCTCTGTGCTTACAAGTCACTTAGCAGGTAAGCAGAGAGAACCAAATCACTTAGAATCCACCATAGAAGGCACAGGCTGAGGTCTGAAGAAGCCAGCATGGGCCACGTTCAAGGTTCTGGGCAGGGCTGTATAAAGACATTAAGTGAGATTGGGATCCACTGGCTGTGGGAGGCTGCCCAAGCTCAGCTGCCTGTTAGAGAAAACTGGCATGGGAGCCTGTGAAGCCCCTCGCTGCCCAGCCCAGCCTCTTGGTCAAGTCAGCAACGTGATTGGTTTCAAATGACTGGGGAGAGTGCAGGTGTTATCAGTCTAAAAACACCATCGCTCTGTCAGTGATGCCAGCACCAGAGAATTCAGAAAGAGTTAAAAGGGAGGCAGAGGTTTTTAATTTTGCTATTATTATTATTTTAAATCGTGATGTCAGATCTTAGAGTGAGATGGTTCAAATCTCTCAGTTTATGAAAAGGAAGTAAAGTTGCTTTTCAAGGTTGCACTTTTTTTTTTTAAAGGTATACTCTAGCTTTATTGAAGGGCCCACCCTGCAGAATCAACATTAAAACACAAAGAGTTCTATCAGCCAGGTAATAATAATAATAATAATAATAATAATAATACCCACCAAAATAGAAGACCAAGGGGTTGGGAGGAGGCCCCTGGTCTGGGATACTAGACCTGGTCATAGGTTCCCAGGTATTTCTGTTGCTACGAGGTGGGGGAGGGACAAGAGTGGTCCTGTGGAAACAACTGTTCATCACATGGTTCGGGGGACCTTAATTCTGGGGTGTGCTCAGCTCCTGCACGCCCCAGATCTTTTCCAGCGAGCCAGAGATGAAGGTGGGTTTGTTAACAGTCAACCAGCCTCCTCATCAACCCTGGCAGCATGGGCCTTGTCACTGTTGGATCCAGGAACTCATCCACGTTGATCTCCAGTTCCAGTAATCTCCTCCTCCTGGTAGGATTCACTGCTCCAGGTTGAGGCGCTGCTGTAGCTCCTTGTGGTCCTACTTAACGATGACCCTTCCTTGGTGCCTCTTAGGGCCCTCGTGGCCCACACCCTCACCCGTGGCCCCAAGAGGGTTCTGGAACTACATGTGGGGTCCTAGGGCTAGAGCCACCAATTCTGCGCCCCCCACTCTTGGGCCATCTTGGTGGTGGCTGGGGCCACTTGGGTGTGTAGGGATGCCAGGTCCCATCCTTCACCAAGGCTTCCTGGACGCCCACCGGCTGGCTCTGGACCCTGGCTCAAGTTATAGCGCTCTTTCTGGGCCCCTTGCTGCTCCGTGGATCAGATGGCTGCGATGGAGCCCAGGGCAGCTGCAGCATGGGGGGATCCCGAGCCTCGCCTGGTGGCGACCCGACCACTCCCTGCCGATTTATCTGCCTTTTGACACCCCTGCCCCAGTCACCTCCCCTGTCCTACCCCACCGCCAGCCATGCTGCCTCTGCCTTCAATAGTGCACTCTTTAAAGCCCAAATCTCACACCCCCTCTGTGAAAATCATGGATGGTAAAAAGGAATCAATCATTTAAAGGGTGCAAGAAAGAGGATGTCCTTTATCTGCGCCTTGAGATCATGGGTTGTTATCTGTCAGAGAGTGTGAATACATTTCAAAATTTTAAAATTTATTTTCATTTTGTTTAAAAGGCAGAGTGAGGAGGAAGGGAGGGAGGGAAGAAGAGAGAGACACAAAGAGAGTTAGTTTCCAAATGCTGCTTCATTTTCCAGGTTCCCCTTACAGCTAGGGACTGGCTAGGCCAGGCCAGAGCCAGGAGCCCAGAACTCCATATGAGTGGCAGGGATGCCACTCCATGGGTCATGACCTGCTGCCTCCTGGAGTGCTCATTAGCATTAGAGGTATGGGGCATCCCCATGTGGGGGGTGCAGCCAAATGGTGCACTTGAACCACTGAGTGCATTCTAAATGCCTTTGTCCCAAGGTAAAGGTTAAAAATCTGGACTGAGACCTTGCAATGAAGACATCTTAATTGGAGTCGGTCGTGTTGGTGGTCTAACCACACTTCTACCGACTACAGCTTGTAGTGGAAGCTCTTAATCTCCATGCTCAGCCTCAATTTGCCCAGTAGTCCCTTCTACTGAAAGAGCAGTTTGCCAGAAAGGTTCTGCCTTCCCCAGAGGCTGATTTACATTAGAAATCGATGGAAGTCTATGCAGGCTGATAGAAACTCGCTGTGTTATTTCTTGGAGGGATTCCAGAGTTAAAGTTATGACATCTCCCTCAGGGAGAATATGAAGGAAGTTATTGCCTGGGAACCAGCATTCATGTTACCCTGAGCTCACACCTGGGTTCAGGGTATTGAATGACATTTTGAAAGCACAGATGCAAGTGCTAACTTGCAAGTTTTCATTTTTGCAAACCTTGCTTGCATCCCAGGGGAGAGCCACTTCCTGCATGCACCTGTTTAAAACGCAGTTTGCTTTGACCTAATTCCTTTGAGAAACATTGAGCTGCCAGGGAGTGGGAAATATCAGTCACTGTATGGAGCTCTAGACAATGCCCCATGTCAGCTTTATCACTGGCTGGGCAAGAGGACACGTGGCTGGAGGGAGGTGAGGAGGTTCTGAACCGTTTGCCACACGAGAGGCCTTGTCAGGTGGAAGGAAGTGGGCACTGGCCGTCAGGAGCAGCAGGTGCACATTCTGGAAGAGAAGTGGAGGAAAGGAGAGAAGTGTGGAAAAATGATGACACCTGCTCTGCCAGGCACCAGTGCGCAATGCTGTCCCTGCTGCCGTGAACTTGAACAGCGTATGCTGCAGGCTGCAGGCAATCCTGGCATTCTCCCAGCTAATCCTCTGCATTAGGCAGTGGGAAAGCTGCCTGCCCTAGCCAAAAGGAAAAAAGGTATTAGTTCTCCCCAAAGCCCTCCTGTAAACCTAGCACAGAACACTCAACTTGAAATGATTGGAAATAATGTTAACGGGTCTCACCTGGGGGATTCTAGCACTCCACATTTCCCCAGCTCTCGCCAAAATGCCACAGCCTGTTGGCGCTCACTGGCAGCTGTGACAGACTGATAAGACAGGCTGATGTACACACATGACGCCTCCTTAGAGAGAACTCATCCAGAAGAATTGTCCAATTAGTCCTCTGTGGCTGTGATTCTTAGGAAAACACAGCAAGGAATGTCAGAAGACTTCCCTCACGTTTTTGCTGGTTGGATGAGCTAGGACATCCTTTTTCAAATTCAGTAACAGAAATCCAGGAGGTGCCACCAACTCCAGAAAGGAAATTCAAGGCTTAAGAGAAACTTCTAGAATCCACAAGGTCACAGCTACACTCACGTCATTGGTTGTGAATACTGAAAGTTTCCTGGGATGTCTACTTCGAGGCATGAGTCTGGAGAAGGTGTGTGTGATACACTGGTTCAGGCTGCAGTGTTGAGAAAGTTCTAGAGCAAAGCAAAGAGTTGCATGATTGTTTTATATGAAATAGAAGGCCATACTTTCCTTCTGAGCAAGAGTTCTTCCAGAAGGACTTCAGGAACTAATTAACCACAAAGTAGAAATCTAAATGGGGAGTAACCCACACACTTTGTTCCCCTTAGGTTGCAGGCTTCCCAGCCAGTGGAAAGGGGCCTGTCTTTCTCTCAGTGCTTTGTGTGTGGAGACCAAAAGGTTGACAGGAAGCCTGAGTCTGCCCCAGAGCTCCTGGGTGCTTGGTTTGGGCAGGGCTGGGTTGCCTTGGTGATGACTTGGCTCTGGCTTGAGGGAGGGGAAGGCACTGGCCAGCCTCTTGAAGAAATCGCCTGCTCTTGTAAGCTCTTGACGGATGGCATGACCCAGTGACTATTGTTGTGCCCTGTAAGGAGATCTTGCTGTGAGTCATTTCTACGAGGCAGAAAGATGAGCTTCTAATGATTGCATCCTCATAAAACATTCTTCCCATCCTAAATGTGCTTAAAAAATGAGTCTCATTATGCCGGTTCATAGTCCCTTATCCATACAAATAAATCACTGTGCTCTATTTTAATATTTGGAATATTTGCATACTACTATGTCTGTATTTAAAGTCATTAAGAAGGCAGTGGGAGTGGGGCAGGCTGCAATGAGGGAACAAGATGGTGAAGGCAGTTCAACTCCGTTCTCTCCTTCTCGCTTAGTCATGGAAGCCCATTCTGGAGAGTTCATGGCCACCACAATTACAAAAAAAAAAAAAAAAAAAAAAAGCTCTGATCCCTTGCAGTCAGGTGGCTAGATTCTGGCTTTGGTGACATGAACAGGCATGTTGTTTGTAACCTTGAGCCCTCCACGGGACCTACTTCAAGGATGCGGTGGTTTTTCCCTGCATCTTCTTGTTACCTGAAGCCAGAGGTGACAGATGGTGTACCCAGATCAGCCTTATGCATGAATGTCACAGGGGCAATGAAGAGGGATGTGGGTCACTGACCCACAGGTGCTGTTCCTCTTGGCTGATTCAGGGGCAGAGAAATAAATGCCCTTCTCATCTTTAAGCCACTGTTCCCTGGGGAGCTCTGGCTGGCTCCCAGCCCAAGGCTGTGTATTTTAAAGTGAATGTACAAGTGGCCCACATAGGACAAACCATCAAGCTGAAAGTTTTGCAGATACATACAAGCAGGACATTTTACTTGACACCTCTACCGTGCCCGTATAAACCTCAGCTTGTCCTGGTAGTTGACTTGTTTCTGTGTTGTTGGACAGGGCATCTGGACCACAGGTCTGCCCACCCAGGCTGGGATATATCCTATCCCCAGGCCACAGAGCATTAATGAAATCCTTTGACCTGATCCTTCCAAGGCAACTCACTGCAGGTGAAATTCGACATTCAGTAAATCTACAGCAGGCTAAGTAAGTCAAGAGGTTTGTATGACCTGTGAATACTGTCAGAAATATCCACATGAACCTCACCAGAAAAAAAAATTTCCCCTCCATTGTGTGTGGAGCCTTAAGAAACATAGGGGAGTGCTTCAAAACAGAGAACTGGAATGGAAAAAATGGAATAGAAAAAGTGAGTTTGTTTTGGTGCAAGAGAATTTTGGGTCAGGGCCAGTCTTGTGGCATAGCCAGTCAAGCTACTACACGCTATGCTGGCGTCCTATGGGAGAGCACTGGTATGCGGCCCAGCTGCTCCACTTCCAATCCAGCTCCCACCTATGCTCCTGGGAAGGCAACAGAAGGTGGCCCAAGTTCTTGGGTCCCTGCTACCCATGTGGGAGACTTGGACAAAGTTCCTTGTTTTGGTCTAAAATAGACCTAGTCATTTGGGGGAGTGAACCAGCAGATGGAAGATATCTCTCTCTCTCTCTCTCTCTCTCTCTCTGACTTTCAAATAAATCATTCTAAGAAAAAAAAAGTCTTAATTTTGGGTAAAGAAACATCTTTTTTAATACATGGAAAATGTACTTTGTGGAAAAAATACAGATATGGATTTCAAAATTTTGTTTTGCACTGAGATAGACTCCTGCTGGTCATTGTACATTTTCAAGAAGGCTCTGAGGGACTCTGCTGGAACAGTAGCTCTGGAGCCTGAATTCTCTGTCTCCTGAATTCTGGGACTGGGCCTGAGCTCCCGGACCAGTTGCCTTCACCTCCATTTTATTCCCCTGTAAAACACAAATTCTGGCCGTAGCAAGGCTCCACTCCTTGGGAAACTGCTACTTCCTTCTAAGAACCAACCTCATACCCACCCCTCCAACCCTGGCCAAAGCCAGATCTGGGCCCCAGTCACATATGCAAATGGGTGTGAACAAACACAGAGGAGGAGGTGTGTGCTGGGGTGGGAAGCCCTTTTGTTTTTTTCTGCCAAGGACGTGTGGATGTTTATAATGCCATTTGCTGCCCATACAAATTATCCAGTTAAAGCTTAGACTGCTGTAAGTTTACTGGGTTTCAGGTCCCACCTGTGGTTCCATTGGCAAGGCCAAACCAGATGATTTTGCCAGCCTATAAGATCTATGGGTCATATGTTCCCACCCCTGGTAGAGGATCATCCAACTTCTGTTAAAAGTACTTGTATGTGTGTGTCTCTGTACATCCATGTATGCATGTGTATCTGTATGTCTGTGTGTGTCCAGGTACATGGTTGTGTCTGCATGTGCATCTGTGTGTGTGTTCATGTATGCACCTGTGCCCGTGTGTACCTGCTGTGTATGTCTATTTCTGTGTGCATGTCCGTGTCTTGTAGCTATGTGCCCATGTATGTGTATGTATTAATGTCTGTGTGCACATGCATATGCCTTTGCATGTATGTCTTATATGTGCACACGTTCCTCTGTGCATGTGCACACATGGCTTTGTACATGTGTGTACATGTTCATACATATGTATGAATGTGTTTTGTCTATATGTACATGTGTATGTCTGTGTGTCCCTGTGTGGGTATGTGTTCATGTGTGTCCATGTGTCTCTATGTGTTATGTATGATTGTTGAGGGGCTTAACACCACAAAGCTCATTCCTAGGGTTCTGCCTCCTGCTTGTATGGACTACCAGGAAGCTTTGCAGTTCCAGAAGGTTGAATGGCTGCTGTTATTGCCTCTTGTACTCCTTGTGCCTTCACTCCCACAGCTATGTTATTAAATTCTGTGGCTTTCAGAGCCACCTTTACAGTTGAGCTACCTTACCTAGTGTCTTGAAGTGTAGCTGTGCTCTGTGACTGCCCATCGCAGATGCACCAGCCATTTCTCTCTGATGGAGATTAGTGTGCTGCAGCTCATTGTGAATACATTGTCAGCGAGGGCTCAGCCTTATGTTCCTTGGATGCCCACCTGTGGATGAGTGGATGCACTATTGAAGCAGAGATTTCCTGCAAGTGGTGGTTGGGAGGGGTGGTGGTTTGGTGCATGGTTCTAGGGACCTGTTACGTGGGTGTGGGGTCATCTTAAAGATGGAGATAGTGGTCCACTTTGGCAGTGGTCAAGAGGCATGGGCTGCGGGTCGGCCAGACTGGCTGGAATCTAGTACAGGGTGAGGTCGAGAGGGAGTCAGGCCCAGAGCTCTCTTTCTCTCCACTGTCTTCTGTCCCAGCTTTTCTTATTGGCATGAAATCCTCCCTCCATTAAGCCTGGTATGTTTATTTAGAGGATGAGGGGACTCAGGGAGGAAAGAAATGGGCGAGAGTGTGCTTCTGGTGGAAGTTATTTTAAAGATACAGAGCTAAGAATGGCAAAATCCTCACTGCCAGTCTGCGGGCCCTTTGAACCAGGGTCATGCTTGAGTGTGCGCCTGTGCGGAGTGTGCAAGATAGAGTTGCAGAAGGAACTCAGAGTTAATTGCCTGACTTTTGAAAGTTAAGTCAGCTGTGACTTTCTGCTAATCAAGTTTCTTCATGGGTTTGATTTTCATGCTGGTGGTTGGGTGGAGTGGGGTGTGTGTAATATAGACTACAGTGTGGGGTGTGTGTGTGTGTGTTTAACAGAGACTACACTGCCAGCAGACTGACTGCAAGTGGGATGTTGACTTCAGTGTGTTGTTGCTAAAAATGATTGAAGGTCCAGATGTAGACAAAGTCTCTGTGTTTTTTCAGTGTTTGCTTCGGTCTCCTCCTTTTGCAGCACAAATCTTCCCAGCAGAATGACAGCAGTTCTAGAGGCCCAAATGGGGCATGTTCCAGGAGATAAATGCATTGCCTTATGCGCCAGTAGCACAGTCTACAGCATGTAGGATGAGTGCATTGCAAGCTCCAGGTCAAAGTTGGTGTTGATCCGTGCTTCCTCTTTGGGACCTGGAAGCTGTTCAGTGTCAAGAATTGATCTGTGTTTCCTCTTTGGGACCTGGAAGCTGCTTAGTGTCAAGGTTCTCTCTTATTTGGCTTGGGGCTGGTAAGTTCTTAGCACCCGTGGCAGGTGTGCTGTGTGCATCAACAGACACAAATGATAGAGATCCCTTGAAAAACACAGGGTGGAGAAGAGACAGCGGATTTTCTGTTTACTGATTCACTCTTCAAATGCCCACAGCAGCGGAGGCTGGGCCTGGTAGAAGTCAGGTGATGAGAACTCTATCCTGGCCTCCTGTGTTGGTGGCAGTGGCCCAAGGACTTGAGCCATCATCTGCTGCCTTCCAATGTGGGTATTAGCAGAAAGCAGGATCAGAGGTAGATTGTCCAGGATGGAAGAAGGGCATGTTGACACAGGATGCTGACATCCCAACCAGCAGTATACCTGCTGTACCATACCACTGCCCCCTTGTCCAGTGTTCTATCCACAATTGTGGGGGTACCTTTTATCCACTCCCCCATATCTGCCCATCCACACATATACAGGTGATGGGTGTGGCTTTGCTGCACAACATTCCTGTCCAAAACACCGCACTGCCTCATGTGTCTGTATGTCCTGAGAGCTCTTTTGCCTTGTATTCACTTGGTTTCCCCTTTGAGGTCCAACAGGGGTCATTCCTGGAGGGCCTTTCAACTGCCCTGCAGTTCAGAAATGCTGTGGAATCACTACCAACTCCAAGGGCTGGTCACCAACTCCAAGGCTGGTCACTGCTGAGGCACTTGCTGTCTAAACCCTTGGAGTCTATGCCAAGAGAATAGGTCCTTTCCCTGCAGTATTGGACAAGGATGTGGGCACCACTCTGCATGTCCCTTGAGGCATCAATGCTGTGTGCAGGCCTCTCTGTCCATCACACTCAGCCTTCTTGTTTCCTCTTTGCTGCTGCTGTCCACCATCCAAGCTCAAAGCCATGGTCTCCATCGTCTTCCTGTCCAGAGAAATTCACCTTAATCCATCTCTTTGGCAAGCAACAGCCTCTAAAATCTGTACAAGGTGACTTTTCAGGTGTGTGGCAATTTCTATATTCAACTCCTAAAGTTCTAGAAGCCCAAAATTCACAAGTCATGACAGGAGAGCAATACTTGCCTTTTTTGGATTTTTCTTTACACTAATTCCTACAGCAGCACAAATAAGTCATGATTGTGTAAGCATGTAATTTTGAAGATACAGGTGTCAGTGTGTTTGGGAACTTGTGACAGAGGGAAGGCAGGAAGTCTTTGGCCAGTGAGAAATTGGCAGTTCTACAATTGGTCTTAAGTGTTGTTGAGGATGTTGTCTTGTGTTAAGAGGTGCATGTCTTTTCCAAAGGCCAATTTGGCAAAAGCTGTCAGTAGGCACAATCCACTGGTTGTTTCTGTACTGCAAATCCACTAACCTGTCGCTCCATTCCTAAAGTTTGGGTTAAATATTCTTGCATGCCATGCCAAGAACAGTGTGTCTCTTGATTGCTGGAAAACTCAGTATGTTTTGCTTGTGTGCAAGGATGGGGAAAGGTCTAGAAGCAGTCATGTGCATTTTCTGTTGGATTTCCAAGGATGACAGTGAACCACATGATAGCACACACCAACAATGGGTCCCTCCCAATGTCCCAAGTTCGTCCTTTGAGTTATGACCACATTTAGTAGGTCAAATGTAGTCTGATTTGAGGATGAAGGAGGCCACTTTCACAGGAATCCCCAAGATAAGGGTGAAATGTCTCTATACTTTGCATGTTCATTTTTGGTTGCTGCTGGGTTCTGGGTATTGGATGTTTAGATGCAGCGAGTCTCAACCGGGTTCTCTGCTTAGCACCTCAGAAGGCCAGACTCATGGGGAACCTGCACTGTGTGTGGCAGGTAAAGGGCCAGACTCCTGGGCCTGACAGCGCTGTGTTCCTCTCTGCTGACGTTGACAAGGAGCCACCTCCTTCTTCTTCAGGTTGCTCACAGATAGCAGGACCAAGGCCCTGCTTCCTGCTGGCTGGACACCAGCATCAGCTCCTGGAGCCTTATGCAGGTTCTCATGCATAGCCGCTGCTGTCATGTAGCCTTCTCTGTCTGAGAGCCAGGAAAACAAGAATGCTCTTAGCCTCGGAATCTCTTTGACATCATCTCTTATTACATCCCTAGCTAAGGGGGAAGTTCTCCACTTTTGAGAGCTCCTGGATTGGAGCCCTTCCAGTTATTTTAGAAGTCCTCTTTTAAAATCTATACCTTTTGTTTCATCTGCAGACTCCTTTTGTGATGTAATGTGCTGTTTTCACAGTTCTAAAGGGTGAGCATTTAGATTTATCCTTCTGCCTACCAAATACCTCTTTTTAAAAATGTAAAAAATTCAGTTTATTTTCTTTTATTTTAAAACTCAAGGACCCACAAAACTATTCAATAAAAATGCTGTGATCAAGGGCCTGGAACAATGGCTCAATCCTCCCCCTGCAAGCACCAGAATCCCATATGGATGCTGGCTCATGTCCCAATTGCTCCAGTTCCCACCCAACTTCTACTTGTGATCTGGGAAAGCAGTGGATGATGTCCCAAAGCCTTGGGGCCTGCAACCATGTGGGAAACTGGAAGAAGCTCCTGACTGCTGGCTTCAGATCATCTCAGCTGCAGCCACTGCAGCCATCTGGGGAGGAAACCAGCAGATGGAAGATCTTTCTGTTTCTTCTTCTTTGAGCAAATCTGCATCTCCAATAAGATAAATAAATTGTTTTAAAAATATCAATCTAAACTTTATTTCAGTCCTGGGAAGTGGCAGATTGGAGCAGGCTTCAAGGAATGGAGATAGAGACCCATTCAGAACCTGGGAGCTAGTGTTCATTTTACAAAACAGAAATGGGGCCATAGAGGAAGGAGATAGGACCAGGCAAACAGAAGATAAGGCAGGTAGGAGAGATGCAAAAGGAGAGAAAGAACTGGAAAGATATTTGGGTGCCAAGTAAGGGCTAAAGAGAGTCATGCAACCTCATGTAAAGCAGCAAAAAGATTGCATAGAAGCATATGAATAAAACATAAGTAGGTTTTAAAGCAAAGAGTAATGGAAGGATTTGGGGGGGGGAGTTGTTTTTGAAAATAAGTTATTCATTCATTTGAAAGGCAGAGTGAGAGGAAAAGCAAGAAAGGAACAAATAGCTTCCATTTGCTGGTTCACTCCCTGAATGACTGCAGTGACTAGGTCTGGGTCAGGCTGAGGCCAGGATGCAGGAGTTCAAACCAGGTCTCCCCCATGGGTATCAGGGGCCCAAGGACTTGGGGCATCTTTTGCTACCTTCCCAGGCACATCAGTAGGATGCTGGATGAGAAGCAGAGCAGCCATACTTGAACTGGCATTCCCATATGGGGTACCAGCTTTGCAAGCAATAGTTTAAAGTGCTGTGGCATAACACTGGCCATCCTGTGGATGTTTAATGTGTGTATCATCCAGTAGGGTGATATCCTCTTTTATTTTTCTGAGAAAGTTCCAGATTGTAGTCGTTGTCTTGGCACTTTGGTTAGGACTATCCTTTTCATTCTCCTGAGTGATCCAGTTTGGACAAAGTATTATATGGCACCCTTCCTTCATGGGAATCCATTTGTTTATCATGCTGTGGCATTTAAGATGTTATCAGGAGCATGCATTGTGGGCAGGTGACTCTTAGAATTCTAAAAGCATGTGAACTTCATCAGTGAGTTAGGTTTCTGATTGCTGAATCCCTCTTTTCAGTGTCTCTAATTATTCATTCCATGAATGGTGTTAGAAAATGTCCATTTTTAAAAACTAATTTTCTTTCTACAATCTTAACATGTCTGTGTGTTACAAGTGATTTCATATCTAAAGTATTTTGGCCAATTTTTTTTTTACCTTTTGGAGAAAGATGAACTCATTATTTCTTCGATGTTAACTCAAATGGGCTTTGTGGTGTTTTAGTTCTCTTGCGTTGAGATATCTGCTTTTCTTTCTCATTTGGGTCGCTCTCAAAGTGGTTTACATTCTTAAAAGTTGCCTTCATACTTGTTGCAAATTAACCTCTACCTGTGAACCTGCATGCTTGGCACCAAGTACCCAAACACCTGGCCGACAGAAGCACCTGTGCTGGCTTTGTCCCGACTGTGTCTCAGGTGACTTTCGTTTGCTGAGCCACAAACAAAACCCTCATTTGCCAGTTACCCAGCAGGACCGCTTCTTCAGACTATGGGAAGGTTTCAATTTTTGCTATAAGAAAAATTTAGTTTTTGCTGACTGTAGCTTTGGATTCACTTTGTATGATTTGGATTGTGATACACTCAGGGATTACTCAGATTTTTACTGGAGAAGATGGCAGGCAGCACCTCTGCCTGGTGACGTGATGGGGAGGTAGAGGTGTGAGCTTTGAAATCAGGCCAAATGGGATCATGTTATACTTTTGGCACTTGGTAGCCACATGTCCTCTGATAAGTTGGCATCTTTTCTGACATTCAGGGTTTTCATAGGCAAGATGGTTTTGTCCATGCCAATGTAATGTGGGGGGAGTTGGATGCAGTGTCAGTATGGTTCATGAGAAATCTCTACCCCTGTTTCTGGCCTGGGATCCAAGTTCAACCACAGTAGTCTCCATCTCCATGCCTCTTGAAGAGGTTGGGGTGCTTGTGTGTGCACCTCAACCTGCTTGGCTAACTTGCACCTGAACCCCAACTCTACAATGCAAGAATTGGTCTGTCTGGAGATACCATCCTTATTCTGTTTTCTTCATTACATTTGAAATTATTTTGAATATCCTCAGGGTCTAATAAGAATGTGAAGTATTTCACCGGATTATTTTCTAAAGCATTTATATCAGATGCTTTTCTAAAAAGATATTAGAGACAAGGGGCAGGTGTTGTGGTTCAGTGAGTTAGGCTACTGCTTGGTATCTCTGCTTCTGATTCTAGCTCTCTGCTAATGCAATTGGAAGGCACTAGATGATGGCCCATGTGCTTGAGTTCCTGCTACCCATGTGGGAGACCAGGGTGGAGTCCCTGATTCCTTCCTAGCTTTAGCCACGTCCATCCCTGGCTGATGTGAACATTGTGGGGAGTGAAATAGTGAATAGACGCTTGCCTGCTCTCTCTCTTTCCTTCTGTTCTTCTTCCCTTTCTCTCTCTTTGCTCTCTGTGTCTCATTCTGTTTTCAAGTTAACATATTTAAAAAAAATAATAAAAATAATTAGAATGCAAACATTTCATCATTGGTTCAGATTACTAGTATATCAGATTACCAGGTATATTTGAGTTACCATTTCCAAATTAGCAAATTCTGCTTTATTGCAGTTCAAAGGTCTTGCTACAAATAACCTGGTAATCATCCTTGGGTGACGGTTGGCACAGTGGCAAAGACTCTGCTTGGGACATCCATATTCCACGTTAGGGTTCCACTCCTGGTGACTCTCTTGATTACAGATGCACACGGCTCATGCGTACCACAAAAAGCAGTAGTTGGTGGCTCAGCTGCTGAATCCCTCTCACCCATGTGGGGGGAATTCAAGCACATGGCCCTCCAACCTCCCCCCCACCCAATGTTGTGGACATTTCCACAGGGAACTGCCAGATGATAGATCTGTTTCTATGTCTCTCTTTCTCTATCTGCCTTTCAAAAAAATCCACAAATAAATAAAATAGTCATTCTTAGAAGTCTCTAAAAAAATAATCTGCCTTGTGTTGTTCAGTTTTGTGGACCAGGAGGCGATCTGTGAGCACAGTCACAGTCCCCCACCCTTGCTGAAGTTCCTAGTTTATGACTCCTCCCTGGAGGTGCTCTCGTCTGTGGTGCTGATTGTCAGCACGGGCTCTGACTCCACTCGCCATGTTTGATGACCAGGGCTTCTTGGACGCCAGACTCGTAAACAATGTCTGTTGGTTTATAGAACCTGCTCCCCTGTATTCTGTCAGCTGTAATTCTGAAGTTTTTCTTAGACTTCCCAAGTTCTCCAAGGGGCATTTTGTTTCCAGTTTTTTTTTTTAAAGAAATGTTTATTTTATTTGAAAAGCAGAGCAACACACTCACCTGCACATTAATTTTGCATCTTTTTCCAATCGTCCACAATAGCTGCTTAGGAACACAGCTCCATCTGGGCCTCCCAAGTGGGTGTTAAGAATCTGAAGGCTTGAATTACTACCTGCTGCCCCCCATGGTGTGTATTAGCAGGCAACTGCTAATAGAGGTGAGACTAGTGTGGAGTACAGGTGTCCCGAGCAGTGGTTCAACCTGCTACATCATAATTTCCACCTATTACTATGTACACACCTCCACCACCCTGCCTACTCCACTGTGCGGTACTTTCTTTCATTCTATGGATCAATATCTTTTCCTTTTTTTTTTATGGCCCAGTTGTCTCATGGCTGTTGCAATTCCAGTTTCTGATAATGGTACACTCACTCATTCATTCCTCATATGTTTCATATTCTCCTTCTAAGTGTAATTCCTATCATGGTAAGGAAATGAAGGAGGAAGAGGATTTGTTCTCAGACTTCAGGAAATCTACTTTGGTGAGGGATGAGGAAGGAAGATGAATCAGCAGAGCTAGTGATGTGAAGAATAAAGCAAGCGTAAGAGGAGATGTACGAGGTGTGTAATGTGTGCCTAAGACAGATGTTCAGCTCCAGTAAAACCAGCACCCCTTGGGGAGAAGGGGAGGCAGGTAGCTTTTCAAAGTCCCAGTGCATGTGCTTGATCTCAGAGAAGTTCACTGCTCTGCAGATGGAGGTCCATTTTTCACTCTTTGCAAAGCTCATTCCAGTGATTTTTATCAAGCTAAGAGAACAGAGAATTCTGGCCTGAAGCAGTGTCTGACAAATTCCATCTCTACTTTGCTTTGTGGTTTGGGACTCAGCCAGGCTTCGCTACCTGTTTCCATGGATTTCCTGAGCCTGCCTAGATGTTGCCTATGGAATCATGATGCGCTGCACTGTCATGTTGGTGGGGAATAGGTGTATTTAACATTTCTTGGCAGCTGGATACTCACTTCCAACTTTCTGAGAAGTAGCAACAGTATCGTGAACCTGTTATACTTGGAGCAGTGTGGTGGTGGTAGGGAAGGAACTGGAAGGACAGCCACACACTCCCTGGATTTTCTCAGTGCTTCCTCTGTGGAGGTTTCCCTTCTTTCAGAATCGTCCAAGGCACTTGCTAATCCCAATCATGATGGAGTCTTAGAGGGTGGGAATGGGAACCTTCTCTGCCTGCTGAGATGGGAAAGCCTGAGTTCACCATGTTCACAAACACCCAAAGCCACAGCGTGGGGCAGAGCTGGAAGACAACACTGCGGAAAGTGCATCAGAAAAGCTGACATCAGGGCAGCCAAGGAAAGAGTTCTGGGAGGAGGTGGCCTTGGAGTTAACCCTGAAGGGTGATCGGGGAGGGAAGTCCAGGCTAGAGGAAGACTGAATCAAGTTGTGCAGTCAAGAAAACGGTGGCATGCTTAGGGGAGGGGAGAGGAGCCTGATTGACATTCTAAGCTCTTTAAACTTCATGGATTTCTTGCGATGATTTAGGCTCTATGCACAGGGACACTGATTTAGTACCCAAGAAACCAGGTGTCGCAAGCTCCAGCTCTAAACCCTGTTTGTGCTGCAGGTTGCATTGCATTCTGGAAGTCTCTGCATCTTTGGCAGTGCTGGTTACTTAGGAAGCCACACACCCCACAGCAGCATCTCCACCAGTTAGTGTCCTGAGCTCTGGCTGTTGCAGCCAAGAATGCTTCTTCGTGTCTCCACCCTTCTGGATGCTCTGAGAAAGAAGCACAAAAACTGTCTGGGGATTGGCTGTGTGATGTCTGGCTGGTAAGAGGCTCCAGGAGGTCATAGCTGCTGAACTTGTTCAACAGATAGTGTAGCTTGACAGCAGGATCAGTGCCAAGCAGTAAACACTGTGAGTAGGATGGATGTTGTTAGCCCTAACTTTCTGTACTTTTACTATTGATTGATTGATGACTCTGGGTAACTTGCTATTGGTTGATCCTTTAATATTGATTGATGGCTTGTATAGATAACTTACTTACTAGTACTGGGCTTCACATGGTCCTAGCTTCACATCTCTTTCTCATTTGTACACACTTATCTTTCTCCCTGCCTCCCCAGCCTAGGTAATGTCATCATCTCTTGTGTTGTTCATAGACGACAAAGTTGGAATTTGGACCTAGGTTGCTGTCACTCTTAGAGAACCCAGTGTTTAGCCATTGTGCCAGGCTGCTTTGGAACATGGCCTTTACTTAAATTGTTGGCTTGTCACTAATTTCTTGCTTTATATAAATGAGGCAGTTTCACAAATCCCATGGAAAAAAACTGAAATTCAAAGGCAAGTTGATTTAAATGCAAAATAATCTGAAATGTATGCATAATTTTTCATGGTATGCATTTTCCATAACATTAAAAAAATTTCCCAATGTTTTTTGTTGAGGTTTTGTTGAGCAGTTAAAGGAAACAAATTGGAAGTAAATAAAATGCCTCAAAATACGCTTAAAGACATTACTCTCTTGGTTCTGTCCAGCCATGTTCATTGCTATACATGGAATCCTTCTCATCGAATATTTTGGCTCAAGATTGCCAGATGAAGGGCTGGGAAAAATGAAAAGCAATTGCCTTTGGTGTGAATGACAGCTAGCATTGATTATCAGCATACTCTGCAGCAAGGAGTTTTCAGATGGAGGGACTGTGTAATGATTTTGATGCTACGAGACATACTTTTGACAGTACACAGGAATTCCACCAAGTCATGCGAACACGTTCTTACATAGTTTGTCAAGTGTTTTTCCAATTGGTCAGTTTTCCCTGGCATTAGCTCCAGCTCAGGGCTTGAATCGCCACCTCACCAGCCAGGTGATAGGGCATGACACTTGGAAGAGTGACCTGCTGGCTCTGTCAGTTCTATAAGCAAGTGCTGAGCCTGTGGCAGAAGCTCACTGTTCTAGCGACAGCTTACCATTCAGGAGTTCTAAAGGAAGAAAGAAACAACAGAGGCAGAATTTCTTCTGAGGTATATGAAATTTCAGTGAGATTCAGTTAAATCTCTGTCGCGTTTTAATCCCACAGACTGATGATTCACACAGTTCCAATTTTATCCATGGTTTCACATTTAATCCAGTTGCTTTATGTCTACCCATTGGCCAGCCTAAACCTGTGCACTCAACTGATTACTAATCATTTGATAGGATTTAACAATGCCATATTATTTAAACACAGCCCAAAGGTGTATCCTCCATGTACCAAATATTTTATTTGATACCCATGGTAATTTGGGGGCATCAAGGAGTTAACAAAACATTGCACAGTTCTTAGGCATTTTGCAATATTTATCGCAAAGATATGAATTGACGTGACCTCTTAGTAAAACAAAATTAATTGAGCTCATGGTGTGGAACTAAATAAAGCAGTGAGAAGAAAAACAGTAGGTTTTGCTGGTGGAAGTAATTAGATCAGAGAATTCTCTGTTTTACTAAAGTGGCTTCTGTTTGTTTCTGAGTGACTGCTAATGTTTAACTCTCTGGATTGCCAGATTTCCACTGTTTCTCCCCAAACACTGTCTCTCTTCCAAGTGTAATTGGAAAGCTAATCAGATGCAGCAATTGATTTAATGGCAGAATGATTAAAGACTTGCAATCTTCCATTAAAAAATCTCTCTCTTTCACAGAAACTTTGTAAGGTAAATGATCAGTTTCTAAATTTTCTCTGAGTAGCAGATCTCTTTCGTCTCTTCAAAACAGGAGTTCTCTGCATTCAGACTCAGTTTCCCTTCCGCAGCTCTGTGCCTATAGCCTATCAATGACATCCAGGTCTTCCTCAACACTAGCATCGAGTCCAAGGGCTGTGGGAAATTGTTCAGAATCGGAACAACTCTCCTTGGGTAGGAAGATGGCTGTGTCCAGTGGTCATTGAGAAGTCAGCAGCAGAGGTTTTGACAGTGATAAAAGTTCCAGTGTTTTTGCTTTTGGAAACCCCTGAAGGTGGATGGACAGGCTGAATGCTGCAGCCCGCTGGGTCTCTCCGTGGCCAGCCCCTCCCTAGGAACACCGCAGCATTAGCCTATAAGCGATATTCTCATCCTTGTAGAGATTCAGGTGTTAGGAGCTCTGCACAGGGAGCCAGGAAAGAGACCAACTCCAATTTCTTACTCCCATCACAATACTGTGACTCTCAGATCTTAATAATCTGTTTCTCCCTGCCCCCACCATTTATGGCATCTTTGACATTCTGTCCTCACTGTTCTGTGTGTAAAGCAGAGATCAATACGGTACAATACCGATTCTGTGAGCCTGTTTTGATGATTTAATCAGAGCATGGCAAGGATCTGCCATGAAGTGGGTCTTCAGCAACCTTAGCTATAATTTTAGGAGGCCAGCCTTCTTCCTCTCACTACTTTTCTGAGGTTTCTGGCCTTGTCTAGGCACATGGGGTGGGGTATCAGAGTTTGTATCCCTTGTGCTTTCAGTTGCAACTTTCCTGGTCAACAGCTCTGATGGTGTGTTGTCACTGAAGTCTCCTGGTCCTCCAGCTTGTGGCTAACACAGCTTGTTGGCATCAGGAAGTTCTCTCTGGAATCTTCTGGTTGCTTTCTAGGTCCACTGATAGGGCCTCTTTTTCACTATTAACCTTTGCTGAAATCCACTGTCCCTTTTGTCATGATCTAAGTTTCCTCTTCCATTTTAAGCATTCTAATCCATATTTGAAAAAGGCTTTATTTTTCCCTCTCACACTTGAATGAGAGTCTGGCTTGGATCAAAAGTACTTTCTTCAGAGTCCCAAAGTCTTGGTGTCTTTATTTCCCATGATTCTGTGTTGCTAATGAGATGTCAAGTTGGTTCTTGTTTTCTTCAGGCAGTGTATGGTGTCTTCTCTGGAAACTCTTGAGATTTTTTTCCCTGAAAATATCCGAAGACCTATATCTGCGAGGCAATGATCTTGTTCCTATTTGATTCTCACAAACTTCTCCTGGACTTAGCATGTGGGCATTTTTTTTGTGATAATCAGGTTGTTTCTGACCTCACCTCTGTTTTTTTCAGTTTTGAATTATTTCTGAATTTTTATTTTGAATTTTGAATTTTATGATACAATTGCATGGAGTCTGAGATTCCCCCTTCACAATTCCTACCCACTGACTGAGTTTCCCCTTATTGTTACATAGTATAGTCCTTCATAAGCAGTTAGAATCCATCATTCTGTTATTTAAGTGTGCCCCAACATTGATGGTACAAGTCATATAGTCCAGCATTCCATTGTCTAGATATGTCCAACAGTTTCATTGGAAGTCCATATTTGATTTGGAAGTAGGGATGCATATTGCATTGTATCTTCACATCTGGATATGGTAGTCTCTATTACTACATCACCATACATTCCCTTAAATGAGAAGGCACAAAACAAAGTGTACAACAGGTATGAAGTTAAAACAAAAACAAAAATGAGAAAAAAATACAGCACCATGGAGTTGAAAAAAAATGTGCCACTGAATAACCAACACATGGGTAATGAAAAGAAAACACAAAAGCCTCTTGGGTGAAATGATGCCACCATGTAATCCATGAGTCAGTGATGAATTCAACAAGAAAAAATAAACCATTTGGAAGAAATGATAATGAAAAAAACATCAAAATACATGGATGTAGCAAAAATAGTATAGAAAGTGTTACTGAACTTATAATTTGCACGATGGTTTCCTTATATGAGAGAGAATATATGGTATTTGTCCTTTTTGGATTGACTTATTTCACTGAGCATAATGGTCTCTAGTTGAGACTATCTAGTTGCAAATGATATAATTTCATTCTTTTTAATGGCTGAGTAAAATTCCATGGAGTAGATGTACCACAGTTTCTTTAGCCACCTCTCTGTGGATGGGTATCTGGGTTGTTCCCATCTCTTTGCTATTGTAGATTGTGCTGCTGTAAGTACAGAATTACAGATCCCCTTCTCATATGCAGTTTTCATTTCCTTTGGGTATATTCCTAGGAGCAGGATAGCTGGATCGTATGACAGGTTTATTTGCAGTTTTCTAAGCATTCTCCATACTGATTTCCATAGTGGTTGTGCTAGCCTGCACTCCCTCCAGCAGTGAAGGAGGGTATGCTTCTCCCTACATCCATGCCAGCAGGTGTTGTTAGCAGAGTTCTGAAAGTAGGCCAACCTCACTGGAGTGACTTATTTTTTAAATTCCTTGAACTCCTGTATTATGTGCTTCTCATTGTTGGTCAGAAGGTTTATAATAAGCTATGTGAATTCTGTCTCTTCCATTTTCTGAATGTCTTCCCCAGTTAACTCTGAGGGGGTAGACACTTTTGCTCCTGTGCTGGGGAGTCTTTGGTAACATTGTGACTCTGATTCTTCTTTTACTTTTTGTCATTGCAGTTCTGGTTGGTGGATCCTTCTCCTTCTTACAGATTTCTAAGATGTATTACCTATAGGTCAATAGTTGATTTTCACGTCCAATCGGTGTCCTGGATTAGGAAAATGTCAGCTATTCTAAATAACTGGTTTGTTGGCAGTGCAGATCTTGTCAACATGTGCTGGCTGTTAAGTCTAAGTGCCACCTGGAGTTATTTTGGGTGGAGTCTGAAGGGTGCCACAATGGAACTGTTTTTTTTTTTTCTTTTTTTCTGAGGAGCCTGTGCAATGCTCTAAACTGGAAATGATTTTTTCTCAGCATAGCTCTTGCATAGCTCAGCTGTCCTCCCTTCAATCTAACAGTGCCTGGTCCTGTGAAAATAGCATCTGAACGCTACTGATTTAGCGCAAGTGCAGTTTACCACTGCTCCCCCTGACCTCTGAACTCTTGTCCCTCCGTGCAAGATGGCACCTGGCGAGGCACCAGCATAGATCCGGGGACCACACAGACCCTGCAGGATATGAGGCTGACACTGCTTTTCCTGTGGGCTCAGCTCAATGCAATTAACTAGAAACAAGCCCACTCTGGGCCATTGCTTAAAATCCACACTTTCTGTCCCATTACATAAGATGGCACGCAGTGGGGCACTGCTGGAGGATTGGGGCTGCTGGCTTTCAGATCTGGGGACCACACAAACCCTGCAGGATGTGAAGCTGGCGCTGCCCTCCCCGTAGGATCAATTCAGTGCAATCAACCAGAAATGAGCCCACTCTGGGCTGTACCTCAACTCCATATTCTGCTTCACCACACAAGACCACAATTTTTTTAAAGATTTATTTATTTTTATTGTGAAGTCAGATACACAGAGAGGAGAGAAAGAGAGGAAGCTCTTCCTTCCGACGATTCACTCCCCAAGTGGCCGCAATGGCCAAAGCTGAGCCAATCCAAAGCCAGAGGCCAGGTGCCTCTTCCAGGTCTCCCACTTGGGTGCAGGGTCCCACGGCTTTGGGTTGTTCTCAACTGCTTTCCCAGGCCACAGGAAGCTGGATGGGAAACATGGCTGACTGGGATCAGAACTGACACCCATATGGGATCCCGGCACGTTCAAGGCCAGGACTTTAGTCGCTAGGCCACAGTACCCCGCAAGTTATATTTCATTAGCATCAGTCATATGGGAAAAAGAAATCTCTGGCACACACCGTGCTTGCCCTCCTGTGGCAGAGTCAGCCTCTAGGGGCTTTGGTCTTCGGGCTCCAGAGCCCCTCACCCCTACCACCTTTGGGACATCCCCACCCTGCTAGTTGGCATGAATCCCTGCCCTCGCCTCTTTCTTTTTTCTTTTCTTTTCTTTTCTTTTTTAAAGACTTATTTATTTATTTGTAAATGAGAGTTAGAGAGAGGTTTTTCCTCCATTGGTTTGTTCTCCAGTGGGGTTGAGACTGGCTTAAGTCAGACGCCAGGAACTTCATCTGGGTCACCCATGTGGTGGCAGGGTGCATACACTTGGGCCAGCTTCTGTTGCTTTCCTTATGCCATCAGCAGGGAGTTATTAAAAGTGGATGCCAGCAGCTTTACCCCCTGTACCACAATGCTAGCCCTTTCACCTCTATCACTTTAATGTTCTATTTGTCATGAGCTTGTATTAGATGGACATTGGCTATTACAAAATATTTTACTTTCCCCTACCTCTTTTTTTAATATTTTTATTAATTATTTTGCATTATGTGACAGTTTCATAGGCTCTGGGGATCCCCCCACCCCTCTCCCTCCCCTCCCTCCTGGTGGATTCCTCCACCTTGATGCAGCATTACAGTTCAAATTCAATCAAGATTCTTTCCTTGCAAACATATACCAAGCATGGAGTCCAGCTACTTATTGTCCAGATGGGTTGAACAGTTTCTTGGGGAGACCATTTCTGGTCTGACGTTAGAGCTGGTAGAGTATCATCACAGTCAATTAAGAGTCCCAATATAACATCAACAGCAATTTGCAATATTATGGAATTGACATGGTTTTGAGTAACCAGTATGTTAAAAAAAAAAAAAAAAGCAAGTCCTAACCACAACCCATGATTAGCTCATTGACATCTCAACCCTAGTTTATATACAGGACCGGACAGGCTGCTATATACCTTAAAATGGCTACAGGGCACCATTCAGCTGTCTCGTGTCTACCTCATTTTAGTATTTAGCCATTTGTTGTGTTGAAGTACAATTTTGCTGATCTTGGCAGATTTTGGGATAATCTAGACTGGCTTGTAACTCTAACAAGATATTTGTCGACATTTAAGGTGCAGAACATTTTTTTGGGGGGGGATGTGCAGGAAAATCATCAACACCATGGTGAGGAGTGACTAATCTTTGTGTTCCACCCAGCAAGGCATGAGCCAATCCACGCCAGCTCTTTCCTGTCAGATTTCAAGCTCTACTCCCCTACCTCTTTTTGTTTGTATGTACTTATATTGTAGATTTAATTTTCTACCATCATCATTTTTTTTAAATTTTCAAGACACGCACACACAGACACACATACACAGAAAGAAAAAGATCTTCTATCTATTGATTCACTCCCAAATGTGTATAGTAGCTGGACCAGGCAGAAACCAGGAGCCAGGAACTAAAACATGGATGTGCCATGCAGGTAGTGGGAACTCAAGCACTCGAATTATTTTTTACTACCTACTTGGGTGTGCATTGGCAGGAAGCTTGAATGGAAGTGGAGTTAGAGCTTGAACTAGACATCCTAAGTGAGGTTTTAACTGGTGCACAAGGAACATCTGCTGATTCATTCCCGAAATGACAACAATGACCAGAACTGGGCTACTCTTCCACTGAAAAAGCAGCCTGGGTCCCTGGATCTCCCACATGGGAGATCCTAATTAGCTTTGGACTGGCCCAACTCCAGGTATTGTAGACCTTTGGAGAATAAACCAGAGGAAAAAAAGTCACAGAACTTTTAAATTGCAGCTTATCGATGTGAATGTGATAGCTGGAATTTTTGTGTTCTGGTGTAAAATGTTGATTCTGAAACCCTAATCCCCAGGGTGGTGGAATGAGGAAGTGGAACCCTTGGATGGTGTTGGGTCTCATGAGTGGAACCTCCAGGACTGGGATCACACAGGCTCTGAAGAGCTCTACTGTCCAGTGGGTGATAACATAGCAAGGTGAGGCTGCCCTCAAGCTAGGGTGTGGGCCTCACCGGATACTTCTGGGCCACTACATTGAACCAGAACTTCCCAGCTCAGTGAACTGCCCAGGGCAGGGAAATGTGAGAAATCATCTTGGAGGATGTTTCCAATCTCTGTGTTTTTGTTTCTTTAAGAAAGATTTGTTTTTGTTTGAAAGGCAGAGCTACAGAGAGAAACAGAGAAAGAGAAATCCTCTGTCCACTTGTTCACTTCCTACGTGGCTGCAATGGCTGGAACCCATCAAAGCCAAGAGCCAGGAACCCTGTCTAGGTCTCCCATGTGGGTGCAGGGACCCAAGGAATTGGGCCATCCTCTGTTGGTTTCTCAGGCATAGCAGTAAGGAGCTGAATTAGAAGTGCAGCAGGCTGGACTCCTATCAACCCCCTTATGGGATGTGGGCACCTTAAGCAGAAGCTTAGCCCAGCATGCCACAGCAACAGCCATTCCAGTCTCTTTTAAACTGAACTCCTGAGGGACAGACAAATGGCTTGCAGAGGGGATGCAGAAAGGAGTGCACACGATTGCACTTGGAGCTAAATTCTGGCCACTAATTCTTGAAGTCCCAGTAGGAAATACTCATTGCATGAATAAGACCCGGATGGAACCAAGATAATGGGCAGAGTTTTAAAATTATCTGGACCCAAGATACTAGAACTGAAACTATATATCTATAGGCAGAAAGTTTCCTCCAAACCCTTGGAAAAGCCTATAAGTGTATTTATGGTGTGACCAAAATGAATTTTGAAATGCTTTGGACGTAGAGACATGTTTCTCAAGTTCAGTATGAACTTAATCCTCTGGTGGTGAGGCATGAAGGGAATCTAAAAATCATCAACCGGAAAAGCACATTGCATGATCTCCAGGAGACCAAAGCTTCGTATACACATACACGGTCTGATGTTAGAATTTTATCAGAAAAACTATCAGTTACAGTGACCAGGATTCATCTGCAATTGGCAGGATCACTGCAGGTGGCTGAAATACAAGCAGGATTTATGAGCTGACTTGAAAATATTTATAAGATAACCATATATATTTTATATCTGTACCTGAGGGGGTCAGTGCAGTGGCACGGTTAGCTGATCTGCTTTGTAGCACATCCTCATATGGCCTTTTGCATTTTGGTGGTTCCACTTCTGATTCAGCTCCCTGTTTAGGGCCTGGCAAAAGCAGCAGGAGATGGCCCAAGTCCTTGGTCTCCTGCATTCGTGTGGAAGACCTAGGAAAAGCTGCTGCTGTTAGCAGACAGATACCAGCTCCTGCCCCCACTGCCATTGCCATGACCTGGGGTACCACTCGAACCCAAACATACTATCAGATAGTTGTCAGGGATGAAATTTGGTTTGCTTTCACTTTTTAAAAATGTTTGGCTTTGTAATTAGATTTCACTGTTGCTTGATAATTTAGTTGGATGTAAAACCCTCAGCTACAGTTCCCCTTGTCTAGCATTTGGAACCTAGGACCCAATTCTTCCCTCATTTCCACAGTGGCTGGTAGAAACAAGTACTGTCAGTCTAACATCATCATTCCCTATATAGCATGTGCCCTTTCCCTGATTTTGTGCTGTAATTTTAACACCTATATCTCTAGTTTTGTATGTGTCTTTAACTTTTTTTGGTACTGGAGGGAATGTCTCCTTGAATTCAATGTTTTTCTGTATTTCTTAGAAGTTCTTAGCTATTAACTCTGCAAGTATTGCTTTGTAGCAATTGCTAGATTCTACTATTTCTGTTAGTAACTTAGCCTCTTACTCTGTGCCTCTTTAAACATATCTTTACTTTTAAAATTCTAAATATTTACTTATTTGAAAGGCAGAATGACTAAGAGGTGAGGATAAAGAGGCCAAGACCATCCATCCACTGTTTTCACTGCCCAAATGTCCCTTGACAGCTGGGGCTGGGTCAAGACATAGCTGGGAGCCTAGCATGTGATCCATTTCCTTGAAGTGAGAGAAGAGAGTCAACTACCTGCAGCGTGAGCTGCTGCCTACTGGGGTGCTCAGCAGGAAGTTGGAGCAGAAGTGGAGGAACTGGGACTGGATCCTGGGCCCTCTGCTGTAGGATGTGAGCATTCCAAGTGGCTGCTTAACCTGCGGTGGCATAGGTGTTAATTGATGGAGATGCAGTTCTTGTGAGTTGAAATACATTCTCTCTGATTCCTAAGTATTGGCAGATAGATATTTCAGGAGAATGTCTTCATTAAAGCACTATGAAAAATTAGTTTCCTAAATAGAAAGAGTTCAATAGAACTGATAATGAGAGGCACTCATCACATGAACCCTACTGACCCTGGCATTTTTATCACGCCATGTTTCATAAAGAAGCCTAATGTAGTCACCATGAGCGTGGGTTCTGGAGCCAAAAGTATTTGAATCAAATTTCAGACTCATCCCTTAGATGTGGGTCTTGGCCCCATGCTGTGTAGCTTGCTTGTGTTTTCATTTCCCCTCCACAGTGTAGGAATGATGATGGAATATATCATAGAAAGTTGAAATGAAATCATATTAAGTGCATGGGTGGGCAATGATTGTCAAAAGTGTCATCTGGATGACTTTAATAGCCTCACGTGTATGAAATTCGTTATTTGTTCTTTGTGGAAATTGAGGATAGTTTGGATGCTCTCATTGTTGTCCAGAGACCTGAAAGTTGAGGAGAATCCTGCACGATGCAGATGGCTGGCTGACCAGGACAGAAATAAGAGCAGTGAAGATGAAAGACCTGAGGCATGGTCAGGATTCAGCAAAGTCCAAGTAACTGGGACTTTGATATGGCACATCAGGTTTGTTAAAGCATTCCGAATCAAACCCCATTCATTTCATGTCAGTTACAACATATGTAGAATGAATGCATTGACCAATGCTTATGATGCTTATGGTGAAGGCAGAACCAACTGTATTTCTCATACTTCTTTCATCTTCATTTTCTTCTAGAAATGTATAAAGAAAAGCCAAATTTGAACTGCTTATTACATACCAATCAATGTCATGAATCTTGGTGACTAGAAACAAAAAGTCAGCCTTCACTAAGTTAGATTTAATGGATCATTTATTATTGAAATGCTGAGTTGTGACACAGAACACAGGGAAGTAGTCCGGCCGACCCTTGGATTGCAGGCATCCTGGGGCTTACCATGTCTCTGAGAGTTTTTGTGTCTGTATGGCTCCTCTTTCCTTCTTTCTGAAGATCAACTGTTGATCTCAGTTTCTGTAGTAGAATCATGTGGCCTCTGCCACCAGCCTGTGAGTTCTCCCATCTCTACATTCAGAAGGTGGAGCTTAGGTTCCATGTTCGCCTTTGAGCCAGTTGTGGTCACAGTCCAGGCCAAGACACAGAAGGAAGCTAGTTCTCAAGGGAGGTGGTAGGGATGTGGACAGGGTACTGGGGAGAAAAAAAAAGGCATTTTCTTGCCACCACAGGTTTCCCTATCTCAGTCCTCATCACAAACCAAAGAGGCCAAGACAGAATGGCCTCTTTCACCAGTCACTGGGGCTGGTATCACAGCTCACAGCTGAATTGCCTAAAAGTTAATGTTCTTAAGGACCACATGGTGCCACCAGTTTGTAATGCCATGGTGCTTAATGCCATGTTAGTACCTGAACAGAGTGAAAGGAGGAGTCCCAGGCTGTAGGAGACATCAGACAGAAAAGCAGACATGTGGAGCAGAAAAACCTATGCCATTGTATTCTCTTTTTTTTTTATTGTTAATTATTTTGCATTATGTGACAGTTTCATAGGCTCTGGGAATCTCCCCATCCCTCCCCCTCCCCTCCCCCCGGTGGATTCCTCCACCTTGATGCAGTATTACAGTTCAAATTCAATCAAGATTCTTTCATTGCAAACATATACCAAGCATGGAGTCCAGCTACTTATTGTCCTGATGGGTTGAACAGTTTCTTGGGGAGACCATTTCTGGTCCGAAGTTAGAGCTGGTAGAGTATCATCACAGTCAATTAAGAGTCCCAATATAACATCAACAGCAATTTGCAATGTTATGGAATTGACATGGTTTTGAGTATTCTCTTTTCTAAGAGAAGTTTTCATGTGAATCTTTTGGTATCCAACAGGCAAGGATACACCCTTCTGACTCAGAATGTGGATATGGAATGATTGAAGTGCTAAGAAAAACTGAGGTGTTAAGAAAAATTTTAAGAAAGGTATATTCTACAAACAACCAAGTTAAAAAACTCACTTTGTTTTTAGAGTATTTTCCAAAACAGAAATGATTGAGTAGATGTTGAGGAAGGCCATGAGAGTATGAACAATTTTCAGAGAATCACTTGGGGATGCATGTAAAGTGGAATAAATTGTCAGGTGTTGTACTTGCAAACACCTTGGGTTTGGAATCTGGATAGCTTTAATTTCTTTCTCACCATGGAAATGTTTCATCATCCATAGTAGAATCCTGTGGGCATCTAAAACATTCTTTTAATTAAAGTAGCCAAATAAATCTTGGTTAAGCCAAGCATTGGTCTCTTAAGTAAAAGTGATGTCAAAGAATAATTTTTTTAAAAAGATGTATTTATTTTTATTGAAAAGTCAGAGTTAGAGAGAGGAGGAGAAACAGAGGAAGATCTTCTGTCCAATGATTCATTCCCCAAGTGGCCGCAATGTCCAGAGTTAAGCCAATCTGAAGCCAGGAACTTCTTCCAGGTCTCCCACATGAGTACAGGGTCCCACAGCTTTGGGCCATTCTCTATTGCTTTCCCAGGCCACAAACAGGGAGCTGGATAGAAAGTTGGGCACCTGGAATATGAACTGATACCCATATGGGATCCTGGCATGTGGAAGGCGAGGACTTTGGCCACTAGGCTACCACACTGGGCCCTGAGAGAATAATTTTTAAATTCTCCTAACTACCGCCCCTTTCCCTCATAGATTCTACAAATCAGGAAGCTAACTTTTTTTTTCTCCTAATACTTAAGCCGTTCTACTTAAGCCCCTCTCTAACTCCTGGACCTAACAGGGCCAAGCAGGACTGGAGGTGTGAGTCAGTTTCTCCTCTTTCTGTCTCTGCTGTCTGGCTGGTCTCCAGAGTGTTTCCTGTCCGCTCTGGCCTGCATGCCATGCCTTTTGAGGACAGCATCTCCTGCTGGCTCTCCCAGTTGACTCCCCACTGTGTTTTCTTTCTTGGGAGGGGGATCTGTCCATCCTGGTTCTGATGCTGTGGTTTCCGGGGGGGGGGGGGTGTAGCTGATGATGATACCATGCAAGAGCTTGGAGAGATGGAAATCCTGAGAGCAGGTTCCTGCTCACTACTGTCCATAGGATGGTCATGATTGACCTGTGCTCATTTCCTGGGTCTTTTCTCTTAACTACTCATCAATCTCCAAAATGTCTCACTTAGTCCCTTGCTAAGTATTCAAGCCTGGCTTAAATGTCCAGCAAGGAAGAGGGTCTGAAGTCACCTTTGACCTCACCCTCATTTATTCAACATGGCACCTGTGGTCAGTTGTTTTGGGGCCCATCAGTTTCATGAACTGCCTGCAGAGAATCAAACCTTCCCTACCCCCACCCCCTCACCTAGGGTGTGTATGTGCAGCTGCCATATAGCTACAAGGTATAAAACAGGCAAAAGGATGATTTCACTGCTTTCTCAGTGTTTTCCGTAAGTTTCACTTATGTATCAAGGTCTCTTGTTCCATTTCCAAGGAAAACAGGAGCAGGTGCAAGTTCCACAGGACACCTGCTCCTACACCCAGATGAGCAGTGCACCTCCGGAGTTGCTGAGCATTGTGCGCTCTGTGATACTTTTTTTGAGATATTTATTTATTTGTGATGTTTATTTTTAAAAAAGATTTATTTATTCAAAAGGGCGGTGATGACAAAGGAAGAAAGGTCTTCCTTCCACTGATTTATTCCCCAAATGGCTGCATCGGCTGGGGTTGGGCCAAGCTGAAAGCCAGGAGCTGAGAGCTTCTTCTGGAACTTGGGTCATCCTCCACTGCTTTCCCAGACACATTAGAGGGGAGCTGGATTGAAACTGGAGCAGCTGAGATTCGAACTGGCATCTATAAGGTGTTCAGGTGCTGCAAGCAGGAGGTTGGACTGCTATACCACAACACTGTTCCCCTGATACATTATTTTCCATTTAAATATAATATTAACATAACGAGGAAAGATTAAATGCAATTCACAGGCACAATCCTAAGAATATACTGACATTGCCTGTCTCCTTCCTGTTTTCTTAGTTTTTGAGTTAACGTGTTTTAAATATACATTACAGTCAAGGGATGGATGCCCCAGCAAATAGAGTTCAACGAGTAAAAAGTTACAGACTCTAGTTCAGCAGAACTATAGGCAAGGACTGTAAGCAATCATCAAATGGAACAATGACCATTTCACCCACGGATGGTCCATTTTACAATAATCAGAGATCATTAAAACCGTAGTGATGTGATTTTCTTAATCACTGGCTTGGCAAAGATACAGAGCAAAGTTGGAGAAGCTGTGTTTGCAGCCACACTGATGCTGCTTATCTTCGACTAGCTTGTTTTTCCTGCCAGCTCCTCTTATTGATCCAGCTCTCTGGCTACAGCCTTGCTCATGCCCTAAATTAATCAGCAGACTCTCCTCTAACTCATTCGCCACTGCATGTCACAGTCCTCATTTGAACTTCCTGTCTTCCCAGCAGTCCTCTGCCAATTTGCAGGTGCCCCCAGCTGTAGGACAAGACATATTGCCACCTAGCTCACTTCCTCATCTCAAGGGTTTATCGCTGCACCCTTCAGAGGTAGTTGTGAACTTATTGTATGTTCAAGCCAGGAGGATGATTTTAGTCACAGTTGACAAACAGGATTAGGGGAAATGAGGTGGACCCAATTCTAGCCTTTGCCAGAAATATAAAGCTGGAAGTTCATCCTCTTACAGGGCTTTTAAATTAAAAAGAATAGTCCTGGGGCTGGTACCATGGCTCAACAGGCTGATCCTCCACCCCAAGGCAGCAGCATCCCATGGATGCCAGTTTGAGTCCCAGTCACTCCACTTCTGATCCAGCTCCCTGCTTATGGCCTGGGAAAGCAGCATAGGCTGACCCACAAGTCCTTGGGCCTCTGCACTCACATGGGAGACCCAGGGGAAGATCCTGGCCAATGGCTTCAGATTAGCTTAGCTCTGGCTATGGTGTCCTTCGTGAACTGAACCTCTGGGTGAATGTCTGTGGCATGATATTCCCAGAATACTTGGTTTTAAGTTAAATGTGACCTCAGAAAGAACACAATCCCTACGCATTCAGGATTCTGCCTATTTTATTCGGTCCCTGTTGTCACCAGTGTTGAAAAATAGGGAGAAAATTTCTCACCCGAGCAATCTAATCCAATTCAGCCAGTTCCCAAAGACCCTGCTTTCAGAGGTTGATATTGGATCAAATACCTACCAAAATGCATCCATCATTAGCATGACTCCATTGGCTGTTAACTGAAGACTTGGACATTCAAGTGTCTGTGCGAGATTTCACCTGATTATAAGCAAACAACTTCCTGAGGCTCTCCATGCATTCTGAACACAAGCGATGACAACCCTCAGCAGGGTCTCTAAATGTCATATGGGCTCTGACTCCTCTGCTTTTCATAGAATGTCTTGAAAGTTGTTGGGAGTAGGCAACCTGTAAATCACAAATATGTAAACACAATGAATGGACAAAAGCACATTGCTGGGCCCAGCATTGTGGCCTAGTGACTAAAGTCCTTGCCTTAAATGCACTGGGATCCCGGCAGCTCCACTTCCCATCCAGCTCCCTGCTTGTGGCCTGGGAAAGCAGTCTAGGACGGCCCAAAGCCTTCGGACCCTGCACCTGTGTGGGAAACCTGGAGGAAGTTCCTGGCTCCTGGCTTCGGATCAGCACAGCACTGGCCGTTGCACTCACTTGGGGAATGAATCATTGGATGGAAGATCTTCCTCTCTATCTTTCCTCCTTTCTGTATATCTTTAAAAAGGCACATTGTTAAAGTGGACTCTGTAGTGTGTGTGTATACATACGTGTGTGTGTGCTCACACTCAAGGTACAGTGTTAGGAATATGAGCTGAGCCCTCAAGAGAACTATTTATCTCCGTGACTTCTTCTTTCTTTTTTATTCACAAAGATGTGTTTTTGTATTTGTTACATGTATTATCAAAAGAACATGTGAGGTAAAAGTGAGAGTGTGTATTTTTAAAATTTAGTTATCTTTGCATGATTGTATCACCAAATGATGAAAAAATACATGTAAGCTAGCATATTTATGATGAAATAACCATTTTAGCCACTTTAATAAGCTAGAATTAGGTTTAAGAAATCCTAATTTCCAAGGAGTTTGTTTTTTAAAAAATATTTTAATATAATTTTAGCCTGCAAATCAGAATAACAAGCATTTTATGTCCTATATGGGAAAATCTCCTAGAGCATTCTGTGAATTAACCTGGATGATGTCAGTGTTTTATACTCAGCCAATATATTTTTTTGTTTTTACCTTATTTGGTTTTTGATTTCCTATTTTGTTTTTATTTTTAATTTTAACTAATTTTTGACAATAAATGTGATTCACAGATATATTTCTAAAACATATTGATATTTCTTCCTTCTTTTTCCCTTCCTTCTTCCCACCATCCTTCCTTCTTCCTTCCTTTCTCTCTTTAGTTTTTGAAATACCCTATTTCACAGTTGAATTACAGTAAAAAGGCTTTATACTTCACCAAATAAGGAGTTTAACAAGTCAAATCAGGAAGACCTTACTTTGGAGGGAATACAGACAATAGCTGTAAACAGTAATTTAATGGGACAATGACCATTTCCAGCACATACAGTAAATTTTAAAGTAATGACAGATCATTAAAACTATAGCAGTATAACATTCTTACCCACTGATTTGACAAAACTCTTTGCAGCAAAACTGACACACACAGGCATGAATTCGTTTCTTGTCCTTCCTGTACCCTCTACCTTCAGATAAAACATTACTTACTCCTGTCCTGGCGATCCCAGTTCCTGTCATTCTAAAGCTGATATTGGAAGCTCTTGCCTTGAGCAGAATGTCAGCTCGTGGGACTCCCCCTTCCCCTCCCCACAGGATTCTGAGCTTTGCTTCTGTATTAACTCCTGCCCTCACGTGTCAGAGGCATGTGTAGGTGTGTGTGTGAGCATGCACATAATTACATTATGAGTGTCCCCCCGTAAGTCCCCTTGCCTTCTAGTACAATTTTCCCATTAACAGATGTTTACTGAGCTCCCAGCAGGTGTCAGCCAGTTGTTCAGTTGGTGGAGACAGCAGCTCAGGTGACACAAGCGAAGATACGGAATCAAGCCAATCAACTGATGACTGGATATAGAAGCCATGATACAGATACGCTGTGGAATACTACTCAACCATCAAAAGAATGGAATCCTGTCTTCCACAACTAAGTGCAACTGAGACCATTGTGCTTAGTGGAATACGCCAATCCCCAAAGACAAATATTTGTGTTCCCCGATTCATGATAACTAATATGCAGAGTACAAAAATATAATATGTTGAGCGAAAGCAACGTTTTGAGAGTTGACCATTGTTTACAGCCTTTGTCCATACTCCTGAACAGTGGTTTTCTACTTATTGAGTGCTAAATTCTCTGTTTAGAGGAGGGCCACGCTTGTGACTATAGAGAAAATAAAAAACAATAATTTTGTGTACATATAATTAAGGGACACAGCAAGATATTATAGAATACTTATTGATAGTAAAGTAGCTACTGTAGGGAAAAAAATGAACAGCCATTATCTTGCATTGCTCCTACTTTTGCTAGTTTTGTAACTAAAGTGGCAAAATTCTACTCATGCGGTGTCAGTCAGTAAAATTATACAGTACTGCTTTATTGTGTATCACCTTTGTGTTGCCCAAGAAATCTCCAGACGAGTTCATGCTGTCTATTGGCTATTTTGTGTCCATGGACATGTACTGCCCTATTCCCCACCTCCATAGCCAATAACCTCAGTTTTGTTCTCTATTTCTACTTGCAAATATCATTTGGGGGAATGCTGTCTTCTGCAAGTGGGGCAACACTACTGAAGGCAGAGTGATCCAGTTAGGGGAGGAGTGGGGTGTGAGATAATCCTACCTTCATTGTGTTGAAACAGGGCAGTGAGTGAAGTGGGAGCAGGAGAATGAGGAGAGCACAGGCAATAAAATTCAAATGGTAGGCAGAGGCCAGGCCACAGGGGACCAGAGTGAGGATGTGATTTTATTCTTGGGAAGTAAGACGCCATATGGAAGGGTCCAAGTGGAGGCAGAACGTTATCTCTTTCCTCCTGTCTCCATCCCTTGGCTGTTAATATTACTAAGAAAAAAATAGTTGACTTTTTTCTTCTGCATTCCTCGATCATCAAACCATGAATGTCACATCCTAACAAGAATAAAGTTGCCTTACAGTTACCAAACTCAATGTCTTTCTTCCCATGTTCATCTTTCCAGGCTCTGGCAATTGCCTTTGATGTTGGCTTCTCTTTTCGTTTTCTCTCCATCTCTTCATAACCCAGTTCCCAGCAGTTAGCTCTGTGGCACAGCAAGGATGGGTTTAATTCACTTTGTCAGTTTCCACAACCATGAAATACAGGAAGTGATTTTCCACAACTTCTTAAGGATGCTTCAGATGTCCATATGAGGGAAGGACTCAGTAAATAGGAGGGACTTGTTCTGTCTGGAACTGAAGCCCTGGGTGTACACACTCCCTCTCCCAGACCCTTCATGTGCCAATCACATGGCTGCTGGAGTCAGAAGGTGTGTGTTCCCAAGGTGAGAGGCAGAGACATGAACAGGTGCAGAGCCTTGGGGGCTGCTCCATTGCTAATAGGACAAAGGCCTATTAATGCTTGCTTGCTTTACTTTTATTTGAAAAAGCAGTGAAGGTGGGATAGGCAGAGCGAGATTTTCCATTCTCCTTTTTACTCTTCTCCCCACCCCTGGTACCCCCACCAAGGCCTCAACAATAGCTCAGGCTATCTGAAGCTTGAGCCAGGAACTCCATCAAGGCCTTCCATGGAGGTGGCTCAGGCCCAAGGACTTGAATCATCACCTGCAGCCTGTCAGGGTGCAGCATCACAGAACTGCTGGAGTTAGAAGCAGGGCCTGGATGCAAGCTGTGGCACTTGGAAATGGGATGCAACTGTTCCAAGTGGCAACTTAACGTGCTGCACCACAATACCCTCTCCCCAAAGACCCTGTAACAAGAGGACCCATTTAGTGCTCAACTGGCTGGCTTTCTGCTGTTCTGTCAGGTGAGGACACAGCTCTCTCTTACACACACACACACACACACACCTCCTTCCTTCTGTACTCAGCTGCTTTGAGCCATTCTACCAATCACTTAGCCACTCTTCTCACATACTGTGGGGATGCTCTGTTGGGGTCCCTCAATATTCCATCGGTCCCCACTCTGATGACCACACACACACCTGGAGAAATGCACCTGCTGGCTCTGAAGCAGAAGTGCCTTCCTTAATTTGTTCTCCCTGGGCACTCCCAACAGCCTCTGAAGTCCAGAAAGACGGCTGACACTCAGAGGGAGCAATGATGCCTGAAAGGTCAGTCCCCAGTCAATGATGGAGCTGGGACTTGAAGCTAGATCTGCCAAAGGTCACAGCCCAAGAATCTAGACACTTAATGTCCCATCAGCAAAAGGCAGGATTTTTTCACTGGTCCTGACCAGGAGAGGAGGTGTAATTTTTCTTTCGTTAATGTCAGTCTAATGGGTGAAATGGGACATCTTGCTGTATCTTGAATTTGTATTTCCTAAACTATTTGTCAAGTGGAACATTTATAGTTATTCTGAAGGATAGGCTTGTTTGTTTATTTCTATTTATTTGAAAGAGAGGCAAGACACGTAATCAGAGATCTTCCCTAAATGCCTATGATAGCCAGGGCTGGGTCAGAGGAAAGCTGGGACCCAGGACTCAGGACTCCAGTCCAGACCTCTCATCTGCATGGCATGGACCTACATCCTTGAACCATCACTTGCTGCCACACAGTGGTGCACATTAGCAGGAAGCTAGAGTAAGGAGTGGAGCTGAAATTTGAACACAAGACCCTGATTAGAATGCAGGTATCCCAAGAAATATCACATCCATTGTGCCAAATGTGTGGCTCTTGCTTCTTTATGAACCCTGTGGACTCTTGCGAATCAGATTTTGAGAACTGAGTCATATTCTTTGCCCATTTTCCCTTCTGAGTCCCACTCCTTTACATCATCTCTGCATATATTGCTGCCATGAACTCATATATCATCTGAACCTTGACGTCTGTCAGTCAGCCTGTGTGTGCGCAACTTCCAACATTCTGTATGTTTTGCTCAAACTTCTTGTACTCAAAACTGCCTTTCATTCTCCAGCTTTGGGAATTCCTGTTTCACTTAAGTTTCAGTTTGCCTTTTACATTTGGTAACATTGAAGATGGTTTAATTTGAACATTTATTTATTTGTTTTAAAGATTGATTTCTTTTTTATTTGAAAGTCAGATTTACAAAAAGAAGGAGGGAGGGAGAGAAAGAGAGAGAGAGAGTGTGTCCTCCATATGCTGTTTCATTCCTTGAATGGCTGCAACAGCCAGAGCTGGATCGATTTGAAGCGAGGAACCAGGAACTTCCTTTGGCTCTGCCACATGGGTGCATGAAGCCTTGGGCCATTCTCTGCTGCTTTCCCAGGCCCCAAGAAGGGAGCTAGATGGGAAGTGGAGCATTCAGGATATAAACATTGCCCATATTGGATGCTGGTACAGCAAAGTTGGTCAGTTAGCTTGTTGAGTCACCCTCATTTATTTGTTTATTTTAAAATTCATTTATTTAAAATGTACTAATATATTTCTTTAAATGGAATAGATTTCATGTATTTCCTAGATACAATTTTGAGAACATGGTACTTTGTCCCTCTACTTCCATTCTTATTTTTCTGGTTCTTGTGCCAATGTCATACCTTATTGGCTTTTATAACTGGAATTCAATTCTGTGTTAGATATGAGGACTAATTTTTTTCCTCTAGTAAGCAAATCTCCTGTGTCAGTGAAGCTGATTAAGCCTCGTTAAATTACAATTCAAAGGAGGATGACTACATAAGCCATCTTTTCTCCTACAGATTGAACTGTGGTTTTTCCACATCTATATTTCCCATGGAATACTCTGTTCTTTTCCTGGATGCTTTATGGAGGTATTTGTTTGCTCAGCAGCTGTTTTGATGAAAGAAACTTTGTAATAAGTTTGATAGCTGGTAAGGAAAATCAACAATCTCTGTGGCTTCAGATATACATGCGATCTCTTCTCATCATTTCATAATGCCCTTGGAGACTTATTCTTCCATGCAAACATCAGCTTGTTCCTTGCAGTTGCACAAATCAAATGAATGAAATAACCCCTACTGCACCAAAGCCAGCACGCAAGCCTCTAGGTGCCTGCTTATCATTGCATTCATTATGTTTCCTTGTGTAAGGGGGAAGCAGTGCTGCCTCCACTCACAGGGTGAATCTCCCCTTCCAAAAAGAAGCTGCTGGTGGAGGCCAGTGTGGCATAGCAAGGTAAGCCTCTGCCTGTGATGCCAGCATTTCTTATGAGCACTATCTGTCCACTTCCTGTGCTGCTCCCTGCTAATGGCCTCTGCTAATAGCTCAGGTGGTTGAGTCCCTGTACCCATAGGGAAGATACAGAAGAAGCTCCTGGCTCCTGGCTCCTAGCCCAGCCCTGGCTGTTGCAGCCATCTGTAGAGTGAATTAGCAAAGGAAAGAGTCTCTCTCTTGGTCTTCTTCTGTCTCTCTATAACTCTGCCTTTCAAATAAATAAATAAATCTTTCAAAGGGACATGGGATAGCTGTGTTCTTTCTAGCTTCTTTGTCCTGTCCTTATGCCCTCTTAGCAGGATGCACCTGCTCCATGGTACACCCTGCACAGTTACACGCGAGCTTCTCTGTTGCCTTCCTCTTTTTCCCTCTTGCTGCCCTGATCCTGCAGGTCTCTTGTATTCTGTCACCCTGGGTCACTACAGAGACAGCAGCACCCACCTAACATTCCAGAGCTCTTGTCCTTGGCACGGTCCCAGAATGCATTGTCCACAGTCACATTTCCTTCTTTCATTCTGGCCTAAGCCTGTTTGTTTCTATCTTGTTCTTCACCATTTCTCTACCCTTGAAAATCTCCACTCGCCACAGGGTTTTGAAAGCAGTGCAGATTCATGGCTGCTCAGTGCAAGCCATCTTGGCATGAAGGACTGGGAGACAGAGTGACAAACATGGGCAACAAAGCCAGGGCAAAGATCACTGAGACTCCAGGGCCCAGTGACCCTCAGTATCTGCCCACACAGTGCCTGGGCTGTGGGAAGCATTGGCCCAGTTCTCTGTCTTTGGCTGGCTGGCTGTTTGGGGATTTTGTAGTTGTCTCCATCTGTTATCAAACCGTGACTTTCCAGGCAGTCAGCCTAGGCTTAGGAGCCAGTGGGCAGCATCTTGTTCCTTCTATGTGACCGTGCTTTTTCTGCACCTGCAGCTGAGGTATTGAGTAACTCAGTGGCCATCATCTCACTCCAGAGAAGATTCTCATTTCCCCAATGATGTATCTGGCAGCCCCAGGGCCAGGCCTGAGCTCTCTGCATTCCTGTTACCAACAGCATCTCCCAGCACTCATGCCTGCTGCCCTGTCCAGAGGTGTGCAGGAGCCAAGCTCAGTTAAAGTACCCTTACTGCCTGTTCTAAATAATATTTGCAGAAGTATCTTCTCTTTGGAAAAAAACCCAGTATTTTATCAAAATAGGCCTGTTCCATGTCAATTTTCTGCCTGAATAAAAGAGAATAGATAGGAAACTTAACTGCCGGTAAGCTTATCATCAAATTAGAGACTCTGGCATAATGAATAATTTTGGAAAAACACGTATTTTGTCTAAGCAGCAACATAAGGTTCCCTCCTCCCTTCCCACGTGCTCATACACTCTGTCTCTCTTCTCAAGAATCAGTGGTGTGTGTTTTGAGATAGTATACTAGCCACCTACCTGCTAAGAAGTGCCCCCGGGGCTACAGGGGTCCTGGCAGTGCTGCTTCCAGGTGGGAGGATGGTAAGGTCTCAGGAGAAGAGAGCTGCAGTCAGCACTGCTTATATGCTCCTCACTGGGACACCATGTGAGGCACCTGCTGCTAGAGATGGGATGATCAGGTTTGCATCAGCAGACCTGGTGCCTTGTGGGTTTCTCCCGGTTTGTTTATGCCCCCTGAGTGTCAAAGGCAAAGGTCAGACAATAAGGGAGTTCTACACCCCTTTACTTTACACCCCTGTGGGGTCTGGGTGCGTTGTTAGAGAAGACATTCATCATGGATGAAAATAAACGCTTGATGTCTGCAGCCAGTTTATGATTGCAGTATGGATAGGTTTTAAATTCTAGGATATCATTGTCTCACCAGTCTGCCTTCTGAGGCAGTTCTAAAGGGGAAGAAGAAGCAGAGGATGAGTTAAGGTTGCCACAATGCAACGTGTGGTTACATTGTATATGCTGGAAAGCAGAAGGGCCTCCAGATCCAACTGGATTGCTCAAGTGCTATGAGTATTTTCTTCAGAACTTCTCCCAAGATGTTTTTGGTGGCTTGCTTGGATTGCAAACGAATATTTGTCAATAGCATTTTGCCAGCACCCTGAGAAAGGCATGGTCCCTGAGCTGTGGTTGCGAGTCTGTGGGAAGCCCTGGGGTGAATTCCCACAGGTTAGTGCTCCCGGCATCTGTCCTGTGTGCAGTAACAGGTGAACATCGTCTCCTGCCACCTAGGGTAGCTGAGAAGACACAGGACAATGCCCCTAGGGCAGGATGTCTAACGTAATTCTGCTATTATCTCCCTCCCACTCCCACTTAATTTATATTATTTCATTCGAAAGACACAGAAAGACAGACACACAGATAAAGAGAGAGATCTTCCAATCACTAGTTGGCTATGGGAATGCCCGCAGGAGCTGAGCCTGGCCAGCCCAAAGCCAGAAGTTAAGTACTGAAGCCAGGTTTTCCACAGGGTGGCAAGTACTTAAGTCCTGGAACTGTCATCTGCTGCCTTGCAGGATTCGTGTTAGCAAAGAGGTTGGATTGCAAGTGGAGCCAAGACCCTAAACCAGGCATTCTGGCATGGGATCCATATTGTAGCAACTGCTGCTCTCTGGTTCAGTTTTTGCTTTTCACTGCTTGGCTATGGGTTCAGTGATTTCCTGGATTGAGTTTGAGATTCAAATCCCTTATTTCCATGTTTCTATACCTTGGCCTCAAAAGGCGTCTGAACAACGGTCTATGATATAAGCCAGGTTACAGTGCTTCCGCCAGCACATACCTAAAGAAATGCAAATACATGGACAAAGCTGCAATGAGGTGCTGGAGGAGGACTTGGCCTTTCTCTGACCAAAGCTTGGTTAACCTTGCTTAGCCAGCTTATCCTGTACTAGGCAGGGAGATTCACAAGTGTGAGATTCATGTATTTCTATTTGGGGGCAGAGGATGATAGCAAGATTGGCATTTTGTGAGTGATTATGCTGGAGATCTTGCCACCCATATGGGAGACCAAGATTGAGTTCCTTGCTGCCAGCATTAGACTTGTTTAGCCTTAGCTGTTGTGAATATTTGGGGATTGAGCCAGTAGGTGAGTATTCTTTCTCTCTCCCTCTCTTTTCCTGTTTCCACCTCTCTAATAAATAAAAAGATTTTATTTTTGTACAAAAACTCTCTTTTGTCTTTTCACAATATGCATTGTCTTATCATTATATGCATGGTCTTTTCATAATATGCGATTTCTGTGAGCTTGTTGAAGACTCCCTTGCATATTACAAGTAGAGGAAATGACTGTCTTTGTTCCAACTGTGTTCCCTGTCCCACTTGGGGGCTGAGGAGCCTTAATCCTCAACCCTTTTTGCATGGAGCCAATCAGAGAGCCAAGCCCACAGCGTGTGGGGCTTCCTGCTCACCAGCTGGTGAAATTTTAGCTTGATTCTGCTTATCTAAGGCAGCACCAGCATCTGCAGACTTCCCATGAGACCCAGTGCAAGGTGGGAGATCTGTCCTGGGTGTTGATTTCCAGTAAGTCTTTGGTGGCCCTGAGTCCTTGCTCATCACCTTTCACTGCTGAAAACCATTTGTCCAGTAGGGTTGGCCTCAGGTGCGTGGGCTCTCTGGAGAACCCTCAGCCATCAGCTAGGATTAACCCAAACCTCTTCCCTATCCACCTCCACTCCCTGCGATGAGTCATCTAGGAGACTGGTGATTTATGCATGACTACATTTTCCATGCCAGGGTCTTTTCATTTCTCTAACCCTAACCTCACATTGCTGTTAATTTTCAATAGCTACTATAGCAGCTCAGTAGCACTCCATTAATCATTCACTAATAGCAGCAACGGTGATAAAAATGGTACCTAAGATGTCATTGTAAATTTTCCATTCAAGGTAGCACGCATTGGTGTGCACATTTGGCAGTGGCTAGGATGTTGTCCTGTGACACCTGCATCCAGTACTGGAGTGCCTGGCTCCACTCGCTCTTCTAGCTTTCTGCTAGTGTATACTCTGGCCCAGCCTCAACAGTGGTGGACATGTGGGGAGCAAACTAGTAGATGGAAGATCTCTCTGGGCTTCTCTTTCTCTCTTACTCTGTTTCTGTGCCTTTTAAGTAAATAAATAAATAAATAAGCAAGTAAATAAAATAAAGGCAGGTGTTTTGTGCAGTGGTTAACACTGTGCTTGGAATGCCTACATCCCATTTTGGAGTACCTGGCTTGAATCCTTCTCTGCCATGCTGCTTTTCAAATAAAATGAAAATAAATAAATAGAACTTACTTCAAAGACAGCATGCTTGGAATGTCACCAGCATGTCAGGTGTTTTGTTGGGATCCATGAAGAAAGGTTCTGGGCCATTTTCTTAGCACTTAAAAATTCCTTTATGCCAAGAAAGTTATTCAGCTTTTTGTTTTGTTTTGTTTTTGAGCTGGGCATTTGTCTCTGGTTTTCTTTACATGATACATTTGTCCATTTGAAAAAACAAAGAAACAAACATCGACATCCCCAGGTTAAATTCAGATGAGCTGGCACAAAGAAGAGTTCCTGGTCAAAAAGATGGAAGCAGCCAAGCATGAGCAGGTAGCCAGAGAGACCCTTGATGCACAGGGAGCAGTGAACACTGTCACCTTCCAAAAGGCAAAAGGGCATGTCGCTGGAACGAACTCTGATAGGACAGATAAATTTTCAAAGTCTAAGGAGAAGCAGAAGGTGCAAAAAGCTTAACCATGACTGCCAAGCCTTCTCAACTTTGAGGAAAGTTTTATTCTCAGTCTGGGAAGTGAAAGAAGCTGAGGGGCTGAACAGCATCGTAAGAGCAACATCCAGGAAAGACTGCATTGCACCTGCCAGATGCAAAAAGCCTCATCCACCCCTGAGAAAGATCTCCACCAACTGGTGTTTGCAGGAAGGGATGCGATTAGCCAGTTAATGAATTACTGGGATTTCCTGTCTTTCCAATTCTAAAGTCAATTTGCCTTGTTCACTACCCAAAGCACTTCCATGTGCTGGCAAATCGGGCTCCTCTAATCCTACCAGAAGATTTGTGAAAATAGCACATTTCAGAAATGCCAGCCAGCTGAAGTTAAGGTTTCATGTTTGAGGAAAGTACTCATTGGAAGATCTTCATCCATTTGTAGATGCTTAATTTTTGGGGGTAGAAATGGAAATTCGGAATTTGGCACTAACTGAAATTCAGTATTCATCAAGAAACAGAGCAACCGACGGTAGCCATCACCCAGGCCTTTGGCCCCAAGTACCCATTTGAGAGGCCTGGAAGAAGCTCCTGGCTTCTGATCAACTCAGCTCTGACTGTTGGGAGTGAACCAAACTCAGCTCTCAGCTGTCTGGGAGTGAACCAGCTGAAGGCCAGGGCTCTAGTATGTTCACAATGAAAATGAAGCACCTGTAAGAGACACCATCCATTCCAATGCCTGTGGACTTTATTCTGTGGGACACGAAAAGCTTTTCAGTGGCTAAAAAGGTCTAGGAAATGAAAATCAAATTAGAATCAAAATATTCTGATATCAGAAACAGGGACTCCAACACCACTATGTTAAGGACAGTGGTCTGGACCCTTAACCACCAGGGTGAACAGCTTTCCATACCTTCCATCTTACAGTGCCATGGATCCTGCCTGCAGAACTTCTTTACACTCTTATTCCCATCCTCCCCTGAACGATCTCAGATGATGTTGAAAAGATATCCAATTGAAAAGACGTTTTTCCTGTAACTTTCCGTAGTCTCTTGGAGTCTTTTGCTTCCCATTTACATAGACTCATGTCATCTCCAATAGAGATAACTTGATTTCCTCCTTTCCCCTATGTGTCACCTTAAAAACATAGTCTTGCCTAATGGTTCTGGGTAAAATTTTCAGAACTATACTGGATAGCAGTGCCAAAGTGGGCATCTCTGTTGGATCTGGATATTAGTGGAAATGCTTGCAACTTTCCCAATCCAACATGGTGCTGGCTGCGGGTTTGTCATATAGTGCTTCGATTGTGCTGAGGAGTGTTCCTTCTATTCCAAGTTGCTTAAGATGTTTAGCAAGAAAGGATGTTGCATTTTATCAAAAGCTTTCTCTGCATCTGTTGAAGTAAACATGTGATTTTGGCAGTGTTCCTACCATTGACTTGCTCAAAGTTGTGACTTGTGGTGAATTAGGCCTGCAAATATAATAGAGTGGATTAAAATCATGTCTTAGCAGGAATTGATGTGGAAGTGGAGGGATTGAGGAGGATTGAGGGAAGCAAAGAAGTAGGGTTGCCTTCTTGGAATATATCTATGGAATGCATAAAATCTACTCAATTCATATTAATAATTTTTAAGACCTATTTATTTTTATTGGAAAGGCAGATTTACAGAGAGAAAAAGAGACAGACAGAAAGATACCCCATCTGCTGGCTCACCACCAAAACAACTGCAATTATTACAGCTGACCTGGTTTGAAGCCAGGAGGCAGGAGACTCCTCTGAGTTTCCTGCATGTCTGTAGGGGCCCAAGGATCTGGGCCATGCTCTGCTGCTTCCCCAGGCCATAAGCAGGGAGCTGGATTAGAAGTGGAGCATCCAGGACATGAAATGGCTCCCCTATTTTTAAAAACTTTCAAAAGATATTTCCTGAAAGACATGCCATTCTTCAAAGCAGTAATTTCTGTGTAATGCCCCTTGTTTGATGATGATCATTGGAGCATCACAATTATTGAGCATGTTGCTGCCTGCCTTGTGTGTTGAGTACCATTCTCCTAATTGTAAGATGAAACAATGGGCCACAGCAAGGTGGGACTTGATCACCATCTTAAGTTTGCTAGGGAAAATTCAAGTGCCTGATTTCTATCTCTAATCTCATCTTCTGTAAGTTTGCTTAAAGAGAAACCAAGGAGAGCCCTATTGTTCCTGTCTCCTGGATCCTCTAGCCAGTCTACAGCTGTCTCCCTGCCACCACTACTCCCACTCCCGCCTTCTCTCCACTCAGAACTGAAGGAAGAAAGCTGTGATTGGGGCCAATGCAGCACTTCAGACTCCAATTCAGTGCTTTTCTCCTGGACTAGCAAAGTATTTCTAGCAGTCATAAAGTAATGTGTGTGGAGCATGTCCATGACTATGCTTTGATGTCAGTGTGGCTGGGATGGGGATCTTCAACACAGAACACACCTGACTTTCTTATGACTCTGAATGCCAGGCCCATATTGCATGCCTTCTCATGAACTCAGCTTGCTTGGAATGCTGTTCTGCAGCAGTTCAAACTACAATTCAATGTTTTCTCCCTGAAGTTGGAAAGTATCTCTTGCAATCAGAAAGAAATGGTTCAATTTAAGACAACATTAGGCTTAAGGCTGAAACTCAGGAAATTCTGCAACTGCATTGATAATGGCCATAGGGGGTGAATAGGAAAAGGTTTGGTATGGAGCCTGGGACAGCCCTGTGTGGTACAAAAAGACAGTGGTTGGAGTGTCCCTCAGCTTGGAAATGAAGCTTACTGTGCCACTAAGGACTAAGTGATTTGATCCCAGTAACTTCTATTCAGTCTTTGAAAGGTCTCCATTTTTAAAAAAACTGTTATGAGAGGCTGTGTCAAGAGCCAATGTGCCTTTTAACAGTCATGCTGTATATTCTTCAGCCCTTGTTCCCACAAACTGTCCTTTTTTTTTTTTTTTGACTAACATATGGGTTGCCTGGCTCTTTTTCCCTCCATAAGGGATCCTAACATTTCTAAGACATTTGCAAGGTGTGTTCACTTGGCCATCCACACTTTATAGCAAAGGAACCCAAGAAGCCTAGTCAAGTGCTACATCCTACTGGATCATTCACTTCAATGTCATTAAATCCTTTTTACACCTGTAGGAAAGTTTGTTTTCTCCATGTCCTGGCAGGTGGACATGTATTCACTGCTTTAAACATTTCTAGTTCAGCTTTATGACTTTCTTCCATGAATACAGCTCTTTCCATAGAAAGAACTATTGAGTATCAGGCAAGGAAGACAATTCCATCAGTGGTGTGTTTGCCATGCTGTTCTGGAAAGTCAATACAGTTTTACTTTAAGTAAAGTGACAGGTTTCAGCAGCCCTTCTGTCTTTTGCTCTGTTGGATGTGCACAATTATGTCTTTAAACATCAGGAAGCTAATTCTCTTTGATGGCTTCTGAACAAATGTTCAGTCAAAAACTTTGATATCAGAAAGTGGCACTTGCCTATGAAATGGGCTTTGCAAGTCTGTCCTTGGAGCTAGCTAGTGTCTGCTGTGTCATGTCCCAGATACATACTAGTACATCAGAATCTCCTACAGTAATGTCTGGACCCATGACCAGGGGAACATGGCAGGAAGCTTGATTGACAGCCACAGGGAGACACTGATTCCCACTGCTCACTGTCTGACACACCGTGGGCACCAGAATGCCTGCAGCACACGGTTCAGGGGCCCCAGCAGGCAGTACCTGGAGTCAAGAGCTAACACAGATACACAGTCACAGCCAAGAGGCACCAAAACCCTTGACATTTTTCCATAGAAGGCAAGCTTCAACACAGGAAAGCCCACTTAGGAGACAGTGGGGGTCGGAACCATGCAAGATGTGGTCAGATCATGACAAGCTTGTGAGACAAGCTCAGTTTTTTTTTTAATTTTTATATATATTTTTATTAATTATTTTGCATTATGTGACAGTTTCATAGGCTCTGGGAATCCCCCCACCCCTTCCCTCCCCCTCCCCCCTGGTGGATTCCTCCACCTTGATGCAGCATTACAGTTCAAATTCAATCAAGATTCTTTCCTTGCAAACATATAACAAGCATGGAGTCCAGCTACTTATTGTCCAGATGGGTTGAACAGTTTCTTGGGGAGACCATTTCTGGTCCGAAGTTAGAGCTGGTAGAATATCATCCCAGACAATTAAGAGTCCCAATATAACATCAACAGCATTGCAATATTATGGAATTGACATGGTTTTGAGTAACCAGTATGTTAAAAAAAAAAAAAAAAAGCAAGTCCTAACCACAACCTATGATTAGCTCATTGACATCTCAACCCTAGTTTATATACAGGACCGGACAGGCTGCTATATACCTTAAAATGGCTACAGGGCACCATTCAGCTGTCTCGTGTCTACCTCATTTCAGTATTTAGCCATTTGTTGTGTTGAAGTACAATTTTGCTGATCTTGGCAGATTTTGGGATAATCTAGACTGGCTTGTAACTCTAACAAGATATTTGTCGACATTTAAGGTGCAGAACATTTTTGGGGGGGGATGTGCAGGAAAATCATCAACACCATGGTGAGGAGTGACTAATCTTTGTGTTCCACCCAGCAAGGCATGAGCCAATCCACGCCAGCTCTTTCCGAGACAAGCTCAGTTTACAGAGTACCCTCAAAGCATTTGTAGGGGAGCAGGGATGGAGCTCCTATTTACATGGGAGTTTATTCTGGTGCAAACTTTTTTTCTGAAGAAAAATATTTATTAATATGCTGAAAATGCATATTATCAAACAACTGTACATGCTATTCCAACTTTTCCCACAAAAATACTATAAGTTGCATCTTTCTATGAACTTTTGAAGGGGAGGGAAGGAGAGAGATAAGGAGGAGAGAGAGGGAGGGAGAGAGCTCCCCCACCTGTTAGTTTGCCCCCTCAATTGCCCAGAAGGACTGGGGGTAGAACTAGGCTGAAGCCACGAGTCAGGAAATCGGTCTGGATCTTCCACGTGAGTGGTAGGGACGCAAATACTTGAGCCATAGCCTTCTGCCCCCTCGGCTGTGCAGGCAGCTGGCTTCAGGAGGCAAAGCTGGGAATCAAAGGCATGTGTTCCACGGTGGGACACAGGTATCTTAACTGAACTCTTTGGTATTATCAGTGGATAATACCAAAAAGTGCTGCTCTAACTGCATTTCCTTCTTACTTCAAATGATCACGTTCTTATTCTCTTGACTCATTATGTAACTTCATTTCCAGAGGATTTTTTTTTTTTTTTTGGTTAGGATCTGAAAGAGTCAACCATCCACTCAGTGCACATTGGGCAGGCATGTGTCCTGCTTATGATCTAGCTCCCTTTCAGGACTTGAGTGCTCCAAGGGAGAGACAGAATCCACGCATGAGGCCGTGGGAGGTGTGGTGTCAATGATTAGCAAGACAGCAAGTGTAATACAGGTTGGGGGCGGGCCTGGGGCATGCAGTGGCGCCAGAGTATGCCATATGGTAGACACAGTCAGTCTATATAGATAGAAAGAGTGAGAGAGCGGAGGGCAGGGTGAGGAGCTGTGTTTCAGAGCTGTGAGGTTTAGAAGGATTCAGCAGACATCCCAGTGGAGAATTCAGGTGCACCACAGGGTAGTGAAGCACGCAGTTCGGGGCCAGGGTGGTGGCAATGAAGGTTTTCAGGCAGCCATTCGCAGTTGGTATTTAAGGCTTTGTGGCCAGCCAAGACCAGAGAAGCTGGGGGGGGAGGGGTTTGCAAGCGGTGCCCACCTGCCGCTTGTGGAATAATTGCCTCATTGGTCGCCGGTGCGGCCCAGGCTTTGGAGATGTTTGAAAGTGTCTCCAGGTGATGCTTATGGGCCGTGGAAGAGAAGTGCGCTTGCGCAGGGGAGTGGCGGTCACAAGCAGAAGCAGGACACGGCACAGGGAAGGAGCTTCTGTACGAGACAGAGAGAATGTCCAGAGGGCCCAATGCAGTGTGCGAAGAGAAGTGAGTAACTGTGTCCATGGTCGCCAGTGGAGACGGAGCACTGACCGCTGGATTCAGACAGGTGAGGCCTCCGTCTGCTTCCCAAAGCTGTGTCTGTGGCTCAGTAGGGCAATGGCCTGATTGTAGTGCATTCCAGAGAGAATGGGAGGGGAGGGATGGGAGTCAGTCCTTCTAGGCGTCTCTTAATAGCCGTTGAGTGGGGTGGGCAGTGAGTGTAAGGAAGGTTTACTTTCTTACAGATGGGGAAGAACAATGGCACTTTTGAAAAATGGCTTGTGGGGGAATGGGAGAGGAGAAGGCAGGTGGAATCCTGTTTGGAGGAGGCGATGTGTGTGCTGCTGGATGGTTTACCCTGAGTGGGACATCACAGATGACTGTACTACAGAAACTAGGAGGGAAGGTTTCAGGACCTGGCCCACCTGCGGGCAGGCAAATGCTTTTGTAGCAAGTGCTGGAGGGCACCCCGTCCTCTCAGGGAGCTATGAAGCCAGGAGAGCTTAGGATGAGTGAGGGGATGGGAGAGAGGGTTCAAGGTTGGAGGAGACAGCACGGAGTAAATCATGCATAATGAAAAGCAGTGAATTCTTGGGCCTGAGAATGTAGACTTCAAGGGCATGTCTAGGTTGTGAGCCCAGCAATTGTGTTTTCCATGTGGAGTCCCTTGCAAAGGGCCAGGTGAGTGGGATTAACCAGCAGGAAGTTGTTTGCCAGAGGAATAAAATGAAGGAAGAACGTAGTTACAGTAACAAAACTAATATTGTGTATAGGCTAGGTTGGGAGAAGAGAGGAGGGAGGCATGGTGCTAAGAGGTGTTAGGATTAACAGATGGAGGTCTCAACCAGGTTGGAAAATTGCTGAAGGTGTTCTTCTAGAAGTTCATTCTGGTATGGAGCAACTGTCTGTTTTGATGTAGGGTGAGCATATTTGTGATAGAAGCTAATTTCACACTGAATCCATTCAATTAAGTTTTCATCCATTAAAATTATTCAAGTTATGTAAACGAGACTGGCTTTGAACATTAGTATGCATTCTTTCACTGATAATCACGAAGTGAACATATTAGCGTTTCATCTAGAAACAATTAGCAATTGGAAAAATATAGCTCAGTCTATCTGTCTCTTGTAGAATAATAAATTGCCAAAGACGGGATTCAACTCTCCTGATAACTTTTTAAATATTTATGCTTCTGTATCAACCCAGTGGTTTTAGGCAGGAGGAAATGATGACAAACAACATCGTAGATGTCTCTGCCTATTTTGTAAATAGTTTTCATCTTGCTCAGTCACTGCAAAGGAATTCACTGTGGTTGAGAAACACTTCACAGTAATCTGATGGATAAAACAGCATTCCAGAAGACAGACAGCAGAGCTGGAAAATGCTGAACTGGATTTCTGATAACTGCTGCATGTGCTTAACGAGCTCAAATGTCTGCAGGCTTCTATGGCAATCCTCATTCCTGTGACTTAAGATGGCCACTTCAGGCTTTGCTCCCCACCTGGGCTTTCTTGGTTGGATGAGGACTGGTAAATTCCTCTAGGCTTGGGCATGACAGGTACATTTGTCCCCCACCCCCCACCCAGTAAAGCTTGATACTAGGTCAGTCCCTTTCCATTGATTCCACCCTGCCTGTTTAATGCATGTTTGCATGCTGGAGCTCACCTGCCCGCTGAAAATCCTTCCATGGCTAACCTTTGTGGGAGGCCATGAACTGGGCACCTGTCTGCTCTGGACCTAGCGGATTGAACCCATAGAATTTAGTCACAATAACTGACCTTTTGTTGCTTATAAGAGGGTCTGTAGCCACCTAACAAAGCTGTAACCAGTTGACTAGCTGATGAAGTAGCAGCCAATCCTGTTTTCCATGCCTCATTTCTATTTACCTGTAAAGTCCTGTCAGGTGGCGTTGCTGATCAGCATCCTCAGAACCTGCTGGGGTTCTGGCAGCTGTCCGATTCACAAAGGTTTTTTTGTTTTGCTTTGTTGTTGTTTCTCATACCAGCTCTACTAAATTTAGTTGCTCTAAAGAGTTTCCCTTTTAGTAGCTGCCTCAAAGTTAGGGAATGATTTTTTTTTAATCTACAATAAAAACATCTACAAAACATCCCATGATGGTCAGATTCCTTAGTTCTTGGTCAAAGTGAGAGGACTCTATGTTTGTAGCTTCTCAACATTGTAAATCTGTGACTTCAGTAGTCTTCAGCACCCTCTGTCTACACCTATTTGAGATGGAGTCTGAAGCATTTTGTCTCTTTCTCTCTCTCCCCACCCACTGCACCTGTTTAAGACTTACTTTGAAACACAGTTTTCCTCTAAGAGGTTGATCAGATTCTCTTACCTTGAGTCTGGAGTGTAGGGAGTAGCCCTGGAGTGGGTTTATTCTCCAGCGTTGTGCTTCGTCACAGACCTTTGAGGAGCACCATATGCCATCTGCATAGTGCATATTAAACATCGCTTTCCTGTTTGAATTTTGGGGGAACAGACTAGAGACTGTATTCTATTTTCACACATAATGTATCCCTGAAGATGTGAAAAATCAGAAGTGAGAATACCAAGACTTGTGTGTGTAATAAGGATGCTATTTCTATAGAGATTTTAAAACATCAAATCCCAAATGATATTTTACCTGTAGCCTCCAATGATACCATTTGTTTAGCTTCATTGTCTTTTCTCTTATTCTATATATATGTATATACGTATGTGTATATATATACACATATACATAAAATGTATTAAGTGGCACATAGAATTCTATATACTTATAGGTACAGGGTGACATTTCAGTAAATATTGTCATGGTCACAGCAGGGCAATTGGCTTATTCATCCCTTCAGTCTTATTTCTTTTTGTTTAGAATATTTGAAATCCAAAGTTATAATTTTAATGTTCAGGGTGCTTTAAGATTTTTTATTCAATGTTAGACTTGTTCTTAATTCTTTTCTATGAATTAAAGTATTTGTGAGAGCTCTCATCTATTGGTTTAATTCTCAAACGCGAGTGAGGACTGTGGCCAGCCTGGGGCTGGGAGCCCAGGATACCACCTGGGTCTTCAGCGTGGGGGACAGGAGCCCTGTGACTTGGGCCAGGAGCTGTTGTTTTGTAGCGTCTGTGTTATCAGGAACCAGAGCCAGAATGGAACACCCATACTTTCAAGATGGATGTAATAGATCAAATGACTGTCCTGGCATCTGCTTGGTTCCAATGCACGTTGCCAGGCTAGCAATTTGCTGTTTTTTGTTAAACAGTGTATGTTTCTTATCAGTAGCATCAGTTTTGGCTTTTCTGTTTTTCCTTTCCTTCCTTGAAGTAATCCATGTGAAACACTGCATTCTGTTTTACTGCTCACATAAGCTTCTGTACACAGGTGAATAGGGCACCCTGCTTCTTCCCTGAGCAGCGATCTTGGCCCCTGCACAATGACATGCTGAATAGCAATGGGCACTGGTTTAAATGATCGATCAAGTGGGCACAGGAAACAGGACACAGGTGCCTGCCTAGGAAGGCCTGGCTGAGGGAGACACAGTGCACAGGGAGATAAGAAACTCAAAGGAGAATCTAGAATCGGGGTGCAGGAACTGACAGTGGGTGTCTGAGGGGGTCCACAGTGTTTTGATTTCTCCACCTGTTTCTTGACCTGAGGTGTGAATTCTGTTCTGTTGGGAATAGCATCTGGGGTCATTCAGACCTATTGCATTGATTTAAATGTGTGAGTTGATGCACGATTTGCTGCTGGGAAACACATTGCAGTAATCATTAAAAAAAAAAAGTGCAACTTTGGGTGTCTTAAATTTATTCACCAAAGCAGCACATGGCCTGTCCCTAGGGGCTTGATTCCAGCTATACTGAGTTCTGAAAAGTGCCCCGGGTTTCACCATACTCAGAGAGGGTGCTTGTGGGTAGTGAGGCTTTGTTGCAACTGTAATGTGATTTCTATGATTCCTCATGAAATGGAGCGTTTCCCTTGTGGGTATTGCAGCCTCAAACATACGGGCTACCCTCTGCTGCTTTTCCCGATCCATTTGCAGGGAGATAAATGGGAAATGGAGCAGCCAGGACACCAGCATCTGTATGGGACACTAGCTTTATCCACTGGGTTACAACACAGGCTCCTGATGTCTCACTTTTGAAATTTGTATGAGATAAAAGGTAGGATGCAGATAAGCTGTTTTTGTTAAACAAGCAACTTTGCACTTGAGGTTGCTATGTAGAAGAAAGAGAACTTTAAACATTTTATTTATTTATTTGAAGAGTGAAAAGTCGGAGATTAATCCATCCTTCTACTGGATCATGCCCAAATAGCTCCAACAGCCAGGGCTGGGCCAGGCTGGACCCAGGAGCTTCTTCCAGGTCTCCCACACATGTGCAGCATATTAACAGGGAACTAGATCAGAAGTGGGGCAGCTGCAAATCTAACCCAGCACTCTTTTATGGGATGCAGGAATCCCGAGAAGGGACTTACTCCATTGCACTCCAACGTGGGTCTCAGTCACTTCTAAACTTGATGTTTAAAAGAAATCTAAAACTTCAAAGAAGTTTCAGACTCACAGCAACACTGAGTAGGATGTGGAAATCGCTTCTGTAGCTCACTTGGCCCCAACACATGCACAGGCCCTAGCATCAACATCTCCCATGTAGGTGGGACTTTGGGTACCATCGACAAACCTGCACCAGCATAGCACCATCATCACTCTGAGTGCGTGGTTCATCTTGTCCCCGGTGTCATGTGTTTTACACCCTTTGACGTGTGTAATTGCCAGTCCTTTGCTGACTGTTCACACCTCCTTCCCCATAGCCTGGCAACCATGGTTCTATTGAGTCATGATTTTGCCTTTTCAGAGTAGCTGTAGTTGGAATGACACTGAATGTAGCCATTTCACATGACCGTACTTGACGTAGTTTTGTGCATTTGAGCTTCCTCCGTGTGTTTTCATTCCTTTGAGGACTGTTTCACCTGCTGACAGATGGCTTGGTCCTTTTCAAGTTAGGATGATTGCAAATGAAGCTGTGGCCACAAAGTTTCAGCTTCATCGGCTAGGGACTAGGGAGTGTGACTGGCCAACCCTGTGACAGGAGCAAGTTTTTTGGCTAGAAGTGGCCACCAAAAATCTCCTATAGTGTGTGCTATTTTCCACTGCCACCGTAGTTGCATATGAATTCCTGTTGTTCTTCAGCATTCAGTGCTGATGGTGTTCTGGAGTTTGCCTGCCCTGATTGGCATGATTGACATGTGGTAGTATCTCATCTTGGTTTTAATTTGCATTTTCCTTTGCCAATAAAAACCATGGTGCAATTTTACCTCACCAGAATTAGAATGGATATCACCCAGAAATCAGAAAGCAGTAATGTTGGCAAGGATGTAGGGGCAAGGTACCTGAATCCACTCATTGTTGGTGGGAGAGTCAACTAGTACAGCCAATAGGGAAGACAGTATGGAGAGTCCTCGGAGATCTGAAAATAGATCTGTCAGCCGTCCCACTCTTGAGCATTTACCCAAAGGAAATGAAATGAAATAAGTGCATGAAATATATCCAACGAGGTAATAGCTAAGATATGAAACCAACCCAGATGCCCACCAACTGATGACTGGATAAAGAATATGTGCCATACATATACTGTGGAGTGTGACTCGGCCATAACAAGAATGGAATCCTGACTTGCAGCAAAGTAGACGCAGTCGAGAGTATGCTTAGTAAAATAAGCCAGTCTTAAAAAGACAAATATCATAGGCTATTTCTGTTGTGTGACAGTTAATATAAAATACAAAAAAGCATAGGAATGTGATGGACACTTTCTGATAGTTGCCATTTTTATTCTTTGTTTATATTCCTGTGGCTGTGGTCATCCTAGTTTTTACTTGTTGAATAACATAATGGTAAATGAGGCCTGTGCCTAACAGAGTGGATTAAAATGATAGCTTTGCAAAAAATCTAAAGAAGGGTAGAAGCAATGGAGGGAGACAAGTATGACTTTCTCCTTAGAACTGCACCTATGAAGTACATGAAATCTGTATTTTTATATTAATAAAAATAAAACCTTTCTCTTGCATTTCCCTGGTGACACATGGTGTAGCTGCTGTGCTGTAGTCTGCACCCTGGGCATGTGAGGGTGCCCAGGGCTGTCTGAGCACTAGCAATGCATTGTCAGTCTGGTGATCATCCGCTTGTCCCTTCTCAGAGCAGCAGCCAGCAACAGAGACACAGCCTTGGTTCCTGGCATTGTCATCTCTTCAGCAAATTTAGCCTATAATATGCCTGTCAATCATCTCAGGAGTGAAATAGTTTCAAAGCAGTAGAACCTCCCTTGCCCCTTTTGCTATTTCATCTTCCATGACAAAATAGAATTCAGCTGCTGTAACACAGAATCTCCTGCTTCTCCAATTGCCTTTCTAGTTCAGGCTCTGCCTGAAATGTGCTAGAATGAGAGGGCTTGCTCCTTTCCCCTCACCCACCCAGACTGGTCCTGCACTGCAGCCCACACTGAAAGTATTAGCATCCTGATCTTGTGAATGGTACAGGGCCAGGCACCTGCTGGCCTTGGTTGCCCTCACCATAGGTCTCTAAATTTCCACATCAACTCCAGCACTCAATACTCCACTTGTCACCCATAAGTGTTGCTTAAAACAGACTTTGGCCTGCCACCTTTCCTGATTCCCATCTGTCTGATCTCAACATCGCATGGTTTTCCCTGATGGCTTTGGAGAGAAGCATTTCTATACTACAACCTGAGAAATGGGAATGTTTTTGGTTTTACATAGTTCATGGTGCATTTCAAAAATTTAACCGTTTTTTAAACAATAATTCTAGTTATTTAAGGTGTGTGAGGTGTGTGAGGTGTGTTTTGATATAGACATACATAGTGAAATGTGCAGTAAGGCTAATTAGCATAGTCCTCTCACATAGTTGTATGCGTGTGAGTACAGTAAATCGTTTAAGGTCCACTCCCTACATCAGTTCACTGCTGTTGAATACACTTACCTGTGTTTCTGGCTTAGCTCTGGCTGTGGACAGTGGGTGACAGCTCCAATGCTGAGAGTATCAGTGGAATAACTGGGTGTTATTTCTACACTGGCTCCCATTTGCAGATCTCTGTTCTTTGCAGAGAACACAAAGGAAAGGACAGTGACCCAGTCATGACATCAGCTGACGCCTAGGACCTATGTGACTCTTCTTGTGTGCTTTGTGGAGATTCATGTATCTTCTCTCCTGCAAGCAGCATCTTTCTAAAATGCTTTGTTTTGAAGGTCTGGTGTCGTATTTGTTCAATAGGATTGCCACCAGTGGGCATGTCTGCCTGACCCCACCAGTCCGTAGCTTTTCACTCAACTCCCTTTTTTCAAGACAAAGCTTTGTGTGGAGCATGCAAAAGGGGTTGTCATCACTAAGGTGGCTGTCTCAGGCAGACACAGGATGCACACTTTCAGAAGCAGGGATCAGACAGGAGAACTTGCTGGGCTTTGGTTTTCATTTTTAGCCTGCTCACTAGGGTGCAGCAGGAGAGAGGCAGGTGGTAGTTGTTTTCTGAAGTTAATGCTGTGCTTTTGACTACCAGAAATCCAGAAGGACTTAGGTCAGCAATGGTTGTGTGGGAGAAATCCCAAGTTCAGGTGCAGTTAATTTTGCAAGTGTTCATTCTCCTAAGTTGCATCTTTGTCTGTGACTAATGCAGTCTCTTTATGACCATTATTATTATTTTTAAGTACTTCTTTTCCCCTAAAAATGCATTCTGGTAACAAATCAGGAATTATGAAATTAGGAGCTAGGGATCCTTACAGATTATTATTATTATTTTTAGGAATGGGCAGCTATCATGAATTTTAATACTTTTGATTTTTGGAATCACATTCTCCAACTGTTGTATCAATTAAGAATATATCTTCCAATGCCTTATTCTGTAAGCCTGTCAGTGATATAAAGGATTTGAGGCACTTCCTTATTCAATCTTTTTTTTTAAGGTTTTATTATTATTGGAAAGCTGGATATACAGAGAGGAAGATCTTCCATCCGATGTTTCACTCCCCAAGTGAGCCGCTACGGGTCGATGCGCGCCGATCTGAAGCCGGGAACCAGGAACCTCTTCCAGGTCTCCCACGTGGGTGCAGGGTCCCAAAGCCTTGGGCCGTCCTCGACTGCTTGCCCAGGCCACAAGCAGGGAGCTGGATGGGAAGTGGAGCTGCCGGGATTAGAACCGGCGCCTATATGGGATCCTGGGGCTTTCAAGGCGAGGACTTTAGCCGCTAGGCCACATCGCCGGGCCCTCCTTATTCAATCTTTACCATTAAAGTGTTTCTGAGTATTTGATTGTCCCTTGAAGTTGTTTCTGGAACCCCTGCAGGTATCAAAGCTACAGATGTTCCCGTCCCTGCTGAAAACGGTTATCAGTAAAGATGTTGTTGTTCAGGGGTTAGACAGCACTGCCTGCATCCCATATTGTAGCACCAGGGTTGGAGTCGTGCCTCCACTGCCAGTCTCACTTCTCTGCTAATGTGCATGCTGGAAGGCAGTAGGTGATGGTTCTGGTACCCGGCTCTCTGCTGTACATGTAGGAGGCCAGGATGGAGTACCAGACTCCTGGCTCCAACCTGGCCCTGACTTAGCATTATGGGAGTGAGTCAGCAGATGGAAGATTTTCCCTCCGTTTGCATCTCTCCCTCTCTCTCTCTCTCTCAACAAAAATACCCCCCCTTTTTTTTTAACAATGATATAATTTTCTGTAACCTGTGCATACCTTCCCTTGTACTTTAAGACCTCTCTGGATTGCTTGAAACACTACTCTAATGCACATGTTATATAAATAGCTGTTATTCTCCTTAGGGGATAATAACAAGAAAAAAAGCATGTGAATATTTATTACAATCTTTTCCTGAATAGTTTCCATCCACAGTTGGCGAACCCTATAGAAGTGCTCACTATATTTGATGGAGAAGTAAGTTAAAAAATCAGGAGTCCTACATTTTAGACACTTCAATTTGCTAGTTTCCTTACCTTAGGGACATCATTTAACCCCACTGAATCTCATCTTCCCAATGTTGAAAAAATACATATAAAAGTTTTTAAAAAAATCAAAGTATCTGATGACATTGTTTGATTCTACACAATAAAATGTCAGAATATTTCTAAAATTATAACAGTGTTTTATGTTTAAGACAAGGTATAGATGCAGAAAGTAGATACTGTGGGCAGGAAATTACTGGGTTTTTATTCTTCAAATCACATTCTGCTGAAATTTGCCCATTATGGACATTCTTATGATAAAGAGTTGGAGGGAAAGGGAAGGAGACATGGCTCCGGGTGACCATTTGGATGAGGTATGATGTGTGTCTTGGAGGCATAGGGCTTTTCAAGTCTCAGTCAAATCTCGGTGTCACAGGGTCAGTACCCACAGTCACACTAGCAAAACAGTGGTACTGCATTTCTGTGCATAATAACCAGTCCTGGAACTTGCTAGTACTGACTGTCATTGGGTTACATCTTAGTGTCATTTAAATAAGATACTGATGTCAACCTGAAGTGTGAAGACAGCCAAGATACTGGTTGATATCAAGTCAGATTTTGCCTTCAAAAAACCTGACCTAAATGCCATTCAGTTTGTAATCATGTTTATGACTTCTCTGGTGAGGTAGCTCTTCTGGTGGTTTGGCCTGCGTCACTAACCTCAGACCTTCCTGGTGCATTCCTTAAATTCTCCATCCTGGCCTATTCTCTGTAACTGGGGAAGAGTGCTCCATTTTTGATATCTCGGCAGAATTTTACATTTACAAGGTAGGCCTTATTGGTCATCAGCAAATGCAAGTCAAAACCACGGTGAGAAGCCAGCAAAGCAGAATATAATCAAGCTTGCAGCTATTCTTAACATGTCCATCCTCAGAGGCGGCAGCTGATGGCTCAAATGATTGGGTCCCTGACACCTACGTGGAACACCTGGATGGGGTTTCTGGCTCCTGGCCTCAGCCTGGTCCAGGCCCAGCTGTTTGAGGAGTGAATGAACAAGCAGTTGGATGATCTTGCTATGTTATTCTTACTCTCCCTCTTTTGCAAACTTTCATGCATGACATATTCTGGTGTCTAGTGTCTTAGTGTCAGTGTTTTGAGATTGCTCCACGTGTGGTCAGAATCGAGTTAAACCCACCTGACGAAAATACCATAGTTCATGTTAAATGGCTGTTAGGGTGCCTTACAGTTCAGTTCTGTAACCATTAAAGCTACTCCGCATTTTCAGCTCACATGTCTCTTTGGTGAATGCTCTTGGCTGGCATAATGATAACTGTTTCACATTCCTGCCTAGAATGTGTGGGCAGTTCCATTTCTCTGCCTCCTTGTCAACAGCTCTGCCATTGGTTCTGGTCTTGCTGTTGTGAAGGGACAGCTGGAACTGAGTGCTGGCTTTTCCCCATGGTTTTGACTTGTGTTTGCTGATGACCAATGAGGCCTACCTTGTACTGGTTACCACCATTGACTGACCTCCTCTTAGGCAGCCTGTCTGTCTTCTGCCCATTGATGATACAGTTTGTCTTCCTCTCCTGTCTATCCCTTCCTATCCTGCTTGTCTAAACACCTCTCCCAGTTTGCTTAGAGAAAAGTTTATAGCATCAAATGACCAAATCCACAAAAGAAAAATATGTTCATTTCCTGAAAGGTATTATTTGAAGAGATGTTAATTTTAATTAAGTCTGTTTTTACCAAGTTTTCATCTATGGCTAATGTTTTATTTCATTTGTTCCCTAGAGTCATTTGCCTGCCTTAGAGTGAAGAGATATTTCCCCCTTCTAAATTGCTCTGAAATGCAATAGAATTTTATGTATTGATCTTGTATGACCCAACAGCACTCCATTTGCTTATTCTTGTTAAATTTTGCTGTACTTTCAAAGATTTTCTTCATAGATAATCTTGTTCTCTGGAGATGAAAGCCATATCCTTAGCAGATTTTAAGATCAGGTTAACTCAACATAGAAAATGAATCTGGAAGCATTTTATTCTTTATTGCTCAAAGAATTAGTTTTGGCTTGGGACTAGCTTTTTCTTAAATGTTTGATAAAATTCACCAGTAAAATCATCTGGGACTAAAATTCTTTGTTTTTGTGAGTATAGATGCATAAATGAATATAATTCTTTAATGGATACAAAGGCAATTAGCATCTCTATTTCCTCTTGGGGTGAGTTTGACGCACTGTGTCATTTAAAGAAATGATCATTTCCTCGGTTGTGAACTGTCTGAGATTGGGATAATTTCTCCCAGGATCCTGTGTTTAAGTTCTGAAAGTTTGGTAAGTGAAAACTCTTCTTTCATTCCTGACAGGGTAATTCATATTTTGTCTTTTTTTCATAATTAATCTTACTAGGTGTTTATCATTTTTGCCATGTTCTCAAAGAAGAAAGACTGGGTTTGTTAAGTTGCTCTGTATTCTTTACTGTGCACTCTGCAGTGTTTTTTTCTATTTAGGACTAATTTGATCTTCTTTCTAAATTCTGTCCTTAAAACTGTAATAGTATATTATTTTTAGATTAATTTAGTTTTTAATTTGATAGGCAGATTTACAGAAAGAAAGATCTTCTACTTCTTGATTCATTCCCCAAATTGCTTTAATGGTCAGAACTGAACCAACCTGAAGCCAGGAGCCGCCTTTGGGTCTCCCATGCGTGCAAGGGCTGAAGGACTTGGGCCATCCTCAGCTGCTTTCTCAGGCTATAAGCAGGGAGCTGGATGGGAAGCGGAGTAGCTGGGACCTGAACCAGTGTCCATATGGGCTGCCAGCACTGCAAGGCAGAGGATCAACTTACTGAGCCACCATTCTGGTCCCTGTTTCTAAATTTAAATTTTTTCTTTTAAAAAATTAGTCATTTTAGGTTATGGATATTCATTTAAACACTGTGTTGCCTGCTTTCTTTCACATATCTTAATATGTGATATTTTCATTACCATCTTTTTGGAAATTATTTTCTCATTTTGACTGTTTTAATTCATGGATTATTAAAGTCTATAGTCTCATTTCTTAAAGATTCATCCATCCCCATTACAAAGTCAGATATACAGAGAGGAGGAGGGAACCTGGAACCTCTTCCGGGTCTCCCACGTGGGTACAGGGTCCCAAAGCTTTGGGCCATCCTCGACTGCTTTCCCAGGCCACAAGCAGGGAGCAGGATGGGAAGTGGAGCTGCTGGGATTAGAACCGGTGCCCACATGGGATCCTGGGGCATCCAAGGCGAGGACTTTAGCCACTAGGCCACGCCGCCGGGCCCGGTAACAGTTTTGTCTGCTGTGTTACAACACTGGTCCTGATTGATTTTTGAACATTCTGTGTTATGGGGATATCACAGCATTACTAGTTTCTGACAATGTTCACAGTACTGAGCTACCAGTTTTAAAGAGTTGAAATTCCTTGACCATATTTTATACTTCGAGGTGGAGTGCATTCTTCAGGAATGGCCGTGTCTGAAAGAAGCAGGTGTGATGTAGCTGCTGGACAACCTGTCAATCAAGTGAAGGTGGGGACAGTATCTCCCAGGTCTTCTGGCTCTGACTGGGTTCTGTCTACCCATTTTAACTACTGACAGAGCAGCAGCAGGGAACTCCAACATGGGTATTCGTTTCAATTCTAACACTTTGACTTTCATGTCTGTGTGTTTTTAGGGCATGGTCACTTAGAGTTGCTCTGTTTTCTTTATATACATTTTGGTCAGCCCTAAACATTTGCCTTAAACTCAGTAAGCACTTTTTGTCTCATAGACAGACCATTTTGGTCTGAAGATAACCTCATCAACTTCTCTATTCACACAGATCTTCCCAAACTTTTTACCTTCAGCCCTTGTGCATACTTTATTAATTTGCTCTGTCTGGATATAAAGTGTGTTAAAGAACTAAACTTTACTTTTATGCACATTTTGATCTCTATGCATGTGTTAGAGTATTCAATCTGTTTACATTTATTGTAATATTTTATGTTTCAGTAACAGCTTGCAACTTAAATCTCTCAAAATCTCCCTCTTCATCTGTTGTTCCATTATTACCTTCTTTTAGGTTAATTGAAAGCCTTTTAATTTTCTGTTTCTTTTTTCTCTTAGTTCTTTTTTATTTATTTATTATTTTTAATTCATTAATTACATTGTATTATGTGTCACAGTTTCATAGGTACTTGGATTCTCCCACCTCTCCCCAAACCCTCCCACCATGGTGGATTCCTCCACCTTGTTGCATAACCACAGTTCAAGTTCAGTTGAGATTCCCCCATTGCAAGCGTATACCAAACATAGAGTCCAGCATCTTATTGTCCAGTCAAGTTCAACGGCTTCTTAGGTATACCCTCTCTGGTCTGAAGACAGAGCCAGCAGAGTATCATCCCAGTCAATTGAAAGCTCCAACATACCATCAGCAAAAATTTACATCATTATGGAATGAATTGACATAGTAATGAGTAACCAATATGTTAAAAATAAATGCTAGTTCTTAACCACCTTCTGTGACCACCTCATTGACATTTCAATTTTAGTTTATACACAACATATAACATACATAACATGTTATACATAACATCATATCATCTTAAATTAAGGCAAACATGTGGTATTTAACCTTTTGGGATTGGCTCATTTCCCTTAGCGTTATGGTTTCCAGTTTGGCCCATTTGGCCACAAAGAACTGCATTTTGTTTTTTTTAATAGCTGAGTAGTATTCCATGGAGTAGATGAACCATAGCTTTCTTATCCAATCCTCTGCTGATGGGCATTTTGGTTGCTTCCATGTTTTTGCAATTACTGATTGTGCTGCTGTGAACATAGGAGTGCATGTTGGTTTCTCATAAAACAAGTGTTCTGGATATATTCCTAGGAGTGCTATTGCTGGACCATACGGTATGTTGAATTTGAGTTGTTTGAATATTCTCCATACTGATTTCCAAAGAGGCTGTGCCAGCCTGCAGCCCCACCAGCAGTGGAGTAGGGTTCCCTTTTGCCCACAACCTCGCCAACAAGTGTTGTTGGTGCTTTTATTCATGTGGGCCAGTCTTACTGGCGTTAGGTGGTACCTCATTGATGTTTTAATTTGGATTTCCCTTATTGCCAGGGAACTTGAGCATTTTTTTCATATGTTTATTTGCCATTTGGGTTTGTTCCTTTGTGAAGTGTTTGCCCATTTCCCGTGCCCATTTCTTGACTGGCTTGTTTTGGTGTTTTGGTTGTTTTGTAGCTCTTTGTATATTCTGGAGATTAGCCCTCTATCATCTACGTAGTGCGCGAAGATCTTCTCACATTCTGTGGGCTGCTTTTTTACTTTGTTGATTGTTTCCTTTGCTGTACAGAAGCTTCTTAGTTTGATGAGGTCCCATTTGTTTATTCTGGTCTTGATTTCTGTTGCTTTTGGAGTCCTTTTTAGGAAGTGAGGACCTACCCCTAGATCTTGCAGAGTATTTCCAACATTTTCTTCCAAAAGTTTAAAGGTTTCTGGATGTAGGCTTAGATCTTTTATCCATTTAGATTTGATCTTGGTGTATGGTGAGAGATGTGGGTCTATCTTTTTATTTCTACAGGCTATCAACCAGTTGTCCCAACAGCATTTATTGAACAGACCTTCCCATTTGCCAGGATTATTGTTTGTCCTTTTGTCAAAGATTATTTGGCTGTATCTGTGTGGGTTCCCGTCTGGTGTTTCTATTCTCCATTGATCTTCCTCTCTATCTTTGTGCCAGTACCATGCTGTTTTGATAACCACTGCCCTATAGTATGTCCCGAGGTCTGGAACTGTGATTCCCCCTGCTAACTTCCTGTTCTTCAGGATGGTTCTGGCTATTTGTGGTTTTTTGTGTTTCCAGATGAACCTTTGGATCATTGTTTCCAGTTCCATGAAGAATGTTTTTGGCAATTTGATTGGAATTGCGTTGAATGTATATATTGCCTTTGGCAATATAGACATTTTAATGATGTTGATTTTACCTATCCAGGAGCATGGGATGTTACTCCATCTTTCTAGGTCTTGTTCAATTTCTTTTTTAAGTGGTTTGTAGTTTTCCTCAAATAGTTCTCCTACATTTTTGGTTAGGTTTATTCCCAGATACTTCATACTTTTCTCAGTTATTTTGAATGGTATTTTGCTGGTTAGATCTTTTCCCAACTTGAGGCTGTTTGCATACAAAATGGCTGTTGATTTTTGTTCATTAATTTTGTACCCTGCCACTCTACCAAACTCTCGTATAAGTTCTAGCAGACTCTGTGTTGAGCCTCTTGGCTGTTCTATATAAAGAATCATGTCATCTGCATATAGTGAAAGCTTGACTTCTTCGTTTCCCGTTTGGATTCCTCTGATTTCTTTTTCTTGTCTTATGGCCTCAGCGAGTACCTCTAGGACTATGTTGAATAGTAGTGGAGAAAGTGGACATCCCTGTCTTGTTCCAGATCTCAGTGGGAAGGGTTCCAGTTTTTCACCATTCAGTATGATGCTGACGTTGGGTTTTTCATATATTGCTTTGATTATGTTGTGGATTTTTCCATCTATGCCTGCCTTGGTTAGGGTTTTTAGCAGGAAGTGGTGTTGGATTTTGTCGAAAGCTTTTTCTGCGTCTATTGATACTGTCATGTGATTCTTGTTTTTCAGTTTTTGAATGTGGTGTATCACATTTATGGATTTCCTTATGTTGAACCACCCCTGCATTCCAGGGATGAATCCTACTTGATCCGGATGAATGATCTGCTGGATGATTTTTTGAATTCTATTGGCTAGGATTTTGTTGAGTATCTTAGCATCAGTGTTCATCAGAGAGATAGATCTGTAGTTTTCTTTCTCTGTAGGATCTCTTTCTGGTTTTGGGATTAAGGTAATGTTGGCTTCATAGAATGAGTTTGGAAAGGTTGCTTCCTTTTCTATTGTTTTGAAGAGTTTGTAGATGATTGGGGTTAATTCTGTTCGGAATGTTTTGTAGAATTCTGTAGTGAAGCCGTCTGGGCCTGGGCTTTTCTTTGTTGGGAGATCTTTAATCACTGATTCAATCTCTGCTTCAGTTATGGATTTGTTCAGTTCATTTGTTGCCTCTGGGCTAAGTTTTGGCAGGTGGTGTGAGTCTAAGAACTTTTCCATTTCTTGGTGGTCTTCTGATTTGTTGGAGTACAGTGCTTTGTAGTAATTTCTAATTATGTTCTTAATGGTTGTAATGTCTGTTGTTATGTTGCCTTTTTCATCTTTGATGCTGTTAATTCTTGCTTTCTCTTGTTTTTTCTTTGTCAGTTGGGCCAGCGGGGTGTCTATTTTGTTTATCTTTTCAAAAAACCAGCTTTTTGATTCATTGATTTTGTGTATGGTTTTTTTTTTATTTCTATCTGGTTGATTTCCTCCCTTGTTTTGATGATTTCTTGTTTCCTGTTCTGTGTGGGGCTCATCTGCTGCTGCTTTTCCAATTCCTGGAGGTGTGTGCTTAGTTCCTGTATTTGGCGCCTCTCTTGGGCCTTGACATGAGCTCCAATTGCGATGAATTTACCCCATAGCACTGCTTTGGCTGTGTCCAACAAATTTTGGAATGTTGTGTCAGAGTTTTCATTGGTTTCCATAAATTGTTTGATCTCATCTTTAATTTCTTCCCTGACCCATTGTTCATTTAATAGCATATTGTTCAACCTCCAAGAGTTTCTGTATTTCCTTGGGCATTTTGAATTGCTGATTGCCAGTTTCATTCCGTGGTGGTCTGAGAGGGTACATGGTATGATTCCTATCTTTTAAAAGTTATTTAGATTTGCTTTGTGTCCTATCATGTGGTCGATCCTGGAGAAGGTGCCATGCACTGCTGAAAAAAATGTATAATCTGTGGTCTTAGGATAAAAAGTTCTATAAATGTCTACCAAGTGTAGTTGTTCTAAAGTTTGTATTAGCTCTGTTGTTTATTCGTTGAGTTTTTGTTTTGTTGATCTGTCTATAGTTGTTAGCAGAGTGTTAAGATCACCCACTATTATTGTGTGTATATCTGTGTCTCCCCTTAAGTCTGTAAGTAATTGCTTCAGGTAGCTAGGTGCATTGGAATTAGGTGCGTATATGTTCACGATTGTAATTACTTCCTCCTGATGGATCAATCCCTTCACCAATATATAATGTCCTTCTCTGTCCTTTTTGATGTCTGTCAGCTTGAAGTCTAGATCATCTGAGATTAGGACAGCTACACCAGCCTTTTAATCCCGCCCATTGGCATGAAATGTCTTTTTCTATCCCTTCACTTTAAATTTCTTAGAGGCTTTTCTGGTTAGATGTGTCTGTTGTAGGCAGCATATAGTTGGGTGCTGTTTGGTGATCCATTCCGTTAATCTATGCCTTTTGATTGGTGAGTTTAATCCATTTGTGTTTAGAGACAATATTGAGAGGGTGTGATTTTGGGCTTCCATGAGTGTGTGTAAGTGTGCAAGTGTGTATTTGCGACTATTAGAGTTTCTGATTGGTTGACTTTCCTTGTATGGATTTTAATGGGGAGGTCTTCCCATTTGCCATTTTCGATTTTGGTTTTCATTTTTTCTTTCTGGGTTTAGCACCTTCCTGAGGAGATTTTCCAGAGCTGGTTTCATGTTGATGTATTCTTCGAGTTTCTCTTTACTGTTGAAGTATTTGATTTCATTCTCAAATACAAATGAGAGCTTTGCTGGGTACATTATTCTTGGTTGGCAGTTGTTTTGTTTCAGGACTTGATAGGTTTTACCCCATTCTCTCCTTGCTTGGAGCATTTCTTCTGATAGGTCGGCTGTGATTCTGATTTGCCTTCCTCTGAAAGTAATCTTATCCTTTTTTCTTACTTGTCTTAGAATAGTTTCCTTGTATTCACTTGAAGGTAGCTTGAGGACCACATGTCTGGGTGAGGATCTGTTTGGATCAAATCTGCTGGGCGTTCTTTGTCCTTCCTGGATTTGTGCTGGATTTATATTTCCAGTGTTCTGGAAGTTCTCCTGTATTATCTCATTGAGCACCCGTTGCAAGCCTGTCTCCTTTTCCACTCCTTCGGGAAAGCCTATTATTCTAATATTTGATTTTTTGAGGTTGTCTTTCATTTCCTGTATGGACCTATTGGCTTTGTCCAGATTTGTCTCCAACTGTTTGATGAGCTGCTGCCTTTCATTCTGATTGTCTTCCAATTCTGATATTCTGTCCTCTGCTGTGTTCATTCTGTTGGTTAGGCTTTCAATTTTGTGCTCTATATCGAGGATTCCCTTTCTGACTTGATTTATTTCTGCAACGACATGGTTTTCGAATACCTTGGACTCTTCCCAGCGCTTCTCACTGTCTCTGATGAATTTCATCACTAGTTTCTTAAAGTCCTTATCTGGTATTTCCTCTACGTCTTCATCTTGCGTCTCAGATATTGAGATTAGTTTTTGGTTGTATTGCGAGGGAGTGCTTGATCTTTCTTCTGGGTCATTGCTTTTCTGATACTTCTCCTCATTGTGTTTTTGCTTCGTGTTGTTTTGGGATTTTAGCGTCTGACTTGTTTGTCCACAGCCGTTGCCCTCAGTGCTATAATCTGTAGGAGGTGTGATCTAGCTGCTGCTGTATGGGGTGCTGGCATAAGCATTATATTTCTTATTCTATTGGGGACAGCAGCTGATGGTGGGGTTGTTGTTGGGTTGCTTCGTTTGCGCCTGGGCTTATATTTCTGCCACCTGTTCTCTTAGTTCTTAAAGTATTATTGTTTTACTATCTATTGTAAGATATGAGATAGTCATTTTTATCAGGTTTTTGTTGTTGTTGTTTGTCTCTGCAAGATTTATTGTATTTATTAGGAAGACTTACAGGGAGAGGGAGGGAGACAGAGATATCCTCTATGCACTGATTCACTCCCCACATGGCTACTGTGGCCAAGGCTGTGCAGGACTGAAACCAGGAGCCAGGATCTTCATAGTGGTCTCCTGTGTGTGTGCAGGGTCCCAGATGGGCCATCCTTCTCTGCTTTCCATGCCATTAGGAGGGAGCTGAATCAGAGGTAGAGATGCCAGGATTCGAAGCAGCTCCTGTGTGCAGGATCCCCATGTTGCAGGTAGTGGTTTAACTCGCTATGTCACAGTGCCAGCCCCTCATGATTTTCTTGGCTGTATTTCTCTGCATGTTCTCCTTCTGTTTTCCTAGACACCTCACACTTGGCCTACCCTCGGTGTGATGGTCGCAGTCTGATCAATCCTATATGACTATTGCTCTCTTTTGGGTTGAGTTTCTAAATGGTAACAACCACACCTTATCATGCTTCTATTTTAACATAAAATAGGCAGTTATCTTTGAAAGAAACTACACCAAGAAGAAAAAATAATCTTTGATACCTTTCCATGTGTTTTGCTTTATGTTCTTCTCTGAGATGAAAATGAGAGTTTTTATTGCTTTCCACTGACTAACTCATGTCCAGGGTTGTTTCCCGCCCGCCTGAGACAATCTTTGGGCCTGCTGGCAATGTGTTCTCGTGGCTTTCAGTTCTCTCAATGTGTATGTCTCCCCCTTCTTTTTCAAGCATGTCAATCGATCCAGAGTCTTGACCTAACAGCTTCATTTTCTCCCAGAACTCTATAAATGTTTTCACCATTCCTGAGCCTGTTTTATTCTGTTGATGCAATTCTCCTTCCACGTGTTCTGAGTATTTGTAAGAGTTTTCCAAACTTGAGAAATTGTTGTCTATTGTTTCTTCAAGTCTTCTTCCTGTCCCTTTTCAGATTCTTCTTCTGTTATTCCACTGACTCATACATTAGATCATCTGACACTGTGCCACAGATCTCTGAAAACTCTTCACTTAAAGTCTTGTTACTTAAAAGGCAGAGATGCACATAATGAAGCATGGGGGGAAGGGAGGGCAAGGGAGAATAAGCAGAGGTCTTCCGTCTACTGGTTCATGCCCTCGATTTGCGAGCTAGGTCAGGCTGAAGCCAGGAGCCTGAAATTCATACTGTTCCCCACATGTGTGGCACAGATGTAAACACTTGGCCTGTCGTCATAATCTCCTACGGTGCACATGAACAAGACGCTGGCCTGGAAGAGGATCTGGGTCTCAAATCCAGGTCCTTTGCAATGGGATGCTGACATGTTGAGGCTATACCACATACCTGCCTCTCTGTTCCTTTTTCGTTCAGTGTTTTCATGGCCTCTTCCTCCAGTGGAGTTACTTCTCTGTCTCCTCAAGTTCACTTGTCCATGTTTCCTTTTCTCTCCAGTATGCTGTGTAAGTCTCTTCACCTGTGAACTTTTTGGTCATTGTGCTTTTCTTGTTAATATTACTTCTCAGTTAATGTATTCTAACTGTATTATTATTTAAAATTTTTTCCCCTAAGAGCTGGTATAACCTCTGCAAAGTTTATCATCTATATACCCAGCGTCTGTTTCTTTGATAATGCCCCACAGGTGCAATTGCCAGCTAACCCTTGGATTCTGTTCCTGAGTTTCTCTTTCCTCACCAGGTGTGAGCTCAGTGTGTTTGTCCACTGCTCAGGAATTATGGCCTTGCCTATTTAATGTGGTTTCATGTGGCAGACGTTGGCATGGTCCTGCTGGAGGTGGAAGTTAAGGTCTTGAAATGTATTCTTCAAGTTCTTTTTCATTTCTTTTACTCCCTTAAGTCTCAGATGTGCATTTTCTTTTACTCATTACTTTTTCTATTCTTTGAACTTTTTAAATGTACTTTTGCTTTACATTTTTGTTGATATATAAGGACAAAAAATTGCATGTGATACATAGATAAAATTTTAAGAATTTCACACTTTTCTCCTTCCTTCTACCCTCCTGTCTTCCTTTTTTTTAAAAAAAAGTTTTTGCAATAACATCTTTGTAGTCAAAGGGTTAAAGTTCCATCCAATAAAGAGCTCAGCAAGTAAAGAATGGAGAAACATACGCAAGGGTTGCAAGCCATGCTCAAAACCCAAGGTGTCAGTTTCACTCATATGCATTAATTTTTAAAAGACTATTTATTATCTACCACGTATTAGGCATGGGATATTTGTTAGTTTTTGATCTGGGTTATTTTAGTAAGTGTAATGATTGTTTTTAAACATTTCCACTGCGTAGTAAGTCTCCTTCTGAATTTTGGTTTGATTTAAAAAAAAAAAAAAGGCCACAGAAAGAGCCAACTTCATGAAGATAAACGATTCATGCTGTGTGTAAGTCCGTGAGCTGCAGGGGTTAGAAATCAGCAGTCTGTCCTTTGCTTTAGAAATCTCTGAAGGCTGTTCATTTGTGAAAGTGTTTCCAGATTTTCATTTACGTACATGCTAGTTTTAACCTCAGATTGACGAGATATTCACCTAAATATATATTCATGAATTTTACCCTAGTGAAAAAAATGGAAATAACCAATTCCATATATTTTAGATGTTATAATACATATTTCTTATCCCTTTGTGTCTGGCAAATGAATGCCATTCATTTTGGCAGACCATTCATCAAAAATCCAAAGAAGGAAATACCTGTTCAATGCTTTCATAGCTGTTCAAGTTGGAAATCCCCTTTAAAATATTACTTGTCAGGGAGTCATCTATAAAGAGCTTTTTTATTTCTTTCTTTTTTTTTTTTTTTGCATGGTACTATTTGAGCAAGTGCTGTCTGGAAGGAGATTTTTTTCTCATAGTCTGGTTTCTTCTAACAAAGAGAACGTAGACTCATGGAGGTGGCTGGAAGGGTCATGTTCAGAAGCTGTGTGGAGTTCTGAGGGACATCTAGCACGGTCAAGTGGTCATCTGTCATACTGTGTTTGGTGTCTGCAGTTGGGCCTTGGTGTCCCTGGGAGTGGGAGTCAGCCTTTCATTGAGGCATTGCTAACAGCAGGCACTAAGCCTCAGCCAGCCCTTCCTCCAGCAAGGAGAAACCTCATGGGCAGTTAGCACAGTGTGCCTTCTTCACTCCTGGGAAATGTCTTTTCATGACGATGGCTGGCTTTTCAGTTTCATTTAGGATGCTCAAATTTGGGAGGGTTGTTTGTTCTGAACAGTACACAGAAGAAAAAGGTGTCCATTACAAAGTGGTTGGTGCAAGCAGCACACTTTACAGTAAGTAGGAATAATGTTGTCATCCACACATCATGTGGCTATAGAGAAAGTGGTGCTGGAAGCACAACATGGCCTGAAAGTTGCATTGAAAATAGAATTATCAAAAGCAGCTGGCTTCATATTTTCTCACTTCAGTTATAGAATCATGTGTGTCCATTTCTTATTTTTAATTGTTTTTAGTAATTCTGTTATCACTCACACAATCCAATTTATACTAGATACATCTTTAGTATTTATTTCAATGAGTCAAAGTCCTTCTGGATGAATGTCAGATACTCTTGAATAATTTTACTCTGTGATTTTTTTTTTCAAAAGACAGAAAAAGAGACAGATTTCTAGTCCATTAGTTCACTTTTCAAGTGCTTGCAGTAGCCAGGGCTGGAACCAGCCAGACCCAGGAGCCAGGAGCTGCATCCAGGTCTCCCACATCAGGGCCCTGATCCCATAAGCCATCACCCTGCACTCCTCAGGGTATGTGCAATCAGGAGTAGAGTCAGGCAGCGTAGGCTGTGAGTATCCCATGGGGTTTGTTAACCATGGCACAGGCACCTACCTTGACATAATTTGATTGGCACTCACACTGTGCATGCTGTAAGGGGCTCCCACTCTTGTCCTTCCTACATCCTTGTCTTGGCACAATGCCTTCATTCATAGGTTGTGATGCCTTCAGGCAGTGGAAAGAGCTTGCTGATGATCCCTGTGGTGGTGTTTTACTCTTTGGTAGGCTCTTTATAATTTTTATTTGACCTCATGGCGTCATTGTCATTGGCCCATGCTGCAGTTTGTTACATCCATGTATTTGCATTTTGGTTTGGTAATCTGGAATGATGAAGACTTAGCAAGAACAACTACAAACAAAGCCTCCTGTTTCATTGCTATATAAATAACAGCAGTTTATCTGGGGGACAAACATCCCAAAGATAGGACTGATCTGTTAGGTAAAATCTTGAGTACCCAAATATTGATGATTCTTGCCTTTTTTCAAGGACATCTTTCCCCATTATCCATAATGCTTTTTAAAAAAATTCTTGAGGTGTTCTTTTGTTTTGCTTACAAAGTTGAATCAACAGGTTGGTATGGCACAGCAGTTTAAGCCACTTCCTTCAATGCCAGTATGCCATGTGAGTACTGATTCAAGTCCTAGCTTTTACTACTTCTGAGCCAGCTTCTTGCTAATGCACCTGGCAAGGTACCAAAGATGGCACAAGTATTTGGATTCCATGATTCCCACCTAGGGGTTCAGATGAAGCTCCTGGCTTCATCCTGGATCCATCCTTGCCATGGCAGTCCTTTGGATGGGGGAGTGAACACGTTGATAGGGGCTTTTTCTCTGTCACTCTCCATTTCAAATAAATACTTTTTTTGTATCTGGGGTAAGGGGAGAGATAAAGGGAGAAGCCCCACCCAGCCTCCAACCCATCGCAAGGTCCCTGACATGGGACATGCTCTGAGGGCACTGCTCAAGTGGTTTTGATAGTCCAGCAGTTCTGAATTGCTGCCAATCTCGTGATTCCAAGCACAATTAAATCTCTCCAGACCCTACTGGCTGACATAGTCCACCTTAGAGTCTCCATTTGCACAGATTTTCACTGCCAACACATGGCTGGGGTAGATGATCGATTTGTTCTGTCATCCACCCTCTATTGTGGTACCAGGTATCCTCTGCAATTCTGATGGACTGCCATATCCTCCATGTGCAGTTGGATATGCTGTCTGTTGTTCCATCTGAGCCTCTGAGGAGGCTCAGCTTTGACACATGCACTCCATGGTCAGACCATGGAACCAGCACTTCTCTTCATGGTGGGGATTCTGAGATCAGCAGTTCAGTTGGAATGGATCTCTCCAACACACATACACGTTTTTAAAGAAAGCTGAGTTGAGTGAGCACAATGAAGGGTGGGTTGAGGACAGAAACTGGGTTTGGGTTCATACTTGTTGCTGCTGTCCGTTGCTGGGTGGCCATTCCATGTTGATGGAAAGAGTTATAGTAGATCCTGAGCCATGGAGGTGCATTCCTGTGTCTTCTTGATAACACTGGGAGTGAGCAGAGAATTCCAGAAGATGAAGCCCTGCTCCCCACTCAATGGCGTTCTTCTAAACTTGTTCACCAGAATATATTGGAACCACTCCATTAGAAATGACATGCTACCAGTCGTAATAGTCAGGAAATGAGTCTTTCCACTCACTCACTCAGGCCAGTGGCATTGGCCTCCTCATCAACGTCCTTTATTATATTTGTAAATCAACAGGAAGTCATTTGGTTCCTTATCTAAATGCACATAGCAATGAAATCACCTTTAGGAATGCGTATGTGCTTCCTATCACAGGACCTGGGTTTGAGCCCCAGCCCTGTTTCTAATTCCAAGTTCTTTGATGTATACCCCAGGAGTTGGCAGTAAGGACTCAACTACTTGAATGCCACCTACCTGGAAGACCCAGATTGGGTTCCAAACTCTAGCTTTGAAGCCTGACCCAGCCCACTGGTTATTACAGGTATTAGCGGAGTGAGCCAGCTGATGGGAGGTCAATATCTCTCTCTCTACTTCCCCCCCCCCCAAAAAGGAAAAAGTACTTTTTAAAGTTCATAGAGATACGTATTATGGGAAAGAGATGTGTGGATTTTACAACATCTTGTAAACTTTATTTTTCTACAACCTTTGACATATTCTGTTACTGTATTGTAATTTATACTACTTAACCTTTTTTCGGGCTTCCAGTTTGGTTGTATTTTTGCTTTGTTTTTGTTCTCCAGACCTATTTGCTTGCTGTACTGTCAGTGCTCTCTGGAGCACAATTGGTTGTGTCATCTGATTTGCCTGGTTTGTCTTTGCCAGAGGTTTTTCTGAGAGTTAAGCCAGGGAAAGTGCTGTGTGACAGAGTACACACAGGCCAACTTTACCAGATAATGTCATATTGGGATCAACATGCTATAACTGATTGAGTTTCCTGTGTGTGAATCCTTATTATCTCACGTCCCTTCCAGCATCTGATATTATCAGATTTTCCCTGTGTGCCGATTTGTTGATGGGTGTGGCTTGATTTCATATTTCCGTGGTGGCTGGAGAAGTTGGAGCCTCTTTCTGTGTGTCTGACTTGAATCTTCTAATCTGCCTTTTGATTAGAAGAGAGCAGTTCTCAGTTGAGGGAGAGATAAGAGTGTTACATCCAACCTGGAACTGCAACTCAGTAATTGACTTTAACCCCAACAAGAACAATTTAAGTGTATAGAGTAAGCACTGCTTGGTGACTTCTGTCCTTACCATGAAAATCTTAAGAAAAGACAAGATCAGAATCCAGGGTGTGTGTGTGTGTGTGTTTGAGAGAGAGAGAGAGAGAGAGAGAGAGAGAGAGAGAGAGAGAGAGAGAGAGAGAGAGAGAAAGAAAGAGAGAGAGAGTGTGTGTGTTCTTAGATTTGCTAGGTAAATATACTGTGGTATTTTAGCTTGACTAATGCTTGTTCTCTCCTTGATCACTACCAGTGCAATTCAATGCAAAGTGAATATTTTCAGCTGGGGACAGCGTTGCTGCCACGTAACATTTCAGGTTTTTCTGAGGTCTTTCCTGACATTGATTGGCAAGGAACCATGAAGGCAATGGGTGAGATAGGCACAAAGAAAATAAAATCATTCTCTGTAGCAGACATCATAGAATGCTGACACAGGTAATGGTGGGTGTCTTAATGTCTTCATGTACAGTGTAGGCATGTATTATAGGACTCATTAGGGGGCCTATTAGGGGGCTTAGTATTCACTGAGTTATCTACACAAAGGCCACACGTGCATAGTGTAATGACAGAGTAGTGATGAAGGAGGAAGAAAATATAGGGAGAGAGAATTTCCATTTGCTAGGACTCCTCAGAAGCCTACAATAGCTGGGACTGGGCCAGGCTGAACCAGGTGACAGGATCTTAGTGGCGGTGCCCCCTGTTGGTATCACAGACCCAAGTGTTTGAGCCATCGCCCGCTGCCACTCACAAAGTATGGGAAGCTGGAGTAAGGAGCCAGATACTGTGACTGACGGGGGACATATGACTCCTAGCTAGCATCCAAACCACCAGCCTGATGCCTACCCCATGTCACCAGCATGGTAGATGACACTACACTTTCAGAAAAGTAGACCCAAAGCTACAGGGAAAGATGTGCTTTTGTGCTTCTATGAAGAGTGCACAGTCATGGAGGGGTGTGACTGAATGACAGTGCGTGTGATGTGACCAAAGTAAGCCTGTAGGGACCAAAGCGATGAGTCTACCCGTTGGTGCAGATTCCCCTTGTCCTATCTCTCAGCTGGCCTCTCCTGTGTCCATTACCACAGGAGGGTGGTAGGAGAGCTAGGGGAAGAGAGCTCTCAAGAGAAGGTGGGAGCAGGTGGTTGTTTTTGTTTGTTTTTCATTTGGTAATATAACACATCTGGGGATAGCATTTCCTGCACATCATCACTTTTCTAACCCTGGAGTGTGGGTGCTAGGTTGTGTTCCCTGATGTGAAATGAAGGAGAAGTGACTGCCAATGATCAAGACTTGGCAGACTCATTCCAGTTTGGTGTGTCAGTGCTGGCGTAGGCAAAACTGCCACCCAATAGCTCTAGAAGGAGGGTATTTCTGTATATCTTTATTTTTTTTTTTGTTCAGCCTCTCTGTCTCCCCTCCCAACTCCAATCAGCAACCTAAAGAAGTTCTACAAAGGGAAAGACTTTTTGTGTAAGTGTGCAGTTGGATGATGAGCTATTAAGATGCTTTCAAAGGGCATGGCAAATGCAAATAGGAGTGCTATTTAAGATGTTTGAACATCAAAAAGGAAGTGCTCAGTATGCATATCAGATGCTCCATAGGGGGCTTTGTAGACATTTGATGATGAAAGAGCTGCCTGAGCTGGAGTCCAGCTGTATCCTCATGTTACCTGCTAGGGAGTCCTCTGCTAGGTGTGTGCATGTGTGCACACAACTCTGTGTGTGCGTGTGTGTGTGTGTGTGTGTGTGTGACAGAATCCCAACAGGCACCTCACAAAGCAGTAAGTCACATTTCCCAGGCTTGGGATGATTGGCACAGCTGTTCTTGCATGCATTTGTGAGGACAAGCAAAATTTTCCTGTGCTTACAACAACCTCAGCATATTTTTTTAGTGTAATACAAGATTATGACTCCCACAGGGTCAACTGCAGACTCCAGGGCATCAATTAATGGCCACTTTCTGATATTGGTTGGAGGAGTTCTATAGAACCCCCAAAACTGGGTCCAATCACCCCATTTACAGAAAGCCAATCAGTGATGGGGATGGTAGGAGAGAAAACACAGGAAAGTGTTTGCAGAACAAATGGGGCAAGAAGCATGGTGGCTGTTGCTGTGTTTCCTTGGGGGCCAGAAGTGTGAAGCATGAAGGATCTCAAGGATTGAAGTTGGGGTTGGGAGATGCATGGTCAGCTCATGTGCAACTCCTGTTTGGTCTGAAGTCCTTTAGGGAACGTTCGTGATGGCAGAGTGGGCTTCTGTTGGTCTGATGGCTATAATACCTACAGATGGGAGTTGCATCGTGCTCTCAGCCTGGAGTTCCTGGAAAAGAAACTCCTTGAGGCAACAGAGCATGGAAGTATTCCCTATGGGGGAAACAGATGATCCCAAGGCTGTAGAGATGAGAACCTGTCAGGGACAGCTCTACCTATCCCACTGTTCAGGGAGTCTGAGTGGTTTGCTGGCTACTGAGGAAGCAGGGAAAGGGCTTAACTCTTTGTCAAAGGAATATGGGGGAAGGCTGTGAGAAAAGGGCTAGAAGAAATCCAGCATCTACAGGCAGGACACTTAATAGGATTCAGTTTTGCTTTTTATTTGGGGGCACTCCTGTGTCAGGCTGGCCTCCGAACAATGGCCACGCTGAGGACACTGAGTGAGTCTGACCTCAGAGAAGTTCTCAGTAGCCTCTTTGCCCTCTGCCACTTGTACTTGAACTGTGTGGAATAGTCATTATGAGGTTCAGTGGTCAAACACTTTGTGCATTTGCAATTGTTGCTCATGTAGTTGATTGTCATATAGTCAAAAGGAAGCTACAGCACTCACCTCTACTTCAGCTTTCAGAGATGAGCAATGAAGATAATTATATCTGAGTCATTGGCTCTAAGGCCTCAGGGTAGTCACACCCCAGGTCAGTGTTTGCCTATATCATGGGCTTAACAGACATTGGCTGCCACTGTTACAGTTGCTGCTCGAGCCTCCAGGCATCCTGAGAAAGTCCATATTAAATTTTCAGATCTGAGGATGGTAAGCTATGTGCTCCAAGATTCATTTGACTTCCAGCTCCTTCTCTCATATTGCTTGACCTACCTTAGGCAGTTGATTGGTTTTTAAGGTTCATTTTATTTGAAAGGCAGAGTTGCAGGGGGAGACAGAGAAAGAGGTTTTGAACCCATTGGTTCATATTTGAAATGGCTGCCAAGGCCAGGTGCTGGGTCAGAATAGGTCAGACCAAGGAGCCTGGAACTCAATCTAGGACTTCGTCATCCACACGACAGGGACGCAAATAGTTAGGTCATCACCCATTGCAGTCCCACATGCATTAGAAAGAAGTTAGATGGAAGCAGAGTATCTGGGACTCCAACCAGGGCTCCTTTGTGGATGCCAATACTACAAGCAGAAGCTTAACACCTGGCACCACAATGCTGGCCCCAACAGGATTTATTTGAAAAAAAAGTAGAAGAAATGTACAATGAGATATGAGTGTGGGGAAACCCTAGAAGGAGAGATGTTCACAAAGAAATGAGGAAGAGGAAGAGGAATACAAGTAGGGGGGAGAGAGAACAAAATGAGAGTGCTCTCAATATGCATACTACTTTATTGGACAGAGAGGGGGTGCCATTTCGAAAGTACCCAAGAATGAAATTTGGGCAGGGTTCGGTGTGTGATGTCCAGGACAAATCAGTCTGTCTCACTGAAGAGTTCATTGTTTACCTATTCCTCATGGTGCCCTCTTTGTATCCTGCTGGAGTCTCTAGAACCTGAATGCTGGATTAAGCATGAAAAGGGATGAGATGGAGAGCAGGGTTAGAGACAAGACTGAGAAATCTTGTAGCTCTTATAATCATTGCCTATCTGAACTTAATAATAGGTAGGGACAGCACTGGTCCATGGTATAGTAGGTTAAACCTCTGCTTGTGGTTCTGAAAACACATGTAGGCAGTGGTTCATTTCCGGACAAAATCATGAACAAACCAGCTCCATGTCGATGGTTGGGAGAAACAGTCTAACAATACCCATCCATGGAAACTAGCACCCATGTAATGCACTGTAAAAGGAGAAAAGAGCAGCAAACCAGAAAAAGCCAAAGCAAGGCAGTCACCACCCACAATGTGGGAACCCCTACTGAAATAGCCTTGAACTCTAATCACATACACAACAAACACAAACACACAAACATGAATACTGCATCATACGTGACTATGCCACCGAAGCACCCAATCTCTACTCTCCGCATTTCGACGTAGGGGAATTTTCAAACACACAGGTAGATGTGAGGGTGATCTGACTGCGAAATCTGTCATCACCTTGATTGCCATGGTTGATTCGGCTTATCTGGCTGGCTCAGGGGGTGTTGCTTTCCACCCCTCACTGCTACAGGTGCGTCTCTCTGGAAGCAGCATGCTAGGTTAAAAAGGAAATTCATCCTGGCTAGAGCAGGACCAGTCTTCAGTCAAGGATATACGAGTAGCAGTGCACCCATGCTAGAACCTCAAAACAAGCTCTGAAATAAACAAAGGAATCAAGAGTGCATTTGATCAAACCTCACAGCCTGAATTTTCAGCAGTTACCCATATTTGAGCTTCATGTTTTCACGTATCCTCAAACTTCCTTTTTTTCCCCTTTTTGGCTGGTGTGTACACAATAATCAAAGCCAGATAATGTCTTAGTCCCACCACGTTGTCAAGACACCCAGCAATATTATCCTCAATACCTCCTCTCCCTGAAGAAATGATTGTTCAGTAAGAATTGTTATCCCACGGCTTTTTTTTTTTATTTTCAAACCCCAAAGGACATTTTAAAATTGAAGGCAGAAGCTGTGTGTTCTAGATGGCATGGTGATTAGGGTGGGCACTGCCCCAGACTAGGGCAACTAGGAGGCCAGAGAGACGGGGGTGTGAGGTCAGAGCATGACACCAGGTCTGGCTGCTGTGGAGGTGAGCAGGTGAGCAGGTGAGCAGGTGCAACTCAGCCCTTGGATGCCTTGTGCCTGCAGAGTCTTCCCAGCAGCAAGCCAGGGGTGGCTACCAGGCAGAGCACATGAGTCCTGAATCCCATGGGGACACATTGGGGCCTTTGAGAGTGTTGGATGGGTGGGAGGGGTGGGGATCAGGTTAGCCAGCTCCAGCTGGGTGTCAAGGGTTGGCTGCCAGGTCCAAGTGGCATCCTCTGGCCTTCAGGGAATGTCTCTTGCTCCTTCACAGGGGAATGTCTGTGTCTGATTCCCATCCCTTGCCAGAGCCTGGTCTGAGAGCTCCAGGGAAAGGGAATAGTGTGTGAGAGAGGTTGGGGAGGAGCCATCTTCTCCCTAACATTGTCCTGGAGAGGACTAAGTCTTGAGGATCCATGGGAAGCCTCCCCAGCTTGGCTCCATGAGATGTTGAAGTGAGGCTGGTCCCCAGGCGTCCTGGTGGGTGCCATGCCCTGCTTGCTTCTGCCAAGGCACCTCTTGGAAAGAATGGTCAACGCATTTCTCATTTTACCTTTTATTTGTAAAAAAAACCCATTGACCTCTACGGGCATAGGGTTAGCGTGGGGTGAGAAAAAACTGGCAAGGAAAGAGCAGGAATGAGTGGCCAGGGAATGGACAAGGGTCTTGTTCTGCAGTCTGTGTTGTGTGGCCGTGAGGGTAGAGCACTGATGGCCCATGAGTCTCTTCCTGCAGGGCAGCATTGTGCCAGGAGGCTGAGGGACTTGTGGGGCCCAGCGGGGCTCAGCAGGATGAGCTGGCTGTGGCTGGGAGTGGGAGTGGGAGAGGTGAAGGCTGGCCCTCAGCCTTTGCGGGCAGCAGACTAGCTGTGTGCTTGGCTGGCAGGACGTGTATGGTGCAGGCTCCTGGGGTCGGTGTGGCAGCTGCTCCTGGCACTGGCAGCCCACAGGGCAGGCTGAGGGAGAGCAGAAGGGCAGGTGCCAGCTCCTCTCCTGCTGGCACTGTGGCTTGCCTGGAATCGAGTGCTCCTCTTGAGTGGCCCAGGCCTGGGCACAAATATGCGGACCACTCCATGTCTGCTGACAGGCTTGAAGGCCGAGGGCGGCTGCCCTGGGCTCTGCCTGCTTTTCTTGGGCTCCGGGCTCTCAAACCAGAGCGGGCCCTCAAGTTTCCTCTTGCCCTGTTGCACTGACTGAGGGCCTTGAGCACCGTGTCCTTGGCACAGGGGTTGGGGCGCTCGGGGGCCAGGGCACAGCAAGAGAGTGTGTTGGGGCGCGGCCCAGCACAAGAGGCTGAAGGGGTGAGCAGAGGGCTGCGCGGCCAAGTGGGGCTGCAGGTGGGTCCAGGCCAGCGATGTCTGAAGCTCCTGTGTGCTTGAGAGAGGCTCATGCCCTGCAGGGTCAGAGGCCGCAGCTTTCTGGGCAGGTAGCCGCAGGCGTGTGGCACCCTGGCCCTTCGCAGGCGGGGGTAGTCACTGCAGAGTGGCACGCTGGGGTAATGGGGCACCCGTTCCCGGCGTTTGCCTGGCAGCGCGCCAGTTTGGCGGGACTCTGGCGCCTGTGCGCAGCAGCGAAGGACACTGTGTGGCGCGCATTGGCGCCCCTGGACTTGAGGCTGGTCCAGGTAGGCGAGCAGATGCCTGCTCAGGTAGAGACCCATGACGTGTGTGCTCAGCAAGCTAGGTCCAACGCGTGGTTCAGCATCCAGTGGTGCAGCAAGGCTCTGAGTCAAGTTCCAGGAGCCAATGGACCGTTGGAGGAGTGGCGCTCGGGATGCCCTGAGCGTGGGATCATGCGTGCGTGCTCGCGCCAGGAAGCACGCGTGTAGAGCCACTTTCCCACGGGCGGGCGCGGGGACAGTGGCAGGCACCACTTGGCAGCAGCTGCCAGGGGCCCACTCCGGCTTCTTTCTGTGCTGCCTGTCTGCTGCTGAGCCCAGGCACTGGCTTGGGCTGGAGGACCCTAGGAGCTGCCATCCCCAATACAAACTGCTTTTCCTGATGCCACAGTGGGAGAAGGCTGCTCCCTCCCTCCCTCCCTCCCATCAGTGTCTACATGAACCTCCTAGATCAGGTGCCCCTGCAAGTTTGAAAAGAAGAGGTCAACTCATGTCATCGGTGTATTAGTTTCTTCTAGTCATTATGTTACTGTGAAGAAACTCCTCCTTTTCCTGCATCTAATTACATTTTGTTTGAAGTCTCTTCAATAACAGTCTGGAATTGACCCTTTATAGATGCCCTCTGCCCCTCCATTCATTTATGTCTTGTTTCTTTGCTCTCTCTCTCTCTCATCCATTTCTTTCACAAATATACATTATCTAGCAGATCTTAAACGGAACACCTTGGATGAAGACGGGTAGAATATATCTGCTGCTTGATTAGTTTTTTGAACACATGGATGCATCAGTTGCTCTAGATATTCGTGTAAGTTGAACCAAGTTATTGCTTCATGTCAGTTTCCAGTGATCCCCATGATTCCCAGGGCAGAGCTTATTTCATAAGCCCCAGTCGGCCTTTGAGGACCTTGTCTCCACTCTGTCGGCACCAGCCTCTCTCCCACATGGCATGCTCATGCCAGCCACACCAACCCAATCTCTGAATTTTCATGGCTATCAATTTTACCCAGCTTCCATCTTTATTTATGTCCAGTTTTTCCTCCTTGTAATAGCTCAAAAACTCCTTTTTTCCTGCAAGATTTTCTTTTTGGAATCATTCTGTATCCCAGCGAAGTTGCTTCCTCTCCTTTGGTGTCATCACGCCAAGACGTACCCTTGTTTGCTTCAAGTCACTCAGCAGTACAGTTACTCTCAGAGTGCCTGGTTCTTGTAATCAGAAACTATGGAGCAACGTGCATGCATTGATAGAACTCTCAAAGTATGTTTACCAGACCACTTGAAGCACCATTCAGGAACTGAGTTCTCAGCCGTACTAATCAAGGGTCTCTTAATGAGGATTTAGTCCTATAGGTGATTTTGAGGCATATTTCAGTTTAAGAATTATAGGCTTGCTACAATTCTCAGAACTTAACAAGTGCTGTTGAAAAGGTTTGATTTGACTCAAGCTAAAACAAAACAGTTTCCCTCCCAAGGCACCCAGAAAGTCTGACAATAGCATCTCTAGCTGCCACTATTCTCTAAAGTTGTCCCGCCCCCTGATGTCTGACTTGGATCAGCTTTAATGACAAAGACACTCAAGGTTCTAGAACTTGAGGTTCTCCCTTGAACCATAGGGGCTGAGCATGACTAGCTCCTTCCACTTGCCTTGCGGTGGGACTGCGTGACTCAGCACCCTGAGGGGGACGCCTGTTATGCATAATTCTCCACCATGCTGCAAGCAGCTGTTTGCTTTGTGTTTGCTTACTTCTTAATCAAAAGGAAATGAGCTTTTCTGCTCTTCCCATAAGTCCAGGATACTTTATTCATTTGTCTTTTTTTAAATTTTTTAAAAAGATTTTATTATTATTGGAAAGCCGGATATACAGAGAGGAGGAGCCGCAACAGGCCGGTACGCGCCAATCTGATGCCGGGAACCTGGAACCTCTTCCGGGTCTCCCACGTGGGTGCAGGGTCCCAAAGCTTTGGGCCGTCCTTGACTGCTTTCCCAGGCCATAAGCAGGGAGCTGGATGGGAAGTGGAGCTGCCGGAATTAGAACCGGCGCCCATATGGGATCCCGGGGCGTTGAAGGCGAGGACTTTAGCTGCTAGGCCACGCCGCCGGTCCCTATTCATTTGTCTTTAAAACTTATTCATTTTTATTGAAAAAACAAGTTTACAGAGAAGAGACAGAGATACCTTTTATGTGATGATTCACTCCCCAAATGGCTGCAGTGGTCTGAAGTAAGCTGACTCGAAGCCAGGAGCTTCTTCAGGTCTTCCACATGGGTGCAGTGGTCCAAAGACTTGAGCCATCCTCTGCTACTTTCCCAGGACATGAGCATGAACCGGAAGCTGGGTCAGTGGTGGAACAGCTGGGACATGAACCGAGGTCCGTATGAGATGCTGACACTTGAAGGAGGAGGATTAGCTTGATAAGCCATGATGCTGGCGGCCCCCAGAATATACATTTTTAAAGACACACCTTAAGATGTGTGTGTATGTGTGTAGTTAAAGGGACAAAAAAATCAGAAGAATAAACATGTCAGCTGCAAAGTAGAGAGAGAAAGAAATAGGGAGAGAGAGAGAGAGAGATCTTCTATCCATGGTTTCACTGATGAGACTGAATCCAACAGTCAAGGACTCTGGCCACTCATTGTGGCAGGTGTCAAAGTCCACATACATGGCAGGACAAGCAGCAGTCTGCAGAGGATGTGATGCCAAAAACCAGGCACATTTCTGTGTGAACTCCTTGTGCTGTAAAAGAGGGGGGAGTTGTATGGGTGCAGGGAGCATGAGTGAAACTCTAGTGGAGCTTGGGAACCTTGGTGAGAGCCACTAGCTTAGATCCACTTCCTAATTTGGATGATGACAGCATAATCAGCAAACAAGTGTCCAGATCACCATGCAGGTGTCAGAAGATATACTGTTAGCACTTTTAACATGAAGGTAGTCCAGAAGACAAGCTATTTGTACTGTATTTGCAACTTCTCTGTAAGACTGAAATTGTTAAGTGTGTGTATGTGTATGAATGTGTGTGTGCATGCATGCATGTGTGCTTGTGATTGTGTACACATGTGTATATAATTGTAATTGTGTTTGAGAGCTAGATTAGTGTTTTTGTTTGCTTCCTATGCAGGAATCTCCTCTACAAACATGTATGAAGCAGGGATGTCCAAAGCATGGGCTCCCCATGTTCTGAAGAAGCTTAGTAAACAAGGCTGATGGGAGCCATAGCCAGCCGATTCTTAGAGAACCTCCCATGGATGGTAGAGCTGCTATGGTTCAGAGCTGTGGTGTTGAATTCAGAGTCTGTGACGGGATCTTCATTCCCATACTGCATGGCTGGAAGCAGCTCACTAAACTACATCCTGCTTACTCCAGAGAAAGATCTCTCTCTCTCTCTCTCTCTCTCCTAGTTCATCTCCCAAGTTGTCACATGGCTAAGCTTGGGCCAGGCCAAAGACAAGAACCTGGAACTCAATCTGGGTCTCCCAATGGGTGTTGGGGCCCAAGCACTTGGACCATCTTCTGCTGCCTTCCCAGGTACATTATCAAGGAAATGGATCAGAAGCAGAGCAGCTAGACCTTGAACCATGCTCATAGGAGATTTCAGTGTCTAAGGCAGCAGCTTTACCATGTGTACCCCAACACCAGCCTCATCCATGAGCTTTTTGAGGTACCATGCTGACTTCTTCCCCAGCCACCCAGGAAGGAAGAAATGGGCCAGCCTTTGTCCGTACTCTTTTCCTTCCACATGTTGTGTTCTCTTTCAACACAGTGGTAAGAATGGGTGCTCAATCACAGAATTCACGCTGCTTTGAGTTGTGCTGTTTATTGTTTTACTGAGCAAACCACTGTAATATAGCTCATAGAGTTGTCCCTGTCCTGTCAGTCTGTGGCCTAATCTCTAAACCTTGAGTCAGGAGAGGGAGGCTTGGGCATTTGGTGCAGAAAAAGTTCCCAGATGTGATGAGAAGTCTGCAATAAAGAGCCACACACACACACACACACACACACACACACACACACACACAGAGTCTGCTGAGGGGGCTGGGAGGGGATAGGAAGTTTGTGTCTCCTTTTTACTAACTCATGGTCTGGAAACTGGGAGGTCCAAAGCCCTGGCGTGCCCCATGCCCACACCCTAAGCTGGGTGGCTAGAGGTGAGGGAGTTCAGGTAGATGGCCTTCCTTCAGGGGCCCCAAATGTGGCATCTATTCTGCAGATTGCAGCAACAGTTCTCCCAGGTGAGCAGGACCACCCTCAAGATCTGCAGTCCCTTTTCTAAAGGACTTACTCAGCCACAAAGGCACAACTCCTGAGACCTGGTCACCTCTACAAGGGCTCTGGGGAATTGATGTCAATGGGAATTGGGTAGGGGACATGACAGTCAAACCGGTGATCCACTACATTCCTCCCTCCCCCCTCCCACATACACACAAACAGGCATCTCGGTTTTTCTTGTAATCTTCCATTCCTAAGCTTTTCAGGACTCACTTTTTAGATAACAAGATGTGAACTGCTTATCAGATAAGAAACTATGCTGTAAATATACATAATGGATTATTGCTTAATCATGAAAAATACGAAATCCTGACATTAGTAGCCAAAGGGACAGAACTGGAGATCATTATGCTAAGTTGAATAAGCCAGACACAGAGAAACATCATGTGTTTTTTCCCAGTATTTATTTTTATTGGAAAGGCAGATTTACAAAGAGAAGGAGAGACAGAAAGGTCTTCCACCTGCTGATTCAGTCCCCAAATGGCCACAACAGCCAGAGCTGAGCTGATCCAAAGCCAGGTACCATGAGCTTCTTCCAGTTCTCCTACATGCGTGCAGGGGCCCAAGGCCTTGGGCCATCCTCTACTGCTTTCCCATGGCACAAACAGGAAGCTGGATGGGAACTGGAACAGCCAGGACACAAACCAGTACTCATATGGGTTGGTTGGGCTTGGAGGTTGAGGATTAGCCAGTTGAAATAACGTGCTGGCCCTGAAAGAAACATGTGTTTTACTTGTGGAAGTTAAGAGAGGACATAAACATCACGTGGCTGTCATGTCATTCGGTGTGTAGTTGTGTTTCACTGAATCATACTTTGTGCATTACATACCTTTCATCTCATTTTGATCAGTGTCATGAGTCTCTTATGTTGTGCTATAAATGCCTGTTCTGAAGAAGAAAAATAAAGAATATTCCTTATATTAAAAAAAATCCAGATATGGGAAGGGACAGACTTAAACAGCAAGTAGGAAGTAGATTTTTTTTATAGATTTTAAGTTTTGTTTCGTGTGATTTTTGTTTTTCTTGAGGGCAGAACCATAATTAGAGAAAATTTTCATTTTGATTGGTACCAAGAAGTTGTAATTAGCAAAAAAAAGTTTTGGTCTCTTGGATTTCCTTTGTATCAGGGAGAATAATTCTTGGTGAACGTCCCAGACCAGTTGTGTGGTGTGTTTTGGTCTCATGATCACATTGAGATGGTGAACCTGAATTTGTGAGAATGGTTGGCAGGCCCCAGATGAGCACAGCTGCAGTTTCTAGTGTTGTAGATCCCCCAGGGGCATGGGCATCAGTGGGTAGAGGAGAAGCCTGGCTGGACACCGACATGAAATGCCCACATCCCACTGGTGTTCCTTTGTCATGAACAATCATACCGCGCTGCCATGGTAGAGCTCCCATGTGCTTTGTGAATGCTTATCGGGAGGACACACATCATTTCCTGGACTAAATTCTCTTACGCACAGAATGGCTATGAGCAAAAACCAGGGGGGAAATCTCTGTCTCATGCCTCAGCTATTTATACATTGAGGCATCCACTGGTGTACGAGAAGTTGTCCGAACGGCTTCAAGCCACTTATGGATTTACATATATAAATAACTGACATGAAAACTGCCCTCCATTTCTCTGTATATCTTTTTTTCTCTCTTTTTTTATTCATTAATTACATTATGTGTCACAGTTTCATAGGTACTTGGGTTCTCCCCACCCCTCCCCAAACCATGGTGGATTCCTCCACCTTGTTGCATAACCACAGCTCAAGTTCAGTTGAGATTCCACCATTGCAAGCATATACCAAACATAGAGTCCAGCATCTTATTGTGCAGTCAAGTTCAACGGCTTCTTAGGTATACCCTCTCTGGTCTGAAGACAGAGCCAGCAGAGTATCATCCTGATCAATTAAAAGCTCCAACAGACGAGATTGGGCGTGTTCAGGGTGGTAATCTCAACTGAACTTGAGCTGTGGTTATGCAACAAGGTGGAGGAATCCACCATGGTGGGAGGGTTTGGGGAGGGGTGGGGAGAACCCAAGTATCTATGTAACTGTGTCACATAATACAATGTAATTAATGAAGTTAAATAATAAATAATTAAAAAAAAAGCTCCAACATACCATCAGCAAAAATTTGCATCATTATGGAATGAATTGACATAGTAATGAGTAATCAATATGTTAAAAGTAAATGCGAGTTCTTAACCACCTTCTGTGACCACCTCATTGACATTTCAATTTTGTTTTATACACAACATATAACATACATAACATAAGATGTTATACATAACATCATATCATCTTGAATTAAGGCGAACATGTGGTATTTAACCTTTTGGGATTGGCTCATTTCCCTTAGCATTATGGTTTCCAGTTTGGCCCATTTAGCCACAAAGAACTGCATTTTGTTTTCAGTATGGAGAACATTCAAACAACTCAAATTCAACATACCATATGATCCAGCAATAGTACTCCTAGGAATATATCCAGAACACTTGTTTTATGAGAAACCAACATGCATTCCTATGCTCATAGCAGCACAATCAGTAATTGCAAAAACATGGAAGCAGCCAAAATGCCCATCAGCAGAGGATTGGATAAGAAAGCTATGGTACATCTACTCCATGGAATACTTCTCTGTATATCTTAAACCTTTATATATCTCTATATATCTGTATATCGTAAACCCATATATCTAACAATCATTACTGGATCGCTGTTTGGCCTGAGTTATTCAAAAGGCTATTCTCACTGTCCTTTTCTTCCCCCATTCTTTTCTCCCTACATCTTTATTCCTTCATTCATTTTATTCTTCAACAACTCTCAAAGGCAATATTTGTTGTGTTCTATCTACAGTGTAGTAAAATCAATGAGAGGAAAATTGATTTATTATGGGATTCTGCTCATGTAACCCCAGGAGGCCAAGAAAGCTCATTGTCTGTCAGGTGCAAGCTCCAGAGAAAGTAGGGCCAGTGAGTGAAGTTGGCATCTGTGCACTGAGACCTTAGAGAGCCAGAGGCAGAAATCTGGTTTAGGTGACTGCCTTAGAACCAGGGGTTTTGCATTGGAACTGTGAGGAAATGTGCAGATCCTGGGAGCAAGAATTCCAGGCAGGAAATGGAAAAGCCTAGCTGAGTAATAAAAGGGAAGGCTGAAAATAGGGTACCATGCAGGCAATGAGCCCACACCACACCATGTAAGGACAGTGAGCGGGGCCTGGCTCCTACAGGAATAACACTGCTATGGAGTGTGGACTTAGGGGTGCACTGGTGTTCTGTTGTACCTAATCCCTTCTCCAGCTTGAATTCTGTCCTCTCAGCTGTGCATGGTCTAACTTCAGGGCCAGCACTCCCCTGCAGAGTAGCCGCTCTTTCCCTTCTTCCCCTGCCCCTACCAGTCATGATATCATTCTTGTTTCTTGTTTTATGTCTTTTTATTTTAAAATTAGTTTTACTTATTTGAAAGGAAGAGTTAGAGTTAGGGAACACACACACACATACACATCTCTTGGTTCATTCCTCCAAATGCATACAGCAAGCAGGGCTGGGCCGTAACAAAGCCAGGAGATCAGAAGTTAATCCAGATCCCCCATTTGGGGGACAGGAGCCCAACCACAGGAGCCACCAGTTCCTGCCTCCCAAGGTGCAGATTAACAGGGAGTTGGAATGGAGACCACAGGTGAGACTTGAACCGGTACTCTAATCAGGGATATGGTATCCCAACCAGTGTCTTCACCTTGGTACCAAATACCCTCCCCTTATCTCATTTTCTTCCCCACATTTGACTACTCTCCCTCAGCTCCCTCACTAGATTCTCTGCCCAGGGACAACCTTTAATCATGTGATTTCTCAGGTGCCATCTCCTAGTGTCTGCCTTGGATCTGTGATTTCCATTTCTATGTCTCCAGCCCTGAGCTCCCAGGCTAGCCAGACACCTTTTATCTCCTTCCTATGCCCCAAAGAGACAAATTCCCTACTCTCAAGACACCCCAGGCCCAATTCTTCTCCACCTTCAAGCCCCTGGACTATGCCTTTCCCCCCCAGGTGGTGGGGGACCCTCACAGGACAGCTTGTGGGTTACTGCCACCAACATAGGACAGCCTTACCGTGGTGCTTGCTCCATCAACAGCCCGGGTGGGTCCATGGTGCCTCTGTGCAGTGCTACATCTTGTCCACGAGGAAGTGGGTCTCACCACTTTAGTCTAAGAGGTGTTACTATTGAAAGCAGGAGTGACCCACCCAAGGTTGTATCCTGATCTGTGAGAAGACAGCTGTATGTGTGGAGCTGTTCCCAAAGCTGCTGTGTAGTTCTGCAGGGCTGGGGCTGACTTCATTGCCTGCCTCTGGGCCCCTGAACACCTGAACACTGTGAGATGCCTCTTAGGGACACCTCAGTCTGTATGTGGGGCTGCTGGATGCTTTGATTAGTACTGTGTTTATCAATGAAATGCAAGCAGGGCCCAGCGTGTTGACCTAGTGGCTAAATCCTCACATCTCAACCAGCAGGATCCCATATGGGCACTGGGTTATGTGTCAGCTGCTCCACTTTCCATCCAACTCCCTGCTTATGACCTGAGAAAGCAGCAGCAGATGACCCCAAGTCCTGAGGTGCTGCATCCATGTGGGAGACCTGGAAGAAGCTCCTGGCTTCTGGCTTTGGACCAGCTCAGCTCTGGCTATTGTGTCCACTTGGGGAGTGAACCAGCAGGTGGAATATCTTCCTCTCCTTCCTCTCTATCTCTCCTCTTTGTAAATCTGCCTTTTTTTTTAAAAAAAAAAAGATTTATTTATTTTTTATTGCAGAGAGGAATGCAAGCAATGTGTCCCTTCTATTTTGACATCACCGAGAGTAGCAGATGCGAGGGGAAACAAAGGGGTGTGTAGGGGGAGAGGTGTTTATATAATTTTATCTGAAAGGTTGTGAGACATCCAAGGAGAAGCAGAGAAATCTTCCATCACCTGGTTGACACCCCTTAAATGCCTGAAACAGCCAGAGCTGGACCGGGCTGAAGCCAGGGACCTCATTTGGATCTCCTACATGGGTGATGGTCCCAATACTTGAGCCGTCACCTCTTACCTTCCTGGAAGTTGCAGTTGGAAGCAGAACTGGGGCTCAAATTCAGACACCCTGGTATGAACGGTTGGCATGCCAAGTGGTGGCTTAACCACTATACCAAATGCCTGCCTCCTCCCATTTTTTTTATATGATTATTTGGTTGTTTCTCTAAATAACCATTTTCTTTCCCAGCCCAACCCCCAGCCTGAAACAAAATCAATAATAATTGAGGAAGGAGGATTTCTTTCTCATGGGAGTAAAAACACTAGGCTGACATCATCCAGTATTTTAGCAAAACGTTTGGAAGAGCTTGCTGTACTTTCATGTTCAAAGTGAACCACTGGATCTGATGTCAGTCATATCTAATGAATGCAGCCCAGGACATGCAAGACGCATATGCAACTCTTCATTCTGTGTGAAGTGACAGGCTGCAGAGATGAGGCTGCCTTGTCAATCACATCTCCTGACTCTGTGCAATGGGAATCCTTCACTTCCTAAGTGGTGTGCCTCCTTGTTTTGTTTCCTTTCAGCCCCTCCATTTGCTGCTCTTTGATGGTATAGATTTCCAAGAGCAAAGCATAAAGTCCTGTGGTTTGAAGGAGAGCTTTGAGGGTAGGAATAATAGCTTGATGTGTTGACCTTGAGGTGTGAAGATACACAGTGTATTGGAACTTTGAGACTTCTATGTCTGTCAACGGATTTCAATGAGGGTTTTATTCAGTCTGTTAAAGAAGATCTGGAACCCAGGAAGAACTGTTGGGGACTCATATATAATTATAAGGCAGGTATAAAGAGTCTCGTGGGGAAAAAATTGAGAGCTGGAAAGACTGGAGAGCAAGCCTTTGGGAACTGCAGGAAGAGGTGACAAGTGTGCTCCCTGTCTCACTCCCAAATTCCTTGATTTTGCAACCGTAAGAACAGGAGCTTAGTCATCTCAGCCAAGACTGTCATGGATGCTTTCAGTAGGATGCTACTCCTTGCAGGTCTGTGTTGGCTTAGCTTAACACATCACAAAAGTCAACCCCATCTCCATCCCCATGTAAGCCAGGATCCAGGAACTCCATCTAGGTCTCCTACATGGGTGGCAGGGCCCCAAGTACTTAGACCATCTTCTGCTGCTACTTGGGACACCAGATGAAACACATTGTGCTTTTTACATGCACAATGTGAAGATGTTTCTTTATAGTGGTAGCTGGAAGTGGTGATTGTCCTGGAACCCAGAGGAAGTGGAGCTGAAATGTCTGCATTCCTTCTTTTCTCTTCATGCTATAATCCATGCATGCCAGTTAGGCTTTAACATCTAAATGTTTCAAAACCGTTGATCATACTTCCAGGTCATTTTAGCATATGCATGACACCATGGGGGCTGTCATGACCAAACTAAGCAAGAAATAGTGGAGGGTGATTCAAAGATGTTACTGGGTGTGTGTACACACACACACACACACACACACACACACACACACACAGTGACTTAGCACAAAGTAAGTGCTCTTATTTTGACTGAGTTAGCCATGGCATTGGGCACCTGGGACAAAGGAGCACTCACACCCTAACCTTCCACTTTGGAATTCATGTGTGCTGGTTGGGTAACTTCCTGGCAACATACAACCATGGGGATATGAAGAATCTCAGATGATATGGAAGGAGGGCAGGTTGCAGGTGTATCTGAGGATTACAAAGAGAGGTAGAAAGATGGGATAACAGTTTGGGAATCTGCAGTAGAGCCCTCAGACTGTGTGAGAGGGGATTCAGGTTTTGGTCCCAGAGCTTTTCTGTCTCCCTCAGTATGTAAAGGTCACTGAAAATGAACTGGCCCAAGAGCTCCAAGGAGGAACTGCAGGGCTGTCACCCCAGCTGTCCACACAGCTGCTGCTGATAAAGGCTGTCTGTCTGGTCCTTGCTCCCCTGGCACATCCAGAATCTGACCAGGAAGGGGAGGGGAGGAAGCCAGGCCACCATCTGCAGCGTTGACAGTCACAAGCCCTCATCTCTCCCATTAAGAGATTAATCCATTGAGTGTTTGGTTTGCAGGTATGCCATGCATGTTGGGCATCTCCCATTACATGTATGCACAGGTGTAGAATGAGCTAGAGCTGCCTTAGCTGAAATATATTTCAATCTCATAATTTTTAGAGCAAGTAAGAAACCCCAAGAGGTAATGAGAAAGTAGTGTATGTCCCTCACATAAAGAATGGATAACTACTTATAAACGGAACTCATTCAAGTAGTGCAACACCATGTAACCTTGACAGATCCTGTCTGAAGATTATTTTTAGCCATAATGACCTTTTCATGAAGTCTACGGTGGTGTGGGTCATGGTTGAGCCCCTTGGAAATGCCACAATCAAATGTCAACATCAAAGATCACCATTCCCATGATAGCCATATCAGGAAGGTCCATGGAACTCAGATCCTGGTGTGACCACTGGGTGGCTAAAAATATTGCTCAGCCCTGAAACAGCAAAGTTGAGCTCACAGGCACTGTGGCTGGAGCCCAAAACCTCTCCATATGCCTTAGGCAGATGGCAGTACTCATGATCCTCATCCATTTACAACAAGTTGTGTGGTGGTGGAAAGAGCTGCACCCCATTCTCTCCTTAAAAGAAGCCACAGGAGCAAAAGTCAATTGATAGCAGGTGCCAGGACATTTGCACAGTGGGCATCCAAAGCAGGGTTAGGAGCTGGCCCAATGGAATACAGCAGATATGCCATCACCCGGGACACCAACATTGCATGTGAGTGCCAGTTGGAATCTGGGTTGCTTCACGTCTGATCCAGCTCCCTACAGGTGCAGGGCTAAGCCCTTATCCAGAGGGTCTGTGCCAACACCAGATAGTTGATCTCAGAACGACATACAATTGCAAGTCACATTGCTAGCATAAGCAAGAGTTGTTTGGTATGGAAAACCCACACCTTTTATGTCAAAATCTAGGGACATGGAATCAATTTTGTCTTTGATAACCTTGACCCAATGGGTGAAACCCTTAGAATTAGGCTTTGGGCCCAGTGGTAAAGATGCCCACATCCAAAATCAGAGATTAAGAAATTACAATTTTGCTCCAGACTTGGCTCCTGATTCCAGCTTTTCCACTAAAGTGCACTTGAGTGGACATAGATTGAGTTCCAGACTCCTGGCTTCATCCCAGCTCTAGTTATGGGCATCTTGGGAGTGGAAGATCACATTGGCACTCTGTTTTTGTATGTGTCTTTTGCAAATGAAGAAGAAATAGAAGGGAACCCTACAATTCAACAGGTTGGGATATGGGTGTTTGAATGACAGGAAGTATTGCTCAGGAATGCAACATCATGGGAGAAACTAGAAGAAAACTTAACCTGGACTAAGTTCTTGACTACAAAGTAAAAATGGGACATAAGACTCAAACATCTGAGTTATGATGTGTGTCACAGGTCAGTCAAGTAAGGCCATTTAAAATAAGAACTCTCTGCTCTCAATGGTAAGCTGGTGTATGTTAGACTGACTACTGGGCCCTGAAGAGGTCTACAGCATAATCCTAGGCCTGGGCAAGTGAGCTTCTATGGCAGATGGGACCCTGTATCTGGGCGCACATTAAAATTGACCAAAGGGGGCCTGGCGCTGTGGCCTAGCAGCTAAAGTCCTTGCCTTGAACGTGCTGGGATCCCATATGGGCACCAATTCCAGTCCTGGCAGTTCCACTTCCCATTCAGCTCCCTGCTTGTGGCCTGGGAAAGCAGTTGAGGATGGCCCAAAGCCTTGAGATCCTGCATCTGCATGGGAGACCTGGAGGAAGTTCCTGGCTCTGGCTTTGGATCAGCGCAGCACCAGTCATTGTGGTCACTTGGGGAGTGAATTCTCGGATGGAAGATCTTCCTCTCTATCTCTCCTCCTCTCTGTATATCTGCCTTTCCAATAAAAATAAGTAAATCTTTCAAAAAATGACCAAAATAAGATGATTCTAGAGGGTCTGACTGTCCTTGTCTGAGGAGGCAGAGGGAGATTTAGCTATATCGAGGACAGTGACAAAGTGCAGGTTGTGTGACACATGCTTGAAGATGGAAGAAAACAGGTGAACAGAAAACCAGAAAAAAACAGCAAGGTGGAGCCTTTCCAAGGGCTTCTGAGAGGAACCCACCCTGCCAACTCCTCAATTGTTAGCCCAGTGAAGAGGATTTCAAACTCCTGGCCTCTGGAAGGAAATGAATACTTTTTAAAGATTTATTTATTTTTATTGGAAATGCAAATCAGATTTCTGAAGAGACGAGAGACAGATCTTCCATCTGCTGGTTCATTCCCCAAATGGCCTCAACAGCTGGAACTGAGCTAAACCAAATCCAAGAACCAGGAGCTTCTTCCAGGTCTTCCACCTGGGTTCATGGTTCCAAGGCTTTGAGTCACCCTGTACTGCTTTCCCAGGCCACAATCAGGATGTTGATGGGAAGTGGAACAATTGGAATATGAACCAGCTCCTAAATGGGATCCCAGTGTTTGCAAGGTGAGTATTTAGCCACTGAGCCATTGTGCTGGGCCTGGGAATGAATCTTCTTAACTTTACGCATTCACTCGGCACAGAGAGGAGAGAAAGAGGGAACTCCTATTTGATGGTTTGCTTCCTTAATGCCAGCTGGATCTGGGGATGGGTCAAAAGGAGAGCCAGTAACTCAAGCCAGGTCTCCCATGTGAGTGGTAGAAACACAAGGACTAAAGCCATTACTACTGCCTCCCAGGTGTGCATTAACAGGACACTGGACTTGAAAGCTGGCCTCCTGAGGTGTGGAGTAGAAGCATCTTAACCTCTAACAGAACCAGTCCCCAATATGTGGTGATTTGCTTATGGTAATAAGACACCAGTATGTGAGCCTTTGTGCACTTCTTAAAATGAATCAAGAAAAGCTAATAAAAATCCTGAAGATTGAAGCTGTGATCACCACAACGATCCAAGAACATATGGGAAATCCCAATCATAAATGTAAGGTGTGGATGTGTGAATTCTGAGGCTTCTCTATATGAAGAAAATGTAGTGGAAGAGGATAATGTAAAGCTGTAGAGCTATTGACAAAAGTCAGAACAGAATCATAAACTACTCGGATTAAAGTCATCTTGAGGTCACCTTATTCATTCTTCAGATGGAGGAATACAGAGCTTAGGAAATAGCCTAGAAGGCTGGGGTCATCCCCATGCTTTGGGGCATTTCCTCCATATTTAAAGGTTTGCAAATCATGTGTGCTCAAAAGAAAAGTGCTGCAGCTAAGGCTGGGCCTGACTGGAGGCAGAAGCTTGAAATTTCACCCAACTCTCCACATGGGTGCAGGAACCCAAGCAGTCGGTCCATCTGCCCCTGCTTTCCCAGGTGCATTAGTAGGGCGCTGGAATTTAAGTAGAGCAAGCAGGACTCAAATCAGTGCCTGTATGAGATGTCAGTGCTGCAGGTAGTGGCTTAATTTGCTGTGCTACAGTGCTAGCTCCCTATTCTTTTTTTTTTTTTTAAGATTTATTTATTATTGGAAAGTCAGATATACAGAGAGGAGGAGAGACAGAGAAGAACATCTTCCATCCATTGATTCACTCCCAAAATGGCTGCAATGGCCAGAGCTGAGCTGATATGAAGCCAGGAGCCAGGAGCTTCTTCCAGGTCTCCCACATAGATGGTAGAGTCCCAAGGCTGTCCTTGACTGCATTTCCAGGCCACAAGCAGGGAGCTGGATGGGAAGTTGGATGGCCAGGGTTAGAACTGACACCCATATGGAATCCCCAGAGCATGCAAGGCAAGGACTTTAGCCACTAGGCTACGGCACCAGGCCCCAAAACACCTGTTTTCTAAGTAAAGGAGATACTGGGTGTTGTCTGCAGGCTTGGTTTCCCACGCTGCACTTCCGAATGTACATTGCTCCGTTCCCTACCCTGTAGTTCTGGCCCCAGGCAGACCTCTTCCCACTGGAGAAGTGGGGGAGTGCAGTAGGTCAGCTCAACTCCTGGGCCCTCAGGATGGTGGAGAGCGAAGGAAGAACTGGATGAGACTCGGGGTGAGTCGGTAGGAAGAACTGGCAAAACAGAGCGCTGTAACCATGGAAACATGTCTCTGAAACCAAGACAGGTGCCATAACTGAGCTTCTCTTCTTTGCAACCGGGCCAATTCTCCACTCTTGGAGGTGTTGACTGGAGGGTCGTGGGGAGTGCCCTGCATTGGGGTGCCTGCCACTCTTCCTTCCTCTCTCCCCTTTCTCTTTGTTTCGGCCCTTAGTGTTCTCCCTCGATGTTCAGAGGAAGTTATTTGAATCAGTCATGAATCTTATTTATTTTAATTGCCCGGGAAGTTTTACTCCACATGTGTTTCTGCTCCAAAATAGATCCATTTTTCTCACCTGTTTTGCTCAGATGAAGTCATAGGATGTGTGTGTGTGGTGTAGCCAACTGCCACCTGTCTGAAAATGAATGTTATGTAAAACGGCCTCTAAGGGGCTGATCTGAGGACACAGCACACACAGCTTAAACAATTGGGAGCTTCCTCCAGCACTCTCATGTGGGTACTGGGGCTCAAGGATTCAAGCCATCCTCCACTGCTTTCCTAGGCCATACACAGAAGCTGTATTGGAAGTCTAGCAGCTGGAACTCAAACTAGCTCCCAAATGGAATGGATACTTGGAAGCACAAGTGAAGGATTCGCCTGCTATAGCACAGCACCAACCCCAAATACATCTTGGGAAATGCTTCCAATAGAGCAGAGCTGGAAAGTTCAGGGCTCGGGGCCAGACATTGTGGTACTGCAGATGAAGCTGGTGCTTGGAACCCCCGCATCCCAGATCTGAGTGCTGAGTCAGGCGCCAGTCTCTCTTCTTTCTCACCCAGCTTCCTGCGTAGTCACTTGGGAAGGCAGGGGATAGTGACCAAGGGTTTCTGCCTGCAGTGTAGGAGACCTGAATGGTGCTACAGCCTGACCCGCTCTGGTTGTTGTGGGTAGTTGCAGAGTGGAAGATTTTTCTACCCGCCTCTATATCACTCTGCCTTTCAAATAAATAAATCTCACCAAATCTCAGAATCGAGCGTGATGCAACTCTGCAAGACAGAGAGGGATATACCAGGAGAGGCTCATGGGTAATCAGGAGTGCTCATGTGAGTCCAGGAGACTGTAACTTGTGCAAGGAGGCAGGCTTCGGTTGATGTCTTCAGGTTGGAATCTATAAACCTTCTGTCATGTCCCAGAACACAGGATTATCCCATGTTTCCTTGATTGGAAATGTTCCCCAGTGTCTGCCACCTGGTTCTGGAGTTTAGGTGCAGATTCATGGATAAACATATGTGCTTTCCAAATCTCTGGGGCCCTGAGATTTCTTTGTCAAGCTTACATCTGAAACTAGGGTGTGATATACCAGATATCACATAGGAAGAAACTCTCCTGTAAGCCAGCTCATTAACTGAGCTGCTGAGGGATTGCAGGAAGAATTTACTAAAACCTTGCATACTGTGGGCCCTGAAGGACAAGCTCCATGTACCCTGAGGTCAGAGGCAGCAACTAGCAGCCTGAGTTTCAGGCACAGTGTCTTTCTCTCAGGTTAAAAGCATGCCTTAAGAAGAGAAAATGAGGACACAGTTCAGCCAAGGTTAAGATGCCAATTTTCTACAAGCCTGGGTTCGATTCTCAGCTTGGGGTCTTGACACAAGCACCCTGCTATTGCACACTCTGGGAGGCAGTAATAATGGCTCTCAAGGTGTTGGGTCTCAGGGCTAGTGGTTAAGTTGCTACCTGTGTTGTCAGCATCCCATATGAGTGCTAATTTGTCTCCCAATGCTCCACTTACAATCCAGCTCCCTAATATGCCCGGGAAAGCAACAAAAGATGACCCAAGGGTTTGGGCCCTTGTGATCCATGTGAGAAACCATGATAAAGTTCCTGCCTTCTATTTTGCCCAGCCCCACCTACTGCATCCAAATGGGAGAGTGAATTGGCAGATAGATGCTCTCTGACTCTCTCTGGTCTATACTCTTGGTGTAACTTTTTCAGCTAAATAAGTAAATCTACAAAAAACAAAAAGTTAGATTCCTACCAGCTGCATGAGAGGCTGAGCTTGAGCTCCTGGCTCTGACAGGTGCTGCTGGGGGTCTTTGGGCAGTGCACCTGCAGAGAGGAGCTCTCTATGGGTATCACTGTGCGGCTGTTCACCTTCTTCTGTTTCTGTTAGGTCTTCTCTGAATAGCTCTTTGCAATTTAAGTTTGCTACTACAAGCCAAAACACCACATACAGGGAGACACACAGGGAGGTCCTTTATTCCAGCAGGATAAAGGCCATGGGACATGAGCAGAGGCAGAGAAAGAGTCAGGGAGAGACGTCTCCTGCCATGGTGGCAGGAGGGGGGCTCCAAAGAAGTGGGGAGCAAGATGGAGGACAGGGGAAGGGCAGTACAAGAAGGGGAAAACACACATATGGGAGTGTGGCTTTTTTGTGGCTTTTTTGTGGCTAGGGACAGGCGTCATAGGGCCGTGAGGGATTGGTGAATAGAGCCATGGGTGGACCATGAGGGATTGGTGGATAGGGCCATGGGTGGGCCATGAGGAATTGGTGGATAGGGCCATGAGTGGGCCATGAGGAATTGGTGGATAGGGCCATGAGTGGGCCATGAGGGATTGGTGGATAGGACCATTGGGTGGGCCATGAGGGGAAAACACACATATGGGAGTGTGGCTTTTTTGTGGCTAGGGACAGGCGTCATAGGGCCATGAGGGATTGGTGAATAGAGCCATGGGAGGGCCATGAGGAATTGGTGGATAGGGCCATGAGTGGGCCATGAGGGATTGGTGGATAGGGCCATGAGTGGGCCATGAGGGATTGGGAGATAGGACCATGGGTGGGCCATGAGGAATTGGTGGATAGGGCCATAGGTGGGCCATGAGGGATTGGTGGATAAGGCCATGAGTGGGCCATGAGGGATTGGGAGATAGGACCATGGGTGGGCCATGAGGGATTGGTGGATAGGGCCATGGGTGGGCCATGAGGGATTGGTGGATAAGGCCATGAGTGGGCCATGAGGGATTGGGAGATAGGACCATGGGTGGGCCATGAGGGATTGGTAGATATAACTGTTGGGGCTGCAGGGGATTGGTAGGTGTGGTGGTGAGCAAGGACTAAGGGGATCAGCTGCAATGGGTTGGTGGAGAGGGCTGTCAGGTACAGTGCCATGAGATTACACCTGATTGATGGGAAAAGGGTTACAAGGTTATAGCAGATTGGCAAACAACCAAATTTGAACCTAAAAGGCATGTGAATCTCAAGGAAGCCAAGACCTAGAGGAAGCAGATATTTAAAATGATGCCTAGTCCAAAATGTGGGGGCCTTCAAGTCCTATGTTCAGGTCACTCCTAAAAGTTCCTGGGTTACTGTCAAGCAATCCAGTCCCTCCTTGAGATTCTGTGGTTTTCTGTCTCCTAAGTCAGTCACATCTAGAAGCTCCCATGAAGCGGCAAGTTGTCCCCCAAGAGTAGCTCCAGGCTCCAGTTCTGCCATGGAGGAGTCACTGTTCCTGGCTGTTCATTCTGAGAGCAGACAGCCTGTTCCAGTGGAAAGCACTGTCTTGCAAACCAGGGAAGAGCACAAGCAGCTTCCCAGAAATCAGAGGATTATTCTGGCTTTCAGTGAGTATCCCAGCAGCTGGCTCTCTTCCCTGATCGCATTTGTTCATGTCTTCATAATAACCACGAAAACAGGATTCCATAACTGGAGTATCTGAGGATACCATACTTATAGGGCATTGTGAGGTCCTTCCTATGAAAACCACAGCCTTCGGGTATGGAAAACCAACGACATACAAGGAATTATGCGGATAGATGCACTTACTGTGATCCACAAATGGACACTCCAAAAAGTTCATGCACAAGTGGAATAAAAAGACACAGTTAGGGCCTGGCATGGTGGTGCAGTGCAACTCCCTGTTAATGTGTCTGGGAAAGCAGTACAAAATGGCCCAAATTCTTGGGCCCCTGAGCCCATATGGTAGATGGTGGAAGAAGCTCCTGGTTCTGGGCTTTGGCCAGGCCCAGCTCAGGTGTTGTGGTCATTGAGAGGCTGAACTAAAGGATAGAAGATACCTCTTGCTTTCACGTCTGCTTTCTTTTTCCTCCTGTCTGTGTAACTTTCAAACAAACCAATCTTAAAAAAAAAAAAGACACAGATATTCTGGGGCAAAATAAGTTAGAAATCCATGGGTAGTCCTCTTCTTCTTCTTCTTTTTTTTTTTTTTTTTTTTTTGCAAAATTTGTGTTTTCCAGGAATATTTTTGAAAAGTCCACATATGCACAGATAACAATCACAAAATATTTTTGTACCAAATTGAGCGTATTTCAATGCCATTGCCCATTAACATTTTGAAGCCCCCTTGTATGCCAAGCTCCCCACAAGCTCAGTGAAGCAGATACTGTGATTATCTGCTTTTTACAAGGGAGGAAGCAGAAATGCCTGCAGCTCAGGGTGTCACACAAGCAGGAAAGAATTTCAGCACAGGACATTCAGTGCAGATTCTTCTGCTCACCTCCTCCTTGAAAATTAAAAAGATGGAACAGAGAGGTAGACTTTTGGTGCAGCAGTTAAAATGCCTCATAAGGATGCCCACATCCTTTACAGAGTATGTGGTTGGAGCCCAGGCTCTACCTTCTCCTCTCTCTGCTTCTGAGTCAACTTCCTGCTAATGCACAAGTGATGACTCAACTGTCTGGTAGCCTGGTAGCTGTATCCACATGGGAGACACAGACATAGTCCCCAGCTTCTGGCTTTAGGCTGGTCTGAGTCCAGCTGTTGCAGGCGTCTGGGGAGTGAACTAGTAGGGGAAAGTTCTCCCTTTGTCTCTCTGCCCTTCTGATTAATAAATGATAAATAAATACCAAATAGTAATTAAACAGGGTGGGGACTTACAAGCTGTGTGGTCTGTGCAACTTTAGAGTTCTAAGAAGACTCCTTCATCAGAAGAAATGGTCTCTAAGCAAACAATGAGGAGAAGTGCACCACACAGAGCCAGAGCAGCAAACAGCAAGCACCAGGGCACTGATAAGCTTGGCCTGGGAATTCAAAAAGACAGGTGTGATTAGCAATTCAGAGCTGAGGTGCTTCTGCAGAGACCAGATCAGGGAGGGCCTTCTAAGCCAAGGAAGGGAGCTGGGATTTTTTTTCTTAACATTGTGCCCAAATAGAAAGTGAAATGAAGTCTGGAACACTGAAACCTTTCACTAGTGAGTCAGACAGTTTCTCATGGGTAACCCCTAGTAGAGTGGTAAGAGAAAGAATAAAGAAGAGCTGGGCATTTGGCACAGTGGTTAAAGCACCCCTTGGCCTGGCCACATCCTATGGGAGTCCCAACTCCACTCCTGGTTCTCGCTTCCTGCCCCTAACAACCCGGGAAGCACTTGGGTCCTTGCTCTCCACCTGGGAGACCCTGATTGAATTCCAGCCTCCTGACTTTAGTCTGCCTCAGCTGTTGTGTGAGTTCCAGGAGTGAAGCAATGGATTAGAGATCTCCATCTCTTTTGTCTCCCTTTCTATGCCTTTTTAAGTGTATCAATTTTTTGAAAGTTAAAAGAATGTGTGGGTACACTGTCATAAAAGATCTGCAAATCAACACAGGGCTTTTTTACAAAGGCAAAGCTTCTGCTGCACCTCTTTATGTGTCTTCTTCCATCATCATCACCTAAATGCTCTATCTAAAATACCATTGGACATTCTGGTGACAGCTAAGAGTGCAGTGGAACTGTGTCTGCTTTGTTCCACAGGAGTACTGCAAAGCATTCATGAAAAAGAGAATGAAAAGAGAAGTCCACTTTAATGCCAAGAGATTTTGAGACTCATGTATACAGGGATCTTCAAAAAGTTTGTGGGCAATGCACATTAGAAAATCTATGTGTAGATTAAAAAAAAAAAACTTTGCACCATACTAAGCTTTTCCTTTAATTCTATTTATTGCATAAGCTTTTGGAAGCATCCCTTGTCAGCAGCAAACGCCTTTTCCCATTTGAGCGTTTCTGAATATCAGTTGGCATCTTACCATCAACATGTACATGTCTGGGCCACCATGATCACTGGCAGTGACTTCCAGAGGTTACAGCTTATACATCTTGCTGGGATGGGGTGACATGAAAATTGAGCTGTTTCATATTTCCATGGAAACCAGAGTCAGGGAAATGGATTTTTCCAGAGTTAACTTTAGGGTCCTGGGGAAGGTGTCAGACATCTGAAGACATGTGCCATTTTGTTCCTTGCACTCTGGTTACGTCTGCTTGACAGGAGCTAACTCGGGTTGGACATGGGGTCTTGATGTTAAGGGTCTGGTCATCACCAGCCCTTTGGCCCTGCTGTGGATTTTATAATCATGCATAGATCCTCCTGGTCATGTCCTCCCCCCATGGTATGCCTCCGACTCAGTACCTGCTAGGTCCTGCAAATCTCATAAACTTGTGGTTCAGCATCTTTCTCAATGCTGAAGGGCAAACCATATATCTTAAATCTGGAGACGGAGTATCATCATCTTGCAGAATGGAGCAGTGGAGCAGCAGGTGAAATGCCTTTGACAGTCTCTGAACTCCCCCACACTGTCTGCCTCCAATTGGTATCGTGTATGGAGTGCTTCCAAAGAACCAGCAGTTCCCATAATACCCTCATGGCAGGTATTGGTCATTAGTGTTAGCAGTTCCAACTCTTGGATGGACAAACTGAACCCCAAAGAGAACAGGTAACATGTCACTTGGTGATATAACCAGAAAATGACAAAGTTAGGCTCTGACTCTAGACCATTTTTGGCCCCTTCCTTGCTCCCCACTTACACCCTTGCCCTTAACCCCCGCACTAAAGATGTCTATGGGGGAAGGCTCACTGTGTGAAAGCCGCACTGTCCATCACACTTGCATCTTCTTGTACCAATGAGAACATGGACTTTTTGCATCAGTTACATTTGGGGATCCCTGAGGCAGGAGCTATATCCTCTGCTCTCCCTTCATCTGATAGAGTCTGCTGCTGCTTGCTAGAGTGTGGATTAGCCAGCTGTAACATCTTTTTCTCTTCTCATTGCCGATGCTTGGTCTCCTGCCCATATTTTATTTTAGTTTCAGACAGATAGGCCATTTCTGAGAACGCTTGTGTATCTGTGTGTGAGTGAGAGCGCTGGTAGTAAACAGATGCTCCACTCACACTGAGAATGGGGGAGCACTTACTAAGTGGGGACTGAGGGCATGAAGGATGGTACTGTGTCATGAGGCTGGTGCATGCAGGAACTGTCCAAACCCGAGCCTGAAAGGATGAGGACAGGATCACTTACTGAACTCCAGAGACTGAGCTTGATGGAGAAGGTCAGCTGGCCAGAGCTGTCATCATCAGTAAAATTTTAAAAAGCCCAGGAGCCAGCAGGAGAATAAATACCAGTCTCTGCCTATAAACTCTGTTCCTGGCTATGCATCTCATTGGCTGATCACCCACCTCCATTCCTGCCTGGCCATCCCATTGGTTGAATGTCCACCTTCATACCCTGTTTATGCATCCCATTGGCTGAACGCTCATCTTTATACCTTGTCTAAGCATCCCCACTTGCATTCCCTACAATGGACTTAACTATTGGCTTGGCTAAAGGCAAATTCTGGAACCTGAAAAGCCACAAAGCACTTAAAATGGTCCTAAAATCAGCACTTACAACACAGGCAACATGGAGAAGAGATTTGAAGCAGATGATATGCACAGCACCTGCAGAAAACTGAGGCCTTAGTCTGTTTTATTTAAAATTGTGGTGGATGAAAATTATTTCGATCACACTCAATGCAGTTGTCATCCCTGATAATCAGTGCCATTCAATGCAGCCTTCATCCAGTCCATGAATCCACTGTTGGTAGTCTCCTGTGTGTATGTGTGTCTGCATGTTGGCAGAGGGAGAGGAGAGGGTGAACACTATAAAATGTATTCTTCTCATTGTTATAGTGTTGCTTACAAGAATCTTGGGGACAGGCATTCTTCATAGATGCTTCAGGGGCCTGACATGAAGCTTTGAAAAAGTGTGTTCCTGGAGAATGTACAATCATTTTGCAGTCGAGGTACCCCACATGTGCAGCAGGGCCCTGAGTATTTGCACCATCATCACCTGCTTTATCTGCTGTCCTCCAGGACTGCAGGAGCTGGAAGCTAAAGTCAGATGCCAGAGCTGGGAACCCAACCCCAGACACTCTGAAGGGAATGACTAGGCCCGATGCCCATTCCTGATTTCTAGATAGCATTATTGTCACATTCTACTTCACCGTGCCACCATGATATCTGTTTTCATGGGCTAAAATGAAGTCTGAAGCCACGAGTGTTATCTTTGCTCAAAGCATCCAAATCTGGTAGTCCTGCCTTACCTGCAGTGTGTCATCTGTAGCCATGGTCTGAAAATATTTGACTTGAGTCATAAGAGAGAAACGTTAGTCGCATCACTCAAAGTTTCTGTGGTTGGTCTGGCTGATTAGCAGTTGTTGACTTAGTACTATAGTTTACAAATTAAATTCCTGCAGAGGGAAAGTTGTGTAGATGATTATTTGGTATCTGTAGGACTCAGTACTGTTCTTGGTTTCGGGCCTCCATGAGGGTTCTTGGAAGTTACCTTCTGTGGATGAGAGGAACCTGTATAGACAGTTAACTGCTGAGCACTTGTTTGCAGATATAAAATAAAAGTTAGTGGTATAATCATGTGAATTTAAAGTTTTAGCCTGAATTAATACCTGAGATAATGAAGAAGTAAAAATACACAAAGTTACTTACAAGAATTATCCAGAGTGGTATCATATCTCAGTGGGTTAGGCTGCCTCTTGTGCTGGCATCCCATAGGAGAGTGAAAATTCAAGTCCCAACCACTGTACTTCCAGTACAGCTCCCTGGTAATGCATTTGGGAAATCAGCAGAGGATGCCCAAGTGCTTGGGCCCCTGTGACCCACCAGGGATACCCAGACGAAGCTCTTGACTTTGACTGACCCAGCTGTTGGAACCTTTTAGGGAATGAATCAATGGATGGAAGATATTTCTCTTTCTCTCTCTCTCTCTCTCGCTCTCGTTCTTGCTCTCTTTCTCTTCAAATAAATCAATTTTGAAAAATAGAGAATGAATAAATGTGACAGAAAAATTGGAGCCATTTACAAGCACCACTTTGTTTTCAGGTTGTTCCTGTGACAGGAGGCAGATTAAATTTTTTAGGAACCTGTTATGAAGAGTTGGCTGATTAGCTAGCATCAGGGTGGGTTGTGGCACAGGAGCTGCAGAAGCACCCACTGAGTTAGCTATCTGACACTGTCGTGGTTGCTGGAGTTTGACCTGTTGTACTTCTAACATCATAAAATCAGCCTGCCTATAGATCCATTTTCACCTCTAGCTATCTGGTGGCCTTGTGAAAGCCACAAAAGACAGCTAATGGTGGGGTGGGATGGAGCTCCAAAGAACATGATTCTGAAATCTTTGGAAGAGGATTCCATCCTTGTAGAGAGGTTGGGTCCGTTTGAGATGCACCATGGCTCCATGGACCCAGGCTGTGCTCCTTGCTATGGTGCCAAGTCCTGGAGCTAGAGCAGAGCTTACTTCTCATGTTTTGGAAGTTTCATTTCTTCCATTGTAAAATATCATTGTGTTTACCAAACTCCTTTGCAGTTCTGAAGTCTTATGATTTCTTGTTAGCATGCCAAATGACCTTGGCATGCACATGGGCATGTGTGTGTGAGAGAGCTCTCTAAGATGAAACAGTCAAAATAAATGCACACCCATTTACCCACACTGCCATGTGTGTGGAGCAGAGAAGGATACTGATGACCTGTCTAGTCCAGGAGCTGTTTGCCTCCTCCTGCCCAATGCCAATGGTATTTGCAGCTAACAAAGGCCCCCTCTTCAAGAAGGAAACAAGAGAAAGTGCAAAGAAAGTAGTAGCACCACTTGTTCTGCAGAGGTCTCAGTCCATGAAATCCTCCTCTTGGCTGCCTCTAAAACTAAGAATGGCAAAGAGTGAAACAGATAAGCCTGGGCTTCCTGCTGATCGTGAAACTGACTTCAGACCAACATAAACCACCATGTTTATCCCAGTATCAGACTCAGGTGAGAGACACACACATCCACACGAGGGGAGCTGCCCAGTGAACAGCAGCTGTGACATGTGCACTTCATTTACTGTACCTACTTGGCTCTGATTTAATGTAGAATTCTCAACACTCAATGTTGACTTTAGCTTCTGTTTTATTTTTTCAAAGCTTATTTATTGGGAAGGTATAATTACAGAGAGAGGGGGAGAAGAAGTGGAAGGGAGGGAGGGAGACAGTGTGGGAGAGAGAGAGATCTCCCATGTACTAGTTCTCTCCCCAGGTGGCCACAACAGCCAGGATTGGATCAAGTCAAAACCAGGAGCCTGGAACTTGATTCCCATCTGCCTTATGAGTGCTAGGGCCCAAGCTTTCCCAGGCTCATTAGCAGACAACTGGATGAGAAATGAGGTAGCTGGGTCAAACCTGTCCCTGTTATGGGATGCTCACATTGCAGATAGCAAATAAACCTGTTGTGCGCCAGTGCTGGTCCTCTGAAGTTTCTATCATCTAGAACAAAATACCTTAGAAACAAACTTGGGTAAAATACATATAATAATGGTAAAAAAAAAAAAAAAGGTGAGTTTCCAGAGTAACAGATAAAGCAAATTAAAAAGTAGACTGAGAACAGCACAATTAGCATTGATAATAAAGTTTCTATATTATGTATTAAGTTATATGTAATGTACTCAAGTTGAGATTAAGTTGTACAGGGTAGGGGTGAGCGATGAGATCTGTAACTTGGAGGGAGCTGGGCCCTGCAAACACCTGGATATCAGACCTTGAGCCTCCAGATGATGGGGGGAATAAGTGGTTGCTGTTATAAATAACCCAGTTTGTCATAATACAAAAACAGTCCTGTGTTTACTTCCATTCTAATGCAAGCACTGGAACACTCCTGCTTCTCATTCATTTATTTGGTCATAGCTCCCAAAATAAGGCTATCTGTGATGTAATGATAGGAATGAAGGTGTTAAGAAGTGAGAGAGCAGAACCAGCACTGGCATACTGAGTAAAGCCACCGCTTCCAGTGCTGGCATAGCATCCCATATGGGCATGGGTTCCAGTCCTGGGTGCTGCACTTCCAAAACAGCTTCCTGATAATGTGCCTGGGAAAAGCAGCAGAGGACAGTCAACTGCACCCACATGGAAGAGCTGGAAGAAGTTCCTGGCTTTGGATTGACTCAGCCCTGGCCATTGCAGCCACTTGGGGAGTGGACCTGTGGATGAAAGAGCTCCCTTTCTATTTCTCCCTCTCTAACTCTGCCTTGCAAATAAAAACAGATCTTAGAATAAATGAGGGAGGAGCAAATTAGAACAAAAAAAAAAAAATGGTGCTCACAGAAGCGGATGTTTGCTATAATGGTTAAAAACATCACATAGTATGTGAGCATTCCATATCAGGACCTGAACCTAGCTTCTGATTCTAGCTCCCTACTAAAGCACGCCCCGGGAGGCAACCAATGCCGACTCAAGCGCTCGAGCCTCTGCCACCTGTTGAGGGAGACCTGAGTGAGGTTCCAGCTTTTCAGTTTCAGCTTGCCCAGCCTCCATTCTTGTGGGTGCTTGGAAAATGAACCAGCAAATGGAAGATCTGTTTCTCAAATACAAATAAATTCTAAAAATATTTTGCACAGTGTTCAAAGACCATTGTATTGGAGAAGAATCTGGCCACCTGGTCTCCTTGTTTATGCCACTTTTACTATTCATGGCAAGCAGACTCAGTTCTGGCTCTTGAAGTCCACCCTTCTCTAAGGACCAAATTTCATCTGTTGCTTTCAGGGTAAGAAAAATAAAATCCAATAGCTGACAACAGCATCCACCAATGGCCAGTTTGTTCATAGGTTCATTTGCCTTTCCAATAGCACCGTGCTCTATTGGCTGACATCGCAGCAAACACAAAATCCTGTTTCAGACCAAATTGGATTAACAGGGTTGCCTTTCTACCCCAAAACAAGATTTGTCCACCAGGGAAAAGCATAGATACAAGGGTTTTAGGCCTTGGGCAGCAGGCAATATAGGACAGTGGTGCCTTAGAGGGGCTTACAAATCATCCTTGCTGTTCGATTGCTCTGGTGTGTGTCTGGAGAACACATCCTGGCTGCAGCATAGGGAGAAGTGGTGGAAGAAGTGTGAGCTTCTGGTTGCCAACCCCCAAGGGCCCCTGTCATAACATTTCAGCTCTTGTTTCTATTTTGGTGGCTGACGGTGCCAAACGAAATGAAGCCATCAAAACCTGCCAGTTGTGAAAAGCAAGAGCAAGGCTGGGCTCCCGAGTTTCTGGAAGCTGACTCAGAGGCCTCCCGCCTGGCTGGAGACCATTATGTCCCTGTTACTGAGGCGTAGGGAACAGTCTGGAGACTGAGAATGCCAAATCTTAGCCATGGTTGCTTGGGCATTGGAAATATGGGCAGTTTTTATTTGCTTAGGATATTTTGATGAGTTCCAGTATTCTATAATGAGTTGATTTCTATTTTTAAAGAAGGAATACTTTAAGTAAATTCTGCTACGAGCAGAAAAATTTAAAGAGAAAATGGCATAGACAGGAGACAAGGAGATGCCACAGTTGGAGGATTAGCAAACATTTTAAAAGCAGTTTTTATACATTTAGAAATGCAATAGTAACATATAAATAATATCAGACAAAAGGTAAAATTTTTTTAAAGATTTATTTATTTTTATTACAAAGTCAGATATACAGAAAGTAGGAGAGACAGAGAGGAAGATCTTCCATTCAATGATTCACTCCCCAAGTGAGTGCAATGGCCTGTGCTGTGCCGATCCGAAGCCGGGAACCTGGAACCGCTTCTGGGTCTCCCATGCGGGTGCAGGGTCCCAAGGCTTTGGGCTCTCCTTGACTGTTTTCCCAGGCCACAAGCAGGGAGCTGGATGGGAAGTAAAGCTGCCAGGATTAGAACCTGCGCCCATATTGGATCCTGGCACGTTCAAGGCGAGGACTTTAGCCACTAGGCCACAGTGCCGGGCTCACAAAAGGTAAAATTTTTAAAAAAAACATTTATGGACCTAGTGTGGTAGCCTATCGGCTGAATCCTCACCTTGTATGTGGCCCCCAAAAGGTAAAATTTTTAAAAAAAACATTTATGGACCTAGTGTGGTAGCCTATCGGCTGAATCCTCACCTTGTATGTGCTGGGATCCCATGGGAGCACCAGTTCGCATCCCAGCTGTTCCACTTCGCAGCCAGCTGCCTGCCTGTGGCCTGGGAAAGCAGCAGACCACAGCCCTTGGGACCCTGCGTCCATTGTGAGATCCAGAAGAAGCTCCTGATTTCTCTTGATCAGTTCGACTGCAGCTGTTGCAGCCACTTAAAAGTAAACCAGTCTTTGGAAGATCTTTTTCTCTGTTTCTCCTCTCTGTAAATCTGCCTTTCCAGTAAAAATAAAAATCTTTAAAATATATTTATTGATCTAAAAGATAGTTATACATGGAAAGTGAAGCTTCTTCCATCCCAAATGACTACATCTGCCAGGGCTGGACCAGGAACCAGGAACTCCATCTGAGTCACTCGTGTGGGTGCAGGAACCTGACCATTTAGGCTGTCCTTTACTGGTTTCTCAAGCTTCTTAGCAGGAAACTAGACCGGAAGTGAAACAGCTGGGATACTAACTGGTACTCCCACGGGATGCTAGAAGCAGATCTGGATTAACTTGCTATGCCACAATACTGACCCACAAAAATTGAAAATTTTAGAAGAAGAAATTCTAGAATTGGAAATTATATTAACAGAATTCTTAAAAAAAAAAAAGACCAGCCAGGCTTGGTAGCAGATTGTTTGCTTTCAGAGCAAGCAGCAGAAACTTGTGAAGCTCAGAGCAAGAAAAAAATTGAACACAACTTCAGTCAGAGGAAAAAACAGAGGAGGAAATAGTTGAAGATATCATAGCCAAAATATTATGAAATACAGGAAAACCTTTGACCTGTAGGTCAACAAGTCTCACTCAAGCACACCGTAACATTGCTAAGTATCGCAGAATTCTGAAAGCAACAAGGAAACATCACACACACACACTATACACCAGAGAAGGAAGACCAGTAAGAGGACTTACTCTTCCCAGTCCTGCTTGGCACTGTGTTGATGACCCTGCCCAATGCAATACATCAAGAATAATAAAAGCCATGTATAAGAGTCAGGTACATGGGCATGTAAGGGTAAATAGGGAAAAGAGAATGCAAGGAAAGCAAACTGTGCATATGTTCTGGTCACATGCGACATGATTATGTAGTTAGAAACCCCTGAGAAGCCTGCAAGAAAATGACTTTGATTGTAAGATATGGATATCAATTGTATCTTTACAACTCTGTCAATTGTCACATGAAAACTTTAAAGACCATAAAATAGTTAAGAATAATTTTCACAGAAGATGTTTACTACCAGTACGCTGAAAACTGTAAAATATTGCCAAGAAAATGTATGAGATTTTGATAAATGGAGAAATATCCATAAACCATACTGACTGATGAGAAAATTTGTGCTGTCAAATTATCATTTCTTCCCCACATTTATTTACAGTTCAGTAGATGTCTAACCATAACTCCAAATGGAGATCTGTGGGTAGAAACTGTCAAATTGATTCTAGAATTTGTATTGAAAATCCAAGGCCTTAAGCCTGTTACTAAATTTTCAATGAAGTTAAAATCATCAAGATAATATGGTAAGGATGGAAAAATGGAGAATGGATTACGATAGTCCAAAAACAGACCAATATACGTATAGTCAATTGATTCTTTTTTTGCCAAGACGTCAAGGCAATTCAGTAACAAGGTCTTATGCACACGTGGTGTAGGAAACGGATACACAGTGAGAAGCTAAAGGTTGATATCTATTTCAGCCTATCTACAAATTATTAGATGAATTTTAACATAAAAACTAAAATCTACATTGTCAAAAAGCAAACACAGTTCAATCTTTTCATTGCCTGAGCAAGACAAAGATTTTTATTTAGAAAAAATATCAAAAGCTCTAAATGTAAAAAGAAATGATTGTATAATTGGCATTCATCAGAATTAGCAAAAACAATATCAAAATATTAGAATTATCAAAAAGATAAACAGGGATCAAGAAATGGAAAAACTGTTGGGATTTATAATCATCTCTACAAGAAATAACAAAAAGGTGCTAAAATGCAGTGAGAAATTGGGAAATATTTGAGGATGCAGTTCATCAAAATCCTATAAATGACCAACAAATAAGAGTGAGAGTGGTTGGTGTGATTAGGGAAATGCTAGATAATCTCACAGCAAATTGTCATTTCCCACTAACTGTAGAGGTCTAACATCTATAATATGGTTGACAGAATTGTAGATGAAAAGGTGGAGAAACTGGAACCAACATGCATTTCTGGGCAACATATACATCGGAAAAGTGCCCAGACGTTTCTTATAAATTAGGCACACGTCTTCCTTATGACACAATAAATTTACTTCTAGATATTTGAAGAATCCAAGGAGTTTGCAGAATCTAGACTTTATTTGGCTATAAAACTTCGAAATTCTACAAAAGAGTACTTTTGTTTAAAAAACAAGTGTATCATGAAAATATGGTGCATGGATTTCAAAAAGAAATTTGTTCCCAGATAAACATCTTTGAGTTCCATTTTAAAAATGAACCTTTAAGATTTGTCTGTTTTTCTTATTTGAGAAGTACAGGGAACTAGAAAAAGAGCATGTATCTGCTAAGTCACCTAGGGCTGGGGCTGAAGATGATCCAAATTCCTGGTTCCCAGAAATTTTATTTTCAATCAATATTTGTTAATAGAATGGAAGCTTTTATTGGAACTTGAAAATGAGCCTCTCATGGCTGCTTTCTAGTAGCTATGGTGGTTATTTCAAGGAAGGACTCCACATATTCCAAATGACAGGACCATTTTAAGACAGAAAAAAAGTCTCTTCTAACACGTGAATGTCATTGACAACTGCCGGGCAGCTTTGTAAATCTTTGTACCTATTTTCATCTCTTTGGTAAGTTTATTGGCACCAGTTCTTTGTCCTGAGTGCTTCACTTGCAAACCAGGTGCTTGCTGATGGCTTTTGAAACACAGCGGACGATGCTTTCACTGGGAGACCTGGATGAAGCTCCTCGCTTCTGGCTTCAGCCTGGCCCTACCCTAGCCGTTTCAACCATCTGGGAAGTGAACCAACAGATTCAGGGCCTCTCTCTGCCTCCCTCACTGTAACACTGTCAAGTAAGTAAATAATTTTTTTTAAGATTGTGTATTTAATTTCTCTTAACTAGAAACAGAGACAGAAAGAGAGACAAAAATCTCCCATGCAGTGATTCTTCTCTGAGATGGCCTCAAGAACCCCTCATGAATCGGGCCTAAGTTGGGAGCTAGGAATTTAAACTAGGTCTTCAGTGTGACTAGCTGGGACCCAAGCACATAAACAATCACCTGCTATCTCCCAGAGTGGCATTAGCTGGAAGCTGGATGGAAAGTGGTGTTGGGATTCCATTCTAAGCTCTCCAGTATGCCAGGTGGGCATCCCAAGTGGTGATTGAACTGCTGTGCTGAATTCCTACCTCAACTCTTGGGTGAATTTCTTTAAAAAGAATTTTTTTAATTCGTAAGAGTTACAAAGAGAAGAAGAGACAAAGAGATCTTTCTATCCACTCATTCATTTCCCAGATGGCTGTAACAGCCAGAACTGGACTGTTCTTGAGCCAGGAGCTTCATCAAGGTTCATCCCCCATGAGTACAAGGGTCCAAGCACATGAGCCATCCTCTGCTGCTTTCCCAAGCCATTAGCCTGGACTTGAACCATCACCCACATGGGATGCAGGCACCACAGAGGAGTCTTAGCTACCCTCTTGAGTAACTTTCTCATGTGAGAATATTTAACTGTAAAATTTGGTCTCATGGTTTGATAATATTTGTAAGTCACATAGGGTTCCTTAGGCCTGGATTCAGTGTAGGAATATGACCCACTTGTCTTGGCAGTTTTCAACCTGTCTTTCCTGAAGCAAACCCACACAAAGTGTGTGCTGCTCATGCCTGTCCAGTTATGAAGAGAGCATAAGGGCATCATTGGCATGCAGGGCAGTTGAACACATTGTCGAATAATCTGATTCCAATCTTGTTTACACTTCATGGTATCCCAGGCACTCAGATGATTTTTTTTCTAGTTGTGCTCCTTTTTAAAATTCATATTCTACCCATATACACAGCTGTTGTCTAGTTCTAATTCACCTGCCTATAACATAAAAAATTCAAACGTGTTCAACAGTGTCTTTCACCTTCCAGAGTAATTGAAATATAGTCACCTGGAATGGTGCTGTGAAGAAACAGTCACAGTTAAGTGTTCCATCTTTATTTCCCTTTTCTATTTTTCCAATGCTGACCTAAGGGAGATTATCATCACCTAAGCACCTCCATATAAACTTTTCAAGGGCCCTAAAGAATTTATCTTTCCAATGGTTAACAATTTTTGAAAATATGCTAGTTGTAAGGGATGGAGTGGGAGGAACTTGGAAAGACTGTTCCATTTATTCCTAGTCAAATATAAAGATCATATGATTGGGATGTGATAGTAAATACACTCTCCTCTAGTGTATATATAGAACTTGAGATGGAGTAAAACAAGAAAGTGAGCAAGGAGTTTTTGCTTAGCTGACCTAAACCAGATCTTGACTTTTCAGTAATGATTGCTTTTCTCTTTTAAGACGTATTTATTTGATTGAAGCCAGAGTTACAGAGAGGGAAAGAAAAAGAGAGAGAGAGAGATTGAGAGATTTTTTTAAATTATTTATTATTTAACTTCATTAATTACATTGTATTATGTGACACAGTTACATAGATACTTGGGTTCTCCCACCCCTCCCCAAACCCTCCCACCATGGTGGATTCCTCCACCTTGTTGCATAACCACAGCTCAAGTTCAGTTGAGATTCCCCCATTGCAAGCATATACCAAACATAGAGTCCAGCATCTTATTGTCCAGTCAAGTTCAACGGCTTCTTAGGTATACCCTCTCTGGTCTGAAGACAGAGCCAGCAGAGTATCATCCCAGTCAATTGAAAGCTCCAACATACCATCAGCAAAAATTTACATCATTATGGAATGAATTGACATAGTAATGAGTAACCAATATGTTAAAAGTAAATGCGAGTTCTTAACCACCTTCTGTGACCACCTCACCTACACTTCAATTTTAGTTTATACACAACATATAACATTCAAAACATAACATGTTATACATAACATCATATCATCTTAAATTAAGGCAAACATGTGGTATTTAACCTTTTGGGATTGGCTCATTTCCCTTAGCATTATGGTTTCCAGTTTGGCCCATTTGGCCACAAAGAACTGCATTTTGTTTTTTTTAATAGCTGAGTAGTATTCCATGGAGTAGATGAACCATAGCTTTCTTATCCAATCCTCTGTTGATGGGCATTTTGGTTGCTTCCAGGTTTTTGCAATTACTGATTGTGCTGCTATGAGCATAGGAGTGCATGTTGGTTTCTCATAAAACAAGTGTTCTGGATATATTCCTAGGAGTGCTATTGCTGGATCATACGGTATGTTGAATTTGAGTTGTTTGAATATTCTCCATACTGATTTCCATAGAGGCTGTACCAGCCTGCAGCCCCACCAGCAGTGGAGTAGGGTTCCCTTTTCCCCCGCAACCTCGCCAACAAGTGTTGTTGGTGCTTTTATGCATGTGGGCCAGTCTTACTGGCGTTAGGTGGTACCTCATTGATGTTTTAATTTGGATTTCCCTTATTGCCAGGGAACTTGAGCATTTTTTCATGTTTATTTGCCATTTGGGTTTGTTCCTTTGTGAAGTGTTTGCCCATTTCCCGTGCCCATTTCTTGAGTGGCTTGTTTGTTTTGACATTTTGGAGAGATTTTTCATTTGCTGATTTACTTTCCCAGTGGCCACAATGGTCAGGCCAAATCCAGGAGTCAGGAGTTTCATCCGAGTATCCCATGTGGGTGGCAGTGGCCCAAGCACTTGGCCATTTTCTGCTACCCTTCCCAGGTGCATTAAAAAGGAGCTGGATTAAATGTGAAGCAGCTAGGACATGAACCAGAGCCCACATGGATTCTGAGCTTGTTAGCAGTGTATTTATCTGCTACACACAGTGTTGGCCCCAGCAATGAGTATATAGTTCATTCTCCATTTCTGTGACTTATAATTAGAGTGATCACATCAATCCATAGCTAAATATGCCAAACTTTTGTTTCTTTTAAAGTTTTATGTAAGAAGAAAGAAAAATAGGAACTAGGAATTGCATCCAAGTCTCCCAAGTAAATGAAAGGAACTCCAGTACATAAGCCATCAGCTTCCTGGGAGCATTTGCAAGGAGCTGGGTTGGAAGCAGATACGAGATACAGGCTTCCCAACAGGCAGCTTAAGGTGCTGTGCACAACATCCTCCCCAGCCTCAGCCTTTGTTTTAGCCAATCTCATACATTTCACCCCCTATAAAGACTTCTCAGGGGTTAGTGTTGTGGCATTAAGCCTTATCCTGCAAAGTTGGCATCTCATCTGGGTGATAGTTCAAGTCCTGGCTGTTCAACTTCTAATCCAGCTCTCTGCTAATGTGCCTGAGAGATTAGTGGAGGATGGCAAAGGGCTTGGGTTCCTACACCCATGAAGGAGACCCAGAAGAAGCTCCACGTTTTTAACTTCTACCTGGCACAGCCCAGACTCTTGGGCCATCTGTGTGTTGAATCAGTGGATAGAAGATCTCTTTCTTTTATTCGTTCCCTTTCTTCTGTAGCTATATTTCAAATAAACAAAAATAAACCTTTTTTAAAAATGAATAAAATTTTTAAAAATCTAAGTATTAGAAAAAAACCTTCTGATCTGATTATTCAAAGTGGCAAAAACAGCCTCTTGGCATTTCATCTTTTCTCTCTTTTCTCAATAGATGTATTAGTAGGTAATGACCCACTGGGAATCAAATTTAGTTACGAAATTGCCATTAAAACCACCTACAAAACCAGTGTCCATTGAGTACCTACTGCATGGCAGGCACTGTTTTTAACATTGAGACAAGCCTTTGTGGGGTTTATGCTCTGGTGCAGGGACCCAGGCAAGGGACACACATACATGACATTGTAGGAGGCGACAGTGAATTAGAAGGAAGGCTCAGAATAAACCTCAAGGTGCGAGGGAATATACTTGACCCTGCTTTCAATGACTGAAGTTCAACTGCAATCTTGTTCTCTTCCAGCCCTCTCTGAGATCCTTCCAATGTTGCCCATGACCCTTAACCCATTGCAGTGTGGAACAGACTTCCCAACATGGCTGGGACCTAACATACACCTGACCTGATTTTCATTATGAATTTCTTCCCCCCTCCCCCGCTTTGGAAAGTCAGATATACAGACAGAAGGAGAGCAGAGAGAAAGATCTTCACTGAAGATCTTCACTGAACTGCTGGTTTACTTCCCAAGTGGCCACAATGGCCAGAGCTGAGCCAATCTGAAGTCAGGAGCCAGGAGCTTCCTCTGGTTCTCCCACATGGGTGAAGGGTCCCAAGGCTCTGGGTCATTTTAAAATATTTTCCCAAGCCACAAGCAGTGAGCTGGAAGGGAAGTGGGAATGCTGCAACATGAACCGGCACCCATATGGGATCCCAGTGCATGCAAGGTGAGGATCTTAGCCCCTATGCTACTGTGCTAGGCCCTCATTATGAATTTCTTACATGCAAAATTCACAGCTGCTCTTTAACTGGCATTGAAGCTATGTCCCAACTAACCCACCATATGCTGAAAATATCCTAAACCACAAAAACATTGAGTATACCTAACATAAATGTGATAGTTCCTAGCTTAGCCTAGATTACTTTATCCATGCTCAGAACAGTGACATGAGCCTCCAACTGGCTGCAGCCAACTAACGTGGAGCTTATTTCATTATTAAGTGGTGAACATTGTAATCTGTGGGATACTGAGCGTGAGAAGGGATGAGGCTTCCCACCATTGTAAAGCTGAAGACTCAAGCTAACTGAAGTGAGGGACAGCCATGTGTCACATGTCATGCATTTGTTTGCCTTCATGAGGTTGCACAGCATTGTTGTTCACTGGCATAAATGGAAGCCAGGGAGAAATCTTAGAATTCAATCTGGCAGGTGGTCACAGAAGGTGGCTGGGAACTCGCATTTACTTTTAACATATTGGTTACTCATTACTATGTCAGTTCATTCCATAATGATGTAAATTTTTGCTGATGGTATGTTGGAGCTTTCAATTGACTGGGATGATACTCTGCTGGCTCTGTCTTCAGACCAGAGAGGGTATACCTAAGAAGCCATTGAACTTGACTGGACAATAAGATGCTGGACTCTATGTTTGGTATATGCTTGCAATGGGGGAATCTCAACTGAACTTGAACTGTGGTTATGCAACAAGGTGGAGGAATCCACCATGGTGGGAGGGTTTGAGGAGGGGTGGGAGAACCCAAGTACCTATGTAACTGTGTCACATAATACAATGTAATTAATGAATTAAAAATAATAAATAATTTAAAAAAAATCAATCTGGCAGTAAGTTAGGCCTTAGATTCTGGTTTGCCTCCCAGCTCTCATCAGCTGTGTGGCCATTAGCAAGATACTGAGCTTCTCTGTGCTCTGGTCTGTGCAACTAGAGGATAGGGGTGACAATAATATCTGCCTCAAGGTTGTTGCCAATGGCGATGTGTGTACAAAGTGCTTAGAACAGTGTAGGACACTTGTACATCAAATCAATGTTTGGTTTTCAAATTTAGGTGGGGTTGAAAGTTGTGTTCTGCGCCATCCCCATTCCACAAACATTGTGAGTGCCCATTTTATTGCGAACACTGGAGCCATGTTAGGTTGAGAACATAATGAAATGATGCATCTCCTAACTCTGCCATGGTTTGGAGAACTGATCCCAGATAGTTTACAAAGTTTTCATGGTCATCTTTCCCATACTGAGCGGCGAGCTTCCTCAATGCAAAATTTCCTTTGACTTGACTTGGCTTTGGTGCATTAGTGATATACTCCAAGTGTGTTTTGCATAAGCAAGCTTTTGGTGCATTGGGTGAAGCAAACAACAGATACATAAATCATAAAAGTCTGGAAAGGAAACAACCTCAAAAGGAGCCTGTGGCGACGACTTCATGCTGACTCAGTCACCCTGCCTGGTAGGGCCCTGTGACTTGTGCTAACTGCAAAGTGTGTGTTCATTTTCTAGAATGGCTCAGGGGTGGTAATGTAGGAAGGCCATCTGTTGGGCTATGAGTCCACTGATAAGAAAGGTGTATACGTGAGTAATGCAAGGGGAATGATGCTAGTCGGTGTGGAGAGAAGAAAGTGAGAGATAACTGGAGGGACTACAGGTGATTCCTTCCTGACCTGCCTCCTTTGAAGGAACCTCTCTTGAAATGTGTTTTTGAATTTTGTTGAAATGCAGTGTGCATAGCACTACAAAATTCACACAAGTGTACTGTTCAAAGCGTTTTTCGTTCTCTGCTCATACCTTTTAAGAACAGTAGCTTATAATACTCCAAGATCCTCACTCTTTCTCACCACCACCACCTCTGTATTTCTTTACTTTGAACACAAGAAATCAGAGAAAGTTATTATGTACACAGTATAACTTGGTGACGCAATATTTGTAACCATATAACAAATAGTGGGGCAACCACACACTGTTTGTATTCTATATTACTAACTACCACAAGTAAGAGAAAATGTAGTATTTGCCTCTGGGGAGTCTGGCTTATTTCACTTTGTGTAATAATCTGTAGTTGCATCTATTTGGTTACAAACATCAGGGTGTCATGGCTGAGTAGTATTCCACAGTGTGTATGAGACAGACATTGAGGTTGGTTCCTTATCTGAGTTCTTGTGAATTGACCTACTATAAACCTGGGAGTGCAGGTAACTCTTTCATATGCTGCTTTTATTTTCTCTGGATATATTCTCAGGAGTGGGAAAACTGGCATGATAGTAAATCTATTCTTTGTTTTCTGAGGGATCGCTGTACGGTTGACCTTCAGGGTTATACCAAAGTGCATTCCCACCGTCAGTGGATTAGGGTGCCTTTATCAGACACAAGGAAAATTGCTGAGGAACACTGGCCATCTGGGAACTACAAATAAAAGCCACAATGAATTACCTCTTCACCTCAGTTAGGATGACGATCATTAAAAAATGATAACAAATATTGGCACAGTGGGGGCTTTATTTTAAATGAATCTTTGAGAATTAGAGTATTTTGTGCAATTCACACCAACAAAAGGTGCATGGGGAGCTCAAGTAAAACAAGATGCCCTTGTGTACAGAAGCACTTCGGCAGTAAACTCTGATGAGGTTTTGTGACTGCAATGGGTATTTTGTTGTTATTGTTGATTCCAATACATGTTTACACTTATGGTCACATTACTACTGTTTGGAAGTTATTTATGATATTGAATTTGTATGTATGTGTATATATATATATATATACATATATATATATGTATACACATATATACATATATATGAGATTGTGTCACATATGCAGAGGGAGAATTTGTTTCTCTGACAATGATTACTTATATTTGTATACAGTCACATTACAAATGCATTAAATCTAGAAACCCAAAAGAAATTGCAGTCATAAATTTCATATGCCAGGAGTAAAAAACAGGCAACAGCATTTCTTTACTTTTATCTTTTCTTAAGATTGAATCTTTATGATCTTGAAGAAAAGGTTGTCTATTGCCTTGAAAGACAAAGGTGCTAAAAGTCATTTATGATCATGCAAATATTGCAGATGAAATTTTTTTTCAAAGTTGGAAAGGGCTCTGTTCTATACCTAAAAGGCAATTGAGAAAATTCAAGCTGAGAATATAATAGCTTGTTTTTAAAAAAAGATTCATTTATTTTTATTTGAAAAATGAAATTACAGAGAAAGAGATCTTCAACCTGCTGGTTCACTTCCCAAGTGGCCTGGAACTGAGCTGATACAAAGCAAGGAGCCAGGAGCTTCTTCTGGGTCTCCCATGTGAGTATAGGAGCCCAAGACTTTGGGCCATCCTCTGCTGCTTTCCCAGACCACAATCAGGGAGCTTGATCAGACGTGGAAGAGCTGGGACTTGAACCAGTGCCCATAACGGATGCCAGCACTACAGGTGGAATGTTAGCATATTGACCCACCATCGTGGCCCCATGATGACTACTTTATGATTAAACCTCTTCAGTTTGCTGAAGCGTCTCCACTTGTATGATGAAGTGGACACAGTGAACCAGCACCTCAATTTTAAATTAGACTCATCGCAGCTAACTTTTGTTGAGTACTTTCCTAGGTGTTAGGAAGTGCTCCAGGCCTTCACATCCTGTAATTCACTGGATCCTTATAACTGATAAAGTGGGCAGTTGTCTCAGTCAGTATTGTCCAAAGGAGAAGCATTTGTAGAAATGTAGTCTTTCAGGCACAGTAGATGACAGAGAAGAAATTTCTGCCAAGCCCCATGGAACCCTGCAAACCAGGCACCATGCAAGTCGTGGCTGTGGGGTGGTTGTAAATGGGGCAGGGACCCAGCCTCTGCTGCCCCTGGAGCTTGACTACAATTTCCTTGGGAATTATCACACTCAAGTGTACTGAGCATCATGTGACTCCTAAAGAGGAGGTACGAGCTTCAGATAAAGTTAGTGTGAGTTCTCAACCTGTTTCCACCTTTCCTTGGCCTTTGCAGATTTTCAGTGTGAGGTTTAGATCTCATTGTTTTTGAAACACTGAAGTCTTGAAGACTAAGTGATGATTTCATCAGGGGCTGGAGTGTGGGGGAGAATAAACATTTACTAAATGTTCAGGTAAAGTTTTCTTTTGGTGTAAAAGATACTACATTGGGGCCCAGCACGGTAGCCTAGTGCTCTGTCCTCGCCTTGTGTGCTGGGATCCCATATGGGTGCCGGTTCAAATCTCAGTGGCTCCACTTCCCACCCAGCTCTCTGCTTGTGGCCTGGAAAAGCAGTCGAAGATGACCCAAGGCCTTGGGACCCTGTACCCACGTGGGAGACCTGAAGAGGCTCTGGGCTTCTGGTTTCGGATTGGCGCAGTTCTGGCTGTTGCAGCTGTCTGTTCCTCTCCATATATATGATTTTCCAATAAAAATAAAATAAATGATTTTTAAAAATACTATAGTGAAAACTGGGGACTTTCTCATTTCAATTTTAACATAATGCTGTCCCAGAGAGGCTGCTGGCCCAAGGCCATGGGTGGTCAAGACCTCCCATCAGCTCCATCTGTATTGACTTTTGGTTGCTGTTCCAGTTCACCACCTGGGACCCACAGCCCAGGGACCCACCTCAGGCAAGTGTCATCGATTCATGATTCTGGGGCTGTGTTTTCCCAGATGGAAAATGTTGCTGCTCCTTCTGATCCTACTGCCTGGTAGCATATGATGCAAGTCTTGTCCCTCTTTCCCGCCCGAGTGAAACCAGGGCCTTTATGAGAAGGTAGACTGTTGTGCTTTCTTGGTAGCCCGAGATTCAGTGTCCTGATGTGCACCTTGCATCATGCTTGTTTCGATGCAGCCGGAATGGATGACAGGAGGCATGTGCCTTGGACCCAGCACAGCAGCCTAGTGGCTAAAGTCCTCATCTTGCATACACCAGGATCCCATATGGACATTGATTTGTGTCCTGGCAGCTCCACTTCCCATCCGGCTCCCTGCTTGTGGACTGGGAAGGCAGTAGAGGACGGCCCAAGGCCCTGAGACACTGCATCCATGTGGGAGACCCACAAGAAGTTCCTGACTCCTGGCCTTGGATTGGCTTAGCTCTGGCAGATGCAGCCACTTGAGGAGCAGATCAGCACACAGAAGATCTTTCTCTGTGTATCTCCTTCTCTCTGTAGATCTGACTTTAATATAAAAAATAAATAAATCTTTTTTTTAAGATGGCATATGCTTTTCAGACAGGCTGCTGGTTCCCCTGGGAACTGGCTTGCCTTTGAGGATCGTCATCATCCCCATTCTGACAGCATTGCCATTGAACTACATTCTGTAATATCTGGGGACCATGTCTGGTGGGTGACGGACGTGGCTGTGGTGAGCAGTGCCATCTGCAGGTGCAGCATGGGCCCTGACTAACTTCTTAGTCACCTGACTGCTTCTGGAGACATCTCTTGCACCTGTCCACATTTTTCTAAAGAGGCCGCTCCTGTTATGTTTGCATTTCTGCCTTAACACCAGCTTCCCTGGACTCCAGATTTCTGTGTATCACTCTCTTCCTGCCCCCAGCAGAATGGAGCAAACAGGAGCAGAATGCTCTCCCAGGCTATGGAGGGCAGCTTTACTGCGATCTGTGTTCCAGAAGCCACAGAGGACAATGACATGTCCACTGCTGGTACCAATGGCCTCTGACAAGCGACTGGAAGTGCCGACAGTCAGCTGGCAGCAATAGTACTTTTCTGTCATGGTACAGCATGAATGAGCCTCATCTATGCTTGGCCCTGTTCTGCCATCTTAGAGCACAAGAATAGGATCTAGAAAATTGGTGTCTCAGCTCTCTCAAATTGCCTGGCTTGTGTGAGCCTCAGTTTGTCAATCTGTAAAATGAAAATAGGAAACTTGTCTGTTGGATAGCACTGTCATGAGGGGCAAATAAGACAGTGGGTGTTCATGTCACCTTGAACTCCAAATCATGCTGTAAGCAAAAGTTGTTACTCTTGCTATGATCCGTGAATGGGGCGACTCTGATCATGTCCATCCCAGCTGTGTGCTGGGATTATACCACCATTTCTCATGGAGGTATGGCTTAAATATTATAAAACCACATTGCTGAGTGTTTGCAGCCCTTTCAGGCCACTTGAACTGCCACCATTCACAACAGGGAGGGAGGGAAGCAGCCTGGACTTCAGGGATGTCACACAAGTGATTCTCTGCTCATCACTTCCTGAGATGGGACAGCTGAGATCAAGACATGCTAGGATTCTTAAATGTCTTTGAAAGATGGTCCAGGACATGTAACAGAATGGTTAAGAGTCTGGGGTCTGAAGTTGGCTTCAAGTTCTACCAGAGTGTTTTAGTTGGAATTTTATCAGCTTGAGCTGCAGGACCAAATTAATGTTGAAACTGAAGTGGTTGGCCATTGCATCTTTTAAAAGAAAAAGCTGTTACTGGGCAGTGATAAGTCTGTTCTAGTCAGCATTTCAGGATCCCAGCTTTCTTGCGAGTTACTGCTCTCTCAACAAATGGTTTCCAAGTTTGCCAAGTCAAAAGAGAAAGTTGGTGAAAAACTGACACACCAGCGGCACAGTGGCACATATGTGGCACAGTAGTTAAGACACTGCTTGGGATGCCCACGGCTGATGATGGAGTCCATGGGTTTGAATCCCAACTCTGCTGTGACTACCCTCCTGCTAATTCACACCCCTCAAGGCAGCAGATGATAGCTCAAGTACTTGGGTTCAGTTCACCTGTCCAGGAGACATAGCTTGAGCAGCGATGGCCTGCTCTCTACTTCCTGGCCACCTGCCAGCCAGCATGAGAGGGCAATCCTGTTCCCCAAGGTAGAGATGAGGAAATCAAAGTCTAGGAGAGGCAGACACAACCACACCAGTGTCTCCAGGCGCATAAATAACAGGGCCTGAATTTGGACCCCACTTTGTGATAGGGGAGATGGTACCCTGGGAGCTGAATTTCATCCTGACCCTGCCATTGGTGAATGCAATCTCAAGGTTAGATTAGGTTAGGTGAGTTCATCCTTGCTGCGGATCTCCAGTGTCAAAGTTTTTGGATTGGTTTGATGGAGTTTGACCCACCAATCCACACAGCTGTCTCAGCGAGGCTGGCAATGTTTTTATGTAGGCAAGGTTGTTTTGTTGGCAGCGAAAGGACACGGAGCTCGTGAGCAGCAGCAGGTGCATGCAAATGCAACTGACCAGCCCTAGGGTCCAGCCATGCACTCCAAGGGACAGTGACCCGCAGAACAAATGAGAACATATTAGGTGCAGGGCTAGCCCAGAGTAGAGGCCCAAAAAACCCACAGCATTGTCATCTCCCCCACTCCACAAGAGAACAAGGTACTATTTCTAAGGTGTTTCTTATCTCCAGGAAAGTAACACTTACCGACCATCAGAAGATTCTTCACCACTGCTTTCTTCTGTGTGAGATTCTATCCTTGTTGGGAAAACATGCATTAGCAATTTCTCTGCTCTTAAGCAAATAAGGAAATCAAATGTGGGCTTCTGGGGCCATCCAGTCTCCATTCACCTAGAGCATATATATGGGCTGCCTCTAGGGGCAGGGGGATAAAAGAGTCAGACCGTGGCACTTGGACCATTGATGCAGTGGTCAGTGCTAATGGAGAGCTTAGCTAGAATCCTCTTGAGAAGGTTAGTGATTAGGCCAAGTTATTCAGAATTGCTGCTCATTTCCTCCAAGTTTGTATTATCAGAGGTGAATCATTCAGCAGCCAGAAACCATCAGAAGATGCCTGGATCAGTCGTGGTATCTGATGAATTTGGAGGCAGCCCTTGCTAGCTACACAGGAACAATGGTGGCCTTAACCACTAAGTGTAGTCAGTTAAGTCAATGTGCAAACATTTTCCAGCCTCGGGAGCAAAACAGAGACCCAGTGGTTTGACGGGGGAAAGGGAGACTCTGCAGCACCTCCTTTCTTGTTTTCCCTCTTTAGCACTGATTTTTTAAAGATTTATTTTATTATTTTTTAAAGATTTATTTTTATTGCAAAGTCAGATATACAGAGAGGAGGAAAGACAGAGAGGAAGATCTTCTGTCTGATGATTCACTCCCAAGTGACCACAAAGGCCGGAGCTCAGTTGATCTGTAGCCAGAAGCCAGGAGCCTCTTCCAGGTCTCCCATGTGGGTGCAGGGTCCCAAGGCTTTGGACCATCCTTGACTGCTTTCCCAGGCCACCATCAGGGATCTGGATGGGAAGTGGGGCCACAGGGATTAAAACAGGCATCCATATGGGATCCTAGCACGTTCAAGGTGAGGACTTTAGCCACTAGGTCACCGCACTGGGCCCTTGTTGTTATTTTTATTTTTATTGAAACTCAGATATATAGAGAGGAGTAGAGACAGAGAGGTAGATCTTCGGTCCATTGATTCACTCCCCAAGTGGCCCCAACAGCCGGAGCTGCACCAATCTGAAGCCAGGAGCCAGGAGCCTCCTCCAAGTCTCCCACACAGATGCAGGATCCCAAGGCTTTGGGCCGTCCACGACTGCTTTCCCAGGCTACAAGCAGGGAGATGCATGGGAAGCAGGGCTGCCAGGATTAGAACCGGGGCCCATATGGGATCCCAGGCATGCAAGGCAAGGACTTTGGCCACTAGGTTTCTGTGCCAGGCCCTCTAGCACTGATCTTAAAAGTCAAAAAGTTAAGTGAGAAACCTGTTACTGGTGGTAACTCTGTGTTCTTATTCATTGTTTTTCCCAAGAACTTGCTTGAGGATTCCTTGTCAGCATGGATTTAAACAAAAAAAAGTTGTGCTAAAGAAAACTTATCCTTTTAAAATTTTAGAAAAATGTCTTTGAGAGTGAGGTAGAAGAGCCCTCCTTCTTCTGACTCATTCCCCAAATTCCCACAATGTCTAGCATTGAAAACTGGGAGCCAGGAACTCCATCTAGGACTTCCATAGTGATGGCCGGAACCCAGGTTGTAGCCATCACTGCTGCATCCCAGAGCTTGTATTAACAGGAAGCTGGAGATGGGTACTGAACACAGACACTCCAGAATGGCACACAGGGTTCCCAACTCCTGGGCCAAACACCTCCCTGTAAGCTTACCTCATAATCCTGTTTTCCGTGAACTTTTTCAAAGTAGCCTTGTATAGCCTTTTAATTGTTGGGCTGTGAATATTATAGTAGCATTTCAATTTTTTTTTAAGATTTATTCATTTTATTACAGCCAGATATACAGAGAGGAGGAGAGACAGAGAGGAAAATCTTCCGTCCGATGATTCACTCCCCAAGTGAGCTGCAACGGGCCGGTGCACACCGATCCGAAGCCGGGACCAGGAACCTCTTCCGAGTCTCCCACGCGGGTGCAGTGTCCCAATGCATTGGGCTGTCCTCGACTGCTTTCCCAGGCCACAAGCAGGGAGCTGGATGGGAAGTGGAGCTGCCGGGATTAGAACCGGAGCGCATATGGGATCCTGGGGCTTTCAAGGCGAGGACTTTAGCTGCTAGGCCACGCCGCCGGGCCCAGCATTTCAATTTTTAAAATTGAGGGCATATTATGCTCCAAGCAGTAGCCTGATACCTCCCCGTGGGCTAAAAGTTGTGGGCAGCAGAAGTGAGCTGAACGTTGTCTTCTCACCACCGTCTGATTGGGTTATGGACTCTGACTGATTCTGTTGATAGGATCCCCTAGCTCCCACTGCCTTCCAGCTGTTACTGGCCAAGGTTTTCACCACACACCATCTCTGCACACCTCTTCCTTGTAGACCTGTGTGTCCTATTGAACGTCCATCTATCTTATCACAGTCCCCATTGAGAACGCTGTGCTGGTGCCAGCTGCTCACAGCATGCAGAGCTGAGTCCTCTTGCACCTCAGAGACTCCCCACAGGCCCGTACTGGGCCTCTGTCCCCAGACAGTGTACCTAGGAGCCCCCTCCAGTTGCACCATACTCCCATGCCACTCGCTGTTAGTGCCATCCACCAATAGTCCTGCCCTTCCTGCCCTCACACCTACTCTTGCCTGTGCAGTTTTCACCCTAGCTTCTCCTTACCTGACTGAAGTCACCTGCTCATCCTTCAGGTACCTGGCCTTTCCACAAAGTCAGCCTTTGAAAATGCCAGCCCCCCGTCCTCTGTCCTTCGTGCTTTCCTCATCTTGCGCACTCCCCCCACCCATGTCTCCATCATCAGCATTCATTTCCATGCTCAGTTGCATAATTAATTTGCACCCCACCTGGACACACACACACAGAGCAAATCAAGAAATCTTCCTGAGGCAGGTGCTGTGGTCCCAGAGTCTGGCCTCATGCCTCACAAAAAGAAATCCATTATTTGAATGAAGAAGCTAAGCAACTTCTCTGAGAGAATCATTTGTGGCTGACTGTGGAAGAAGAGCTAAGGGAGCCGTCTATTCCCTAGGCTAAGACTGAAGAGCTCTATGAAGATTTCAGTAGGCTTCATCAGGCAAGATAGAGGGAATGTCTTTCCAATCAAAGATCAATCTTGGTCAGAGCACTTGCAGCTTTCAGAAGATTGGCCAGCCCAGACAGAAGGGGCTGTAGCAAACAGAGAAACAAGTGGCTTGGGAGGAGGGTGAATTGGGAGGTGGCTTTGAATGCCATGTCAAAAAACCAATCGGAGCAAGTATGCAAAATTACAGTCCTGGAAAGGGAGAAAGGCACAGCCATGCAGGATTCTAGCCATGCCTTACAGGTAAGCAAGAAAACTGCAGGAGCAAAATCTTGAAAGCCTCGTCCAGGCTGGCATTGAGAAGAGCCGGAGGCAGGCTTCTTGCCCCATGGAGATCAAATGCAAGTTCAGTGTCAGCTTGTGGTATTTCCCTTGTGTATGATGCACAGATTTGAAATAGCATTTTGCAGCTACTCTGAAAGTGAAAGAAGAGGAGATATGGAGAAAGATGATTGGGTTGGCAGTTACAAGTCCAAGGGAAGGAAACAATTCAAATTAAGCAAAAAATAAAATAAGGGACTTGCCAGCTTTGGAGCTTTAGACTGAGTCTGTCTCCTGCTGCTACTGTGGCAAGCTCTGTTTTCCCCTCTCTGTCTCCCATCTCTGCTGTACTTTGGGGTCAGCTTCATTGTGGCAGGCAGGTGCTTCTGTGCCTCCAGGCTCTCTTTGCCACAGTGGTCACCACACTTCCTTGAAATGCTGCAAGTCATGCATCCCTAATCTCAAACGCTGAAACCCCCAGGCACTCCAGAATCCAAATCATTGGGCAAAGACATGATGCTACAAGGGAAAAGTTCTGTACTGACGTCCTGGGATGGTTAGGGATAAAGTAAAGGTATGGGAGTGGGCATTTGGCATCACAGTGAAGACACCTCATGGGGTGTTTGCAACCCATATTGAAGTCCTTGTGTTTGAGTCCTGCTTCTGCTTGCAATGTCAGCCTGGGAAGCAAATTAAGGTGATTCAGGTGTTTGGGTACCTGCCACCCACCTGGGAGACCCAGAATGAATTTCAGGCTTCTGACTTAGGCATGGCCAAGCCCAGCTGCTGTGGTCATCTGGGGAAAGAAGAAGGAAGATATATGTGTGTCTCAAATAATAAAAACGAAACCAAAAAAGGAAAAGGTGCACTAAAAATATGAAGTTACTATCAGACTTTATGTATAAGGTGTCTATGCAACAGAAATGAACTTCTATTTAGGCTTGGGACACACCCTCAAGACATCATTGCATTTTGAAGTTGTGCCAAATTTAGAAATACTCTGGTCCCAAGCATTTCAGATATGTAACACTCAGCCTGTGCTAGAAATTTTCAAGAGGAAGGATGTCTATGACAAGTAGGGCCCTGTGTCTCCTCCTGGGGCCTGGGAGAGGAAGTGGAGCCACTGACTAGGAGGCTGAGTCTCTTGATAGAAATGGATTCCATTGTGGAAAATGGGACACAGTCTAGTGTGGCAGAGCAGTGGCCACCTTCTGCCTGAGTGATGGCCTGCAGCATCAGAAGTGCTGAATTTCTGCAGCTTACTTAGGTTACCACAACAGCACAGGGTGGATGGGGAAAACATTTATTTTTTAAGTATATTTATTTGTGTATTTGAATGACAGACCTGGCATTCGTTCACTTGTTTTGTCTTAACCTCCTTCCCTTCGTCCCTCCCTCCTCCTCCCTGCCTCTCTGCCTTTCACACATAAAATACAATGAATTTGCAGAATTAAGATGCAGCTTGGAATAACTGCATCCCATGTTCAAGTGCCTGTGTTTAGTTCCTGGTTTCCTATTAAATCATCCCCTGGGATGCAGCAGGTGGTCCTCGCCTCCTACATGGGGCAACTTGACAGAGTTCCTGATAACTAGATTTGAAGTGGTCAATCCCATTTGAACTGGCTGTTGCACTCATTTAGGAGAGTGAGCCAAGGAACTGGGAAATCTCTGTACATTAGTCTCTTTTTCTGCCTTCCAAATAAGTAAAAATTACACACACTCACACAGACAAGCGCATTTATCTTCTTCAGCCCTGCTTGCAATTTGAAAAAAAAAAAGTCTGCCCCTCTGTTTTCTCTCCTTTTCTCATATCTTGGGCTAGCTGCATTGCAAGAATATGCCCTTTTAATGAAGTGGAGATCACTACTTGATTCCAGAAATAGAAAGCTATTTGTGTAGGAAAAGGAAATAGCTGAGCACAGTGGGTTTTTTGGTTCCATCTTCATACTTGAATAATGTTCTCAACAACCAGAGGGAGATGAAGAAATGGAATCAACATTTCAGTGAAGAAATTTAAATAAAACAAAGCAAACAATCTGGTTTGGCACCTCCTTGTGCTCTCAATAATACCCTATTCCCAATACAAAGAGAGAGAGAGAGAGAGAGAGAGAGAGAGAGAGAGAGAGAGAATAATCCATTAAAAAATAAAGGAAAACCACAGCAGATGAGTACAGCTAACTGCTGAATAGACCATCTCAGATTTCACATGATCTGCATTATTTATTTTGTAATATGAGTTAACAGCCAATGGATTCGGGCAATCATATTGAAGGCTGGATTATTGACAATCTATTACACTTAGAAGAGGTATCTGGATATTCCTTGGAAAGCAAAGTCACAAGAATATAAAATTAAACTGCACGAAGAATGTGTGAATCAAATGTTCATGATGGGATTTTTACAACTTCTCTAGAAGATCTTAGAATTGGCAATGGAAGCTGTCTCTTGGAATTCCTTAAGACACGTCTGAGGTGAGCCTCTTCACGGGTCACCCAAGACTGTTCGGCTCCTAATAGTGCAGCTGCGATCATGTGGTATGAACACACTTTTCTTTGTGCCTTTCTTCCTAATTACTCTCCCTTCTCAACTCCCAAGGTTATCATCTCAGAGTTCTATCCAGGTGCACATCTGCAGCTCTGAGAGATTTGCTGTAGTCTTTCGAGGGCCCTGTGATCCACCAACAGTATTTGGGATGGTATTAAGAAGCATTATTTGAGAAGCTCCAGCCAGCTCTGCATAAGAGGACCGACTTCTATGAGTGGCACCACAGCTTCTGTAATTTCAGAAACAAGCCTTCAGCAAGCATCGCAGTCCTAGCTGTCCCTGGCTTTGTCTCTGTGCCCCGCAGGATGGCTGGTAAAAACACTTTTCCTGCTGAGTTCTGATGCTATCCAGCTAGCTTGAAAAATAACCTCTGGGTGTGTCCATCCAAATTATGCATGACTTCTGAAGCTGGGAGTGCAAAATCAGAGCCCTAGGGTCATTGCAGATGTCTCTCTCACTTTCTGCCTATGTCCCTTCTCACAGCATCTCCCCTCAGTGTGTCACTGTATCCCTATTTCCCCTGCTTAGCAAGATAACAGCTGTGTTGGATTAGAGCCAATCCTAGTAACTTCATTTTAACTTGATTACCCCTAAAGATGCTGTCTCCAAATACAGTCACATTCTGAAGTACTTGAGGTTAAGACTTGAACACAAGTATTTGTGGGACAGGTATTGGGTGCACCTGTTAAGATACTATGGGTCCTGTATTTGCCCTGGGCCTAGGCCTTGTTGCTGTAGGCATTTGAGGAGTGAACCAGAGGATGAGTAATCTTTGCATTCCTGTCTTTCCATCTGCCTGCCTTTGAAATAAAATGCAGATAAATACTAATAAGTTTAATATTCAAAAAGACTTTAGAGGTAGCTGAGTCAACACTAGCAAGTATGTTGACCTGGCTGTGGCGTCCTGACTCTCACCCAAGAAGGAGGTCTTAAAGGCTTCCTTCCATGTAGGAATGAGTGGCGTAGGCCCTGGAGTTGAAGGACCTAGCTCATGTATTACCTGTGGCACTTGTTATCTGTCCCTGTTACACCAGGGCCAACCACTTAACCAGGCACAGCATCAATTTACACATGTGTAAGATTAAGGGATTTAAATGACCTCAGATATGCAAGTGCTTACTAACAGAGACCCACTGAATCCTGGCACCTCCTCTGACTACTTTATTACTGCATTGTCTATTGGGACTGTTGCCTGCTTTTAAAATAACTTCTCCATAATCACGCCTTTAACATCAGTGCTAGCCAAGAAGCGTCCTCAAGTCCTCACGGTCTGTCTCAGCATTTACAACCCCGATGTGCTTCAGAAAGCAGTGGAAGGTGCAGTGTGCTGTGCTTGAAAGTGTTTCTATTCAGAAGACACTCCTCAAAGTGAGTGAATCCAGCCTCTCCCCACCTCAAGGTGTGACCATTAATTAGCAAATCTGATTTCATCTCACTACTAAAACATGCCGGGTTTTTGCCATGGAGATCAAGACACAATTTAAGATGCCCACATCCCAGGATTTGAATCTCAGCTCTGCTGCTGATTCCAGATTCCTGCTATGTGCACCCTGAGAGGCAGCAGGAGATGGCTCGTGTGCTTGACTCCCTGCCCCCCACATGGGAGAGCCAGTGAAGTTCTTGGTTAGGTTTAGTTCAGGCCCAGCCATTGTAGGCAATTGAGGAAGTGAGCCTAGGGAAAGGGAATTTTGTCTCTTCCTTTCAAATGAAACAATTCAAAACAGTTCCTTTCCAAGCATAAGACCAGACTAGTCCAGGAATGCTAGTCTAGATCCTATGATTACTGCTCTGGGTCTGTTACCATGTCAGAACCAAGGGATACCCTTGAGCTGGGGTTTAGCATAGTGAACCCTGCTCCACAGGGTCATACCACACAGGGCCAGTTCCTGCCTCTTCTGCCTCTTTTACACTGAGTATTTCATAGGTAACATCCTATTAAAATATAAAAATCTCTGGAAGGAGAAAGCAAATATTTTCAGGTCCCAGCTCTTGATTTCCCTAATTCAATTATTAGGATAAGCCATAGTTAAACTGACAATATTTGACATTTTTCAACCTGAAAAATAAGGTTTTCAGAAGTTCGAACTAATTATTGATTTTTCTATTATATAATTTTTAAATTTTTAATTTGAAAGTCAATAATCTTTGATCTATGATTCAATCCCCAAGTGCCCACAACAGACAGCAACTTAGACCAAGTGGAACCAAGTGCAGGCAGGGAGCTTGGCACAGGGCAGGTTCCCCAATCTGCTTTGGTCTTCCAGAGGCACATGAAGAGCCCTGGAGGCCATAGGTGTATGGGCAAAACCAGAGCCAAGCTGTCTATGCATCCTGATAGAAGGGGCATTCTCCTGGGGCAGGTGTTCCCAGGAATGTCACAAGCACTTCTGTTTTTACTCTCTTCCAAGGCAGGCCATGTGCTCCTTCAAAAAAGGTCTAGGACTTGGTTTGGCAGGTGACCCCCTTGTTTTAAAACCAAACACATCCCGGGAAAACAACAGGTTTGGGGTCATCACAGAAATCTGGATTCCACAGAACCCACATTATTTCTGAAGAATCTAAGCTTTTTAGGGATACTCACTTGGAAATACAGAAAATTTCCTGTCAAAAACTCTTTGACAAAATAGTCAGGGCAACACTACAATATAGGTGGGAAATACTAATCATAAAAATATGTTAAGATGAGATTTACCATCTTTAGTGCGTGCACATTTAAGTCAAATAATGGGGGCCAGAAAGGTGATGCAGTGGGTTGAGCCACCACCTGCCACCACACACTCCAGATCAGAGCAAAATTTGAGTCCCAGCTGCTCTACTTCTAACCCAGCTCCCTGCTGATGTACCTGGGAAAGCAGTGGAAGATGGGCCAACTACTTGGGTTGCTGCCATGTACATGAGATACTGAGATGGAGTTCTAGGGTTAGGGCAATTTGGGTAATAAACCAGCACATGGAAGATTGATTGATTGATTCATTCATTCATTCATCTCTCTCTCCCCCTCCCCTCTCCCTCTCTTCTCTTCTTTCTCCCTCTCTCTTCCTCTCCTTCTCTCCATCTGCCTGCTCCCTCTCTCCACCTGGAGTTCCATCCGAATCTTCTACATATCAAGGGAGTCAGGGGCCTAAGCACTTGGGCCATCCTCTCAGCCTTTCCAAGAGCTAGGACAGAAGTGGAGCCACCATGACTTGCATTGGCACTCCTACGGAATGGCCTGTCAATCCCCTGTGCCACAATGCCAAACCCTGTCGTCTGACTTTCTTAATAAAATAATCTGTAGCACAGAAGTGTTTAAGTTTGTTGAAGTCTAATGACGTGTTTTTTTTTCTTTTGGCATTTATGCTTCCGGCGTTATATCAAGGATAGTCTAACTCAAAGTCACAAGAGGTCCTTCTGTGTTTTCTTAGAGTTGTTTAATTTGGGCTCTCTGAATGAAGTCACTGGAACGTGATTCAGCCTTTAAAAAGCAGGAAATCCTGTCATCTGCGACTTGGGTGAACCTGTGAAATAAAGTGAGCCAAGCACAGACAGATAAATGTTGCGTGATCTCACTTACATGTGGGAGCTGAGAGAGTCCAACTCCCAGAAGTAAGAGAGGTTGCCAGGGTTGGGGATGCATAAGGAAAGTATAGAAGCTTCAGACTTTCCAGAGGCAGGTGTGTTTTGAGATTTCCGTACAGGGTAGTGGCTATAGCTAATAATCGAGTATTATATCCTTGACTGCTAAGAGTAGATCTTCAGTTGTTGATATGCAAGAAAAATCTATGGGAAGTGACAGACATGTTGATGAGACTGACTGTAGGAGTTATTTTATTTTATTATATTGATACATATATCAAAACACATGAGGGCATGCTGTAAATAAAAACTGTCTACCAAACTTATTTGTCAATTAAATTTCTAGTAACCAGGGTAGGAAAAAATTCTGTTTCAGTGGGAAAGGCTTAGTTTGAAAAATTTCTGTGTCTTTAGGATTTCCCTTTGTTAGCGAATGCTGATGAATTTAGCTTTGTGTGTCTTTGGTCATGAGACATACCAAGAATCATATATTGGAGAAGAAATGACTCTAGAGAAGGAAAATAAAGTTCTTGAAGAGTTTTTTCCTGATAGTTGAAATCATGCCTATCACATACTGTGTGCTTGTTCTGCACTGCATATGCTCTCTGAATCCCTAACAAGAACTCGATTGGCCAATTAAGATACTAGACTAGAAAAATTAAGCACCAGGGTCAGCTCCATGGCAGAGCAAGATAATCCTGTGGCATTCCATATGGGCACTGGTTCCAGTTCCACTCCTTGCTTGTGGCCTGGGAAAGTAGAAGAGGGTGGCTCCAGTGCTTGGCCCCTGCACCCATGTAGGAGACCCAGAAGAAGCTTCTGGCTTCCAGCTTCCGACCAGCCCAGTTCTGTTCATTGCAACTGTTTGCAGGGGTGGAGAGGCATAAACCAACAGATGGAAGATTTCTTTCCTTCTCTGGGTGTCTCTTCTGCCCCCCCCCCCATAATACTATCATATAAAATAAACAAATCCTTAATTTAGAAAAGAAAGATTAAACACCATCCCCTGAGACACTTTGGTCCCTGTTGGAGCTGGGGATTCAAGGCCAGATCTGCCTGCATCTCCAACTCAAGGACAGCTTTCTGTCTCCTCCTGACAGATGTCAGGCACCCAGATGTCATGGCGACTTTCTGTCAAGAGGCATCCTGCTTTAGGGGAAGAGACACATGTAAGTGTGCAACTAAAGACAACTGTTTGGGGGCCATCCTTGTGGCACACTCAGTCAAGCCACTGCACAGCATGCCCATATCCCATATTGCATGTCTGAGACCATGTCCCACCTCTACTTCCCACCTAGCTTTTGCAGTCATACATCCTTGGAGGCAGCAGGTGCTGGCTCAAGTTCTTGGGCCCCTGCCACTCCCATGGGAAACCTGAGTGAAGTTCCTGGTTCTGGATTCTCCCTGGTCAAGCCCTAGCTATTGCAGCCATTTGGGGAGTACAGTGTATGGGCAATCTCTTTCTGTCACTCTGACATGCAAATAAATAATAGATGAACTTTAAAAAGATAACTGTCTTACCAGATCAAGTTAGCAAATCCATAACTTGTTGAGATGTCTTCAAACAAACCTCTTGTCCATCCTGTAAGCTTTATTCTTTATCCAGGCAATTAGAAGTAATGATGAGTAACCACAGTTACTGCTGAGAGTCTAGTTCCCTCTCTTGAATCATAAGCTTCATGCTCCTATAGGACCACTTCTCTTTTTTAAATATTTATTTGTTTTTATTGAAAAGGCAGATCAGATCTACAGAGAGAAAGAACTTCCATCCATTGGTTCACTCCCCAAATGGCTACAACAGCCTGAGCTGAGCCAATCTGAAGCCAGGAGCCAGGAGCCAGAAGCCAGGAGCTTCTTCTGAGTCTGCCAAGTGGGTTCACGGTCCCAAGTCTTTGAGCCATCCTTTGTGGCTTTCCCGGGACACAAGCAAGAAACTGGGTGGGGAAGTAGAACAGCCAAAACATGAACTGGTGCCCCCTAGGGATCCTAACACTTACAAGGTGAAGATTTAGCCATTGAGCCATTGCGCTGGGTTCTAGGACCACATCTGATTACAGAAGACCATCTCATCTCTGAAGAAAATGCAGTAACTGTCCACCAGTCTTGCACACTCAACTTTCTGGAGTAAGCCTAGAATCACAACCACCAGAAGAATGGTTCGATTGCAGTAGAATGCAGTGTGGATGAGCTCATAGACCAAAAGAAAGAGGCGTTCACATTGACTATTTATAGATCCTCGGTTGGATCTAAAAGATTAATTTTTAATTTTGAGGCTTCTCATCAGAAAGTCTGAAAATATAATGTTTTGCTATTGTTTAATATATATATATATATATATATATATATATATATATGTATATATCAGAAAAGCAGAGAGAGAATCTTCTACTCAGTCTTTTACTCCCACAAATACAATTAGCTGAGAGTAAGCCAGGCCAGAACCAGAAGACTGGAGCCCAATCTGGGTGTTCCAAGTGTGTGGCAGCAACCCAAGTCCCTGAGCTATCATCTGCTGCTTTCTGTAAAGTGAATTAGCAGAAACCTTGATTCTAAGTGGAGCCAGGACTAACCCAGGCATTTGGATATGGGTGTCAGGATATAGAAGTAAAAACAAATGTTGTGAAGGGTTGATGCTAAATAAGTCCCGAGATGCTGACCTTGGAGGGATCATGGAGTTGTGAAGTTTAGGTTCTTTGTGTATGCAATGAAGATGCCAGTTACCGTTAACTAGCATTGCCTTTTATAAAAATCAAGAATCTGGGCCTTGTATAGATTCTTATCAAGTTTCAAAGTCTGGTTCCTTCTGTTAGCAGCTGTGTGATGTGGGACAAATAGACTCTCTGAACTTGTGTTCTCTCTT